>NW_019091193.1:8304075-9554075 GCF_002217175.1 Folsomia candida | reverse complement strand
GTCTCTAATAAATCATAACTGCATCAGTAGAATATTCAAAATCGGTTTGCATTAATTCAGTCCCCAACTGATTTTATCACCGCCCCACAAGTCGGTCTCAATGGTATTCTGCCCCCCAGTAAATCCGCCCCCAAATGCAATAGAAACCATTTTTAATTCCGTTTTTAAATGGTATCCAGGTCAAAATTAATTAGTTTTTATAAGGTTAATCGTGAGATTCATGCTGACATAATTTGACGAAATTTGGTGCCATGGTAACTCGACGTGCCTTGAATCAAATATTTTCGATATCAAAGCTTCCACGATTGCGTGGTTATTATTTACTGCCTTTTTCAGAATCGCTGTCTGAGAAAATACTACATGTTCTAATCAGTTTTCGACTTTTAAGGAGTACATTTTTGGAAAAGATGGGCGATAAAAGTGAGTCGCATGAAGATGTGGTTAAATCTGTCTACGAAATTCGGAAAAAACTGGCCAAAGAATGGAACATCGGACTAGCCAGAAACTACGACAAGGTGGATGAATTGCTAAACCAGGCCAAGGTATTTGGAACGCAAAACATTGATAGTTTATTAATTTCATTTCTAATTTAATATCTGGGTGATCAGATACTGTTGGCTAAAATGCAGTCTTACGTGCCCTTGGCGTTGGCTGAGGGAGAAGCTAGAAATGAGCTTACCCTTGCTTGTGATATTCTCGAGCTGGGTGCCCGAGTGAGCGTTGCAAAAATGGCTGTGGAAAAAAGTGACAATTCTGAGGAATTTGACCGCTACATCGCCCAATTGAAACATTATTATTTTGATCTGAAGTACATAAGTTACACTGAAAACTACAAAGCACTAACTTTAAATTAACGAGGAGGAGGGATAATCATGTTTTTTTTCAGCATAGGCAATGAGTCCGCCTATATGTATGAAATGCTTGGAATGAATCTCTTGAAACTCTTGTCGCAAAATCGCATCATGGATTTTCACATCGAGTTGGAGCTATTCGTACACTCAAATACGGAGAAAGCCTTAAATGATCCCTACATCAAAAAAGCTGTAGAAATTGAACAATATTTAACCGAAGGCCGATACAACAAGGTGAATTCACGGTTTATCAATTTATTTATGTATTTAGTTGTCCCATATGCATTTCGATAACTCTTCCATTTGTAGCATTTTACTTATTACTTTGTTTGGCCAGATTTCAGCCTTGCTCACTACTAAGGAAGACGATCTAAAAGTGACCGGTTTAAAGTCCACAAGTTTTCGATATTTCATTGAGCGTGTCGTGGAGAATTCCAGAACTATAATTGCTGATGTGATGGAAAAGGCCTACGCTCGGCTGGACAAGAAGTCTGCCTCGAAATCTCTTTACATAAGCGAAGTAGATATGAACAAATTTGCTAAAGAGGTGCACAAAATATTTACATAAATAGTGAAATATTATTAAATTTTGTCTCTACAAATTGCATATGTATGTCCGAGGATAATTGGCAATCTCTAAAAAATCTCGCTTGTCCTTAGCGAAACTGGACAATTGCTGACGACTACGTGTATTTCCCCAAGAAAAATGAGGAGACCGAGATCCTTCCGTCATATCAACTCGTTCAAGACGGCTTACAGTACGCCAGGGATTTAGATACTATCATTTGAAAAGTTTCCACACTACTCGAACCAATTTCACTTGTTATATTCTTGTAATATGAATACTACCAACCAGAAGTATGTATATACGAGATAAAATTCGAAAATACTTTTAAATGAATCTCCTTAATATATAATAAATAATCTTTATTGACAAGTCAGGATTGTATAACTTCAATGTTATGATTGGAGTGGTGACAGTGATTATTTATACGCTTTTTATAGTTCATGTCATGCTCACAATCCGATTTTTTGGTTGATAAAAGATTTAATTGTAGTGGTGGTATTTTTATTAGCCATTGCTTCATTTACATATAATATTAAAGAGGTATATTTCTTTCCATAACTACTATAACTGTACACCGCCTTGGCTATACATATTATGTTTCACCATCACTATCACCAATACCAAACCCAGTCTGATTCAAAATTTTATGTATATGGACAAACAAAATGTCCACAGTTAAAGGCCGGAACTTTTCAGTTACAACGAACTACAATGATTACTTTGGCGTCGCACAATTTGAGAAACTGTCACAACGTGTGTATGACCGGCGTCATAAAAGTCTTAGGAATGTCGATAAATTATCCTCGGTTGAAGATGTATATGAATCAATGGTGAAGGAATTGAAGCTGACTTCCAATAAGGCTCTTCCACACATTAATAAGCTGGTGAAGAAGGCGTCTGGGATAATGAAGCTGTCACAAGTCCAAAACCCTCCTCGCCCAGCCACAACTCCTGACTTTGAGAACTTTAATTATGACGACCTTTTCTTGGATCTGGACAATCGTAATTATAGGACTGGAGAATTTAGCTCTCATCTGGAGAAACATCAAAGCGAAATAATATCCAAACTTGCACAGAATGGGGGCAAGTTTTCAGAAATATGGGACGAATTTGAAGAAGCAACATATTCAAGAAATAGGTTTGTTGCATGTATTTTATCAATGGCAACTGCACCAAGCAAGAGTAATTCTCGAATTAGTCCAATTTTAGTTTTAGCATTATTAGTCAAGGACTACTGGGTCCGTAAATCTTTTAAATGCCAATCCAATTTTGTAGTAGCAGACCAACGATAACAAATTACGAACCTCTTGAATCCCGATCTTCTCTGGCAAGCAAATCCACGGACGCCACCACTACGAATTCGAGTCGAGTTGCATCTAAACGACCGTCCTGGAAATATTTCGCAAATCATAACGTGCTTTCGTCCACGTCCATTACTACTTCTTCAACTAGCACAAACAGGTCAAGGTTTTTGCCATCGACTAAAACCTCAGTAAGTAATTTTAAGCACTGTCAAAAGGGAAATGATTTGGGGCAAGTAGTTCTATGTATAAATATTCTTAACACAGGCCAAACAAATGCCCCACAACAGGAGACCCCTTACTGCACAAGAGCCAAGGAGCAAATCCGATTACATGAAACAAGTATTCGTTGTCAAAGGTCAAATCGTGACATTTAACTTTAAGGCGAATGAATTTTACAATTTTAAAAATTGGTTTGGGGACGACACAGTGTTGAAGTATGTATATCCATGAAATCTTTCTGCGTTATATTAACGGGCACAGAAAATAATAATGCCTTCCATTAATATATTTAGCTCATGATTAATGTTTTCAGGAAATGCAATGGTGAATTTAGAAGGGAATTGGATTTGAGTGGCTTCAAGAGTTGTGAAATTCGCATAAAATTACATGAAGGCTACAAACTGGTGGTAATCTGCAGCATGCTCAATTGTTCATTTATTAATGGTATAAATACCGTATACATGCATTTATTTATGCAGGTAGAGGGATATCGACCACTTCGGAATGGAGTGCCACCGTTGCGACACAAATCTACTGTCCTCCTTCCTGCAGGTGTTCCTGTGGATAAGCTATATATATGTCGCACTCCCAACGGAAGATTGATAATAATCCAGGCAGGCTGATTGTCTAGGCCAGTGGATTATGTTTAACAAAAACCACGGTTTAATTGAACATATCGTGCTATATATACATGCATATAACAACAAATTAACGGATTGTCACATACTTGCAGTGTCAAAAGTGTAATGTCAAAAATCCAAAATTTTATTGTGTTGAGTTTAAATTAACATTAAAAAATTACTGTAAAGAGTTCCTTGCCATGTACTCCAAAGTCATATCCATGTCATTGTTTTGGCTTTCCCTTAGACGTGATATTAATATTGTCGAGAATAAGTTCTTGCTTCAGAGTCTCATAGACTTTTGCATAGTTGGACATCTCATTTTTATGAACAATTGTCAATTCTTGCAAATTATGCTTCAAGAGTACAATCTCTTTGTTGAGGAGATCAATTCTATATTATAAAAACATTTAAACATTGAATATATATTTAGTTATTAATTCGGTATATATAAATAGCCAAGGCGTAGTGGGTCCTACTGACCTTGTTTTTAATTTTTTCACTGAAGACGTTCCAGATGTGCTGGATTCTGAATTTAAACTGTAGAGTTCTCCAGTTTGTAGCTCAC
Source organism: Folsomia candida (assembly GCF_002217175.1). Taxonomy (NCBI): domain Eukaryota; kingdom Metazoa; phylum Arthropoda; class Collembola; order Entomobryomorpha; family Isotomidae; genus Folsomia; species Folsomia candida. Next base: position 9,549,945 of record NW_019091193.1, on the reverse strand, counting down.
GAATCATGGTACGAATATTCTCAACTTCCTGTAGAATAGTAGAGTCGGTAACGTTAGCAGCGTCCAAACATTGGTCGATGCACTTGTTAGCTTGCTGGAGAACTACGTAAATTTGACTACTTTCTCGCTGGGCCTTGATAAGTTTATTACGATCCCTCTCAGATTCCGCAACCCCTTTATCAACAAGCTCAATCAGACGCTTCTGTTCCTTGTCACTGGACGCCAAGAGGTGGGAATATTGACGAAGCTGTAGAATATATAATTTAATTAACAAATATTCCAATACTTTTGACATGAAATATGTATCAACAAATGTGGTAAATACCTGAAGCTCAAGTTCTTGTAACCTCTCGATCGCATTCATTCCACCAGCCACTTTGCTGGAGCAGCATAATTCTAATTTATTCTGAAGCTCTATGATTTCACTGTCAGCTTTCTGGATAGCCTCCTGCTTCTCATTTATTACTTGTTGTAATCTGCCAACTATTGCACGCTCCTTTTGTTCCCAAAAAAATCATTTTTAGAAACCATGCTCAGTGACATATGAGGGGCTTAAAAATAATTTTGGAACTTTTAAAACAAAATCTGAGCTACCCTGGTAAGGGATCTAGTCGCCTCCTGAACTTCTAAACTGGTCTTATCTCGATTCCGTTTCTCGCGATCTTTAACACTGATAAGCTCTTGTTTCAATTGGTTCATTTCGTCCCAAATAGTTTTAGTCTCTAATTCTTTTTCTTGGAATTTAGCATCAGTTAAATCAATTTGATTTCTGTAAGATTTGCCTTGTGCCTCAAGCGTTTGAATACGAGCTTTGCTGGCTTTAAGATCCTGTTGTCGATTTTTCAAGTCTTGAGAGAGTTGTGCTATTTCACCGTTAAGTTTCCGAATCTGCTCCTGTCTAAGAAAGTTTAGACATTTGAATTCATTTTCTTACAAAATTATTATTTTAAATCCAATACTTTTTCATATCTTGTTGCATCAATCCAGTTCTATTGGATGGTGCATAGTTGGAAGAAATGCTGAGACTTGTAACGCTTCCATATTTTTTTGGAATATTAGAAGAAGCTTCAGAACACATGGATGCATCGCCATCCCCCAAAAAACACGGCCCATCTCCACAGAAATTTTCCGGTTTATTCATTAATTTTGCTTGCAAATCTGTCACTTTCTGCTGCAAAGAAATAATTTGCTGCTGCCGACCACGCCATGAGCATTGAGAAACAGAATTAAGAACGGACTGAGGAGTTGCTGAGTCACCGACTTCTTGGGCTAATGCCTGAAATGCGATAAATTCATGCATTAAGTGTACAAATTATATTTTATCAGTCAAATATTAACGTCTTCATACTCTGGTAGCAGTTTTGAGTTCAATTTGAAGTTGGTGACACTTTCGACGATATTCCATCATCTTATTTGTCAAATGGGTAACCTGACTCGGAGAAGACATGACAGATACAGCGTCCTCATCAACTATTGATATCAATATTATGCATGTACAAATAGCATTTGTCTCATGATTTCCATTAGTGGAATGCTTACCAGCTTCTGATTTATCCTTATCTTCAAACTCTTTATCAGATTGAAACTGAAGAAGCTGCTCATTTTCACTCATGATTTTCTTCAACTTGGTTTTTGCACCTTCCAGTTGAGCAGTCATGTCCCTGTTCTTCTTGCTTAATTCCACGATTTTGGATGCCATCAGAGATTGAGGCGGCATAGTATCCACTGTCCCATTATTTGCAGCCTTTTGTTTTTTATCACATACATATGTATTACATGGGACAAGATAAGTCAGGTTTCTTACCAATTTCAACTCGTTTTTCTGGTGTTGGAATTGCTCAAGTTTGGATTTCCGTAGTTCAATAACTTCCTTGTCCAAGTAGATAATGTGGCGTTTCAACTGGCAGTTTTGTTCAATGACACTCTAGAGCGTTTTAAAAACAATCAGCACCACGGTTCATATATATAATTCTATAAATACTTTCTCTGGGTGCTTTCCTGTACGGCATACATTTAGCTTTGTCCGCAAATGATGACATAGCTCCATAGGAAACTCCACCCCTTCCGGAATGTCAAATAATGCTTTCTCAATGTCCAAATTCATACTTGATCTTGCTTGGTTTCTATTAAAATAAGTGTACAAACAAGTGTGCAAATGTACTTTCGGATTACCAGTGTTTACGAGCAGTTACACAAAATTATACTGATAGAAATGACTCGACAGTCCGTGGCAACCTATATAAATAATAACAATAAATGACTTGCAACAACATATTGCTAAATACAACATATTCAAGAAAATAAGGCGAAACTAGAACGTTCAAATACAGAAATAGTGATATCCTTTAATGCTTCATTCGACAAAATAATGTATGATTGACAAGTAAAAGTTTACTTTCCTCCTTCATAATAATAATATGTAATATGCAAACGCATATTACGAATGCATGAAATAAACTAAATTGCTCCGAGTAAATTTTTAAAAAGGAATGATTTGATTTATAAATTTTTATAGCACAATGGTATCTGGAAATTTGTATAGAAAACATGCGTCGGAGTAGTTAAATTTAGTAAAACATTCTCACATACTTAGTTTCATGTTAGGAATATTATAAATATTACGAAAAAGAATATGAGAAGTGCAAAAACTTTTATCATTAGCCATCGATTGGACGTCACTGAGCGAAAATATTTTAGCAATTCGGTATGCGCAGCTTCTACATTCATTTCTGCATCTTCAACGTTGCTGTCTATCCTTTGAACAACTTCCTCTTGTTCTTTGACCATCATAGCCAACTGTTGAAAAATCCCACCGAGTTCGACAATAGTGGATTCAATAGATTGCATGGCTTCTGCTCTACTAGATAGATATGACTCCTGAAACAGCATTAGAGTTATTAGTTACATTCTCCACGCCACAATAACATAAAATGCTTCGTTTTATTTGTCGTACAGTCTCGTCTTGACCATAAAGTTGGGCTTGACGGTGCCGCAACGCTCCAGCACCACCGCTTTCTCCTCCCATGTCAATTGCTACATCTCCTGCGTAACTATCGTCCGGAACTAATGCAGATCCTATTGATAAAACAAAATTGAACTTCCATTGTTTACATATTTTATTATAAACCAATTCAAATAGTGAATTTATATTTCCAACAAGTACCTTTGTAGTATCCAGTTAACGCAGAAGGAGGTAGCGTAGACGTTACTGGGCCTTGCGTAAACTGGTCCTGTCTAGACCTCTGTTCTTTAAGATTCTGCAAAAAAATATGAATTGTGTCAGCCCGATGGAAATTTATGCAGTCATAACGAATCGGGTTGAACAAAAAACTTACTTCCGTACGAACTTGCAAGACTTGCTTAAATTCGTTCGACATTGTAGCTAATCTAGATTGAAGGCCTACAACCACTCCAGATGAATGTGATTGGAGATGTTTTCCATTAACCGTTTGATTTCCTCGAGCAAACTTTTGAAGCTGAACAAACACAATGAAACATTTAACACATGCATTGACACCGACACGTCTCATATATAAATATTATCTACATTTTACCTTAGCTATATCTTGATTCAATGCATTTATATCTTCTTTGATGATAAATGTTAATTCTTGAATCTCAACAGATTTGTCGTCGAATAAAGATTTTCGTTTTGCGACTGCAGAAAAATAAATTCATTTCAGAAATGAGCAATAAGAATTGCATGATGTTATTCTTAAATTATTTTTCACTTACGTAGTGCGAGTTTCTCCAATTTGCTGTATGTCTTTGCGATATTTCCACCGATGGATCTAATAAATAAAAATTTGACTTGTACACATGCATTTGTTTGAACCGTTGGTACGAATAATCAAGCGTTTCAGAAAACTACCAACATACATACTTTGCGATTCTCATAAATTCGGAGTACTGATCCAGATTTCGATTGACTTTGTTGTTGGTAATATTTAGGGCGTTAGGTTGTCGCATTTGGGCTCGACCCTGGAGTGAGCGCAAAGCGGACTGGAATTCTGAAGTTCTGTCGCGACCCATGTTATTTTCCTTGTCCTCCTCGTCCCTCCACAAATTGGTGTAGGATTTGGATGATCCGGCGGCTGGGAGCAACTTGTCTATTTCCGTCGTGTCCTCTGATTTCGAACTGACTCGTCTCCGGGTCACACTCATCTCAATCTCATAATTTGCTCTCACGGCACCAAAAAAGGCACACTTTCTCCCCACACAAAATTTCGATTAATTGATAGTAATAATCACAAAAATATTTCACGTGGATACTTCAAATCAATCTTTCTTTAGTTTCTTCTTCAGCTCGATCAGCAAATAGAACTTCTATTTGGTAAGTAAAACAAACTGTGTACATTTCATTTTAATTCATACTAATAATTGCAAATTCGAGTAAATTACCTTCACTCTAGTCTCCAACAATAATGTGTAATAAATTGTATTTCCCGATTGCTTGGGTAATTAAAAATATTTGATATTTAAATTCAGAGTTGACCTAAATTAACTTTCAATATTTGTCCTTCAATTCAATTAAATCTCTCAATTTTAGCTACGAAATTTTGTTTAAAAACGAACTTAAATCCACAATTGCACTTAAAAATTAGCAATACTGCTAAATTGGCCTGGCTGCTGGGGATTAATATTGGTGACGCAAATCACTGATTTCCTTGATAATAATTGTAACTCACTTTACTAGCTATTCTCTAGTCTAATAATGTGGCAATGATGAAGGAAGGTGTTTAACTATGGGAGCTATAACGTTAAATAGTTTTGTTTGTGAAAGTAAAGTGGTGGTGGCTCTATATAGTTGCTACTCATTCATTGTCAGATGACGGAATATAAATAAGCAGCAGCAGTATAATATTGGTGGTGGTGGTGGATTGCAGTTTGCACTGCTTGACTACGTGTAAAATTTCCCAAAGATCCGCTCTACTCGAAATAATACGAGCAAGTACACTCTGCTCGATGAAGTCTCGTCTCATCGCCCGTCTCATCTCAGCCCCATAATTTCATGGCATCCCAAATCGTGACCAAAGTGAGACACAGGGAATCAATAAGGTCACACATTCAATGCGGTTGTTTGGGATGAGACGATTTCATGTGAATTATGACCACGTAAATAGTAACGAGTGCAGAGAAAGGTGAGACGGTCCTTGTATTTGGTTAGTCTCAAGGTGTTTTGTGCTGATATGTGTGTGTAAAATGGAATTGATTTACTTTTCGAGTGACCTGTGAAAATCTCACGCTCACGCATTTTTGCTGCTTTCTTCTTGCTCTTTGTCTTTCTAGACCGAATCGGTTGGTACAAAATAATGCCCTTTGTCTTGCAGAATTCGGATCAGCAACACAGTTTACTTTTCAGGTATAAATGGCATGACTTGTTTTCAAATGAGACCAGTTGTGGTTTTGAATTAGAGTTGGGTTTACCTGAACTAAATTATTGGAAATAAAAATAATAAAAATATGTTGTTTAAAATAATTACATCTCTAGCTCTTCCTTTCGTAGTAGTGACTAGTCTTTGTGGTCAACTTGTTTTTGGGGACTATGAGATAAACGATACCGAGGTGGGTGTGTACCACTCTGCTGCGGAGGGTCGTCAGTTGATAGAGAATCCAAAGTATTCCAGCGTTACGTTCAATAATTTTAAGCCGATCACCGCCGCCACGTCGACGTTGAGAAGTAAATCGCATCCGGTTGTGAGAACGGGAAAGATAAAAATGAGAATGGTAGAGAGCAATTCTGTTATGGTATATTGTTCTTACACGTAATTGTGCAACTCGTTATTGGTCTGTGAATTTGCAATGATTATATTTTCTATAGGATTCGGATGACCAGCATTTATACGAGGATAGACCATTACATCAACATTACGGTATTCCGTACATGTATACTGGACCCAATAATGGACAAGGAAGTGGGTTCTACGTGCAACGCCCACAACAACAAGGTTATGAGGAATACATGCATGATATCGAAGCCAAGGAAGCTGCATTAAAAGGATTTGGGGTTGGATTGGCAATTGGATTAGGAGCACTTGGCAGTTTAACTGGATTGTTGAAATTGATTTGGATTCCTTTGCTGGCGTTGGGGGCATTGTTGCCACTTTTGCTGCTTTTCACAACACCAATTCCAGTGATCAGCATGGGGAAAATGTTGTTGGGGAGTGTAAATGTGAAGCAAGCAAGGTTACAGGTAAGTACTTTTATTATAATTATGCTGGAATGTTTTATTTACAAATTTCTTCGTCTGTTAGGATGCAATAGAGGAAGTTATGAAGAAGTTGCCGGAGAATTTAAGCAAAACTTCGTCTGTAAAAGAGTCATAATTAATTTTTAAACCAGTTTTATATTTACAACTTCAAAATGTATATAATTAAGGATAAATTCCAAGCTTGTTTCAATGTTTTTGACAATTTATGAATCACATGTAGTTAAAACATAATCAAAAAAATAATTCAGAGATTGATTCCAATATTGCTACAACCAGGTTGATTATACTTGACCTCTTCCATGCCTGTATCTTTTCAAATAATTTGAATTCTGAAAAAATGAAGAAACGAGTTCAAAATCTATCTTACATCCCATGCTTAATTTATGGACATACTCTAATTTTCTCATTGTAATAAGGTTTTTCTGCGACATCGTTAACATAGTGTCGATGTGTGGGATCAAGCGGTTGACTTTCTGCGACGGAATAAGCTTGGGATTGGTCTGGTCTATCAAGTCTCAAATTCCCGAGCTGCAAATTTAATATGCAAATATGATCATTATTACACGCATAAGTTACCATCTAATAAATAAATACAGATAGTTTTAATACGATAATATAGAGCTTTGACTTACTGGAATCTCCTTCCAACCATTTTTGACTCTGAAAAAAGCCCTTTCATCCTCTTCAACAAAACAAAGCGTACCTGGACGACTCCTCACGAGTCTCTATTTTTTTGATAAATATACCAAAATTATAAAATGCCAGATCAACATAATTTTCATCTTTTTTCACCATGTCTGCTTCCGTTTTAAAGACGCTAGCTCCGGGTACCATTGTGAACTCTGGAGGACTGCCTGGTGGACCTACGGGTAGATTAGAATAATTCCGTGTTACTTGCTTACACACTTCACTTAATGTTTGCTAATTTTGTACAAAAATCTCTTTACCTTCCCCTCCCTTTTCACCCTTGACGCCTTGTGGACCGGGCAGTGGGACCAAAACAGAGCCATCCGCTCTCAAATTTGACCTTGGGCCCATCCTTCCGCAACACGCTCCGGGCATTCCAACAAGTCCCCTCTCGCCTTTGGAGCCCTTTAGCATCTCGAGATCCGAAAGGCTGACTGGTTCCCCCTGCAAGAAAAAAAGGAAATGTATTCGCAAGGCAAGATATGAATGGGTCATTAGTTAAGAAATGGAGAATATGGTAATCTCAATTCCGGACCTTGGCACCCTTCTCGCCTTGAATGCTGATTCCACGCTCTCCCCTAAACAAAAAGGAAACGACCAGGATTTGATTAAAAGATCATTTTGATAAATTAACTTTGACAGCAAATGCTTTGACTTTCGGCTCCCTCTTCGTATATATAATGCACCAATATGGGTCTGAATTTCACTAAATAAGCTGCATTGGTATGTAATACAGATGATTAACATGCCACTTACTTTGCTCCCGGCTCTCCATTCATCCCCCTCCGGCCTAAATAAGGTGTGTACAATTTAGATAATAACGTTGATTACCCTGGCTTTAGGCCGAACACATACGATAAACTACTTATTAACGTTTGGGTTAGTTTATAAAGCTGAAATTTTTCAAGCAGAATTGAACAAAATAAAAATACAAAGATTTTCATTTAACCTCTCCTTCCTGACTCTCCTTTCTCGCCCTGAAAGTTGATTTATTGAATATATTTGATAACCCTTTACAATGAATGCATAGAAATTTGCAGACAGCTTACTTTGACTTCAATGTAGCTTCCTTGACGCAAAACTGTGGTAAATGGAGTCCCTCGTTCTCCCTTGCTTCCTTTTAAACCACTGCGACCCTGCATCAAAATTTGAGGTAAATAGTTAAATGCAGTAATTTTTCAAAGTTTACGAACGTGCATTATCAATGTGTTTAAGAAGTACGTAGGGGCAAATCAAATAGTTAAGTACCGGAATTCCTGGTTCTCCTTTTTCTGCAATTCTACGATAAGAACTTTCGCCTGGCAGTCCGCTGCAATTCCAAATCGATAAACGTTTCAAAAGAGTTTGTCATCATTCAATGTTAAACTTAAAAATTGGAGTCAACTATTACGGTTCTCCTTTCTCTCCATCACGTCCATTTCTACCAGGCAAACCTAATAATTAAGCATATAAAAAATTATCCTATGTATCCGGTACACATTGATATTGACAAATTTATGTGCTACCTGTAGGACCCATTGGACCCTCCAACCCCCTTTCTCCATCTCTTCCCTTGAACACCCAACTAAACGATTCATCCCTTGAGATCGACTATATAAATGGGAAAATTTTCAAATTTCTACTAATACGAAACTTTGAAGACGTGAATAAATACTAAGTGTATGGAATGCTTACATTCATGAAAGAAGGCAAGTTGCTGTAAATTTCGGTATAGTTGCACCCACATTTCGAGTCGTCATTCGGCTAAAAGTTCAAGAAAATACTTTTTTCATCCTATTATTATTCAGACATTGATGAATCCGGATTTAAAGAATTTGCATCCTAATGAAACAATTTAACACTTTGGATATGCAAATAAGTAACTGGGTGAAACATGACACAAGTTTGCAATGCATACTGTATACATAATAATGATGTAATTGGAATAAATTTCTGCAGATAAGCACGTGAAAAACAAACTTGTCTTACTCTGTAATCTTTTGGTTCATTTTTGTTGGAAATTACAATACCAAATATCTGTGCAAGCCATTTTCCCAGGATTTATTTTGAGCGTTTTACATTTCATTAACCTTTCATTGTCTCATCGCTTTATTTATCCCGACAGGTAGGAATGAGCAATCTACTCGAACTGGTTCTGAAGGTTGAAATATGACAAGAAATGCAACGTTCTCCTCGTCGTAATCTGCTTTGTTCGCTAAATGTCACTGGTGGTCGTTGATGTATTTGTATTGTTGATACTTTGCGATCTCATTAACACACCTCAAAATTTCAGTATCATTTTAATTACGAGTAGTAGATAGCTCAAAATTACTTTTATCAATAAATAATCATGTAATAGTCAAAATATTCGTGCTAATTTGTATGTACTCCAAAAATAAATGCAAATTCAAATAGTACTAGGCAGTTTTATGCCAGCAATACTTGAATAGTCTCTTTGCTCTCTGTATTGCCCAAATTTCAACGTGCATGGGAAAAAACTCTTTCGTTTTTACAATTAATTATTACAGCAAATAAAATTAAGTTAGCATTAAATTAACTCAGGAAAACACATTTTTGTCGGTCCGAAAAGGAATTGTCTTTAATTTGCAGAATATTTTTCATTCCAAGTTTATTAAGATTTGTGATGAGCCTGAGTAACGTGAACACAATCACTCAGCAAGAGGTGGGTGAGCCAGGATTGCAAATTATGTAAACGGGGAAGAAGTCATCAAGAAAAATAATGCTTAATAATGCCAGCCTGGCCCAATATTTATTGCAATGCTCCCTTTTACGGAGTTTTTCTGAATTAGATTGTCTTCAATGGATGATATAACGACCTTATAAGGACGAGGAAATGTCAGGTAAAGCAAATTTGTACATTTAGTTTCAAAGATTTCTTGTAATTTATTTAACGAGACTTCAGATAAAGTTTCAAATCTGCGAGATTTGCCAAAACTTAATTTTCAATTGTCTTTGACCTCAAGTAGTATATAAACAACACACGCAGCCTGATAAAGAAAATGTTGACATGCCGTGACACGTTTCATAAGTTATTAACCCTAATAATAAACGCTAACTTACTTTAAAATCAATTTCATTGTCACTTACCCTTAAAGTGTACGAATACCTGGCCGATATCACCTGCCCAACAAAGACTGGTATGGCAAGACAGAGAAAGACATTAATGTTCATCATGACTGCTTCAATCCTAATTAGTGAAAGCGATTATATGTAAACATTCTAATAAACGGTACTCTTTATACGTAACTAAACTTTTAATTTCACTACAAATCACACTCGCAAAAATTGAAGTTAATTTTTCCAAAATAAAATTTTTCACGTTTTGGATAAAATTTTGCACAACTGAAAATACAATTTCAACGAATCATTTATAGTTTATGTTTATATAGTTTGCTAAACACACAATTGGAATTGCAAATTAAAAGACTACAAATCCGTGATATGTTCCTTTTGTCACGAAACCCAATATCTTGCACGTTTGTTCATTTTAGAGCCAAGTTTATGTACACAATACGGATTTAACAATATCTATCCTTCCCAGTTTATTCACTTAAAAATGTACGCTATTTATTAGTCTATTTACTCACTTCTTACTTGTGTATAGCCCATCGTGAACTTGGGCTAATTTTATTGTGTAATTAATAATTGTGAGTTAATTTAAGTACCCAGTTAAACAGTTTCGCTGGGATCAAAGCTGAAGAAAGAGACGTGTGAAAGTGCATGCAGTGGTGGGGCTCCTAATTCTGACTGATTTGATTAAATTGGTGAGGAAAGTGAGACCGAGTTGGTTGAGGCTCAACCGCTCAACTCTTGCTAAGAAAATAAGAGATTTCTCGCAGTCAGCACAAGTGGATCTTGTGGGGCAGATATTGTAGTGTTTGTGCTTTTTGTTGTTGTCTTGTCTCATGCAGATTTGAGACCGGAGCAGAAGTAGTTGGTGGTTGGTAAACAAGAAGAAGTTGGAAATCTTTCGGATCATGTTTTGTAATGTTATCTTGGCAGTTTTGTTCAGTAATCCTCTAATATAATGCTGAATCACTTGGTTGGATGAGATGAAGGTTCTGTATCGGGTTACCAGAGTATTTTGCCATGGAATGATCGTGTTTTTATAGAAATGCTCTTTGATTTTCTGTAATAAGTGAGATAGGAATATGTATTTGGAAAAATTTCAATATAATAATTCAAATTTTTGTTGTAAGAAGCTACATTTGGTCGGTTCATTTTATTTTGGCCGTAAGATAAAATAAATGTATTATGCTTTTTCATTACATATTTTCACTTTTGCATAGCTATTGTTGACGGAAATGAGAAATGGAACAGGATGAACATTTAATAGTTTAGGCTAAAATATACGTATTATAATCAGAGTTGAATCATTAAACTCGGAAGTTTTGATAGTTTCAAGGGTCAAATCTGAGATTGATTTCGTCCGTAAATTTCGATATCGATAAAGCTGTCTAGCGAGAATTTTATTCTTTGAAAATCATTATCTAGACTAAAAATTAGGTAATTTATTTGTAAACAAAGTCGTAAAATGTCAAATGTGCATATGTATGTTTGCCTCTCGGGGTAACAGAATTTTCAATTTTGTTATGCATTGAGTTTTACTAATCCAAAGTTAAACGCCATACTTAGGATTAGGATTTCTGCTCTTATATTTCTGGAAAAAATAATCACAGCAAAATTGTACAAATGAGTGATAGCTTTGGATAGCCTTCAGCTTGAGAAAAAGTGTTGCTCACGGGTTATTGAGACTGCTTCACACTTAAATACGTAATGTATGTAGCCATTTGTTTATATGCAGTGCAAGGCCGGAGAGTGAATAATTGAAGAAGGCACTACTTGATCAGATTTTGTTTCACTCGTGAGGAACATGATAAACATGACAGCATACTAATTTCCTAGAAAAGCTTGGTCGTACACAGTTTTCAAATTATTGGAATCGTGCACAATTAAGCATGTGAAGACGGAGAGTCGAAATTAAAATGCCCAAAATGTACTCTGCTCGAGCAAGAGCCCCACCTGTTACTTAAACTGCCGACTGAGCTTTTTTCAATCTGCAAAACGAAGAGATTGTTAAATTAAATTAGTATTTGCCAAACAAGCTCATTGATTTATAGCTGTTTGCTGCAGGAGACTCTTTGTACATTCTTGAAGCTTTTAAAGTGCGACTTAGATTATCTGTGTACAATATCTTTGTACTTATGCATGTAAACAAGAAATGCATATATGTACTTACATAGTTAATATATGTATGCTTTGGTCTTGAATTTTAAATCATTTGAAACATAAGTAGTGTACGTTGCTGGAAATTGATACATTATAAAAAAAATTGAATTATGTTCAATGAATGACATCAGAATCTCATGCTAAATAAACTTGCTCATGTTTTAGACGTATGTACGCTGTCCAGTCCAGTATAGCACGTTGAATTACCCATGAAATCAAATGGGAGCACACAATTTCATCAAAATTTAATCCACTAATTAAAGTTTAGACAAGAAACAACAGCAATTTCCAGCATAAATCTTGTCATATCCTAATTCTCGTAGTTCTATGTGTGATACGTGCTTTTGTTTCACGGTTTATGTGTCATACTCGAAAGTGAAAAAATTCCATGGGGAAGATTGAAGGTCTGGTTGACGGATGTGTGATGTTTGTGACAGAATAGTCGACGAAGGGTAAAACATTTATAGCCGTGAATTTCAAGGCATTCCTCTCGGGTAAGAAAATGTCGTAAAACTGGATAAACTATCTTTTTGAAATAAGAACCTGAGTTCGAGTATATATTCGAACTTTTAAACTGGACCAATTACTTATACTGTGGAAGCTACACTTTGCAAATAAGTGTATACGCATGTACTCCATATGCATAAATCATTATTATTAATTGCCAGAAATAATTTTTATTTAGATTGACCTGTCTACAAGTCACTGCGAAAACGTAAGCAGTTTTTCTAGTCACACATACTTAAATTGAAATTGAAGATGATAATAAACTTGAGGAGGAAGGCGAAGACATAGTGACGTTTGCACTTACAAACCCTAATATGTACTTATAACGACGCCACGCTAAATGTCATACTAAATAACATTAAACCTACATATTTGCTCAACTGACAAGCGTGTATCTTTACTAAACGTACTGAAGCTGTAAATTATCCTAATATAGTAAAAGTTAGATAGGAAGTGAGTAAAAAACAACAAACTTACAATGCACATGTCAGACATGTTTCGCACGGATCTTGTTGAAACTAGCACTAAAATCTCAAGGAACTAAACACAAACAATAGTTAGTATGAAATTTGAGCACTTCTGCAGAATTCGCGAAATGGCGAACGTTTTAAGTTGGCGAAAATGCGTATTTTCACCATGCGAAACTATATGGAGTTCACCTCTCCGCTTTTCTCCTGCGCTTCTCTTCACGAGGTCATCCGTTTTCGCTCAAAATTGAATTAATTAATTTCCTAACCAAGTTCTCATCCGATTTTTTATATTTGGACTTTACATAATTTTTGAGCACTTTTTAATATTTAAAATGGATTCAACTAACTTATAAGTGGATATTATTTTTCAAAATTGTTTCAGAATAATACATTCGATGTTTCTATTTATTCCCTTGGCGTGCTTTAAAGATTTTGATGACAAAAATCTTATGACTTTGTGTAATGTTAGCCCTTATCACACATAGGGAACTAGGTATATTTGGTTTTTTATGGTCTAATATATAAATAAGTTTACAAATATAAATATGCAATGTGAAAAAAGGAAAATCGAATCCACTATTCTGAAATCTCAACAAATTCTTAAAAAATTCCAATGATAGCAACTTAATTTTTATGTTAAATATTAAAAAGGTTCAAAAATTGTGTCAAATCCAAATATAAAAAATCGGATGAGAACTTGGTTAGGAAATTAATTAATTCAATTTTGAGTGAAAACGGATGACCTGGCGAAGAGAAGCGCAGGGGAAAATCGGAAAGCGGCCGTATAGTTTCGCATGGTGAAAATACGCGTGTTCTCCAACTTAAAACCTTCGCCATTTCACGAATTCTGCAGAAGTGCTCAAATGTCATACTAACTATTGTTTGTGTTTAGTTCATTGATATTTTAGCGCTGGTTTCAACAAGATCCGTGCGAAACATGTCTGACATGTGCATTGTTAGTTGTCAAAAAAATATGTAGGTCGCAGGTGTCAAGTCCTTAAAATACGATGGCGTAACATGACATTTAGATACAACAACTTTTATTAATTATGTAGCTCCGAAGAACATTGAACACATTGAATACATTGATACACAATTAAAGTATGCACAGTTCTAGAATGTATAGTTTAGTGAAAATGTCGATTGTGGTCGGACTTTGTCAACTCGTCCCACTCGTTATCATACTTCTCTAAAACCAATTTGTGCTCTTCATCCGACAAATGAACACTTTTGGTTGAGTCTTCTGGCAAATCCAATAAATTTGAGATATGTTTCCTCGCCAAATTTTGCGAAATTTCGATACAGAACACGATGAGGCTGCTGTTGCAAGGGATTCTTTTTTGGTCCAACATGTGATTGTAAAGGAAATCGCCTGCAAGTCCTGTCATGTTGGAGGCGTTTGTAGTCCAGCTTTTACACGAACCAGTGAATGAACCATCCCCCGTTTCAAAACTGCCATGCCAAGCCAAGTTCTCATCCCTATCAAAGAATTTAAAAACAGTGCAATTTCCTTGATTTTTTGTACAAAAATAATATAATTCCAAATATAATACGTATGTATGCATGTATGGGCATGTACCAGTGATCGTCCAAAATGACATTCCTTCCGTTGAAGGAATACACATATGGAAATAACGTGCCGTTGTTGGATGTTGTTTTACTGGACTCGGAAACCTTTGAGCGTTTGAAAATACTCTTCCAAGTTTTATACAAAGTTTCATTCTTCAAATTAACGATCCGATCATATGGACTTTTCCCAATGGCTGATATTTTCATTCCATTGTCCTTGGGAAACGACAAGAAACTTCTAAATAAACCTGAGACGCCTGATTCATAAGCTTCCTTTTGGCACTCGTAGTTGATGAAGTCGATGCCACTCATGTTCCCAGTCCACGGGTCGTTCAGAGCTATGAGGCGCAGAGTTGTGTTCTGCAACGCAATTCAGTGTTTAGACAAGGATTAACATAAATTATCTAAATGTAAATAGTAAAACGAGAAATTTAATATGTTCTAATGTAGAACTGCTGCGAATTAAACTAATTTGTTTATGCAGATGTACACAGTGCGACGCTTTGTGTGAGAAACCATACAACAAATGTGTAAATTTTTAAGAATGACTCATGCTCAGTTAGTATTCAATTTTCATAAAGTGTGAATGAAATAGATTATTATAATTTCAAACAAATTACTTGAAGTTCAGATTTATGCGTTCTTGTCGCGGGTCGAAATAAAGATGACTTTCGAGAAGATCTATACGTGATCTGCGGATGACGCTGCCAGGCAGAATAGTCATGGGTACCTTTTTTCCCGATAATATCTCCCATCTGTATTATATAGTGTAATGTATATACATAAGTATGTACATATGCACATAAAACAGGCATTTAACGTTGAATTGTCGATATCAACAGCATTAACAAGATAATTTTGCTGAGCATATAAATTTTCTTACGAGAAAAGGTGCCCAACCATTTCCAAGTTTTCCGTAAAATCTTTCGTCAGATTTGACATATGCTATGGCTCCTGGCTTGGTGAATTTCTCAATCTGCGTAAAAGCATTCATATAAAGCTATAGAATATTTGTGGAATGAAGGAATGAATGAAATGACATGAATAGTTTTATTGACGGTGGGCAGCTAATTTCTTAGAAAGCTCATGTTTACATTAAAACTAGTCAACATTGTATTCTTATTAAGGATGTATACATGTTATGACTCCTATAACTGCGGGGGCATTCGCAGGACTAAATAATTAGTCACCTCAAGCAGCTCAAAATTATGCGCATCTCGTACACCTTCGATAAAATGCAGCTTAAACAAATTTTCAATTTTATTTTGGTTCTTGGAGTGGCATCGGCCAACTTTTTCGACTCATTGCAATATGTAGCAACTGGAGTTTCGAAAGCTGCGGGTGCTGCCGCCAGTGGGATTCAGTCTGGCGTGGTGACCGCATATAACTCGGCGTCTCCATACGCCCACGTGGTGACCAAGCGCCTGCAAGAAGGGTACGGAAATGTGGAGAGTTATGCAACCCAAACTGCTGGGGAACTGCAGCAAGCTTACAACCAATGAGGACATTCAACTGGTAATTTCCTTTAATTTCGTAAATATATAAACATCTTAAATTTTGAATCTATGATGTTAAAATTGCATTATTCTCGTTTTACAGAAGGACTTGCATGAGATAAATTAGTTGCATGTCTTACGTTTCTACGTATTCATTTTTAGAAAATCAAGATGAAAACTTGTTACCTTTAATAATTCGGCCCTGTTGTTGTATACCATTGCTCCTGCAAAAATCAAAATGATTTAGTAATTACTCAGTTGTTATTTCGTAATAAATAAATTTTACTGTCAATAACCTCTGCGACCTGAAAAAGAATACTTTATTAAAATACTTGTGCAAAAATCATGCTTTAGCTAAAAGAATCGCACCATGTAGTGGTGATAAATTATAGACGGATTCCCCTTTTTGTCCTATTGATAATTATCTCAATTAAGTAACATTTGCATTTTTTTCCACAGACTTAAGTACCAAAATTCTAGTAAAAATACCTTTGCGACCATGCTCTCCATTAACACCCTGAATTAAATTATTTACACACGAATTAATTAAATGTTTAAGTATTTTGTCGTCGCTCATGATATTTAGATAAAGATGCATACATACCGGATCGCCTTTCTCGCCTGAAATTAATAACAGATAAAATTCAAAACAACAGTTAATAAGAATTAACTGTGGCTAACCTGGGGGACCTTCCTTTGTTACACCGGGTTCACCTGATTAATAAAAATAAAGTAAAACAGTCAAGTAATCAATTTAATCACAATTTTTAGACCTTTCTCTCCAATGATGCCCTGAGCTCCCTATACAGAAAAATAGTTATCTCAAGAGTCAGCACACACATATTACATGCACACAAGAAAGTACATTTACAAATTAAATTAATTTACAAACCATTGGTCCCAGATCACCTGCAAAGCCACAAAAAATTAAACAAATAAAAAATATATTCCCAATTATAAAACTCTTTCACTTACCTTTCTGTCCGGTGTCTCCTCGTGCACCCTAACGAAAATAATTTTCAATTCGAACAACATCAAGAAATTAATTACAAATCTACGATTGCGTTACGAACTACCTTAAAACAATGAAGCTCTGCAACTTTTTTCATAGCGTGCTCATCGCAACTCAGATTCTCAACGTCACTTCCCGATGGACCATGATCACTGAAATCATCCCCATCGACGAAAGTTTTCTCTATTGCACTGCCCGGTTTCGTAGTGAAGAGTAGAAATTCTTCTATAAATTGATATATTATAAAACTAGAAATTTTATGAATATGAAGCATGCACTACCTGAAACTGTTTTGTTCTGACTGTCCTCATCGTCAAAAATAAACTGAAAATAATCCGCAGTTTAAAAAAATTTAATTAACTCTCTATTATGAAAACAGAAGATATTTACCTCCTCAGAAGATATCGAAACCGTTGGCCGCAGATAATTCACCAATATTAGTATGATAAGAAATGTCCGCATTTTAAACAATTATTTTTAAAATTTTAAAATTATCACGGTAATTCTGCTCGTTTGTATTAAATTATTCACACCGTTTAATCGGGCTGCGTAGTTATCAAAGAATGTCACTTATATATTGGTTGCATAGCTATGCAAAATCCTAACCAGTTATGGAATATTTGGTTCTATGCATTACGTATGCAGCTACTACTGAAATATTTTCTGTCAACCATGAGATTCACAACTAATATTTGGTGTACGTTTATATGGAAGTAGTATAATGAAAATTAAAGTGCAAACTGGAGGATTTTGCTGTAGAATGCAAGAACACATTTGCACTGCATTGCATACTACGAGGACATTTGGAGAGTGAATATGATCCTTTAACTGACCTTTGCGTTTCATGAAAAGAGTTTCAACCTCAGTGCATTACTTTCACTATGGGAAAGTTGCAACCAGTTCGGTGGATCACCTTTCAGAAATATCAAACGGTGTTTAAAATACAATGGAGATTGCATTTGCTTCTGGCAGACGAAAAGGAAGGGTATCGCATTTCATTTTATTACGAGTCAAGTCTGGGAAGCATAACTTCTTGTAATTCTTTTTAAAAAGTGTGAACCCCATCAGTTTAGTTGGTTTCATGTGTCCCCACTCAAGATAAAAATATAAGGAAAGAATTTGTCAAAATGTATTCACATTTAGTAAATTAGTCAACCACAAACAGTAAAAATACGTCTTGTAATGCATATATCAAATGCAAGAAAGTTTGGAAGTTTGGAACAAAAACTCATGAATTAAATGTCATGTCACTAATAATGTCTTTATAAAATTGCGAAAATTAATTGATCATGAAGGAATATTGATCGACCTTGTCTATGTCATGTAAGTAGGTGCATATGCTTATTCATTAGCACGACAAATGCACCAAAAATGGTTTTAAAAGGGTGATATGTAGTACACCAAATACTGATAAAAGCGTGCGAGTTTTATTCAATGTTTGTAAAAATCGTAAAAATGAATAGAATAAGTATATATGTATATACAGTTAAATTGACATATATGGGATAAAATTAAATGAAATAAATAGGTTCGCAGTCTGCAAAACTTAGTTGACCAATTATTGGTTATGTTATAGGTTCGGTCAGTAAACATTAATTATTTGACATATCCTCTTACATGTAGATAAGCTATAAGATTATTAAATATTTAATTATATTATGGCAATACAAACATCTAAAAATACAAAAATCGTGCTCTGACTTTTTTGACACCAAATCATTGGTTCTGTCGTCAGAGTCATTTCTTCAGAATTAAGATAGAGTAAGAGAAGATACGCTGAAATTATGGTATTTATTGTCAGTGACACTGAACAGGTCAGTTCACAAATTTTTCAACATTCCGTTCATCATAATGTTGGCCAGTGCTCCTCTTCGTCGCCTCCACTGCCCGACACAAAGACTGTAACACTGAAGGTACTTTAGCCAAGCTGAAGTGGCCTGTTTATCAATTCCCTAAAAGTGTAACAATTACAAAACCAATTAAAATCACATAATTTAAATTAGTGGATGCATTGAACAAAGAATATTCTTTACAGAAATATTTAATAATCGTACCTGTAGGTGATATGTATTCTTGGACGTAATTTCGTTAATCTCGACAAAATCCTGGAACTCATTTTCTCCTTGGGAAACCACACAGTTGGCAAGGCACAAGGGTTCCTAATTTAGTTTTTTAGTATAGTTAGACCTTTTGTGTATTAATTTAATTGGTAATTTGCATACCCTGAGCAGACAGAATCTCGTATTTTTCACCCTGACTAGTACTAGCTTGACTTCCTTTACAATATCTTCGGCTGGTGGGAAAAACATTTCATTGTCCATTTTGCAGGATAATGCTTCCATGTCCTGCAATAAAAAAATTATTTGAGCTCAAAATAATGCTTATAAATTTATAAATTTCATGTATATATGAAATAATAGACTTTATGCAAACAATACCTTTCCTCGGACAAGAAGACAAGCGTAGATTCCTCGAAGTGGTTTCCCATTGAATTGAAATACGCCAAGCTGATTGTCAATGACACATGTTATGTCTGTGAGACTGGTCCAGTCAAGAACGTCAATCGACATCTGAAATGTTATGAAATGTTATACACTCAATTATATAAATTGTTACGATTTTTAATCCGATATTCATTGTGAATATCTGTACGTGTTTTCATTAACATTGATTGATCGAGGTTTTTATTAATGGTGTCGTACGAGCGTCAGCACAAGTACTGGGTCATGTTTTAGTTTAATTGGCCGCTTTTTAACCGGAAGCATGGACAATAGAACCGTTCTGATAAGTCTCTCTAAACGTATCCAATTTTTTTAGAATATAAACTATGACCAGATCGACAGACTTCATTGGTTTATAAACTCTTAGATACTTACAAATGACATAAATTTATTGAATTATTTCTGTATGCATATTCTTACTCATATGAAAATAATCTCAATAATTTATAAGCAATCATGTATAATTAGCTATTTACTATTGGATTTGAATTTTATGTATATGCAGTTTCATAATATGGTGCAACAACCTTAAAAATTGACAGTAATAATCGAATTGAGTAACCTATCCAAAACTAATTAATACTTTCGAGTCCATCTTACACGAGGGTGTAAGTACATTAAAATTACAATTCTCATATGTGTAAGCACATACTACAGATAATCAACAATCACCAGTCGTTTATATGTAGTTGACATGCACCGATTTGAAATGACAACGAATTCAATACAGTCATCGTTGTTATCCATACGTGTAAATTCTCAATGCTAATCGCCTCGCTTAGAAGAATCTCTTTCGTTAAAATTTGAATTCACAATTATGTTCGACAATCACAATGCCAAAATTGATTATAAAACAACCTAATTGTAAGTGTGAGTGAATATGCAGATGCATCGTGCATCAGTGTGCATTTGTTCGCGCACGCATCGCGTATCACTCAACAATCGACATTGCTAGTCAAAAGTGAGGCAAGGTAAGTAAAGTTATGAATAGCTTACGGAATGAATCTGATGCTGTGAAAATTGCATAACGCCGGCCCACGGCTAGATTCACAACGAAGTATTTAACTGTGATCATTAAACTGATTACAGCACCGACAATCACATTAAAAGATACGTATTACATGCTCACAGCAACACAATTAACAATAGGTCAAAGCTATTGATCGACTGAAATTACGAGTCGATGTCATAGTTGCGTACATATGTATGTACATCCTAATTAGATAGCACTAGACTTAATTATGTAACATCTACATGTAGTTAATACGGACTCACCTTCTTTATGCTAACTGATGCTCCTTCCAAGTCGTTATTTGATCTCCGAGGCAAAGGTGTGCTGTTGCCGTTGATAATGGAAATTCGCCTCCACAACTTCACACTAGAGACTTCACGGGTTGCCTAATAAGATAACAATGTGTAACAAAAATGAGACTCTGCAATTGTTCTTTTGACTTTAACAAGTTGCTGTGTTTCTGTTACCAACCTTGTTCATATGCTCCAAGTGATACTCGATTTTCTCATGAGCAGATTGTAGGTCGTCTCGCGAAAAATGGTCCAAAGGAGTGGCTTTAAGAAGTCGCGACAGTAAAAGTGGATATCGAGTTACCCGTTGAACTATAGTCTATAAATGATCCACAAAAGTTCAAAGTCACAACAAGAAGGATATTCATGTAAATTGAGAAGGGCATAATTGTAAACATTGATAAAAGCTTGCCATTAAAAACGCTGGTAAACTGAATCTTCTCAGTGCTATGTTCTCAAGTTGGGAAACGCGAAGAAATATTCGCAACAACTCTTTCTCCTTCTCAAGTTGCGCCAACAAGGCACCAGCATTTGCCTAACAAGCAATAAAACAATAACGTTTATCGTTATATATAATTTGGGTATTGGACACGTTCAACGTTGAAACAATAAATCATGGCGACCATGGCGATCATGGCGAGACTTTTGTATGCACATACATAGATAATAATATGTAACTCGGGAAAAAATCTGTACGTATGTACATACGCAGGTACTTTTGCATGCAAAGACTATTACTCCAAACAAAATTAAGGAAGATCCTAAGCCTAACGAAAACATTTGGTTCATTGAAAGTATGGACGTGATTACTGATAAATAGATAATTCCAGATTCCTGATACATTCTTCTTAATCAGGTGTAAAATTTACAACGTTATTAAATCAGTACAAGTCTAAATTCCATTTGCAAATATTTTTGTTTAGTAAAAATTTATAAAACTCGTTCAATTCCGAAATATTAATTATGTTAAGACTACAATTGAATACTTCTTTCGTGTTCGTGGCTCGTAAAAGTTTCTAGTTTGGCATTTAATTTCAAAAACATAATGCAATCAACTCCCTGATTTCATGACAAGGAAAGTCAATTATCCAAGAAGCAGCAAGAGGTTAAATAAATTAGAAAACAGCGCAAATCAGTTCATTTTGTGAAAATATAAATTTGTCGGCATCGCATATCGTACATTTATGACAATCCTGCTGTTGGTTGTTCGTGTCTCAAATTCATTTAATGTATAACGAACAAAAATGAAATGGACAGTGGGTTCAAATTAATGTAAGCACGTCTGCTGATAAATACTTTTAGTAGTTACTTGGTAGTTACTTTTTTTATTGGAGGCAGTCTTTGATATCGCCTTTTACAGCAAATGTTGTATGGGGACGTGTAAGATCGAGTAATTGTTCGTGATAATTTACTTATGCATGAACTAACGTATGTATGTGTGCATACCCTGCAAATGATAATGAGGTCAGATCGAATTCCCACCCCAGCTTAAGACTTACTGCACACTCAGCCATTGAAAGATTTACGTGCTTTGAATTTTCAATAGTCTTGGACACAATTTATTTACAAGCTTCCTTGCGGTAATATTGTAGTAAATGGTAGTTTTGCCAAATTTTTGTGACAGTTTAAAAAACTTATCAGATTTTATTAGAGTGAAAATGAAAGTTTAATTCTTAATACGCATGTACATTGTACACTTGAAAACTATTTATTGGCATTTGTTGTCACAATGCTCTGCTTGGTGTGTTAGATTCGATGGACGTGACCCAATAGCTAAACAAGTTTTCTATAAATTTTTTCGCCTGATGCACTTTTCACACGTTCTGTCAAATCGATTAAAACTTAATTGCACTTGAAAGCAAAGTGCATTATTACCTGACGTGTGCAGTATGTTTGGAAAGCCATCATCATCTTTTCACCAATGTCCAAAAATATTTTTCCAATATTAACGGAGGCCAAGTCTTCATCTTTCCGTTCGACAATGGCAGATGTGATCTCTGCTTTGAGAAGCATGGTCAACTGGGAACTAATTTCACTTAATTCTCCTGTGTTTAGAAAAATTTGGTCCAATTGTTCCTTGTTCAAAAGTCCTGCAAAATAAAGTTCACGTGAATTTTATTAACGTTTTAACGTACAAATAAAACGTTGGATATTAGAATTTAAGGTCAAATGTAGAGAAAGAATAACGCTGAGCACCGGAAAAAGAAATTCTGCACAATATTATAAAAACATGTTAGCAAGTTGATGTAGCTTCAAAATTTCAATCCGGTGAAAAATTAAGGAAAATGTATGAGCAAACATTCAATGGTTACCAGAAAAAAATGAAAAAAAATTACCAGCAATCTGAATTGGTTTATAAAACTCTTCCAAAATAATTTGCAGATCTCGTCCGTACTTCATTTCAGTCTCGTAAATTTCAGTAATGATTTCCTTCCTTTCACTTCTTTTACGATTACAAGAAGGACACAAACTCTGTGAAATTTTGTCATCTTCGATTGTGATCCGTTCTTCCTCATCCTTGTCGTCGACGGGGACATCATTACAATCTGGACAAACACGGGGACATCATCTTAATAAAAATTCAATAATATGTACAAATGTATATTCTGTTCATAATTATCCCTCAAACTTAGATTATCTGCAGTTCTGCCTCGAGAAATCCATTCTTAATAGTTATAGAATAGATAGTCAAACGACTTATGGGCGATGTTAATATAACGATGTGCATTATCACCTGGAGAGAATTCAACCTATGAAATGGGGTGAGAGCATGAGCGTGGCGTGGAGACGCTACGCACAAATATAAATAAGGGTCGAATTTTTGTTTATTGCAACCATTTCACAGTTGGAGCTGGAGTCAAACCTTACTACACTTGCTTGGCACGTTCATCCGTCATCATGGCGGAAAATTTTACGGAACAAAGTGCACAGCTTCCGGTCACAGTAACACGACGGAAAACCGGACGACAATCATCATTGCTGGAAAAAACTCGAAATTTGTCACAGGATCAGATAGCAGTCCAGTTTAACAACCAGCAAGTAATTTTTACTGCACCCGACGAATTGAAAACAAAGGATCCATCAGAATACGAATTCCAACTTTTTTACAAAGCAAATGACAGTGATGACGTCATTCGGTTGGAACAGCAACAAGGTAAACATTTCAAATATTATGATAAAATTGTTTTCGTTTAGCAAAGTACATACTTGTAAGAATGTTTTATTTATAATTTGACCATTTGTTGTTAATTTCTCAAAAGTTTCACCAGAGTGGAAAGAACGACCAGAAGGAGTTCCGAAGTCAATCTTTGACGCTATAAAAGCACATTTACGGTGGGGTCAAAATCCAGGAGAGACCGACGAGACGATGGATTCAAGTCCGCAATTTTTATCGTTGATGGAGGAAGTCGGAGACAGATTGACTCCGCTAATTTGCAGCTTCACTCACCAAGACGGGACAATTACGCCTATTCAACACATCGGGAATGACGTCTGCATTAGATGGTACAAACGGAGGAACATCCTCTACAAAGTTAAAGAAAACGAGAGTTTTGGATGGAAGGGAGGATCGAATCAGATTTGTTGTATTAGTTCGTGCTGGACAATTTCAAAGGTAATCAAAGCATATTTAAAAAATCATCTATTGAATTTATTATTAATGTATAAATTACTTATACAGGACCAAACAGTGGGCAAATGCAGACTCCATTCGGAAAAGTCACAGGAAGTGATGTTATTGCGGGATATAAATAATTACGATAACCCCACAATTATTATTTATTGCCCAAAATTAAAGATGTCCCCATATTCAGAGGCTGACATAAATAAAGTTATGTCAGCATCTTGGTTTCGAAAAGATTACGCTACTATCAATCGTTACATGACCCAGCGTGAAGATTTATCAAAACTTCTTGTTTCCCCTTGTGAGCCGCCCTTGTTTGTGATTGATCGGTCAATTCCTGTTCCAACGACTTTATCAACACGTCAATACAGTATTATAGGGGTAAGGCATAAATGTTTATAGTACAAAAAAGCTTTTTATACACATATTGTAATTATTAAGGGAAAATAATTTTTGTGCATTTCTTTATAATGTAGGTTGGTACATCTCTTTTGGTTTTCTTCCACAATTACGTATACAAAGACTACAACGACCCGATAGTCCTACTTATGGAGCAAATTAGTTTCATGGAGGTGGATGTTGATTTTTGGGATGAAGTTCACACTTTCCTCAACAACAATGGAATTGATTTCAAAACTTCACCCGTTTCATCATCACATGAAATTCAACCAGCTAAATATTTCCCCCCAAATATTGACCTGTATAAACCATACAGCTATATTGGACATAATCGTCAAGGAGGATTATACGATGGTGCGTCTACAGCTCTAAACCCCAGAAGAATTTATCCCGGTAGCAGCTCTCACTCTACAATGGAAACTTCGATGACCCCATTCCAGGACACAATAATTCCCTTATTCCAACAAATTTTAGAAGATGAAACGGAGATGACCAAGCTTGCGTTGCAAGCAGAGTACTTGGGGACCTGCGCCACAATCATTGCGACTTTATTGGGATTGGAGACTAACGGAAGAAGGATCTATCCATTGACCCAACAAATCGATCATCATTTCGACAGTGTAGTACATCCGGAGCTACTTTTCTCACTGTTTTCAATTAAGACAGGTTTACAATTACAGGTAGACATGAGTCAACTAAATTTTGACAATGGAAAGCCCGACATTTTATTCTAAACTAGTTTCTCGTATTTGATTTGATTTTGTATGGGCTATTTTTTATGTTCAAATTCCTGCATAAATGACGATGAATTGTAATAATTGCTCCCGTTAGTTAAAATATGTTTTGTTTGATTGATGAATTACTGACTACCTAATAAATTATATTATTTCTTGATACTTAGTTATCTTGTTTGTAGACTCACTTGATTTATAATATTTAAGTTTCATACCATTTGAAGTAGCATAATGCATTTATAGAATAACTTACAACAATCTGGACAAATTTTTCTTAGCACAAGTTTGTTTTGAGTAACAATCTCTTCGGAATCCTCTTCTGCGTGGGTGGGAAGATGACAGATTTCTCCAATTACAATGGACGAGGAAAGATTTTCTTCCACCAAGTAATTTGAATCTTGTCCCTTTTTAGAACTGACTGACGAGGACTGACTTCCATTGGAAGAATTCTAAATTAAAATATCACGAAAATCGCGTTCAATTTACCATACATACATACGCAGTTTATTGAAGGTCGATTTAACATTGGTTAAAAAGTGTCCAATAACCATTGTGTTTGGCAATCAAAAATATTTGTTAAAAAATATATCGATAAAATCAGTTTGATTGAAACTGCGCACAGTCACCTACTTTTACTAATAATGAAAATAAAAGTTACAACTTACTGAATCAGAAGTGAGCCTATCTCGAATTGACTCTAAAAAAGAAAGTATTTCGTTTTTGGACGCCCCACCATCAAAAATCCTCTTAGCGTCGAATGCATCAGCATAAATTGGCGAGTGCGATCGATTTATATCTCCAATTTCTTCATAAATCGGTTCATCCATCGGTGGTCCACTAGCGCTGGGGCTACTCCCACTATCACGGCTGACAGGACGACTTGTTCCATTAGAAGATAGCATCGCATTTTTAAGATTTGCGGGGGAGTTTAGATTAGATTGCAACGAATTGGTCTTCATTGAATCTAGAAACTTTCCTCGGGCCATTGTGATATTTTCCGCCACCAACTTTGTTACTTGTGCCAATTTATAATTTTCCTCAGCAGAGGACGAAGATCCTGATGCCCCATCGCTACTGTTGGAAAAGGAATAATTCTTTTCGGAATTATAATCCTCTTCAACTCCAGAGCTTGAACTTGATGAGACGTTATTCTTAGTTGGAGAATACGTCGAAAATTCCAAACGATTTTTATCGCCCGCATTTGAGCCTATTGAGCTAGCAGTTGTTTCTTCGGCGAGGCTGTTGAGCTGAGATAGCTTTTCATTCAATTCGCTCAAGAGTGATCTGGTTCGAATCACTGCATCAACATCGGCTTTCACGCTCCCAGCTCCGGTTATCAGGCTTTGGTAGCTTTTTTGTTGCGACGAAGGAGACAAAATGTCACCACTAATTTTCTCTGCATTGAGTGAGGAGCTGTTGTTATTCGTACTGTTGAGAGTAGAATTGTTGGATCTGTTAAGCAAGAGAGGGAAGGTGAGAAGCGGTAGTTCTGTTGATATCTTTGGTGGTCCTTGTGCAGGCA
This sequence comes from Folsomia candida, assembly GCF_002217175.1. NCBI lineage: Eukaryota > Metazoa > Arthropoda > Collembola > Entomobryomorpha > Isotomidae > Folsomia > Folsomia candida. Next base: position 9,522,684 of record NW_019091193.1, on the reverse strand, counting down.
GTGGGGGCGGAATGGCATCCTCTGATTCAGCCCCTGAGTCTGATGAATGCGATGTGTCTATTACCACCCCATTTTTAGACTTGACCAAGGAATAGCTAATGACGTCATCATACAGTGGATCTGTGTCAGTCTCATCCTGTTCCTCTAAATTGCTCAGTTGTTTGATTGTAGAAGAGTTGCTTCGAATGGATGAAGGTGGTGGAGGAAAGTGAGACGTGTTGCTGCTTTTTAGAGAAAAAGAGTCAAATGATGACTTGAAATGACTGGAACCGAAAGATTTGTGGATGCTGCTTTTGGTGTCGCTATTTTCTGACCGCAAAGACAGCGTGTCATCATAGATGAAATTGTCAAGATTACAACTCTCTCCTTCTCCTGCATCATTGCAATCATATTTGACATTATTGTGATTTTGACTGCCACCCGAATGGTTGGACGCATTGCCACTGCTGATAACTGATCGCCTGTCAAAATCCATATTCTTAATTGCATTTAGTAAAGCACCCTTCATACTGCTGGCGAAGGATTGCAGAGATTTGGCCCCACGGCTTGTCGCTCCTTCAGAGATATCATTGTAGAGATTATCAACCTCTTCGTCTAAACTTTGATCATTTGTCATCTCGCCAAAAGAACCCCGCGGCTGTCCCCCCTCATCCTCCTTAATTATGACGGGTCGATTGGTAAATTCTGACAAATTTTTCGAAGGCAGATTAGGAGGTGGCAAGGATGGTGGGCAGGCCATGCACGGTAAGGTCGATGAGACAACGTGTCCTGTTGTTATTACTGGGACATGCTTTTCTGCAGAATTATCCTGAACTTGCTTTCTGATGGGATTCATTGAACTTAGCGATGCCATTAAAAATTTGCGTCCCAAAGAACCATTATTATTGCTATTAAGATTATGATTAGAATTAGGTTTGTCTGCGGTTGAATTGTGGTGCTGCTGGTGGTGAATTACATCATCGTACATGGGTTCATCATCTGCATTAGGATTAGAATCGTAAGGGTTGGAGGTGGGAAGAGCGCTGTGAGACTCTCTCTGCAGGGGTAAAGGTGGGTAATTGGATGGCATGTTGTTACGAGAGAGTGAGTCAATGGGCTGGCTATAGGTCAAAGGCGAGGATTGTTCAGTGACCTTGCTGCCGTTACCCAGCCCGTTGTTTTGTTTGGAACTGTCAACGATGAGCACAACGGAAGTGGATTGAGGTCGCGTTGGCTGTGTGGAAATGCGAGCGTCTTGTGAAATGGGGGGCAGTGGAGGTGGCGGCTGCCGAAGAAATTGTGCACTATTAGCATTATTCCTCTGCTGAGAACAAATGTCGGTTGCGGCATAATGCATTTCCTGTTTACTGACTTCGCCTTTGCCACCAAGTTGGCTGTCTCTGCCGGTGGGAGGCTCATTGTTTGCAGCCATGCCATTACCTGTTGGGATAACAATGGCACTCGTGCCAACTGAGTATATCCGAATTTCACTAACTGCATTCTCCTTTGTCACAATTTCAATATTGTGCTCGTCATTCTGACAATCGGCTGCTTGTGATGATGATGATCTGTGACCGTTCATGCTCTTCGCTATTTCGGATGATTTTGCTAAAGCAGATTTTGGCTTGGCAGCATTCGCAACGCTACTACTCGACTTGAGATTTCCCCTTTTCCCTTGGCTGAGATTCGTCTGCACAATTTCCTCACTTTTATTGTGCAGCAGATTAGAGCGAGAATTATTGGCGTTTTTATTAGCTGAGGAAGCAGAATTATTGAGTGCAGTATTGGTTCCTGCCGTGTTATTGCCAAGCATCTTATCCAAAGCTTCACACCTGTCAGTCAAACTCTTACTTCTTCCACTATTTGAATTACCGTCAATTTTCTTGCAATCAACATTACTCTTTAGACTAGCTCGAGTTGAGGTTTTTGTGCCATTTGCCTCAAAACCAGAACCCTTATTACTATTATTATGATTACTAATAGGACTTGCATTAGCTTTTTGCCCGTGTGTGTTCTGGTTTTTTATCACGCGTGAGGCTTGATTTGAAGTTGTTTGCAAATCCATCGGAAGAGAAATCAGAGATTTTGAGAGGTGTAATCGATTTCCATTCAAACTCAAGTTGCTACCATAGATTTGATTCGTGCTTGAAGATTTGGTCAGCAGTTTGTCTAATTGGCCTGAAATTGACGAGGAAATGTTCATCTGGAGTCGTTTCGATGAGGTTGAACTACTTTTGGTGTTGATGGTCTGTTTCGTATTTAAAGTAGCGCTAGCAGTAGGAGGAGGTGGTGGTGGTGGCTCCCTGGGACGCAACGGCGATGAGCCCAATGTTCTAAATGAGCTCGATTGTTTGAGCCGAATCCCTCTGCCCCCAGTGGAGGAAGATGAACCGCTGGTGAGGGTTCCGCTAGTATTGCCATTTGTAGATAAGTTCAATTGAAATGTCTCATTCAGCGATGGTCTCGATTGATTCAGCCGAATTCTGGTGGTGTCTGGAAAATCAGGAATACATGTCGTGCCTTAATTACAAATTCCGTTAATACGCTACTAAATATGTCTCTAAGAAATGGGTGTGCATTTGTAATACATAAGTTCTCAATAAGTGTTCATAATCTAACCGTTAAAAAGAAGTGAGTTTGGATTTATGATCTTCTCTGGCTGGTAGGGTGCATCTGAAATGGAAGAAAATACCAGCTAATTAATGCTGACAGAATGCGTAGTGTTCATAAAAAAGCTCAATTTAATCAAGCGACGCATGCATAAGTGAGTTTATTACAGGCGTTAGTAAGTAATTAACGTTTTACGGCAAGTTACTGAATAGAATAAGCCATGCACAAAAAATAAATAATAGGCAAAAACTGTACAGTGCGAATTTTGAGCTAGTATTTTCCCTTCACATGCATGCACACACAGTCCCGTTTATTTGTCCGTTGTCCTAATAAGTAATTGTAATTATTTGTAAAGTTCAAATTATTCAGAAATTCGCACACAGCCTTTCGATGTTAACGCTCTAACAATTAGAGCATTAATTTAAGATTAAAGGATTGATAAGAAAGGTCTCCTCCAATGCATCACGCCCTTCTCACTTGAATGGCCAAGCAAGATCCTTTGTCTCCGCTGCTACCTCTATACAAATACTTATTGCATTCCATCACCACATATGTATGCACTTAGGTCTCCTTATTAGATACAAAAGTCAAACAAATTTTATGCTCGGAGAGCGAATGTGGCGAGGCGTGATGTGCACACGCTTGATTTTTTCATATATGTGAGAGAAATGTGAACAATGGGACAAAACGTGTCCGAGGATGAACAAGAGGATCTGTGCCAGTAGTGATTTGAGTATGGAAAATAATGGAAATTGCGAACGGAACTAACGGAACATCGCTCTTTGGTTTCCTCACCCAATTTTAAGTTCTTCCCATTCAACTCTTACGTAATATTTTCTTTTAATCGATGCCACTGGGCAAATAGCGGGATCAATGTTGCTGACGTAGTCTAAAACCACCATCAAATTAATGAACCTCGGCTCTCGTGGGCCAAATATTCAGTTCAATGCATAATTAAATAGTGGTCATTTTTATTTTGGTGCTTACATATTTGAAGTTTATTGTTATACTAATTACAGGCTTGCTACTTAATTAACGGAATAATGCTCAATGTTAACCAATGCAAGTATTTATCTAGGACAAAAGCAATGCCAATACCGAGTGTATCGTGTTATATAAATAATTTTTGTGTGTTAGATATTCATAATTATATTTTATCTAAATATAATTTATAGGTGACAGAAAGATAACGCCGTTTTGCCCAACTACCTGAAATGCAAAGGGTGGTTATCCTCAACCCAAAACGCGATTTTTTAGCCTTGTTTTACTACAACGTGTATGACGGATTATAGGGATTAGAAATGAGATTGTGTCAATTTTATTAAAGTTGATCAGCTCGTTATAAATGTTGGTTTGCCTTTACGACTTGAAGTCTTACACATTACAGTAAGTTTGCATATTCGAACCATTATTGGTTCTTGATGCAACTACATATTCACCTGTAAATTTAGAGACTTTACTGAACACTATGTAATAGAACACAGATGGCTGATTTTATCACAAGTTTTTACCTCATAAAGTCTGTAAAAATAATAGAATTAGAGAATTTTTAAGAAAATGACTGTGACGGAGTAACAGTGAAAAAATTTTATTTGTCTTCCGATACTAAAAAGTTGTAAGCCTAAATGAAGAATATGGTGGGATGACAGTAATGAAAGTAACGCTATTTGTAAACCTAAGTAGCAATTTTACACGGCTGTTGAGCAGGCTCATTTAAGGCATGATTACAGGAATATAATCGAAGATGTTGTTGTCGCGTAGAAAATGCCATGAAATCAAACGAGCATGCAGTTCACAAATTTATTTCTGTTATTCATCGGTATGTACGTACGTACTTCCTACTTTAACTTTAGGTAGTCAAGAGCTCGTGGTTATTAGCATGCTAAATTCCTGTTCCGTGTTTCTTTACACCGGTGAAATTGCAATATCTGAAAAAATTCTGCGTTCACTTTCGACAGTAGTTTGGCTAAGTCAAAGCACTAAACTTGAGAAATTTTGGATTAATATTGAAACGTTTGAACGCCACGAATAAAAAGTTTAGCGAGTTTTAAGCTAGCCTAAACTATTTTTAGTTTAAACTCACCATGTTGGGATTTAATGGTCAGATTATTTCATTTCTGATTTGAATTACCAGTACTTTCGCTGACTGTAAATGTGCATATATATTCAATTACGTACGCGCAAACCAACGTCTTACGTGCACGGCTTAAACATGAATTCAATTTCCTACACAATACCATTACTTTGTCAAGTGTCATCATTTTGTATAAATAACAATGACGAATGGAATGAAAAAGTATTCTCATCAATCCTACAATCTTATTAAACCAAATGCTCGTTGGGATTTTTTCGTGATCAAAACCCTGACAAGAATGAAATGTTTGCAGAAACAGTTATCCTACGTAATTCTACTTCAAAGTTGAACAGAATCACGATATGATTGCATCGTTGGCCCAGTATGAGCATCGTGAATTGCTCATTTTTTGTGTGAATTCGACATCATGAGTTTGATGCCTTGATTTGATCAAGTTTCACTTTTAAATAGCTGTGAGATGACGATGAACAATGCATTTCCCCGACAAAAGTTCTTGGCAGATATTCTGAACTCTTGCCAACCATTTTGAAGAATCAGTCGTGCGGCTGCACCTGGTTTTGATGTGGTAATTAAACCGTGTATGTTAATCAGACATTGTACAAGTGAGATATGCACCACGTATGCAGTAGCCCTTACGTAAGTACCTGCGTCTCTACATAAGTACATCTTCACACTAGTTTTTATGCGAGACAAGGTAGGAAAAATTATATAATTTCCCCACTACAGTTCCACTCTAAACTGAAATAGTGGAGAATACCCCTTTTTAATTACACACATAGAGTCGACTAGAAATTGATATGCAAGATTAAGGTGGGATTGGCCTACCAAATTTATTAAATTTTAATATGGTTATTCACGAATAATTTCGGTTCTATTAACTCAAATTTAATTTTATGCCTTATGCAATTGCTTTGGGTATAGGTGAGTAGATTCACAAACTCTGCATCATCAAAATATTTACGACTTTTGAAATAAATTACTTAATACTCAAGTTAAATTATGACTTTTTGCAAGTAATGATGCACGGGTGCATTGAATTACAACATTGCTTGACACTTGCATGCTCGTCTGATTTCATTTGATATCGGGGAGAATTTGAGTAGATTATGTTGTTGTAAGTTAGCGCAGTATAATACAGATAATAAGTTTATGCATGTGTTGAAAACTGCACAAACGTGTGAGACTCCGTTATGTAATAGTGAAGCATAAATTGAGGGAATCATAGTAAAATGTTTGTTGCGTTCATTTCATCCGCGTCTCATTCGTCACATAAAAAAGGTGAGCATGTGAAGCAATCAACTTGCACTATTCTATTAAGTACATTCACTGGTGTGCATGTAATAATATGTCATTGTGTTGAGTGCTGGGAATACATGTGTAGTCGGCTTGTTAGATTAATAAGGATAGAAAATGAGTGGTAAGTAATAGGACAACAGATAAAAGCAGCGTATTTCGTTTTTAAATTGCAAATTGTATCAAAAAATATCTATAAAAAAATAGTGATGCTTATTACCGTTAGCAGGGCTTAATTTTCCACCAGGCGGAATTCGTTTCGCCTTCATTATTTGAGAAGCAACGCCATGAGACGCTGCCTTGGAGTTTTTGACAAAGATTCGCTCCTTTGCAATTGTGATATCTCTACTTTTTGGCAGGATTTGTTGAGTAGGATCAGGAATTGTAGTAGTTGTTGTTCCTTGGGAAGCAGTTGATAAGTTGATGACGGGTGATTTCCAATTGCTCTTCAAACTGCTCTTCCTATTTGTCAGGCTCGTTGAAGAAGAGGAAAAAGCCGGATTATTAGTTGATGTGAACCGCGACTGATCCTCATCAAGTGCTTGAGAACCAAGGTTGTTGACTTGATCAAAACATTCCTCGTTATTGGACACAACAACGGCAGTGGTATCGGCAGTAGGATTATTATTGTGAAGCTTGTTGGCTTCAACCTCCTCAGCGAGTTTCCTGCTCCTGGCAAACGAAGCTGCTTTCCGTGCAACTACACAAATATACATTCATAAAAATATACATGAATCGTTATCTTGGCATTTACCAGTATTATTACGAAAGCTTGAAACAAGCAGTATTATATAATTGCTCACCTTCCTGTTCAAAAGTGGATTTGGTTTTTTGTCTAATTTCTGCCGATGATTGATTTTGACTTGAATTATCATGACTATCACTTAACGCTGATTTTCTTGATAAATTGGATTTTAAACCGACACTTCCACTTTCCTTATTACTTTGATGCTGTTTTTGATTAGGAATCTCCCCATTTCGTTGATTACAAACGCCACTAGTCTCGTCATTATTATTTGGGCAACTGGTTGTTTCTTCATTATCGTAATCACCACCTTCATCTTCCACGGATTTCTCTTGATTATGGTCATAGTAATCCTGGCCTTCGTCAATCCCACAGTCGTCAGAATCGGGGCCACTGTCACCACCACACACAATCACCCTATCCTGATCAAACTGCACTTTCTTCTTCAGCGTGGAAGTCGTTGAGACGGAAGAGTCGAAATAAATGCCATCGTTAGCCCCATAATTGGTGGAGGCGTAATGATCCTTATTATTTTCATTGCTGCCACCATTCATCGGTGCATCGTAAATCCTTTCGCGATTTTTTAAAATGGGTTTTACATACTCGGTCACTGTTCCAGGCACGACAATTTTTACGGCATAATTCTTGTTGGATTTAGAGGTGGCACTGATGGATGGGACATTCGAAGTCGAGACTTCCTTTGGTGTTATGTGGTCATGTTCCATTTCTTCCTCATAAATGACTTCTCTCAACAATTTGCCAGGGTTGTTGCTGCCATTTCTACTCTTTCTTCTGCGTAATGCACTAAATTTGCTGGGATGGTTGTTTGGTTTGTTAGTGTTTGAATAATTACTTTCCAAAGTAGCATGTGATACTTCCGTTGTAACTTGTGTGGAAACACAGGTTGGAGAGCGTTTGTTAGCATTTTGTCCATTTTTAATGAAAGTGCGCTGTTTCTCTTTTGAAGTCATGTTATCATATCGGCCACCCATTCCGTTAACATATTTAGAAGCAAGATCATCGCCACTCTTTGTGAGGTGTGCCTTTGCCTGCTTTGACTCCATGGTCGAATCACTCGATTTAACGCTGTCCTCGAAAGCAAATTCTTCAAACTCGACTTGATAATTTTCTTCGTCGTCGCAGTCACGTTGTGTTTGACATTGATTATCATAGTTGCTGGTGCTGGTATTCGTAAATAATAAGCTATGGTTTGATCTGACTGTTTTATCAGAATTTACAATCATGCTATCATTATTAATATTGATATTGGATTGACAGTCATTACTTTCCTGGTGGTGATTATTGTAAATACCATTATCAAGACTAGTGCGCGTCCCAATTTGATTTCCACCTCGACGTTGTTGGTGGTTCTGCTGTTGCTGCTGTTGCTGCTGAGCTTTATTATTATTGTTTTGGCCAGTTTTTGGATTTCGTCTATCCCCGTTAGAACTGCTATTGATTATTAAGTCTTTGTTTGCCTTATCGGGAAATTGCTGCAAATTTCGGTCACGACTCATTGGCACGTGCTTATTTTTATTCATAATAAGACTCTGTTGCTCCATCTCATCTGACCATTCATCTCCCGAAGAAAGGCTGCCTTGTCTCACGGCGATTCTTTTATTCAAATTTTTACCAGCTCCGTTCATTCTATTCTCTCCATTACATTTCCCGTTGGAAAAAGATGACGAGATTGCAGAAGATGGTTGCGTCACTCCTTTATTTGGTGGCATGTACATTTTTTGACCTGCGATCCTCATACCGACCGACCGACTGTCGGAGGTCAAGGCGTTATCACTCAAGTCATCACTCGAACTGGTTAAACCGTCGTCAATTATTGCAGGGGAGGGTTGAGCAGAGGAAGAATTTTGACTTTTGGCAGTTTTGGTCTGAGCTTTCAACAATTGGTAGGCATTCACATCCGTGGACAAGATGCTGGGCCGCTTAATAACCCCGTTGTTTTGTCTGCATGATCCGGAGCCTATAGACTTCGCCGATGAATCAACACTTCGAAGGCTGATGGTATCACTGGCACAATTATAGCGCTGGTTGACAGCATTTGAACTAGTCGACTTGACCTTAAGGTTAGAAGTGGAAACGTGCTCCTTTCGTCCTTTAAGGGAAGGTCCGCTAATTTCTGACAAGTACGGGACAGATGTGCTTTTGGAAAGGGAACTGTTGCGACTTGTGGAGTCTGCTTGGATCGGGGCCCTGGGCCTTTGTGGTGGAATTGTTGTCCTTGGCTTGACATTTGACGTCGTGTTGACCCACACATCGTAAGGAATACACTGCCTCAAATCCCACTCAGAATGATAAACGCCATTATCTTGATAGTTGGGCACTGGTCCTGCTTCTTCGTTACTAAATTGCCAGGATTGGCGAGATGGTTTTGGCCTAACTCTAACCGACGCCGTGGTTCCCGAGATACCGTTATTGTTATCTCTAAAAATATCTGTGCAACTTGCATACATATTTTTCTTTTCTGGGAAAAAATAACTAGGCTGGAGGTCATCTGCGGAAAATGCATGTTGAGAGGAGTAGCTAAAAAATCCATTCATTCGACTATGCACATCGATCCCGTTGGGGTCCATATTATCCATTTCTGCCCCCGGAGAGAAAAATGGGATTTGTTGACTTTCATAACCTCCTCCAACACCCACACGTAGTTCTCCCTGCTTCTTCATGTAATCGAGACTTGGGCGTTTTTTAACTGCTTGTTTTAAGCTCTTCCACGTGAGTTTTCTCACGCTATTGGCAAATGTTTTTGCGCTGTTCTCCGTTGCAGAATCCCCTTTTCGGTTTTTCTTCCCCCCATTCAAAGCCCATTCATATGCACATGCTTTACAAGGTTTGTTCCCACTCGAGCTGTTTCTCCCAAGAAAATCAAACTCGCCCGAGCACTCACACGTTGATGCATAATAGTCCGACACTTGGCACCGGGGAATTTGCAACGCTGCCACGTTGTGGGTGTGGTTCCCAGGCGACCCAGCTCCCCCACTGTTGCTGTCACTTCCGGAGGGGCTGCTACCACTCCCAAACCCATTGGCATAACCATATCCAAATGGCAAATCTGATGGCAACTTAACGGAACCATAAATCCAAGAGTGAGATCTCGAAACGTCCTTTCGCGAATTATGAACCATTTTCTCAACTGGGCCACGTCGATTTAGCACTGATGGAGAAAGACGAAAATCTTCCTCCAGGTCACCGATGACAGATGCTGGCCGACCCTTTCCGTGGACATCACTTTTTGACTTTCCCAATTTTAAGAACCTACCAATGACATTGCCACTCCCACTGCTTCGACCAACCACAGAGTGACTCTTCTTGACTGGTCGACTACCCTGGTAGGGCTCAGGTCCCTGAAAATAAAGAAACTTTCAATTATTCCATGGTTCATAAATTTTAGTTGGTGGTTGAAAGGACGCAACATTCTAATTATAAACAATCGTGTCCTCCAAAATCAGCCTGTTCTGAGAACTAGAACTTTACGCGTTATTTTCATTGTCTGACATATCGTGCGACTTTGTTCGCTATGATGATTGCAGGGATGAACAGATTACAACACAGTGCTTGCAGTCAAGAACTTGCAGCATTAGCCAACAATATGCTGACTGATCACAATAATTTGTAGTAAATACAGTGCAACGAGAGTGCATATATTATACAGATAAACATAATCATTCAGTGCTAATAGTCAGATATTCTATGCATATTTAGTCCATTATTACTGTAAAATTATTAGTTAACTATGCAAATTGTAAACATTAACTCCTTACGACAAGTGAGGAGTCAATGGCATGTGAGCATTGTCAATATCCTACATAACGCTAAATGCATATTCTAATGCTCATGCTAAGGATAAGCCCAAGAGAACAATGACACATTTAGTACACCTTTTGTTATTGGCAATGATTTTATGGGAACGGTGGTCTAATTTAAGGGTTTCTACAAATAAAGGGTGGAGAAATTCATGACATTATTGGTGTGTTGGCCAAGTTGCGTTCTATGCAGCAGGTACGCACATTATTGCAGACTCGTCGATTTGCAACGTTGCTATGCTTAGGATAAGAAGAGACCTTCAGTTAATGTGATCGTATGCATTACATCATTTGGTGTAATTCCTGCATATTTTCACATAAATTAAATAATAATACAAAAGATGCGTTGTAACACAATATTGATTGGTGCTTTTGATTAACACAAATTACTAAAAGCTAAAGTTATCTAAGAAATCAAGGAATTCTCACAAGAAATGGAGTTGCTCAATACAAGAAGTATTTAGCCAACGAATTTATAAAGCATAATGATATCGTCTATTTTATCTGTGTAGGAAATGAGTTTCTTCCAAAATCTAAATGTACGTACATATTCTAGCCAATTTTTATTTCAATAAAATTGTAATTTCATTTGTCAAATCAAGAATGTATACAGGTTTACACTAATTAAATACGTGTATGATTAGTGAAAAATTAGGGCCATCATGCTTGCTTTGGTATCATACATACATATTTTCTTCAAAACATTTAATTGAAAAAATCTACACGACAAACACGTTAGTTTTAGAAAATGTAGCATTTACAGAATTCATCCACTAAATATACTCAACAAATTATACAAACAAATGCAAGATTCCTTAAACTCTAGCCGGGAGCAGAAGTGCTCTACTTTTAGCTCACTGTCTGTGTTAATCTCACATAAAATTTCCCATTTAAAAGATTATATAGAACTGAAGGACAGACTTTCATTTATTTGAGCTAACCTAACGCAGATTCAAATGCAAATTTAAATACAGTCTATGACATGAATGATTGACATATGATAACTACTACAAAGCGAGGTTTATGCATGCATATTATTCCAAAAACGTGGCTCGAAGAGTTTGAACGATAATTTATGGGAAAATAATTGCACCTGTAATCATCCATCATTATCGTTTGAATAGAAACTGCAGGCAAATTCGAGAGAATCTGCAATTAATTGACAGGGTAAACCACATGTTTGTCACGAGTTTAATATTGGATTTGCATGACCATGCCAAAGTCAACACTTTTAAACTTTAATTAATTGTAGAAAAAACATTAAAATAAATGAATTTTTATCCACACAATAGAAAATTTATAAAGTTCACGACGACAGCCAAAAATCAAGAAGGAATACGGAACTTGTATTCATCAAAGATGGCAAGGTTATTCTGGAAACAGTCTTTCTTGACAAGTCATCGGCTGAACTTGAATTCCACTATTGCAAAACTGTCATTTATTGAACTGTTCCTGCTCAAGAGTGACATTCACAAAGTTCATTAGAAACAGCGAAAATTAGAGATACATAAAAGCATAAATTGTTGAATCTAAAACGATACAAAGCAATCAAGTCCGATTCCTATTGATTATTCCTACTTATTCCATCGATGACATAAAACCAAGGCCATCGACTGTGTGTTCAAATTAGAATTGAGACATCATTAATAACATATATGTAGGGAATCAAATGACGTTTCTAAGTCCTGCTACACATTTGAGTGACTTTTTATATTGTGCCCGTGTCAATCAATCCACATTTAGCTAACTGAACTATATTTGTAGGAGTCAAATATCAAGCGCTTGGAGTACTCGAAAGAAAAGTAATAATGCAAGTGACAGAGTTCAGAAAGGTAAATTTGACCACCAGAGATCAACAATGTGCAGTGATTGTTATCAACCCCTTTAGGGTGATCCTCAACCTGCGTGAGTGGACTCCTTTGGGTTAATCTTAATTACGCTCTTTTGTTTCGACTTTTAATCCAAATGTCAAATGTCCAACTTGTTGTAAACAACCATTATGTTACGAGAGCCGAAGTTCACTAGAACAATGTTGAATTTGAAATTGGTGTTATGTATATGTACGTATTGGGCAGGGCTAGTACAGTATCAGTGGATTGTGAAGGTTACATACATATTTGTTCAAGAATTCAGAGTTTCGCTGGCGAATTTATTATTTGCACTCAATCCAAATGGGATAATCGCATTGCAAGCTTATTTGATCCATTTGTGATTTAATACGTTATAAAAAATATAATATGAATAATTGCCTAATTGCACTTGACTTTTTTGTACTCGTAAGGTTCCGTATGCATAAAGTGGTCAAGTCGACAACTCCCAACTCTTGAGAGAATATGAGATATTGTTGGTTAATAGTCAATAATAAGTATATAAATCTATGCAAGTGTAGATAAGTGTATGGTCCGTTTTAATTCACATTTAAAGGAAAAAGACCATAAAATGCAGCAACTTTACTGTCAATGGTACATTCTGAATTATTACAAGCACAAAAGGATCAAAGCCAACATTCAGGCAGACCCAAATTGACCCATCGTAATAAAAGATACACATTTTTATTTTTCTTGGATTGGTGACCACATCATATTGAGTGAAATGCATCTGGTAACATATAAATCCTGCAGTAACCAATATTTCTAGTTACGAGTTTATTTATCATGACCACGTTGATTTCTCAATTCTTGCTGCAAATGTTGCAAAGTAGTTGTAATGTCATTAAATTTAAAGTGCATTCACAAGGACCATTTTCATTGTTGCAATTTGCACTTTTTTGCATTCAACCAAGGGCTCCTAAATTAATTCTATCCGCAACTTGGTTACTCTTTGGCAGAAAAGAAAGTAAAGTAAAACCAAGCTTGATGAAACAATGACAATCATTGATCAGTGGCGGATTATAAATTAGTGAACATTTTCGTGATGTGATTTCAAATGCATTTGAAATGTGAACTTTGAACAGCTCAAATTAAGAAAATCATTTTTATAATAACCCAGATATACAGAAAAACATGCACTTATGTACATAAATATATACACGCGCAGATAAGGGAAACTTTAAATTTTGAAAAAATACAAAGATTTTGCCGATTCGAGAATCGAAACTGATACAAATTTGCATATGCACGTATAATAATAAATATCTCTGTAAATACAATTTATACTTTTACGAATAAACTATGAGCCTAAGGAAGGAACAATAAATACTAAACAAGTAGGTACACATGTCTACACGAACAAGTTTAAATTCAGTAATCGATTAAAATTAGCATTGTTGAAACACGAGCTACAGACGAGATGGACCTTTTGTCTCACGTTGAGTGGTTTGGTAAGTTCTACTTAAAATTACAATTTAAATTTGATTATTGTCCCTGATTATCTTATGATACAGTACTTGACAAAATAACAACTTATTAAAAGCGGTCTGACTTTAAGTACTACAAGTCTTGAAAGAATGCAAATAAATAATTTTATCTAGTATTTATAATTTAGTTTATAAATGCAATTGCATAAATTATTAATTTGTTGTTTGATTACAGCCTAGATTTTCACAAACTTTATAAGTAGAACGGCTACCAAAACCGTGTTAGATTTACTTGAATGAAAGCATTTATAGTTTACACGCAATAATAAAGAGTTGAAGTAACTCATCTTCGAAGAGAGAGAGAGAGAGACAAAAATTTTAGAGTGAGAAACTTGAATGGTTTTTGTAAACTCTTAATGCTGTGCTGAATATTAAGTACCAAATTTCCTTTCGAAAGTTCACTTGACACAATATGACAAATCAGTTTTTAACATGGAGAATATTAAAGAGCTATACCTACATGTCATCCCTTCGCAATAATTGCCGAGATCCGGTTTAAATTTAAATGCTTCCAGAAATGTATGTAACTGAAACTCAGGTTGGTTTGAAGCACACTAATCCGAAATACACTCCAGTTTTAGTGATGCACTTGTTCTTTGTCAACCTCAAACAAAACACACACTTGGCACGCACATCAAATCTCACCGTAACTGCGTTACCGGATACTTGACGGATAAAAATTGCAGATCCGTGTATGCAAATGTAACACTGAACTTCTTTTGTGACGAAATAATTACACGCACTACAAGAAGAACTCCTACACCGCACACACTACAACAATAAGTAAATAAGTATAATTGTAATCCAGTGAGCCAACAATGGTGCTTTCCTCCATCCAACAATCACGGCACAGAAGACATACCTGTCGAACCACGCTCTGTTCAGGAATGAGATGAAATGAAAAGGAAACCTTCGCAAAACATAACACCAGCGTCTTCCCCTCTCCTCACCTGCACCACATAAGCACCGTTTCTCGCCTCGCTTGCTGCTCCTTATTACGATTGCTTATCCTCCCTCGCCTCACTTACCACATTCTTTTACTCTTGTGTAATCTAATAACGTGAAGAAGGGCGGTTTGGGGGAGTTGGTAAAACAAATGGGTAACCGCTCTTTAGATCTTTGTTTGTTAATTTAATGAAAACACCGATGTATGGTTTCAAATTTAGGTTTCTTTCTTTTTCAAGACGACCAAGGCGAGCTGAATGTCAGATATTGTGCATTCATACATATGTGTCAAGTTTAGAATTAATTATTTAGAGGAGTTTACTCAAAAACGTAAATGAAATAAAATTTTTGTCTTGATACGTACGTGTTTGTTTATGATATTAAAAAAAAGTATTCCCCAAACACAGGTAATTAAGCTATATTACAAAACTTTATCCGTATAATGATATAATTGAGTTTTTAATTTGATTCTAAATGTTCGTGTTTGCATTGAAGATTAAAATTGTCTGCAATTTTACAAGTTTGCAGCGAATTTTGTTTCCATCATTAAACAACCATATACAATTGAGATAATCTCCAGAAAATTAGAGTGGCCAACAAGAATCATATACATACATGTATCTAACCTGTAAACGATGTATGCGAACTTTTATTCAATCTCCTGTCAATACCTTCAAATAATGCACAAGTCCAACCACAATGTTTTCTAATATATATGCCTCTAATGGTACACACATATATCCACAAAACCACATTTATTCGTATACATGCACATTCTCTATGAAATACAATAAAAAGAATTATTTCCATCAGGTGCCAAAACCAAAAGACATTAACTCACAAAAAAACTAATCACACAAAATTCTCACACAGATGATCTTACTTAGGTGCTACATTATTCCGTGATCAAAAGCAATTTTTCATAATTTGGAAATAAATGAAAGTCATTAGCTCGAATCTTATACAGGTACGCATTTTGCACATGCAACAATGCATGTACAATTCTTGGCTTCCAGTTCCCAGGTAGATTTCAAAGAAGAATAAGGAAAATAAATATAAAATCAGCGTGTCTCTCGTAGTATGACCAAAACTTGCAGTAAAAAACGACATAAATCTTGCGATGTGCTTTTGCATTTCCTTAAACAGAATAATAACACTAAA
This sequence comes from Folsomia candida, assembly GCF_002217175.1. Lineage (NCBI taxonomy): Eukaryota > Metazoa > Arthropoda > Collembola > Entomobryomorpha > Isotomidae > Folsomia > Folsomia candida. The sequence continues at coordinate 9,506,683 of NW_019091193.1, read as the reverse complement.
TACCCAATTCGCAACACAGATTTAACCATCAACGTTCAACAAGTCCAACGAAACTGGCTGTAAACTAATGTCTTGCAAAGTATGTAATACCGACTTGAATTGTTTTTATGTCCTGGATAATGTGATTTTAAAGCCAGCGTATCCTTTGTCAAACCCACACACATCACTCACTGCTTTAGTTTCAAACTTTTAACCAGGACTGCGTACGAAATCTCAAGGTTGGAATGTTACTCAACCCTTTCAGCAAAGTCGTATAAAAAAATTGGCGTCAGCCATATGCGTATTCAGAGATCCGAACTTGTAGTTACACATCGGTGGGTGTAACTATAAAGATCTTATAGCCAACTAGCAAGTACGTGTTTATGGGGCCTAAGTTTTAGTTGTCGCAATAAATCTTTGCCGGTAAATGACAAAACTCTATCGTCAACTCGAAACCCTTAAAATTTTTCAATCTATTGAATTATGTACGATTTGTGGCTTTAACTAATCTCACATTTCATCTACCTGAACTAGGATCAAGAGTGATTCAAAATTTAATCGCTTTGTTGAATCCCGACGCGAGTCGCAAGATTAAGATTAAAAATGACAACACCACAATCATCATCATTGCTGCAAAAATATAGGATTAAGCAAACCCTCGACGTTATTTTCTGCGTGTCATGTCATGCTCCTTTATGTTTAGGACTTGTGTGTACGCTGGCTGATGTGGAATGTCACTTTTGCATCTTTCATGGTTTTTTTCTTTTCTGTGGTCTCACAAAAGTGCATCAGTGAAGCTCAGACCGCTATAGATTTACTCGGCGATAACATTTTGATGGAATGATCGCGCAATATTCGACATCATGGTTTGCATTCAACAAACAAAAGATACAATGGGCTCGTGAATTGAAAACCGTGTCCAACTTGAAAGGCCAAGATCAATGATAACTGCAGAACACAAATCTATCTGTACATCATCATTTGAGGTAAATACATATTTTTCATATTTTTTCATGAACCTATTAACTATTGAAATACCAAAAAATTCATTTCCCATTAAATTATTTTATTCCTTAAATTATTTTATTTCCATCAATTCACCTGTGACGACCTTTTCTACTCGATTCATTTGGCACATATTTCAATTATTTCAAAATAAGCATAAAAATCTGAAGGATACAATCTCAAGAAATTTTATTGATATGCTTGGATCTAACAACATTGCTGCCGTTATTTATTTTCCAAAATCCTGTCCCGAGCTGTCACGCATGCACGATTAGCTACGTACACACATATTCCGTGAATATTCCAAAATTCAAGTTCATTAACATTTGTTACAACTGTCACATGTGATTGTTATGTGTTGAAAATTTATGGTATGTGTGATCACGATCAAATGTGCATTGTCTCAAGTAAATTATAATCTTTCAGAAAACTAAGACTTTTTCTTATGCTTGGAATAATTCTTTCCGGATGCATGGTCACGTTTCTCAGTTTGTTACATAACTCAACATGACTCTGTTTCGACACATGTCTAAAGTTAACGAACTACTGGAGGAATATGAAGAAACAACAATAAACATTTCACTTATGACATGGGATCTGTACATATACGCTATTATTTCAGGTGTAAAACACGTACGACACCCACCCTTCCCTACTTTAAATTCCAATTTGAAATAATCAGCTTCAGTGTAAATATAGACACGGGTAAAAAGATAAGGCCCGAGGGATGCAGGCGTGAAAGAAAGACGAGGAAAGTGAAATATGATGATTTATGACACTTAAATACAAGTTTGTTTAAAGTTCGAAAAGTGCAATCTGGGTCAACGATGTCCATATACGAACTCATAAATAAACTTGCGTCCATTTCCTCCACGTTCATCTTCCACCTCATCATGCGCTTAATGATGCATAATTAACCATTTTTCCGAGGTCTGGCCGTGGCCAAGCTGAATATATGTCGATTATTATGGTCATTATTCATTACGATGAACCATTGTAGTTGTTACACTACCCTTTGAATGAATATGACGTCCCATCCAATTATGTATTCATTTAGAAAGTCGGTACAAATCATGCCTGCTCATACGAATGTATGAAGAACAAGATTCAAATGCCCCCGTTATTTTCTAAAGTCTGTAATTTTGATGTATTTAAACGTTTGTTTTAATTTTTGATTGTACATGTGAACGATAAATGATTACCTACATGTTTACTGTTTACTGTTTACTGTTTACTGGAGTTTATTAAAATGTCGCAAATCATCAGAAAAAATCTGCTTTTCAGATCAAGACACATACAATAATGAATTCATCTAAACTACACTAATAACTACAACAACATCATGGTTGCACATCTTGGTCACAATTCTGACCAGTGACAAAGTCACGTGCTTTTGATTGAAACAAACCATAAGACATATTACGTAATTCCCAGTCCTTCGGTAACGTATTCCAAATACGGAATACGGAATTCCATGATCTGCACTTGGGTTAAATGTGTGCCACATACATAGGTCAAATAAAAACAAAGAGTTAAAATGACACTGGACAAATGTCAATGGCAATTAAGGTACTCACTTTTGTACTTACCAATCAAGTACATGCATAAATGGGGAAGGAAATAATCATCACTACTGACGCTGAAAACATCAGATTTTGGGTACTACCGCTAAGACGATCATAAGAAGATTGAGTGAGTAATTCTTTAGCGGAAGTGATTTACTTAAGACGGTGCAAGTGCCAGTCCCAGCCCAAGAAAAATAATAATATAAATACCATTCGTTGTAATGGCGAGATGTTGAGGAAGCCACACCAGCCAAATGGCAAAAACAATGTAATAATACCACACACCGGTATTCCGCACTACTGGATGCGAAGGTGAAGTTTTTAAGGTTACAGCTTGAAATTCAACAACAGATTCTCACACTTTCATGATCATCGTATCTGGTTTTGGCCATTATTCTTTGTTCATTAATTATTTCAGCAGCTTCTTTCTTTGTCTATGGTTTGTTTGTAAAAGTAGAAAAATACATAGTAATTACAACTTACCTTTACGCTGCTGGTGTAATAAATTGGATCAAAGTAGTCCCTCATTCTGGGGACACTAATATTGCAACTTTATCTGCATTTCTGAATAGCTTCGGGTAATACTGAAGAATTGAGGGTTGATTGAAGCGATCGTGGGGCTGACTTTTAATGAGGTGAATTGTTTCAATGGAATTCGAAAGCCTTTTCAAGATTAAAATTGATGAGTTTGCTTTAATTTTCAATCCTTAATATTTAGAATTTATGTATACGACTCCTTGCTGAATTATTTTTAGATGAAGTGTTTTCCCAAGAGCCATCGATTTTCTTCATTCTGAAAACAGATAAAAATACAATTTAATCATTGCCCAATGTTTACTTTTAGTTTAATTATTAAAAATAATGCAATATTTATGTTTTTCATCACACTCAAGGCAATCAGTAATGCTTTCTATGTTAATCCAGTTTTAATACTGAGAGACCTAATATGCATGCTTTTCATAGCTTAATGCTCAAGCTTTTGTTCCCCGTTAATAATAATGATTGCACAAATCTGATTTAAATCTATTTAAAACGTAAAACAAATTATATGTTAAATGAGTCGGCAATCCCAATCAAGCTCGTGGATATCATCACACTCGAATAACCACGCCTGAGTGACAAATTTCACGCTGAGATGCAGCAGCAGTAGGTTTTAAGACGCAATACAATTTATGGAAACAGGCGAGAAAGCATTGTTGCATCTGTTTATACAACTCGATGACAAAGCCGAGGACGCACAATGAAAACGGAGACATGAAAAAACTACTAATCTGTATTACAAATTTCTCTTGAAATACTTCGTGCAAGGTTTCCCCCGGCTCGCTCTAACGATTTGGTGATTAACTAACCATCCGTAATCTCTGCAAATAATGAAGAATTAGACAGACCTAATTTCAACGGTTCGATGCTTTCTTCATCTAATTTTAATTCAATCATACGTACAATTAGTTGACATTTTTTAAGTCTCTCATTATGACGGAGAACGTGCTGCATTTGATCGGGTGGTTTTCACCTTTCCACTCAAATACTTTAGAATGAGTGACCCAGCATTGAATTTTGTCGATATGGGTTCAATGCACATTCAATGCACATTTTTCATTTAATATGTAAAAGAATATTACAGAATTCCAAAAAACCTAAGCGCGCAGAGAGATGCCCTCTCGTAAATTCTACTGTCCCAGCGTCATTACATGATCTTATTAAAATGGTAACATCCGCTTTCGTAAACTATATGCATAAATGCAAAATGTTTATGCGCAACTCATTCCACTCGCTGAATTATAGCTGCTAAATTTTTTTCAATACATTATTCGAAATGCTATCTCTTTCGTAAATTTTGAGCTAAGCACAAATCGATAGTCAAAGGAATCGGTGAAGCGGAAACTTATTACACAATAAAAACCTGTGAATGGGTTCCCGTACCAGCACTATGCCGCTGAAATCCTTATTAAATTCGCATTTGTAATTTGTGTCTGTCTGTTCAACGAGGCTATAAGAAAAGGGAGTAATGTACGCGTTAATAATCCTCAGTTGAATTTGTTCTCCTACCAATTAAATTGCAGTTATTCAAAATGACAGTCCAACGATGGTTAACCGTGCAAAGTGTGACCCGTGTGTTATCAAGTTATTAGTTACATAGTTGGTTGCAATACTTTCCAATAAATCTCAACTTGATTAGATGCTAGAAAATATTAATATGCGAAATTTAACATCATGCACATGCATAAATCTAGTAGTTTGAGTTCTTTAGCTCGTCATAATCAGTCCAAAACATGTGAGCATTACCAATAAAACAATTAATTTTCATTAGAATTATACTAAAAGGTTTGCATTATGTACACTTTCCAATTCAAATCCAAACACTAATTGATTTGTTTTATTGGCAAGATGAAATGATCCCGAAAGTCTGTGGGACGACCAATACATAACATCGATAATGCATATATATAGGAACAAGTGCTAATTAAATCATAATTACTAATTATTATTATTATTTGTTGCTTATTCATGGCTACATACGTATGTCCTACTCACTCGCTTATGTATAAGAATTCAGCCGATAGAAACCGCAATACAAAACAATTCGATTTCTAGCTAGATTTAAGAAACGAAGGGAAAGTCGGGACTGAATTTATTAGGCACACACACACCTCTACTCGCTAGCAATATGCTTAACATAATGATTGTGCGAAATTACCACTCTTTGTTTTGCTTTGGTAAACTAAAAGTAATTACTAAATAAAATATAGTTTCGATATTATTTAGAAGCAAGCAATAGCATCGACTGAACTCTCGTGGATTTCTTCTTCTACGGAGTTGACACCACTTCTCCTCCCACGTGAACATATTATGCACGTCTCTCATTCATTCAACTTGACACCACCTTCGCAGTTGTTTGCTAAAATTATTAACGTTTTCATCAAGTTTGTACATACAATGTCTTGTGAAATGGTACACATCAGCATGCACACAAGAATTTGTGGGAAATGGGTCGAAGTTTTAACTAATCCCACACATTTTCAATAATCTTATAAAATTAAAATTTCGTTAAATTAAATGATTCATTAAGCAGAAAAATTGCACAAGTCTCACTAAACATTGGTTAATTTCAGAATTAAATAACTAGTACGTAGGTAGCCACGCATCCTTTATGATTAGCAATAATTTATTATGGATAAGAATATAGAAAAGATTCCAAAATTGATGACAGACTAATTTTTAGAAAGAGAATATCATTCATTTTAAAATTATGAATGGCAAAATAAAATTGAAAGCATACAAATTTGAAGTAAATTTGAAGAAAACAAATGGACATCACATAAATACAATTCATCAGTTGTTCATCATTGTCACTTTCCTCTCTGACTGAATATGACAATTTCACCAGCGGCAGCTTTCTTCAGCTTGGGACCATCTACGTATGTGCGCCAATGTTGTCTTATTAGATGATTAACACGCTGTCCCAAATAATTCACTACTACTTATTTACTGCTTACATATCAGTGTTACTACTGTAATGTCTACGTCTATTTTTATAAAGAAGCCGAGTTATATACTTCTCTGCTTGTCGTCTGAGATTTATTGGTTGCACTCACTCATGAGCTGCTAACAATTTGAATGAAAAGATGGGTTCGTTTTCTAAACCATTCGGTATAATTTAATATTTCGTATATAATCAAGTGTGTGAATCTTTCTCTTTACATTTAATTAATACAAACTCTTGTCAACAAGTTGTGAGGAAGACTCATTTCTGCGGTTACAAGAACCTACTGTACTGTTAGTACCACCACACGAGAAACCCATCCCGTCAACATTTATAATTCGCACTTGCACGCATCCACTGAATTTTAAATACTGACAATGAGTCAATGCGTACATATGCACAAATACTGGTGCTAGAAAAAAGTTGCTGACACAATTACTTCAACCGAGTCAGGTTTGCAGTTTTCAAACACCATCTTTTACAAGTTGGGTTTATTCATTCATTCATCAAACGAGTGAGAATATTATGGTCAATGTTTGGTGCCGTACTGTGTAGGCCAATACTCTTGTCGTGCTATCTCGATCGCCACGCCACTCCTTTGTTATTAGCATTCCCACAGTGTGCGAGCAGATTAGAGCTTAGAGAAATGTCCATAACGTCCAATGTCAATACGACGAGCAATTGCAAAGTCATTTCCATATTACTTTCCTCTGTCATGAAACAACCTACAAGGTGCAATTATCGTAAATAAATTCCTACCACTGGTCATTGAACAAAGTTTATGTTAAACAGGATGGATGATATCTATAAAATATTATATACTTCTATTGTATGAAACACTTGGCGTAAAAATTTGAATGGTATTTAAACATGCACGCACATTGGTATGTGACGACTCGGGAGATTTGTATAAAATTGTGCGTAATGAGATACGTACTCGTAAGTATATTGACCCACAAGTTAACCCAGTGTCTATATTCACCTCTTAGGAAAATTAAACCCGTCGAGCAAAAACCTACAAACTACTCGTCATTTCATGACCAATTTCCAAACGCCGTGGGTCATGCTGTACTTTTATTTTAGAGATACTGCAGGACGTCAAGGAAGGAGAGAATCGGGGGTGTAAAATAAAAGGTGTAAAAACTGCAGCACTTCATTTGGCAAGAAACGGAATATGAATTTGGTTTTTTGCTGCGCTTTAACACTTGACGAATGTGGCCCACACACGAATGTGCACATACATAGTGTTTATTTTCACTGAGAATATCCCCAAGACAGCACACAGACAAAGTTGTACACGTATGGGAAGGAATGATTCAAATTTCTATTCTATGCATGCATAAACTGATCGCATGAAATGAACCAAGTCCGACCGACACATGATTAACAAGATGCACATGATGCTCGAAGGTGCATAAATACGTCTAGCATACTGACAGTGAAATAATTCAGAAACTAACCCTAGGGCTTGGATTTGTTCCACTGAGCTTGTTTCTATCTCAGCAGCAGCTTATTTTGTAACTTTTATTGAGCTAGACAGACACTGAATGCATGATGACTTGACTGGTGTGGAGATTTACTCTATGATGAAATGATTAGCAAGTCGTGTTTTATGTAAAATCTGCAAAAACCTGTAATTGGGTGATATGGTTTAAATTGTTTTTTTGCGCCTAAGATTTTAACTAACAAAATTTCCATAATTTTCTTAAAATTGCATTTCACCAGTCGTAAAGTTGAAGTGTCAGCATTATTTGTCTTTATAATATCGAAAATAAAATCATACAAGAACTAGGCATTAATTTTAGCGAGTTTTTATCGAAGGTTAAGTTGATCTACAAGTACAACATCATAAAGTATTAAATGTGGGTTAACGGCTCATTATACATACAACGAAACGACTGATCAGTCAGTGCAGATCACCATTCATTTTTTATTTAGAACTCGACAATAACTTGATCCACACTCCACACGTTGTTTTCCTTTCTTCAAGTCATCTTAATGATTGATTTCGCCTAATTACAGGTGCAAATTTAAACCTCGACTAGTGTTTAGTAAAAAACAGAGCAGGTCAGAGTGTAATTGGTAATTGGTATGCAACGACAAGAAAGATGGAGAGTGGACTAATCCAGATATCATGCAATTAAAAAACTGACAATGAGATTAAAATTTTACTTTCATTGAAATGAATGCAGCAATTTTTTAATTCATTTCCTTCTTTATTGGTTTTATAAACCATGTAATCATCTCGCGACTATTCTACCTGGTTGTTTATTAAACATCAATAATTCATTATACATAAAAATGAAATTTCTTAATGATAATAATTTAATTTCCAAATTTGGAGATATGCCATCTTTCTAATATTATTGCATAGGCAGCAGTTTCACATCAAGTTAAAAAGTGGGCCGTGACATGAGTCAAGCCGTATCAAGAAAGGAAATGCAGTTTCATTATTTCGATTGACATCTGCCTTCCAACTTTGTAATCCAACCCTTAAATCATCATCTAGAAAAACCTTTTGAAGTTTAGGCCAATTGTAAAAAAACTTCATTTTTACTCAATGTGAATTTCGCAGTCGTCACGTCGGAAAAAAATATTTAGGTGCAAAATCACTTTCTCAACCTTAACATGGGCGCAAATTATCAACAAGATTAACACAATATGATTCACACCTTTCCATCCCAAAGTCTTTGTATTTTGTGGTAATTCAATATTCAAGTCGTCACATGAGTGATGAAAGCAACATGCTTGTAGTTTTAGTCCCTTGGTCACTTTCTGCATTTCCGTACATGGAATGATGGTATTTATGTATAACTAATTTGGTCGGTTTAAAATAAAGCCTACTTCTAACATGTTATTAGTATTACTATAAATTTCGATTTGTTAGTTTATACGAAAGTACTTAATGATGATGAATTGAGGTGAAATGAAGAGTTGCAGACTAATTCAGCATTCAACGGGAGCACGCTTCTATCCAAAAAGTTTCATTTGTAACAAAATACAAAACTGAGCATTTTGTCACTTTCCCCATTTAAATTGTTTGAATTAAACAAAAGGTTACTCAGCAAACCGTATGAAAAAGGCTTGCATTCAAGTTGGTTCATTGAGACAAAATTGGGAAAAAGCGCAGAAGCTCACAATGATCATCTTGCAATCATCATGCATAAAAGATTACTAAATGTGAAGAATTGTTATCATCCGCCGACTGGTCTGCAGGTTGTCATATTAATTTAATTTGGCTCCCAACCAACTAAATGTTCAACGCTGGAAAACTACAATTCTTTAAACATTTGCACACTCAACTTTGTAGAATGCCAACAAACGTAAGTGTTTGCCATACTATGAGTTTTAGTAGTAGTGAAGAACCATCGTGTCAATCGTGTGCGTCGCAATTATACACAAGAAGACTTTCAAACCTATAAAATGTTGAAATTGATTGAAATGTTAAAGTTGGCACAAAGCAATGAATTTCACAGCTCACAACGGAGTTGCCGTAGTTGATTTTTTGTTAAACTGTTTGCCCAGCCATTTGTCAAAGTGAAGCATGAAGGATTGCTCATCTGACTATTGTGAGTTCCTTGATTTTCATTCAGAATTAATCTAATTATGATGCACGTGGGCGAAGAAAAATCTTTTGGGTTGCTGAATATTGAGGTAAATTGAAATTTATGACGTATCTGACTAAGCTGTTTGTTCGTATTTAGTCGCGACCTAATTTCCAGCCACCCACTGCTTCTTTCAGCACACAATCCTCCATGCGAATTAAATAAGTTTCATAATGCTTTCATATTTAAAAAAACATACAAATAATAAATATGAACAATTAAAGATTGGATATGGAAGTATTTAGAGGTATACATTTATAAAAATGATGTGTTGATGGGTTGGGAAAGTGGTTTCATCATGCACTTTTAAATTTTGTTGGCTTTCCCATTCGAGTTTACTTCAGTACCAAATTTTTGATGTTTTTTCAGACCCAACTTAAAAATCCCTATATTCGTACTCTTGAAAACAACCCAGCCATGACAAACCAACTTCCTTAGCTTAAATCAGCCACAACTCCTGGAGTGTGGAGAACCGATATGGTCATGCCACGAATCAGACTTCAAATCAAGTAATAATTCTTTATTGCTTATAATATACTTTTCCAGTAGAATGGAATTTAACATTAACGCCTCCTCAACCTTATAAATAAATACTTGGGATAAATATGAACCAAGATTCGGTTCGTGCGTGCATCCAAGTGCACATAACTGACTAAATTTTTTCTATTAGTTATGCGGTTCCTATAATTCGACTGATGAGAATGTCAATGTTTGGTGAGCCAATAACATAAAAATTTCCAAGAACCGCAAAGGTCCTCAACCAAATGTTTGCGAGCTTTCGAATCTTAGGAAATTATCAAACTGATTAACAATCGGTAGGACTTATTAATTCCACAATTGGAGAGATTTGGGAGGATAATTTAGCATACAATATTCGTGATGTGGGCTTGTCATTGTAGTCGTAATGTCAAAAACCACACGACCTGTAAGCAAATTAATATCATCATGGTTTTACTACAGCAATAAGTACAAAATGTGCAATTCTTTTAACTTTGCAAACTTGTCCGATTGTTTACCACAAGGTGAAATATTTATGGCATTGATTCTCAAAACGTATGGTCAAAGTTTCTAAAATACTTACTAATTCATGATTCATAAATATTGTACAGATTAAATTATCTCCCAAAAAAGTAGATAAAAGTGAGTCTCGTCTTGACTCTGAAAAAGGAGTCAAAAACTACTTTCTTGGATTGTGATATTTTATTTGTATAAAAAAAACTTGTCATCGTATCAACTGTGACTCGAAATGAATTGTTTCATTATCACGATGTCGATGTGGTTGGGTGTGATCTCACGACATTGCAACAATGGATGACTGAATGCATAGGAGGTGAAATCTTGACAGAAACAAATCTGATCTAATTGTCTCATGTTCCTCTTCCATCTAGTTTGACATTCTGTAAACAATCGGTTTCGAATTCAAAATTCATGTGAAGTTGGCATGCTTTAAATATCGAAAAGTGCGTCAAAGAACACCGGCAAGAAGAGAAGGAAAGTTGGTAGTAACAGCAAAGTGATAATGTACAATAAGTATAGCATGCCACTAATCTTAAGCGAAAATTATTCGTAAGTACATACATACATATATACCTGTATACGTTGTATGCACGCATTCCATGCCAGACAGTGAAAATGCACTTTGGCTGCTTCCTTATACACTTTAAATTATCCCCAATATCAGCTATTGAAAATAATTGTGATTTTTCAAAACTTAAAATATAATGCTTACCTTTTTCATGTGCTAACTAACTACTTACAATCACCTAAGATTTGCAGTTTGAAAAGTAAACCTCATTTACTTAATTATTTGAATGCAAAATGCAGTGTAATTTTTCCATGAGCAATTTGCAGGTTGGATAGTAGGTCGTCGGTGGTGGTTGTTGTATTATTATTCACTGTACATAAATACATGTGCATATTGCATACTATGTTAGGATGGATGGATAGTAGTTGCATCAATGTACGATTGTTGGTAAACTAAGAACGTCCTGATCTGCATTTATGCACACTCATTGTAGTCACCTCAAAACTTAAGACAGGTCTGTACTGCCATTTCATGAGCACCGCTAAATCATTCATCTGTGTCATTCATTATACTTCATTATCAGCCAACACTTCACAAAAATGAACCACAAATGTACCAACAAAACTAAACCAAGATGGCCCTCAATTTTGAAGGGTTGGAAAATTATCCCAATTTTTTATATCTGTCCATCCACTTGGTTGTTCATGCACTGTAACCAAATCAAATTCATCTGATGCACTACACAGCATTTTGACCCAATACGGCTTCTAGCGATAAAATTGCATTGATTTTTGCCAACCTATAATATCAGAGATTATCTGCAAGGGGTTATGATTAAGGAATAACATCCCCTGCATTTGCCCTTTTGCAGGTTCTTATTCTAAAATTGTGGAACCATTCAATATCACCTTTGCACCGTACCCATTACAAATTTGAGAATTTATCTCCGTCTCCATATTCAGCAGTGTGTATGGCAGCAGAGGCAAATCAAATGAGCCACTTTAAACCACGTCCACCGACACCTCTAGCAAACAAGTATTGTTCACGAAGGTGATTTATGAATGTACGATCAAACCACAAGCAGGACTGGATTGCAAATTCTTCATTCATTCCTCCTCTGCTACGGCGACCAAAGAATAATTCTGCATTGAAATTTTGCTCTTACATAGAATTTCTTGAAATCGAAGTTGTAGTTACCAATTTCCTCATAAGTTGAATGCTTAATATTGCACCAGCCAACTGCCACGGTTTAAACTCAAACAGGTTGGATGGATGGAAACAACAGCAATTTAAACTCGTGCAAATGTGATCATTTTTGCTATTTGTTGTAGTAAACAGTAGTGCAAAAGCAGTCTGTAATTGATACGTGCTCGATAGAGAAAAGAAATCTGTGCACATTTTGAGGGTGTATGTACATGCAGTGAATAAGGGACATTTTGCATGCATGAATGAACCAAATCATGGGATGTAATATTTGTATGTACAATATGAACAAGAAAGAACACGAGAGAGTAAAGTGGAGCACCACGAAAATGTTGATACTGCTGCCGCATAGAAGGACCGGTAATAATGATTTGCTTCATAAATTAACTCAACAGACCAGTCTGGGGTCTTCAGCATCTTTGGTTCCCTTCTTGTTTCCTATTACTGGTTTGACAGTCGGTTTTGTAATGGCAGGAAAATGCCAAACCAGTAAACTAAACCTATTTTTCCTACTTAGGAGGAAACTATGCGAGGTTTGCAATCACAAATTGTAATCCCTTTTTTCAAAAACAAATTAAGACTGATCTGCATGTTACAAAGAAACTATTAAAACTATTAAGGTTTTACATATCTAGCGAAAAAGATGAATTTTTAGTGTTTTTCCCTTTTGGGCGTATGTGCCGGGTGCAATATAGCTCATGGAGTAAAACGGTTTTAACTTTTCTCACAATGTCAAAAGGGCATTAAAATCTGTGATTGGAAACTTCGCGTGGTCTCTTCCGTGGGAAGCCTTAGTTTACATTTGCTTATTGTTAAATTAAATTAAATGAAAATATTATATGCTTTTGAAGCTAATAATCGATCATCTAACTCTGAATCACTGATCTTGTTTGACATGTCAGTTTCAAATATTGTGGCGTTTAGTGTGCATAACATTCTTAAATAATAATCACCTGCAATAATAATCACTTGTATTCAATTTTAACCCCTATTGACACAAAGTAAGTAATTTGTTTTGATGATGACGTGAACTTACCGTCATTAAAATGTTATCCTTTATGTTACCCTTTTACTTTGTTTGTAAAAAACATCTTAATCAAGTTGCACCTTCAAAAATTTTGGCATTTAATAAGTTTTCAGTGGAACTCTTTAACAATAAAAAACGTACAATATTCGCATACAGCCAGCAACGGGTGACGGTGCAATTTGCAAATTTTTTTCCCTCTAAAAATGCAATTAGGGTCAACGCTTGCTTGTCCATTTTTTACATGCACGTATGTAGTTCAAAGTTTTGCTACACTATTTATTTTGTCGTAATTTCTCAACTGAAATTTATAGCCAATCATATTGTACACGGTGAACTTGATCAAAATGATGCATGGCAAAGTAAGTAGGTAATTGTTGATGAGCTTCAAGTCATAAGCCACGACTTTTTATTTCTCCCATGAGTCCTCATTTTTAATCATGTTCATACGGACAAAGAAAATAATTCGACGTTCACAGATACGAATGGTACGATCAATGATTATGGTTTGCACATTTTTTGACTCTCATCTTCCCGACAGAGGATAATAAAGACACGGGGATAACAGAAGAAAGTACAATAGCAGGTAACGGCTCGCCATCGAAAGCAGTGGGCATACATACACAGGTTATCTAGCCATTTAAATTTCCATTTAACCGATATTCTATAAAATTATTTCCTTTCATCCATTCGTTCACTTTGCAATTCATGGCGTAGCGTAGTAAATACCAGCGATGGTCTCTCTGTCGTACATATTAAGTTACCAACTAATGTCGATGCTAGCTATGAAAAATTCTTATGAATCGTGACTCTGACGATAGATCGTTAATTGTTGCTTTTAAATCTTACCGAGTTCTGAGATCGGTTTCAATGTGTGTGTATTTACAAGTCGAGAATCTGTGTGAGAAGATCACGACTGATATTTATCATGAGGAGTGAATTTGATTGAACGGGAACAGTCAAAGATTTAACGAAAATCTGACTGTCAATCGGAAAATATTCATTGATTTTGCATTATAAACACAAAATACCGCTTAACAAGTCGAGAACTTAAATACCCAATTTGCACCCCTCAATTAGTTTATTCTTCTTGATAAATGTTTGTCTGACATTGGAAATTGTGACAAGAGACAAAATCGAAAGAAGTTTTCATGCAGGTAGATTTTTTAAATCATGTAATTACAGATAGTCCTCAAAGTATAAAATTATAGCATTAATCCTTTCACACATTAATCTTAAAATCTTTAGATAGAAAATAGAATAAAAACTTGTACCGCGTATTTACTGGTAGTACGTACGTATGGCATTCTCCTACATATTCATCTTCTTTTCATGTTCAGCACTAGAAAGCATTCCTTTATGTGTTTTTTGCTCAAGGTGTTAAGCATATGCATACATTGTACATAGATGTGTTCTATAAATAACCCGTTTTATAAATCTTACTTTAGAAAGGTCTTGTGGTTATTCTACGAAAAATTAAGTATCTTCATAAATGTATTACTTTGTTCTTCATCAGTGTGCTAGAATTTCGAATAAAATAAAAACGGATTTACCTACAAATTGGGGAACGATTGTATGCATTATGCAGATATTATGAAGATATTTCCTGCTTGCGACTTTAAACCAGTTCTAGTTCTCGAATTCCCAAATGAGTAGATATGAATATTTTCGTATCTTCTTACCTCAAGAATGCGACTCCAACCTTTCTCATTTCCCAATTTCAACTTTGTGAATATCCTGTGTCTCCAAATTCATTTATGACACATTTAAGTCAATACCCGTCACTTTGAAAAATTCTCAAATTTTATACTTTATATTCCGGGAAAGACCACAAAGACATAAACACAACAAAGTTTATAGCTGTGTGTAATTATTTATTACTTCAAGTATGTGGAATGGCCCTGTTATCATCATCCTTTTCGGCTTGGTCACACCTGACGAATTCACTTAAAATCCTTTGTTTTCATAAAAACAAAGACAATAAAGCCGTTTAATCTGCCGGCATCTCAAGGCACTTAAGCCTACAACACTCTGTGTGAGTTTGTGACAGTTGTGTCACAAGGATTTGCGGTTTATGTCATAATTTTGGAAATAAAGTTATTTAATAAATTTAGAAACATAAAATGTCAAGATTTGGAATAGAGCACGTGTATTTCTTTCTAAACTATTTAGCACCATTAAATTGCGGTCCGTCATCCGCCGTTATGCATTTTATGCATGTAGTCACAGCACAATTATCCGTATAATATTTTTGCACATTGTACTCGGTCGGAATTGTAATGTTGTGTCAGTCTATGATCGTTTTAGCAGAAAAACGTCTCGCTACAATACAGAAAAACCACACTAAAACATGGCACTTGGATTGTCGGCAAGTATTTTATTTAACAGCCACAAGTCTCAGGTTTAGCAAGATTGTTGAAAGAACATGAATATTCCCGTTTTATTTTATTACTTATTTCGATGTTGTGAGCTTGAACAAAAAATGTTGACTCAAGATATGCACATGAATACGTATGTAGCTTCTCAACACAATTTTCAACGGGATGACACCTCAGACAAACTTGTGCTAAATTATAAATTCACGTTCACAATAATTTCAACATATTAGTAACACCAATGTCAAACAAGGTAAGTTTTTTCTGGGAAAATCCTTAAAACGATTCTTCTACATGAGACACTTTACTGTCGCAAATTCTCTCACCGCACTTCAGTGTTCACGTTCCTTTAATCTCAATTCAAGGAAAGACCTCCTCTCGAACAATTGTTATTTTTCTCTCACATTTGATGAACGATACGAACTAAGAACAATGTGCATATTTCATCACATGGAAGTCCAGTGTCGAAAATTTGGCTGTAGACTAGTGACCTACTAGTAAACACGTTTATGACTTCCTTTCTTGACTTTGTGAGATGAGGATCATGCAGAAGGCGAGAATAAGGTTTCCCTTCTTGAGACTCGGTTCGCATGCACGAAATTGGATGGAAGATGGAATGACAAAAACAATTTTAAGTGCGATCAGTCCCGTTATGTTTCATATACCAGTTCACGTTAACGTGCACGGTTTACGATGAGTATCCCCGGTTTCAGGTTGATTAGAATTCGTATTGCTTTACGATGGAAATTATGGCTGTGTTGAAACTAGTCAAACTAATAGATTTTTAGTGGTCCAAATGGTCCAAATCCAGTAAAGATGAGGTTATATTATCCGTTGTGAATAATGCCGGGTACTCTCGTTACCAAGCTTTTGTATGCACATAAAAAAACTCCACTTCACCAAAGGTCTCACAATATTGTTCTAGTTCCGGCGTTTCTTTATAAACGGAAGTATGGAAAACTTAACATGGATCTGGGACCAAATAATCTGATGGCACAACCAGGAAGAACTTCTGCAGATGAAACTTTGAGCAGTGCCATTACCAAAGTGCAACTGAAGACATGCAACTCAAAAAAGTGTGTTGGCCTACCTGTCTCTATCTCTCTCTCTCTTTGGCTTTCTAGCATATTTCATTGCACTCAACTCTCCTTAAGTATTGTGGCACCTTTACCTGGTTGAACCATTCACCAAATTCAATTCGACCAACAACGTTCACTACCTGTCTCGTCCTCGTTTTCTTGTGCCATGCACTGTGTGCAATCTCACCAAGCAAAATAAGCCTTGGTACCTTCCTAATGAAATGAAGTTTACTTGAAGCACCACTCTGAGCTGCTATATCTTCTTCCTCCCCATCCCAGTCATAAACAATAATATTGATATAATTTCATACCAACATATTCAATATTCCTTCTTACCCCTTCTTCTCCAAGTGTACAAAGTGTCAATGCTATGATAAATACCTACACATGTACATATGTTCATATGTAAATGCATATATGCAAATCTCAAATTTGCATGCAAATAATTTTGTACATGTGCATATTCCGGATGTCGCGTCGTGTTGTGGATGTCATTCATACATTAATTAATTGCAATTAATATCTGGAGCAAATTACGCAATCGAAGATTAGATCTACTAGATTTACTACTATGCTCATGTATCAATCAAGTAAAAGTAGAAGAAAACTTGGTATCGAATTCCCACGCTCTCAAAGCAATGGGGTGTTAGCTGCATGTGTGTGTTATCTCTGGACGGATTATGTTGCGTCATTTTGTGATGTACGATGATGATAATCCAACCAGGAAATGCAGTTGCAGTTAACGATCAGACTACTACCAGTTGCTAACCACACTGTATTAAGTTCATGTAGAACCATGAGAGTGGCATTATACGAATGCGTTAACATGCGAGTAGTACCATATGGCATATGGTCTAAAAAAATAACTCTAGTTTTTACAAAACTACACGGACCTAGGACACATCTTCTCCAAAAATAGTGGAAGGGTCTTTATCCACAAGAATCGTGACAGGTGGACGTATAATCTCCCGTCGTAGGGAGTTCCTGATTGCTTCCTGTTTCGTCAAACATTAACAACCAACCAAACAAAGGGTACACAAATTTTGGGTCGTTTCAAGCATTTCTTGGATCCTCGAGTGTTTGCTTAGTCATTTTACCCTGTTTTAATTTTGATGTATCAATTGTATGTCATCAGATGAAATATTAAAATACTATGTAAAACAGGAATGAATCTTCCACACTGTCCGCAAAATATTTTAAATGCTGTTCAAAAATAATAATGTTGGTTTACGATTTTCCGGTTTTACGTGCTACCTATGTACAGATATGCACAGACGTAATGTGATTAAGCAAGTATACTTATTTAAATTACCCTAAAACACATGGAGTGAGTTGCATAACTAGAAATACGGCTTCAAAATATCCGGTTTTTTGTTTCAAATATGTAGGCACTTCTTGCTAATGATAGGTTTTTGGTTAGGCTTTTATCTAATGGGTTCTTTACATTAACACTTGCATCACGAAATATTGGATCATCAAAGAAACAAATAAAACTTCATCATGACGAGCACTGACGAAATTTAGGTTTGCATTCTGGAGTCAACAAACCCGGTCAACCAACTTCATGCGTTATGATCACGCTTTTGAGTTCAGGGACTGATCTGAAATGCGGAAATAAAATTGATCTAAATCGTGTGTTATGTGTGGAAATTAAGTCAATCCTAAAGTTCGATTAGGAAACATTTATAATGTGTAATTTATCATTAATATATTGTAGTAAAGTTGGAGACGTCATAAATCAAAGTTACAAATTGAACAACGATAAAGCGTGAATTAATAGAGATTTAAACAATTCCATTCATATTCTCAATGCATATACATACATACTTATACATAATTTTGATGCAATATATCGACCATGCACGTAGGCTTTATGTCGACTAAAATTCGGAGTCTATGTCAAAGACAAAAGCTGTGCTGCTCACGCAACTTTGAAGAGTCTGAAAAGCAGTGTCAGAACAAAGTGAGAACATCTCACTCCAACTCTTTCGTCTGTGAAGCACTATGCAAACTAATTTACCAAGCCAGTTACAGGAATGCACACCAGATTACTCCATAAGGAATATTTGCTCGATGTTTTGCATGCTATCAGAACTTTTAGTTATTAGCATTACATTTGTAGATCGGTTGCATATGTATGATAACTGTTGCTGATGTGCAATAGAAAATTCATGTAGTTCTCGAACACGTCAATTTGTAATTGTATTTATTATCCAGCATGAGTACTCTATTTTTCTATACAATCTTATATTTTGATATATGTACAAATTTAAAATTTGTATATCGCATAAAAAACACAAAAATGATGACATCATTATTCAGCAATAATGTTTGATTAAATTGAAATGACATTGTCATCCAACTATTTCGATTAAAATATGATGGGACCATTTTAATTTCACTAGGATTACTACACTTCTAGGATTCACTAGTGAAGACATGAAAAGTATGTACACAGTTAAAAATTCTCATTCGAACTTTTTGCTGGATGGATTTAATTGCATGCATATTTTGCTTTCGTACACTGAAGACCATGAATTAAATTGGCTATTCAACTATTCTTTTGACTATTCTTTCAACAAACGCTTTTCAAATTGTTCTGGACCTCTCTCTGAAGAAACTTATTAACTGCATGCATACTGTGTACATACGCGTCCAGTCCTGCAGCATGTTTACTTATCTGGTCAACGTACGTCGGTGGAGGTTGGGGAAACTTAAAGACTTTCTGTTTTGGTTGGTGCAGAAAATGCGTAGGATATTTACATGCTGTTACGTATAACCAAGAGTTCTCTCGTTACGACATCAAGAGAAACCTGTCCTGTTCAAGTAAATATCTTTCGGCTTACGTTAATACTCATGAGAGATTCCTCCTCGTATGAGGAGCATGAATTTTAGTAATCATCATACTTAATGGCATGGAGTTTTTGGATGAATTTAAGCTGTTGTTGATAGTTGTCCATGTCTGTTGCACTTTCTGTGTCGACTGCTTGGATTCAATTCTGTATCTGTTCCACTCTTGTTTAATTTTCCAGCAATGACGAGGTCTTGTTGGTCCCATCATCGGATTATGTATATTCTCTCGGACCAAATACTTATTGGTTTCCTATCTGATCTGCAAAGCGATTTAGATTCGATTTCGTAGTGCAATTCAGTGTTTTTATTCTAGTTGGGAAGTTACAACCGACCGGTATTTCCAGTGCTTATATATTGACTGTGACCTTTCTACAGCAGTGGGGAACTTTTATATTCCTTATGAAGTTAAAGTGAACACGTGGACGAGACGAAGTGTGTAACGAATACAAACAAAAAAGATTTAAACCAAGATATCAAGTTTTGAAAACAAAGGGGGTCATGCAACTGTTTGTTTAAATATTCTAAAACATATATCAAGAAGATCATAAAAAATGTTAGTGGAAAAATGCTTCTGAGAAGGAGCTCACTTTTTTCTGAAATAAAGTGCATTGTGCAAGTAATATTAAGCAGTCGAGGAGGTTAAAGCTGATTTGCATGGAACATGGCAGCGTAGGCGACATTATTCATGCAGCTTTCAAATCCGCAATTAATTTGTATTATGCCTTCAAGCGACAACGAACTAGGAGAGGCAGTGACAATCGCCTGCAGTTAAGACGACTGTACTCCAATTGTTGCATAGTGTCAAATTCAGTGTCAACAATCGCATAACTTGTGCGAATTGTATAATTTATAATGGTTTAGGACTAAGCGACTGAGCATATGCATATTGCATGAATATGCACACAGCTTAGTTTAGTAGATGACATTTCTTGAGACTGTTTGAAAAATTTTTGCATTCTGTTAAATTTTTGGATTTACACCAACACTAGATCTGCTGTCAGTAATCAGCCGAAACTACCGATAACGTTTACTAAAATCATACTGTATGCTTTAAGATTTTGAGTAAACAAAATATATAAATCATATTACGTTTATGACAATCTACAGTTGAAGTGTAAATATAACTGAAAATTATAATTAAAATGTTAACCGTTCTACAGTCAGTGTTAAAAAATCGGAATAACTCAATATTCACTTTCCTGATTTGCTCGAGTGAAGTGTTCGAGTCTTGAGTAGATAAATCAATGAGCAGGTTGTTTAAAGTGTTTAAAAGTAGATATAAGAACCTACAGCATTATGTCATGCCTAAATGTCAACTGAACATTTTATTGCTATTGTTATTCATGTGAACGTCTATTATGTGTATTATAATACCTGCACCAGCAATGTACAATTTACAAGACTCGCTCGGCTGAAAAAAGCCGGGTGGAAGTTGCAGTCGTCGACTTTATTACATATTCTCGCAACTTTATTACTTGACTAATGAGTGGGGACCTAGTAAAAAATATGCTCACCACCTCGCATCATCACCAGTCTGTTTATCACGTTATTAAATTCATTATCACGTTTTTAGCAAGGAGCTTCATCTAAATCGCGATTATCGTGCATAACAAAACTGTTGCAAACAACAGAGACAGAGTACTTGCAGAATTTTCTTGCTGAATAAATAATCGCACAGTCAAACTCACTTGTATAGTGATTGGATAGAGGAGGTATGAACGTGCTAAAAAGCAAGGAATACATCCATATTGACTTACTGCCCCCTACTGTTCAGCTTGTTCTTGAAATTTGTTATACAGGTCTTGTTAAAACCAGCTCCATCATACATTATCGGTTACACAAACGCCGGATGAATTGAAATTAAATTAAGTTGATGTTAATATGAAGACGGAAAGAAGAGGTCCAACCAACGTACTGACTTAGCTTCAGTCCACCAGACTGAGGAGACAGAGAATGCATAATTTGCTCTTGTTTCACACTTGGAGGACTCTGCTAATACATACATACACATTCTGCTAAATATGTATGGAATATCACCATCGTCATCACCAGGATCGACACAGAGTGCTGCGGATAATGTGATCAAAATCCAGTCACTGGATCAGAACATTGCCGGCTAGATCGGTGCTGGGAGTTGTGTCGATGTGATTAGTGCAGCAGAGTGGAAAAGTGATAGTTTATTTTAAAATGCATGTGCACATTAGAGCTACAACTACTAATTGTGTTCTGAAGGTGACAAAGTGAGAAAAATTCTAACAAATAAACCAACACTGCCTGTGTTCAAGTTGCATTCCAAAATGTTAGAGTGCAAATTATTACCCAGCACCCATCAATGGTGGCTCTCTTTAAATGTGGCGATGTGTGCCATATTCCTACTGATGCACACTTGTCATGCCGGTCGTAAGTCTTGAAACTAGCTAATTAATTTTCTACCTGCTTTATGAAGTCTATAAAGAAAAAGCTTTCATTTTTTGATCTTTGTCATTTAATTTTGTTCACTCCGGAGAAAATTTAATCCTTACCTAGAGTGGAGAATGGAGATGTTATGTTTCACGTTACAAATGTACATTCAGGTTAAATGTTATCATTTCGAGTAAATAAAACATCAGTAGCTCATATACATATGTACAGTCTGCTGTTGCATCAAACTGACAACCCTTTCATAACGGTGTGAATATTATGTATTTGGGCATATCGATAAAGCATAGAAACTACTTAATAACAAATAGATACTTCCACTTTATGGAGGTGGTTGCGGATTTGTTTGTTTGTCATAAACATAGGTAAATACGTATGTATGTAAATAGGTATATTGCTTATTATTAGTACTGCCAATATATTTGCCCTTTTGCCATTTAATCTGCATATTGGAAACAATCTAATGCTATATAGTAAGAAAGAATCACAACACTAGAGGAGATTACTTACATTTTTGCAAAAATCTTAAGAAACTACAAGCACCAAGTAATATTCAGCGATGTTTGTGGCAGTGCAAGAGCTACAACGCGTAGAAGTGCTATGAATGAATTATGATCATGTAGTAAGACGACGCTGTGATGTGCAACTTGAGAGGGTTTTTGTTGATATAATAATAATCAGTCGTTCAAATGGTACACACATTGATGATATCAGAACTATTTCTGCCTTCAGCAATGTTTAAGTTGCATTGCCTCAAGTAGCATTAATTGACCGAGTTGAGATGCTCAGCTATAGAATGCAGGATAATAATTTGGAATTTATGCTAGTAATCAGAGACGTCTGAGTTTTTTTGTGAATAGGCAAAATGTAGGTTCTCACTGGATTTATTATTGTTACTCGACTATGACGATGATTATTCCTTCAATCGTTTTTTTACATATCCAGATAATTCTGGTTGCGTTGTTGTTGGGACCGTAATGTCTAAAACGTGTATCTGTACTGAATTAACTAATAGAGTATGCACAATACGCATGCATTAAATAACGTGTGTATGTGCCATGTGAGATGTTAATAACTACACGTAATGACGACCAACTATTATGGAATTAAAATGCATGACCTTATTTGAGCCAAACCGTGATTTTGCAGCGGATTACTGCATGATGCCTCCAGATCGGGGCAACTGTACGGAAGTATTATACAAATATTATTTCTCTCCGGAATATACACATTGCCCAATGTTCGTCTGGAGTGGGTGCGAAGGAAATGACAACAGATTTGATGATCGCCACTCATGTATGCAAATATGTACGGGAAATTATACCGATGAGGAAGTCAGAATGGGTGTGCCTTTTATGAGTCCGACTGTTTCTAGTAAAACTGCGACAGGTATCATAAACAATTCGAAAATGTTAAGCCCTAGTCAGGCAAAAACAGCATTCTCGTCATAACAAACTAATTACTCGCATACTATTACGTGTGTATGTACTATTAGGTAGTGACGGAGATAGTCTAAATAATGTAGTGTAGTCGTGTTAGTCTTGTAGTTTTATAGGCACCTAAATCAATTACAACAAGCTATAACAGTTAACATAAAGAAGTGACATTTATTTAATAGTACATAATGGTGATGGTTGGTTTAACTGCTTTGGAAAATTGCAAGTTTTGAGAAGAATGTATGCACATTTATTTAATTTAAAAACCCTTCCTGAAGTTCCTGACAGTGTTGAATATGACGATTCTCACCCAAAGGAATATTCAGTGTCTCCATTTCTTGTCCTGGACAATGGAACGCAACAATCCACATTTACATTCACAACTTCTTCGTCTTTCATCCAGATAGAACCACAAGAATTAACAGATTACCAAATTAGGTGTGTATATGCAATTAAATATTATTCGTATTAACTCGGGCTGTGTTTTAAAACTTGTCCATCCATCATCATCATCTTTATGCAATACAATATCTGTCAAAAATTTGTGAATTTTAGAAATCGCAGAAGCGTCTCTTTAGAGTTTCGGACTCGTATACCTCATGCTTTATTGGTTTATCATGGCCTACGCAACAGACCAGATTCAATTAAAAAGTACGAGTTGTACGTAATGTTGGATCAAGGCCAACTGAAAATAAAACACAAGTTTGGGGACTTTACGACAACATTAATTGTGGGAAAAGGTCTCAATCGGGATCAGTGGCACAAAGGTTAGTGATAAAATTAAGATTTACACAATTTGTCAATATATTCACAGTTCTATGGGACACCACCCCATACGAAGGTGTCAGTTAATCGTGTCTCTGAGAAGACCAAGTGAGCATGCTGACGTTCTAAAAGAACGGTTCTAAAAGTTGTTGGAAAGATTGTGATGTTTGATCCTAATTAAATTTCAGTCCGTGTGATGATTGATCCTAGTGAACGCCGTATCTCAGCGATAGTCGATGACGTCGAGAAAGAAATGGAGATTGATGGATTGGCAGAACATCATTTATACGGAGCTTACGATGTAGACCTTGAGTCAATTATCTTTATTGGGGGTGAGCTTAGTTTGCATTGTAATTACGTATACTTTAGTAGTCGGCGGATATTGTTCTGCAGCTTGACAATCTTTCAATGTCATGGTGGATGCATTCTGCTGAAATTTGTGACGAGAGATATGAAAATTGATCCTTTAAAATGTTTAGGCCTAAG
Source organism: Folsomia candida (assembly GCF_002217175.1). Classification (NCBI taxonomy): domain Eukaryota; kingdom Metazoa; phylum Arthropoda; class Collembola; order Entomobryomorpha; family Isotomidae; genus Folsomia; species Folsomia candida. The sequence continues at coordinate 9,481,881 of NW_019091193.1, read as the reverse complement.
TGAAGGCGATGGCAATGTTGGGATTTCCTACTTTGCAAATCCATTGGTCGGATGCCTTCGAAATGTCATTCTTGAGACGTCACCCTTGAAGACGAGTACCCTGGAGCCGTTGATACCCTTGGTGTCTGGAGCATATAAAAATATTGACGAACATTGCTACAATAAATGTTGGTCCCGAGATTCGGGTTGTTCTAGGTGGGTGCCCAAATAAACATTTTGCACGCAAAAATTTCTCAATGTGGCGAAAATCTGCTGACCTTTATGTATTCCACGTATTTAGAGACAGCGAGTGCATCAACCACTATGATCATGTTGAATGCGATTGCTTCGATGCCAAATTCAAAGGAGATAGCTGCAAGGATACGAGTAAATATTTTTATTGTTAATTTGCCAAGTACATTTCTTATCAACTTTCGGTTTGCAAATATATGCTAAAAACATGTACCTATTAATACAATATTGACTAACTAGCACTAGTTAATAACTGAAAAACATACCTATAAAAAGAAGTTTTCCTGTTTTATTCAAGGTGAAATAATCTTAACGTTGAACGGGTACTCATACGTTACATTCGCTATTTATGAATGGATGGACAGGTGAGATTATGAATATAATATTCAGATACACAAATATGTGAATTTTCATTTATTTATTAACAAAATTAATGAAATTATTCAGAGTTCATTCAGACTCCAACAGAATCAGTATGCGTTTCATGGTATGCGAAAAACTGTGCATCTTAAGTTATATGCAAACCAATAAGATCTAACTCTTCATCCTTATTATGCATTATTATCAGACACAATTAGATGACTCAATTTTATTCTATGCTGCTGGAGAAATTCCATTTCACAATCATGTTGCCGTGTCCGTGTTCAATAACAGCCTCCTCGTCGACATTGATTTTGGAGATGATGAACCTATTGTGGTGAAATTCACTACGCGTGTTACTGATGGGGTATTCCACTTAATCTTATAAGATGTTAAACTAATGTGAACTACATAATTCAAATCAACTTTCAAATTAACTTTAATACCAACTCATGTATAGAAATGGCACACCTTGACGATTTTGCATGAGGAAATCGACATTGCAGTTCACTTGGATAAAACTGTTCAAAAGTTTACATTAACAGGGCCGAATCGATACCTTTACATTGATCCGGATGTGTACCTTGGTGGCGGAGGCTTAAACCTGAAGCATCGCAATGGGCTCAAGTCGTTCAATAACTTTGTAAGATGAAATTCTATTAAATAGTCATGTAGTGTAATTACAAATTGAGTATCAGCCTGTGAATAGGGATTTATAATTTCAGGTTGGTTGTTTAGAGGAAGCCTATTTTAATACAAAGTCAATTTTATTCGAATTGCGACAACACAGCCACCAAGTAATGATCATATTTTACTTTATGCGTACATAGTAGCGATACTAAAAATATGAGTAGTTAATTATTGCTATAATTTTCACAGGCTCAGCATCACGGTACGGAAAAGATAGGTTTGATGGTTGGATAATAATGTATTATAATACCAATATTTTTTAAACATATTGCAGGTTTAATGCCACCCGAGTTTAATAACTGCAACCCAGAGAAAACCATTCCAATTACAATCCCTTTTGCAGATTCTGGCTTCAAAGTTTCTAATCCTAATGCTACCGAACTTCATTTAAAATTTTCTTTTAAAACAAATGAGACTTATGCAACTCTAGCGTACTCTGATGTTCGTACAATGATTGGAGAAGGTTTTTGGGAGGTACAACGCTTGAAGGATTAGTTTGTCTGGTTTATATAAATACAAATGTATATTACTTGCAGCTCAAATTTAGCCCTAGTGCTTTAATTTTCGAATATTTTCCGGATAAAAGCCAAACGCAATATACCACTCCCACGCAATTTGAGGTTAATTACAAAAAGAGACAAAACTATTGGCACACAGTAAATATTTTTCTCAGCTACTTATCTTATGGCAAGTACTTGTGGCAACAATTTACAAAAATTTGTTGTGGCATTCCATAGATTGAGCTGCAGATAAAAGGGGGTCACGTATCATTGACTGTGGATGGCCAAAGTTCCGAGCAAGAAATATCACACTTGCAGCAGTTATCAGCAGTGATTACTTTGGGGACATCCGTGTACAAACCAAACGATGGCTTCCTTGGATGCATTCGACGGGTTGAAATTGGAGGAAAGTTTATCGATGCAAGAACTATAGTTGGGTCTGACGACCAAATTGGAGATATTGCCCTTGATAACTGCCAATTCATGGATCCTTGTAACCGTCCAGATGTTTGCGAACATGGTGGAATTTGCAAAGTTATCGATTCAAATGTAACTTGTGACTGTCGTGATAGCGGGTAATTATAGTTCATTGCATAAGTATCCTGTCATATATTTTGAAAATAAATGATATATATTCAATGTATTTTTTAAAGGTACACTGGAAAGCATTGTCATTTTGGTAAAAATTCAACGTATCAAAAAAATTGCTGCATACATACATTTATTGTGACAATTACGTATTTATCAAATATAGCAATTTTCAAACGCACTTGTGAAGAGCTGGCATTATTGGGTTACACGGAATCTGGAGTATACAAAATTGATATTGACGGCAACGGCCCTTACCCTCCCACACATGTCAAATGCAAATTTGAAACTGGTGACACCGGTGAAACGAAGACAATTGTGGAACATAATCTTGCCAATGAAACCGATGTTTGGGGGATGAACAAATCAGATTTCAAGTTGGAATTAAGCTATCGCGAATTTACCTCAGAAATGCTTTTGTCGCTCATTTCTCAATCTGTTCAGTGCAGCCAACACATCAAGTTTGACTGTTTCAAAGCGAAATTAGGTAAGCTTGTTAGAATAAGTTAACTAATTTTTAAGGGGAATTACATATACGTTTTAGTTATTTGTTAATATTATATAATTAGGCTTGTACCAATTTACGTGGTTCAAGTCTGCAGATCCCAATGCTCCAAAAGTCGTCAGTATTGGAGATGCGAGAAGAAACACGTGTCCATGCTATGAAGGTCCATAAATAAAAGAAAGATTTAATTTTATAGTTTAATTAAGGAAATTTTTTGTAACACTTTTGATATTTAATCTATAGCCGATACTTGCGTCAAGGGGGAACAATGCAATTGCGATTCTGGAGAGGATAAATGGTTGCATGACGAAGGCTATTTTACAGCTCCTGATCGACTTGGTATAACTGAATTAAGTTTCATCTATCCACGGGACAGTTCATCAGATGCAAAGGTAATGCAAATCCATACAAAAACTAGTGCTATCATTCCATGACAGTTACGTGTCAACTAAGGACAATAAGCCATTTTGTCTTCAGCAAGTTAAATCGTGTTTCCCCTGTTTCAGGCCAGGATAACCTTAGGTAAGACTGGAACAATCGAACTCTGCTCTAATCCAAATTTAATAGGACAAATTGAGACTATTTAAGACTAATGTCTCCTTCTTTCTTTTAGGTCCATTGGAGTGTGTAGAAGCAAGTAAGCATAATAAAAATTATAAAATACATATTTACATACATACCCCACCTATTTATGCAGCGTTTACCCATGACTTGTTGTGCAAGATTATTGCATATTTCGTTGCATTTTTCTGATATTTTAAAATAAAATATTTTTCAGATACTCAGAGATACGTAGTGACATTTAAGACTTTTGGATCTTATCTGGAAGCTCCCGGATGGAAATCTGGTGATTTGGCCTTCAGTTTTAGAACAACAAGATCTTCTGGAATTCTTCTATATCAACCACTGTTGCATCAGCAACATAATTCTTTCTCTGTATTTTTAACCAATGGTATGCAATTTCCATGCAAAATATGCATTTCGCCTGGTATTTACATGTACATGAACCAAAATTGGGTCACTTGCAGATCATGAGCTTACTTTCCGCTTTGTCCTGAATGGGAGACCCCAACCAACAGTGACTGTTCGATCCCAAAGGTCTTTATCTGGTGGTGATTGGCAGCAAGTCTGGATCGATTATGTAAAGTTGATTTTAAAAAACAATTCATTTCGTCAATACATTAACTGAGATTCGTTGACAATAGGATTTACATCAAGTTAGGTTCCAAATAAACCGAGAACATCAAATGATTAATTTACCTGACGGGTAAGATACTTTCGCATTTATCTTTTAGTGCAGTAGAGATGTAACAAAATTAGTTGATGCATTATATTACAATAAACGTATTTAATTAAAATTTAGCCAACAATTTGGACCGTTTGAAGGGATCATGTATATCGCCGGCGCACCTGCGTATGTTAAATATCTTGTCGAATTACAAAATTGAGGAGGGCATAATATTAATTAATTATTGTCGCATTTTATAGGAGATACTTGCCTGAAATCCATGTTAAGGAGGGATTAATAGGTTGTTTCCGAGGGTTAGTGATGAATAACCAAGTGGTCGACCTTTACTCGTACATGAAATTTCATAAGGCAGACATTGTCAAAGACTGCAGTCCCTCTTGCGACCCTAACCCTTGCCAAAACAAGGGCATTTGCCAAGAAAATTGGGGGTCATTTTCCTGCCAGGTTAGCTTAGATTAAACCTTACAATAATTCACTTGGTTTGAATTTTATGTTTTTAACTACAGTGTTCAAATCCTTGGGCTCACACTGGGACGCTATGTGAAACAGGTATGTGTGTACTTTAATATACAATATGTCTTCCTAGTGATATGCAACAATGTTCATATAAATTATTGATTACAGATATAAATAATGATGGGTTGACTTTTCTCAGTCAAAGTTCGTACATTAAACGCCAATCCCTTGGGGCAAATATTGATCCAATAATGAATATCTTGACCTCAAATATTTATCTCAATCTCCGCACGTATGATGAAGAAGCTCTTGTCCTGTATGCGAACGACAATTTGAATAACTTTGTACAACTTCACATTGATGCTGGGAACAATGTTACGTTCATGTGGAACGACGGGCATTTTATCGGTAAGAATGCGATAATAATAGTAGCTAACACTAAACGAAATGAACAAATAAATACCCATCAATTTGGCATAGAAAACAATCTAAGAATTAGTTCGACATTATTATGCACGTTTCAATTTCTTGTTCGATTTCAGAAAAAATTTCTGTGCATCAGAAGCGTCTAAATCATGGAAATCCTATCCAAATTGCTGTTAGGAGAAATTCCTCCCACACAATTCTTCATGTGAATGACAAAACTGGAGTTTCCAAAAGTGGTGTGAGTTTGTTGAAGGTGAGTTAATAATAAATAATACCTTATGTCGAAAAATTCAGTATAAAAATGAAAATTACACCAAAAGGAGTACAGGGAAAATCCATGGGTTAATCCCATTTTGGAAACTTTTGCGCCGCCACGCCCATTTGCGCCAGCCGCACCTTACTACCAACTCTTCCTCGGTGGGTTCGACAACTCGGCAGTTAAACCTATTAACAATACCGCCCGTTCCATCCCTGGAATGCTGGGTTGTTTAAGAGGCTTTAAAATTGGGAATGAGCAAATCCCAATTAGCAACATGGCTAATCAAAATGGTGAATTGTTACAACAATTTGACTCTATATACATAAATATATTATCTAACAAACAGTTTATTTCGTATTACTGTAGATGTTTTGGAAGGTTGTAAAATGGTGTGTGATACCAAGCCATGTCATAATGCTGTAAGTGGTCACTATGCATTTCTTTACTACGCTGAAATAATTTTTTATTGAATCTTCAAATTGTTTTCATAGGGAATATGCATGGAGGACTTTACTTCAAGGCAGTACTCATGCGATTGCACATTTACCTCCTATTATGGTCCAGCATGTAAAGAAGGTAAACTCGGCGATAGAATTAATAACTGTTGTACATAAATATGTATTTTATAATGTTCAATTTATGTAATATTTCATTGCTTACGAGTAGCGCATTCTTGGCATTAAACGATTATCAAAGCTCCTATGCATACTGATATTTTATACGCAGATATTTTTCTTTGTCCTAAAATTATAAATGATTTTGTTACTGAATTTTAGAGCGAGGGGCAACTTTCCAAGGAGAGTCATATATTCGACGACGGTAATGCATGCAGAATATGAATAACTTCATATTTTTACTGAACTATATGCTCACTATTTAATAACTTGCTGAACTATGCTCAGGTTCAATAATCCAGCAGATACCGTTATGGAGATTGAAACACGTTTTGGATTTTCTTCCAATTTCTTCAATGGGAAAGAAACTGTTCTTCTCACGGTACAGATTCCTGGACAAAATTACTCTTTATTGTTCGCAATAAATGCTGAGGGACATCTTATTCTGATGGAAACTGGTACAAATGGAGTTGAGGGTGCCAAAATAAAATATCAGCATTTTATAGACGGATCTCGACACTCAGTTTACTATAAAAGGAATTCTGACGAAACAATCTTCATTGTGGACCAAGAAGAAATTCATCTTTCGAGTCTAAACACAAAGAAACCAAAATTTCAGTTGATTCCGAATCAAAATCTCAATGTGGGAGAAATATTTGTTGGAGGAGTCAATGAAGCAGTTCCAGACCTAATTAATTATAAAAGGTTTAAAGGATGTTTGTCTAGTAAGGACCTAAACTTGTGCAATTTATTCAAAACCAATCAAAATTAGTATGCAACCTTCCTAAGTTACCTGATTTTTACAAAAAATCTTCTCAGATATTTACGTCGCGGTCAACAAGTTGGAGCTCCGTACACTGGATGAATATATGGGTTATTTAAAGAAGCCAGCGGATCAGTTGTTGGGTGAGTAAATTTCATTTCAAATTTTTAAAAAATGACGTATTCTCACAAATCTTCAATAAATAAATTATATAACTGTGTCAAAATGTAAATGCAATTAACGGAACTTATTATAGACATGGACAATGTGGAAGGGATCAAAGCCAGTACTTGTGGGGCTTTCTTTGCATTTAAACCTCCTTCCGTTTTAATTCCCAAAGATTTGGCACCGGTATGGAATTTGATTCTTATTTTTGTTTATTTTGCAATTCGATTCCTTGAGAATCTTTTAATCCATTTTACCATGAATTACTTAGATGGAAAATGGAAATGCTGATTGGAGAGTTTCGATTCCTAAAAAGACAAATATTTATCTTGCAAAATCTGAAGAACCAGATCAAGCAGGAATTTCGTTCGACAGTGAGTGTTCTTAAATACCAATGATGAATTCATATATGTAGTGTTTGTATAATATGTGCAAAATTTGTCATTGATGAAAATGAATTGGATTTTTCAGTGGTGGCATTAATCCTTGGCTTGTTCTTGGGAATCTTGGTCTTATCCGTATTAGTTTATGCTTACAAACTGAACAAACGGTACAAAAGGAGAAAGTACTTTGAAGATGATGATGACGATGATTACTTTAGTCATCGGACAAGTGGTCAACCAGTCCGGTATCACGATCCTACAAATACAGAGCTTAAATATGTTGGATATCGTCAAACGAACCCTGATCCTGTTAGCATTAGTGAAAATAACCATGCCAAATCAAGTTCAAATAGGATTAATGGGGACATTACAGTACGTTCATAATTTTGAAATATCACCGTTCGGAATTAATTAACAGTAGAATTGAAAAAAATGTGTAGAACGCTGAGGCAGAAGAAGATTTGTTACAAATGGACAACGGGGACGAGGAATCCAGCGACACGACGTCACAGAACGAATCGGAAGTAGGATCTCAGTCAGGATCCTCCCAATTTGACAATCAAAACTTGGACGACAAGGTATACTTTGGATTTTTTGAGAATGTGAAAGCAACGACAAGTGAGGTAACCCTTATGGCAGAAAATTCGATCTCAGGATCAATCCCAGTATTCTCAAATGGCTTAGCAATAGAAAGTACTGAAAATGATGAAAATGATGCATCCACTGACTCTGATGCATCTGGGGGAGCTCCATTTAAGCATGTCTTTGTTGTGTTCCAATAGTTCTAGTCCTAACTTTGGTTTTCATAGTGCTAAATGCAATTTGGCATAGTGCTTTTCTAAACTCGTACATTTAAATATTCATGTGATGCCTCATAACCGACTTCCGATGCCCAGTGAAATATAATAACCACTAGAGTTTAATATAGAATTGCTCTTTTATTTGTGTGTTTAGGAGGAAATGAGAAATGGCAAATATGAAATGGACGACTATGGCAGCCTAATTTTCGAGAAGAGTTGATCCCGAAAGTTTCTTGCTTTCTTCGTTCAGGGTTACACATTATTTCACAAACCTCTCTTTCTAAACGCTTTTTACCTTGAACAATTCAGTATTCAACTAACTACCAACCACTAATCCCACGTTACATTAATTTTATAAGAGTTTTTGGTGTCGGTATGCATTACTAACCCTGCTAGTAGTTTTTACTTACTTTTTTTTTACGAAAGTTTCAAAATTTGAATGCATTATAACCAGCTACCTGTTTACGTTCATTTGATTACCCTAAAATTGCTACTGTAAAATTGCTTTGGTATATGATTTTTGTCCGTGTTGATTTATACGCCTATATATTACTGGTGATTGTGGATAGTTGTGGTACTGTTATCATAAATTGGTGATGGAAACTTTGCAACTATTATTTGCAACATACATAACACACTATGAAGTCACTATGTATTTATTTACGGTTCGCGTTGCAAACTTTCTCTGTTCTTCTCTATTTTCTGTTTTACTACTGTCGACAGGGAGTTGAGGATCCTGTAGAAGAATCCTCTTCTCAGCCTAAACTTGTTGATGGGGACTTGTCACTAAAGGAGGAGGAAGAAGACGAAAATCCCAATGGTACGGCAACCTGTACAAATCAATTGGCTTGAAAAATATTTCCAAATTGACAATCCTATCATGGTTGAATTGTAACGTATTTTAGTCTTGTTTAGTCAATTTCTCCCACCAAATCTTAACCAAACCTTTCTTATTACACAGAAATAATATATTTTCCACAGGATTTTACATTAAACTGACAAATTAACACTCTTTGCTCGTAATATAGAACCGCTTTGCCAAGAGTTCTTTTTTTGTTTCACACCGTAGATAAAGCCAAAGTTAAACCCAAAACGAACCACATCCGTCCTCCCAACAAAGGAACCATCTCGCCAATTTTTGTCTCCGAATCGGTCCGTACTTATGAAAGCAGTCCAATTGCAATCATTGGTGGAGCAAGGTACCAAAACCTCAAACGTACCAGCAAAGACTCCCTCTTGTCGTTGGATTGACCTCTGTGGCTCCTAAAATATATACCTTCTTGTCCATCTAGATACATAGACTTTTGTAACAATGTTGTACGTACCTTCATGTATTAATAACTTATTTTTGTGCGTGTGTATCGATTCAACTGAAATTGTACTATTTTCAAACTTACCAAATGCTAGTCATGTTTTACCCAATATGTCTTCAGAGAAGATGCCATTTTATTGTAATGGTTATATAAAAAGACTTATTATGTATGTATGGATGTATGGCTCGTTCGTCTCGTAGTGGTGTATTTTGAAATATGTATACGATGTAGTTAGAAGTTAGAATGTCTTTGTGAGAGTATTATGACAGTTCCGTAGTTCACAAATCTAACCATTTAACCAACTAACAACTGTCGTATGTCCAAGAGTCACACCCACCCACAAGAGAAAATAAGGATGGTTTATGTAGATTATTATGTATTCAAAGTTTTGATTTGAAGAAAATAAAATGAGTCAAATATGTAAATCTCATTTACGATTTATTTCATTAATATGTGTATTGGTAGTAGATAGTAAGAATTTATAGAATACATTAACAATACTAGTAAAATCCATCAACCACAGGTTTAATAAGTTTAGTTACTCATGTATTTGTTAACAAGGTAAAATGGATGACAAGAAATCATCGAATTTTATAAAACAATTCTACGCATTCCAAGGGGAAAGTTTTTCATCAACCAGCTCATTCCGGACATTACATATTTCATAGTTAATTCCAGAAGATCAAAATAATTTTGATGAACATGAATTTTCAAAGTCAATTAAATTTCTGATTAATATGAGATGAGCATAATCTAACAAAAACGTATAAAAACCGCTTCATTCAGCAAAATAGCTTGGGTGGAATGGACATAACACTATCAAGGTAAGAGTTATTATTATTACTTATTATGTTGCTACTGTTTTGGGTGGATCAGTGGCTGATGGTTTCTCTTTCTCGTCTTTCCCATCAGTGATATCTTCAGTTTCCATCGGAGTATCTGCCTCCACAGGAGACTTTACTGGAGGAGCGCTGTCCGATTTTGGAGGACGTGCAGGACTTTTAGATCCATTTTCCTCAGCCTTTGTCATAACTTCGTCACTGTCAGCCTTAACGGCGCTAACCTCATCTTTTACAACTTTACCAGTTTCAGCAGAAGCCTTGATATCCGAGGATTTTGATTCAGGTGCTCCATTCGCGTTTTCATTTTTTTCGTCCTGCTTCAAACGTTTGCGTTTGTAAGACCTGAAATTTTTTAAATTTATTATTGTACATGATATGAATTGCAAGATAATGTAAATAAATAAATCAGTTTAAAAAAAACTATGTACCGTTGATCTTTTCGGCCTTCTCCCTCATCTTCCGAGTCACTGAGCTCATTTTCATTAGCTACTCGCTTATCTGACGCACGGATGGAGACTCGTTCATCAGGATTTACTTTCGAGTCCTCGTCAATGTCTTCTGTGTTGATGGCGTCCTCAGGGATAGCTATGATGTCAGAGTCGAGTCAAGTAGTGGATAATAATTACTTTATATACTAAATATCTTTTCCTTACCATGCATTTGTACTCCAGGAGCGCATGGGAGCATCCTCAAGTTTTCAAATAATCGAGTTTTGATTTTGTCCAGGTACTCTGGTGTATTTTGGTTCGCCATGTTGGATGGGCTAATGTGAAGTTTGAAATCAGGTCCAAAATACTCGAAATAATCATTGTAGGGAAGTTCATTTGCAATGTCAGTCCCAAGAGCAACAGCAGTTTCCAGAGTCCAACAACGGGCTACATTTCGTATGGTGTATCCACCACCCCCAAGGATGAGTAAGGGAAGATGGTACTTTTTGACGAACTCGACACATTTGGAGTGACCTTTAATAATAATTTTACCCTCAAAAGTATTTCGAAATTTTTAACATAAAAACACAAGTATCGTTTTCAAGTGCAGTTGTGTTACCTTTCAATGTGAGATTGAAGCACCCAAGTCTGTCTCCAGTTAAAGAATCCGCTCCACATTGCAAAACCACTGTTGCACATATATAAAACAACATTAATTTTCTAACTACTACTAATGAACTAGATGACGAATCTTCTCATCGTCAGTTTACCTGCTCCAGGCTGATAGGTTTCCATAACCTTGGTCATGATGGGGACGAAAATAGATTCGTACGAGTCATCATCAATTCCATCTCGAAGAGGAAAATTGACGGCTGTAAAGTAAAAATTATATATTGCTAAATTGTAGAAATGATGATGAAACTACAACTTAGGTTTACATTTCTTAGGAATCATTCGTTGATGTGTTTTAATATTTCTGTAAAATGTGACTGTACGTACCATAATACTTTCCTTTGCCTGCTCCAATATCCTGCTCAAACAAATGCAAGTTTAGTTTGGTATAAAAATTTGACTGGTTTTTCTATTTTTAATGGGGTACACAATTACCCTCAAGTCTCCTGTCCCTGGAAAGTACTCTCCGTACTTGTGAAAAGAGCATGTCATCACTCGGTCAGTAGTGTAGAATGCTTCCTCAACACCATCTCCGTGATGAATATCAATGTCAATGTACAAAACTCGCTGATGATATTTGAGTAGCTCAAGAATAGCCAACACAATATCATTAACATAGCAAAACCCAGATGCTTCAGACTTTTTGGCGTGATGCAAACCTCCTGCCCAGTTGATCGCAATATCAGTTGCCTCCTTGTTAAGCTTGACAGCTCCTGCGACAGAGCCTCCGGCAGATAACTGGCAAAACTCGTATAGACCGTCAAAGACTGGACAATCTTCACCCACATTGACTGAAAATGTCGATAAATAAAGTACATAAGATAAGAATATATATTTTTTGCGTAAAAAAGTTGAAATTTTGGTCTATGAAAATGTAAAAAGAAAGAAACTTAAAATAAAGAGGCATAAAACTTACATCGTTGCATTTGCTTGTTATACTCAGTCATATTATCAGGCCGAATGCTTCGCAGAAACCGGATGTAGTCGTCGCTGTGGAACTTTGTCATCTCTTCAGCAGTAGCCTTATGCGGCCTCTACGATTTGCATAAATGAAGGAAACACTTTTTATTAGCTATAAGTTCATACAAATACAAATTACTGGAAATTCAAGTATAAATTTAAACTTGCATAAATTTCCATCTTCCGGTACAATCCATAGTTGAGGAGAAGATTGTGGGTCATACGTATCCTGTGCGGCTTCATGGGATGCCCTTGACCATAATAGTAGTTCCCAATGTCGCCTAGAATTTTATCAGATAACAATTTATACTTATATTTTTCTACGTAAATGATACTATAGAACGATACATAAAAATATTTATGAATAATCACGAGTCAAATTACTACTTTTAATTGCATTGTGTAACAATTTTTAAATATATTTCGTGCTGCCGTTTACAAATGATTATCTAATTAAATAAATAAAGTAGGAAAAGGAAATTTGAAAAACAAATTACAAATCCTTCAATTACAAATTCTATGTTTTTGATAACATTTTCATTGTCTCATTTCTCAGCATTTCCTTATAATTCCTATACAGAGCAATAAACCTATGTCTTATATATATATATCCTACTGGTCAAACCGGCCGAATATTCATTTCCAGAAATACAGAGAACAACACGATTTTTGAAAAATCCAATAACTTACTGTCGTAGTAGTAGCAGACTTTCTTCCGTGCGTGGGCAGAGGTGGCCATTATCACTCAAATTTTTCGAAAAATTAATAAATTTCCGAGAGCGAATTTCACTTTTGTGTGTGTTGAGAGGAGACGAGTGAGGAAGAGAGGCGCTAAATACTGCACCAGCAAGAAGCTTTTTCTCCAAGCAGAATTGGGAGGAGCTTCACTTCACTGGGACGTGCTAACATTACGTGACCTGAACTTCGAAGAAATTTGCTCTATCTTACTTTAAACTACTTTTGTGTAAAACAACTTTTGTTGGATAACTTCTAAAATATGCAATATTTGTAGTTACACATTTTCAATGTCAAAAATACACCGTGACTTCTGCAGAATTGGGACTGGATCAGAATTTAGTTCCTCTAATTCTACTGGATATTTAGTTACCTAAATTTTGTCACGTATTACCAAACCTAATTTTGTAGCGATGTACGATGACGGCGTCATTATTACAAATAATATTTGTCTTGTTATGTTAGAAATGATGCTAAAAAGATGGTCTTATCACGATTACCTACATATATAAACTATTGTTAGGAAAATATCAATTTATGGTACTACTTTCAGCTTTGTTGCATAATTACAGCGAAATAATATGACAAGTCAGCCACAAAATACATATTATTTTGTGGAATGGAATTTTCATTCATTTTCCCTAACGCAGTAGCAGAGCAACTCTCTCTCTTACTTATCCATCCAGCCACCCTGATTATTACTCAACACTTTCCCTTTCACTACACACAACCCACGAACAACGACCAAAACCCGGGTATCTCTGGCACCATCGAAACTTATTATTTTGGGAGGGTGGAAACCTGTCGTGAATCGTGATGCAGAAAAAAATATGCCCTTTGCCATTCGTCAGACTCTGAAACTACGATATGAGCCATCAATTTCATATTATTTTCCTCGATATTTCTTTTAATTGCATGGGAGAATTTTCTTTTCTGAGATGAACCTCCTCTTTGGTTGTCCCTAGAAAGCATAAGACCCGAAAAATGTCTGAGTGTGCGAGTGAGTGGGATGACCGAGAAAGAGAGAACAGCGAGATATGCAGGCAGGGTCAGATTCCTCTCTCTCTCTCTACACTCCTACATTCATAGCTGGGTTTGTTGTGAGCCTGGCTGGTGAAAGGCCTTTTTCTACGAGATCGGTCATCGACATCCGCCTCCTTTCCCCAGCAGCCCCATGCTCGCTGGATAACAGATATCGGAGGACTGGACTGCTTACGAGATTGATCGTTTGGCTAATATTGTGGTTTGTGAAATTGCATCCGCCCCTGTAAACCTTAAACCGAATCAGTTGATACATACTTAAGAAAGACGATATATATTCATTCGTGTTCTCTTCCGGATAATAAACTCCTCGCTTTTATCTTCTCTCGGCCGACTTTCTTCGTGAACGGAATTCTTTCTCTCACTTTTTGCCCATCTCATCGTTAGCAATATTAACTTTCAAAACATTGATTTAAAAAGTTGGAACTAAGGGCTAATAAAAAAGTAGTGCGTTGATAGATAACAATTTGATAAAGTTATACTCGTAAGTGATTCGGTGTGAAAAAGGAGATTCCATCACCTTCAATTTTTAATGAAATTGTCCATTACACTACACTGGGATTTTGGACTGGTCTCAACAACTTTCAATCGTCGGTAGGTTCAAAAGGTGTGAATCATTCCATTATCATAAATAGTTATTGATCATCGTTATCAAATATTTGACCATTAACACAATTTATTAATAGTCAATCTGCTGCACGTTGCATTGGACTGCATTGGAAAATTATATTAAAATTAATAAGATTTTTTTATGGCCCTGATAATGATGCCATACCCTTAATTTGATTGAATGTTACATATAGTACATAACGAAAAATCAAATGCATTTACGCAAAGTATTTGACGACTTTCTTTCATGTCATGAGTAATATTAATTGACTCACCATTTCACAAAAAAGTCTGGCTTTCTTTGTCAATGGACTGGTTTGAGTCATGTCGCATTCTTGTTAGTGTGTGTCCAGAAAAGCTCAGTCAAGTCAGTAGTAATTCACCACCATTCATCTTGAGAGTCCATGAATGATATGGAGAGAAGACGATGTATGACACATAAAATTCGGCATTATTCCTTCATCTCTGTTTAGCTGAGAATAATAAATGATTCAACAGTCAAGTTACAAAAACTTTCTGTATACGACAAGTACATATAAACTTTAGGCAGAGTGTATATAAACTTCTTTCTTTTTGCATAACTCTCAATACTGTATGAACCTCTATAGATTATGGACTCGGTTATTCCATCAGTATTGTAAAGGCATCTTTCTAAACCATTTATCCATTCTGCCCTGGCTCTGACTTCCTGCTGGATTGGACTGTGTGTGTATTTTAAATAGGCAGGGGAGGGCAAAATAAAGATCTTTTACTCTGTTAGCTCATATTCCTAAGCAAGCTGTAACTAGATGATGAGATTCATTCATGTCATGTATATGTATATGGTGATGGAATACTAAAACCAAGTACAGTACATTTATACTTGGAGACGACAAGTTGGTATTTTACGGTATTGTCCTTTCCCTTGTTAAATCAACTTGTAAAGAATTCGACCGCAAATATTTGCATCCCTAAAATAAAATAAATATTGACAATTATTCATTTATCATGAACCCGTCGTCAAATAATTTAGCCAAGTGTGAAAAGTGTGTGAACCGTTTTATCACTCGTTCCATGTAAAATAAAACCACAATAATAGCAAGTGAAAAATTCTTGCAGTTTGTCACACACAAGAATAGTGTATTGTAAAGCCTTAGTTTAGTGTAGTGTATCTAATTCCATGCCCTTGTGGTGCGGTTTTATTGTTTTTCTTAATCACATCATGAGGTGTCGAACAAAGAATGTCAGGTATTTAATTTTTCCACATTTCATTACTACAGTACTCTAGAAAAGGTACGATCGACATAATATGTAGGATTAGGTGCAAATTTTCATATAGTAGTCTTTATTAATTTTATGCAAAGTGCATTTTAATACTTGCTCATTAAAACTGAGTGGTTTAATAAGAGCATTAAATGTTTAATGAATAATCATTTTATCAATTAAACCAGTCCGGAAGTCACTACTCATTATGCTCATGAGCTGTTTGGTAGTAAAAACGGATGTTGGTAGTAAACTTGAAAGTAATTTGAATATTAGGGATAGACAGGGCTTGTGGGGGATGGATGAGGACTATGTGCATACTTATGCGAAGAGGAGGATACAAGAAGACGTATCTTCTTCGCATTTAAAAAGGAAAGAGGAGGCTGATTGTTGCAAAAATTGCACTTGATGCAACTAATTGTAGGTAGGAAGCTACCACCAACCACCCCCGTCAGAAGTTGTAAATACATATATAAGCTCTTGTACAATACTGTTAAGTGAGTGAATGCGCTGATTGTCATTGTTAAAGGCTAAATGTTCCGTTAGCTGATGTATTACGTATACGATCTGTCTCAACTTAAATGCTGATGAGAAATCCGATGTGTGTGAAGTTACCATAATAATAATAACACACCATTGTTGATTCGCATCACTGTTAACCTTTTCTATAAATCGCAATATACTTTTTGCAATTATTTGTGCGAAAAACCTTATTTTTTTAACACTTCAGTTTGTGTGCATTTGCACTGCAAATGAAGATATTTACCCGAACGGTGTTTGTCGCATCTCATGTGCGTATTCTAATGTTTAATTGCAACAACCAGACTTGTGCAGCACAAGTTGTGCTCTATATTTTGTGAACACATTATTTTATCTTAATGGGGATCAGAAACTGACTAAAGCAGTATCGATTTTGTAATATTTTCAGGTGAAAACAAAAACAAGTTCTCTCCGGGGTCCGATTGATCATGGCGTGACATTTAGACCAGCAACGGCATAGAGTGTGGTCAGTTATGCGATGTAATTGTTTCCATCATACTCCTTGTCGTTGGGTCACTCGTAATAACCAAAAGTTTCTGATTCTCCTCTTCACCCACCACATTTAACTACATTTCAAATGGGTAAGCACAGAGATTTTTGAAACAGGTCCTGCACTTTGTAATCATATTATTTCGGCGACTGTCTTTAACTTAAATATGAATATGTTTACAGGAGGCAAGTCAAGCAAAAATAATTCTGGGGATAAGGTTGTGCGGGGTATGATTGGCATGACCCCAGGATATGGCCCTGGGGACCCATTTCAACGCGGCGGAGTCGTTGTTTCCAGTACGAAAAATTGCGATATCATTCGCACCCCATGTGAGTAGCGTGTTTTTAGTACCACATTTGTGGTTGTTCGAACAGAATAAATGTCCAGTTAATGAATTGAATTCGAACAGAATTAAATGTTCATGTTAAATGAAATGCTTTGCAGCACTAAGTACATTTGGTCAATCTGGAAGCGGCAGTAAGTGCAAAACTCTACCTCAACAGTTATCACTTCAAAAAAATCGTGGCGAATCATTCGAGTCTGCAAGCAATGGATACATTCGTTCAGGTCAAAATCACTGTCATGCATCCACGCCGAATGGGTCCAGCAATGGAAATTCTTTTTTGCACCACATTCAGTCACAACAACAACAGCATTACGGATCGGTCAAAACGCTAGTTGCTTTATATGATTACGCCTCTAGGCATAGTCGAGATGTTGGCTTTAAAAAAGGGGTATGACATGCATAATACACTTACCTACATACCTTACCTACCCACTTACTTACCTACATTTACTTGAGATACTCATCACTAATTTATGTTTTTAACTTATCTAGGACGTGATGGAAGTTATTAACGATAGGTATGCAATATACATAATATTATTATGATGTGCAAGTGATTAATTTCAAAATGTCGATAATTTTCATTACGTGTATTATTTTAAACGAATTTCAGTGACGCTGATTGGTGGAATGTGTACGTAATTAGAACAGGAGAAACAGGTACACATTCCCAATATTATATTTATGAATTTCTATGAAATTGGAATCTATGATACGTTTTTAGGATTTATACC
This sequence comes from Folsomia candida, assembly GCF_002217175.1. Taxonomy (NCBI): domain Eukaryota; kingdom Metazoa; phylum Arthropoda; class Collembola; order Entomobryomorpha; family Isotomidae; genus Folsomia; species Folsomia candida. Next base: position 9,463,940 of record NW_019091193.1, on the reverse strand, counting down.
GAGGAATTTCGTTGCCGTTGAGAAATCCATCGAATCTGAAGAGTACGTCATTGCCATTCATAATGATTTATGTAGATATTTTGTCAATTAATTTTGCTTCATTATTTAATGGTGTATTCCAGCTGGTTTTTTGGAAAGATATCAAGACGAGAGGCCGAAAAGTTCCTTATGGGTGAAGAAAATCCAAGGGGCACATTTTTGTTAAGAAACTCAGAACAAAACCCTGGTGCATTTTCCCTTAGCGTCAAAGACTGGGAGCAAGACAAATCTTATCACGTTGGGTGAGAATTTCTACTAGATATACATACTTTGTTAACAGCATTTTTAAATGATTTTCTCTGTTGCAGACGGTTTCTTGTCAAACATTATAAAATTCGCCCACTCGACAGTGGTGGTTATTACATTACTACCAGACTATTGTTTCAGTCTTTACGAGAGCTCGTCCAGTCATATTCTAGTAATTTATATAATTTTTTTTGGTTATAATACTTTTTTCCTAATCTAATATTTCATACATATTATAGGAAACGCTCAAGGGCTGTGCCATGTTTTGACTAGGGCCTGTCCTAAGCCATGCCCTACAATGGTGAGCACTGTCAACGTTTTACAATATAATATAATAACGGATAAAAATATAATAATGTATATAATTTTTTTGTTATTTCTAAAACAATTACTATGTATCTAGATATAAAAACTTATGTTTATTATCTTTTTCAGTGGGATTTGTCACCCGAAACTAGAGACCAATGGGAAATTGAACGTGTAAGTAAACTCTTTCTCTGTAAAAATGAGACTGATAGATATGTGTATGTACCCTCAGAGTTAATTAATAGAGCCACTTGTATTGTATAAATTACAGAATGAGCTACAATTTGTAAGAAAATTGGGATCTGGCAATTTTGGGGAAGTGTGGTATGGTACGTATTTTTAATTAATCTCATAGTCTGTTAGTATCAAGTCAGACAATTTAAATATTTAATATTATAAACTACACGGAAATTACGAATCTGGAACTTTTGCTCTTTGCATCTCTGCGATGCTACTGTTGAAGGTGTAGGAAATGCAACGGCCAACAAATCCATTTGGCCCTTTTTCATCTTCAAGGACGATATGCGTAGTTTACTCAGTGAACGATGCATAATGCAACCTTAAAAAGTAGACCTTAACTTTAAAGAATTAGCACCCAGTACTAGTTAATTAAGTTAGAAATCTAAATTTCATTTGGTCCGGTATGCAACCAGTAATCGTTTTACAACTTGGAACGTTTTTACGCTGAGGAAATACTATATATAAAGCTTTATACTTATTTTTACTTTGCAGGTCGCTGGCGAAATGGCATGGAAGTAAGTACATTATGCAACAATACAAAAGTTCAAACACTAATCAAAATATATTTGGGTTCCATAAAAACAGGTAGCAATAAAGACACTTAAATCAGGTATGCAAATTAATTAACAATTTACGTTGTTTAATTCATTTAATTGTCAACAAACAAAGTTCAAAGTGAGTATAAATTAATATTCATCCTCTTCTTCTTCATCTGGTAAAGCGACTTCTTTAACGACAGCCATGTCCATCACAATAGGGTAATTAATCCCTTTCAACTTCATGTAACGTTTGTCTGTGCCAAATGATATTGGTGACACTCCTGCTAACCCCATCGCTACACATTCTTCTTTTTCCTCCATTGAACAACGCAACCACGCAGCAGGGGATAGGTTTTTGTTGAAAGGTTTCAACTTCCTCCCTTGGCATCTAACACGAGCTTGTAGGAAAAGGTGGACCTATAAATAAATCATTTTCACTTTTAGTCATACTGAGTTATTTCTATATGAATCAGTATAAATTATAAAAAGTTACCAGTAAACGAGCTTCCAAGTTTTCGGCTTCTTCAACATTAACACGGGGGATCTTACAAACCTGGACGCACTTCCGGGATCCATCCAGCAAAACTTGTCCTGGGGTAGTTAGATGAGGAGTTTTTGTATGCGCATTGTGCATTCCTGAGTCATGGTTGTTTTTCCCAATGTAACAATCTGTCGTCTTATCTACTCCTGGGGTTGCGTCCAAATTTTGACAAAAATCGGTAGGTGAGATCTCATTATATTCTTCAACCAGGGGAAGTAAGGAAATGTAGACACATGTGTTTCGTTGGTTATATAGATTTGCAACGATTTGGATTTTCTTAAGACGTATATTTATTCCCTCCTTAATTTTCTGGGGGTCCGTGAGCCGTTTCTTTGGGGAAGGTAACGAAGTTTGCTCTACAACGGTAACGTTAGTGGGGGTAGGAAACGGCAAAACTTTGCAATCTTCTTTTCTAAGATGGAGAAATGATGGACATTTTCCATCACACTTTGCATTACGACAGAGAAAGGGCACTCCAGTTAATCCGTCTGTTATAGCTTTCTCCTGTTGTTTAATAGGTAGAGTTATAAAGGTGGCTGCCTCTCTTCTTACGTTTAACCACCTGAGTCGTGACCCATCTGTAGCGGTGTACTTTTGTCCTGTTAGAGCATACTCCTTAAAAATTAAGAAATATACATATTTAAATAACAACCATGCATACGTAAACATAAATACATATTATAAAGGAAGGTTCTCACAATCAATTTAGCCTCAAACTGATGAGCATTTTCCAAGTTGACCTTACGAGTCAGACCTTGGAAGGGCCACAGCTTCAGTAGTACAACAGTCTTCCCACTTTGAGCTGCTTGTCCCAAACACGAATTATCAGGGTCGCGGAAATGATGTGGATGTACGTCTATCCCGTTGCCATTACATCCCAAGTAAAAGGATACATTTTCTCCCCCCCTCATTATATAATTGTAAGCATCACCAGCAGATTCAAATTGTTGTCCAATAGTTGCCACAAGGTACACACTACAAGGCTTAGTTGATCGTTTAACTACTGCTGTACAATATAAGTCCAACCTCTTGATCCAATTGCCACGAATTTGACTAGAATTCATTTGATGAGGTAAAACAGGGTCGACAGATCTCAAAGGGTTGAGATCATTTGTGTGAAAGGGATGGAGCAGTTTCATATCAGATTCCGATCTACAATTACATATAAATTATTATAATGACATTTGAAACAATATAGTAATATAAGAGGATATGTAGTACTCATTTACAATTTGTTAATGTCTATTACAGTGTGATTGAGTAAAGTATGGTACTTTAGCGCGGCATCACTTCCATTCACAGTCTTGTGGCAATGGGGACAAGTATTTGTGGGAAGTTCACGGTGTCTATCCAAATAGGCAGATTTTTATCATTATTTACGTATACTAGTATTAAAGTTAAGTACATACGGGTTATTAGGACAATTTTGCCTTCCATGACGGCTACAGAGGTGTCTGTTGGTAAACCCCTTTCCACAATACTTGCAGAAGTTTGTGAGTGGTTTTGCCGTCTTTCTCAAAGCTGGGGGTGTCCTTGTCGCTTGTCTCAAACTGTAATTGACATTGGTCATGTATACATTTATACATAATGCCACTACAAACTTACTTCTGAACTGCTTTTGGAGTGGGAGGAGTAGGTGGTGGAGTCAACAAAATGACTCCAGTTTCATCATCCCCTCTTCCAAGGGGAGTGGGTGTGGTTGAGGAGAATAGGGCGGCAGGTTCGACAAATGTGGGACGATGGGGACATTTCTTTTGATGTCGTCTCAAAGCTATCCTTAAAGGGAACGTTTCAGCGCAAGGTGACCATGCACACCTAAAAACAGTTGTTTTCCTGTAATTAACATTTTTAATTACAATTACACTGTGAATAAATATTTACTACTTTTCCCAATAATAATAATCCGACATAATAAGTAAATGCACTTACTCGATCCTCGCTATTTTTGAATGACGACCTGACATCGTGACCTCTGACCTTAGCACTAACTCTGATTTTAACTACAATTTCTCTAGTAACTAAAACTAATCAACAAATAAAAACAATTTAACTTTGCACCGGTCAGGGGCAAGTGGCGGGCAGTGTATCCGAGTACTTACAGCTGATGAGAATATATGAGTGGTGAAGTCGAACATGTTGAATTGAATACTTGCTTTGTACATAAATTCCCATACAATATAATAATTCCTTAGGCTTGTTCTAATTCCATTTGTTCCCTTGTTCTCCAGGAACTTTAATGTCCCCTGGAGCGTTCTTAGAAGAGGCTGCAATAATGAAGAAGGTAAGATTATGCATTATTTAGAAATCACAAGTTGATCCCACATCTCATGTTAGCATCCACACCCACATGTTGGATTTTCCCAAAATTGTATTGAATTTCAATTTCCTACAAATTTTATAATGATGATATTGACTTTTTGATTGTGTTTTCTTAATAGTTTCGCCACGACCGTTTAGTAGCCCTGTATGCTGTATGTTCCAGGGAGGAGCCAGTGTACATAGTCACGGAGTATATGAGAAACGGGTCTTTGTTAGAATATCTTAGGTATGTCGGTATTGTAAATATTAATATCTAACATAAAGAAACACACGTATCTATATCCTGCATATCAAAACTCTTTAAATCATTTTAAAAATAAATATTTTTAGGAATGGTCCTGGTCAAAACTTGGACGAACTAGGTAGAATTCATAAAAATATTTTTATTTTTCATCTTTATTTTTACAAGTACTCGTATAATAAAACGTTTCAATCTTTTGTGTCTAGACTTGGTTTACATTGCTGCTCAGGTAATTACTACCCGTAATTCATTTTTAAACAATATTGTGAACTACTTACATACGTGATCAAAATATAACTGAATCATGTGGTTTTCATATAGGTTGCAAGTGGAATGGCTTACCTTGAAGAAAAACAGCTTGTACATAGGTTGGTATAATGCCTTGTTTTTGTTTCTCAGAATTTCAAGTGTCAATCGTTTAAAGCTGGTAATTTTCTTTTTAAATTTCAGAGATTTGGCTGCAAGAAACGTCCTAGTTGGGGATAACAATATAGCTAAGGTATTTTATATGGCATTGCTAAATTGTCTTTTACATACATGCTTTCTGGTCTCTTACTCATATTTATATTTTCTCCCACAATGTTCAGATTTGTGATTTCGGCCTAGCCCGTGTAATTGTTCAAGACGATGAATACTGCCCACGACAAGGTGGTAAGTTTGCGTTGATAATTCATGAATGCAGTCAATCGCTGTGGCGAAGGCGGTGAGGGGAGTGAGATAAGAGAAAGATTTCCCCCGTTGACAATATTTTTAACAATGGATGCCTAAACGGTTATCTTGAAATATGTAAAGCGAGATTCCCCGTGAAATGGACTGCACCAGAAGCTATCCTCTACGGCCGTTTTGCTGTGAAAAGTGATGTCTGGTCCTATGGAATTTTGTTAATGGAGTTGTTCACCTTTGGTAATTTTGTCGAATATTCTTTTCCAACTTCAGCAGTCATTAATTTCTACATTTATATATAAAAAATTATTTTTTATTCTTTTAAAAATAGGACAAGTGCCTTACCCGGGTATGTATCCAACACTTTTTATTTCACACCCACTTTCGCTTGCTTTGTTATCAGGTATTTTAACATGCTTCCATTTCAGGTATGAACAACAGAGAAGTTATGGATCAAGTTAGCAAAGGCAAGCTAGCAATGATTAATAATATAAATATTATGACATACCGGTGTATGCTGTCCATTATTTTAATATGCATTATAATTATTGTTTTAAAGGTTATAGAATGCCAATGCCAAGTTCTGGCAGCGTTACGGACCCTGTATACGGTATTATGTTGAGATGCTGGGATGTTGATCCAGTACGTAAAATGCATCCAGTTTTGTTATACTCGATAATTTGAACCGACAGAGGTTCTTTATGACTGTGGTATTATGTTATTTCTTAATGACGCATATATTCATTACAGGAAAGAAGACCTACATTTGAATTCTTGAAGCACTTTTTTGACGACTTTCCTGTAACATCTGAAATTCCATACCGTGAAGTGAAGAGTAAGATCTCGCATTAATGGCAATATATCCAAAATTATTAGTGTACTTTTTTAAATGTGCTTCATTTTATAGTTTTTATAATCTATAATGAATTTTCACCTTAATAGTAAACTTTTTTGTTTGGTCAGTTCAGTTATTGGATATGTAGTCAATTTTAAAAAATAAATTATTCAGTTAAATTAGTAATCCTAGGAATTTTATTTAAAAATGTATTTAATTGCAACCCCGCAATACTTTCTGGATTAAGAATTTTCATTGTTTATAGAAGCTGTGTATATGATAACTGTACAGCTATTAAGATGTGTCGTGAATTTAGGTAGATTAATCGAATCAAATCAATTTGCAGTTTTTTACTAGATGCATGCGTAAGTATATGTACAAGTTACTGATTACTCGAAATTTAAATTTTATGTATTTTCCTTTCTCCTCAGTTGAAATTCACGTTTCGCTATACTTTATTTTAATGTTCCTCTTCTTTATATGAAGTCGATGCCGTTGACAAATTAAGACAGTACAATGTATTTCCACGTGTAGGTTGACAGATATTGAATTTTATCCTAAGTTTTGTTACCACCAAACCATATACATGCTACACCAATGCCGATCACCTCTCAAATTTATATAATTTATAAGATTCGCAGGTTAATCGTACGCGTTTTGTGCTGAAAATTCTGCCATACATATGTTCATCTGCAAGCAATAGACTATATTTATTGTTTATCTTTCAAGTCTACATAACGCTCAACATTACAATTTTAGAAATTTAACTCGCTTTCGTCTCAAATTTCTCAACTCAAATGTATACCGCAGCCAGTAATTATTATATTATTATTAGTAGTATTAAATATTAAACTCATGATTGCAATCACAAGTTTGCTTGTTTTACCAAGAAAGAAATTCTAGTCGTTGTAATGCAAAGGTATGAGGACTACATTTTACCAAAATTTAGTCACTGCCCGAACGGGATTTACCCAAGAATTTTAAGAATAGTGATGTATGTGTTGGCATCTTTCATTTTATTAAACATTTCACTGAATTGCTAGGTAGAAATCGTATACTACTCGTAATTAGTCGTAATAATAATAATAATGCATGATGCATAATCTACATGTTTTAGCGAGTACAATGTTACTGTTTTTATTGTTGTTTTATACTTTCCATGTGCTACATTGAATGCCTATTTTTACAAGGAGCATCAAGACATTTTAGCGTACTAAATGTGTCTGCAGTAATAATAATAATGTAATGATAATGTAATAACGTTTGGATATTTCTGTAGTCTATATACAAATATGTAGGAATACTGTCTCCGTATGATATGATATGTATAATCTGATATGATAATATTAACATTAATCCACATGTTTTTAACTCGCCAAATAGTTTGGAAATAATAAAAAATTGTAACAAATTGGGCATAATATTTTCGTACGTATTATTTAAACGTATGCGTATATTCACAATGTTAACGTGGAGTCACCAGCGCTGTAAATGGCTCGGGAGCATTTGTGAAGCCCTTAATATTTTTAAGCTTGGGAACAGCCAGACCGGCAGGAACTTGAAAACTGTAGCGTTGAAGAATGGACGTAAAGTAAGTGAATAGAGTGTGCTTTGCCAAAACTTCGCCCATACACACACGCTTCCCTAAATATGCAGAGCATGCAAAAAGTATCAAAATTGAGCATCAATAAACCCATAAATAATACCCCGTTCAGTACCCATTCCAAATGGAAGCAAGAACTCGAGATTTATAAAATTTCCATTTTCGTCCAGAAATCGCTCTGGTCTGAAAACTAATGGGTCTTCCCAAACTTTGTTATCTTTGTGGATCGTGTGCAAATTAATAACAAGAACTTCGTCCTGAGTAAAAAATATTAGAATTTCTTGAATCTAGAATTTAATCAACTTTTTATTACTGATAAACTATTCAGATTATCCGCATACCTTCAGGACCTTATAAGGGCCTAGCATCGTGTCTTTAGTTGCGACACGATGAACCAGCGGGATGACATTGCACATTCGCTGAGCTTCTAATAAAGTAGCATTCGTGTAGGGCATCCTAAAATACGAAGGATTATTTGTACATTTTGTATTAACATTTTAAATTCATAAACGTTACCTTTGGCGATCCTGCATACTGGGCAATCGACTTTGACCAATAATATCATCAATTTCTTCCTGAACTCTATTTTGTACTCTTAAATTCAACATGACGTACAGCAAGGCGAACTCTAGCGTATTTGCTGTGGTCTCTGACCCAGCCGTGAAGAGATCCATGCAAACAATCACAAATTGTTCCTCTGCACCGTATAAAAAAAGTTGAAATAACAATCTCTACGTTATGTACATTCGACAAGAAAAATTATTAAATACTCACCAGTAAATAATTTATCTGGAGAAGGCAAATCTTTTTGCTTCTTGATCTCAGATACAAATACGTCGACGAAATCCCTGGGGCCGACGTAATCGTCATGTTCTTCTTGCATCCGTTCATTTAATAATTCCTGAAATTGATTGTTCATTAGTTGTGACGACCCCTCGAAATTTTGAAGCAAGCAGAACTTATTTCTCAGGATTAGTGAAACTATTTACCCAAAAAAATTGCTTGAGTTCATCATACAACCTCATTTGATGATTATGACCAGTAAGTTCAGGAGCAATAAATCTCAAATTTGGAAATGCCATTAGAATATTTCCTCCTAAATCTGATTTAAAAATGTGTAAAAAACGTTATTAACACATAATTAAAAGTTGAAGGATTATTAGTTTGTGAATCTCAACAATTTCCAATACTATGTCATCGGAGACTATTAGCAATTTACGGTAATTTTCTTAGAAAACCTACCGTGGGTTCTGGAAATCTCTTCCACAATGGTAATTAGTCGGTGCATCTTTTTGTCGTTGTAAGAGAATCTTATCCTGAATAAAGAATATTACCAGTTTACATATACATTGAAACATGACTATGTAAACGTATGTAAAGGTATGTTTCTCTTAAAATTACATAATTATGAGGTTATATAAGAATATTTAGGTTAAAACAATAGAATATACAGTGCAACCTTAGATAGCCTAAGCCCCTAATTTTTCTCGTCTCTTAATTACTTCCGAAAATCAACGAGGGTTGTGCTTTCATTAATCCGTATCAATTTTTCATGTACATACATAAGGTCCAACTTTTTCCGACCTACATACTTCAAAATGTGGGTCACATTGTTGGGTAACCCATCACTTAAATGACCCCCACTAGTAAACCACTGGACCGATCATGCCAATCTACAAACTCATGTAAGGGTTACGTCAAGATATGTATCTGAAGAATAATTTGATCAGCATCGGTTCAGTTGTTCACTGGCGTGTCACAAACAGACAGAGACGGACATTAAAATTCTATGGATAAGCCCTGGCTTCGACTAAGAAATAATAAACCATGAAAAAAGTTGTTTTACCCTCCAACCATCAACCATATGACATTTAATACCGGAAGTGTAAATGTATGATGAATTTCAACAAGGGTTCCCTCGTTCTGTATTTTGTTCTGGAACTCGTGAAGAAAATTCATCAGTTCGTCTTCAACTGCGATTTCCATATTTTCTTTCCTTCCTAACCCGAAATCTTTCAGGTGCTTCATTGTAAACATTTTGAGGGACCGGTAACACTTTCCATTATTGAAAATGAGACCTGCAAAGTCGCTCAAGAGCCACCCATGTAAATAAATATCTTCTAAATAACCATGCGTTTTAAAGGTTGTGCATCATATGTACATACCCAAGGGCTTTCCAAACTGTCTTTCTAGGAACCACCCATCGGCAAACCGATTAGCAAACTCTTCTCTGCAAAATACTTCTTTTGCATATTTGCTAGAACTAACGACGACTGTCAACAGAAACTTTATCAGTTAACTCATTTTTTCTGTAATTGAGATTACTTGTTAATTGGCACACCTGCAGAGTTTACTCCAAATTGTAAACTAGTCAAATGTCCGTACTTGGAGGACAATTCGTGGAAAACTATGTAAGCTGGTTTGTAGGTTAAATACTTTTCAGAAAATTCGGGGTCCATTTTAAAAATGGACTTTAGTTTTGAAAAATCCAGGACGGCTGGAAGCATAAATAGTAGGTTCCCAATGAACGGAAATTTTAGTGGTCCTTTGTAAAAAAAAGTCATGCATATATTTTTAATAATAATTACTAATGGAATAATGGATAAGTTTATGTCGGCAGAGGTTGGCCATATAAATACCTGGTGGACGATTATCCGATTTACGTTGCCGATTATCTAAAACTGTCCAAATGAAGATCAAGCAAAATGCTATGATAATACACACGTTCACAACCATTTTGCACTAATTTTCCAATGCGTTTAATTGTTCAAAAATCTTTAATTATGTCTTCATTAGTTAAGTCTGCAAGGAATCTATGGCTTGGGTTTTCCTTGCATGTGTTGACATTGTCAATTGTACAATACCTACTGTCAATACACTTTGAACTTGAGTAGGATGCGACATACGACGTAAACCTTATTTACTAGTCATGGAAAAATCTAGATCTCGAAGAAGAAAACAAGCATCTCTACGCAAATTCCGAAATGAAACTGATGACGAACATCGAGTTAATTGTCAATAGTTGATAATGCTGCCCAGGTCTAACAAAGACAAACGTTAGCGTACCTCCCCTAAATAAAAAAACTGCTGAAAATGCTTAGGTAAATACATACATCGTATTTTCATGTACGTGTGTTATTTCAATAAGTATGGCATTCAGAAAAACGAATTGCATGCATTAGCAGAATTTAATAAGCGGCTACATTTTTCCTTTCCAATTTTTATTTTTGTGCAGTAGTGCTTTTAATTGTAGTCTGCCTTCTGTTCTAAGAGTTCTTCAATGTCATAGGTATGAATTTGTTGAGATGGTTGTGTGTCATGTGAATCTCCTTAAACGTTTGTTGCATTTTTTATAGTGTTTTACGTACTATGTAAGCGTACGTATGTCTACGAGTATTATCTATACGATACGATAATATACAATTAGTTGTTGATGGAGTTATTTAGATTGTGCCACCACTCCAACCAACCAACAATTCGTGTCATGAATCAGTAGACCTAAGCAAAACTGCACATGATCGCCTTCATCCATAAGTTGTTAATAAACTAACATGATTACATATATTATGTCAACTAACTTCTTTCTTGTCCATTTGTTGTGTTCCTGTATGCAATGCAGTAGTATTTACTTAAACTGCATAGCAGAACCTATTTTGTGTACTTTTTTTTGTTTCAGAATGGTAAGTATTCCAATAGTCTGCGTTGCCTGTACTTGAATTCCTGAAATGAGTTCCTCAATTTGTTACATACTGATAAATGCATTGATTGAAAATGCAAAGCAAGACCCTGGTCTAGTTTGTAACCCAGATTCCTATAATTTTGTAAGCGAGATCCATGACTCTTTCAGTTCCTAAAATGTTTATTTGAGTGGACATGACTATCAATATATGTATGGTGTCAATAAACTATCTGTCCCTAGCCATGCTGACAAACCCCAATTATATGTCAAAGATACGTTACATGTACTTCACATGAGAAATAAAATCTAGTGACCCGAAAGGATAAATTACAAGGGTTACTCTCATTTTTCATACTATAGAAGATCTAAGAAAATGTTCTTGTTATTCTGTTCGAAGTTTTACAGCCGTCCATCTTTAAAAGTGCGTCTGGATCTCTTCGTTAGTCAAATGAGTGTGTGCTGGTGACCCAATGTTGTAAATCTACCCGAGATAAAAACGAGGAAAAAGTTTTTCTTTGGTTTATTGTCGTCATTCGCCTTCTCTTATGAAATTGTGATGTTAAATATGGCAGTTGAAGCCAAGTGTACCGTAAGTGGACTAAGACAGATTTCCTTTATAAGGGATTGCTATACACACGCACACGCACTTTTCGGGGTGGGTGGTACCTTTTCCCTCATAGAATCAGATTTTTATGAAATCATCAGCATGAGAAGCATAACGTAAGTACCTATCAACAAATATGAGAAATTAGATTATAGAATTTGCCAAGAAAGCCGATTTTATACGGAATGGTTCCTAATCCTTTGTTTTCTAGCACATAAACATTTCAAATGTCCACGTATTGCTGATAGAGTCATCGGGTTTTACCAAAATATGTAGTCCATTGGCCTGCTCCTGCCATTTTCATGACCATGATAAATAACTGGATATGGGGATAACATAATTTTTTTGGCTAATAAAGTCGTGTGGAGAAAATAATGCCGTAAATCTAATGATATTTCATGTTCCATAAACCTCATTCAGCCAGTGCTAGCAGTTTATTATAGCAACTCCAAAAAATCTATGTACGCGTGTTCATACATATATTCAAGCACATACTTCCAGACATACGTATCCATCCATATATGTGTCCTCCAACAATGCGTGGATGAAGTTTGTTGGTGCTTTTGCAACTTACGCAGCTTTCTCTCATCCACCTATACGTAAATGTCATCACAATCTGTGATCTTGACTTTTCCTTCTACAGATCTTCTCTAACTTTCTCCACTCACGACAACGCTCTTCCTGTTGTTTCCTCCCTTCTCAACAACTGCTTCTCTTCAAGTAATAAACCTTTGTCACGGATATGTGATTCTTGAAGAAAATATGATAAGACTATGAGAATAAAGAAAATATGATGGTAAAAGAAAAAAAATATATAATATGTGCTCGAGCACGTTGTTGGTCATTTCATTTCTGACCCATTCAAATAAATTAGGACTTAAAGAATCAATAATTGGAACATGTATAAGCAAGTGCGCCACGTGGAGCCCTTATCTTGACCCCAATGGTCGAAAACTTTCTCTCTATCACTTGTACTTCCATGTAGGATCTTGTCATGTGAGTGTGACGTGTTTATACGCGTGTGTTACCCAGCATTCTGAACTCTGAGATCAACAAAGCACTTCCCGACGACGAATATCTTTCGGATGCCAAGTTGGGAGTTACATAACATCAACTTTTACTCGCCAAAAGTTGTTGGTTTTGTGGTGGTGTGGGGGAGTAGTGACGAGATAAATAAAAAAGAACTTTATTTTACGATCACCAACCCCATTGTACGTGTAATACTTATGCGACTTCCTGCCGCTGATCAGCCATCCACGACACTACGGGCCTAATTTCGGCCATCGATTGTTTCTCCACGTGTCCGAACGAAACATGTAATAAATTGAGTTGTGACTTTTACGCTGACTTTTTATTGGAGGTCATTTGCCCAAAAGTTGCTTGATATGAGATGTTTCCAATTACACTTTTTATTATTATTCTTTCAGAGAAACTTACAAGATTTTTAGTGGAGGAAATATGGCGACAATGAATTATTATTTTACGGCTCATCTTTTTACGCAACTTTTCCAGTTCTTCCTAGATTGGGAACATTAGTGAAACGGATTTCTGAGGCCAGTTCCAGTTGTTCAAAAATAGTTATCTGCAAGAATGTAAAGTTTTTTGTTTTTAAAATTATAATTTTAAAATTAAATACGCGATGTTTAGTATTGTTTAGCTTACAGCATTGTCTCCCGTGTTCAGTAAAGGAGAAGGAATGTACAGAGTTTGTTGTGGTCCAACTTTAAAGTAGCGTCTGCATTGAATAATAACCGATTGTAATAATATACCAAATAGATATTTACAATGATGATAATAATAATAATAAATAACCCAATGTTGAATCCGTTCACAAAAACGATTCCTTTGTGCCAATTTGTCATGTCCAGAAAAGTGTCGGCAGGTTCGCCTGTTATTGTCAAGGTAGATTGAATTAAACATGGTGCTCTCATTCCAGGTCCTTCCGAACTATTTCTCCAGTTTTGAAGCCTAAATTATTTACATGCATAAAAAATGTTGTTAATAACGAATGAAGGTTTGAAACAATAATTGGATAAATAACCAACCCTTTAACCCAATCATTTTTAAATTCAAGAGCAATCATTTCTACTCCCTGGATTTCTTGATCATTGATTTCAATTTTAGACTGATGAATTTCAGCAATTCCTTTCTGCTGAACAAAATCTCCACGTCCGCCAAAATTGGTCCTGGCAATATTCTCAACCATAAGATCCACGATATGTTCTCCATTGTTGGTAACGTTTAAGGAGAACTCCTTGATGCTACGTTAAATGCGATCCATATTTAAAATGCACAAATATTTAAGACCGTACTTATGCATTAATTCTGTTTCTCACCTATTCAACCAGTACTCTGGCTGATCATTCGTAAAGCCAGTGTCAATCAGGTCACCATCTGTTAAAAGTATAGCAAAATCCCTTGGCCACGATGCCTATAAAGACACGAGGGAAGATTTGTCCTCAATTCACTACGTCTAATTTTACCTTTAATATTAAGCATTTTTTATTCTTACCTTGTAGCGGTCTCCTGCGTTGATTGTCGAATTTTTGCGATAAACAATATAGCCATAACTTTGTCCATTTCCGTCATTAATGGGCAACAGCTCCATTGACACAGGTTTGTCCATCGTAACCATGTGACTAGCCGGAACTCTATCAATTATGTCAGTGTACGTCAAGTATCTCTGTAGTCCAAGTGTAGGATATGCGGTTTTCTGACTCTCTAAAGGTCTTTGAGGGCGTCCCAGTTTTGGACTTTCGTATTGATTAATGAGCACAGCAGCAAACTCATATTTCGTAGTGTAATCGCCAGCTTCAGAAATAAGAGCGTCGTAATCTTTGGGGAATAAACCAGACACCATGTTAGAATAATTTTCTAATGTTCAGCTAACAGCTAACAGCTAACGGTGGTCTGAATTATCAGTGTACCATAGCTGGTGATATCGGATAAGATGTATGGTGGCTCTCCAATATTATTCGCTCCTGCCATAAAGCCAAAGTTTGTCCCCCCATGGAACATATAAAAATTGACAGAACTATTGTAAGTGCGGAACATTGTCTCCAGTACCCCTTGAAATTCTAAGAAAAATATTAACGTTGGATTAGGTGACTCATCGCCTGTGACGTCACAGGTCTAAAATTCTGAACATTTTTGCGCATTGCTCCGTTCTGGGAACTTATTTTTAAATTCCGTCAGATCCATTTGTAGACCAGGTCAGTACCAATTTATTAAAAATATGTACTCAAGATTTTGACAAGTTTTGAACGAGGAGACCCAATTTTTCTTCACTCCTTTTGGGTATCCTTCTTCAAAACTTGTCAAAATCTTGAGTACATATTTTTAATAAATTGGTACTGACCTGGTCTACAAATGGATCTGACGGAATTTAAAAATAAGTTCCCAGAACGGAGCAATGCGCAAAAATGTTCAGAATTTTAGACCTGTGACGTCACAGGCGATGAGTCACCTAATCCAACGTTAATTACGAATGTACAATTGATGCTGATTTTATATTTTCGATATATTTAGTATGTTTACGTTGGGGATCAGAACCAGCTTTAGAATCATCAAACCAATGATTAAACCTTTGTGTAAAAAAAGAGAAAGCAAATTAATTATAGATGAATGAATTTCTGGAGGATATCTGAAATTTTTTATTTTTTACCATCCACTCCAAAATTCCATCGCCATCAAAGGTTTATCAGGCTGAACCTCTAGGAGTCGACTTAAAATAGAGTCTGGGTTTGATTGGAAATTTGCAGTTTGAAGAATTCCGTCCAGAGTTCCACCCATGCCATCACCCCCGAAACTATTGTCAGACGTAAAAAACAAACTTTCCAGCCCATTCTCCAAGAACGATTGTCTAATAAATTCCAGATATTCCTTGCTTTTTGGACTAAATAAAGGAAAATAGGGTATTTAAAATCTCAGTTTGTAATATTTTTTGCCCTAAATACGTAAAGCTTGCTTAACCCATTTACGCCTGTCACATCCCTCTAAAATTGACACAAACTTGGCAAATTCAAACCTCGTTCAAAAAACCATATTTTGATTAAGCAGATTAGACAACTATCTGAAACAGGCCAACTCAAACATTATGAACATCCGATTACAACTAGATTTTTGTCTGAATTTTTAGGATTTTAGTGGTTATCACCCCTTAGAGGGGTGTGACGGGCGTAAATGAGCCTATAATTACTACAGCCACTGAGGTTTACTATGCCCACATGGCATTTACAACAACAATACAACAATCAAAATACGATGAAAACTGCCATACTTGAAAGAATTGTACTCATTTTCTATCTGCGTAAAAAACATAAGTTATATTTGCATGGACTATGGACTAATTCATACATAAATTGAAAAATAAAGCACCTGAACACCAATGATGGCTCCACCGCGTGTAAATTCTAGATCTGCTACTTGTGGAAGCAGAGCGTCCAAAAATATTTTGACCCTGTCTAAATAGGGCTCGTAATTTTCGCGTACTCTCATGTTTGGATCAGTTTGAAGCCAACTTGGAAGCCCTACATATCATACACAATGAGGACACCTAATACGTTTGAGTTCTTGATGAAACTCTGATTGCTTACCACCGTAGTCCCACTATTGTCCCAATCAAGAGAAGGGCTTCACTACTTGCCAATACCAGATTTTATCTCCTTTTGGATATGTTGTGATAACCCATGAGTATACTATAAACCTAAACCCCTAAATGGTTTGACCCATTGACTCAATTTGCGCCCGCCACACCCACTCAAATGGGCGAAAAACATGAAAAAATCGTTTTCGGTCGTTCTTTGAAAATTCTTGCTGCATTGTGCTCCCAGATGGTTGCTTTTTGAGCGTTCGAATATAGTGATTTTCGTATTTTTCGTCCCTTTAATTGGGTGTGGTGGGCATAAATTCGACCATGGAGTCAAACCACTAGATTTTAGTACACTCATGGGATACTACCAGATATCAAAATGGCATCAAAATCGGTTATTGGCAAGTAGTGAAGCTTTCCTCAGAACATATGTAGGGTCCTGTTGGTGAATAAATTATGTATATAATTATACATTACATTAACGACAAATTATATTACCAGGCCTAAACAGGACCAACAAGTCTTCCTCTTTTGCCATTTCGATGTAACGGCGCACGTTGAGAAACTCGGAGAAATCGTTAGTCCCATTTCCAAAGTCAAATTCTCCTCTTCGGGGTTCTAAGTAGGTAAACTTTGTTATGTGGGTCGACATTTTCATGTATTTTTTGCGTATTTATAAGATATGGACATGTTTATGTACCATGAAGGTTCCAAGGCACATAGGTTTCAACGCAGTTCGCTCCAATCGCTCGTAGTTTCCGAAGACGGTCTCTCCAAAGTGCAGGATGAATACGGAAGTAGTGTATGGCTCCACTAATAATTCGAATTTGTCGTCCATTGAGCCTAATGAAACGAATGCTTAATATTGCATTGCATTTAACTAAAAAAATTATTTAGGATTCCGAGATCAAAATCTTACGTGAATTCCCTGTTTTCTGCAACCAAACCGGTGAGATTGGCTGTATTTGCAAAGTACTCGTAGACTGTGGGTCCTTGAGATGCGACAACGGTGAACATCATAGCCTGAAATCAATCGAGAATTTTTGTTTTTATATCATATGGAAACTTTTACTTCGTGAAATAAATGAAACGTGTAAGTAGATTTGTATGATACCAAAAAGGCTAGTTTACACCAATACAAAGTCATCTTATATTCTTGTATAAGAACGTTCCAGGATTTGACTGCGGCTGAAACCTGTTTTAGAGTGCTTTATATGTCAAGATATTTGTTATGCTCAATGTCCCTATCTAACTGCCTTAATTTTGAGTGCGATTATTTCAAATATTTATTTATTCTCCTTGATTGTGGAATCTATTTGGATCACACCCAAGTATACGCTTTCCAGATAAAATTGAAAATCATGCCAAACAATTGATATGATAAGCCCTCAGCCAAGTATAAGTACGTAAATCAAAAGATACATCAATGTCAACTATCAGGAGGAGTATAGATGTACAATATACCTGAATACATGCCTCCCACTAATGCGAGTACCATAGTTTAGTGGAAAATATTTCAATTGTTTCATTATGATATTTTTTATCCTGGAGTAGAGCTACGTACATACATAACTAAATAACTACGATAGCAAAAAAGCATGCACTCCATTAGCAAGTAAAACAAACACTTCGTAAACACTCATTTTACCATTTTTACAGTCCCATTATATAAATTCGAAGCAATTAGTGGTAGCCAGGGGCAGAATATGTATCCCACTTGTCAGCACTTTGCAATTTGTCTGCGCTAATCTATAGGCACGACTTTTTAGGAGTTATGCATGTGCATATTCTTTGACGCGAAGACTATGAATTTACTTCTTTAACGAAACAAGGGGACCTTGCTGCTGTTATTTTCAGTCATTAAAGTCATCCCTGGCAGGGAAGATTTTAAAGTGCAATGTCCTATCCATAGTCCCATCAATTTAACTTCTTTAAAGCTCACACTAGATTTTTTTGTGAAATTCGTAAAGTATACAATTATTTAGTACACACATACCCATACATATTTACATACTTATTACGTCCTAGATGCAGTTCAATTGGATTTTTAAGCTCGTGCGTCATCTCTTCAGTCATTTGCAATTGAAATAATCCACTTGATATACATACGTACCCAAGATATGGGCGAGTTCAAAATTTATATATATCAACTTTATTCACTGGGAGGATTCTTTTAGATATCGAACAGTATATATTTAAACCCGACTTCTGCTGCTTGCATTACATGCTTTAAAGTATTATGTAGATAATAATCTTATTCAAAGTAATGCATTGTATGCAGTACAATTAGGCAGACAAGTCAAACGGCAACCGCAGCACTACAATAAAACCAATTAATTTCACCTTTGACATTAGTGAGCCACATGCATGCAATGTTGTGGCTTCTTCTGCTATTGTACATATTTACTTGCCTGTCCACCATACAATTTATCTTGAGGTGATTCATCCAACTTTTGAGCAACAAATCAAAATGTGCAACCGGCCACCAGATATACATAACTTTATGATTATCCAATTACATACGCTTAAGGATCTCGCTCTGCCAAGAGCACAAATGAACAACACAGTAAAAGTCTAGCATGATTAAATTTAAGCAGATCTGATTAAAGAGACCAATATTGAAACATTTTTATATATTAAATTACATGTAGGACCTGGTTGATCATACGTTACCACGAATAATAAGCAACCCAACTGGCCACAACCAGCCACGGGGCAATAACCAAGAAGAAGTTGCCTTTTACGGATGACCGAAAGTTTTTCAAGCTGATCAGATCAGGATGTGCGACCAGAATATCAACAAAGAAAGAAATCCATTCAACAAACTTCAACTCCCAACACGGCGATAACCCAATAAGTTTATATTATATTATGTGCTCTTGATTGCATCTCACTTGCTGGTTACGCAAGTCATCATCAGTCCACAAGGATGACTTCAAATTCGAGGAAGGAAGATGTGAAAATGCACAAAGTAAATCGCTCGTCGTGTGCAGAACATTTTTTATTATTTTTAGATATGCACCCAGCATTTTTGCAGAAAATTGACTTGTACAATTTATTATTATTTATTGAATAGCTCGTGCAACTATCACTCATTTGTATAAACAATTGACGTATGTACATATGCAGTTTTGTATACAATTGCTAGGCGTGCTCTGAATAAATATCATAAGTAATATTTCAGTAACACATTTTGATTGCTGCAATTGACACCGGTCTGAAAAATTAGTTGGACACACCATTACCAGTTGAATATCTGTGTGCGACTTTTATCAAATCTGGCTGTGATCCAGCATTTTTATTATTATGATGTCGACAAGATTAGCAATAAAAGCTCAAAATTTTATAGACATAGAATTAAAAGAAATTCATTCTTGCCCCTGTAAGCTGGTCAAAAAGCGTGAAAGATTGATATGATCAGAAAGATGAGTTCAGTCGAGATGCAACAATCTCTAGTCTCATGCAATAATGTTGAATTCTATTCTATTTGACTTTAGAGATTCATTGAAACTCGTCTGGATTTGTTTTTCATGCAGCATCCTCAGTGTAGCAATACGTGTGCAGTTACTTAAGTTGTTGTACTCACGCATCATCGTTTCCACTTTAACAGCTTCGACTAAGCAGCAGCTCCTTGTGTCTGATAGACCGACGACGGACCAATGTACCCGACCGAAGCTATCCAATGGGTCCAATATTTAGCAGGCACGAACGAAACGACGACGCGATCACCCTCACCACATAAGAAGAACCAACCCAAGTCATTCCACGCCATACAACCGCACACATTATACATATTATGGATTTGTGGAAAGTAATGAATCTTTATTCATTGTTGATTGTTAGTCGCGGTTGCAACCTAAAGTGTTTCCATTGTCTCAGTTTTGCAGACAAAAAGTATTGTGTGCAAAATTCTTTAAATCACAAGTCGCGTCGTTGAGCACTTCATATTACAAATAGTGCAATTTCATTGACCACTAAAAGAGGTTAATGTGATGATGGCACAAACAGCACTTACATAAACTGGAGTGAAATGCGATTAGAATTTCTGAGATATTTTGCACAGTTGCGTTTACTTGTGACCATATTTATTATTATCTACGTGAACCTATAACATTTCTATTTTATTAACTAGTGCTTTAGTGCGTCCCAATTTTTCGGGGCATTTTATATGCTTCAACAACTCATAAACCCACAACTTTAACAGGTTGACGTGTCGTAGTTGTGTGTAAAAAATGGGATAACCAAGACGGAATCCATTAATCAACCAAGTGTAAGAAACCTCAAAACCAAAGTTGAGTTTTTAAAAGACTATTTGGTGTGCGGATATATCTGCCAAGAAACCAACTAACATAAAAAATGGCAGTTTCTAGTGGAATTACACGAAGGAGTTTTTGCTATGAAAATCTTTTACTTCACATTAGACAAAAATAAGACCCACGTTAACATCCCAAACCATAAATGTAAACAAAGTGCATGCATTTTCCGGTTCAGTTCTAAAAATGTTGTAGCATGTCACTTGTACTTCAACTCGGAAAAGTGTTCTGCTAAAAGCTATGTAATGAGATGCTAACCAGCCGAAAGTCAGCCACCGCAGTCTCAATTAACTGCGCTTCCTAGCTTGAGGAATATGTATAAGTGCATACATTGTTTTGCGTGAGATTTTTCAAAACCAAATAAAACATTGAATAAGTTATACGACCATATTTTCTATCGTTTTCTTGACAATAAATCTGATGGGCGTGTGTCTTTGTGAAATGGGAACGAATTTATTGTGCGGCCATGTTTAATTGTAATAAGAAAGTGATAAAATAAGTTTAAGAGTCGTAAGACTTTTGTGCTATTTCGTAATAATTGCATATTGTGTCCATTTTTGTACTAGTGTTAAGGATTACTACAATTACTACCTCGCACCTATGTACATATGTTCGGAAGGGCAAATTCATAAAGGCCGGGTAAGCTCATTTTGTGTTGTTGAATTCTGTAAGTAGTCTGACATATAGTCTGTAAAAGTGGTGAACAATGAGGTTGCGTCATACGTATTTACCCAACAATCTATAACCATGTGTCCTGTTACGTTATGGTCGTTCGAATTACCGAAAAACTTTGTACAAATATCTAAAAGGGCTCCCTGTTTCATTATGTCGAGTTAAAATTCAATTTTTCTCAATTAGGTACATAAATAGGTTCGCAAATTAGGGTTTAATTCACATTTTTTTTCACAAGGAACGTTTATAGGGCAAGCTCAACGTGAAGTTTGTTGATGGTGGGTCTAATGATGAGGCACACAATTAAGGTGGTTAGTTATTCTCATTAAGTTGATAATCTGCACCCCAATGAAAATGGATTCACTAAGGTTAGGAACCTTCCAAGCCAGCCCAGGTGGTGGACATTCGATATTGTTTCGTTTACAGGCGCAGATTTTCTTGCAAGCTGATCATTCTCATGGTGCGCAAATACATACGTAGCACACCTTGTTACTATAAAGCAGAATCTAGTTTGGTCGCTTATTATAATGCGTTCCGCAGTGTTTTATAGTGGACATGCACTCAAGTTGCAGGGCCAGTTTATTCACATACGTGTTATCATCATCTTCTAAAAAGGAAATGATTACAACTTTAGTCTCCTTAACATTACGCAAATTTTGAATTTACAATGACAATTGTTGAGCTGGACGATGAGCCATTAATAATTCGATGCATATGCAAATGTACCTAATCCGTGGGTACATGTGTACATATGCATTTTATCATATGAATGTAGAGCGTCGACTTTAAGCAGTTTCAATGTTGTTGCACTACTTATTTAAATATGTGTGTACATATGCACAAAGTTGCTTTATTTCTAGATTAAACCCCTTAATTGTGCAATATAGATTTTTTCAAAATCTGTTCCCTGGGTTGAAATTGGGAACACGAAAAATATGGAGGTAGAGATTACCATATAGTTGACACCAAGAATTAATGAAACCAGACTTGAAACTTGAAAGGTGGATTGATTGACAAAGATGGATGGAAAGAATTGTGAGCACCGACCCACCGTCTTATTTGATGACTGAAGGAGATTCGCAGAATTCAATGACAAATTCAATACTCCATTGAATTTATGTGGCTGCACACTTGACACAATTTATCTGAATTGACACTTTCACTTCTCGATGGTAGTTCAGTTATTATCAAAAACTATTTATATTATGCCGTGCATTTCAATTCTTGCAGTTTGTTTGTTGGTGCAGGACTTTGGTTGCATCGTAGTTTTTGTCAACCCTAAATTCATTGACCATGCATGCAACAAGCACTCATAAAAACTAATTAATAATCACTCTGCTAAAAGCGTAGTGCTTGCATATGTTTCTAATATGCAAACATATTTCTTTATTAAAATTAATACGTCTATAAAAACTGTTTGGGCGGCCCACGACGATGATGACCACATGCAATCGTATACATGCATATATCTACGTATTATGGGCTTCGATATCATGTATGAGGATCCACAGAGAGATGACTTTCGATGAGAGATGTTAACCTTAATTGGCTAAATTTATGGTGGCAATTTTTTACTCGTGTCATTTTCAGTTATCTAGTTAGCAATTACAAAGCCATCAAACTAATTCGTACCAATACATGCATGTCGGATGCATTGTTGTGCTGATGAAACCAATTGCAAACTCATTCATTGTCATTGATGGAGAATTGCAGAAATTCTCGCCAAATAAATATACAGCTTCCATTGTCAACAGGATAGGGATAAATCAGCCGACACAGCAGTTTGATTATGAGGCAGTTGATTTACGAGATTTCATTGTATAAATTACTTATATGGCAATCTGCGTGTCTGTGTGCTTTGCAATACGTAGAATTCCATCCAATAAAATCAACATTCTTGTCTAATTCCTCAATTTTAAGGATCACAAAACTCGTAGTTCTATTGGTTTAGATGGCAGAATTATGCGTACACAGACAGAATGCATCGTTTCTTTGATCTTGGTTTCACATACATAGTTTGTAGTAGCTTGGTCTACCCGTTTTAAAATTGATAAATTGCTTCCAATATACCGTCAAAATTGATGGTTTCATTTGAAACATGTCAGTGCAGGAGTTCAACAACAGAAGAAAAGTCATTAACTTTTTGCCTCACATCATCTAACCAGTCATCGAAATTTGTGCATGCTAGGCAAAGAAATGATGGATTTTCACAATGATAATTTTCAATCCATAAAAAATTGCTCATATTTCCATTTTAAAAAGATGCGTAATAGAACATTGGATTGTAGAGGAGTGGTCATAAAGTGCATTACAGTAATATAAATGACTATTCAATGCAATCTTTTGTATGCCACATGGACTAGGAAAATAATTCAAAGGGTTTACATTGCAACTGTTTTTCAATAATATGCACGTAATATTTTATTTGTGACTATACTTTGATGTTGAAAACAACAAATGACGAATACTGAACCTTCGATGAACTTGTAAAATTATGAAGAATTTTAATTTTATGGGGGGAACAGGCGTGTTCAACTAAAAAACAAAAGTTTACAAGTCTCAACCTCGCCTCTATATCTTCTTGAACCTTCATTCATCTCGTTGTTAAGTTTTTCTATGCAAATGGAATTTTGACAGCAAAATTCACGAAGAATGAAACCTTAGTCAGAGCCTGTTCAATTGTCCAACTTTGGTTATGCATACATTGCATCACGTCGCTTCTACTGCAATCTATGGCGTGGCTCTCATTCTTTACAACTTTTTCATTTCCATATAATATGAACTACTGTTGCTGCTGCTGCATTTTATCTGTTTACGAGACGGGAAGAGTGGAAAATGCAACAATAATTATAATACTCCCGTGATATATCAAACCCACTTAGGTATCCTCTACACAAAACCCTACAAATCCCACCCACAACACGAAAATGAAAACTTTGAAACTCAAATTTGTCTAGTAATCTGATGCAGTTCCACACGTTTCAAAATATTCGTAAAGCTTGCCTTCAGGATTGGACGGATTGCATGTTCATGTACCTTTTCCTCGACTACTTATCTACTGTAGCCCTGCAACTGCCTCAAGGTTTGTGTATGTATTCTTCTCGAGAATCGGTTTCTGGTAAAACACGACTTCTTAAACACCTTGTTGTTACATGTTCCAAGACTGTTCACCACGTTACATTGCACACCATTGAGCAGTGCACAGTAAAGGGTTGGTTCAGTTGGTTGATAAGGACAATGGAAACGTTTCTCAATGTATCTCACTCAATGAGCCGGTGTCTCACAATGGCTTAAACACCCAGAGTTTGTATACATACGAATGATGGGAGTTGAGTCAAAGGGTTGATGAACCGAGAGAATCATCCCACTAGTCATCATCAGTTAAATATGTTTGACTCTCACCTCCTTAAGCCAGCACTTCATTGCTCCGTCTGTCCCTCCCAAACATGCAGAGCTCATCTTTAAAGAATGTGCATACACACGGTTTGAAACAAAGACCTTGGTTTTTGTGTGTGCAAAATTACAATAATGTACGAGTACGTACAGTATGCATGCGCGTATGTACGTATGTGTGTCCAATCCAACAAAATCCATGTGCACCATTCGAATTTTACATGTATGTGCACGTAATGTGAATATATTATGTATTTTAAATCGCCATAAACAATATTCTTATGTCTCATTCGTATGAAGACGAGTATTTAATTCCCATTGTTATTTGACAAGTATTGCACCCATTGAAAATTCCTTCTTGATGTTGACCAAGATATTCCATTTTAGAGATTAAAATCACAAAATTTATAACCAATGTAGAAATCATTGATGAAAAATAATGTGAACCAGGAAGAAAGCTGAATTCTCCACAAGGAACTTGTGTAGGTTGCGCATGGCTTCATACTCATTGGATTATTAGGCTTTGTTGGTGGTGTTTAGGTCCGTGGAGCATTACTTTTGCCTGTGCTTACACTTTCCTGCTTCCACGTGAGTTTGGGGCTTGGATTAGATTCCAGAGGCAGTGCTTTCACTTCAACAAAGCTACCATCACTATCACACCACGACGACAACAAACCAGGGTTTCCGTTCTCCATCCAGCCCGACTCTCTCCCTACCGAAATTCGGGGCAAAGTGGCATTCTCTAGGTTGAGTTGCCGTGAATATATAAGAGAATGGCTCCTCCATGTGGAAGATATCACTCGGTGTCGGTAGCTCAACAGGGAACCACTTCCTTCGTCGGTTGAAGAAAGTCATCTGTCTGCGTCTCAAAACCATTTCATTCTTCATCCCACACACAAAACTTATGTGCCGTGTGTGCGTAGGAGAAATCTCTCGACTTGACTTCAGACAAGTGAGCCCCAATCCACTCGCTCTCAATTGCAAAGGAATTTTCACAGATTGACTCGAACTATTCTGATCGGATTTTTGGATCTCACTTTCCTCCAATCCCAACAAGTACGGATAGACAACTTGTTCACACACTCGACTTTCACAAGTGCAAGTGTTTAATCCGACGATATTCCGTTTTTGCGATCTACTATATTCGCGTTACTGCTCCTTGGCTGGCTTTGTGTGATCAATCAATTTTCACGGATGGACGGGGGCGATGGAACAAATACGAAATTCATTGTGAAAGGAGTGTGCTTGAACATGATTTGAAGTTGAGAGATGATGGAAAAATGACGGCCCTGTTACACATGTCACTGTTCACCTCGACTACTGTTTGCCATTCCACAAGTACTCTATAGTACTTAACTAGAGCACTGTTCTACATATGCGTATATCCACTCTGACAAAAACTTTGTGTTTAAAGAACTTGTGAGGCGAACATCATAGAAACTGGTAAAAAAATTTGTTGCCACGTAATAACTTTACTTTCTGGCAAAGTTGGCTCTCTAACCAATACTGACGTGAAGATATCCTGCTGAAAAGTGGTAAGCTGAGACTACTCAACAATTAATTTAGCAATGCATACCAGCGGTGTCAAATATCATGTTGACAGTATTAATTGCCTCCATGAAAACAGGACACGGTCTGAAAATATTTAGCATCCATTTAAGAATAAAATATTAAAGAAAAATTACCATTTTGGGTACTTTACATATTTTCTTTAAAGAAGTGATTGACTTTAGATTGCTCCACAGGAAAAATCTAAAAATCTGGAAAATTTGTGCAGCTGCATAAATCAAGTTTAGGGTAATTTTCTCTTCGCTCGTCGCCCTTTAAACTTAAATCTGATTTAGTCAAATTTTGCCCCACAGAATCCATTCTGTTGTGATGATAAGGGAATTTCATTTTAATATATTCCAAAAGATGAAACAAGGACTCAGTTAACAAACAAACCTCATTTTAGATAATATGCATTTTCGTGTCGTTGCATTTGGCTTCAGTGTTAGTTGGTATTTATTGAGACAAGAGGAAAGTAGAACGTACGGGGCTTTTAAGATCAAACTGTATGAAATTTGCATTGACAGAAATATAATCCTCGACAATTACTCCATTCCTGTGAGAAACCTATGTATTCACGTACATTTTCCAGATCTACAACGCTCTGCCCATACATTTTCTCCTGCAACTTTCTTAATGTCGAGTTTAGTAGGGCAGTCCTCGAATGGTTATAAGAAAACCAGTGTCATTCAACCAGTGTTTCTCATTTCCTTTAACCATCACCAGCTACATACAAACCAGACAAAACCAACAACCCAATTCCACCATAACCCTCAGTTCTAGAGTATTGAGACATAAAATAAACGGGATGCCTCCAATTCGGGAAAAGCAACTTGAAGTTACATAGTTAAGTTTTAATGATCATCAATAAAACCTCCAAGTCCCAAATACCATTTAAGTTGAGGAAGGTAAATACCGCCCAGTCCAATAACTGTAAGGCATGGCGGGGCTGGTTTCCTTACTTTCATTATTTCGCGACGAGGTTACTGCGCGCTGCTCATCTTCGTCTTGGACGATGAACAACTGCTTTGTTGTTATCTATGTTTATGCCCCTTTTAATGAGTCAGCTAATCTCTACGTGCATAAATTCTACTAACTGCATTCAACTGCTTTATTACACGCTGTCTCTTCTTTGCACAATCACATACTTTGGCTGGCCGTCCCTGCGGAATAACGAATTAAGACCACCTCCACCAAACTATGACTTATCACTAAGCTGAGGGAAAGCCAAGTCTTGAGACAAGCGAAGACAATGAATTTCTCTGCATTTCCGATTTTGATTCAATTTTATCTCTTAATAGTTGGTTGGTTTAGCAGTTTGTATTGAGGCAAAACTCGGTCACTGTTGGTTTAGGGGGGTTGTTGTCTTAACCAAACACGCCCAAATTTACCTCGCCCACTAGCATCTTTGTCATAATAAGTACGTAGGCAACCTGCATAAGAAGATTTGGCTAATTTGAGACAGTAACAATTATGATGCATCACGTTCTCCAAAGAAATATGGGGTTCGAAACACAGAACAGCAGGACATCGGAGACCATTATGTACGAACATATCACAGGGATTTATTTAGCAAGAAGCTTAGGAATCTAAATTAAAAACTATTTGGCCCCTTTCCTTTATTACAAATAACTCGTACTGCAACGTTTAAGTTAACCGAGTGCTAAAGTGCTCCGTACAGCCCCTTCCAATATAGCCTGCATTCAATTAAATGTGAAAATGAAAGTGGGAAACAATGAGGCGACTAAATGATACCAGAACGGAAGAACTTTTGCATTTAATAACTTCAACACCCAAAGTTTTCTCAAAGTTTAGCCTTCAGCAAATAGGAAATATAATGTGAATTTATTGCATTTCACGCTTCCCTGTACGAGCTGGTCATGAAGAAACACAAAATAACGTGAGCTTACTCCCACTTAATACATTCGCCACGCCACCACTTTCTTCCCACAGCCTTTCCGTTGTCTTATTATTACCACTGGCACCGCTACTACTGCTCCCAATTCCTTTATGATCACCCCAACGTATTTACACCCAACACTCGACTCGCAAGTCTCTTTGGTTTCCCAGGAGGAAGGAAGAAGGACAATTACACAATCCAGGTTACGTTGAGAAAGTCAGTAGGAGTCGAGAAGGAAAATTGCAGTCTGGCTGGGCTGTGCAAATTCCGTTGGTTCGATTTTTGCGGAATTCGCTCATAAGGAAGGAAGGAAAGGGAAACCAGTGGTTGCTAAATAACAAACTGGAGCAGCTTGAGGAGTGGGACACCTTTAATAATTAAATGCCCACGCAACCCAAAACACATGAGTATTTTTCCGTGACATTTTTCCCGTCAGGAAGTGGACGTAAATTGAGTCTGATCCCAATCCCACTAATGTTCCTGTATTCCAAGACAAGCTAAAAGTGACCTTAATAATTGATCCTAAAATGGGAATTGCTACACGAAGTTGGTTATTGCACTGCCAATTCAGTTCACTTTACTGAATAGTTATTAGTGCTCAAACTTTGCTCTGTTGCGCTTACCTTTCAATTTGGGAGCTTTTATATCCACAAGATCTCTGCAATCGTAAATACAAAAAAATTCCTGATGATGAGATGTTCAAGTGAATACGTGCTTGCTGACAAAATTAATCCAAATAGTCGATTGCTTAATTTTGTTTGTTTTGCAAAAACAAGCGGTATTGAGAATGCTTAATGAATAAAGTAGATTTTGATCAGCCACTCGAATAATTTGTGAATACAACGTTGCCAACATTTCCCAATATTGTTAACAAGATTTCGGCAGTTTTATCACACAACGGACCAACAGTGGAGATGACATTAGCAAAACGGGTAGGACATGTTTTTCAAGTAATTGCTAATCGGGGGACATTAACATGATAAAGAGTGGCAATTAATCCACTCTGTATAATACCTGCTGCTATATACTGCTTGACGGTCTCGCTATACCTTTATGCTCAATTTTGTGGAAGTAACGAGTTCAACCTGTCCGTTTTATTTTTGAATGCTCAATCCTCATTCCTGTTCGCTCAGTTTTCGCACGACATTATTTTTTTCGTCGTCAGCAAGCAAATATGTTTTACGGGCATAATTTAGTTTAATAAAACCCTTTTTGCGTTTCCATTTTCTTTCCCACCGTGTTTCTGACCTAGGCAAGGCGAACGAAAGGGAAGAGTTATTTGATTGCCTACTCTGTCTTCAGAAAGTGAAAATGGTGAAAGTTCAACAACGGCGTCCTCGTCGTCCAGATTTTGTATGCAGAGTCGCTATTCGCATTTATGAGTTACAGACAGATGAAAATTATGCAAGCCAACTTTCCACCCTTGGCCATAGCTCCCACTACACCTCTAGATCGAGACGATATTAAAGGATTTATGTATCCATGTACATGAGATATAGCATTGCTTCCTTATATCTCGCTGTATGTGAGTTTTAGAAATTAATTGTTACGTTGCTATCATTAATTTTTGCATTGACGAATTACGTAAAGTATTAAAATTTTAAGTATGTTCATATACTTGATTAAGTTGAACGTAGTAAAAAGGATCATGAAGGAGTAATTGTGCTGCGTGTTGCTAGCTTTTAAAGCCAGTTCATCAGTTGAACGTCTCCGTGAGGGGGCTGTGCGTCGTTAGAATGTGAGTGACAGAGTTGCGTATATGGCAAAACATGACACGAATGCCAAGAAATCATTTAGCTGAAAGTCCTCAACTAATTACTACTACACAGTTAAATGTTTTCACTGGAAATGTTCCAAAATTAATAAAATCTACTCCATCTCTGATTTGGAGTAATTACCTTAACGAAGACACGTTTAAGCATAAAATTTCCACATAGGACGGAATACTTAACTGGGTTCCATTAATCAGTTATACATGCAATTTGTAACACAACTCCATTATTCTTTTATATCCACGTATGTACGTATTTACCGATGAATGAAGTCGTGCATACCGCAACAAATTAGTTATCGTTAGCGCTGAATGTGTTTTAATCAAAATATCAGGGTTTGGCAAGAGTTAAATTTTCTTTAATAGACATTTTCGTACTGTGTTAGTCTTGGATACTCGTTCAAGAAGCGAATCTAAATCATATACGGAATAGTCTCGTAAGAAAAAATAATCCTCAGAAAGAGGTTCCAACTGTTGGCTACTCATTCACTCTCGACTCATTCTGAATTCAATATTTCAACCCAAAAACCTCGGAATACTACATATTTCTCGAGATTCAAAGATATGACATTTGGCAGAGATCGTAAAATCCTTGGAGCAGAACAAAAAGTTGAGTGAATCTGAATTTCTGGAATACGATGAATTGGAACAAAGTACGACCAGTGTTGGGCACGAGCACATTTTTCTGCAAAAAAATAACACACCCAACGCTCATCTCTGAGGAAGTCAAGTCGGAATGAATTCATGCACAACCAACATGTGCATGGCTGTCAGAAAGGAGGAATTGCACAAAATGTATAATTTTGAAATGCACACACCATATGACAGCTACATGAGATTCCCATCAAAAAGTACCCCAAGACGAAGTCTGTTTACACTTATTTATTTTGGCAAGTCTTGTTTAGAACATGGCCCTTACTATTTTTCTAAAATGTTCCGTCACCCAATTTCAGTCCAGTACATGAGTTGCGCAGATTATGCAACATGATCCACAACTGCTGATGAACGATTTAGATATTATTTAAGCACTCCTAAATGGGCGATTTTCCTCCAGATGCTTCCCCATTGCATTTCGAGAGGGGGAAAAGCGTAAAATAGAGATTAGATTTAGATTAGCCAACAACAACAGGCTTGTCTTGCAGGAACGGAAATAAAATCTTGATACCTTGCGCAAGCCTGCATACTAAACATATGCACTTACTGAGGATTAGAACAAGAGAAAATGCCACGACTAGCCGTCATCCTTCTTATTGTCTAATGCTAATGAATGTTCCGTGTCTGCAGCCCATTTTTTGTACTGTTTTCATACCAGGGAAAGATTTCAACTGCGGATTGTTGTCTTTATTGAGTGAACAAGAACACATACCAGTCAGCCTACTATCAGCAAAGAACAACTTACTTACAGCACATGCACATATGCCTACGCTCTATTTTTGCTTGTTGTTTGTTTGCTGAATGAAGTTGGACCGCAGCAGGAGGTCAAGTGCCAGAACAGAACTGAACGCTTTGCAGTGCCAACTAAAGGGATGCACACTAAAGTAAATTGAGCTGATCCGGCCGAGGAGAAAACAAATCTTTTAGTCAGAGTGAAAGCCCACTCACACCAGCAGCAGCGGACCAGGACGTACGACGATCAAGCTGAGGAATGAAAAGTCACAAAAGCAAGAACGAGAGGGAGAAGATCCGCCAACGTTGTTAATTCGCTCAAAGGACCCGATGTGAAAGTAAATGAAAAGGAAAATAGTGCTGCTTGTTCTTCGTAATTTAAGTGCTCTTTTAAAATGTTTGTGGGAGTTGCATTTCCTTCGCAAAGCTGCTTCTTCCTCCATGACTGATATTGACTTGCATCAGAGTCAGTCACTGGATCTCAAAATTTCCACGAAGGGAAACGTTAATTTCGAAATGAGACATCATAACGACGGGCCTTTGTTTTGGCGATGGCAAGCATTTCCACTCAAATTGAAGTTTGCTTAACTGCTCCTATATTTTCCCTATTGGCATAATCATAAGGATTTCATTGGCCAGTTTTATATAACGGTTGCCAGCCATTGTGCTTTGTTGTATATTATATTCCTTTCCCTTGCAGCAGCGCTAATTATCACTCTGCTACATATATACAAGCAAAATGAGCTGTGTGCATACTTGGTTGGGTATCAGAAACAGAATCTGAAACTGATGCAGAGAGAGAGAGAGGCGTTGCACTTTAACAACGTTGTTTTGATCGATTGACTTAAAATGGTTTGGCCTTGAGTTCTTTTGACTCCGGCAACAAATTTTCTAACCAAGAGCAGAAGAACTATGCTGCTACGCCTCGCCTACAACATAGTATTCAGTGGACATGACTTGGTTGCGGTATAAGCTGAATATCCTGCACAGCTAGGTCAACGTCTCTCACTTTGATGTCACTCGAACGCTTGACTTATTACCTCCCAAAATGGAAGATTTAGTGCGATAATAAAATTTACTCATTACACTTTACGACTCAAAACAAAATGCCGTCTTTGAGGTTCTTGACACAAATTGCATGCAAATTTGAAGCGACGACGTGTCCCATCGATGAGAGGAGTTCATTAGCGCACTTTACTTTAAAACGTGGCCAAAAGTTATCAAAATTATCCCTCGCATAATATAAATTCAGGGATTGGATGGGATGAGCCGTTAGCAAAGACAGCAAGTGCGGGTCTTACCGAGTAATGTGACAATGTGAATGGAATAAAGAGTGGAATGAAATTTTATAATGCAAGTTGGGTAATTTTGAACCATGCACTTTCGTTCTAAAATATCCGCTCACTGGATATTAAGCATTGCATTGCAGACTCTGCATGTGCCAAAGTTCGTCGTCGGCGGCGAAAGCGTAGGAGTTTATTTGTTTGTATATCAGGACTCAAAGCGTTGATGCGGAAGAAACGACGGCTCGTTTGTGTTTCTATTTGATCTTGCGTCCTCTTGTGTGGCCTTTTAGGCGTCGAGGAAATTGACCTACCACCATTTCAGCCACCACCACGCGTGCCATAATCCGCTCTACAACTGCAGAATTCTGAAAACCAAAAGCTGCTTTCTCTTTCAAATCCCAGGGTGGAATTGTATTTCTGATATCTTGAGCAAGGCACTCACTCACCCTCATCATTCCATCACATCATCATCATCATCGTTGCACTTCACTGGAGGAAATGACGTGAACATTATAGAGTTTCACATGTGCGCTGCTATGATGAGGGCATCATTCGGCCAACTCGA
The DNA here is from genome assembly GCF_002217175.1 of Folsomia candida. Taxonomy (NCBI): domain Eukaryota; kingdom Metazoa; phylum Arthropoda; class Collembola; order Entomobryomorpha; family Isotomidae; genus Folsomia; species Folsomia candida. The sequence continues at coordinate 9,430,660 of NW_019091193.1, read as the reverse complement.
TTTAATGGACTGCATCTGTCAGATATAATAAACCAGAGTATTTGTTGCCAGCTGAAGCACTCAGAATTTCATTTTCTCAAAAGAAATTTCAATTTTTCAAGTTTTACCAACTTTCTCTTTTTTCTCAAATGCAACAGATATATTGTAACATGCTTATTGTAATATCGCCAAACATTGTAGATAATCACCGGATGCTCTAATTTCCACTTTGGATATTGAAAACAGTGTTCATTGTGATAATGATAATACTTTGTGGCCACTAGTTAAGTAGGTTCCCGTCATTGTGCTTAACTGTGGCAAGACGGACGTTAACAGGAACCGGAAATGAGGGTAGAAAACTTTTCACGGAGGTCATTGAAAGCTTGTGAAAGAAAACAACAGCGATTTGTCATTAATGGGAATCGAGCGGCAGGACGGATGGGAGAAAGCGTTTAAATGTGGGTAAGGTTTTAGCCAGTAGCGCAGTCATCACACTTTCTGCCAGCCAGCACTAGTCACGACAAACGTGTACGTGTTGCACGCCATTCGTGGATGTTATCTTCAAAGTGCTTTCAGTTTGTTGTTTCTACGTCAGTTAGTGAAGTTATTTGGGAAACTCTGTGAGAACCATATTGCTTCATTTCCATGCAGTATTAGTTCTCACGCCATACGTAATGTCAATAGTGCAGTATTGCATTATATGTAATTCAAAAGTTATATAAGCTTTAATCAACGAACGATTCGTGTTACAAGAGCAAACAAAGCCAGCAGTTGAGTTGGTTGGTCATTTCATGCGTACATAAACAAGAAACTTTGCAAATTGTGTGGAGTAAGGGGGATCTTATTTGTTCCAGCATAACAATGTTTTGCAATTAATATTTACTTACGCATATCAATTTAGAGTTATGTTATTAAAGCAACTAAAAAAATATGACGATTAATAAGGACTATTAAAAATATGCAGCCGCGATTTTTTTAAAAATTAGTCTATGATGCTTCCCACTCTCCGTAGACAATAAAGCGTGTAGTGTAAACCACCAAAACCAGTAGGATTAGAAAAGGATTTAGGATAAATCCGTTCTTGGAGAAAGCTTTTGCGTTACATCAGAGTTTGGACCGCTAATAAATAAATTGCTGCTTGTGAATTATGGGCCTTAGATTCTTGTCTCTTATCCATTCCAAGAGCATAATAACATAATATGAGAGCTGCTAGTTTGTGTGGTACACACAGACTTAAGTAAAAACTACTCCCTGCACGTTCTTGAATCTCCAGGAAGTAAGTACAGACAGGCACAGATACTCGCGTCAAAGACATCTATATTCAGGTGGAATTGGGATGTAAAAATCGTGCGACACTTTTGATATAGCTTGTTAAAAAATTATTCATATAAATATTGCGTCTAGACAGGAAATCATGATTTATTTCTTCGTTTACAGAGCCATTTCCTAACCTCTGAGGAATTGTTCAATTGCAAATAAAAATGAAACGTTCTGAAAATTAATGAATAGTAGCATGTCGGCTGCTGGAAAAAATTATGACTTTGGAACAGGAACAAATTACCTGAAATGAAAACAATCTGGTCAGTCGTTGATTTTATTTGAGATTTGATGACAGGAGATAAAACAAAACTTGTTGTTGTTCTCCTTCATGGAAAAAAGTCAAAACAAGCTGTTTCATCTTTGTGTTGTCGCAAAAGTAAAATATCACGTCCAACACGCTGCACACACCATACGTCGTCTGATACGTAGATATGTATGACCAGGAGGAACTGGAGCAAGACACGCCATAAAATGAAGGGACCTAGCACAAGATGCATCAAGACAGGGTCTGATTTTATAGCTTTTTTGATAGCTTGTTTGACTTGAAGAATGCAGTATCTATGATCCCATCGGCGAAATAAGAAATAAACCGTGTTGAGTCCGTCCCACAGTTCATTGTTGTTTCAAAGGAGGAGGACATGGTTGGTAAACATTAAGAAGGCAAGGCAAGTCATATGACTGTCTCACGGATATATTTTATCGCCGAATCATCCAATATCTTACAACTATCTCAATAAAAAGAAATCACATCATGACATCGTCTTTGTCCAACAATAGGAAGGGCTTTGACCGGATGACCACTTGAATTTTGCTATCAAGATACAACAAAGTTGTCAGACTCAAATCTTTGCAGATAGTTCCACATCCAGACCTACGACTCATTGGTATGAGGGCATGCGAGGCTAGGCATTGCTTAAAAAGCACCGTTTCGGCTACTTTTACTGTTCCAGACAAGGACTTGGCAAAATGGTGAAGTTGATCTCTCTCTATTTCTCTTTCTTTCTCTGAAAGATTTGGATGAGACACTGCTTTGTTGCTGCATCTGATTTTTGTTAGATTAGGCCTCCCTCCATTGCAAACGTAGTACAAAACGCATACCAAATGTAGCATCGAATTACATGTATTTGAATGTAATCGGAGGAAAATATATCCAAATAGCTACACTATCAAACGCGACATGCACAAAAGGAATGGATTCTACCTGAGAATTCACTACGTAATATGTTTATCCAGACACGGACTGAAAGGGACTGAAAGGCTGTTTCAATAGAAAAGGAAATTACTGATTCCGATCACATGTGGATAAAAATACTTTCAAACGACCATTACAACGGTTGCAGGTTTTCTGCGTAAATTGCAGAAAACTTGGCCAGTTAGATTTGATTGGTTGAAATTTGATCTCAGCAAAGTTGAAAGTGCAGTGCAAAGGATCCCAGTGGTCCCAGTGGTCAGCCAGCACTGATTGTTGGAGCATTGATTCTATCATGGATTGAAAAATTTTATAGTTTGGCTGGTTACACGTCTCCGCTTACACAATGCTTCATTTTTCCAGTTATCCCATAAAACAATATTTATTGATATATTTTTTCACTGTTCCAGACGTGCTTTAATAATTGTAAATTATCCGAGGGCGGCCCGAAGGGCCGGCCGACAGATAATTGTAATTATCTGAAGTAACACGGAATCTTGAAGTATTAGTCGTTAGTTATCAGTCAATGGTAGTTGTCTCTTGATATGCCCCAGTCTCCATCTATCCAACGCCTAAAAAAGAGAAAAAGTAACATGCATGCCTGGGCCCGCTTCTCCCGTCACAGTCCAAAGCCAACATTTTCGAATGATAAGTGCAATTGTTGGGGAGGTGGGAGGGCGACTAATACTTCAAGATTCCGTGTTACTTCAGATAATTACAATTATCTGTCGGCCGGCCCTTCGGGCCGCCCTCGGATAATTTACAATTATCTTTCAGTACACTTCATCTATCAGTATTAGTCGTTAGTTATCAGTCAATGGTAGTAATACAAAGCTTCATGAGAAAATGTGAAGTCGAAAACATTTATTTAATCAATAAGTTATATCAATTACATATTCATAACCGCATTCGCAAACTCATGCCTATCTATAATAGGTCTACGATAATGCTTCGCAAATATTTTAGAATTATTACACCAACCAGCAGCTTTAAAAATTGAGTCAATACAAGCACCTCGGTCATTAGCCTTGGATGTCGAAGAATGTCGAAAACTATGAGCTGAATAAATATTTACATCAATCCCTGCTTTAAATAATACCGTTTTTAACCATCGGCTCAACGTATCACGAGTCGCAGCTCGATGAGGTGGCCGTGTACACACAAAAAGTTTCTCATCCTGTCTTAAATCCTCAGTAACAGTTAAATAATGGGTTAAAGTGCTAACAACACATAATTCATTATCACTAAATTTAGGTAAAACCAGAACAGTTGAATCACCTGGCTTGGTGGATTTTAATTTAGTAAAGATTACAATTTCATATGACCCATCACCAAGCAGTTTCGTATTAGCTACATTAATTGCAGACAAAGTCTGTACTCTCTGCCCTGTTGTTAGAACAAGAAGGGCAACTAATTTTAATGATAAGTCAATTAAATTTAATCTAGTTGTTTCACCTAAGTTTTTACAAAACCTTAAAACGACATCACAATCCCAAGTTTGTTGGTATTTCGGTTTAGGAGGACGAGAATTTGAAACTCCTTTTAAAAGTCGACATACCAATGGGTGAGAACCCAAACTTTGACCATCAACTTTTCCAATAATCGTAGACAGGGATGAGCGCATCGAATTAATTGTAGTGTAACCTAAACCACTATCAAACAAAGTTGCCAAAAATGATAAAATAGAATTAATCGTAGGGTTCCAAACAGAACACTCATTCTCTACACAATAAGCTTTCCACTTTTTAAAATTTGACTGATACTGCTTCCACGTTGAATCTTGGCAAGACGATTTTAGCAATTTCGTTACATTCTCCGGAAACTGGTTAGATTGCCAGATAAAACAGCTACTAGAAGATTCATCTTCCTACACATAGGATGAGAGGAATTAGTATATGGCGATCTTAAATCGTACGTATTTGCTTTTAATACAAGAATATTTGATAATAGCAGCCTTGAAAATTGAGGGTACCATGATTGCGTGGACCAATCAGGAACGACAATGCCAGTGGCACTGTCATTTCTTATTTTACGCAAAACTTTTGATATTTGAGAAAACGGAGGAAATGCATAGAAAAATTCTGACCAATCAATAGTGAATGAATCGACCACCTCGCAATTCGGATCAGGATACCAAGATGCAAATCGTTGACATTTAGTAGACATACTTGTCGCAAATAAGTCTATAAATGGAACTCCAAAAGTCTGGCAAATTAAGTCAAATGACCGGGAGTCGAGTGTAAAATCGCTTTCATCAATTGCTTGTCTCGATTCTCTGTCCGCAATAATATTATCTACCGATTTAATGTATGAGGCAAAAATCCAAATACTTCTCTCTTCGCACCACTCCCAAACGGCCTTTGCCCATTTTAAATTAATTGCGGAACGACAACCTCCAAACTTGTTTATGTATGCGATTGTGGTAGTGTTGTCACTGCGAATCAAAATACTACATCCAGTTAGATTACTGCACAAGGACTTTAACCCGTTCAAAACTGCAATTAATTCCAACGTATTAATGTGTAAGAGCTGTTCCTCTCGTGACCAAAAACCTCTTGTAACTTCGAGATCCGTGTGAGCTCCCCAACCAGTGGTGGAAGAATCAGTGGTCAGAACTACTAAATACTTTTGAAATCGTAAAGGATTATAGCAATGTGGTAGGACAGCCAACCACCATTTCAATTCAAATTTGCACTCCTCATTTAATTCGCATTTTGCCAAGTAATCACCATTGGATTTTACTAAAGCTGAATTACGCAACATTTCTAAATCCCTCGTATGAATTGTGGAATTTACGGCCGGAGAGGCTGCAATTAACTGGCCGGTCAACTTAAATAAATCATGAATGTTCATCTTTGGAATATTCAAGAACTTGTGTACTTGGGATGAAATTTTTGAAATTTTACGGTCGGGCAACGAAACTCGCATTAATTTTGAATCATAAATAAAACCTAAATATTCTGCCACACGAGCAGGATTGAGCTTAGATTTCTTGACATTAATTGAAAACCCTTGCCATTTAAGTAGCATCTTGGTAGACCTAATGTTTTTCAAACATTCAAATTTAGATTTACCTAGTAATAATAAATCATCCAAGTACTGATTGGAAATATTTCCTTGATTTCTTAGTAATCCCATGATCGGTCTAAAAATCTTCGTAAACAATCTTGGCGCACATGAAATCCCAAAAGGAATACATGTAAATTGAAAAATTTTATTATTAAATTCAAAATCTTAGATATTTTTGATGATCCGGATGCACCGGAATCGCATGATAGGCATCCACCAAATCAATTGTCGCCATATAAAAATCCCTCTCAATTAGAGATTCAACATGCTTATAATTTTCGATTTTAAAATGTGGAGAAATGACAAACTCATTTAAATGTTTTAAATTGATAACCAGTCGATAGGAACCAGGATCTCTTTTTGGAACTAAAAATATTCTAGAAATAAACTGACCATCACATGGCTCAACCTCAATAACGGCACCCGTTTCAATTAATTTTTGCACAGCTTTTTGTGCATTAGGAAACTCCTTTTTTGAAAATTTAAATGGTGTAGGAGGCTTATCTTGTACAGGTAAACTTAAAAAAGGAATCTTAAAATTTTCAACTGCTGCTAATATCTCCTTATCTTTAGTAATTTTACGCCAATTAACAATATGTGAACTTAGCGACCTAGCTCTACTTACTACTGGTGGTGTCGGAATGGTCTCAGTTGAGGTCGATACATCGATCCCCGTTGGTTTAAATTGTGGCGATATTGGGGACGAAGGCCTCCTCTGCCGAAGGAGGCCCGATTGAAGTTTAAAGACGAGCCTCTATTAGAATGATAATAATTCCCTCTCGTCCTGTTTGAAAAAGTCGAACCGCCTGATGGACGTGTAAAACTTGAAGACCTCATTACTGCCGCAGCTGACTTTGTTGCCTTAATGGTATCGCAAATATTGTCTCCAAAAAGAAGCTCTGGAGTGGAAGGCGTGTTGCACACTGCTGCGATGTCATTATTCAAACATGGTCTGATTTCTTGTTTCCGTTTCATATTTAATTCTTGAAATAGTTTTGAATTTAACGTAGCAGCCTGAATAGCGAGTCTCAAAATATCTTGACTTACATTGGTATGCATTTGCTTTGAATTTTGCATAATTATCTCAGACAGTTTGGCTAATGCGACCGTCGAAGATGAAAGAGTATTTTGCATTTGTTGATTTTGAAAATCAGATCGCTTGATCTTAGGTGATAGAACACCCCAAATCTCTGGATTTACCCTCGGAACTCCCAGTTGTTTGCAATTTTGAGGAGTTAGAAAAAGCTTCTTAATTTCATCAAACTTTTCTTTAGGTAAGGCTGTCTTTGATAAGTTTGTAAAGGATTCAGCAACAGCGCCGTTCAAATCAGGACCAAATTCAGGTTCAAGTTGACTCACATTAAGTATTTCGAGAAGATCCTGAGATGCACCATCTTCAGGCTGTACTGTTATGTCTACAAAAAATGCTTTTTGCCTTATTCAACTCATTGCCAACCACAATTAATTGAAAAATTACCCTTATCTAAATTTAGTAGGTTCTGCATTGCGTCCCCGACCACGTCGTCGGACTTTGGCTTTCCATCCTTAACTGGATTAATTAGGAGGTCTCGTATTTCTTGAATTGCTTTAGAATGATTAGCCAGTGTTTTAGCAATTTTATTCTTTTTCTTTGGAGGGTGGCAGGCAGCATCACCAACTTCATTGCTGATAAAAATAATGATACGAAAATTTCAATTTCTAAAATTTTGAAAATTAGGAGTGACCACGTCATCTCTAAAAATATGTGTGCGACCACGTCGTCACACTGGCCAAACAATATATATATTTAATTATTGGAGTGACCACGTCATCTCCCAAAAATTGTGCGCGACCACGTCGTCACACTGGCCAAGACTTTTTTTATTATTATAATTTTCCTCGCTTGTAATCATTAATGGCCCAAGCAAAATACATGAATAGTAGGCTTACCTGTTCCTCTTTTGGGGGGATGACATCTTGGACCGGAAATTTCAACAAAAAATCTGATTTTCCAACAAAAGTCAGGAAACTACGTTTTGGTGATGTGAACCGGGGCTGCATCAAAAAGACTGTGACGGGAGAAGCGGGCCCAGGCATGCATGTTACTTTTTCTCCTTTTTAGGCTTTGGATAGATGGAGACTGGGGCATATCAAGAGACAACTACCATTGACTGATAACTAACGACTAATACTGATAGATGAAGTGTACTGAAAGATAATTCACAATAAAGACAAATTATTTCTTGGCCCTATTCATATTGACCTGATTATCGTTTTATTAGCATTGGCTATCATTTTCATTAAAAAGTTTGGGCAATAAGTTTAGGTTATGTCGATACGCTCTCCTTCCTTCTTATCCTAAATTGTCATCGATTCGATAATGTAAACGGACATTCCCAAATTATACTATTGTGATTGTTGTAAGGAAAATCGATATTTTGTCTCAGCCAGAATGTACTTCATATGTATATATACCTATTTATATAGTGGGCATATGTACATATGTGGCACGTAAGTAGCGAGGAAACTTGGAGTACAATAGGACTTTCACCCAGTTAGTACCAAATCGAGGAGAATTTAAAATTAAAATTTATAAATGGCTTGTATGTAATGTAATGCAATTTAGATTTTAGATTAGAAAAGTGACGTTAATTTATGACTCTTGCATATCTTACTGAAGCCACGCAAGCGAAAAAAGTCACATAAAGAAAATGCATGCAGTAAAGAACAACAAAAGATACGATCTTTAGGTTCAAAGGTTAAATTACAAAATTGGATTTTGGAGTACAAACTTTTTATGGAATGTCACCCACGATGTTTTACAATGAGAAAAGTGGAACGAACATACAATTACATCTCACATATTACATTTCGTATTTTCTAACGGTGTGTAACTGACATTTCGGATGTTCTTGCGACATTACGCGACAATTTGTCATATTATGAAATAAATTGTTATTGACATAAGAATTTACATACAAACGACTAATTCACCAAAATTAATTCTAATTTCAGATAAAATTCGACCCTCGTCATCCCGACAGCCATCAGAGACTGATTAGAAAGCGTGTATGCAGTGAATTCTCTCATCAAAGACTAATTCCGTCTGTCTGATGAACAGGGATTTGAATGTACCATGTTCCCCAAAGAAATAAACACAAGCACTCGGAGCCAATTTCCGTAGAAGGCGAATCTATTCTAAACGGAGCTGATAGGCAGTAAGATCGTCGTATCCAGTAAATTTAAACGGAAGTGAATATCAGGAGCAAGAGGAGAAATGAGCGTGAAAGGCGAACCACCCTTGATTTCCTTGGTATTATTACAACTCGTCCTTTTATTTGGTGGCATCCAGTCATCCTCCATCCAGCATACCAATGAGCTGGGGTCAAGTAGAACAAATGGAGTTCTACCACCACAGACACCTTGTCCTCAAGCTTGTGACTGTTCAGCACCCTCACCTCCGACATCAGAAGCACCACAGTCTGCACCACCGGCTCTATTTTCCATTGTAACCTGCTCCGGACAGAATATCACCTCAATTCCAGATGGGATTCCTGTGTCTACAAGGAAGTTGTAAGTTCAGTCTCATACATAGCTGCGTCTTGTATCTCGTCTCCTATCGCGAATCTCTGGTGAAAGTCTTTATCAGGTCGTGAGCATGACAGACATGCCTTTCATATACTTGTGCATTCACCTCTTAGCTTACGTACGGAGGTGATTCTTCTCTCTCTCTTGGAGAAAATGGAATTGGAGACAAAAATCGTGGTGTTGCAGGGTGACTGCTAAAGTTACATAAAGATATTGAATTATAGATATGATATACAACATTTACTTGTCATCATCGTCTGACACGGTATTGGAAAACCACTGCTGCATCTCAGCTCATTACTTGTTGTCTTTCTCCTTGACGGAAGCAGACATCCATTCAAGTTTTGTAATCAAACAAAGAAAAATATTATAGCTGACATTTAAATCACACTCCATGTGTTTTTCGGTGTCACGTCTTTCCAGATTATAAATAGCTCTCAAGAATACATGACATAGAGTTTCGATTATAAAAGTTTTTTAGCATTAAAATATACTTTGCTCTCTTTGTTGAGTTCTGCAATTTATTTTCAAGGCATTATTTAACGGGTAATAATAAGTTAGCTAAAAAATTTGGAAGCTATCTTCCTCATTTATTAGCAGCTTAGTCCGTGTGATTGGGGTAATGCACCAAATTTAGTTTAGAATTAATAAGATCATTTAAATAGCAACTCCAACTTGATTATTTATGTTATTCTTAAAAAACAAATTATTTTGGTCGTGTGTTTATTTGTGAAAGAAAGTTGAATCGTATGCACGCACGAGTGTCACACTTTTCCAGTAATTTTCAGTTAGAAAAAGTACGAGTATGTTTTTGCGCATTATTCTTGACACGTTATTTATCATTGGACGTTAATTACTTCGTGCGACATTATTTTTGACACGAAAAAGGTCTCGTAACAGTGCAGCGTGTGAAACAGAGTTCTGGCTTCCGTTTCCTACAACATTGGGCATCAGTTCCAGGAAATGAGTTGAGACGCATACAAAGAAGCTGATTGATTGGGCTCACACTTTTGCGAAATTGGTGAAATATCTGATATTACATGTTCTGCATTTGGCGAATGTTTTAGCTTCAGTGGAACACAATAGCGGGAAGAAAGTTTTAGCTCTGTCTGAGTACTATTGTTTGAGAAATATCTTATGTACATGATTTTCGGAATAAAATGATACCAGAATACACACAACAATTGTTCCCCATGTGATGTGCTTGCTTTAATATTTTCAAGAATTTAGGCCAAACTGCACACAATAATATAAAAACGAAACTCTGTACGAAAACGTGAACGTTACAGTTGAGCTTAAACCATGCATGTCAAATGTTTAATATATTTATATGTTTGTGTGAAGGAAAGAAAGATTGCATTTGGACTAATTCCAAACTATGCAATGGCAAACCGAAATAAGATATCTTTATGGACACCGTCGCGCAACATCATTTGGACAGTTGTGTTTGCAATAATTTTGTCTGGGCCATGTCTGGGCTACATGATTCAATTTTGAGATATCTAAGTGCATTAAGGAAGACCAAGAATCTTGCACTATTGCTGAATAATACACTATGCACAACTTCATGCTTGCACATATTTCACTTTGGGGTCTGAGGTTTGCCTAAGATCAGAATATGACCTAACCAATTCAGATAGCACGGGTTTTTGTGACCAGTTTGCTATATTAATTTAGATTTCCATATCTTTCTTTCACCCAGTGGGGCCAACCACAATCTGAACGTAATATAATAAAAATGGGGCATCCTTGCACTTAGCAATCCTAAAGGCTGTTGTGCTATGGATGTTTATTGCAAGACTCTTATACTCATCGTGATGGTGGTCGCCTTCTTTCTTTTGTCGGGGAAGACCCAAGGATTTATTGGAGATGACATGGACTTGTGAGTATTGATCGCCTTGGTCGAATGAAAGTACTCCTAAGTTCCATGACCCGCCCGGACTAAGATTCGTCGCAAATATTATTATTGAACTCTTTGCAATGCAGTAGCTAAGTTGCATGGATTTGGTTTAGGATTACCTCGAATACTTTGGGAAGGGTCCTCTGATGTTTGCATACTTTCCTTTAGTCTGAAAAATGCGTCTAGTCTGTGGATCGCTTATTTGCACTCAACTCATACGTACACAGAATGAGGACCGAATGTGCCCAACAAAGAAAATGATGTGGAGAACAACTTGAAGTGTAACAAATGATTATAACCCTTTTATGTTAGCAGAACAAACTGCAACGTCCACAAACGGTTGATGGTCATAACCATAAAGTTGTCATCCGAAACTTTTTTCCATTTCATTTGGAAATGGAATAAGTTCTCTCCCTTTCTGACGTGCATACAAAGAGACATCAGACAATTAGATGTAATAAGACTAGATGTTTTCCATGTTTCGATTTTATCATCTTTAAACTAAAATGAATTCATGTTATAATATTTCAAATGAAAATTAATAAAATATTCAAAATTACTTAAAATCATTCTAAAATTATTAACACTAAATTATTTAATCGAAGATGAGCAGAGTGAAAAATCCGGTACAAAGAATCGTCTTATAGATATACTGCATACATATTATATGCAGTACGTAGTGGTTGGAGTGGTGGATCCGGAAGTTGGGATATATGTCAACAAAGCCCTAAAAATTCTACTTTATCCCAAGAAAACTTTGCATCAAGCCAAAATGTCTGGATTTGTAGGATAAGTTTATATTGCAAGATAAAGCGGGATTGAGTTGGACTATCTCTCATCGTGGTTGAGGTTGCAAGTCATCATTCTTGTCATTATCAGGCTTTGTTCTCGACATTCCAACCACAATTTGGCACTTTCTCAGATTTTTTCAGCTTTTTCACTCAAGTATTCTTGATTATTACCTCCATTTTTGTTTGGGACTACTTAACTCGAGAAATATTGTGGTGGTGAACACCAATGGTCATGGTCTGTAATATTCTCGGTTGTCTCTTTCTCTTAAATGGCAATGCAAACAGAAAAACTTTGCTCATATTTTTCCGGACGCATACTCTAATGGCAAAATTCTCGTGTCGTTAAGTTGCCTTTATGATATCGTTGTGCTGGTCAGTCTGTAGTTGCACATCTCTAAACGTCTGGAAGCCATAGGATTCGTATAATTTTATCAACGTTGTTGAAATTGCTGTGATAATACGCTTAATGCAAATTTTCCACGGCCAATTCCCTTCAACGCGTCAACATTTGAGTTTGTAATTGTGACCAGCCTACCAAATAAGCCCATTTCTCTCAATCTCCACCCATAAAACCATCAACCACCGGGGATGGAACCCAGTATATATTTGCATAAGTTTAACGTGACGACTCAGTTGTCAGTAGTGTTGCAAATCCATGTGACAAATGCAAAGCTGTTCTGTATTTTCTTCACAAAGTACTACAATCATAAAGTCCTCTTGGGATTGGAACCGAGGACAAGCTGAATATTCCCAAGCATGTCAGTAACCTTTATTTATAATGTTTCTTGCGGTGAGGAGGAGGGAATTCATTCTGTATGAAAATGTATCACAAATATTTGGAGTAGAAAGCGAATGCTTACGTTTCCATAAAACCTCATTGGTCCTCGATTATATGACGTCTGATAGGAAATTATTTGACATGCAAGGGGCCTGTATTTTGTATTTGACATTTTGGTAACTTTATGTACACTGATGACATGTTTTTTTTCTGATACAGAGATCTCAGTACAAACAACATCAGTTGGGTGGATCATGAAAAACTTGGACCACTGCAGGACCTTCACGAGCTGTAAGTTGATCACTTTTACCTTATTTTTATCTAGGAAAAAAAATGTTAAATATTAACTTGTTCAATGCGGCATCGCCTTTCTCCATATACATTATAGCTTAAGATTCTTAAAATAAATATATTATTGCAATTTCAACAACATCCTAATTTATTTTATGCTTGCAAAGCGAAATTGCAGAGTTCACTAATGTATAAATATACGCATCATCACAGAACCATCTGATCTCTATCTCTCTCTTCTCATCTTTATTTATATGACTCACCGTTCGGATGAGGCCAAATTATTTTTGGAATCCAATTTGGATAAACTACTCAGCATGACAGGAGATCAGTAGATCGAAGTAAAAAAATTCTTCAGAATATACGACAATCGTATTTTAACATGAAACTGAAGGAACATCGTTGACTGAACTCAATTTCTGCCTCTGCAGAACATCTTGATTTCGGCTCTCTCATTATACATATATGTGGCATGCATGTAATTTTGTAACGACTAATGTTGAGATTTTTTATATATTTAAATTTCGTTACTTCTTTTGATGTATTTACTTGTATCCATTTGATATCCAACATTGCGTATCGTGGGCGTTTTCAAATTAGAAACTAACAACATTTTGCCTTCAAAAATACAAGAATCTGGAACGAAATGCGGAATATATATTCATGTCTTTGCATAGTAATCTCAACTACAAATTTTAAAATGTGGAGGAGTATCGACTTTTAAAGGCTAAAAAACGACACGACTTGGCACGCGAGCAAGGGTAGAATTTTAAGCATCCTTGTCTACGATCACAGACGACAAATATCCTAAACACGTCTCCAGACTTGCGTAAATCTAATCAGAAATAGTTTTTCTAACAAACCCATTAATTCCTGCTCGTCTCTAGTCAACCCGTGAAGTTCTTTGCCAAGAAAGTTAACGCACGCACAGCCAGCAGATTTCAGAGAGATACAGAATTGAAGTTATTTCACTTTTTTGTCATCAAGTGCGTGCGGAAACGCAGCAAGCTCTGTAGGAACGTATCCGAAATACACTTCAGAAATGGCAAAACAGCTAATTGAAACTTTGCCAATAAATTTAGTACAGAGATCTGCCTAGTGAAGCGAGTTGAATAAATGATTATGCGTATTTGGTATTAAACTCGGTTGCGTACAGAAGGAACCACTCGTAGGATATGTGTACGCGTAATCAGAGCAACTGGATGAAAAATTTCATAGCACCCAAATTCTGAACCTTGTGGAACACGTGGAGGAAATGGGTTTCCGTAAAAAATATTCTGGAACACATTTCCCTTTTAAAGAAATGCTCTAAATACTACATATTCTTTACATTCTTTACATATTTATTATGCAATGCTAACTTTAGCGTCGTTTTAGGGTTAAATATAGCAAGTAAAGAATATAGAATTGCTAATATTATATAATTATAATGAATTTTACAATGTAGATACCCTAATAATAATAATATCTTTTACGTTTCAGCTCTTTGTCATCAAACCTGATTGAGGAACTTGGTGAAAGTTCCTTCTCGTCTCTCAGCAATTTGAAAGAGCTCACGTTGTCTCGAAATCAATTGACAGCGTTTCCGACGACAGCAATTCCAAATAATTTGGAGCTATTGTAAGTCAGTATTAAATTCAGTCAATTTGACATAACATGTGTACGTAACATATGTGCAATTGTATGATACGCACGTCCATTGTGTGATTACCGCGACATGGAAATTCCTGGTATCGGGTTTCATATATAATGTGTATAGTCAAGCAGTAGTATGCATCAAAGGGAAATACCAAATTCGATGGTTATGTGAATTCACCCTGGGTTCACAAACAAGAGCTAGAATGTTGAATGTGGTCCTTCCGTCTTTGTTCATTTCTTTTCCCATGGCTCTCACAATACACAAGTTCTGGATAATTGGGTCGAATCTGAAGCGTTTGAGACCGACGAAGCCAATCCAAATACCAAGTAACGCTGGCAATCAGACTACCACTTTGAGACGTCATCGTCCACAATCGTCATCATGATCTACTTATACACTTTGTGTTATTTCTACTGGCACGTGTCAATAAGGACAAATTCTCAAATTCCATAGTGGCTACGATCTACTAGAGTTTTTGGTAATTAGCTGAGCGAATAATTCAGATCTACTTTGGTAGAGAGTTTTTTTAGCTTCATACATATCTAACTTACGAAAGTTTTTGATACTACAGTTCAATATAATACGCACAAATTACATGATCAGCTAACTAGTTTATATAAAAATAGACAGTCATCACATATCTAAATATGAACATGTGTAATATGTAATGGTGGGAGGATTCGACTAATCGTAGAATTGACTGTCACCCATGTAATTTATTACTCTTGTCATCGCCAAGTTAAATATTTCCATGCAACGATTAAGTAACATCTGAGCGTCTCAGATATGACAAAACATGTCAAGGAAGTCGCACCTATAAACATTAAGGAACTTCCCTGCTCACACTTTATCGTGCTAACTTCGCACTGCTAATTTGTCAGTATTATATTTGATGAAAATCGATATGCAAATAGAGTTCTGAACACAATAGTTTAGAACAGATAAAAATGTGAAAATAACGAGTTTTTTTAATTTATCACAGGAATCTGGAATATAACAAAATCAGTCAACTGGAACGCCACATTCTTCCTAAAAACTCCAAACTTCACGCATTGTAAGTCTTTTGTGTTCCCAAACACACCACATTTGCAAGCGTCTCAAATTCCCTCAATGGTTACATTTGTATATATGGATTCTAAATATATGGCTACACAACAAATTAGCACCAACGTCTTAAAATAGTGCAGCTTTAAACTTTACAATTGTGACTCTAAGGCTTTTGGCACTTCAGTGAGACGAGGAGAAAGTAATCAGTACTGACTATAGCATTAAATGCTCCGACCAACTTGCTCAGTCAGTTGTCAGTAAATGACAAGTATGGTGACAGTCTCGTCCTGTCACCAAGTAAAACCCGTATAGAAGGAGATTTAGAGAGACAGACAGATTTTTTAAATGTTAATAATTGTCTGTAACTTAACCAATGTTGTGGCCGTCATGTCATTCCACACTTTACGACTTAAAGTTTTGTAGGATATTTTTTATTTCGAAACTTATAATATTACTAGTAAAAGTACTTATAGAAGTATTAAATATTTAATATATAGTTTGGTCAGAAAACGGGATAGTTTTTTGGACCCATCCATGAAATTTTGGAATGGACATGATGGCGCTGAAGCTAGAAAATGACATTTGTATAATTTACTTGTCATTGAAACCTCGTCCTTTTTATGATCACGCCACGAAGAAGAAGACGCTTAATGAATTATATGACGCTTATCTAGTCCATTCTCTCACATTAAATTTTTATGTCGCGAAAATTAGTTAAGAAAAATGGGATTTTCTTGCGGCCGTTAACTTCATCCAACTTTGTCTTCGTCGTCGCTTTGTTTGTTGTTTGTGGTTTTGGCAGTTTGTGATCATTTTCATCCAAAGTTGAGATTGTCGAGTTATAACGACTGACTACCCGTTTGCTTGGCATTTCGCATTAGTGTAAGCCGTGGAGTAGACATATGACTTGAGTAATTTATGTGGCCTGTTGACGACGGGAGATTCTCCAAGCAATTTTTTCCCGTGGTACGTCATGCCGTTTGGTTCGTTGGGTAAGTGCTTGTGCCATTGGAGAGAAATAGCTTTCTGGGGTAAAAGCGAAGTCTTGCAATAAGGATGAGACGAGACGAGTTCAGAGTTCATGTGGATATGATCTACTTATTTTATATGTGCGTGGGTATATTTATATGTATAATATTTTCTCATTTGCAGGCTTCTGGGTGGCAATGTAATCGAGAAAATTGATGATTCGGCATTTGATGGGCTCGAACTGCTGCAGTTGCTGTAAGCCATGTTATGTTTGGATCCTTTCTCCATCTTTCCTCGCCGCCGCAACTCTCAATGGAGACGTGCATAATGGTGACGCAACATGCCTCATTGAATTTGAATTTAATTATGCTCAATTTTCTATTCAGGGAACTTGATGGCAACAGGCTATTGGAAGTCCCGAGAGCACTACGGTAATTTATAACAGCGTTTTCTTATATACAACTTTGCGTAATTTATTATATTTCTATTTTGTAGGAAACTGACTGCTCTTCAGGAACTGTGAGTTTCCGTCATTATTCATACATACAATTTTCTAACATTATGCAGATCATGGTGGAAAGGCATCAATGTTACATTATTAATGCATATGCATGGGCTATGTATATACATTAATCCACATTGATTTATATCCAAGTTACTTTTTGTCTTTCATGCTTGTCAACTACAGTTAGATTTAAAATTTGATAAATTAGTGAATTAAAAAAATAATAGTTTACTTGATATGCAAATATTCAGTTGCTGACAAATTCTACACTTGTGCATTAACATTAAATTTGGACACGTGCGACAAAAGTAAAGTATTTGCAGTTTATCTCTAGCAGACATTGAGGCAAATAAAGTGCGAAGTGAGATAAGCAGTTTTCCAGTTTATGCAGTTAGAGTTGCACACAATAGAGTCTGCCGTCTGCACGGCCAATAAAAGACGGTAAGTTGAACAACAAATAGCTGTTGTGAAGGAGAATGAATGCTAAATACATAATGTTGGGGGAAAAGTCTTCATCTGGCCAGACAAGAATAGAATAGAAAGCTATTATAACACAGCTGTGGCGTTAGAGAGTGGATGGTGTGCGAGGAGGATGAATGAAATGATTCTCATGAGTGAGATTAAAATACCAGTGTCATTTGTCACACTTGACAGTTTGGCCAGGTCGGAAATAGGAGTATTATGCACGTAGGTGTTGGTGTGTCTGTCTGGTTGGTGGTGACGGCTAATGAGTATGCTAAATGGTGAGACAAGTGTTTTCTTTTGTCCCAAATGTAGAAGCCTCGCGAATAACAGAATAGCTCTGGTTGACATTCCCTTTCACCAAATCATCCCAGGAGTTAAGTTTCTGCTAATGCGTGGAAATCCACTGTAAGTTTATAAACATTGGAAATATTGCTTTTATTATAATCCACAATATTTTTCAGCCACAACATTCTTCCCGACGCATTCTCCCATCTCAAGCACCTCAAAAAGTTGTACGTACTCAACATTTTCTTATTATAAAGCTTTTCATATACTTATTAGTTTTTGTATTTTGTATTTTTTTTGTATTTTTATTTAAA
This sequence comes from Folsomia candida, assembly GCF_002217175.1. Lineage (NCBI taxonomy): Eukaryota > Metazoa > Arthropoda > Collembola > Entomobryomorpha > Isotomidae > Folsomia > Folsomia candida. The sequence continues at coordinate 9,412,552 of NW_019091193.1, read as the reverse complement.
TCCTAAACCCTTCCAGGCCGAGGCCCATAGAGTTACATAATAATAATTTAAGTAATATAAATAAAATACTTATTAGTTGCACATATTAACTAAAAAAAACTGCATTCTGATCAGAATGTTACCTGTGTATTCAAAAATTAGTGAAAGAAAATTTAATTCTATCTTAAAGAATTAAATATCAACAGATGCACAGTCTTTTCCGCATAAGTGGAACTTTCTCCACTTTAGTGCCTCATATACGCTTTCCACTCAAGTAATTTATGCACACGGTTCAATTTAATGAAGTTGGCTTTGCTTTGGTTCTGGTTTGAGTTGAGTGGGACAAAACGAGGCGACCAACAGAGACATCAGCGGGGAGCAGGTTTAATTTGTCGGCAGTATCTCTTCAGTTTATTGTCCCCAGTCTCGGTCGGTGGGTAGCCGCAAAGAAGATTAAACCCTCAACTTTGACTTATCATTAAGATATAGGTAGTGGTCTTGTAGTGGATGAGCGACTAAAGGCTGGGAGAAATCTTCTTCCGGCTGCAGGCGTATGTACAAGTTAACTTTGGGAAAGTCATTAAGGCAAGTTTTGTCGGTAACCCAGTTGCAAGCCTGCCCACTCGCCTTGTAAGGAGCAGGATGGGACGAGAAATGTTGTCACAGCAGCAGTTTCTTTCTCCAACCTCACTTTACAAAGTGGTGCTTTTTGGGGAATAGATTCATGCGGGGACAGCTTAATGGGCGACCAGTACGACAGGTTGCGGAATCTAAATTAAATTCTTACATCCTCGCTTTCTCTCTTCTTCTGGTCGCCTGTCTCACCAGAATCAGCGTCCTCCTACACCTTCTGGCTCCTCAAATTCATTAATTCACCTCACATGGGTTCACCAACCACCAATTTCCCCTTTCCCTCTCCAGAGGAACGATTATCCGATGCGTAGAAGATTCAGTTTCAATATTTCCAATGCAATTTCAATATTTCGTGTTTCAAGTTAACTCAATTTTCTTATTAATATCTTGGATTTTCAATAATTATTTCTAATTATATATACACTTATAAGTAGTATAACGAGATAATTAGATTTTTGTTACAATATTTTCATAATGTATGTCATATGTATGTCATGTTTTTTCTTTGTATGATTTCCTGAAAATAGGATTCTCTCGGATGTGAAAAACTTGACGCAATTCCCAGACCTTAACGGAACCTCTTCCATTGAAATTCTACGAATTGACCGGTGCTCAGTGTACTCCGTGCCATCGAATCTCTGTGAGATTGCACCCAAACTAAAAAGCCTGTAAGTAATCAATGCATTTTTTTCACAGCGATAATCCAAAGTACATAGATACGTGCACCTGCTTCTTTGTTACACGACTGCATTGGTGACTCGGCCTAATATAATTTATGACGCTGTTGGTAGTTTCTTCTTTTGTGCGGCGCTACGATTTCCTTGCCCTCCTAATCTCTGATTCTGCTTCATAAATCAAGTGTAAAACTTATCTTTGTCTTTTATCCAATATTATCAATACAAACAAACCAACCAAGTAATTTCATACCATACGAGTCCAGTGAATGATTTGTTGGATGCAACAATAAAGCAAAAGTGTCAAAGTTGGCCAACTTTCTTTTCATAAAAATGCCATATACATTGAGGACGGGAAGAAAGTGCAGAGAAAGTAATGGGTGTCTTACAGATGACAGCGAGAGCAGTACCAAGAGAGCGAAAGAATAGTAAACGGACCCAGCCAACAAATTTAGTTCAGTGCGTCTGGATTTGAACTTTTGACAGAAACTGACTCCAAAATTCCCGACCTCAGTCAGAGATTGTATCGTGGTAGCAAAACTGATCTCAGCCTGCATAAGAATTTGGTTGGCTGATTTCTTTCTGTGCGTCTTTACGAGCTGTGCATGGTGCCCACTCTGTACGGTCGAGCGTCGTCATCGTCATAGTCGTCGCCATTTGGCCGTGACTGGAAAGAAATAAAGTTGGATTCGGAGATGGGCACTAAGATGCATTGCCCTTCTATAAATTTCCCCTTTCCCTTCGTCCCGTCACAACTTTTTCCTCCATTCCTGTTTTCGCAACAATAGGAAGTGAGCCGCACACGAGAATGGAGAAGGTGGCTGCTTTTCTGCTGTCGAATCACATTCTAACATTCTAAAGATTTGTTGCGATTAGGGGTCATTTTTGTATATGATGCATGTTATTGAATTCGACTCTTTTCTTTGCTTGATCTACGACTTATTGTGCGCTTTTGGTGATTTCCCAACCTTGTATGAAGGGTTTCTTGTCGTTATTATGACTGACATTATTTATATTATTATTATTATTATTACAGCGACCTAAAGTCAAACAAATTGCAAAATATACCCTCGTTACAAGACTGTAAAGAACTCAGGATTTTGTAAGTGAAAGTTTCTACTCTAATCAATACATATTATTATAGTCAATATGTGTACTCCCATCATGTCACAATCTCGGTTTAAAATTTACTATGTATGTATATGAATACCATGTATGTATGACATGTGTCATCAGAGGACACATATTTGCTGGGCGTTTGAAACTTTTCCAATATAGTTTTGACTCATTGTTTGACACTTTTCAGGGAGTTGAGCGTGAATGAAATTGAGAATCTCAAAGACGGAGCCTTCAAAACCCTGTCAGAGTTGCATGATCTACACTTGCACCATAATCGAATAAGCAAACTCACATCTAGCACATTTGCTGGACTTGTCAACCTACAAAATCTGTAAGCTGCTTTCTCCATCAGAAATTATAATTCTATGCCCATTTTCTTTTGAATTTAGTGTTTCTTCATAACCATAAACATGTCAAAAACTAATGACATCTCCTCTCTATTTTTCAGTGACCTGGCCCACAACAATATCAACTTTATACATCCGGACACTTTCTTGGCTACACCAAAACTCGAAGATTTGTAAGTTTTTTTACACCAATAACACCATCTCAAATAATAAAATCTGTCAAATCGATTTCATTGCGAATCAAACTCTCCCCTTTTTAAGTCTCGCTTTTACTTTACGATTCTCCAACTGGACAGATCTAAGATCTAATCTGCGACCATTATATAGAGTTCAAACGTCTTCCAACGGAATACATTCCCTTTTATTTTTGCAAAGTGAAGAACGAGGTGACAGTGGTTGGTTGGTCGGAGTAGGAGAGTGCCCTATTTCAAATTACGTTATGGTAGGACATGTGATTTTGGCAAGGGAGGTGGATTCTTATTTTGAGAAAATGTGTCGACGCAGAGAAACTACTTTCCTTTATGACATAGCTTCTGTCAGAGTTTCAATATCTTTCCTTTCCTGGAAAAAAGAATAAGCGCAAGCAACTGACTCCTCCTCAGCCGCCCAGTTCTTAAATATATGGTACCTACTCAATCCGTTACACTCAGAAAGGTCCAGGTCAGGTCGTTCGGCCGGTAGGCTTCTTCACACCAGGCGAACCACACCAAGCACTGCTGAACGCGAAGAAGTCTTGACGTCACAAGCTTTCACTCTTTGCTTGCACAGTGCTTTCTCTCTCATCTCGCAGCACAACTCTTTCGTAAAGCAATATCATTTTTCGTACTCTGCACTTCTTCTCCTCTCTCCATTACGACCGCCTCAGCCTCCCAAAAGTATAATGCGTTCACCCACCAAACTCTGACAACCAGTTCAAGACGAGCTATTAAGTAGCGGCGGCCCCTCAATCATTTCATAACCACCTCTTCCTTCCTCCCTTTCTGAGATGTTCTTCGCCTAGCAAACTCACGACAATATATTACACGGACTCGAGAGGCTGCATGAATACATACATAGACTTGCATACACGTATATACGAATCCCAGTGAAAGGACACTTTTCCAGGCGCCTTGTTTTATGGGAACCATTGAGTGTTGAAGGTCAGCTGAGTAGTGGAATAAAAAGGCAGTAAATTTCCCAAAAGTTTTCCAATATGTAATAAAAATATGATGAAGAACAATATCTCAAATCTAATTCGCATTTTCCGATGAGCTTAATTGTACATTGGGTGTGTTACTGTTACTGGAACAAGCTACATGCTTTTAACAAGGGGAGAAAGTCTGCAATAAAAGTTTTTTGCGTGTCTTTTGCGAGTTTTATTGAGGAATCGGGAACCATAAAATTTCTGGGGGGTCAACGTCTTTTGTTTGTTTCAGAGCGTTAATTGCGTGTATTCTTCAGGAGAGATTCCCATTTAACCCAAAAGATATGTATAAACCTATGAATTCTCGAAGTCAGTGAGGATTTTATCCCATGGTATGACTTCGGATGGGGATGGGTTATTGAATGTGCAGTATTATTATTGAGGTCAGTCTGCCGCTGGTTGAATGGCTTAATAAAAGTTTTTCAATGGGCTTTAAGGATTATGGGAGTTTGGTGAGAATAATAATTTTAGCAACGTAAAGTTGTTATGAACTGCACAATCGTCTCGTAATATCAACTGAAAAGTTGCGCATATACCAAACCAACTACTTATGTGCACATAGTATTTGCAAACGAAGCATTTTATTTATTGACGGCATGTTCAAAATCCTTAAATCCGCGAGGGTTATGATCAGGAAATTAGCTTTCACCCTCCCACTCAACTATTCGATAAAAGTGTGTTAGTTTTTTTATGAAAAAAAGTGAAATCGTGTTATTTTGCCTATTACGATTCCCAACATGGTTATCCACTTTGAAGATTTTGGTACAATTGAAAAATGGATAAATGATGTCGCATTGACTTTTTTAGGAATTTGGGGAACAACTTTTTCCCGGATATGCCGACGAAAGGATTGGATCGTGTAGTCGAGTTGAAAACATTCAATAACCCAAATCTCAGGGAATTTCCAGGACCCGAATCCTTCCCACGTAATAACAATTTCTAATATCTATTTGTAGTAGTAACTGAGGATGTCGAAGGAGAATTTGAATTAAGTGGTGTAATTTTTAGCCCGAGTCAGGGCTTATGGGACCATCATGTCCGTCCGTCTGTCCATAAATACGAAAAATATATATTTCAATCGATAAGCAGGAGAACTTTATGACTACAAATTGATTAAAAACTGGTACAAAGAACGGAAACAAATAATATGGCTAATTTAGAGAGCTCAATCAGTACTTTTTCTAGCCTGCCTGTCTAAGCACCGTTTATCTCCTAAAAATAATAAAGGCTGATAGAGAAATATATTTATTAGAATGATTTTCACACTCAAAATGTATTACATTTAGCATGATGTATGATATGATCCTTTCTATCCATTTAGGGGCGCGGCGTCTGGTCCTCTCATATGCATACCACTGTTGTCAGGTATGTAGATACATGTAATGGAATGGAATAAACATAGTGAGACAATTTACGAGTGGGCTAAATGAGGTGATGAAATAAGAAAACTGAAATTTTGTATCGGCAATAACGGGGAGAAATCGATGGGTGCGTCAACGGACGCAGACCGCATGTGCATGCTACTTTTACTTCACTTTTTGATTATTTTCTAATTCAGTTCGTCGCAGACGTATCCGCCCCCACGAGTTCCAAGTCCTTCTTTGACCAGTCTCCCATCGAGGAATCCGTCCTCTACCCCACAGAGGTGGGATTCAGAAACGCTCTCTCTGAGCTGAACCTCACCGACTCGTGGCAAGGAATTGGTGAGCTAATTTGGATTTATTGACAAACTGTGTGTGCAAAATATTAATCAAAATCTGTTCTCTCTAACCACAACTTATGACTTGGTCAGAGTTGTGCCGTGAGTTGGGTGGGATCGGGATGACACAATAATGGCTCTGATAGTGAAATATGTGCTATTTCAAATATTTTCAAATCAACATGCCACCCTAGATCATATTATTTTTCGAATGCGTTTTTTGTATACAATTCCTTAAGTTTGAAAATAGATTCATGAACGTATATTTATTGGACTGAAGATAAATACATTCACCACTGATAAATCATAGTTTAGCATATCTATTAATATTTTGATCATCGAAATTTCTACACGTACATAAAAAATACGACAGACTTTTAATCAGTAAACTAATTAAATACAAAGAATGAATTTGTTCAATTAAAACCCTTTACAATATAAATATAAATGTGACTTTCACCCATGATTTGTGGCATTTATGATGCTTATTTGATATTTTATGGTGCTTATTTTCTAAATGAATCTTAATTTATGAACATTTTTAGTAAATCTGTCAAACAAGGCAGAGCTGGCGGCTGATTTTTGGGAAACATTTGGCACCCCATTGGCAACTGATTCCGCCTGGGAGGAAGGAAGTGGGGATGGTGCCTTGACAAGAGTTAGACAATTTCGACCGAAAGATATTTCCTGCATTCCTCTCCCAGGTAAGATTGCGTACCTTATTATGAGCTAATTGCTGTTTTTGGAGATTTTACACGAATGTACATAAATGCAATTATAATTCTCGTTTATATTACTAGGTCCATTTCTGCCATGCAAGGTAAGACACCGATACGTAATGCGTAATTTTACTAGTATTTACGTGTGGTGAAAAGTTGATAGAAAACTAAAATTAAGTTATAGGGGTTAAAAATGAAAGTAATTAAGCCCGTCACAATTACATCGACTTTCATCTAATCGCAGCTTCTTGGGGTGTCGGATAGTCATTATTTTCCTCCATCCTAACGCTTCAGTCATCTTGATAAAATTCGTTTCTAATTTATTGCTTAATTCTACTTCAGAAACTCAATTGCAATACACTTTTTTAAATCATTCTGCAGCATCTCATTGAGAATTTCGATTCGTAACGGAGACATCGTATCCATACATTTCTAAACGAATAGCTTTCCGTAGATTTAAATTCTAGCCTTTGCGAAATTCGTGTGTATAGCTGCACCCACCTTCTCCGTCAGGATATACAGTGGTTAGGTTACAATATAGATCTCCAAACTATTCCTATTACTTATCATTCATCATCGAAATTATAAGATACAATGAGTCAATTGACATGCTGAGAGAAAGTGGGATGATGAGAATGTATTCATGAGGCAAATTGAGACGTGTTAAGCAGAGTAGAATTGCTTGCATATCCTGACGACGGTGATTTTTAGCTATCTGTTCTCTACTGTTCCACACCCATACATACATAACTATGTAAGAGAGTGCTGAACTGCGGTTCGGAACAACTAAACCTGCAACAAAAAAAGTAGCCAGGAAAACCTAGTATTTTCGAAGAAAAAACGGTAGTTTTTTCAAATGTTTTAAAGTTATACATATGTATATGTATGGCTTTGATTGCAGGACCTCTTCGATTGGTGGACACTGCGATGCGGAGTGTGGATAGTATTTCTTTTAGCTCTCATGGGGTGAGTTTTCATGGTTCACATTTCAAATTTATCCCTCAAAACAAAGACAGCTTTCAAAAAGTTAAAATTATGCGAGTTATGTTATCTATACGCCAGTAAGGTTTGAACAACTGCTGCAACCATCATAATTATTAGTATGATTTGCCTAATTTTATACTTTTTTACGCAGGAATGGCACTGTCGTATTTGTTCAAATTTTTGCACGGACAAAAATGGATGTCCCCCGATTTCTTGTTTGCAATTTGGCCATTGCAGGTACGATATCAAGTGGTGATACAATAAATTATCAACTAAATGCGAAAAAATTGTATTTGATTTTACTATTTATGCTACTCCTCTTCATCACACCATCGGTTCTGAATCCACTCAGACTTCTTTATGGGGATTTACCTAGGTAAAGATAATATTTAGCTTGGTTTCTACTGTCCATGCAATTTGATGTAATTCGATTCCAATATATGCGTATTAGTTACCGGATATGTGCCTTGTGTGCATTCGTGGAAAACATATTATTGAATTCCCAATACGGCATATATGTATATGCTGTTATTATAGTTCATGACAGTTTCTAGAAAGAGCTTGCACCCGTGTCAATAAACTTGATTTCTACAAAGCACTTTCACTCATCAACCAAAATTAATTTAGGAATTTGTGTCATTTAGGTTTCCTGGCGGTTATTGATGCCGCTACTCTAGGAGAATTTCGGAAATTTGCTATTCCTTGGCAGCTGTCAATACGTAAGCGTTGTTTGCATATCCTTCTTGCATGAACGTCCTGAATTTACTTGTATAATTCATACTATTCTATAGCTTGTCAAGTGGCTGGATTTCTTGGTGTTTTGAGTTCCGGTAAGTGTTAACGATGGACAGGTGTACATTTATATATCAATTTGAAGATTGCATTGTTCATATTGTTTACAATTCCCTTGTAATTACAGAGCTTGGAGTTTTCACTTTAACTGTCATTACTCTGGAGCGACATTATGTCATCACTCATGCCATGCATCTCAACAAGGTTAGACAAAAGCTATGCCATGTATTTCTTAATCAACTTCTTCTCACCCATAAAAGCGGTGTGATGGCGTCACAACTTTTATTCCACTGGAACCTATGGATTTAATTGCAATTTGTCATCTGTTTATTTAATTTCAGAGGTTGTCTCTGAAACATGCCAGCTACATTATGGTCATTGGTTGGATATTTGCCCTTATAATGGCTGTTTTGCCACTTTTTGGCGTTTCAGACTACAGAAAATTTGCAGGTACACATGAATATTCCAACAAGTTAGAATTATAATGTATTGAAAAAATCAATGACTTATTACAGTTTGCCTACCGTTTGAAACTGGGGATGGTGTTAGTTTAGGCTATGGTAAGGATAACTATAGTTATCTTAAATAAACAATCTTAAATAAACATTATAATGATTACTCAAATTTATTTAAGATTGTCGAGAAACCCTCGACTGATTATGCCTAACTGATTCTTGGTTATTTGCAGTTGTTTTCCTAATGTTTGCTAATGGGATTGCATTTACGATTCTAATGAGGTGAGCACATGTTTTACATTTATTACTAATAAATAGCTTTATGCGAAATAATATATATATTTCATTGTGTTTTCATTTTTCCTCGCGTCGGCAATAAAGCTGTTACGTGAAAATGTACTGTTCCATTCGAGGATCGGCAGCATGGAATTCAAACGAAACCCGTGAGTATTTTCAATGAAAGTTTGAATTTATGGACTAAATGTGAAAATTAAGATCTATCCAAGTCTACCTAATGATAATAAATATACGTTCGAACCTTATTTCGAACTGGAATTTATTTTAATCAACCACCTTTAAAATACTTGAGTTTCAATAAACTTTTTTTTTCGCAGGTATCGCAAAGGTGAGTAAAACAATTTAATTTTCCTCTTTGGGATGAAGTATTTTATTTGGTTGTGGAATATACAATTTCCCCTTTGGCCCCTTCGTAGAACATGGCCCTACTGGTCTTTACCGACCTACTTTGTTGGTTTCCAATCGCGTTTTTCTCTCTCACGGCTGCATTTGGATTGCAATTAGTGTCGTTGGAAGAAGCGAAAGTATTCACGGTCTTTATTCTGCCCCTCAACTCTTGCTGCAACCCATTCCTCTACGCAATTCTCACCAAGCAATTCAAGAAAGATTGTGTCCTCATTTGCAAGGTACGTGATGTGATGATCTCGGAGAAAGAACTGCGTGACTGCTAATAAACCTGCAACCAATTACTTTTACGACTATGGGAGTAGATGTAATAAAGATTGTTTTGCAACAGGCGATCGAAGAATCTCGAGTTACTCGAGGGATTGGACGTTGCAGAAATAGTTCCAACTTTTCAAACAGACAAACCGCACCAAATACTGGAAGTTTAACGGATAAAGTGTCCAAGGATGGCCAACCATGTATTTGCCACTCAGGGTGAGTCGTTACTGTAAACAATTGCTTTCTCTTCGCCTCAGTTTCAAGAGATTACTTGCACTCGAACCGTTCTGCTCAATAAAAAACATTCATTGTTTGATTGCAAATATGCATGTCAGAGACAAAAGATATTGTGACGACAATATGCGATTGTACTGGCAACGTTGATTTTGTTGTCCTAAATATTCATGGGAAATGCAGATGAATGAAAAACTGTCTAACACAAGGTTTACTGAATATTTAGCGTTTTACGTGATTATTCCTAGACCCGCACCATTTCAAAGTTTGGCAAATTCTCAAAGAACATTCGCGTGTCATCTCAGCCTATGCGCACAATATATGTTATAGATAGCAAAAATGTGACTCATAATTCCTGCGTTATTATATTCAGAAATAATTCCCGTCTCATTTTATCCAAGTCAAATTTCATAAATTTTCTCGGATATTACAGCTTGCACCCAGGAGGAGATGATGTGAACGGAAATGCAAAGTATCATCGATTCATTCCTGCTCCAGAACAACTTTCTCGACTTGGCCCCTTTGGACGTTTCTTTTCTCGATACATTTTGTGCCAAAACAGTAATAAAGATTCTAGTCGACAGGTTAGTATAGTACGATTGAAAAACTAAACTAAACTATAAAAATGTGTGCCTTTTATCATGAAATGACTATTCATTCTTGACATATTTGTCTGAATAGCGTGAAGATCCACGCATGCAAAATGTACGGCGGTACCTATACAACACTGCCACAGCTAATTATCCTCCTGATAGTCAAAAGCATCAACGACATCCATCCGTCTCCAGTGATAACTTCAGCTCTTCCAGATCTGATTCATGGCGAGTTCAGGTAAAAAAAAAGAGCCATATTTCTCACGTTACCCCAAAATTCCACTCATACACATTCCGTGTGTGCTTTCTCCACTTATAGAACCGTTCTTGCGGCCTTCCGTTACGCCTCCTGGAACCTCGTCGCAGAAATTCTTGGGCCGTCACGCGGAAACCTTCGCAGGAGTCAAATCTATCAAGTAGTCGCAATGATTCCTCTGCAACTTCCAACAGTACGGCTACATGGCGTCTTTCGCGTTCAAGTGTTTCATCCGATGCAAACAGTCATTCTGGAGGAGGAAAGTCCTCGTTTAAGAAAATTCCTCTGAATTCTGCAGTCAACACATCCGTACTTCCTGGAGGAGCAAATCAGAACAGTTGTGTCACAACGACTGCAACCGTTAACAGGCCTAAAAATTTGCCCACCACAGCGGCAGGCGCTGCCGCCGTGCTTGCCTCAGGACCTTCAGGGACCTCCACACTAACCAACAACATTTCCCTACAACAACAGCAGCAACAAGGATCATCTGTAAATCCATCAGTTAATAATGAAAGCGACTTTGGAATCAACAGGTCACACATGCAGCCGTCTCAAACTCAAGGTAATCCCAACATGCAGAGGAGGTCCAGCAACCCAAAAACGGTCACAATAGCCGATCCACTGGTAAAACGCAAGGGACAGAAAAAGAAGAAGAAAGGTAGAAAGAAACGTGTTGTGAGGAGGAAACCAGACGCGGATGTAATAATAATCGATGATGATGAGGTGAGTCCTAATCCTTAAAGTTCATTTAGATATATTGCCAAAGCCAATAATAATCAATAAAATTTATGCAACAGGCAAGTGCAAAGATTGCGACAAATAGGCCTCGACTCGTGAGACAGTCAGCATTTTTCTCAGAGGAGGTGATCATCGAGCCAGAGGTATAGTGAAAATGAACGAAACAATATTAATGATAACGAAATTGGCCATCATTTATTCAAAGTTCGTAATGTACATATACAAACAGAGTCAAAGTAATGATACGTTTGCAAGCATTGAACTACATAACTAATCAATAATCATAACTCTAATAAGTGAAAATGCCAAATACAAAGTGCACATACATATTCTATTTTACTTATATATTTCATTTTATATTTTAGGTTTGTCCAGTTCATGGTAGGCACACATACTTTTCATGCATGCTTTAACGGTTTCGCTATTATGCAACAATAATTGATATAAATTACTTAAATGTAGGCCCACTCAATTATGGAACATATGACGATGATGATGAGGATGAAGAAGCCGTGTCAGATATTGATGAGGGAGACGGCGACGAGGATGATGACGATGACGAGTCGGACGAAGAGGGAGAATCAGAAGGTGAAAATTCTAGTCCAACAGATCCAATTCTAAAGCCACAGGGAGGAGGTGGACAAATAGGAATTGCTCTTGTGATAGTTCCTCGTCGATTGAGTACAATTTCCTCCAGAGACACACTCTCCATCCGGAGCAGAGATGAGAGTGATCATTTGCTAAATGAATGTGGCTTTTCGGGCGGCGGTGGTGGTGTTAGTCCTGGCAGTAATTTTAATCCTTCTACCTCGTCCCCCGGTCCATCTGGCTACGAGTACAGTCCCAACGGTCCATCCACTTTATTACTCCCAGCCGGATTTGGGCGGAGAAAAATGTCAGAACAACCAAACGTTCAATTCTTTGTCGTTCCTGCATCCTCCGGGCTTCTCAGCTCTGCGAAGTGGCATAGCATGTCCAGCGTGGAGTCGGGCAATCAATCCAATAATCAGCAACCTATACAAGTTGTCCAGGCTGCTCACTTTGTCAGCTCGCCATCACAGTCTCGGTCGCAATCTAGGTCCCAATCCCCACGAGGGCTCAGAGCTAATATGAAGCATGATGGACAAAAAATGACCTCAATGGTGGAGAATCAACAAGAGGAGGAAATAGGTCTTTGTTGTGATGATAGAGAAGAGACTCCGCCTGGAAGTCGTGAGGATACTGGTCCCAGCAATTCTAATCTACCTGCTAGAAATTTTGGATTTAGGGATCCAAATGAGCGAAGGGTGTCTTTCCAGCTTCCTACAGTTACGGTGGCCATGTTGTCAGGGGACGGGCGTGGAGAAAGCGCTACTGTTAATAATAGCGGTGACCCAACTCAATCTTCAGAAGTTTAACCACATTCTTGGCAAAAAACAAGGAAGTTTTTATACGTAAATGTTTAGGGTCATGCATACGTATGTATGTAATTGTGTAGCTTCATAGCTTGTGAACAATACGTAGCTCTCTATGCACGCAACATAAATGCCATGATTATGCGTAATAACCAGTACAATTTAATTTATGGATATAATTTCATGATTGTTTTCTTAGCAAGCAACACATATTTAGAATATACTCTTTTAAATGTACTCTTTTAAATTGCGTGGTTATAATATTTTGTGTTCATGACGTGTGAAGCAATGAAATACTAAAAGTATTAAATAGTTAATAGATATATTTTATAGGATATCTCAATCATACACGTTACCACTTCTCGTTGGGTTGTACCCACACGGAGCAAATTTTCCAGGTTTATTTATTCTTTTTATTCTACAAGGAAAGAGAAAATATTTCACAAAAATATTTTCAGCTTCTGAAAATGTAATCGCCATACAACAAACCAGCCATCCAGTTATTGTACCTCGGCTTTAAAAAATCTAAAAAGTATACATAAAAATCGTTGCCCGAAACTCTGTGATACTAAGTTAGCATTTGATATGTACCCAAACTAAATATTGTAAAATTATGTAAACTATTTATTTCCGATGTAGTTTAATTAGCATTGTTCAATGCAAAAATATGTCTCAAAGATAAATATCAAAGATTTAAAAAATAAAACAAAAGCTCTTTTCGTGCCATAAAGCAAGCGACCTACTAAATACTATGAAGTAGAAATTAATGCTAAATGTATTTATTTATGTTGTATGTAGAAGATTACTGAAAATGGTACCTTGTGGATATTTTGTACTTGCATGTGATACTCATTGTCAGTAGTGCTTTAATACTAACTAGTAGACAATGTTAGTTTTATTACAAATAATGACGTGATAACACTTGATGTATTGAAATAAATGCAATTTATGAAATAAAACTTCAAAAGTTCATGTTTTTCGTACCTTTTTGACCTGAATCACTAGGACAATTCATTTTTCAAGTGAACCAAAACCAATAATTAATATGACCAAAATGTGTGATGTTCTTTGAAATCTTTTCCGTGTTGTAATAATCGTTATTCGTCGACATTGTCTATTTCTTTTGGTAGCAGCCGTCATCGTTTTTGAAGTTTCTTAAGATCCAAGTAATCAAGATGTTTGTTAGTTTATGCAGACGAGGTGATGGTAGTGAGGATCCCCCACTTTTCCGATTTCATAGCAGTCCAAAGCTAGCTACAAAATATGAATGTCCAGCAAGACGCTCTTCTTCAGACAAAAAGTATAATCATAAAATAAATTGCAGTGAGTTTCATCGCGCATATATTAAAATTGAAATGCAATTCATGTCCTTAAGGTCTACAAGAGAATTTTGCAATATCATGTCGGACCCTCGCGTCCGGAGAGGTACATATGCTATTGACCTGGGGCCAAAAATTGACGTACACAACGAATAAATTGATATATATTAATACGCTTTTTAAAAATAAAAAATTTTAACCTTACTTGCACTGGTTATTTGATATCAGGGGGTTGATGGAAAGGCCGTGTATCCATGTTTCGAAATGGTGAAAAAGGACCCCTTGTGCCAGCTATACCTCAGAGGACTCAAAAAATGCTCAGCAGGTGCTGGAACTACTAAAGTGCCGGCCAAGATAACTACGAAAGAGACAAAATCGCAAAAGAAAAAGAATAAAGCTAAAATGCGGGCACCGAGTCTATTGCTTGGAAAAATTAGCTCGCAATCTCAAACGGATCCGTACTACGAAGTGTTATATGAGGACATGGAGCAAACTGTCAACTGCACCCAAACAGAACTCGTGACCGATTTAGATTTTGAATTTCTTGGGTGTGCAATGATCCGAAACCCCAAGTCCGGAGATGATAAAGAAACCCAAATTCTTCCTGGCGATTTGTTTGATTTCACGTTGCACGTTGCACCAATTGTGATAAGTGTTTCATCAGTAGTGGTGGAGCAAGTATGGTTAAATACACACAATATTTTCACATTTTACTATTACGTACATATGTAAGTAGCAATAGGAGCGAACGTCCCGAACCAGTGAGCATCGTTCGGATATCGACAATAGACTTCAAAAGTAAGGTCGATTTCTTGTCATGATCGTCAAGCTAAACGGTACGAGGTCATGACATTTTTAGTAGCAACCACTACGACATATGTAGGTGGAAAGGGTCTCAGGAAGGGTAACCAAATTAAAAATTAGGTTACCTTTCTGCATCATAGATGGTTAGCCGACCAAAACTCAAATTTCCACTGCATTTCAAATTGAATCCCGGATATCTGTCGAATGAATACCACTATCGCTACTTCATTATATGAATCTCTTTACTAAAGTTTATTTACCCTGTTCTCCTACACTTAAATTATATATGCAGTCTTTTTTTTCAATATTAGGCTTTGTTGGAGTTGATGATGGAGAGTGAATTGGAAACGCTTTTAGCTCAGCAGCGTGTATACGAAAGCAGGAGGAACTTGGAATTAGTTAGACTACAACGACTTCAACGGCGACAACAGGACATTGTGAATGAGAATGTGAGACAAATTCAGGCCGAGAAGGAGAGCATGGAAGAAGCTCGGAAAGCAGGGGAGGCTGTTTCAATGGCACTGTTCGCCAAGCATTTCCTCAACGACATTCTTTCAGCCGCGATGGACGATGCACGACGTGACGGAGTTCTTACTTCTGAAGCCGAAATGGGCAAGGATGCAGATCCTATCATGAAATGGATTACAACGGAAACTGGCAAATCGCAAACTAAAAATATCATAAGTCGAAATGTGCTTGATGGTAAGCAACGTCAATTCCTTGTTGGTTGGAAATATGTAGCATATAAAATACTCTTTGTCCTGATGCAATTATTTTTCACCTTTTCAGACATCATTGGCTTTGCCCTCGTTAAAAGAGTGCCTTCTCCAACGATGTCTATGGAATTGTCAGCACTTGACGAGTAGGAACAGGGTAGAATTTTGGTAACATGAAATACTGCATATGTAAATATTATATACAGTATAATTTTAGTAGTGGTACACAGGAATAATACATAGGCTATAATAAAAACCATACCGTGAATATCATGTACATATATTGGTGGAATGCTTTCTAATAACAGTCCCAATAGTTATTTTTATTGCTGATTTTGGAAAGTGTGATAGCAAAATATAAGTATTTTAATATAAGCTATGACAAATATATGCATTATTGCACATATTCAGTGTCGAAGAGTCAATAATTCTCTTATTACTTATTATATATATCCAATTGAGAACAAATAGCTTCAGCAATTAGCACGCTGTGTTTAATGACAAACGCATGTTCCACACCTCGTTCACAAATTTGAAATTTCATCTTGGGGAACTTGTTCTTCATATCATCCACATATTCCAATGGCATCCATCCATCAGTTTGGCTAAAACAGAAGAACAACTTGTCCAAATTTCGGTCCAATGTGGCTACATCCAGATCCAGCACGAACTCCATTTCGCACTTTGCCATGTATAGGATCTTATGGAAAATATCAGACCGAAAGATTTGAAGAGATGTCCGCTTAACACTATCAGGAACACTTTTCCCGAAAAAGTAAACGTTTAACATCATCCGGTGAAATAATGTCGGCAGCACCGTGACTAGTCTGACAAACGGTTCAAGGAATCCATAATACCTTAAACAAATTATTTAATTTAGTATTAAATAAACGTACTATACTAAAGCTGTCCTTAAGCCGCCACAATTTAGCTAATTAAAATAGTAAAAATATATAAATAATTTAATTTACGGAATGAGTCCTGTAAACCATTTTCCATTTGGAGTTTTGGCCATGTGTTCCAAGGTTGGAAATAGCATGAAACATTTGACGACTTCAGGAAGCGATTCTGGAATTTTTTCATCTATAACAACTTGGGGGTCCACAACAGTTCCTCTTGCCACATCAAGCATTTTAATGACTTCTGACCACGCTTTGCACCCAATTGAGTGACCAATTCCTGTCACCTTAATATGGCTTGGAATATATTCTTTTACAAATTCAAACTTGTGATTGCATTGGCCCTCCAAACTGTACAAATGTTCGTTTTCTAGAAGGAAGAAACAACATGATTACAATTGATTTGATATTATTATTATTAAATGCATTTCAATATTTACAATGTAACTCAGAAAGAAATATGATTTATGACCTTCAAGGGAAGGAAATAGGTGATGAGCCAAATCATCCCTCTGATGTCCTGCATGACTAATTGCCCACACCGGGATGGGCGTATCAGGGTACTTATCGGACAAGAATCTGTGTATCTCAGTCATGAATTCTTTATAGTAATCTACCAGTCCCGGATTTCCTGTTGTACATATTTATTGTATTATACATTTTTAATGTTGATTTTAGGCAAGGTTTAATAATTTACCTGGAAATACCAAGATTAAGAAGTTCACGTCGTTTAGATCATCATCTACATGTTTTCCATAACAGACCACTTTCGTGGGAACCCCTCGAACCGTCTTGAAAGTTTCCATTTTTGATTCTTCTAAGTGGGCAATCCAAATATTAGTGCAAGTGTTTCTCAAGAATTACTCAAGATACTCAAGAATTTGCATACTCTGTGATATTGTGTGTGAACGACACAAACTTACATTAAATCCTAAGGATGAGTGGCAGTTGCATTAGTACAGTTAAAGTTATGTAACAATTCACACACAGTGAGGTTCGTAAGTAACTAATTGGCAATTACTTTTATGAATTCGCCACGTTGATAGAGCCACCAGGTTCAGCAGGGAATTCATTTATTGGCTCATCCAATAATGACATTGTACATACAAATGTATATTTGGGAATTGCACTGGCGGTATGCTATAATCTATGGGAAAGATTGCTGCATCCCGTTTGCATATGCAAAATCATATTCGAGTCGGAACCTCATTCTCGGAGAGTATGATAAGTATTATACCATTTTATGCTAAGCATATGATAGCAATGATAACATTTTGTGAACTTGCTATGTAGTATATACGTTTATGCATCAATGCAGTTTGGAACATGGTGCAAAAATTCAATAAAATTTGCACACTGGAATCGGAATAAAATGCAGGCATCGAGTTTGACGAGTTTATAGCATAGAATTGATTAGTGAAATCTATGTATTAACTGAGGATGCGTAATTATGGTCATCATTAAATCATCAAATTCAAGCGTAGAAATACTGAACAGACATACAGAAGGGTTAAATTGGTCAATATAGAAGATCATCACTTTTTACTGCATAGTTGATTTCTGGAAAGATGAGATTGACAACAGTACTAATATATAGTAATTTTTCAGTCCTTTGAAATGTATAATGACGCACATAAAAATAAAAACAAGGTTTAGAGAAACTCGGAATTTTTTCAAATAGTTGTCGTTTACGTGTATAAAAATTATATTCTCATATAGATTAAGTACATATTAGTATTAACCTAAATTCCCACAATAACAAACCACCTTGATTGCAGCACTTACATCGTAAAGCTTATAGTTTAACACAAAAGAGACAGCGTTTCGTTAGCTCTATATATTATTCAATACTTCAAGTAATAGCTATATAATTGGAACGTATTGTGCATCCGAAAGCCAGCCAATACATGAATGAACCAGTTACACACATATATTTGTAATAAAAACTGTGTATATTTAGAATAAGTAAGATAACATAAGTGAGTACGTAATAATTCTTATCATATTTACCCTACACGATAGAAAGGCTGATTATTATTCTATACTAACTTGTCCTAATATTAGATCACCGTCAATATGTTGTAAAAATGCCAGTATTGGGATAATTATGAGTTACGACATTCATTTGTCCACAACCTACCTTCTTAACATCGTTTCTCTTATCTATAGGACTGCGCAATGTATCTGCATTATTCTTATTATTACTATATGTAATTATCATAACTAAACAATTATTTAAGTAAATTCTTGTACAAAAAGTGACTTCTTGACGTTTCCTTTTCTTGTTCCAACAAAAAGAGTAAATCTCTAGTATTGACTCGTTTAAGCCTCGGACGCATCCCCATCTATAAATTATACATTTAAAATTGATTTCTAGACTATAATAATTTAAAGAAAAATATAATAATAATCGTACTTGTGGCCCCCTGTTACCAGACGCACTGACTCCACCCAGTGGACTCTTTTATAATACAAATACACGTTTTAAATACACGTTTTTTAGAAAGGAGAATTTAGGTTCACATTTTATAAATTTTAATATGAAAATATTTTATTATACCTGTGATATTGTACTTTGAGATCCTGATTGTGAATCAAGTTTGGGCTTTTTTCTAGGTCCAATAGCTTCTAAGGCAGTTTGATTTGCTTCTCTTTGTCGCATTTCTTCCATTGCTACTCGTTGCATCTAATGTTTCAATTAAATAGAAATTTTCAATTTTATCAAATCGTGTATAGTATATGTAATAATGTTATCAAATTATAAGTAAAAATCACCTCTTTGGCTTTAGCTTTTAGCTTGGCTTGCTCAGGATCTTCAGACTTTGATCGACTTTTTGCAGCTAAAAATTAAAACAATAATATTAAAATGTATTGTGGTGGCTGCATTTCTTTGACAAATTAAATTTGTGAAACAAAATCTGCGCTACTAACCTCGTATCAGCATTTCTCGTTCTTGCTCATCGTGTCTTTTTCTTTCTAATTTCTCCAATTCTTCAAGAAAACGGAGTTGACCTTTTACGTCTTGAGTTACTTCATACCGATCATCCATCTAAATTAATCACATGTGTAAATAATCCAATTGAGATTTTGTCATAGAATAATAATAATAATATAATATAATAATAATAGATTTATTTCAGCACACAAATTTTTGTCAATACACAATTTATTAGGGATAACAGACGATGATGATGATGAAAACCTTACATATGCGTACCTTTATCACATCAAGTCGGTGTTCTGCTATTACAGCTAATTTTTCAATTAAATTCTTAAGTCGTTCCTCAGTTGCATGCGAAATTATAGCTGAAAGAAAAAAAAAACATTATTTGTATTAACTATATTATGATTTTATTATTTTCTTTATGTAAATGTTACCTGCAACTTCCGGTGGAGGTTCTGCTAACCCATGTTTAGCGGCTAAAAAAGAGAATTATTAATTTTTACAATTCCACAGTGTATTAACGAAATTATGTAATATCTTACTGCAAAACTAGTACACAAAATAATAATAATAACTACATTATTCAAAGAAGTTAAACCATTGATATACCTATTGCTTTTAATCTTGCTTGAAGGGGTATTGAATGTAAAAATGTTTCGTCCCGGACTGAACGGATTTGAGTGCCAACAAACTCTGTGGACCCAAGAATTTTTTGGGATTCTTCTGCTAGATTGACTCCACCCATGGCAGCAACGTCGTTGATATCATCGTCGCCACTAAGGTGAATAAAGTTTAATTTAATTTTAATAAAACTCTTATTATTGACAAACGATTCAAACTATAACAAGTTTGACACCTCTAACCTGTAAGCGGAGGACCCGAAGGATTTTTTATCTTTGTCTTTGGCACTTGATTTAGATGCAATTGGTTTAGATGGCCCTGATGTACTATTTGGGGACGAAGTGGTACTCGAACTAGAACTTGCGGATGAGCTAGATTTGCCCTTTGCAGTTTTTCCCGTCTATAATACATACAAGACAGGTCAAACCATACACGTTTAAAATAAACTAACAGTGAGTTAGTTAACTAAGAATAAGTGAGGATAAGGAATGGGAAATGGGAATACATAAGGTGGATAAAGTGATACGCTTACCGACGGCATTTTTGACTGGGTGGAAGGTGGCGCAGGAGTAGTTCTAGTAGTAGGAAAGGATAATGATGAATTTGTCCCAATTGAAGGCATCACAGGAGCAGCATATGGTGGGGTGGCTGTACTATTAGGATTGATTGGAGTTATAATTCGAACTGGAGGGGAGTGATTTGTGGGTGTTCTAATTTGCTGCAAAAGAAATAAGAAATTCATTAAATACGCAAACTTTTACACTGCAGAATCCTTCCATTGATATGTTTCCTGAGACTTACTGCATGTTGTGGAATTAAGGCAGTTACAGGCGCGGGGGAAACTACTGAAGACAGGGGCGGGGGTTTAATTCCGTCAATTTTTAGTTCATTTGTAGCTAAAAGAAAAAATGTTGGTTTTAAGGATACGTTTTTTAAAATCCTATTTAGTTTTTACAATATAATGTCAGATGTCTTACCTAATGAATGTCGTAAATGCGGTAAACTTTTCTATAAAGGAAAACAAAATCCAGTCTTAGTTTTGCACTTGAAGTACACTACATAGTATGTATTACAGCATTATGCATAATAATCTATAAACCTTTAAGAATCCAACCTAAAAACAACATACAACGTTTATATTGACGAAAAACATTAACATTAATGGTTCAAATATAAAAACAGTACTTACTAGGCACGGTTGCGGTTGCGAGTTTACTTCTTTTTGTAAGCGATCAGAAAAATTTTCTTCATTTACTTTCCCATCTACAAGTCCTTGGATAAGAGCTTTGACGTTCCTCGAAACCTATTAAAAACCGGGATTTACTTTAATAGTTCACTATGGCCTCATACATCAGTAATGGGTCATTTCCGACAAGACTAAACCAAATTAAAAAATTCACAAGAAAAGTTGCATTTGGACATGGAGACGACAATCCATATTACTCATAGCAATCAATTTTTTTATACCAAAAGCTAACCGGACTTTATTTAGCAATTTGATATTTAAAGAAATAAATATGGTTCAGAAGATCAAATCACCATCAGAAAAAACCAATGACGAAAGGAATTGTTTTGACCAACATTTGCATATATTATGACCCATCCCTTGTTCAAAACGTATAATTTTTCAACTTACCTGTTGATTTTGCTTTGCGGACAATTCCAAGAGAAACGAAAGGAAATTTTTGCATTTAACCTTAGCCGTTTCCGCCGTCATCTACGAGGAATGGGATCACAAAGGCACACACAAAAATTGAACAAGTTAGTACGTCCATTTAATATACATAATAGCAGCATATATATAACCCCCGAAATTTTATCTAACTGCTCCATTAATATTGCGTCCTAATAAATGTGCCACCAATTGCTATTGTTCATGATGGTAATGTTTTTGTTTTAAAAATCAGTGAGAATATAATGCTAACTAATCAAATTCTCGACTAGGACCCACCACCATGGTGTATTTTTTTTTTAAGAAAAAATGAATTTTTCAAAAAGTGTGTTGGTTGTTTAAGTTAAAACACTACCTACCGTACTAACAGTATTAGCAGTGTTGGAGGCGGAGACGAAGGTGGGAGAATAGGCTTGTGGAACTTGAGGTGAGTACATCTGCTGCGGCGGCATAGACATTGAAGCCATCCCCACAACGCTCTGCAGGGTCCCATTAAAAACATAAGAAGAACATCAAAGATCGAAGATCGAGAAAAGTATCATGACACGTAATAGCATTAATCATTACAACAAAAATTAAACATGCTTTCTTCTTCTTTTGGTTTTCGGAAAATTCTCCACAATAATCGTTCAAAATAAGTAAGTTTTCTTAGAAAGAAAGCATTAATGAGTTCAAGTGGAGATGAAAAAATAAAAAATCGCATGCTGTTTCAAAGTTGACCCAGAATGAAAAAAAATAGAAATTAGATTAAATTTTTGTTCTGAAATAAATACAGTCATGCAGGTCAAACTTGAAATTGGACAAGAGCATTAGTTCATAATCCACGGTTGGGTTTGAATAAGAGTTTTCCAATTTTCAAGACATGGTAGCTGGATTAGTAATAATAGCTGTTGTATGAATGGAAATTCATACTAATCAGAATTGAAAACATGTTCAATATCATCATCATCATGCACATTCTCCATTCATTCATCATTATTTAACACCAATTAAAATAATTAATTAGGTATACATGACTGAAAAACAGGACGAACGAACAAATAACACACCGACTTGTTAAGACAGAACACAACAGAAACGAACTTAGACATTGCATGCTACATGGAAAGCAACAATAAAGGCACAAGAACACCAATAAGTAAGGGGATAAGAGCTTGTGTGCTTATGTGTGTGTGATGGAGATCATGGTGACATGGTGGGGGGCCAGGTTCGTGAACGACGCTCGACATTTGTTAATAGTCGTATGTTACCTATCGTCACAATACTATTAATACACCCTAACTCTAACATGATTCTGAACCAATTTACATATAAGCTTGATTTAAGTTATTATCTGCTAAATTGAAGATAATGATGAGGTAATAAGAAGAATATTACAACTTGACTCGTAGTAGTACAGTAATAACGTCAAGTAATCATAAGTCAGTGAGTTAGCTAGCGCAATTTCGGAGCAGTTAGTTATATATAGGTAGTCAAGGGGTGGTGTTCCATCTGCGTCCCATACTTTCACTGATGGGCAAGAAAAGTCAAATCTTAAGTGCGGACATCCAACCAACCAGTGAAAGTTGGGACGGATGAAATACGAGAGATAGACAGAAAAAAGAGAGATGAAAGAAGAGGCTAATACTTACGGTAGAATTGTTGGCGGCATTGGATGGGATTGATTGAAGTCGATTATTGGCTGGGGATGTTGGATTGGTTGGGATAGATAGGGAATTAGAGGAGCCGGTTCCAGTTTTTGAGGCACTGGGGGTTCCGGCATTGGTTGTTGTGACCACTACTGTCGTGGTGTTTGCTATTGTTTGTGGCGTCTGAACTACTGTCATCGAGTTGTTGGTCGAGCTAATTCCGGAAGTCGAGCTAACAACCACCTTGCCTACCAACTGACTTGAATGGCTGGTGTTGGTGGCAGAAACAACCACGGAAGTGGGTTGTTGCTGTAGGGTTGAAGAGGAAATAGTGGAAACGAGGGGGTGGGAAGAACTAACGACATGGTTACTGTTATTATTGTTCAGAGACAAGGTGGCGGAAGTCGTAGATACGGAGGAGGAAGGGGGATTACTAGTAGGTAGTAGTTGCTGCTGTGCGATGGACATGGTGGTGGTCGCAACAGTGGAGGGGACAACAGTGGTGCCAGTTGCGGCTGCAGTGGGTGGTGCCGGGGACATCCCAACCCGTAACAGTTGGTACTGCCCACTCTCCGTCTTCAATTCAGAAGGAGATTTGAGTACAATGAATAATGCTAGCATTGTACAAGACTGAAAGCATGAGATATGTAGCTTCATAGAGATGATTGAGCAAATATATGTCGAAAACCTCTGTGAAACAACGCACGATACTTAAAACTTCTTAAAGGTCTTGTCAACATCAAAATTCAAGCGATATTGCCTGATTTTTTGTGGAGAAAGTATGCTCCGATATATTTACACCGTTTATCGGTCCCTCATTGGATTAGGGTTAGCATCTTTCTCAACCGACTCTCAATTCAACAACATTAGTACCGCAATCAAACATCGCTTGGTGGTACCGCTTTACCGTAAACTGCATATATTTTTGCATAATTGCTTTCAGTCTTGTTTTCACTAGTATTTTTAATGTACGTAGGTATACCTTCACGAGAAGATGGCCTGATGCCCCTGGCGGAAGCCCCGGCAAAGCTTGCAGAGTGAGCTGCACAACACATACAAAGCACATCCATTAGTCTCCAAAACAGTCAATTACGTACCGGCCTTAATCTCCTCAATTCATCATGCTGACAACTGGAGAAGTTTGAGCTGTACCCCCCTTGGAAGCTTTCGCCGCCGCCGCCGCCGCCACCCCCCTCATAATATTGCGGCTTAAATGACTGACCAGAATTATTAGGGGGCAATGAGTGAGGATAGTAAGGAGAAGAACGAGGAGGATAACCCATATTGTAAGGAGGCCGAGGAGTTACCATTGAACTGTTAGCTACAGTACCTCTCATAAAACTATTACTACCACTGCTACTACCTCGATTACTAGCACCCTGCTGGCTAATATTACTACTTCCTCCACTACCTGCACTGTAACGCATCTGAGGTGGTAGACCATGTTGTTGCGAGGGATAATTTTCCGTCGCCTGTCCTGGATACCTGTTGTACCTTATCGGAGGAACTCTACATACAATAGGATGAGAATATGATGACGATGCACCACTTTGATTTGGCATATTAGATACATAATTAGCACCACTAGATTGTTTGCTTGACTGTTGCTGGTGGCTTGGAGGATAATACTGTTGTACATTTTGCATACTACTTGGCTGGTTTCGATAACTAGGATTTGGTAAGACAGTTTGCTGTGGTTGTTGTTGGTGTTGTTGAGGATGATTACCAACTGGCCAAAACCCGTCCGTATTGTGAGGCATCTGTGAATGATCTACTACTACAGATCCGGCCGCCGAGGGATTATTATTATACGGACTGGTCATATTAGGAGGTAGACTAGAATGAGTAGGCACCGATGATGATGAAGGCTTTTGATTATTATCAATATAAACACAATCCGATGGCATACGACGTCGAGGAGGCTGCGAAATTTGTACATTTGTAGGGACGGAATTTCGGACCACGTTCATTGGCATATTATGATGATGACCAGGGGGCGGGCGTTGTGCTAATGACTGGGTCCCATAATATGGTGGTCTAGGTATATGAGCAGTTGGTTGACTATGATGATGATGAGACGGATTATAAAATGGAGTAGGTTCAGTAATATTTGTTCTTCTCTGTGTTCCACTACTAGAGGAGGGACTTCCAAGTGTGTTTGAAGTTGTGATGTGACTAGCACCTTCGTCGCCAGACGTTATCGACATCCATCGATTTGGAGGCACTTGTGACTGGCATGGAGCAGTTGTGTTATGGGACGACCTACCCATTACATGACATTGTTGTTGAGCAAATGAACCAGAAAGATCTGGTACAGGCGGAATTGATTGGTGAGATCTACTAACATATGTATTGTACTCTTGATGATGAGGCATCCTTGTTGATGGTGATGTATTAATTTGGCTTTGAGCGTCATATGAATTGAGTGCATATTCACAAGATGAAAGAGGCAATTGTCCACCAGAGTTGGATGAATTTAAAGTTCCGAGATTGCCTTGAGACGATGATGATGACGACCACAACAATCTTCGAGCAGAAGGAGCAGTTAGTCCCCCTTGATAATCTTGTTCGTATGCACTGTGTTGTTGGACTGGATTATTTCTGCCGGTGTAGGTATCCACCACTTTAGGAGAACTTTGTGAATTATAATTCTTAATTGAAGAAGGGGGTGTAGAAGGAGCAACTTGATTAGATCTTATCACAGGAGTGTGAACGGCGTAGGAATTATTACTATTATTATCCTCTGAACGGAAAGTTCCGACGGGGGCGGGAGCGAGGACACTGGCAGTGACAGGATTGATTTGGGAGTAATGTAAAAACTGTGATTGCAAGGTTGGATCTGTAGTGAAAATTCCACCCGGTGCCGTTGGATCATTTCTATCTACATTATAATGAGTTCCAATTTCGCCAAACTGCATTTCTTGAGATGTTTGCCGGGATAGCCCGCCTGAAGAATGTTGTTGCGGCTGTACAAAAGCACCTTCTTGTTGATGACAGATTGGAGAAACTTTTGCAGCTCTGTCACTGGATGCAATATTATTGATGGAATGGGATGGACTGCTATCACGACCTGAACTAACTGAGGACGAAGATGACCGGCGAGGAATGCCAATAGCATAGAAACATTCTTTCTTTGGCACGCCGTCCTTGTCCGTATTGGTATTAGAAATTGATGAGCTATGTGGTGCTAATGAGGGCGTATCGTGTACAATTATACTTGTGGTACTTGAATCGCCATCGCTTGAATTAGGATAGAATTCGTCATTTCTGTTGATTGGTTTGGTGGGTGAGCTTTGAGGAGCTGTAAAAAGTAAGTCTGAAAAGTTATCCGACGGATTTTCATACCGTTGCTGGATTGGGCACTCATCATCATGAAAGTTTGAATTCGCATTATCATTATCTCCTCCTTCAACACTACCAACTCCACTTGTCTCATTTTCTTCATGGTGTTTTGTTTCCGCAGTGAAACTTGTATTTGATTCGTCACCTTCTTCACCCTTAGATTGCACTTTAGACGGCGAACCTTCCAAATTTAAAACCTTGACATCCTCTGAATCTTCCTGACTACCTTCACCACGTGCATAAATAATATCCCCGTGACTTTCGGGATCACCATTATCACTACTTGTCTCAAAGGCAATATCGTCCTTATCATTACTAGCGTTCATTTTGTCTACTACTGCGATATTAGATACTTTTTCGGTTAGGTACTTGGTATTAGTACTATTACTATTTCTACTATTACAACTTATATTCTGTTTTTCGTGGGCTAAGACCACCTCCACAATAGTCACGTCATGATTTTGTTGATCTTCTAAAGCTCCACATTCGTCAGCATCATTGTTGTTATTACTACTCTGAATAACTACAGGCCTTGGGGAGTGGGGAGCAACATTGAGGCAAGGAGGGACGTCGTGAGTGGAGGGTTGGGAAAAGGGTTCTTTGGAGGACGGAGATTGAGATTGAGGAGATCTGATCGTCGTGGGCGAACCCAGATCTTGGCCTGACTGGTCAGTATAGTCAATAATCCTTGTTGGCGAATTGCCGTTGACCGTGTCGATAATTACATTACAGTTAGTACTCAAACTTTCATCTTCGCCTTCTTCCACAATGATACCACCGTTGTTTGCATTAGGAGGACTAAGACTCTTACAATTTGGCACGAGAAACTCAGAGAACTCAGATTGATACTCGTCAACCTATTATCATCAATTAAATGTTTAGGAAATATAATTGTGTTCGTGGTGAGGAGATATAAATCAGTCGTAGAAACTAAATCCTTGTATTTTTAAAGAAATGCTAAATATGAAACTCAATAAAACTTTAGCTCATCCGATGGAAATCTAAAGACAAACGACAAGAACTGGCTGAACATTAAGCTCAATTGGCTGTACTAAATTTGATTAAATTGAATTGTAACAGTTAAATGCACATACATTTGAATGTATGTGCATACAAGTATATGCCTCGGTTTGTTTAGGGAAATGAAATGAATTCAAAAAGTTAATGCAAGGTAATAAAATCGTGTTTTTAAATTAAGCACCCGCTTCCCCGAATCAAAGTTGAAAGTTGAATCAATAATATCAATTCATCGTCAATTCTCTCACATACAGTTAACTAGATCATCGTAAGTGTTGCATTTGCGTAGCTGTATAATAATACCCAGTAGGAGAAATTTCAGTTTATAAAGTGACAGGGTACAGGAGGAAGTGGTACTTGTGTATCAAAATAGGTAGTACGATGACGACGACGACAGAAAACAGAGAGTGTTAAGTAAAACAAAACAACCCAATAATCCCGAGTACTTTTGATAAACTTTAAAAACTAGCTTGAAATGGCTTGAATAGTTGTGACTGTTGTTGTTGTGTGCATATTATTTGTTCCGTAAGCTCTGTCTGTTCACTTCATCATACGAATTGATGGATAATATATTTCAACAATTATCCAAAGCTTCCCACCCGTTGTCAAACAATAAATATCAATCACAAGATATTACTTTCATATTAGTCAATCTGACGTACTGAATAGAGAAAAAGTCAACATCATCATCTACTGCATCTTCAGTCAGTCAGAGTAAATAATAATTTCATGGTTTCATCGTTTGGAAAAATAATATTTATGTATATATATACAAATTTGCACGATGAACTTACCCCAGGTTGACCAGGTCTTGTATTCAATACTTGAGGACTAATGATCATTCTTGGAGCCAGATTCTTAGACCCCGCTGGACCAGCAGCAACAATCTGATGAGTTGTCGTTCCTCCAGAATTCACAGCACCAACATTGACTGCTCTTGCAGCATTTAAATTGTTCATATTCAAAATCTGCAGCCCTCCTGCTCCTCCAGGGCCAAGCGTGATGGGTTGACCTTGATTATTAGTAACGTTGTTGTTGTTGGCCGAAGCTCCTCCAGATGGATTTTGACTTAATCCAATTGTCCCAGTGGAAGTCATCGTCGTAACACCAGTCCCTTTGGAGAGCACAACAGTTTGATTTTGACCAGCTTGACCAGGAGTAGCTCCACCACCACTGTTATTAACGGTCATAGCTGGCCCTGCTCCTGGTGGCAGGGAGCTAATAATATTAGCACCACTGCTCCCGGCGGCGACACTGTTGGCGCCTACTCCACTAATTAAAGTGCCCAGAGTGGCCTGTCTAATGCCTGGAGTAACACCCCCAGTGCTTAGTATGTTATTGATGCCACTTAGTCCAGTTCTGACGACATTTTGCAACACATTTGACTGAGGTATGCTACCTATTGGAAACTGTACACCTTGTGGTGTCACAATACGAGTTATTCCATTTTGTAAACTATGTGTTCCTATATATAATATCAACAAAGAACACAACAATTGAGTTTATTTATTGATTACCATCATAAGTTAAAATTAAGTTATCTTTTTAAACAGTACCAGCCGATGATGGTATTATCGTCCGAATTCCGTTAGTTATGAACCCACCAGAAGTGGTCGTGACAGGTAGTTTGCTCCCAGATGAACTCGCACCTAGAATATTATCAACCAACCGATTAAATTTTAATCGTACGTAGTTAATTTAATAGATGTCAGATCTTCTACAATTTGGTTATTTTACACTAAAAAGTATTACCATTGACCAATATGTTCCCTGTCGGCTGAGGAACTGAGGGTGATGGACTGGGCATATTCAATTTCTACATAATACATCTGGGAAACACCGCAACAAGAATCTGTTCTTTCTGCTGTCGGTCAAACCATTTATTGTATAGAATGTATACAAACAAGGCAAACAATGGAGGCAAATAAACCCCACAAATTAGTCAACCATTAAACAAGCCGTGAGGAATAAGGCAGCGGCGACAAGGAGCAACTTCTCCAAATTGGGATCTGCAAAAATATACAATAAATATAAACAATGTAAATATATATATGCATATCCATTACTAAACTAGTCGTTCTTTGAGAATAGTAGTAGTTTGATAGTTCATACCCCAATCTACGAAACAATGCGAAATTAATTGCGAAAACAAAAACAGTATAACACCAAAAGACCATCTCCCGCCTTCTACATATGTGTATATCTACGGATGATGATAAATACGATCAGGGTTTCCTATCGAAATATTGTTTTAATAAGGAATATCAACGTTCAAAAAGTGAAAAGGAAACCACACAATGATTCCGACCTATTTCGAAACTATTATTGTCACGTGTTTAAAAGTCAATGTCACTCAATACCCGCCTAAAATACAATCCCTTTAAGAGTACTATTTTCGGACGTTAGAAGCATTTTACAAAATCCTCCCCTCGCCTCTGCACCTTGCCCTATATTCTTCAGCACTCAACAAGGACTAGCAACTCTCCCACCACAACCAATCATGAATCCAAGTATTATGACTTGAAGATAATTAATTTGTAACTGTATCAATCAAGAGCGGCCCACCTACAATTTAGCAAGGCGGTTGCCACTTATTATTGCTCCGAGAATAGAGGGGGAGGTTGATGGGGCGACCTCTCGGGTGTCAGTGGTGGGTGTGCCGTCGGAGGAGAGGTTGTTGTTATCTGGTGCGTGTGGTAAACTCTTTACGCTGATTTATCGATAAGTGCCACGGAGATCCTTCTTCTTTCAACATCCAAATAGAAATGAGGGACTTGTTCACTTCACTCTAGGATCTTCTCCGCTGCCACTCAATACACCTCCACCACCACCAAATCCATGGGCTGTCCAACCATCCCAGCCCCAATTATGCAAATCACTCTTGAATAGCATTTACCACGTGAAATCATCCCTGGATGCTCCCCCGCAATTCCTCACAATGCTGAAGCCATTTTTACTCGAAGCTCGCACACACGCAAGTCAGCCAGAAAAGAGTTTGAGGCTAAAATACGGCTAGGTGGATTCTTGGTGCGAAAAGTTTTCTTGTCAGAGCTGGCGATCGGCCTCCAAGGTCTGCCACCAGTCTCGTGGACGGGGGAGTTGGACGAGGGCGGCATGGGGAGAGTGAGACTGCGAGAGGAAAACCACGGTGACCTATTATTTGAGTTAGTCGCAAAAGTGCGGAGGATGATGGTGATACGATGAGATCGTTCGTAGTATGAAGAAGACGCCGTAATATTTACACACATGCCATGTCATCGTTCATTCTAATGACGAGGATGCTCTCCTTTACGATAAAATGGCATTGTAGTTTTTGTGTGTGTGTATGTAAAGTAGTGCGAACGATTATTGTGTCAATTTTATCGATCCGTTTAATAAATATTGGAATAAATTGAGTTTTTTTCTGGCTGTATGTATGTTTTACTTTACTCCAATAAATGAACTCATTCTAGAGGGTTGGTCGGCTCGGTAGAATTGTGTGAAAGGAAATGAAGGACAAATCATTTACATTTGCATGAATGGCAATGCAAGGCGATTGGCTGTATTTATTAACTTTATACTTTGCAAACCTTTTTTACTGGTAACTTTCTTGGAGTTTAAAAGAAAAGTAAAATACGAATGCAAACCGGATGTGCATTGACGTCTTGTCTAACACAGTGAGTGAGGTAATGAGGTGCAATTATTGTCACTATATACTCACTCACTGGAGCTTTGCTTTGGCTGCTTTCATTCAATTTCACCATTGGTTAATTAACGTATGTATGCAACACGCACATCATTGACATCCGCTGCATCGATCAAACACCCGAATTACATTTATATGTGGGTTTATAGCAGACTATTTTTATGAGCTTCATAAAATTACTTTGTTAGGTCTTCTGCTCAATTTGCGTGTCCGTTTATCTTTTGTCCGACATGGGCAAACCCATAAAAGGCAAAAAGAAAGCTGCAGCCGCAGCAAAGAAGAAAGAAATGGAGGAGCTAGCGTTACAAGAACAAGCTGCTGTGGAAGACGAGTATGAATTCCAAAAAACTTGTTTTGAGATTCGAATCAAGGAATTGACCACTCTAAATTTAGGGTATACTGTCCACTAGCTTTATCACTTTAGCTATATCTCTCAAGCTATGAACTGTTGTTTTACACGTATTTAGTCTGCAGAGAAAGTCCGAGTATTTGGACAGTCAAAATGAAGTCTTTAAAGTGCAACTGGAAGATCTACGGGAGGAGAAAGAGGACTTGGTGTCTCACCTGCAACGTTCTTACAATGCAGAGAAAACCAACGTCAAAGAACTTGAAGATCGGTTATATGGAACGCATTTGGTAAGTCAGTGTGTCATTGCATTATGTACAATTGCCGTACGAATTTTCCAAAAGAGGTAACTAAAATGCTTCTTATCCATATTATTGCAACGTGTTATTAGTCTATGCTACAAGAGAGAAGTGCATATGAGCAAAAACTGAAGGAAAAAGACAAATGCTTTGAAGAGATGGAAATAAATCTAAACAAGAAAATTCAGGATTTAGGTTAGTTCTGTCAAATGCATATTTAGTATGTACATATATGTGCTGGGTGTTTGAACGTTATTTTTATAGTGTACACTTTCTGCATGAGTATTTACTGTTGTTCCATTACTAGACGCCAACATAACAGCTCTGGAAGAATTCAGAGTTCAAAAGGACAAGCTGACTTTTGAACGTGAAGAGTTGCAAAGAATTTTGAAAGAGGAACGTGATCGATTTGCGAGAAATTATGATGAGCTAGAAAACAATCTCATAAGATATCGCGAGCGTATTAAAAATGAATCCGTTGAAATGGTAAAAAAGATGGCCAATGATGTACAACGGGCTGGAAAACTTTGTCTCACTGCCACCGTAAAGTCTGCAATTGCTGAAAACATACGATTACAAGATGAAGTAAGTTTAAACTTATTTACACACTTGTAATGCATGTAAAAAATTGTGAAATAAATTCGCATAATTTTATAATGCACCTATCTATATAGCTTGAAAATAGTAGCCAAACTAATCTGTCATTGCGTGAAAAAATCGATACATTCGAAAATCAGTATCGAAATCAGAAAGTTGCAATGAAGGTTTTGGAAGAAGAAAATTCCATACTGCATAAAAAATCTCTCCAGTATCGTTTAATGACTCAGGAACTAATTGATCGACAAATATTACTTCAAGAACAGTTGGAATATAGTTCAGAACTAGAGAAGGAAATTATTGATCTGAAAGCTGCGCACAAATTTTGTCCATCTGAAGAAGAAATTCAAACCCGTGTTAAAATGGAATTGGAGAAATATCTAGAAAACGCAGGGAGGGACTCAAATAATGAATATGAAGTTGATGACAAGAAGCATGCAAAAATCTCGGAATTACGCAGCTCTATTTTGCAAATAGCAATTGCTGCGAAAACAATTGCTCAGGTTTGTAAAATATTCTAACTAAAGAAACTTCAAATAATGGCGCATACAAAAATATTATTACTTTCAGGTATCGACGTCCCAAGACTTTGATCTTTTGAAAGACGATTTCAACCGAAAGATGCAAAACATTTACACGATTGCAGACGAAATTCCCGAGTTGTCCTCAGACATGGCTCTTAAGCAAATGTCGGAAAAAATTATACCATAACCGTAATGATGTATACAAGTATATGCACATGTATCAGACCGAGTTTATTGATTGATTGTACATTTCGTCACATTTTATGTGGGTATTTTGTATACTATTGTAATAATACGTAAGCGATTGGCCGTAATTTTGTACAAAAGTTCAGAGAATAAATTAAACTGGAATGTTGTCTACCTATAATACATACATACATACATATATGCATGTAAGTACAATTAACTTGACAATTTTTAGAATAACATTACTGATTGTTTTAAATTTTGTACACATTGCTACATGTTAAACCCAATAAACACCCATTTTCTCTCCAGAGTAGCACCAACACCGTGAGTTTCCTGTCGAAAAAGTGTTGGGAATTTGGATATTAACGTTTCAATATGGTTGGCAGGAATAGTTGGTACAATTTTTTGAGTGTAGGACCAAATGTAATCTAGACTAGCACCGAAGGGGTGAACATGGAGAAATGTTGAGATTACTCCAATCAATCGTGCATCCGTTTCAGAAAGCATAACTGTTGCGTTTGCACCTTTATGATTATCCTCCTCCGTAATGGAACTGGACTGATTGTTTTGCTGAGATTGGTTCATCAATAAATTATTACAAGCTATCACGGAACTACAACTGCTACTATCACATTGTCCAGGATTTTCCTGTCCTGGAGAATCTTGAGAATCCTGAGAATGACACGTGGTAACGCGTCCTATATTTGTCGACTGATGAGATTCAAGATGTAATGTCAACAAGTTTTGCTGCTCATTCAGTTTCTGAAAGTATTTACAAGATGAAACTCTTAATAAACTTTTGCATTTCTATTAAGACTTTACAACGATCATACATAGGTACACAATGATTTTATAATGTGCATAATTATAACCATGTAACATCACATACATGTTGAAGAACTTTTAATTCTCCATCTTTGACTTCTATTTCAGACTTAAGATCCGCCTTCACCATGTCCACTTCATTATAGGAGGCTTCTAATTGACAGCGGAGGCTATCATTTTCCTCCTGAGACAAAAATAGTCAAGAAAAGTACGATGTTATGATAATGAATGTAGACGAAATTCGTATGCAAAATATAATATGTATGTTTTTTTGTGTCAAGAATTTTCGTACTTGTAAGTGATTCACGGCTTTGCTATCTTCCCATCTTGGTTTTTTTGCGGGGATGCGGCTGCGATCCAGCTCCAGCTCGTTATGCTTGTCAATCTCATTCTCGGAATCACTCTCCGAAAGATCCATTTCTTCCTCATTTCTTTCTGCTAACGCTTCTTCCAGGAGGGCTGACTTTATTTCAGTCGCTTGTTTATGCCACATTTCAATATTTTTCCTCTGAGGTTTTGAAAAATGATCCCAAGCTTTCCTGTTGCATGCAGACATGAAAACCTACACAATTTTAAACACGGTTTGGATTAATTCGAACAAGTGAGAAAATAATTAATACAAGATGGTTATCCAGCGTGTCTAGAATGCTGTTCATACCTTTTCAATTTGGCTAACTGAAAATATATTAAAATTAATTAGCATTATGGTTAGTAATTAAATTATACATGGACTATTTATATTTGCGCTGTAAATTTCCGTACATTGGAGGAGCAAGCCAGTCATCCTTTGTCTCATGAGCTCCTTGGCTTTCTGCAATTCGTCTTCATATTGAGATTTTTCGTTTAGAAGGCGTCTTCTAACATGAGAATTTTAGACAAAAACAATAACATTAGAACCAATTGGGGTATCCTGCACTTGGAAGTGGGAGTACGTTGTACCGGCTTTCATGTGGTTCCCCAAAAATTAGTTTAATTTTTAGTTTAGAGTTGCAATGGGGGTGGCCGGCCTATTAGACTTTGTTCGTGAAACCCTTGTGCATTCGTGATTATAGTGGTAAAGTAGCTGGTATCGACACTTCAATATATTTACATAAATACTGGTGGCGTTGTGGTAATGTTGACAGAACTATAAAGTTATTCATAAATCAGATCGAACTATTCGCCAAATACAATGTCAAATGTATTTATGTTTTGGACGGACGGAGACCTATTGCGAAGGACACTACTCACGATTTAAGAGTTGGTGAAAGTGAAATAGTTGAGGACGAGGAGGAGGATGGTGAAAGTGAAAGTCACGACAAAGAGGAACCTGAGGAAAGTATGAGTGAAAGTGAATCGGAGGAGGAAATTGACAGTGACAAGGAGGACGAAGAAAAAAGTGGTCAAGTGCAGCCTTTCACAGCCATTGTACCCAAATTAAAGGATTTGTTCATCAAGATGAAAGTTAATTTCATTGTGTCACCCTACGAATCTGATCCCCAACTCACTAACATGTTTCGATCTGGGATGATTGATGTAGTCGTATCAGAGGATTCAGATTTCATTATGCATCAGTGCGAGGTATGAATGACGTGAGATGGAAATATTACATGAGAATACATAGTATATTAAGTATCAATTTTGTTTTTGTCAGACTCTCTACAAACTTGACTCGGAGGGGTACGGCCTTCTTTACCAAAAGTCAGAGTTTGTTAAGTTTCTGAAACTTAAAAATCAAAATAAGTTTGAGGAGGTCGTAAGGTGGACATGTCTGGTCGCAGGGACCGATTACTTCTCATCACCGTATGGCGTAGGATTCGGAGCGGCGAAAAAATTGATTCCTCATGTTAAAATCCGTCATTTTAATGAAGTAATATTGGTTCTTCATAACATTATTTAGTATGCATTGAACTCATCCTTATTAATGCGGTTGTTTTTGTTATTCTAGTTTATCCAACTAGTCATTGACATGATCCCTGAAGTGGCCGAGATGCAGAGCTCATGACTATGGCTGAACGGACATTGTTACACCAGCTAGTGTTTGACTGGACAGAGAGGAAACTTGTCCCTTTGACACCCACTGATCTCGACCCTGCCTGTCTCACGTTTGCTGGTGAATATGTGTCAGATGAGGTGAATTTAACTAAATATTATGTCGCATGATAAATTGATTGATGATGATGAATGAAAATTTATTTTAGTTGGCCCTTCAAATTGCTTTTGGGAACGTAGACCTTGACTCCATGACTGTAGTGGGTACTTTCAACCCCTTCTCTGCAGACATGGTAAATATCTATGTCATAACAGAGCATGCATCATAATTATATCCCTGTCGAAGTTATACTTTCCCGATGCACAATCAGATTCGGCCCGAATGCGTCCCGCATACGATGTTTTCGGTTTAGAGGCGGCCGAAATTATCGCCTCAATTACGACTACGGATAGATTTCTAATTTCAGATTCTATGTAGTAACTCACAGTAGCGGGTGGGCCACCTTCGGTTTCAAAGCTAAAAAAAGATTTCGTTTAACCGACAAATTTATGCTATCGAGCAGAATTCGGATTTTCTCTCGCTATCCGAATTCTGCTGCCGACTACGGCCCGAATGCGGGGCGAGCTCAGCTCAGCAGCGGGGTTTTTAAAAACTATATGCCATGCCTTTCGCTATTAGCACTTAGCACCGGTCGCTGATTTCGCTACTCAACGTCCCAGAAAACAGTGAATAGTTTAAAGAATAAACCCGTTGCCGTGGTTTTCGTAGAAGAAGATAAAACTTTGGTTTCGGATGTGTCAGCAAACTGGTTAAGTGCCAATAAGTGCCCAGTGTTCTTGGCCATCAGGTCCAGGAAGTCAAAAGTAATCAAAAATAAACCAATCATGTTGTATCCGATATGAGCTGGGAAAACACCAAAGCTCTCTTCTTAAATTTTCAAGTAAGTTTCCATTCTAGGTGGTATTATAAAATGATATAATTTGTCAGTATATTAGGATGCAATATAAATGTAAGTTTATATGTATTCCGTTGCTACATTAAATAAAGTAAATTGATTTGTGAACTTTCGACTTGTGTATTTTAATTATTTTAAATTCGGGAAATATCATTCGGAGCGAGTGAGATATATAGCACGCGGATAGAAAGCTGTACTCCGAAAGCGCATAGAATGCTGAAAGTCGCATACGGACCGAATTCGGGTTACGCATTCGGGGCGAAATCTTTTTGCGGCAAGATCCGCATGTGGGCCGAATTCGCTAGCCACCCGTGGAACGCATTCGGACCGAATCTGATTGTGCATCGGGATTCTCCTTCATGAACAGAAATATGATGATTATTCCATTTACTCTGCAAACTACGACCCAACTGCACGACCACCCCTTACTTTCACTCCTCCAGCACCACGACCACCGGAATGCGTTAAGAAGACAGTTTGGATTTGTGAATATTGTCAGATGGAGTTTAGACGTGGCAGCGGTTTTAAAAAGCATGTGCGGACTCATACAGGGGAAATGCCGTACAAATGTGGAGAGTGTGGGGTCAAATTTTGTTTATCAACCACCTTATCCCAACATCGAGTTGTGCATACAGGGGAAACCCCATTTTCATGTAATTTGTGTGATGCAAAATTCGGGTTTGCTGCATCTCTTTCAAACCATGTTAATTGTATTCATCTTAAAATCAAAAAACCTACAGTGCAGACTCCATATAGCCCGAGTCAGGGACAGAGTCCCTGACTCCGTGAGTCCTAGCTGTTTCTAAATTTTTCTCCGAATTGACCGACATAATATTACCACTTTGAACTTCCACAGCTATATTTGCTATCAAGAAGTGGTTTTTAGCCTTCGTACCAAATTTCAGATGGAAAAAATTAAACTTAAAAAATGGTATGGGTTACCCTCCAGGGTCACTCTGGTTAAAATTCGCTCACTTTTAACTTCATATCCTTTCATGAGAAGCCATTAGGTATGACCTTGCCGGATTTAATGTTTTTAAAGTAATTTCTAAAAATCGGTATGGGTCACCCCATAGGGTCGCTCCTGATAAGAATTTTACCAATTCCACGTCATATTCTTCTATTAAGACCCATTAGCAACCTCTCTACCAAATTTCAGCTTTTTATGACGATTTTGAAAAATCAGTATGGGTCATCCCATAGGGTCCCTCAAGATGAAAATTTTTCAAACTTAAAGTCATTTTTATCTATTAGGAGCCATTAGCAACCTCTGTACCCAATTTTAGCCTTCTACGACAATTTTGAAATTTGGTGCATAATACCCCACCCACTCCGATGACCCCCACCGGTCAACCACTTGACCGATTTCGCCCATCTTCGAACTCGTTTCCTAACTTTGTCCAATATGCATATGGTAAAAATTTCAAGTCAATCGGTTCAGCCGTTTTGGCTCTATCGTGCCGGACAGACGGACGGACGGACGGACGGACGGACATGACGGTTCCATAAGCCCTGACTCGGGCTAAAACTTCAAATGTTCGAAATGTGTGTATATATGTTTTACACAATCAGATTTAAAGAAACATTTGTTAACTCATAAGAAGAAGAAGGCAAAATCAAAGAAAAAATATCCGTGTCAACTTTGTTCTGCAAGTTTCCAGTTCAAATCTGAACTTGACGCCCATCAAGTCATTCACACTACTGAACAGCCCTTCAAGTGTGAGTATTGTGAGTATTCGTGTAACTTTATAAGTCATTTGTCTGCCCATGTTAAGAAATATCATCGGGAAAAATGGGTTCCAAAACGCACACGTCAAATATAAGTTGTTTTTACCGTTTTTGATTTGTGGATTGAATCATGGAATAAAATGACGTTGAATTCTTTTTTAGACAGTCCCCTCTTTCGAGCCAGGCCGCTAGAACGTGGATTCCTTTGATAAAGGAGTCGTCAGCTAAATAAAGAATGCAGAAATGAAATCGCGTTGAACAATTGCGCTAGGTAATTGTGCTGTGATAAATATGTACACAAATATTTCTATTACATTTAATTTTTTCAGCGACTAGAGACGCCTCATGATCGGAATATACAGCAATGTTTGGAGGACTGGCAGGCATTAATCGTTCTTTTACTATTCTTTCCTTGTGCCTTTGTTCACGCAAATGTTGTCGTTGTCGGCATTCAAATTCATACAGATCGTCCCTGGCTTGAGCATAATCCACATGCAATCGTCCAATATTTGGTGAATCGCTGTTACTTCCGATTCGAATTCGATAGCCGGATAAGTCGATTGCGGCTTCGATACATTGTTCTAGTTCGAATCGGATATGACAAAAATTCTTTTTCGACATACGAATTTTGGCAATTTCCCCACATCGGTCAAACAGCTCTCTAACCAATTCTTCGGTCACGTATTCGGGCAAACCTCCCACAAAAACTGTTCTACAACCTGGTGGCTTTTCTCGAGTTGTTGGTGCAGGTGTGGAGGGATTTGGAGGAAATAATGTCACATGTTTGCAGTGAATGATTTCCTTTGCAGGTTGTGGCTCTGCAGTTTGAGGAGGTGATATTATACGATCTCTTCCACTAAAGGATGCTTCACTGCTCCCCACTTGCTCTGAAGAAGAGATGACATTTGAAGTCATGGGCGATAACCCAAGAACTTGGTTCTGATGATTCATTGTTGAGTTTGGAATATTCATATTCTGCGCAGCTGCTGCTGGGCTAATTAGACCATAAAGAACGCTGGCATCAGATAACCCATGTGTAGGTCCCATAACACCCACACCCATCCCCATTACTGGGTACGACATGGACGAGGGAAGCAACGGGTTTGACCATGTCATGGGGCTATGTGTAACACCAGCAGAGCTTTGCAGTGACGATACAGTTGGGGGTGATCGATGGTGTGCAAATAGTTGGGCCACAATTTTGTCGTTGCCATCTGAAGAATCTGGTGAAACAAGCTTCTTTTGTGGGTGGTACTGTCCCAGTTGGGGTACCATTTGAGAATGTGGCATTGTGGACATTATTGGCAATCCGATCCCAATTCCGACTGGGCCACCTACACATTTATTGGCAAGTGTTCATGAATTTAAATATGCAAACGCATTCACAAGAATATCATGGAATAATTAAGCTATCAGTTATTATTACCAGGACCCGTTACCACTCCAATAGGACCCAAGGATCTGATCGTCATTCTCGGATGCGAGGAATCTAAAATACAAAAACGATTAATCATTTTAGTATGAAAGAAAAATCAAATGTTTGTCGTCGCTCTCAGACTGCGGTATAAACAAACATCTTTGTATGCATAAAAAAATAAGTGATTGCTTCCTCCTTTTCTTGTTCAAGAAAAATGTTTTGGACTAACTCCAATAATAAATTCAAGAATCCTATCACTCGATATCCACTTATTTCCACGACTTAAGTCTGTAAGCAAATAAAACTGTCTTGCTGTCATCAAACTAATACAAACAAATTCCTTAATCAGCCAGGCACCAACAAATCAGTCTCAACCAAAATACTAAACTAAGCGGAGCTCAATAAATAAATATCTCATTAGTGATGAAAATAACTTACTCATGATGTGGATTCCAGTTCCTTAATACAGACACTGATAATACTTGGGTGCAAAATCAAGGCTGAATTTCATAAATATATGTAATTAATTGTGTCCAGTAGTCCAATGTATTATCACTTCACAAGAATGAATTTATGATCAAATCGTTGAGACTGAGAATCAGAATGGGAAAACTGAGGCTCGCTGCAGAGCAATCGTTCTGTGTTCCAATCAGGAACGACTAGTGTGAGAAAGATGAGACGTTTCTTTTAACACTTTGTTGTTTGCCTCTTCATTTGTCGGATTCAGTTTCTACTTTGTCTTCACGAATTACATAAGGATAAGTGCATAATACAGGTCTTCGTAGACGTGGGTAAATTGTTCAGTGGAACGAATTTCGAGTAAATAAAGGTAGATTTTTTCCACCCCTTGGTGAAGAATCCCCCTGTCTTGCATTTCTCTATGCCGTAACGCCTTGTCCTAAAAATAGAAATATTCAGAGATGAAATCCTTTCCTGCATGTCTAGCTTCTTCGTCATCCAGTCGGTATGTAAAATGTGTTTGTATCAACCAAATCCAATCGTTTGTTCGTGGCTGATGTTTTTGTCGTACTGGCGTAAGTAATAAGAGTTTTAGTTAATTACCAAAGTTTGCTAAGAATAAGGTGAGCCGTGATACATACACAGATACATATTACGTAAGCAGTTTTGGCGAGTTTGACAAAAATTGCAACCAACTGTCAATGTAACGAAACTGACAGTGTTTACATACTTTGTGCTTCCTTGTGTTCTGGATAATCATTTTGCTTAAGCACTGATAAGGACTTGCTAATATACATTCTTGACATATTGATATTGACTTTCACAGTTATGTCAACTCAGCTTGTTCAACCACAAAAGTTCACACAGGAACTTTGCCAGCCCAAGTCCTTGTACAAGTTGTACATATCTTTGTATGTGCATACCAGTCAAATATCAAAGTCGTTAAAATATAAATAAATATATGTACAAGTCAGAAATCGTTGTTTAACGCATATTGTATGCATGCACACCTTAAAAATGCGCGCAGGATGAGGAGAGAAGATTAAATATAAATTATTTCAAGAAATATAATACCACCGCATTAACACCATGTTCAGTGACTGGGAATGGCATGTAATGATAAAGAAAGGAGATCACATTTCATTGGAGGCGATGATTGATACCGTTGGCAAAAATAATGAACTTGCTCAATTAAACACAAGGTTTAAGAACGAGACTTTATTAACAACCGCAATCAAGTGTGGTTTCGTTAATATTGTAAATCTTTTATTATTACGTGGTGCAGATGCCAACATGAAAAGTTTGGAAAATGGACGCCATGAACCTCCATTGCTAACTGCCACCCGATGGAAAAACCTCACGATTGTAAAGTTATTAATTAACCACGGAGCGGATTCTACTCATTCTGGATTTTATGGGTAAGGAAGACGTCAATTTACTTATTTGAAATTATGCAAACTCATGGCCTCTAAATATTTTCATTTTTTTAGACACGATGCTATTTGTCAAGCTGTTATCGAAAACGCTTTCGATATTTTGGAGTACTTTCTCCAGACTACATGTCAAAACCATCCTTTAATACATGAACCAAATAATTGTCCTGTACGGGTTGCTTTAAAATACGCTAAATTGCATCCCAGCAAACTGAAATGTTTAGTAATGCTTCTACAATATGGATACACCTGTTCATGCATTTCAAGAATTGGACAAGACGACAAAATGGATACGGGTGGAAAAGCAGTAGGGGAATATTATTGTTCGGAAGTTGTAAATTTTGTGGGTTCTGAGCATTTTAGATTGTCCATTGAGACGCCTGTGACTCTTTTCAACTTGTCACGCAGAATAATTCGCCACCACCTTTTCCTAAGCACTAATAATTTAGGAAATAAAGAAACCATGTTTCATAAAATCATGCAGTTTCCACTTCCCAACAAACTCCACCAAGCTTTACTTTTTAAGGACTACAGGAATTATGAAATATCTATAGAGAGCACCTCAGTTATAATTTCTATGAAAAAATAGTTGTCATCTTTCACTTATGTACTCAGTCCATGCAAAATCAGTGCATAAACGCGTAACAAGCTCTCTGCTGCTGAACTTTACTCTAACCCAGATTTGTCTAACTGGATCGGATCGTACTTACTTACAATGCATTTATTTAGACTCCGTGTAACAAGAATCATTGAAATTTCCCACATCCACCGGGTGGATTCCACCGAGTGGCAGTTCAACGTAACCAACTGTTTGTCCTGCCAACATTATTTTCCCAAGTAAATGACAATCGATGATTAAAACACGTCAACAGAAACGCAAATGTTATCATTGGACAGTGTAAGTAGTGCAGTGTACGTACGTAGAACTTGTAAAATCGATTACAAGTCTCCAAGTATTGAAAAGAAGCAAAGAGTGAAAGATAGTATCTACACACATACATAATTCACAACACGCCAGCCTTTTCATTGACAAGTGCGGTTGGACCGGAACAAGTTGAAATTGTATCAGCCGACAAATTATTTCGAGGTGAGCGTAAATTTTCTGTTCGGTTTTGTATTTGTTTTATTGATTTGCTGAGCTGGCGGAGAGAGCGAGTCGGTGAGTGAAAACTTTCTCTCAAGTTCCAGCAATGGTTGGCTGGGAGAAAGAGCCGACTCTGAGCAGCCAGATTGCAAGCCATCGTATTGCTCGCTCGCATGATTCTCTTGTTGAACTTTCTCCTCTTAACATTTACTTGCTCTTTCTGAGTGACTATCTCTTTTAAATATATATATATAGTAAACCTCAAAGTGTCAATTTTGCTATACTGCAGGGCGTATGTATGTATCTCACCCAGTTCTCCCGTATCTACCAAAAACCATCCAGCCCGACATTTACTTTTAGATATACATTAGCCCAACTACTAAATAATGCTACTTAGAAAGTTATCTTCCAAATTTGTCATTAAAGTCGTCACACACTAATAACTTACAAAATCCCAAATTCAAATATTTCAGCGTATCTGGTCACGGTAAACAGACCGAGTTTAAAATGGGATCAACAGCTTTAAGTCGGAATGACACCGTGTTTCTCTTTGACTTGGATGGAACCTTAACTGAACCAAGACAGGTGAGAATGCATCTAATTGAATTTATCTCTCTTGCTACTTACCCATAATCGATCGCTTCTATGAAAACGCTCTCACACACTGCCCACCATGGGTTTGCGATTCCCTACTTGGTAAAGTTTATTTACAAGCACGATTAGTAAGCACCAATTCGGAGGAGAAATTATCAGAAGAAGGGTTTGTGTATATACATTCGACACGGTGAGTGTGTTAGAACTGGTGAAAGTGTGGAGGAGGACGAAAACGAAGAGTGGGTGGCGTGTATCTTTCTCTCTCTCGAAAGTAAGAGCAGAGTGCGAATAATGTGAAAGTGGAGAAAGTTGTTGGTTGTGGGATCCGGTTGGAGGTAAACAAACGCAACGGAAGAGAAGACGAAGATCCGACACGAGGGGTTTTGAGGGCGCAAGCGTTTTCACTGGAACAACTAATCCTTCATTGGGAAGGATCTGGTTTATACATATGTGCTTTCATGAAAACGAGAAAAACCATTTCTCTTTCGAAATTATTTATGCATATTGCTTCTTGTGATTATTTTCAGACTATCAGCCCCCATTTTTATCAGTATTTGGTATCGGAAGTCAAAAATAAAGTAAGGATTGGGATTGTGGGAGGTTCCGACCTGGTCAAGATTTTAGAACAACTTGGAAATGGCGAGAAAGGTACTTCCAGAGAATTTTGTTGTGGATATTATCATCTAGTACAGATAGTCATAACCTGCTCAATGAGCAGTGCTCATAACATTTATCATGGTGCATATATTATTATGTTTTTTTAGCTCTGAAAGACTTTGACTATGTATTTGCTGAAAACGGATTGGTCGCATACGCCAATGGTGAGTTGAAGGCTACGCAATCCATGTCCAAAGCCATTGGTGACGATCAATTGCAGGAATTTACCAACTACGTGTTGGGGTATCTTTCGAAATTGAAACTACCCCGAAAACGTGGAAATTTCATTGAATTGAGAGCAGGAATGATGAACATTTGTCCGATTGGGTAGGTAACGTACTTTAATCTTGAAGTTCACGATTTGAAGCAATTTACATGGATGGCTTTATTTGCCAGGAGGTCCTGTAGTCAAGAGGAGCGTATCGAATTTTACGAATACGACAAGGTTTTACAAGATTAATATTTTTTTTAATCTAGTACGTAGTTTAAAGTTTTAGTATC
This sequence comes from Folsomia candida, assembly GCF_002217175.1. Lineage (NCBI taxonomy): Eukaryota > Metazoa > Arthropoda > Collembola > Entomobryomorpha > Isotomidae > Folsomia > Folsomia candida. The sequence goes on along the minus strand of NW_019091193.1, from coordinate 9,367,566 downwards.
AAAATAATCATTGATTGTTCTTTACTCCCAGATCCATAACATTCGGGACAAAATGGTTGAAGATTTGAGACAACAATTTTCCCATACTAACTTGCATTTCTCCATTGGTGGACAAATCAGGTAAATAATATTGATTCATGGCATGAGAATCGAACGATCGGCATTTGTATAATTACTTAACCTAACTAACTTGCCTAATTTATTTTCCAGTATTGACGTTTTTCCAAAAGGATGGGACAAAACTTACTCGCTCAACTTTTTTAAAAATGTTCCAACTGTGATACACTTTTTTGGCGACAAAACTAGCCCCGGTGGAAATGACTATGAGATATTTAAAGACGAACGCACCATTGGGCATACTGTTACCGGTCCTGATAACACTGAATCTATAATGCGGCAGTTGTTAGGTCGATGCTAAAATAGACTAAAACAATGTATTGTAAACGTTTATGTATTTGATGACTTACGAGATAAGAAAATAAGAATTTATTCAAACACAATATGTGTGTCATTGCATTGCGTGCAATGACTACGCTACTAGACTCCAAGTCATTCTCGTTCATATGCATACGTGACAATCTGAGTCGGGTAACTTCCGGTATCTATCGAAAACCCCATATTATTATAGGAATAGCGTGGACTCAAGTGTTATTTGTTATTTGTCATTTGTCACCATTTCTATGACATTCCGTGACTCTTTGTGATTAACCTTATAAAAACTAATTAATTTTGACCTGGATACCATTTAAAAACGGAATTTAAAATGGTTTCTATTGCTCTTGAGGGCGGACTTTCTGGGGTGCAAAATACCATTGAGACCGAGTTGTGGGGCGGTGATAAAATCAGTTGGGGACTGAATTAATGCAAACCGATTTTGAATATTCTGCTTATGCAGTTTTGATTTATTACGAACCAAGAACTGATTCGCGAACAATAATTAGAACATTATACACTTTTTGAACATGAAATTTCAATTATAAATCAACAATATAACTGAGCCAAATGGCACACACTATAAATTTTTGACATGACAGTGGGATTTGATTTTCATAGTAGTACAACAATTAACTAAACGAACAGTAAATCATCATCATTGATGACATTACTATCATGATTTTGGGATGCATTATATATTTCAAACAAGTTATTGTAATCGTAACGTGGTGAATTTTGTCCAGTGTTCTGTGACTCGTTGCGATCCGCTAGTGGCACTACTTGCTGCGATAACTGCAACTATTTGTGAATACACTACATAAATTCTCAGCAAAGATAAACAGCATGTTCTCGACTTACCATTTCGTCATGATAAAATTTGAAACAGTTGAAGACGCTGCTACCAATGCACAAACGTTTCTCGCAAGCAAGGCACTTGAACTGCGTAATCGTCCTCTTCCCCAATTTTGTTTTGCAGTGGAAACAATCGGATTTGCTTGGGTAACCGTTTTCTTTCATAACTCGTTCTGGAATATGCATATTCGCTAAGGGTACTGAGACACGGCTTTGGGAAGGTCTTCCTCTTGGCTTCCGTGCTACGGGGAACTTCGTGAGAATGTTGTGGATTATTGATTTGACGAACGCTTCGTAATTAAGACGGCGGAATCCAACTTGATCGTTTTGGGTCGTATTGTACATAATCATTGAATTATATACCGAGAGCTCGACCAAATAAAATGCGACCTTTTTATACCACTTGTATGACTTGCGGAGACTTTGGTTGGGTTTTATCGTTTTGTCGACATTGTCCACCCCACCCATGGTCTTGTTGTAGAGTAAAACTGTATCTGGCTTCATTCGTTGGTTGTTGGGGTTGGTGGAGGGCCATTCCGTCATTCCATGGGGCATGAAAGTGTTGAGGATAAGCACTTCCCGCCTGTCCTGCCATCTTGTATGTACAAAGAGGTTCTAAATTTTTGAAAAAAAATAAATAGAAATATTTCACCAACCTTTCTATCAAAACGTCTCCATCACTAAAGGTTTCAACCTCTCCTTTTCTGAGTTTTCGAGTCATCCTTGCACCTCTTGGAATTCCTTTCCGTCTTTTTTGTACAGTCCCCAAAACATACGTGAGACGATCTTTCAACATCCTTGCTAATTTGAGGCTGTGGAAAAAATATGTCTAGAGATGTTCCAAAGTGGTGGCGAAAATCATCCTTTATTTGATCATCTGGACCTTGGAAATTATGCACGGGTGGACGAAATTCTTCATCCCAGTTTATGGTTTCATCCTAACAAGTAGAGCAAGGTCATAATCCGAGGAATGGTCACAAACGAAAAGAATATTAAACCTCGTCAATATCGCTGTCAGACTCGTCCTCAGCTTCAAAATCATCTTCTGAAGCAGCGTCGTAGTAGAGGTCGTCGTCATCACCTTCCGATATTTGCATAGCCATGATTTCCGAAAGTTGAGAGTACCTGTTGAAACGTGAAATAAATTTGAGTCGATATTCGAGGAATATTTAACATTTATGCACATACATATTACAACAAAATATACAACACTTACTGGATATTTTCCTATCTTTTCTGGAATTTTGGCTGGCTGTATGTTCAGCACGATGCAATTACTCCCCCAATTACAGCTCTCCCCTCAAAAATTGCAGTTCAAGCGTGAAGAAAGTCCAACGATAAATAAGGAGGAAAGAATGGAGCAGCTGAGAAAATTTTCTTCGTCACTTTATTTTTATTTTTTTCCTACACCTTATTGATGTAGCCCGGTCTCAACGGAATTCTGTAACCATACACCTTATTGGTGTAGTCCGTCGCCAAGGCGAAAAATTTGGCCTACACCTTATTGGTGTAGTCCGTCGCCAAGAGATCGAAATCGCCCTCCACCTTATTGGTGGAATCCGTTTTTAAAAGGTTAACATGAATTTGGCACCTCGTTACTAGTCGGAGTTCCCTGTCAATAATCAAACAAAAGGAATAATATTTAATGCACCACACTTTGATTTCAAGAAGGCCAGGCTTACGCATGAATCGTAGCCTTTTATTTTTCTAGCCGATCAGTCGTCAGTAGTCTAAAATCACCAAAAATGGCACAACAATTTACGCCATGGCAGAAAATGAGGGCATACGAGACTCAAGTGAGGAAGCTGGAAGACAATTGGCGTATCAGACTTCGCAAGGTATGTATGGTGTTGACAACTTGCGTCTTTCTATTGTTTCTAATATGTCCTATTTTGTCCATGCACAATTTAGAAAGGAGCGCAGGATGAGGAAGACAACGTAATAGTTGCTGAACCATTTGAATGCAGTTGTAAAAATCCGTTGACATATTTCAACAATGGAAAATGTAATTACTGCTGTAAGCAATTGTATGATTACAACTATCTTTTTTACCATGGGTATGACCAATACCGTCACCGTGAAGATCGAAAACATGCAACAAGATACATGAATATTGACTTGGAGGTACATAATACATATACGCCACTGTCGATGATTTGTAGTTGGTAAATAAATTTCAAAGGACAATCGAATTTACTGAGAATATTTGTGTGCATAGGAAGAATTCCCATGTCGCACGGTTCCTATTCTCACAAGTTCAAACTATGGACATCGTCCACCAATTGATCCCTCACGACCTCTGCCCCGGAATCATGCTACTCAGACGTTTTATAGGAGTCGTGGAACTAACTACTGCATAGACGCAAATGGATACAATAATGTCAAGCTTAATCCAACAACAGCCTTTCGGTATAACGCTCAGTTTGGCTACACTTTCAGCCCACCTCGAAATTAAGCAATGAACAATTACTTACGATCGCCATATTTCAATTACAAAATAAAATCACACGAAAAATGTAATGCAATATAATTAAAACTTGATAATTATTGTATTATCAGTGTCAGTATAAATAAATAGATACATCAAGTACCAGTATAAAATTTGATGTGTTTTCCATAAAAGTAGTTACATTACATGCATATGTGTGCGATAAAATAATTTAAAAACATAAAAGTTAAAAGTTAAAATGTGAGAATATTAAAAACAAATTATAAAACATTCAGAGCTCGACGAGATTTTCTAAGGCATTTTGGACATGATTCACGTTTTGCGAAGCAAATATTATGAAAGACAGCATGGCATGATGAACATTGATGGGTGGCACTATCGAAGGGAAATATTACTTGTTCATTTTCACAAATTTCGCAAATAAACCCCTTTCCTTTGCAGATCTGCAACAATGGCGACAGTTTAATTATGGCTTTTATGGCCATGTACTTATTAATTATTTGGATTAATTTCCTTATGACCTTACCTGACAAGTTTCTTTGATATGACGTTCGAATGCATCGTGAATTTTTTCTATGAATTTCAGCATTGTCCCATTGTTGATGTCTATTAAATCTTGTAAAGAATACATACAACTTGACTCAACGAAATGTTGTTTCTCATCTAAACGTCGCAATAGTTTTTGAGCAACGGCATCACGACATGTCATGAAAAAATCTTTCATAATGATGATGTCCTCTCGGTATCTCTAAAAAAATCATTTCAGTTTCTTCAATTGACTTAAATATGTCGATATTCACTATACAAGAATCTCCCTTGATTATTTGGTCCAATAAATTAGACTAGCAAAAAATACCTTTACAATATTGAGATCTTCGACAAAGCTAAACAGCTTTGGGTTTACTCTATCCAGGTTAATGTTTGGCTTTCTTGCCATCAAAATTAAAAATTGTCTTGATCCCTCCGAAACTGTCGAATAAATTAATACATTTTTGCAAATTAAATAGTGAATTAGAGTCCAATAAATTAGTCGTGAATTTTTAGATTGATTTCATCCATACTTAAATCGTTTAATTGATTTTACCTGGCTTTTCCTCGAAATCCCAATTATGTAATATTCTTGCAGGAATGCTATGTGAATTATTTTTATGGCAAATTGGACAAAAATATCGCCCGTTGTAATTGCATATTCTAGGCTCCATCCAACTATTTTCTGTAAAATTATAATGTTATTCTCAAATTCAACCCTCTATATTTACAAAATTAATGCAGCTTACTCAATGTAAACCTTGTTTTGCACTCAAAACAAGTAAAGTTTTGATCTGGCAACCCTACTTCAGGACAAATCTGAGCAATATACTCAGTATCAATGCCTACAGTTAAAATTACACATGTGCGTATTACATTGTTCAAACATTTCGAATGACACTGGAACAAACAAGCTAAAAAAATACAAATAAGTAAATATAATTAAATCCTAAATCCGTCATTCTTGTATACACACATTTTAGATTTATTGTGTCTCCTCCTTACCTTTGCATCTATACCAATGTTGCACGACCGTCCAAATGATCCCCCCACATCGATCGCAATACTGTGGGCTTCTATGTACGATTTGATTTTGGTGGATAAACTGATGGTGATTTATGATTCGAAGCTCCTCCGATGAATTTTCACCACGTTCTTCCTGAATTTCCTTAACATCTTGAAGGCGAAGGCGGAGGGATATGAGGCGTTGAACTAATTTGCGTCGCTCTTCAGACACACCCTCCGTCTCCAAAACCAATGCCTTAACTCTCTCGATGGCATCCTCAATCTCGTCAGGGGTTTGCAGCAAGGAATCGTCCTGTTTGTGATAAAATTATTTAAATACTTGGCTAATCTATGTCTACTAATAAATAAGAACATTGAATTGAATGAATATACGTACAATAGGAAAGGAAAAGTAGTTTTCTTCCGCCTCGTCCGTAAGCGACATATCATGACTCTTTCCATCTTCGGATGACCATAAACTTTCTTTGTCACCAGAATCGTCCATTTTTCCTGGTGAATATTGCAGTGCACCACTTATCCAGCCCAAACCCTCGTTCAATCTGTCCTTTAAGAAGTCTACCATTTGATAGATTGTCATGCAATCTTCCTCCTGAATTATTTCCAGCTTAATAACACGAACAGAATACGGTAGATTATTGACGAATGTGTTAAATGCTGTATGTATACGTAATGTTTCGATGCAATGTGTGAGTAATGGGTTATCTTAATCATTGGGTTCTTTAATCTGGTGGTGGTGGTAGATGCAATGTTTGCGTTTGCATTGTGGAACAGCTGAAGTGGATTTTCCAACAACAAATAATAATGTTTTTCTATGCAGTAGAGATGAGACTTCTTTGTTCTCTAAAATGGGGAAAGTGAATGCATGATTTACGTGGATGCATACAAAACTCTCTGAAATTTTCAGATTTCCGGTATATTGCAAATACCAGAATTAAATACATCAACACAAAGTGATATTTCGATGCAATATGTAACATGACCGCAACTTTGCTGACAAATATATATGTACTTCTGCAATTAAAATTAATTAGTCCCCCACAAAATTTAAATTTTGACCACATCCTCCGATACCATTGACACCGAGCTCTACCTATTTCCATCATTTATTTCTTTTAATCATGTAATGAACGATGCCACATTAAGAGCACAGAGCATACAGAGCACACTGCATAGATCAAATTACATGTCTAAACTCCATTACCACCGCCTTGTTCGGAAGGAACGACGTCTGGAAGTAACGTATGCAAATCAACCGAAGGCAAATCGGGGAGTGTACCACAAATGAAATCTTGATCAATTTTCGCCGGTTTAGGAAGCGGCTTAATTTTCCCCAAGATCTTATTGCAGTCAGCAACGACGCCCGTGTTGGAGTAGCCAACGAGGTCACATTCCGTGCCCATGAATGTCTTGGCCATTGCCGTAATTGCTTGAATGCTTCCCTCGATCGGGCCCAGGTTGAGGTTGAACAGGTTCATGGCGATAAACCATCCTGGAAGGTGAACATCCACTGCGAACGAGTGCGAGATGGCAGTATCGGCCAACATATGTAACCCCAAATTAATGTCGGAACTGTGACACTTGGGGTTGAGTAGGTCGGGAATGCCCATTGCGCCAGGGGTTACTGATGCCTGCAAGATTGTACTGAGCGTCCCAATGACGGGTTTTAAGAGGTCTGCGATGGGTGACTTGCCGAATCTTATGATTTGAAATAATAGCGAATCCATCTCATAGGCAAAACTTTCTGGATCCATCTGAATGTCTGAATATGTTGGAAGGTGTTGGAAATCTCCAAAATAATCTCGCATTCGACCAAGTCTTATGTCAAAAATAGTACCGATTGGTCGACAGAGAGACCTGACGACGGGTTCGAAAATATTGAGTAGGTTTTTTATGGGAGGAAATGGATCGACAACGCAAGCAAGGAAGCAAATGTGACTTTTAAGCGATGTCAGCGAACAGTGTTTTGTTGGTCCCATGCATTTTACCAACGCGTCAACGAACGTGGCCTTGCTTTTGTCCATGTTTATGATGCTGGTGTTTGCTGAAATTTCGTGTTTACTTGGAGTTTCTGTTGGTTTCATTCCTGAAGGTGGATGTGGAGATGATGATTTTTGTATGTCACCCGACACCTCACCGTAGTCGTTGTCATCTGCATAATGGCATCAAACAATAACCAAGAAATTTGCTTCAAATGTTTAACTCTATCATAAGAAATTCAATCTAATATGCAATTTATTTTCATTATTTATCTATTTACCTGAAGACTGTCTGCGGGATCGGACAAAATTAAAGGTAGGACCGGCTAAATTCTCAGTATTCATTGGGGGCGGGATAAGGAGTGCTGGAGTGACCACGGGACCTGAGAGTAAAAAAATGACTTTGGTCTGGATAATCACTGCATGTGGAATAATTCTCAAATGCAAATACCTGCAGTGATGCGTACAACATTTAGCAGTAATAGATATGATACCACCAACGTCTTCATATTATTCGATACTTAAAAATGATCTACCGATTGATTTCTGAATTTTATGCACAAAACCTGAAATTATTAATCCTTGCAGTTGGCAGCACTTGTTAAACTTATTGTTTAATATAAACAAACAAATATTATTTCTTGGAATCACCAAGCATATCTGCTACATGCATAGCATAATTGAATGGGTTGCTCATCATATCCGGATTTACATATTACATGCAGCATACATAATTTTCAAGTCTGAGCTTTATTACATTGACTTATTTGAGGAAATTGAATTACAAAGTTTTAGTTTTTACGTCTCTAATTAGTTTTATGCCATTGGCGACTAATCGGTCTAATGAATTTTCAATTGGTCGAGGTCTTTGTCTTCTACTTAAAAACGTCCCAAATTCATTCATTGCAGTTGATACTACTCTAATGTCTTCATCTCCATCTACGGTGGACACTATTGAGCCATTGTATTTATTTGCAGTCCCTTGTTTGCTAGTAGAACCACCAAATTCACTAATTTGTTTCTTCGATTGCTTTATTATTGCAGTTTTAGTTTCAGAAGGCATTGAGGCAGGCCGTGGCAAAAATGTCGAATTTGCCGAAGAAATTGATGGAGCTGGACTTCGTTGTGAATGCGTGACTGATGGAACAGTCTGTGAAAGGTCATCATCCCCTCGCCCTTGGCAAATAATGTGTCCCGGAATATAACCACGACCAACGTGAAGAAGTATAAAAGACGCAATATAAATAATCAGCAAGATCAACACCGAACGTGGATAGCCACAGTTTTTAATGGCAGCCGTTATACAATGTGCGATGCCCAAGCTGAATTGCACCTAAGCAAATTATAGATTAATTTATTAATTGTTATTATTTATTAATAAATACTCACAATTTGGCTGATTGTTGCAACAGTTTTAAAGGACGACAACTTTGCTCCACCTACGTGTAACGTTACGATGTGAAAGTAAAGATATGTGATCACGTGGAAAAATGTGTTGATCGATGCCAATATTACGCCTGAAATGGAAGTAAAGTCAAATATATAGATTACATAATTCACATAATAATAATAAACATGTTGTAACTTTTGTATGATTATCTATGCTATTATGTTTTATGTACATACTGCTTCCTCCTGGAAAGTATCGCAGGCCCAGCCAAACCAGGAACAGCATTGAAGAATGGTGATAAAAGTGAAGACAGTTTTTCTGAGATGTCTTGTGTCTCAGTATGATAATCATCGAGTCAGTTAACTGCATTTCAATATTATTCAATAGAACGACGTTAAATGCGTACAGGGTTTCACTAGGTGTACGTATGAACGAACCTCAAATATTTTTGATATGAAATATGCTAAAAATCCATTAGCAAGCTGAAAAAAACAGTGCATTTGTGGTCATTGTAAAATAAAATAAATAAAGCTTGTATAAAGTTCTCACTCCCAAATTCAATTTCTCATCAGTTCCTCCAACTGCTTGGCATATGGGACTAAAACGTCCGGTGATTTGGTAATACAAAAACTGTGGAATATGTCATATTTTTAAACGATACATACACGTACAATGTTAGTCGTGAAAATAATACGTCAAAACTTACGTAAATAAGTAAGCAAAAATTGCTCAGTAGAATGAAAGCATTGTAATAATGGAGAAAGTATGTCATTTGCAGTGGTTCTCGATCTTTTGCAATCTTTGGCACTATCACGAAGCTTAATAGAAAATACGTCGTCAGTACGATGATGGGAGTCCATACAGAGCTGCTCAACCAATGCAGGGTATGTTTATTTGCTTTTTGGAATTTAAAATTTAAACCCATGTTAAAATATGTTGCACACCTATGCGAGTACTAATTATTGTACATACGTAAGTGTTGAGAGTTTGTCAAATACCTGCGTGGATCAATATGCCACGTATTGCGTCCATCTCCACGAATGGCAATATAAAAAATTTCTGTCCTTATGAAATGACTTCAGGCTTTAGGGATAGCGTTAAATGCATCATCGTTCAATTAAATTGCAATGCGGTGTCGCCCTTCAAAAATGCTGTGGCATAACTTTGCTAATAAATACAATTTTATTGTGCACCGTTGTCACTTGTTACGCAATTATTACAGAATTTGAATTTCCATTACCAAGATACCAATATTATTTGACACTTTATCATTCTATGGGGCCCCAACCCCATAGAAACGATGTCAGTTAATCGTGCCAAGATACCTCGATTGCTTGACATTAAGTATCTAGGTAACGGGTCTCCCTTAACGGTTGCGACAAATGGTCGAGTTACAAATAAAATAATTATTTTTTAAAATCTTTGGTTCTTCTCCCATGGGCGTGAGAACCAACTCTTTGACCTTTAATAACTTTTGAATGGGCAGACATAGAGACATAATTCTTGAGGACAAAATCGTCGTAATTTTTTGATTGATTTTTTAAGCTAAAAATCTTGAGGGTACTATGTCTAATAGTAAACTTGAAATTTGCAATGTGCAGCCTTTATTTAGCCCGAGTCAGGCGTTGCGGTTGTCGGTTAAAACGACCATTGACTAGTGGAGTGGCATATTTTTGAAAAATCTGTATGGATTAGTCCCTACGGTCTCACCCGTTGTCAAAATTTCAACTTCCTACTACAAATTTGGGACTTTTCTATGACATTTAATATTTTTTCAGTCAACCCCTAACCACTTAAAAGACCCCCACCGACCTAACCGATCATGCCCGTCTTTGAACTCATCCTTACTTTTGACCCGAAGATGAACTTCGCAAAATTTCAGGTCGCCATATTGTGTTTAAAGAGAGTTATCGTGCGCACAGACATCTTGACAAATCTATAAGCCCATCCGAAAAGGCCTAAAAATTAGATTCCCCATTGTATATAACCCATGACATATTTTCAACAGGTCTTATTTTTTGAAATCTTCAGTGCAGGATCCATTTAGCTCGAGTCAGGGATTCTGTCCCTGACTCGGTGAATCCGAGCTCACTTCTATTTTTTTCGAATTCACCGACATGATAATATTACCAACCTCCGTGGTGTGGATGATTAAATGTTTGCTAGATATTTTCTACTATTTGGCATTTTAACTTCATATTCTTTAATGAGAAGTCATAAGTATCACCGTGCCGGATTTAATGTTTTTCAAGCAATTTCTAATCGGTATGGGTCACCCCATAGGGTCCCTCAAAATAAAATTCTATCAATGTCATTTCATATTCTTCCATTAGGCCCCATAAGCCACATCTCGATATGACCATTTTGAAAATCCAGTATGAGTCACCCCATCCATGGAGTCCCTCAAGATGAAAAATTTTCCAACTTAAATTCATTTTTTCTATTAGAAGTCATTAGCTACCTCTGTACTAAATTTCAGCTTTCTACGACAATTTTGAATTTCGAAATTTTATCCACTCACATGACCCCCACCAGTCAACCACTTGGCCGATTTCGCCCATCTTCGAACTCGTTTCCTAACTTGTCCAATATGTACATAGATACATGGTAAAAATTTCAAGTCAATCGGTGAGCTCGTTAGAGAGTTATCGAAAAACAGACGGACGGACATGACGTTTCCATAAGCCCTGCCTCGGGTCGGGCAAATAAAAATGTAAATTTATTTTGTAACTCGGCCATTTGTCGTAACCTTATAGACTGATAAAGTGTCAAAATTTGACACTTTATCACTTTAATTTGACACTTTATTATTTAATAATCTTGCCAAGATACTAATAGTCAAGTAATTTCGTTCGTATTTGATTTTAGCAGCTTAGCTTTTTAGTAACGCGAGCTTTTATAAAATTCATACTACGAAGACTAATTTAAAATCAAGCAAGGCTAATTCTAACAATAAGTATCATCACCTTTCGACGTGACTTTCCTTCAGGGAAAGAGTTGTTCACCTTGTCTATTTATTACATTTTTGCATATTTTTGCATTGCCAGAAATTCTTGTTCCGTAAAAATTAATCATATTAAAAATCCTCTATGATTGACTTTGTAATGCAGTATTTTAATCAAATCGACTTGCAGGTGATGCAGAATAATATTGTACTGTTGATGTAATCATGTTAAGGTATCGCAATATATGAAATCTCGTGAAATCATTTGACTGGCGTATCCAATTTAATTGCAAATCCTCAAAAAATTTAAATTGAACGGAACCATTTATTCATTTAATTCTAGCTGATACATTGTGATATATTCTGAGAGGACATTTTTCTTTACCATTGGCAGAAATAAATTAGAATTCAGTCAATACCCCATCATATTCTATTACGATTCTGAAATTATGGAGATTTACTTGCTTATGTAGCCTATAAAAGAGCTTCTCTGTTATTTTCCAGTATTTTAAGTCGCCAATAATCCGCAAGGAAGGGCAAGTTTTTAGAATATCTGTCAAACCTCCGAGCAAAGTAATGTTGTTTTTGAACAATAATCGGAAAACTTCTAAATTTTCAGAGCCGCGTTCAAACAATTGAAAGATATCTTCGTCCCCTACGGCACTTGGATGATAAAGCAACTCCCGGATTTCCAAGTAAACTAGTTCACGGCATTTTTTCACAATAGTTTTTATAGTCTCCCATTCATAGACCATTGAAATTGTAACTTGTTTTAAATCGTTTAAGGGATACTTGTCACTGACTGTTCCTTTTAAGGGGGCCTTGATCCTCTGAAGATTTGGTGCAAAATGACCTAATAGGTCAATAGGGATGAACTGACAGACTGATTGCGTGTAGCTACAGAAGTTGATTACGGTAAGTTGATCCAGTTGGCAGTAAGCAATAAGACGTTCATTCTAAATGAAATTTTTTTTTAACAATAAATGTGTTAAAATCAAAACGTAATGATAAAATGCAAGGACTTACAGAAAACAGCAGAAATCCAACTTCATACCCAATATCGTCAATCCTCACTTCAAATGATGGTAAAATTGCATGCGTGCAGGCTAAAAGACCTCTCACAAAGCAGAAGATGTCTTCACAAAATTGTGTTCGAACATTCAGCACCAAGCTTTGTCTCAGGGGCATCAACGTTGGACTGGTGTTGAAATTTTTGCAAACAATTTTTGTATTCCCAGTCGGAGTAAAGAAAAATTTATTTGGAGTTGCAACTAATTGGGGACATGCCATTAAAATAGAGCTGCAAAGCACTCGATTGGTGTTTAACAATTGAGACATGTCGAAATATTCCAACCTATTAGGTGACAATCGTAATTAATTATGCATCCCTGTTAATGTACATATTAGTACATATGCATTGATGAGCTCACGTTTTTGTCAGCGGTCTCAATAAATATTTCGGCATGTTCCACGCCATTGCTTGATTGAATCTCACTCTGTACCTGTTTTCAGATTCCACGTCTTTAAAGAAAAGTAGGCGAATGCCATCACTTGTTGCCGCACTTCCATTTATGTCCAAATATTTAAGACGATAACAATGTTCCCCAACTGCACGAAGGAGGTCATCATTGGCTGCTTTACCTCGAATGACTAATTTTGTCAGATTATTGAATCCGTCCATAGTTTTTTCAAAGTCGTAGCCGGTGTATTTGTCGAGATTCAACAATGGGTTTGGAGAAGAACTAATAACGTCATCAAATAGAATTTGAATTTCTCTGACATTCTGAATTGTTTCATTTGACTTTAAGGTCTCGACAATTGAATTCCAAGCAGCTATATCGACAGGTTGATCTGAATTAAAAAAACACGTATGTAACTGACTAGGTTAAAAACGCATCTGTTCACAGGGATGGCCCAAAACTGATGTCAAGGGGCAGCATGGAAGGTAGGAGGTTAACTGTTTGAGTGACAGCTGCATTTACATGCTAAAAGTGGGCATAAAGGGGTAAAAGATGGGGTGCTAAAAGCCGATTTTTCCGTGACATCGTGTTTCATAGACCACCCTACATGAAATATCGACTAACTTTTATATCGTAATGGCACAACTAAAATAAATCTAAGAAACATATTTTTGTCAGTTTCGTTGATCATAAAAAATCCTTCTTGCAAAAAATCCAATACTTCTGCTGGATGTAGTTGTAAAAATAGATCCATGTTCTTAAAATCGGCTAAGGTAGCTTCATAGTAATTTGTAAGTTGAATCCAGGTATTTACTGCAGCATTAGTAATACTTTTTAGCTTTTCCGGGCCAATCCATTTTCGAAACTTTAGCACGTTGTCGTTAATGTAGGAACGATAAATTGTATCTGCAATACATTTAAGTTTTGCAGTTTTGATCTGAAATTAGTTAAGTGTGACATTATGTAGGCAGACTATTTCGTACCTCGACAATACTGTTCTGCACATGGGTACATTTCAACTTCCTATTTTGGAAAAAGGCCATTAAGTTGTGAATTGATTAGAAAATATTTATGAAGAATAATATCCTGCCTTTCTCTGGATTGCATCAGGCTGCAAATAAATCGAAATTGAATTGATAATCGACAAATGAATGCTTCCGGAAAGAAGTAAGTATTTACTTCTGGAATTCGATGATTCATGCATAAATATCTATTTCAGGAAACTTACCCACGCTATACGTCTTAATGATTTAGTCTGAAGTGATGGAACATTATTTCTTACGGGCATTTTATGGTTTAAGGTTAAATTTGTGCTATCATTAAAATCAGAACGTAGGAGTCTATTTTTAAATGGTTAGTCGATTTACACGCTCAATTCCATGTGCAAAATCAAAATAAATAGCTCAATCGCATAACTTTACAAAATAAAATGTTTTATTGACATCCCATAACAATGTAACAATAAGGTTTCTACGGGTTTTACTACGCTGGTCGATCAAAGTACACACATTACATTCAGGCATAGATGATATCAATTACGTATAATCTTTAGGGAGGCTGTCCAATCGACAAGAACTAAATCTTGATCGATAAGTCATTTCGATCGCTATCTACATACATATATTTTGCCGATAGAAACTCATGACACTCTATATTTTATTATTGATGAAGGTATTTTCGTATATGAGCTACTTCTTACAAACTTTGTCGCACGAATTATTTATGCAAAGTACATACACAAATTGTCTAACCTGTGACTAAAACGGTACCCTACACTGGTATCAGTCGTCTAGCGCTATATAAATGGTCTTGACTCGCTTTAACTCTGTATTGTACAATAAATCCATAATTATGACATGTTGCTATATTTTACCTAATCACGATTTTGATTCGTTTCGAACAAGAAAAATAAATTTCAATCAGTCCGTAAATCAGTTTGATTCTTATGACTATAACCAGCTAAGGAATGGGCTTATTATTTTGCCTAATTTGAGGTACAATGAGCGTTTTGCTTCCTTCTTCAGTTTGACCAAATTTCACATCTTCATTTCTTGGGCGATTGAGAAAATTTGCGGTGGTGGTACGGCTCACAAAGGGGAGCTGGATAAAAACGTAATTTTTGAGTTATTGCACATACAAAGTTCATTGGAATGACACTGCATTTGATCTTGCAGTGTGGCGTTGATGAATATTTATTTGTAGGTTAATTTTCAAGAGTTGTTTTTAACTAGTTTTTCTTTTAACTGTGTAAAATTCATATATTTAGCGAGACAGCTTTACTACAAAATAACTCCAACACCAAGTTTTAGTATTTAAATTAAGCCGTTAGAACTGTTACACATAAGTAGAACATACATTAAACTACTGCATTTTACCTTGACTAATGTTGTTCGTTAATTTTTGCACAGTCAAGTTGACATTTGAAAATAAGACTCGACAAATGGTATGCAAAGAGAATGGACTTTACTGTAATATATGTCATAAGATATTGTAAGCTAAGGGGTGACTCATGAACGAATGATATTAAATTGTCAGTATAATTATTTAAATATTACATTTTGTTTCTACGTTTGAACTGTGAAACACTATTAGCAGTCTATAACTTCCATCCTAAATGATTTCATAGGGGCCATCCGAAGAGGACCTTCCATCATGTCATCAGCGTCATCCGGTAAAATATCAGTTCTATACTCTGTGACCTATTCAAAAATACACAAAATTAAACTCTCATCCAGCCAGGGTAGAGGTCAGGGTAGAGATCAGGCGACAGGAGGGAGTCTTATGCGAAATAATAGTATGCAAAGAAATTAAGGTTCCTATTAAATCATATAATCATTGTTCACTGGTAACAAAATTATTCACGCATTTGATGGTATGCAAGTTTGACTCGAAATTAACCAGTGTCATGGGAAAAATACGTCAGTAAAATGCAACAAGGATGGTGAAAACATGACTTCAACACTGAAATAGTGATGATTTTTGAGGTTCGATTATGATAACAAGGGAGGTTGTAGTGTGGTATACATACAAATTAGTAATCAAACACAAAACCATTGAAAAAAGTGCAGTGCTAAATTAGTGTAGTGCACAAATAATGTTATAAAGTGGTTAAAAACAAGTACCCGAATCGGGATTGAGAATGGCGTTAGTAGAGAATACACACTTTAGTGAGGATTACATGATCCGACATTTATTGGCCGTCTGCAAATAATTGCAACAAATATTTATAGCACAAGTTATTCAGGTTGTAAAATCTTGAAGATCTTTCATTGTCATGATGTAAGTCTTTGTTCAAACTTCACAAATCAACACAGTACAAATTCGCACAATACAATATAGCTGTCCACCACTATTCAAGTGGGGGTGGGGGAGTAGTACGAATATTAATTATCATTGCTACATACATATTTTACATATATAGTCAGTTTTAATTCTTTGATACTACTCCGCACACGGTTAATTGATGATCATTCTTCTTGCTGGCTCACTATAAATTCTATTTTAGTACTTTCAAATTGTATGTATTTAGTAGTCTTAGTAGATCTCTGTAAAACATATTAGTACTCTATATTCAATATATTATAGCGTGTCGACTTGATTCACTAGATCGTTGAGACTTGGAATACTCTCACAAATTATTGGCTGCATATATAGTCTATTCGGGTTAATATTTAACTCGGTTTTACTTCAGGTTTTTTTATCGTTTTAGGCTAAAGCCAACGTCTGTACCAGGGCCGTTCTTCAGCTCCAAATCTCACCTCATAATCCTCCATCATAGGCCTTGTTGAAGCTGCAACAAGAAAAGGAAAATCGAAATTATCACATATATACACTTAGTAATCGTTTGGGTGAGATGCATTCGAACAAATTTTACTGACCTGCAGTATCGATTCTTCTCATTGTTGTGGAAGCACTTCGTGGTCGTCCACTTGGGCCAAGTATGTTAAATCTGTCCATTAACCACCCTGCAATTATTGGAACAATCCCCACAATAATGAGGGCCAATGCAATACACATGCACCACCCAGGATATGGCAGCAAGTGTGTTTCCCCCTGAAAGATTGTCCATTTATTGCGTAATTAATTTCATCGTATATCGAGTTACTTCAGATGATAAACCTCGCACTCGTACCTTTTCGCTATCCCAGGCATCGTAGACGGGGCTATTTCTAACTTTTTCAATCAGAGATCCAACAAGAAGAAGACAGAGGAAACCAGGCCCAACTATTCTCCAAGTGATCTGCCAGTACCATCCTGTACGAATAATTGAAATTAAATGAATAATTATAGGTTATATAATATAATTTGTATTACTTTAATTAAGAGCTTTGTCCTAAATGACTAACCTGGATAGTACCCTGTCATGTATTCGACATCCGCAGAGAACCTATAACGCAAGTGAAAGCGTATTACATATTATAAGTTCCGCTACCACACAATCTTAGGTAGTGAATGTATGCATATGTACATATCTAAGTAAATCTATAGTATGACGCATAATGTTGAAAATTTTATCTATTAGGCTGACCTTTCATGGCCATAAATATACATCACGGAAACAATTTCCAGGAGTGCGATTATCACCAATCCTACGCAAAAACCAAAAGCAATTATAGTTATTATCTTGAGAGGCAAATCGAGAATTCATTCATATTTATTATACTTACCAGTTGTACTGGCATATCCATCTGCAAAAATAAATATGAATTGGAATTAGTATTAATTATGGAAGGATACGAGAATAGGGTTTAATTACCCAAGCGTTTATTGCAGTTTAGTTTACGAAGACCACAGAAAAATTATTCGATAAATTTCGACAAATAAAAGCAGCACTCACCGAATAGAGAAACCCAATACTCTCCGGCTCCAGTCACAAAAATCAATCCACACACAAATGAAATGAAGCAGACGATGGCTACAAAAATAAGTCATATTATTATACGTTATATATACTTCTAACTATCAGAGCAATTTATCTCACCGGTCAGCAACTCTTTTCTAACGTTTTTGAAGTATGAACATTCGAAAACAGTGCTGTAACAAAAATGCAAAGTCGATTAACCTAAGTTGTTTGTGTGTTTGAAATAAAACGGATTATGTAAAACCGTACTTCACAACTCCTTCCATAGTTCCAATCTGTGAGCCAAGACCGAGAGCGAGCAGCATAAGAAAGAAGATAATGGCCCAAAAAGGAGACGCCGGTAATTCTACTATTGCTTGAGTGAAGACCTGTGTTAGACAAGTAAATAATAAATGCATAGATCGCGATGAAGGTGAAAGTAAATTATTATTCTTACGACAAATGCGAGACCAGTTCCAGCAGCTGAAAGCGAAAAAGATGTAATACTGATTAGCGATTGTACATTACCGTTAGTATCATTATTCCAATATTTAATGAAGATCATAATGCTAAATACGCATCTTTTGTGTAAGAATGGAGAGGTATCACATTCAGGGACCATTTATCAAACCAGACACGCATTTATAGTCTGTAACAATAGAGCGAACTATACATAGTTCTAAAATCGCATTCAATAATTGAGTCTCAATTTCATGTGCAGAAGTTGGTTCGTTTGAAGACAGGTTATCATTAGGAAGACTCAGTCTCTGAGGTACCACTATCGGATTTCATCATCAGTACTTTTATAAATTTTGTCATCAGCTTCGATGTTATTATGCAAGATATATGTAAAATTACTCGAGTATTCTTTGACTTTCAGTAAGTCTAACAGAAATGTTACCTTCAATGAAGGATGTTTTAAAAGATATGATGCTGCGAAAATAAATTATGCGTGCAAAAAATACATTACTCACCAGCAGAATCTAATTCTTTCTCAAGACTGCAATCCAAGAACGCAGAACCGTTCAGAGATTTTTCATCCGGAAAATGCTCCTTCATGTACGACTCGTATATATTGTCCGTGATGTTGCTGATGTCCGAGTATTTGTCGGACAAGAGTTCTCGTAATACTTTTTTATTCCTATATATTTACATATGTACATTACATAAGCAATCAATCATCATTAGTGTCTTCTAACTTTTGTCACTGCCAAAATTTTCGAGCACATACCCATCAATGCAACGATCATGAATAGCGGTAGCCTTGAAGCCAAGAATGGAGAATATCACTATTGACGCTAAAATCAGACAGAACAAAGTAAGAACAAGGAACGATGTGAGATCGATAACACCGGACACTCGGGATATGATAGCGACTTACCGTACATGGCTGTCAATGCATTAGTGCAAGTTATGAAGATCACGTCCTGAAAGACACATAAAATATGAAGATTTTCATAATTTTTTTTACTGAAATGTAAACGTTGACAAACCTTATATAAAAATTATGACTTTACGTACCTTCACACAGTTATTTCGTGGCTTATTATAGGAACCAAATGCAATTAGTGACCCGAACGCTAGCCCAAACGAGTAGAAGACTTGCGTAGCCGCATCCATCCAAGTTGCCAAGTCCAAAAGTTTTTCCATCTTTAGGATATTTTTAAAACACAAGGTCATCTCACATATTTATATAACGCTCAATATTGGCACCTATTCGTCAAACATGTATTAGATAATACTGTACCTTTGGCTTGTACATGTGAATCAATCCTGCAGCCGCACCTCGGAGAGTAATTCCCCGAACAAAGAAAATTGTCAATACGACGTATGGAAAACACGCTGTGAAGTAGATCACCCATCCAGCAGATTTGACGCCACGCATTATAATGAAATACACAAATACCCAAGCCAACAAGAGGCAAAGGGCCATCCACCATTTAATTCCACCAGTTTCATCTGCACCCAATGAACGAGATTATAAAATCATAGTAAAATTCTTTCAATCTCTATAAAAATGCTCACCTATCGATGGAGAAATGTCCAATGCTTCACGATACCAGTAATATGCAGTTTCCGAAGACTTTACACATTCTGGGACTGGCACTGTGACGTTTCCGATTTCAACTGTGGGACAACTAGCCCACGGCAGGGGTGACTGTGAACACAAAAATTTTGACAAGTTAATTTTTGGAATATGTACAGGTGAAATTACTTAGGGACCATATGACCTGACCGCTTTGGGAGGAAAGGGTATAACATAATGACCCACGCAACTTGCTATAATAGTGCCTGCCGTATATATGTAATTGTCTACTAAGAACCAGATAATTTCGGATTCTTACAGTTTTTATTGTGTCGTAACATTTAGTGGTGCAAAGTAGGACAATAGTGCTAATCCAGTGCTGCCCAATAAGCTCTTAACTTTGACGATGTATGTCGTTATTATTTACCCGAAACGATTGGAAGAGGAAGAAAAAACACCAGGTGATAATGACGTTGTAGTAGAGTCCTGCAATGCAGAAAAAAGTACATAAATGTGTCGCCAACATACAAAGTATTATGTAATAATTATTTAAAATAATTACCGACAAGGAAAGCAACGATAGTACCTGAAATGGGTGGAATTAAAATAGAGCCATATTTATGAACAATACTAATTCCGAAATTTCGAGATTTTGGCCTTACTTGCAATGCCGATTCCCCCGATCGATGCATGAATCATATTCCAAGTTCCCAGTGACCCTTGTCGTAGCTTTTGGCCGATTCCCAGTTCGATTAGTAGCAAGGGGGCTCCCTCCAGCAAGACCATAATCAGGAACGGTATTAGAAATGCTCCTACAAAATTTAAAAAATAAGCAACATTGAAGGGCATGCTAAACTCTAGAAATCATCAATGTAATCTGAATATGTTGCAATTTTACGCGAATTTGTAATATAATTGTGTACTTCATGGAATTCTGATTAATGGTACCTAACTAACGAATTTGACGAGCACCAACGCATGAGTCATACACGTGGGCACTTGTTGTGTTACTTTGAAGTGCCATTAGCAAACCAATCAAAATATTCATAAAGCAGGGTTGATGGAGTGAAAGTAAAGAAGACTCGAGATGATGCGGTCTCCTGGAAAAATGTACCGTGAAAGTATTGCAATAGTTCACGAATGGTGATTGGGATAAGTCAAGAAATAAATAAATATGGTGATTCTCTTTCTTCCTCACACCATACAAACAACTAACAAGTTCGTACGACAGAAATTACAGGACAGAAAAATGAGCAGCATTGGCTTCGCATTTGAATTGAATGATTATTAATACAAGAGCACAAAATCGATTTCAATTTTATTCCAGAATCTATTGTTTACGAGTTTTATGAAAAGTCCTGTCTTCGGCAGTGACCGAGTCCAGATTAAAAATGTTGATGCATGCACGACGAGTTCATTTGCTATGTCAGTTAATTCACTGCCAAAGTCCAAAATATTTTTCAGTTTGTATTTATGGCACAATTAACTTTGGGTCAATATCGATGAAAGCATATAAGAAGCCTTTATATTTTTTTTACTACGTGCACAACTTTTTTTATTATCATCGTTGACTGGCGGTGTAGCATAAAATCAAATAAATATGAACACCTTGTGTAAGTTGTGTCATAATAAAGATCGATATGCGATAGTCGTATGCATATAAATGTCTCATACAAAAACTCAACAATTAAAGGCTTATTGATTACATGGATAAGCAACTCTCGGACTCTATCGTCGTGACGTAATCAATAATTCAGGTTGTGTTGAGTTTATTCAAATAATTAAGGAAGCTAAGACTACGCTTCAAAGAACAAAAATTGGCAGAACCTCCTGCACGATAACTTCTTATGATGCATGTTCTCTCAGGAAGTGAATGTTACATAATATGGAAAGGGCTTTCACATAGTTGTGGTCTTGAATGACACGCTTAGAATTTTTGGCCAGTGTTTTGTACAGCTTTCCTTCTGCATCCAGAATTGTGTAGCCAGAAATAGATGAGATCGAAGCAAAATCTTACGTGCAAACCAGTCGTCGTCTGCACTGCCAAACATTTACTAAAATTAGCCATTTCTTGAGCCAGACCTTAACCATACACATATGCTGGAGACATGAACATATAGTCAGTTTTAAAAGCATACAATCTTGAAAAGTGCACTCTCTGTTGATCAATATGCGGTAAACTGCAAGCAACTTGAAATCAATTCCAAAATATGTGATCTGTATGGTATATGAATGCGAGACATTGATCAATTTTTGACCTACTGAATGTTACATACCATTTCTTCAATGTACTAAATACTATGCCTGGCAAACACATTTAGCGACAATAAAGAAGACCATAAAACAGAGTCTTGAATCCGAAGTGTATTTTTTGGAAGCACGTCAAGTCATTCATACTTTGTGCATCCTTCATCTTATCAGGAGCCAACTGAATCATTTGTTTTATACTCCAGCCAGAGTTTTGCAAGTTCTGTTCGTCCAAAGGATCTTACAAAACGACTCGACACACATGTGTGTGGGGTAAATTGTTGGCACATCACGCGGAAATATTTGGCATCCGAAATGACTACATGCAGGGTGACAATGTCAGTGAGATTGTACATACAGCGTGATGTTGTTTCTTTCTCAGATCCCCATTTTCCGGTGTCATCACGTATTAGCCTTAAAAACTCAGGTAACCTTTCTTCCCATCAAGAATGAGAGACGTCAGATCGGCCATGAACTAGCAAGGCCTTTGCCGTATTGCTAATGACTTTGTGTCTAATCTACGACGAAATTTGTTCTCAACATGTTACGTGTTGCCACAACTAGAAAAATACTTATTACAGGGACTACATATAAACTGACTCTGGTACATACATGGTGTAAACCCTGTATGTATTTCCCAATTAATTTGTGTACGATGAAAAAAGCTGATCAGACATTTCATCAGACAAAGCGAAATGGTACTCACCCCCTCCGTTCTTCTGGCACAGGTACGGAAAACGCCAAATGTTTCCCAAACCCACAGAGTACCCTACAACACTGAGCATGAATTGAGTCTTGCTGAAATATCAAGAGGACACACAAAAATTAGCATGCGTAATTTGTAATATGGAGATAAAAAAATATGTTTACCTTTCCCATCCTGCATTTTCACCAGTGTCATTCGCCCCTCCAGGACCGGTTGCACCCCCATTTACTGCGAAACACGCTTCGGACTGCAAATTAACATAAGTTGTAATTAGTAATTAGGGTTAATTAATTATAGAAGAGATGTGCATGATTTGACATATGTTATGTATGCATGTAGTTTTATGACATTAAATGTTATGAATTAATATGTGATTTCATGTAGAAATGAAAGGAGAAATCTTATTGCAACGTATTTGCATATCCTCGTTTTCTTAAAAAACTTAGGGTACACAGCGTAATTCACTAATTCCAACCATCAGTGTTCGAAAGTGCTCGAAAAACTTACCGGGATTTCTCTCATCATGTGCACTCCATTGTTTCTCAGACCGTCTTCGTCCAGCTCGGTGTTGTTGGAGACTGTGAGCGCATTGTGGGAGTACGGACCCTTCACATTCACCGATTTCTTGTCCATGTTGCGGAGTTCCAGCTTCGACCAGTTTTATTAGTTGACTGATTTTCCACAGATAAGTTTTGTTTTGTCAAGTAGTACAATATATTTTGAGACTAATCTTAAGTAATTGGCTTTCTATAGACGCATTATTATTGAGATCCCGACAAATTATGTTGTTGATGACTGATTAGAATCTTTACTCTCACGTGGGATGGGATTACCACGAAAACTATGTGTACATATCTTACAGGATTCACAAACAAATATTCGGTTGCTTTCAATACAAGTATTTTTGAAGCACACGGTTGCGATTGAGCAAAAGTTGCTGCGGTATAGGAAGAATTTGTATAGATTATAATATTGCAAATTCGCTGCCTGTCATAAAACTTTTGAATTGCGTTACGGAACTTTCCAGTATATTTATCGACCTGATCTGTAACAGTGCAAGTGTGTGCAATGCGAAAGATACGAATTTTGCGTGGCTGGTAATTTTCGTCGTTCCTCAAGAGTTATAATGGTAAACTTAAGTTATGCATACGTAACATTAAATTATTTATAGTGTGCAATCGTAATATATGATGAGGAGTAACTAAATATCTGTTAGTAAACATCCGTACTTTAAATAGTAATAGCTAAATTGGTTTGAATACTACAGTGGAATCACTTTCGAGACTCTATTGAACAATATGTTAACAGTTTTCATGCAACAATCTCATGATCCAACGACATTGAATCGCATGATTATCCTTAATTCTGAATTATTCTAAGATCCGTATAATCTATGAAAAACTTAAAATAATTGAGTTGATACAATGAGATTTCTAGAATCTAACAGAAACCAAAATCTGTCGTCCCACTTTGGTTTGAGAAGATGTGTAGCAATAACGTGCGACGGATGGTGTAATTTTGTCACAACGTGGTCGGAAGGGGTTGCGAAGAACAAAGTGAAGTGCAAGGAGAACACCGAGTCAAGGGTTCAGTCAGTATGCTTCGAGAGTGATGTCTGAATTGCGACTGGATTAGATTCTGGTGCACTGCATTGCACGGAGCAGAGTTTCGTAGTAAAGTTCTGAGAGAGAAACCTCCTCCACAGACAGCGTGCAAATTCTCCCCCTTTGGAGTGTAGGTGAAGGAAATTCAAGTCAAAGTCACGCAGTGATTCGCCACTCCAACAAAGACCACCCGAACTTGTACGTTACACGCCGTCTTGTTTACCACTTTTGACAGAAAATGAGACGATCTCGAACAATGAATGATCTCGTTGAGCTCAAGAAGATAGGCTTCACGTCCCTCCAAGAATTCTCGACCCCATTCGAAAGTTAATGATATGATTCACTTATTATGTCCGTTTTCCTGCCAATATGCATCGAGTTTTCAATAGAGTTGTTTTATAGGAATTGCACAAAATGTATCCACATCAATGGGGAGATTTTTGATATGAGGCCACTTGAGATTTGTGAAAAAAAATCACTTTCTTTTTGTGTTGTGTTAGTCAATTTTAGGAAAAAAAAGTTGGAGCCTTCCAGCACCGTTGGGGCTGATACGCTGATGGCAAACGATGCCACAATCAACACGGTAAGTGACAAGTTGAAATATAAGTAATTGGGCTGACCTTCCACTCAGAAAAGAAGAAATTCTATGATGCAAGAGCAAGGTTATCAGGTAAACAGGATTGGATGTCTCGTTCTACGATAGCAATGCGGCAGCAGGTTCTTTTAATTGCAATAAATGATGAGTTCCAGTATCATCAAATCGAGGGGTAGTAGATGATGTTTCGCATGTAGAGAGGCAACCAGAGATACGTACGCAAGATCACGAACCAGGGTTGTTTTACAATTTTACTATGTTGATTATGATCCACGTGTGTTGTTGTATAGGACCCCAACAACTTTGCCACCCCACGAGATTTATACTATATGAATTTCGTTATTATTACGTGTGCGGACAAACAAGTCTTGTAAAATTCTCTGCAGAGCCCTGCAAATATTGTTTTGCGTCGATCTATTCAACTGGTTCATCAACCCGTTTAAGCCTTTATCCTTTATAAGAAAGGTCTTGACCGCTTATTATTTGCTTGGCTTACTTCAACACACAAAAGTCGTAAACCTATGGACCAACTTCTGTATAGGTAGTTATTTTATGTTAAAGAAAATATCGAATATTTAGTATGCAATTTTCGTAAAGCTAGATAGCTAGTTTTTCACACAAAGGTTGATGGTAATAGAAGCAATAGTACTCGGAAAAGTCTGCTCCACTGCTGTTTTGTCTGAAAGAACCGAGCCGAGATCCCACGTTGGCATTTAGCACTGCAGGAAAAGGGAAGATTTTGGGAATTTTTTTGTATTTTGAATAATGAAACCGGCGACAAACACTGAATTTCTCTTGGAACATTGGTTCTTTCGAATTTCTGGCCTTTGATAATAACACTAACAATGAAACGTTGGACTCGATTCACTCACATCACTTACATATGTAAATGTGTGCGATGGGAAGGAAACCGACAGAATGGGAACGTTCTGGGCTTCTAATTTCTTAAAAATCAATACTCTCCGAATAATTGTTCTTTTTTATTTTATGGTATTACGACTCCTCACTTAGCCATGATACGTCTGCCATGTGACAATGTTACTGTACTGGATGACGCAACCGATGACACATTGTATATATGCAAACCTTGCTACGTGGTATGCTTCGAGGAAGATATCGAGATTGGCTAATGGCACGAAAGCTTGAGACCATATAGTCCGCAACCTATTTGATGACTGGGTTGTGGAATGCGATGTAGCTGTTTAATGTTGCCAAAATATCGTCCTGCTTTCCCTTCCACTTTTACCGTCAAACTGGCCAAATGATGATGTGGGGTATGGGGATCGTGGGTCGCTTTGAAGTACGTGGTTGCATGCCTTTCTTCCTTCATTCGGGTCTCTCCGACATGGCTTTTCGCGAATTGTGGAAACCACGTACGTACGTGGACTACATATAACTATACATGCATTTGTAACGTATATGGAAGAACGTAGTGAAAGCTAACTGAAATATTCCTGCTGAAAAGTGAGGCAGTTGTATGTACACACTTCGTATATCCGTAGCGTGGGCTTATATCATGTCCGAATTCTTTAGAGAATAACTTTCACCCACTGCTCTCGCTCCATAATTTATTTCCATACCGAAATCGCATAGCTAGAAATCCTCTCAAGTTGAAATCTTGTAGGTACATCTATATTCAGGGGACGCATGTGTAACACGAGAACATCGACCGATCCGAATTTGAGATCCGACAGTTCCCGGACTGTCCCGTGCTTCGGGTATATGCAACTTACATATATCTATGTAAGTACATGTTACCGTTATGTGTATATGTACATTTGCCAATTTTGTATGCTTTTTGCTCTATCAAAATGTCAAGGATTAAACTTTTTAATTATTTGAAATACTGCTTCAACGTGGGCTAAACGTGGCTGGCAATTTATTAATTAGGCAAGACGTATGTAAGAAACAAATAATGGATTCATGCGTCCCTAATTATATACACGACTTCATAACAAATGTGTACAAATGTAATTACGTTATCAACAAACCAATATGCATTTGTCTGCATACATTCACAACAAATGTCAAATTTCAGTCTCTGGAACATAATGCAAGCGTTTTGAATGGTTTTTGTATACGTAAGTATATGCATAAAGTGTATGTATACATGTAGGTACTTTGGCCGATGGAGACGTGGACAATGCAGTAACGTGATGCTAGAGGAATGATAGTGTTGTCCTTTGACGCTTATTCATTTGTGCTCAGCAAAGAGATGATTCAATTATTTGAAACCATATGTACTCTGACATGCGAAACCTTTCAAGTCTCTTCCTCAAAGGTTATGACGCCACAAACTCTCCATTCCATTATGGAGTGGATTTTTTGCTCCATTCAGTTCAACTGTTCACAATGCTAACACATAAATCAAACGAAAGTTTAATTTCCAAACGTTTGTTGGTATAGAATGTCAATGAAGCAGATATCATCGT
This sequence comes from Folsomia candida, assembly GCF_002217175.1. Classification (NCBI taxonomy): domain Eukaryota; kingdom Metazoa; phylum Arthropoda; class Collembola; order Entomobryomorpha; family Isotomidae; genus Folsomia; species Folsomia candida. The sequence goes on along the minus strand of NW_019091193.1, from coordinate 9,340,056 downwards.
GCTCTCTGTCACCAACACATACCATTCATGCATATGTAGCAACTGTGTGAAATCTATGCTTAATGCTATTTTTCTATCAGTTCAAGGTTCATATGTACATTCATAAGATGCGATACCCAGTTGCATTTTTCTGACTGGATTTGACAAAGCATTACTCAATCCAATGTCATTCATTCATTCAACCTATTTCTGGAAAATTCCGTATAAGACCACATACAAAGTCTTGACTTATGTAAGTTTGACTACACCTGAAAATGCCAATCCAATTTAACGAATTAGTTTAGCATTGGACGATGTCAAGTTCACTGCAGAAAGGTTGCAAGTCAGTGGTGAAAACTGAAAAGCTCTTTCAACAAGCTTTCATGAGTTGTCAATCCTGCCAATCCTGGTTTAGTGCGTATATGTATTTAGATATTTAAATCATGCGGATAAGGAAGGAAGTGAGTTTGGATATTTCTACAAATTCGCTTCTTCAGACATCACGTAGGCCTGGTCCCACCATGCACAGGCTGGAGCAGATGCGGGAGTATAATTTCCTACTACCGACTTCCTAAGCTGAGGTATGGCAGGTTTTATGTATAATGAAACTTTCTGCGTAGTTGGCGAACTTGCCCTGCTTTAGACGGTACATTTGCACTTCTCCCATTCAAAAACATCTCTCGAGTCGGGTGTAATAATGTTTAGGGAAGAAACCTCGTGACCGAGTATGGAGAAGGAGGCTTTCTGAGATACAAACATAGCTTTGATACCGTCATAAGCGACTCGTCGTCGTCGTCGATCTATACTCGACTTTTTAGTCGATTTCCTCTTTGTCTCCTTTGCAGCCCTATTTACGAATTGACGTCACTCTTCTGCTGAGCCTGGCTTGGTTGATGCATGAGCTACCCTTTCTCCCTCGCCTACTCGAATAATGTGATGATCGAACGAGTTACTAAACCCTTTCTTTTCTCCCGTCAAAACCCGAGAAAGGAAGCGATGGTTGCATGACTTGTAGGCGGAGGAGAGATCACCAAGGTGCAAGGTTACATTAATTCAATTAACCTGGAATTTCCCCTCGAAATCCGTGCAACTAAGAGACTTCAGTCTTCAGATAGGGACATGTTTGGCTGTACCGTGCTAACTACTTGCTAATAAATGAACATGTAAAAATATTTATGTAGGCGTCTGCCGCACTTGGCAGGATGTGATCAAGTATCTGTGTATTTGAAATATCTAATAAAGTACAAGCATTAAGGGAACTATTTACATAAATCTATGAGTATGTATGTACATGCATATACCAGTTTATATAGAATCATTTGTATACATAAGTCTCAAGCTTATTGCACACTGCGGATGCAATTTGAAGCAGTATCACAAATCACAAATAATTAATTGCCGTTCACGCTAGATCGACAGCAGTCTGGACAAGTTAATATGTGGATGGTGATATCTGGCTGGATTTTATTGCGTCTTTGTACGAAAATCACAGAGAAAATTACTTTCAGTTTTATTACTCCCCGGTTCGATTTCTGCATATGTATATCTGCAATATCTCACAACTTGCTTACATATTATGTCGATTCCAGAAGGTTATTCTGTTGTATGCAAAATCGTAGTAATCGACACTCTTATTTTAAGATGACAACTTGGCGTATATCATGTTCATTATTTCCTTTGGTCCATTAAAATTAAGGAATTTGACATATGTATCGGACCCAAACTGGAGCATATACTAATTTAAGAGGTGTCAATTACATGTGGAGCGAATGAGACTAGTGGAAAAGTACAAAGTTCTTTGAATGTGCATCGCCTTTCATAATGCCCATTGCTTGTGATTTTTTATGGCCCCAACTAAATTGTTTAAGTTGCAAAAATGTAAATATATACCTACGAACCATAACATTGGTTGGACGGAAGAGCCGATGAATACATTTCTTCAACCCGTACACATTCAAACTTTGATTGTAACTTGACCCTATAACTTCAAGAGACGCCGTTACAATTATAAAGTCTGTGAATACGCGAGACAATAAATGAACTGACTCCGTTGTGCATGAAACAAAAGTTCGAATTCATATACATTTGTATGTGTACATAGCATGGCATACATAATGGAATTTTCCTTCATGCTATATTTACATACCTATGCAAAATTCTGTGAAATACTCAAGGACCACACTAAGATTATTTACAAACATTCCTTAAACCAGTTGTCGCCAGTCTTAGACACATTAAATTATGTCAATGAACTTACACTACATTGATTGGAATACTTTTTGAAAGATATGCGCATATCCAAATCTTAAAATAGCTTATTAGCATTAGAGCCAGACCTTAATCTTCATAAGAATAATGTCATCCGATAATTTCTGGGAAATAAATTATCGATTATGTGATTTAGATATGGTTTGGAAATTTTCACCATATCCCAAAGTGATGAGTCACACGGAATATTTAGTCACGAGCTGATATGCTTTTCACCATAATAGCGGATACACAATAATAGGGAATGGTATACTTAGGGTTGGCTGCAAACTTACGTAGATGAACAATGGTGACGGTGTAGATATGGGATTTTTCATAGGCAACTCTTGTAGAATTTTCACTCGAGCAAACCTCAAACTGCGCCATGACCTTGTTTCACCTAATTCGAGGAATTGAAGAGGAATTAGATTGTAAGGGAATGCATATATCCAGGGCTCAATATAGTTCAGCTATATTTATGCTGATGGAGGTTTGAGGAAAACTTTGGCCCATTATTTTGAAGTCCAGAGTAATTTGGGAAAGTTACATAGTTGAATCGTTCTTTATTGGTAAATAAATCTAGTTCTCCCCAAAATAGCAGAAAAAACTGATCGTAACGACTGACATTGTCATTTGAGGTTCAGCGTGTGAAACTATGCAACCTTGAATCCTCGTTTTTGATATCAACCTAGTTCTGGTTGGGGTAGGAACGATATAAATTCTAGGTAGCACTTGGTATAAGGTTGCTCTTTCTTTCTGCGCAATTTCTCCATTTCAGCTACACATTCTCTGATTCTAGAGTTATAAAAGACATGCCAAACAGAAGGCAATTCATTTCCTTGCTCGTAGACAGTCGTGAAACAATGCAGCTCGAGAGTCTAAAAAATCTAAGTACAGATCCAATGTTCGCTTATAAATACATGCATAATTTAAAATGCGCAGAATGTCGAATTGCAATACTTATTATCAAATTTATTTATGTAAGAGCTAATTAATTTCAAGATGCCCTTACTTACAACACAAAGTGAATGAAAAGTTCTGTTGAAATCTTGCAAAAATACGAGTCTCTTGAGCAGATTCTTTCATCATGGATAGAGATGAAAGGAGTTATTACAGTAGATTTCGAAATGATTAATGAGCATACATAACTCAGAAAACAGTTTCTGTCTGTGCGGCCTTGAATATGACAGAAGGATTCTGCCCATGTTCTGATGATGAGTACGTACAACTGTCCTGGTGAAATTCTTCATGCCTTTCTTCACATTTTCAGATGTATTTCGTTATATAAAGAATATTCCGCTATACACCTTTCCTTCCCAAAAACAGTTCATCTGTAGATAAAACCTTGCCAAATTTGATGTGTGAAATAGTTTTCCATCTGCTAATACTACTACCAGCTTCTGACCAGTAGTTTCCAGTGAAAGCGAGTCTCAGCTTTCACTTCGAAGTTAGACAATCTATGCAGCCTCTGAAAAAGCTTCTGCATGGACAGCCACAAGCAGATCACTTTTTAATCACCTTTACAGCATTCATTCGTCGCATATTCAGCATACATATTTATGCATATTCATGTGTACATTTGTATTTAGATTGAGCACAAATTAATGTTTACCCTTCCCTCGACGTGGTTTTTAACGAATATATTTTCCAGTACTTGTGTGTTTGCAGTAATTGCAAGTTATAATTATTGGGTTAAATCATACAAAATAAACATTCTGAGATGAAACTAACAAGGACGCTCATCATGAATGCATATCGTTTGGACAACTCTATATTGCCATTGACATCTGACAGAATTTGATTACTTTGTTTGAATACATAGCTCAATTTCTAGTTTATTTACTTTCTCTCATCATGCCAATCTATACCTCAAGGACCTGAAGACTCCTAACTTCCATGGATGCACGAGAAGATCGATGAAGATCTGAATTGAATCGCATCCCCATTGACCCAGTTCCTTGTATTTGTATAAACAAGATCCGACATCATGAAACCAAGTTTGATTTCTAGAATAAACAAAATCTCGAGAGAAGCAACCTCGAAGGAATTAAATTTTGCATTTTGAACGGAATTGTTCAATTTATGGTCTAGCAAGAAATTGAGGTTTATGTACAAGTTACAATTATAGAAAAATCATCTCTTCACAGGACAGAGTTATGTCTTCAAGAAAAAAGGTGATCATACTTTCACTACTCCTGATGCCAGTTGAGCATTGAAAGATGAATAAAATATTGTTCAAATAATGACATTTATATCATTCCAAACCCTTCTACAAACATGAACTCGGGATTATTGCCACTTCAGAAATACAGCACATTAAGTACTTCAGAGTCAGCAGTATCATATTGCTGACGTATCTTCGAATTGGATTTACTGAATTATTCAATTACATGCTTCGAAAATACAAATGAAGGATAAAATATATTTTATCTTGATTACATGCATACGACGAACCATTACACGTGCATTGCATGGCTAAAGTCATTACTCAAATATCAGGCGTGATGTAGCTGCGTGTTGACGAGATATTTACTTTCACCGGTTTATCATATACATAGATACATATTTATTCAGCGACGTGCAATTTGTTAATAAAATTTTATGACAACTCGTCATAATTTTTTTAAGTGAAACTGTCATGAAGTAAAATCATATTCTGAAAGCGTATATTTTTATTATTTTTACTTCATTTTTGTGCCATCTTTGAAAATCTAACCCAAGTTTTACTACAACTACATACACCAAAGTTTTAAACGACATACTTTTTGGTCTATTTATAATCATGATGATGTTCAGTCAGTCTATTTCATTGGCAAATATTTTATTCGCCGCTACCATTGCAATGAGCTTCCGTTTACGTAGTTTTACGTCATAGCATGCATTTGTGTTTAAGATGTTTTAATTCTAAAAAATGTGATGATATGATTATTGAGAAATAGTAATTGATGAAGTGTACAAATTTTTAAGTTTGCGCTTATACTTTATTGTGGGCTAAATGCATGTTCGAGAATTTGGCAAATGTCGCCGTGTGTGATATTTTTATCACAAGGGATCGCCCAAGCACTTGGTATTTTAAAAATAATTAATTTTTAGTTGAAAAGTGAGAAGGAATTGGCTACATTTGATTAATTTTTGTCCATTGCTGCTGTCCGTGACTTTGGTCAAAAATGTGGCTAAGATGCTCCAGGAAACCAGTGAATGGCTCCCAGATACACATAATAATCCGAAATCTAGCCGATATGAAGATGCAAGTTTACACCGATTTCCGCACTTGTCTGGCAGTAGTTCAGAATTTGCTTCGGTGTTAATTGTGTGAGATTTGGCGTCTACAAGCCGGATGAGTCGTTCTCCTTTAGGATATTGGCTTTGCTCTTAACTGTCCTATTTTTCAGCTGCATTCGTAGATTTTTATTATTTTCGAGTTGGTTCATTAGTAGAGAAATCTGGGGTTTCTAGACTGATAGAGTTTAAGGACCATGCAGCTCGTATAAAGAGGTTAGCGTACTGTGCTTATGCATATTGACGTCGTCAATCTTGATATGCTTTCCTTTATTCTTAAAGCGTTCTTCTTTGAGGGCAACGATCCACACATATGAAAACATTTACCGTTAAGTAAGTTGCAATAAGCACAACTCCAGGAGCATTTCTGTGAAAGTATGGTACTGCTAGAATCCCCAAAAAATGGATAAAAATTAATTGAGACAAGTTTGGAGAATAATTCGATAACACAATATAATTCGTTCGAGTCAAGAATTACCTGAAAGTCTACTTTCGAATTGAATGAGTGATAAGTATTTATCTTCGTGTAATAATATGCTAAATTGTGATGTTTAAAATATTATTTATTATTTCTACCCATTTGCGTACCTGAGACTTTTCACAGTTTATAAAAAATAACTGTGAAAAAATACTCTGAAAATTTGCAAGAAAGGCTTCAGGAAATTCAATTAAAAATTTCAGGAGAACATGAGTCAAAATCCAATGTCGGCATCCAGGATTCAGGTTGGGGGTCGCCAAATGCCTTCCTGGTTCCCGACGCCAATGGTAATTTTAACTTACTTAATTTGCATTTCTGATTTACATATTTATATTACAAAATTGACATTTTTCTGTGTTTAGGGAAATGCTACTAGAACTACTATGGCCACCCCTCCACCTTTACCAGAAGAACCTCCTCCAATAATGGACGAATCTGAGTATGAAGAAATTGACCATTTGCCCAGCCAAAATGGAGTAAGACGCGGTATGTATTAAGAAAGTGAACATTCTGCATTAGTAAAATAAGTTGGAATACTTTATGATAAAACCGCGTGATTATTAGGTCGAGGCAGACGCGTGTGTAACTTGTGTGGAGATTCGAACGCCGTTGTTTGTTGTGAAATGTGCGAAGGTCAAATTTTCTGTGGAGGCTGTAACGACGTTTATCATAGACACCCAAAACGCCTTCATCACGCACGAAAGGTACCAGGGATAGTAATTCCATAAAATAAATTGAGTAGATCAGTAGTAGAAATTTACCCTACAACTAATAACGCACACAATTTTTTAGTTAATTGACGCTGGAGACAGCAGACCTCCACTACCACCGAAAGCATTTGCTACGCATAACTCAACACCTCAACAAGCAGATGGCCCACCAGTGCTTTCTTCACTCCCTCCTGTTCCCCCTCCGAGACGAAACAAGCGTTTTCCCTTCATTGGAATGGGAATGCGTTCTGCAACGAGTTCTCCCACCCTTACCAAGAAAACCTTTGACCCTATGGCAACTTTGAAGCGCTTTGTTGGTGGGATGGCGCAAAGGCCACTCCCACCAACCCCAAAATCCGGTCCCCCACTTCCTCCTAAACCTACGGGTACATTGCAAATTACATAACAGTTGCGAATTGCAATGATTTTCCCGTAAAAGCAGGTCAGTAACTTAATATGATTTAATAGAGTTTGGAAGACCAGTGACCCCGGTAATGACGCGGGGACAGAGCATATCTGATTTTGATCGAAGACACAGCTCGCCAGCTCCTCAAATGTCCCCGACAGGGAGACGACCTATACCGCAAACGATGCATGAATTTCAAGCTCCCCGAAATCACCCTCAAAGTGTCAGTGTTGCCAACCTCAGCATGCAACGGGTAATAATTTGTGTACAACAACTTGTACACATATGTATGTACTATTTAGCCCAGAATGATATTATTATTTATTTAATTGACATATTTCTCTTTTAGCCACCAAGTCGTAACAACGGTGGTTATCCAGAATGGGAGGAAGAAGACTACTTTGCCCGACAAAGAGCTTCCAGTGTTTCGATACCCAACAGGTTTCCCAACTCATCCCAAGATGCATCGCATTTTGCCACCTTGCAGCGACCCCGTCGAGGTCAAAATAACAGTATGGCTGCCCCTGAACGACCCCCACCTCCACTTCCGCCTCGATCATACCCTTCTCAGTCACAGCTCGGTTTCCAAACAAGTCAGTCGGCCTTCAACATTAATCAAATGGGGATTCCCCAGAATCAGCAATTTGGAAATATGCACCCTTGGAATTATCCTCCTGCGAGCGGCGGATCATCAGGTTATCCAATGGAATTCCAACAGGCTGCGATGATGGGGTATACTGGCTCAATGAGAAGAACTCCATCGAATCAGAGCATGGGTGGAGTTCCACAACAATTTTTTGGGTGGGGTCCCATGGGATTTGGTCCCCCCATGTCTCAACAAGAGATGGAAATGGAAATAATGGCAAGACGAGGGTCTGAATCCATGTGGATGCAACAGGGTCAACAGCAACAACCGCCGCTACCTCCTCGACCTCCATCCGTCACCCAATCACAGCCTGTAACTCCTCAGGGCAGTTTCAGAAGAAAGACGAGACCTTCCATTCAGCACGAAGAACAAAGAGAACAGCAATTTCGCAACATACATCAGCCGCCCCCTCCTCATGAGCGATTCGTCCAGAATCAGCAATTTACTCAACGCCCACCCACACCCAAGTCTGGTCTTTCGAGAATGAATCCGTCTCCAATTCAATTCCAAGAAACCACCATTCGTGACTTGGAAGAAGAGGCAGCTCTGGAATATGCTGGCAGTGATACGCCTGATGGTCCTTGGACGTGTGAGCATTGTACTTTTGTTAATCCGAAAAGTACAAAAATTTGCACAATATGCTGTAAGACTCCGGCTCATGGGTACAAGTCAAAACCAAGCAAGTATGCTGGAGGCAAACCTGAGACACATCAGCGTAAAGGTTCAAGTAGTTCAACAAATGAGAACGAAGATATACCTGTGATTCAGTCGAAACTCAGCATTTCTCGTCGAGGAGAACAGCAACAGGCGACGATTAACTTGATCGAAAGTATCGAACGTGTCAAAACTCCAACAAAAGATCGCAAAAAGCTTTCATCAAGGCCTGGGTTTGCTTCAGCCGTCTCGACAAATAACAATAATGAGGAGGAGGAGGATGATGATGATCAAGAACTGTTGAACCAAACTGCTCAACATCACCAAATTAAAATTAATACGAAAAAGCCTAAACCTGTCCCCATAAAGTCTAAAATGAACGACAGCAACGAAGACGTGTATGGCAGTGTCCCTGTTCAAGCCACCACTATTAGCCCAAAAATAGGTACTTGATGGTTATTACGGAATTTTTGAGGTTTTCATAAATTCAAATGCATGCTCTTACTTTTCAAAGTTGTTACCGACCGATCCCACCATTGTTTCATATTTACATATATACTTACCATTTAATGCTTTGAAAAATAAAGCATGCATTTTTATCAGCAACCTGCTTGAAAAATTATTTGTCGAATATTTATTTATTTGGAAAGCTCCAACAATGCACAGTACAATTTCGATGAAATTAATACAATTTAATTTGAAAAGTTTAGATATATTTGTTTACTTTCTACGTACTCTCCAAGCACTTTGCTTCAATTCATGAAAAGATTAAAGTCTTACTTCAACTCTCTACAAGTCGAGCAATATTAGTTTCAATATTTTCAACACAAGTTACCTAAAGCATTGTATATTTATTCGTATTTGCAGACATAAGGCGACATCCCAAAATGGTGTCAACAGGAGTCAGTAGCTCACCTCCCAAACCACACCATGAACAAACAACCCACCAGCAACTACGCAAACCAGTTGCTTTGAAAAATAAGCCTCCACCCGAAACACTACCTAAACCAATTTCCAAAGATGAAAATTCTTCCAGTCAGTTAAATAAGAATAAGAATAAGAATAAGAATAATAGAAATGATAGTAGCAGTAGCAGCAGCTCAAATCCTGAACAAACCAGATCCTCCCCCTCATCGTCCAGTTCCAGTACGTCTGATTCCATCAAAAAACCAATATTACCAAACCCATCGACAAATGTCTCATCAACGTCAAAGCAAACACTCCTGTCTGTCTCGTCTACTGGGGTCCAGGCAGACGGTCCAGCAGACAACCGTGGGGAAAGTGGGAGTGAAAGCAATCGAAGTGGTAGTGGGACAAGCAGCAGTGGTCAAATCGCTACCAGCTCCTCCGTCAATATTGATAAACGTGGCGAGAATACTGTGTCAAACACAAAAAAGTTGGAGAGAAAGAGCTCCAAGGGCACATCTCCACCACCCCAAAGTATTTCTACTCAAGTAATTGCCCTATTTCTATTTTGTATCATTTGGCTCGCCTGCATGATTTTCATACATCATCACAAGACCAAAAATCTGCAGAGTAAGAATGCATGATGACACTGACTTTAAGCTTTTTGACTTTGACATCCACGTACGTACTTACTTAGAATAGTTACATATAACCGCAGATTGACTTACATATGTGCTTGCATATATTGGTAGATAGATATCTACACAAATAGCGGTGTTATCAGATAATAATTACAAATAAATATACACAAATAAATATCAATTTCCAAAAGATATTCAGTGTCAATGAAAACCTTTGTGCATTTAATTTTAATGAATATCAAATACGATTTTATGTATTTACATAATAGCTAGAAATTCTCATTTGCCTGAAATGTTGATTAATTACAAATGTTATGTAATAATTATAATAATGAGCAGCATGTAAGAAGACTTTGTTCTATAATTTCAAACAGACGTATGAGGAGCTCCCTGCTTCAACAATGCATCAAAACTCAATGTCCAAAACATCAATGCAGTCCTTGCAATCGGATGACTTTGCTCCGCCAAAGCCCATCGAAATGTCAGAGAAAGCGCTTCGCTACGTGAGAAAAGCGCGACACCATCACGAAGCGAAACTGAAGCGCAGCTTGTCCACGCATTTGTACTCCGCTTCAGGTGATCCTTGGATGGACGCGATGGACTCGCACGGAAAAAGTATGTACAGGTCTTCCAGCCGTCACTCGCTAATGGATGACACAAGAGTACGTCCTTATTTTCTGCAATGCTACTCATATAAATAATCCACCATCACATACGATGTGTATCAATCAATAATTGCCACAATTAATTTGATGTTTGTTCGTAGTGTGCATATGTCCTTTAATGAACTACTAATAACGAAATTGGTGTCGTTTTTTGTATGCAGAGCCTGCCCTTGTCAGGGCCATCATCACGTGATACAAGTCCCCCACCCAGGAATGGGAGATTCTTTGAAGATTTCCGACAATTCCAACCACCTCCCTCGTGGGACAGATTTCCTGCCCCTGAAGGATATTTTGCTTCACTTGAAGATATTGTCTCAAGAAGAAGAAAAGATTCAATGCGATCTCAAGACTTTGAACTGAACCGGCTTTTAAAAGTAATTTAAACATTCTTTTAACGTAATATGACATTTTTCTCAAATTTGGGGTTTGTAATTTTTCTAGGAGGCCGAAGATTATAATTACACGACGGAAGATGTTCAAGTAGCTCTCAAAATGTGTGGAGATAGAAATCCTGTGAAATGGCTGCAGGTTGGTTTAACACAAAGTTTTGTAATCTATATCATTACAATGAAAGTGAGCAATTACAGGAAAACTGGTCCAGCATGGTAGAAACGGTACAAACTTTGGCAACCAAGTACGGGCGAGAGAAAGGCGAAAACAATCAAACTGGAACAATCTCATCAACTGAGGCTAAAAATGCATTAAGAGCAAATCGTAGAAATGTTTGGGCAGCAGTTACTGAATGTATAGAACAGAGAAGAAAAAAGGTTAGATTCCCATGTTTACATCAGACACTTGTGCTTATCGGAAACCCAGCCAGCTAATTATCCTGTTAATTAACCAGTTGTATAATTTTTAACCAACACAGTTCTTGGAGCTGCAGTCTCGAGGTACTTTTCTGCCTGAAGATATTTTAACTGCTTTGACAGCAAACCACGGAAATTTGGACGCTGCTTATATAGAACTTTCTAAAGCGCAGCTTAAGCCATTTTTAATGAGAATGTGGGCTTCTCCGAGTGATGGGTTGGATAATAATTTGACAGCGTCTAATAGTTTGAAAGGAGCTGAATCAAAGGGTCCTAATATTTCTGGTGGAGGTGACATAATTCCCTCTTCACCGAATCAGACTGCTAGTGGGCACGCAGTTGCGAGGGTCAACGAAGCAATAACGCAAAATTCAAAGACTGTGCAGGAGGTCCCAGCGCTGAACGAACTGGAACCAGAACCACGTTTAGAATTACTTGTGTCAAATGCAGCAAAAGTCTCACAAGAAATAGAAAAAGCTATTTTAGAACTAAAGCAATCAAAACAATCAAAGACTTTGGAATCAGCTAGTGATGAAAAAAACAATCAGAATCCGGAACAGGTCAGCTTAATCAAGGAGGAACCAGTAGAATTCCATCCCAAGGGACAAATTACAATCGTTAAAAGCGACGAAGGTAAATAGTCAACCGCAGAAAAGCTACAAACAGCAGCAAACCTATTTACATTAATTATTATTAACCTCTATTTGTTTAATAAAGTAATGGTTTTTGGAGTTGTCGCGTTATTTGCCGTGTTTAATAAATTGACTGACCATTTGTACCAACATAATAATGACTTTTTATGCATTTATTTGTTTTGATATTCACTTATTGTTCTTCTGGTTGTGTTAGAGGAAAGCTTTGTGGATGCGGTGTCCACATCAGATTATGAAATCCATGCAATTTCCCCACGACAAGACTCATCCGACAATATAGACATGTCAAACGAAGACCTAGCGGACGAAGACGAGGACGTGTTGGAAATTGAAATTGATGACACAGAAGCCAATATTAGCGAATTCATTCAAAATTATGAAATTGTTAATGAAAATTCAATAAATGTACAAACTAATAACGAACCCTCTGAAACAATCCCCGCTCCCATTCTGAACAATGAATCGATGGAAAATCTTGAAATTGGACATGAAAACAATAATTTAGAAGCTAATCCATCTTCAGAACCTACGGTTGAAAATCAGGCTGATCAACTTGCAAAGGTCGAGGAAATTGTACCAGAAAGTGCACCAGTTCAAGACTTGGAAAACAAAATTAATGACGCTCCAGCAACCGGATCCCAAATTATTGGTCCACATATGAGCCCCACTGATATTGAGCAGCTTCTTAGCACTCTAACCACCACGTTCACAGAAATGGGACAGTTTGCAACGGATATCAATTTCAGGTATCAAATTGCTTCCCAGATTCATCAACAATTAGCTGTTGCTGTAAATGCAATAACAACACAGAATGAGACAAAAATACCCACTGCGGACCCAAATTTAGGTAACAAAATTTGTACTGCTCTATGCAAAAATATTTAACGTTTCCCAATGCACACCTGTGCTTTCTTTGAAATGCAAATTACAGATTTTGATGAACGAGTCTACGAACCAGTTACTCTCTCAGAGTCCGTAAGTCAAGGTGTAGATAAGAAATTAGCAAAATATAAACGTTTAGCTGCGAAAAGGGAGCGAAAAAGTAACAGACACAAATCACCGGATGCTCGAAGCTCTCGGGCGAAAGATACATCGCGCTCATCGTCACCAGGATCGTCATTGTCGGAAAGAGTGGCAATATCGGTGTCTGAAGATATCGTACCGGATGAAGCAGTAGTAGGTGAAGATAAGGGAGTTGGCAATGTGTCCGATGGAAGCTCACCATTTCCCAATGCTCAAGTTGAGATTGTTGGAACAGACAATGACTTGGATGATTCACTAAGATTGGTGCAAGACGAAGATGATCTTCCCCGCGACGAAGGGGAGTACAATTCCAGTCCAGACGATGAATCTGAGATATCAGATGAAGAATTTGATGAGAGTGAAAATGAGAAGAATTCTTCCGGTAGCAAATCCGGCAGCCAACAAGTAGAAGTTGATGAGGATGATGATGAGGAGGAGGATGATGAAGGTGATGAGCTAAATGGCGATGAGGTTCCATCAAGTGCCGATGATTCTGAGCTGGAGCAATTAGCAGAGGGCGAATATGAAGAAATCGATGTGAACCATTCCTCTGATTTCGAAATTTATAATAACAAGGACACTGAAAAGATTCTCACGGATGAGGCAATAGACAATTCTAAGCCTTTTGTTCCTTCGGGCATGGAAAAATTAGAGGTAAATATGCAATATATACTCAGGACACTATATACCTTTCAGTAAAATAGGCGATCATAACTAACTAATCATATAAGTACGTATGTAAATATGTATCTACTCATGAAAAACTTGGGCTGATCTGTACTTTATGTTATAGAAGGCGAGTTCTCCCGTAGTGGATGTGGAGACGAAACCTAATGTGACAAAGACGGAGAAAGAGGTAATCTTCATAGTAAATGCAACTTTGTACTTTCTAAAGTTTGTCATGATCGGACCAACCTTGACATCCTTGACAAGTAAAACTTTCTTTCAGATGAAGATGGAGAAACTCATGACTGATGGAAAAGTTGAGACGGGAGAGAAAGCAGAATTAGCCGTGCAACTCATCGACATGAATTTCACCGATGAGGATTCGATCTACGCAGCAAACGAGTGTTCCTCACTCTACTCGGCCCTTAGCTTTCTCCAACAAGAATGCGATCTCTGTACAGGAAAATTCAGCGCTCGCCAGGTTTTTAATACATTCATAAACATTACGCTTAACTGAATTTACAGATATACATATCTTTTTTGTAGGTATTTAATTATGCGATAAATTGTAAAAGCATGGTTGCTGTTCAGAAACACTGTAAATATATATTAATACTTTTGTGTAGATGGTTTCTATGCTTCGATGTACACACGTTTGCTGCCATACTTGTGCCAAAGAGTACTTCACGGTCCAAGTGAGGGACAAGACGATTGTGGATGCAACATGCCCATTTTGTAGCGAGCCGACTCATTTGACGGATGACACTGAGGCCGCAACAGATTACTTTAATCATTTGGATATTCTGCTCAAATCCATTTTGGAACCTCGGTATCATGAAATGTTCCAAAGAAAACTGAGAGATTGGGCTCTCGCGAAAACACCGAATTTCAAGTGGTGCTCAAAAGTACGTCTGGATGAATGGGTTTGAGACCTGCGGATGAATGAGTGCAACGATGGATAAACCATTTCGACCTTGACCCAATTCTAAGCAAATGTATTTGTTTTATTGCAGTGTTCTTCAGGATTTATTACGGAACCTCTGCAAACACGGCTAATTTGTCCGGGTGAGTGAAATTATAAATTCATAATTACAATTAACTAGTTAACTAGTAGTGTTTAATTTATTTTTTTGAAGTGAGTGGCCAGACTACTCATTAATAGAGAAAGCCAGTCAATTTTTTTAGTCGTTACTGTCCGTCAGTGTAATTTTACTACACTTTGTTCCTAGTTTTATAATTTTCAATTTTAAAATTAATTTTAAAATTGTTGGTATGATATTGACGGAATATGAGATTAATTAAAAACATGCCTTTTCAGACTGCAACGCGGTTACGTGTGCGATCTGTCTGGAGCAGGTGAGCTATCCGAGTATTATTTTCTTCACGTCGGCCCCTGTAAATGACAAGTTTAATTGGCTACGGACCAGAGACGAAGTACTAAAGAAATATATCCTCAATGTCAATGCCGTGCCTCTTTGTCTGCATTTGAAAGGTTATCCGAGAATTGTGGTTCCATTGTGATTGATGAAAGCTAGATACGAAACAATAAGGAATCTTTTTCCTACGAGTCAAACTAGAGCCTCCAGTGCCAAAAACTTTTTCCTTTCTTCTTATTTGCCCTTCCTTGCTGTCTTCCTTACTTCGTCGCAAACTCGTGACGCAATAAATTGAGTTTTCTATTTGATTGGTTTTCAGTGGGATAAGTTCAATCACGACCACAGAGAAAGCAAAGTAAAAGTTTGCGATTCTTCCTCAAAAACCATTGTGGATTATCTTAATGAGAATAATATTGAGTGTCCGGTAAGTATTCGTGTACAAAATTGGCATGAGTTTATGGTAAATGCATTTAGTTCTCTAATAATTAAGATCATAAATAGGCATGTAACATGCCGCATGTTATTTATCACCAATTTTATTAAGTTTAACTTGGGGGTTGGGGTGAATCGTTACATGTTGTCTTCTTTAAGAATTGGTTTTATGTATTTGATCGTTCAGAGGTTCCATAATATATTTTGACTCGTCCGTTGGCTGAATTATAATACATAGAGTCGAAGTAATCCCTGTGTATCCCTGTTGTTCACACGCCACAATTAATTTGACATTATATGAAAAAATGTGCATTGAGGATATAATTCTTCGAAGGGTCCAAATTAAGCCTGTTTTTCAAATTTCCACAAATTTAACAAATCAAATTCACCAGATACCTCCACGCTTTCAAAACATGTATCCGGGTCTTCAATATTTTCTTGATATTGGATCTGAGTCGAATCTGCTTGATCAGTAAAATCAAATTTTGCTATTTTTGATAAACTCATCTTACTAATTAATGCTCGTATTCGATACAAAATATACATGCAAATTATTTCTAACGTTGTACGTACAAAATTCGAGGAGAGTTTGCAACAGGGTCGTTCAAACAAACAGAGGATGAAAGCATGCCTATGCCTGCATTAGTTATTCCTGTCGTTAGGGCACGACGCATCTCAAGATAGCAAGCACAAATTGAGCATCGGACGCTTACTGGCAATTGACACAGATGTTCTTACCTGAAATACCAACATTCTTGTAATCACAAACATTCAATTTTCGCAGCGATGTCATTTTCGATTCGCCTTAGCACGAGGAGGCTGTATGCATCTGACCTGTAAGTATCGTTTGGTTTATTCTGATCCTTCGCTTTAACGGCAAAAATAATAGTATTTAATAGCGCATATATAATTGATGAATTTATTATGCAGGCACACAATGTCGCCACGAGTTCTGTTCTGGATGCTCTGCAAGTTTTCGAATGGGTGATAAGTGTGATGCCAAACTTCCAATTTGTGAGAGGCTCGGGCTGCATGGTATGAAATATGTGCCAAACTTAACTTATGAAGTATTTGATAAGTTTGTATAAGCAGCATATGTATGCATCATTATCAAACGTATTCTTCGAGGGAGGTTCTGGTGGTATTTTTTTGTCTACTTATTATTTTTTAATATATTTTCTAGCCCATCATCCTAGGAATTGTCTATTTTACTTGAGAGACAAAGAGCCAGAAATCCTCTGCAAACTTTTGGAGGTGAGTAATGCATATAGAGTTACATATGCAGGTACATGTACACATGCAGTAGTGCCATATTTAAGTAAAATGGCCAAGTATTTTACTATTTTTATCTGGATATGTGCTCATTTCAGTGTTTATTTTTTGCAGGAAAATGCTATTCCATACTTGAAAGAGAATTCTGGATCACCAAATGACGATCGACCCACAAAAAGAACGTGCCAAGTACCGATTCAGAAAGAGACGAACGAAGGATTAAGAGACGACATTTGTGGAAAAGATGCTCCCGTTGGCTATGCAACTGTCTGCAAGTATGCATGAGTGACAATTACTAAAAACATCACGTATGCACATGATAACAACGTGCATCGTTTTCCAGTGGCCATTATGTCGAATATTTGGGGCTCCTCATTTGGCAAAATCAATTGGATCCAACCTCAATTTTAAGCTGTGACGATTTAGAAGTCATTATTCGAAGATCCAATAAGAAACATCCTGGCAGACCATTCGCTACAACTGATGAAGAATTTAGGAACAGGTTGCTGAAGGTGAAACCATTAAAACAATTGGCTGCATATCTAGCTAAACTAGCCATGCCAGAAGAGAATGCAGGCACATATTTATCATGGAAAAATACTGGCAAAACACAAAACGTCTTTCTGAACTTGTTCAGCAAATTGAGAAACGTTTTCCATCATTAATTTAAATAAGCTTGCATATTTTTAATGAAAATGCTTCATGTTTCATTTCATCATGTTTGCTAACCACACTTAACATGAATCTGAGAAACCTTTGCTTGTATTAATTAATAATGTGAGATTGCATTTGCAGGTAATTCAAGATGAAATTCCTCTGTAAACGGAGTGTCGACTTCCTGCAAAATCACAAGCTCCTTCCTTTACGTTGTTGATTTGTTCCTCGCAAATTACGCATCCCCGTCTAGACTAGACTTGAAGAAGAGTTTCCTTAAGAAAACGACCTTGTGCATAAATACTGCATACATATATCGTTTCATATGTAGATTTGCATATGTCGTTAAATCGGTAATTCCTAGAATGGTAGCTATTTTGTCTCTTCGTTGTTTTCTACATGTATTACCAATTTCTTTATATGCGGATATCACTTTTTATTAAATAGAAAAATGCAGTGATAATTCATTTGAATTTTAGCAGATTTACAATATTTAATTAAAACGCCATTATGTTGATCCTACAATGCGAAGGGTCTAAGAATATTCATCGGATACACAAACGAGCCTCATCCTAGTTGTTTATTCGACAAGAATAAGATAATTTGGTGGGTTTCATTGCTCGGCATTATTTTTGACCTTCAAATTAAATCAATTTCAAATGCTGCATTATTCGCTAAAAACGGTTTAAGCTGGATATTGCAAAGATAAAAGTAGTTTAACCGGACCGGTTGCAAGAGGCATAACATCTCACAAGAAAGTATATTTTCATAGTTGTTCCAGTCAACAGGTAAGATGTTAACAACTACCGACACGACTGTCTGGTTTTCCTCGCCATAAGCACTCATACCTCTGCACATGTTAGGACATCAGGACTGATTTATTGAATGTCTTCCAAGTGGTTGTGATAAATTCGTAATTTCATAATATGCTAATTAAACCCTAACAAGTTTTTATGCCAACTCCGTCAAATCACAACATTTATTGTTGATCAGAATCACGACCGGACCGAAAGCCTATAGTTTTATCTGGTTGCATGATAACACGATCCTCAAAACTTGCTTATGACTGGACCACTACCCCTGACTGCATGCCGATCAAATCGTCCATGGAAAAGTTGAAGAAGGACTTGACGTTGAATGAAATAAGGCGCATATTGCGCTCTGCGTCAGTGTGTGTTATTTAAAAGACATTTATTGTAACGTACATACCGCACGTCATAAGGGATTTCATTCACACACTAAATTGACCTAAATTTTGCAAATGTCGAAAATTATGTGGAATATTAGTATTTTAAAAATATTGTCAATATTTGTAGTAAAGTAAATGTCATGTGGGGTGATTTATTGAGACCATACATATTACCCATGACCCATGATCTTAGTGTACATTTAGCTAAAGAAAGTTAGTGGACATCGCTCCACCTTAAATTCCACAACTGGTTTGACTGCGAGCTTGTAATTCTTTTTACAACGCGGTGCTTCGTGAATCCCTTGGCGTTCAGAAACCAGTGAGATTTTTAATTCACGAATGTGTCGCTATACAGTAAAAGCAGGATCTCATCTTGACATCCAGCATATGCAAGGTCAAATGCTTCGATGAACAGGTTAAATGCTGCGTGCACACTTTTAAGATGTGATTAGCTAACAAAGCTCGTGATTCTGCAGCTATGTATTTATTTAGTGATCGTACCAGCGATTGGCTAATTCACTTTACACACCCAATTGCAATAACAATTTTGTGCATATATTTTTATTAAAGCGCAATTAGTTTGTATATACGAATTGTTGGCAGTACATTTTTTATAGATATAGCTTTACATATATTTGCAGTATTTGTCGCCAAGATTTGCAATTAATTGGGTCATGGGCAAGTTCGTAAGGTACAAGTTACAAATTTATATACAATTGTCACACACAAGTTTATGATTGTACGAGTTGGTGACATCAAGTACGGATGCCATTGCAATGGAATCTATCTATTCATACATGTAACTTTATATCGTGTGCAATGAAATCGCATCATTTTCATTATTGCATCATGATACCCACTTCTTGCATGCAGCATTTTCAAACGGCACCATATTCATATATTTAACTTTTTTCAATGTATACCACGTTCATTATTTTATTCAGTAGTGTGTATGCATCACAAATTTTATGAGTGTATACCACGGTTTGCATGATTAATCGATTACAAGAAATATGTTGGAATAACTGACCATAAAGGAGTCGAACATTAAAAACCCTAACCTTATAGAAACTCGTAACCTTAATTTAAGAAATGACAAATTTAAGAGAAAGTCAAAATAAATTAAAATTAGTACACCGCCTCCAATTCTTTTGTCTTCAGGGAAGTGTACCGAAATTGACTCGATATTTCCCCGCTCAGCAGCCAGGAAAAATTTGCTATATTTATTTTTATTCAAAAATATATGTAGTGTAGAATATGCATTTCCTAATTGTTTCGAAAAATCATAAGACTAAATTATAAGACTTATTTATAGAATTTTTCCACTTAAATTAATGCATGTTCACACAACAAGCCACAATACAGAATAAGAACGATCTGACAATAGTAGTCAAAAATTGTAAGCATGATCACTTTTATTATTTGCACTTCTGATTTAATTTGAGAGAATCAATTGAGTCTGATTTATTGCGATTTCAGTTATGCTCACTCATTTTTACGCCTTATTGTGAAACCAGTTTTCAGCCAATGACCACGCGTCACTTAGGTTCTTCCCATTTTCTTGACCAATCACCACCAATTTTATGTAATAAACTGGAATTCAAAGGCACATGCACATTCACATGTACATGAGTAAGTAACTTCAATATACAAGTCCTCCCTCGTCACTTGTTGCAAATGGAAAAGCGCACTCTTGACGAAATTACTGACCACCTTGAAACCAACTAAACCCCTTCAATTTGATGTTAATGAGACATACCAAGTTGAAGCACGGAGCGAGTGAGACACTGCTTTTACTGAAGATCAACCTGTTGTCAACGTGAGAATTTTCACTGAAAGCCAAGTCCAATTTAAACACACCAGAGCCAAACAACATTCTCGACTGTCCATCTTTCTTCGTGGAATGCATTCCTAAGAAGAAGAACAGAATACTGTTGCTCAAAATTATTTACACGGACGACGAACGGAGACAACCAAAACGTGACAAAATCTTCCATCATTCTCTCCAATCCAGCCAGACCCAGAGTCATTTGTTCAGGCTCCGCATCTACTGGGCAATGGAATCGAAAACATACAAATGCACTTATTTGCCGTGTCTTACAATTTTCTGAACTCATTGTTTAAACCCCACGAACTCAAGAAAAGTGTGGTGTGCTGACTGGACTTGAACTGAACATATAAAAATACCGTTTGTTTCACTTGCCCATTAAGAAAGGCTGATCGAGAGACAGATTCTTGCGCTTGGATATACATTGTATCAACTTATGCATGAGGGAAATATTTCAGCGTATGCAAAATCTCATCAACTTAAAATAAGCCTAACAAAGCAAATTATTGACACTGGGAGATATATCAAATCATAGCTATAAGTAGTTCCAAATTATATTCCCATTAGCATAAGTTTCCTCTGAATCCTAATTCACAGATACTCAATTAATACTCACTGGACAACATATATCCTCTCATAACCTAAAATAAAGTACGAAGCAAGTATACATACATTTTATTCCTCGATTTAATAGATTTGATAACGTGCTGTCTGTTATTCGCATATTGTTGTACAAAAAAGTTATCCACTTGTTATACTAATTATTAAATCCGTACCAGTCGGGTGAGTGTGCCTATGTATTTAAGAGTCTATAATATATTATAGAAATATTTTTGCCAGTGTTTTTATCCACCTAAAAAGGTTCTGAGCTCATGAAATTCATTGTAATAATTCCACTTGTACCCCAGTTTGACATCACTGCCTACAACTATTTTTCTCGTCTCAGTTACAGTGTGTACTGTTTGTGCATGTACAGTGGTTATAATCTTGTAACATAATTAAGTGTATAGGTAGGTACCGTTAAGTGTTTAAAGTCTACCGAGAAAATACTTGCTTCTTGGGAAACATATTCTTAGAAAAGTGTCGGACTTCCAAGATGCCTGATCACCACAGCGTTGGGGCAACTCAAGTCAAGGAGAAGCGACAATGGACCGTTCGTGCTTCAGAATTTGCGAAATGTACGTTCAACCCGATTCGTTCCATCGTGGACAGCATGAAACTAGAGCCCCATCCGGATAAACACATGATTGCTTTATCCATTGGTAAGAGAAACCTAATTATTCTCAAAACGCCTCCACTCAGGAACAGATTTGCTAAGCGTCTCATATTATTAAGCGTAGTATTGACGGGACAAATTGATCAGGCGATAAACAAATCTGGCTTACATGAGTAGGCAAACAATATTTTTTATGATCAGTCATTTCTGCGGTTTTCGGGGATTATTACTTGATTTTATTTTTGACAATTGACAATATTTTTTATGCTATGCACCAGGATAAAATCATCTTGGTAGTTTAATTGAACGAATTTAATTAATTTCATAATTTCAATTTCACCATAAAAATTCAGCGTGTATTCTGGGACATTTTGTCCATGCATGTACCCTGCATACGTGCATAGTCCAAGACTGCATTTTTTCATGACGAACATAATGACGCGTTCCAAAAGCCTCCTTTTTCTACGTTTTATTGCAACAATTCCCAAAAGGTTAGTTTTGTGCATAGGTGGTTAAAAATTTGCATACTCAGCTTGAGCTAGGTTTGGTCTTAATAAAACTAAAAACTTGACTACGAACACGATGGGATTTATATGAGTTAGGTAATGGTTCTCCATTTTACAAACCGGTTTAATATTCTGATTTTGATCAATTATCGAAAGTTACACTGTGACGACAGTAACAGTGAACATGATCCGTTTGCAAAAAAGTCATCATGGAACAACTTATTTGCAAATGATTAAATGAAACTTTAATGTTTATCGTTTTCAATTTGACAAACCCCTCCTAAAAAACTGCAAATGTTGCAACCATAAATATATCTGTAAATTATAAAAGGTCATTCTATTTTGTAATTTTAGGTGATCCTACGATTTTTGGGAATTTAAAGCCCCATGATGCAATAATTGAAGCCGTCCAGAATGCCTTGCACAAGATGAAGTTCAATGGCTATGCTCCGGTATGTTTGATTCATAAGTTTTAGTGATAAATGACAAGTCTATGCATAAAATGGTCACTGTTAATTGCAGACCGTAGGATACTTAGAGGCCAGATCCGCCGTTGCCGAATATTACACGACTGCTGACACCATAGTCAGCCCAAATGTACGTTGACTTGTTTGTACTAAAGTTGTTGTTTAGTTTGTTGTCTCAGGAATTTGCCCATTAAATGACGCATGAAAGTTGTTTTATCTATTGCTTTAATTGGTTTATAGGACGTGATATTGTGTAGTGGATGCTCACATGCCTTGGATTTATGCATTTCTGCTCTGGCCAGGTAAACCAACCAAACTCGCCAGGTACTTGTGTATTTGTGCGTAGAAATGAATAACCAAATCAACGAATTAGTGACATGTTTCCTTCCGGTGGCATTAATACACATTTCTTATTAATGGTTGCAGTCGTGGACAAAATGTTTTGATGCCGCGACCTGGATTCTCCATTTACAGGTTAGGAGGCATCATAATTGGATTTACTAAATGAGACAAATTTATAGAAAAAAATCATTTAGGACCCTTGGTGCTGGATATGGAATAAATTCGAAATTCTACAACTTAAAGGTATGTTACAAGTAGAAATAATTTCATACATAATGCAAATTACTAAACAAAATAAAGTTCATACATAAATTAATTAACGTGTAATCTTTTTTTTTAGCCTGAGGCTGGTTGGGAAGTAGGTAGGTAACTACATATCTATGTGTTACGCTGACCTTTAATAACTCAAAATCTGATGTCAAAGCATATTCATGATATCTACGCATATTAACTCATGATTATTGTATACAATCTAGATCTTGTCCACCTGGAATCACTTATCGACAAAAATACAGTCGCAATAATTGTGAACAATCCCAGCAACCCATGCGGATCTGTGTACAATAAGCAACATTTGCTGGACATTCTCCAAATTGCAGAGCGTCATTGCTTGCCAATCATTGCTGATGAGATATATGATTTCTTTGTAAGGTTTTTCAATTTCTCCTGCTTTCAAATGAGTCAATCATCTTACTTTTCTTTTTATAAAATTCAATAGGTTTTCAAAGGGGAAGAATTTCATCCTCTTGCAAGTTTGAGTCAAAACGTGCCAATTTTATCGTGCAGTGGATTAACGAAAAGGTATGTTGTATGTGCTTTCACCAATTTTTTTAATGAATTTTTTAAGTCAATCTTGTAATTTGTATTTTTCAATGAATGACCCCAGATTTCTAGTTCCTGGTTGGAGGATGGGGTGGATTTTGATTCATGATAGGAACAATGTATTAAACGTGGAAGTAAGACTTGTGCACACTTGAATGTATCTATATTTATGAGCAACATTATTTTCAATTCCAAATTTTTCAGGTTCGAGGTGCATTGCAATCTTTAAGTCAGAGAATTATTGGGAGTAACACTTTAGGTAATTTGCAACTATGTTTTGTTTGATATGTTTTATTACTGGTTGTGTATAATTTACAAGCACCTACACACTTGTTGAGATTAGTTACTTTTCTTGGTTCAAATGGTCCTTGAAATACAAGTCATTCGCAATAATACATTTCCTCATTTTGTCAATAATCTGATTGGGATATTTTAGTGCAAGGTGCCTTGCCCGATATTTTGAGGAACACCCCAAAGTCATTTTTTGATGAGACAATTGCAACAGTTCAGGTTAGATTGACCAGCTTAATCTACATCGTGTTAATTAATTAAATCCTGCCATTCTAAAGTCTGTTTCGATATTTGAAATATAGGAGAACGCGGAAATTGCGTTCGAAAAGCTACAGCTATGCCCAGGGCTTCATCCAGGTACATATTTGCTTGCCATTTCTCTACATATCTAAACGAAAATTATGTGCAGAAATAATTACACCAACTACTTGTTTATTATTTAGTGAAGCCGCAGGGGGCTATGTACATGATGGTAAAATTTTGGATTAAATAACTCAATAATGGTTTGAGGTTTTTATAATTTATTGTAAAATTACTATTACAATTTCGAAATATATGCACAGATTGGCATTGAGATGAGACGATACCCTGAATTCGTAACTGAATTTCAATTCGTGGAGCGTCTTGTTTCAGAGCAATCCGTATTTTGCCTTCCTGGAAAGGTAACAACTTTCTTGTAGTTTAAGCTATCTTATGTCCAACACGCTAAAAAAATTGTTGCTCATCATTTAGTGCTTCGACTATCCTGATTATTTCCGGGTAAGATTCACTCCTTAGTATATTTTGGACAATGTCGAATTGTAATTTACAAATATTTAATAACGTCGTACATTCCTATATAATTGCATAGATTGTCCTGACCATCCCGAAAGAACAGCTTTTAATAGCTATGGATCGGATCATGGAATTCTGCTGTGATCACCACATCGAAGAAAAAAATGCGGGTCAACACATCGTAGAAGTGAATGGAGAACAGGTATACACAACAACAGTCAAACTGCGACAGGATGATCATTGCATGAAATTGAAATGGTCACAAAATTAAGAAAAAAACATAAAATGTCATTGAACACTCATTGTAGGTTCACATTGATCACACCATCCCTCATAGTTTTTGCGGAGGCATGGCCAAGACGTAACGAATTTCCGAGCTTATCATCAATTAATAGAAACATTTGTCGTCGAAATTATAATGTGAATGAATCTGACAAGCATTTATTTTCATTTATCTATTTATCAAGAAAATCTACGAAAACCAGAAATTGACATTCCTCCACCAAACAGTAGTTTGTCCTTTAAGAGCTTGTTTATTCTCAATGAAGGAATAATACTGTAAAACTGTAAAACCCAAATTGCTGTGTTACAAACTGAGAATCACTGGATCAGATTAAATAATAATTACACGTATGTATTATTTTAGTTGTAGATAAGAAATATATTTGATTGCGTTTGGAGGATAATAAATCAAGAATAAATCACAAGTTACAGATTTTGGTGTTATAATAACTCTGCATATTTTATTTCGATTTGTAACATTTTAAATTGCGTTATCGATTTAGCAATCATGGTACAATATTGAATATTATTATTGATATAGAGTTTATTACAAAAAATTATTTAGTTCAGTTTTGCATAGTAAGATCAGTGGGCGTACATGTACATATAATGTTATGATTCGCAAGATAGATGATTATTCGATAGGTTTAAATTAATTAACAACAGCAGCAGCGTTCTTATTACTACCCTAAAATATTTAATAGTAGTATTATATCAGTTCTCATTCGTATAATTTTTTAGCCGTCACTTTTCACAGATGATGACGATGACTATAAATACTTTTGTCTTGTTTTGCATTTTGTTTCCAATTCCAAGAGACAGACAGTTTTATGTATTGAACGCAATAAGGTAGTATTTCAACTCTGTATACACAGATCTTCTTCTGGATGACCACTCATCACACCTGTATTCTTCATGTCAACTGCATTAAAAGACTAACTGTAAAAACGTAAAATGCATGGAAAAGGTATTGCTTAATAACATTGTGTAACGTAACATAGTGCATAGATCTGAGTGTCTGACTGAGCAAGTTCAATAAATCAAATACAATTAACGTAAATGACTCATACTGATATCACATTGACACTACACAAAGTCTTACGTACATATGTAGTAAATATGTTAACTGCATTGATAGAGTTGGAATTATCCCAAAGCTTCTTTGAGGAAATATTGTGATATATATATACATATAGAGCTTTGCATCTCGTCAGTAACACATACCTTCCGACTTGCATATTTTGCAATTATGAGGATACACAACGTTTTATATAAAACCACTGAAAGTATAATAAGAAGGGCCTTTAAAACTTGACTTAAATCTTTGGCGTTAGTCTGTAGCTGTGTGTAATTAAGCCATAATATAAGATAATCAGCAGAACATGAAAATTATTCCAACTGTTAAACAAGTTTGTGAACGAACATTAAAATTGTGGAATTTAAAATACCAAACATTTACAATTGGCATTATATTTAATTTAATAATAGTTATAATAAGTATATGAGCAAATAAAACCAAACACTGTTTACTGCCGGGAGCATGCTACCATATATGTATACTTACTACCCTCAATACAGAAAAGGTAAGACACAACTGACAATTCTATACTCTATATACTTTTGGAACGTTCTATATAAGGCATACAATTCCAATTTCAAAATCACTCTAGACATGATTCAATAACTTCAGTGTGTGTGTGTTGGGAGACTAGTTCAATTGGCAACAAAATTGAATACAAAACTCTTAATTCTAAATAATGCACCATCATCATGCGTATTTATCTTGCGAACTAAAACACTAAAGTCGTTGGTGCACGCTGACAAAAATTATTTAAAATTCAACAAAAACACTATAATTATTATGGTAATATACGTAGAGGGCAATTAAAGATATCTCAATCAGAAGATGGACAACAACAACAATAAAGTACCAAATTTGTCAAAACATAAAGGTCACAGTTGAATGAAATACAAACTAACTCACTTCATAGTTTATATTACACGGTGTGCGTATTGCTTGTTTAAACAGGCAGGCAGGCATGCTACTGATTCCCTTTGATTTGTTGCTCAATCACCTCCATAATTTAAACGATATTGCACTATAAAGAAAACAACCACAATTAGTACATACTTATTTTACACGTCAGTCAGTAATATCTTTTACATCAATCATTAGTAAAAATTATTTACTTTTTGTCATTTCCTCCATGGACATTTCTTTGCATTCAGGTCCTACGTGCTGATTAGAACCACAGTTGTAACACGATATTCTTCTTGGTCGACAACTAACATCTATTGGGTCGTCCAATCCTGGCAATACTGCATTATCTACAGAGGTTTGGACTGGGAAATCGTTACCTTAAAAATGTAGATAAACAATTTATTTATTTATTTAAGAACAATATTCAACATCGCTTGTTTTCTATACTTTCAAAATCTATCAAATTGATTGTTACCTTGTAACGGAAGATTTGTTTCATAACTTCTGCCACGAGGAGGATTGGAAATTGTCGTCGTCGTAGTTTGGGGCGATAGTCCTGGTTGTTGTTGGGACATCAGACCTAAACACAATACAGATATATATATAGAAATGTGTTACAAACTGGATTCACAAGTTAAAATAATTATTAACTACTCACTGTTGTCTCCCCCAGAACTAGAACCAACTGCAAAATTTGTATTCTGCTGAGACACTGATAAGGTTTTGGGTTGGTCTTTTGACAAGAGATTACTTGGACTATTGAGAAACGGTTTGTTATTGTAGTTTGGAGTTGCTGCAAGTTGCTGCGGAGGTATTGACAGTATAGAGAAAGGTAAGGAATAGTTCATAAGATTGTTTGGTTGATTATTCATCACTGATCCGTGGTTTGTCATGAACACAGCGGGTCGATTAATCATTGCCGGTTGTTGTTGCTGCTGCTGCTGTTGCTGATTAATATTATTATTGGGTCGGTAAACCCCCGAAACTACTGACCCATACGTAGTTTGTTGAAAACCGGGGAAGGAACCCGCACTAGTTTGAAGCCCCCCATGGGTCATGGGCTGAGCATAAGGACCAGCAGGACCATAACCAGGAGTTGAAGAATTAATAACGACGGAATGTGTCACTGAGCCACTTGGAACATGTACAGAGGGAGGTTGCATTAGTCCAATAAACTGCTGTGGAAAATAATGCTGATGATTGATGTGGTTGTATTGACTTGGGTGGTGGTGCTGGTGGTACAGGGGGTCACAGTCCTTTGTGTACCTATCCATACAATCCTTGAAACGAAGTATAACGCTGGCTAGTAAGGTGCGCTGCTCAAAATTAAATGCTGGATGGTGACATCCAATCGTGTAGAGTAAGAGTACTTCATCTTGAGCGAGTTCGTCCAATTCTTCCAACCAGTCCAAATTTTCCGACAGATCTTGCACATCCGACAAGAGAAGAAAGTATAACTTGGCACTATCATGATTAGTAGATGTCAACAAGGACAAGTATAAAATTAATTTTCTCCTCTTGACTACCTCATGTAGCCACAATTCTTTCCTAGGACCATTCTCGTCTTCACTATTACTCACTTCGTGATTCACAAGCTCTTGACTTTTTGTCCTTTCACTATCCCTACTTCCACCAGGATGATTCGAAGGCTTTGGCGACGTAGGTTTGGGCAGCCCATTTTCAATCACTCCAGAAACCCCTGTCTCGACATGATGGTTTCTCGTTTGTGGTTGCTTGGTGTCCCCTGTCGTTGGTCTTCGCAGGTCATGCGAAGGACTGGCCCGACCCAAAGGCTCACTTGGAGAAGCTGAAGCATCAGTAAATAACATAATATATTATGTATCACTGTCCTTTCCATCTTATCGATGCTCTGTATAATGTGTGCACAACCCATCTCACCTCCCATACCTGTGGAATGACCTCCAGTGTGGTGAAGATGATGGTGATGATGATTTTCCCCCAGGTTGGACATCATTTGTGGGTTAACTGAGTTGTTGGCAGGGGCCGGACCCTCAGACAGGATTTGGAGAATGGCTGCCACTGCTGCTGGCGTCGAGTTGAGCGAGGTGTGCAAGGAATTTGCCTTATTTTCAGCATCTCTGAGGATATGGAAATCTTTTCTTCCAAAATGTTCAATCACTGACCCTAGAAATCTCAGCTCAAAAGGTAAACTGTGGTCCAGCAGGGCACACACAAGTTCCACTCGCAGGGAGGCATTGAGTCCTTTGTACCAGTCCAACACTCCCTCCTTGGTAATTTCCACCATCGTCCAACCCTTTCTCTCTCTCTCTCTTTTAATTACAAAAACTACCGTTGATCCGAAATATACTTATCAACAATAGCCACAAACAACAACAAGTCTGGAGGAGAGAAACCCATCAAAGAAATTATTATCTGCTGCGTGAGATCCTTCTTGAGAAAAGGTTCAAGAAGTAAAGAAGACGACGAGAGTGCTTTCTCCACTACTATTTACTGCGAGATTGTGTGAATGAGCTGCAAAAGCGGCTGTGTGTGTGTTCAGTTTGTCTGGCTATTAGTTTTTAGTTGTAATAGTAATGTAAATGGTAATGTATATGGTGTTGGTTTGGTTCGTAGGTTGGTGAAGATATTTGTTGATGAAGATGGAGCTCTCAGCTGCGCCAGCAACAACTGCGGCGGACTCAACGTGCCCCAATAGGACCACTACACTTACCTGTCTCTCATGCATTCAATGGGAAAAATGAGACACTGCATTTATTTTTCATTTTTGGTTTCGTTTAGTAAATAAGTAAAGTTATTGGAAATATATTTCGAAAATTGTCAATTTATTTGTTGTGGATGTATAAAATGTTTACTCATGCCTATCATTTGATGAATGCAAAATTACTGTTTATGGATAATGCTAATAAATCCCGTGATATCCTGGGCTTTGATTTTGACAACTAATCTTAAGCATTTAGCTAAATCCCATAGAATAGACGACGTGCAATGCGAAATGAGTAAAGTATATGTGCAAAAATTGGGAACAAGTAATTATTAACGCTAAATTTTACAAAAGGCCTTCTCAAAAACAAAGTGCAGTTGGTTTATCATTTTGACGAGCTATATTATGAATATTGATGAATGCCATTAGTGTTGCATAAAGATTGGAATACTTACGTTCGCAACAAGGTGGATTTGTTAAAGAAAAACTGGCTGGAATGGGATGATTTATTTATAATTAGTGAACCAACCAATGGCATATTGCGTATTTGAAAATTGTTTGCCATTCATACAAATAAAGGAGCAGTACACCTTTTGACTTGGATTTAACCACTCGAAGTTCTCGAAATTAGTTCATAAAATAACTGAAAATACACTAAAATAGTTGCATAATAATGAGTGCGTGGAGTGGTTATAATGTCACCCACAATATAGGACAAGCCCTCGAATTTGGTCGTAAAGGTTCAATGGAACTGATGACAAGACTTCGAACAGGGTCAGGCGGAACTCAATATTTTCAAAGGTGAGTATACATATTTTACGCATACGTACGAGCAGCATGCACGTGCAATGCAAAAATAAATTTGCATACAATATATATTTCCAAAATGTAGAAACAAAAAAGTTAGCAAAACCACCAATCCCGATGATTTCACTGCTCCCACTACCATTCCAAGGCCAATTCCCAAGAATTTATCCTCTCCCACTATGCAAGACCTTGTTGAGCATCAAGAGCTGGAACTCGTGGAGACAAAAACGCTGCTGGTGGAGGAAACGGGCACCCTGGTCGTCAAAGGTCACACCAAAGACGTTTGCATCATTCCAATAAACACTTTGGAAGAAATGGACTCCAAAGTTTGGCAACAGCATGGAAAGTAAGTGTTGGTAGGACCAGAGTGATTGATTATTTCATTTGAGAAACTTGTGCTTTAGCGATCATCTCGGCCTAGTATTATCTGCCCTGTATTGTAAGCTGTTGGTTGTTTGTGGCACTGGATTCTCTTTGTCGGAAGTAATTTCAAGCTACATTCCTGTGGCATTTTATGATGTAAGATGAATGTCTATTATTAGAATATTTTTTCCTAATCATAATTAATCAATATACATAAAATCATAACTTCAAATATAGGGTTTCTACTTGTACCTCTACTTCATGAGTATACTTTTCATGACGGCAATTTTAGGAAATGTTGTAAAAGAAAAGGCTCACATGCATGCACGGAATTTTGCCCAAGGTAAAGTAATTACGGAATTTTGCTATTATGGTACTTGCATATTCCTTTAATTTAATAAAACTTCTTTAAACGTATTTCCTTAATGGACTCTTACAATGATTTTTACTACACCACTTCTACGATGCGCAGGGGTTGCACGAAGAAGTCGAAGGAGTAGGAGTAGATCCAGGACAAAAACCACTCCCACACAGATAACTACAGAAAATCAGGTTGGCGTAGAATCCCAGAAAATTCCAAACTTGAGAAAACATTCATCAGAGTATTCGACATCATCGTCAACCGAATCGCCACCACTTTCCCAAGCAAACTCATCAGCTTCTGTTTCTGGTCGAAGGGAACGAATTCGTGCAAGAAATCTAAAAGCGGAGAAAGAAACTGTACGTGAAAAAGGGACTCATTTCGGAAGTTTTTATCTGGTTGGTTTTTTAAATATGGAACGTAACTAGACCTTTCACCGCAAATTAAAAAACTTTTTAATATTTTTTCAGAGAATTGGAGCAGTTGGTGTGTGCTGACAAAGATACATAATTAATTTATAATTCATGAGGTATATATGTAAATATGGAGCTAATTCAGTTTCTTTGTAGCTTTCGGCGTGGGTAGTATGATTTACACAGGCCTTGAGTTTGGACAATACTTTGAACTTAAGCCGGATGAAAAATGTAGAAATTACATGGCCGCGTTGACTCCTGCTGTTAGAATGGTGTTTACATTTATGCAAATGTATTTTATCTTTCTAAATTCAAAAATGGCAGTGTCTAAAGTAAGTACATAACTCTCAGTGGGACTACGCGGATTCATAAGCAATTTATTATTTCATTCGAGAAACCTTTTTTATTATTCTAAGGTGTCTCTAACTACACAATATGGGTTAATGCACCTGATTGGAACTAATCTTTGCATCTGGCTTAATGTTCTTGTACAAGAAACAAAACATGAGATTTTAAATTTTTATAACCCGGATAACAATACAATTTCATTCCGGTACGAAAAAGCCCATAAAGCATATTTGAATCTGATAGACGACTCATCAGTAATGCGTGGAGGGAGTGAAACTCACATAACTCAAGCTACTCACCACAACGACAATGTTAAAGATATTCATCATCGAATGGCTCGTGGATTGAAAGGCAAGATCAGTCAATAACTTATTTTTAAGGTGATGGAGTTTAGTAATTAATTAATTATGTTGTAATAATGATAATTCAGGACCTCACACGATAACAGAGTGTGGCAGAACTAATATAATGGGTTCAATAGTTGACTCGGCATCACCATTTTTGTTTCCTTGCACTATCGAGTTTTCACTAATTTGTGCTGCAGTGTGCTTTGTGATGTGGAAAAGTTTTGCTAAAAGAAGAATAGCTCGGATTCATCACAGCAGACATGTCCAGACCACATTCGTATGAACTTACTCTTATGAATTTAAAAATTTACGTCTCATTCAAGGCAGTCAATTTTTCATTTTTGAATTAATTTTCTGGATACAAACACCTTTGTAATTACAGCCTCCAACAATCGGATCAAACCGATCTCCACATCACTATTCAGTCGATTGTGCCAGGGCAAATAAAGGACTTTTTGTAGGGATATTTTTCTTGGTACTCACCATAATGAGCATAATAATCAATTTGGTTCTCGACACTCGAGAAGAATATAAAGAAATTGCACACCTTGAGGTAAATATCACGGAAATTGTGCTATATACTGCTGCGTCGATTGCCGTTCTTCTCGGAATGTATCAGGTCCACAGCAATTAAATTATTGTCACACTACTCACATAAAAAAGGCAATGCATTAAAATCCAACCTCGTCCATAACAGGTTCGTGTTCTTCGTTTCGAAAAACAAAGAAATTTAGAGCTGGACAACATTCTTCTCATCGTGGCTCAAACCGGGAGCCTCATTTTTAATGTGTTCACGATCATAAGTGGTCATTTTAAAGGGGAGAAGCTAGTCCTCCTCCTGGCCCTGAGTAAAGTTGTCCAACTGTTACTTCAAACCTTGTTCATTTTAGACGCCAGCAACAGAACGGCTTCGACAGTGGAGCAGGCACGGAGAAAGCCGGGTCGAGAGGTCATAATTTAATAATTGTCGCTTTTAAAATGTCACAATTTACAGCCGTGCATACGTTTAAATTTTATAGGTGGTTACCTACTTGTTGGTCACCAACTTGGCCATGTGGCTTATGAATGCCTTGGAAAAATCAAGAGGAGAAAGTCACCCGGCTCAACTGCAATTTTATGGAGTACGATTTTCCTTACGATTTACGACCTAATTGATGATGGGTCGCATAATTGGAAAGGTGTCTCTTAATAATTTTCTCCCTTAATTCTAACAGGTTTGGGGATGGACCATAATCACACACATTTCAATGCCCCTTGCAATCTTTTATCGGTTTCATAGCACAGTGTGTCTTTGCGAAATCTGGAAACGGGCCTTCAAACTGAAGAGAAGCTGATTTCGTCTATAGGATAATCAATATGAATGTATACTTTGCAGTAAAATTATTTATATAATATAGATACACATAAATATATATATATATTGTTAACATAATTCTTTGTTGAATAAATGCACACAAACATGTATTTGAATATCAAACCCACAGGGCAGACTTGTGAGCCGGTCATTTTTCCTATCTCGAACTTAATTTCGAAAGCCAGTGAGTATTGCCCTGTTTGATCTCCTACTGTGGATTAATTTTGTCACAGATGGATGACATAAGTTCAGGATAATAATTCCAAAAGTAATTGAGCTTTTCAAAGTTTCAAAAATTAATAATTCTGACAAAACTGCTAGTAGGGAAAGGACGATCAAAAACATGATTACATGGCTTTGTTTTTTGCAGAAAATTACAAACATTTCCATCCAACGAGACAAAGGTCATTCATTTTCCAGTTTTTTTCCCTTGGTCTTTCAACTCGCTGTAAACACGGAGGCCTGTCAACCACAACAAAATATTCTCTATTCAAAATAAAAATAGATAAGCACAAAATTTTGAAAAGATAATCTCAAGCCGATAAGCTCTTATCAAGATGTCGTCGCTTTCTTCGTAAGACACGAAAACAACGTCTTACGCTATTCGCAAAACAAAAACTTGGCCCTGAAGAACAGAGTGAGCTGGTTGTTTGAAGAGTAGCAGTTTCTTTAACGTACCTACTTAAACTCGGTAAGTAGTTTACTTCTTTGCTTATAAAATATATGGTATAAATAAGGATGTACATACATATTCCTTGTATTAGTGTGTAAAATCCTTTTAAGTTGCTAAAAAAAAGTGTGTAAAATTTGTTTTGCAACTATATAGCTAAAAGTGAATGACCCGTTTGGTACCTAATGTAAATGACCCTTCTTGGTTTTCAGATCTTGGGGACATAATATATATTTGAGGCAACTTGACACTTCATCCACCACAAATATTAACATTGAAATAAGCCAAGAAAGAGACGTCATGAACAATCCAACCACGATGAATTCCTTACCACCCGAGGTAAACTTCTCATGATGATCACACAATTTTGATTGCAATCCTGATGCTAATGATTCTACAGATGATGGTAAAAGTTTTCCGCAACCTCAAGGATGCAGACCTCCAATCAGCAAGACTTACATGTAAAAGTTGGTGCAGTCTGATAAACTCTCTGATTCCCATGACTGTAATATTGGACAATCAGCAAAAGGGAAACACAGATTTTGTCAAGTCCGTTGTAAAGAAGAGTGTCATCATAAAAAGTGCGCCTAGCCATGCAATGAAGAAGGCTTTATGTAGTCCTAGACATCCTCAAGCTTTAAAAAGATTTGTTGTGTTGGGTCCGGTCCATTGCAAGCTCTTTGTAAAAGAAGTACTACATTTTCAAAATTTGATAACGCTAATCGTTGGAAAAGAAACTTTGCTTAAACGTCTCAGCCTTCAGCAGTCCATATATTTGCCAAAGTTGAAGAAATTAATTTTAAATTCTCCATTCCACGGAGAGGTGGAATACTTTATTGATACCCCAAAGAATCAAGTGTCCGTGGCTAGAAACATACTTGACTTTCTCAGTAACCTGTGGTGCCCAGAAATTACTGAATTAGTTCTTGATGGGGATGTTGAACAAGGAAGAGTTGAGATGAGATACAACTGGAGAAATGCTCTGCTAGGGTTTCTAAAAAAGTACCGTGCAACTCTCAAGAAGGTGTCCGTTGGAGAAAGCAGTGTTTTAAAGTCTCATGAGCCTAGTGTTGACAATTATCCCTACGTAACAAATCTACAGCATCTTCATTTGTCGTTTTATAGTAACAACCACCGTGATACTAGTGAAAATTTTTGGACTAAATTCACTTTGGCACAAACGAATCTAGAAATTCTCAATATTGGAGCTTTGTGGTATAATAAATCACTTGAATTTTTCTCCAATCTTCCACGAACCCTCAAGAACTTGACGCTGTATTGGAATTTGAGCGAAAGCAGGATTGTAAATTGCGTAAGTTTAAATGCGAAAATTAAAATGCGAAAATTCGATGACAAGTATGAAATTCCAAGCGGCTAATTAAACTACATATTAAAATGAATTTTGTGTAGGCAATTTTTGGAAATTTTATTTACTTGGTTCGGTTGGAATTAACATTTGACGGACTTTGGGGTCAGCGTTTATCCAAGTTTTCCTTGTTACGGAAATGCAAGAATTTGAAGGTCATTAATCATTTATGCACTTTTATTGTATTATTTATATATATATATATATATATATATATATGTATATATTGATATAGGTACTTATTATTGAGCAATTGCTAGTAAAAGCCAAGCATTTAGAGTGCATCGACCAGTATCTACCAAAACTAGAAGTGCTTTACTTATATTCGTGTGCTGACATACATGACCGATTATACGGTACTGGACCATTTGGGATTTCGAGCTTGGCGTTAACCAGATTTTTGTGGAACTTTGAAGAACTGTTATATCTGCACGTCTGTCCAGAAGATTTCCTGGGTGATGCAAAAACAGTAGCACAAATGAATGCGCTAATCAGTAAGGTTGCATATAAGCGAAAGGGATGCAAAGGATATTTCGTTGGACAAGAACCGGATTGGCTAATCGACAACTCTTACGGTTCTTGTCCATTGTCCTAGTTTATAGCACAATCACCCACTCTAAGTTCTTTTGATTGATTGTCATTATTTTTGTAAATGTGCGATGATTTATTGCTAATGTTTATAGTTATGATTGCCAGATCTGGTATCTACTACATTTTTGTGAACGGATTTTATGTCATTTGACAGTTTCTTTTGAAATAAATGATATATTAAAGCAACAGAGTTTCAATAATTAGATTGACTTATTTGGCGTATTTGGTAGCAAGTCTCTCGAGAATAACGTTCAACCCATCCATGAACTCCAGACAACTGGGGGTTATCTGATCAGCTGGCAAAACGAAACCATATCGTCCGGTATCTCTCATTTCAAAGGTGTACCTAATCGTAAAATATACTTTTGTAATCTACTACCCTTCCAATCATACTTTGAATTCACTAATTTGCCCAACTCACGCAAGATCGGTGTCATAAATTCCCTTCATATGGTCAACACTCGCTCCACTAGCAACATCTACAGACAAATAGAAGATAAAATATGAAGAAACACACATTTCGATCACAACAAAGTGTATGTCTTACACAAAAGTTCGACGATATTTCCAGGAGTGAATCGAGTTCCGTATCTTCGAGCAATAGCAGTTGCGGCGGCGTTTCCTGTAAGATTGTCATTTTATTTAAATCAGTAAAAATTGCGTAGTAGTTAAATTAACCTTAGCCTAACTTACCAATATCCATATGTTGAGCGTGGTCTGGAACTCGGCCTAAATCAGTTCCATAAGGAATCAAGATAAGCTGAGAGTAACTGTGAAGGGAAAGGTAGAAAATTGTCTCAGAGGCAATGGTATCGAGGAATGCTGCAGCAGCGGCAGTCTCTGGTTCGGATAAGGCAGAAACTCCCATGTATGTGTCGGAGCAAGGTTGATTGCTGAAAAAATGGAAAAGTTTGGCTGTAACATCTCACGTTTAGACACTTAACTTTGTTCGAAGGGCGGATTGAGTCCATTTTCCAAAACACGGCTGATAAGCTACGGACATTACCTGGATCCTCCGGCTAAAAGATAGAAAAAATGAACGTTTTTAATTGGGGATACATCGTATATGTAGATATATGCATGTATGAGGCTATGTCATAAATTTAACTTACTATTCCATCCAAATCTGAAATTTCGGTTAGGATCGGCTCCACGGCACGTACCTCCACCGTAGTTGGATCCTAAGAAATCGTGAAAGTAAGGTAACACCAGTTATAATGCTAAAATAATTATGTTCTAATGTCTTACGGGTTTTCCTCCACATACGGTCAGTAGTACGGGAATATTCATAACTGTGTCAGAAACGTACACTTCTTATATCTCATCTCATTGAGAAAATCATATTGAAAAGAATATTTATGTAAAACACCCACCCATCAGGGTTCATAACTGGAACAATGACAAAGTTGAAGGTATCCAACCAGCCTTGGGCCTCTCCCTCGAGCAATTCCTTCGTAATCCAAGTTGCAATCGTATTTGTGATCCATTCTCTTAATTTAATTAAACATAATATATATAAATTATGTCATGCTTTTAGCTGTTATTTGCAAGTCTTGTATTGTATACATATGTATATACTTACCTGGCGTGGATATCTGCAATGCAAAAAATCAAAAAATTTGTTATTCCCTGATTAAGACATTAAATTTTAATTCTCTTTGCTATTCATTTGCTTACTGGCATCAATGAAGATGATTGGCTTAGCGGTGTTTCCCTTGTTCAATCGGATAAAACGAAGTGGACGGTTTTCAAAGGAGTTTCCTGTCGAATTCAATATACATAGCGATAAAAGTTATTCCAGTGATGACAGGATGTATAGCTTGATTACCATCAGATTATTACTTACCGAATGATCCAGTGGTAGCGATGGCGGAGTGAGCTGCGGCGGTGTCATCTAAGAATTGGTAGATCTACGTGGATAATATGCAGCATTATATTTATGATATAGCTTTTTACTGGTGGCAATGCATATCAGTTGATGCAGAGCTGATAATTCTAAAACAAGTACCTCGTTGACTGGATAGTATGCGTCCCATGAAAGTCTGGGTGCCGCATTAAGTGAGCTCTGAGCTTCAGCATTGATGAGGCTGAGTAAGAATGAGTTTAGATAAAAAATATTCGAAACTATTTTATACCCACTTATGCCTAAATTACCTCTGAACGTCATCGACCATCTCTTGCATGTTGAGCACTCTACCCTTCACCCCTTCTTCCATCATTGGAAGAAGATGAGGAGGAACCTTAAGTGAGAAAGATCGCGAATTTAATTATGCTCTATGTATATTTGCTGCCAGAAATTAAGTGCTGCTCTAATAATGCAAGACTAAAGTGATAATATGTCATTTGTACCATGATGTCAACGGGGAGACCAACTTGTCGGACATGTTTCCAGAAAACGACTCCAGGGTTATTTTCCTCCAAGTCGAGAAGGACCTTTCGCTCCTCTTCAGTCTGTGGAGTAATACGGAATACTTTGTAATTGTCGTATTTGACTTGCTTTGAAAGAGCCAAGGCAATCAAGCCGACGAAAACAAGGCACAGAGATAGCTTCATGACGATATCCGAATATGAACCAAGTCGCAACGAAATGCGAGCTTGCAAAGGTTACCCCATCTTTTTATACAGGCAACAAGGAATATACAATCGGATGATTATAATTTTAACAAAGCAATGTAATCCGTACAAATCTGTCAACTTATCTACATGATTGTCAAGTCCTCATTGGTAATTACACGGCCTGATTGATTGAAGGGAATATTTCAAAATCTCGCAAATACTGAGTGAGTTTCCCGATATCACATCAATCAATTCACTACAAGGCTGGAAGTACATTTATGCAATGTCATACATACAAATATAGTTAATATACGTGTTTGTCTTGGTGGCTCGTGGTGAAGTTTGACCAGGAATAAGTATGTATATCGTATATATACCTTGGACTATGTGCATCATGAACGATCGATTTTATCGACACTTGAATTGAAATCGGGAAAACCAATTAAAAAATTTGCACACGGCACACTCCTCCCACACAACTACGCCAGATATACCTACATCTTTCAAATAATATTGTCATTATCGAAAATATATTGTTGGTTGATAATGTAAATGCGCTGAGAACAAACCAGATAAATTCCGATGACAATTTTAAGCAAACAAACAATTTGCATGTTACATGCTATAATTCATGCAGTCATTGACCATACATATGTTCTTAATTAATATACATGCTGATAATGAGTGATGATATAAGGTATTATGCATTACAGTGACGCAAATGTTTTTCTCGGGAAATACGGAAATACTTATTACTAAAGGCAGGTGGGTGATATCCGGAATTAATCATAAATTGGTTGACATAACATGTACATTTCATTATGTGGATATTAAATAAAATATGCAAGAATGACTCGATACTAGGTTTATGTAAACAAAGAATAGGTAATTTTATTGTTATGAATGAATACGCATACATATGCCCAAGTCAACAAGTGGCAGAAAAAAATCGCAGAAAGACGTAGTGACATCAGATCAATATTTATATTCATATATAATGCTAGGGTCAGCACGTAGAGTTAGATTTTTATATTTTGATGTCCTTATGTTATGGTAATAGATACGTTGGTGAGTGTGCGAAAAGTGAAGGAGGATTTTCTTCTCGTATTAAATATAAATTTTTGCATCATTGTAGTGCCAGATATGGAGCTGCTTTCTCATATCCAACACTAAACCCAACTTTTTTGAAATTTTGATTCTCTCAAAGACATACAAAATCTATGCGCATATATGTAAATACGCGATTCTGATCAGAAAATGTTTAAAAAATATTTAACAATTTAAAAAATACGCTTTATGTTGGATCCGTTGGATGTGATAAAACAACTATCTTGGGACACCAACTTTTTCGGGATGGAAGTGACCTCGATATTTTTTCTATTATGTGCATATTTCTGTCCCATTTGACCTGCCCTTGTCAACCCTATTATGACTTTTATTAATAAAGATCATGAAAAATGCCATGTTGATCTCATTTTATTCTTGTCGGTGTGGGAACATGAGACGAATAGAAGCATTAGCATTGTGACAGCGTGTAGTCTCAATTGAGGAGCGGACACCGGCACCCCGCGCTCTCCTTGTTTACCACCACTTTTGCTCAACTGTGAACTGTAATCAGAGGTCATTTCAGCAAAAATAAACATCCCTTCTGAATTCCACACCCACAGGCTGGTAAATAAAAGCACTATAACATCCGAACTCCGAAGGCATGCAAATATTTCGACAACGGTTAAACCACATTAAAATATTTATCTCTCAGAAATTAAAGAAGATACAAAAAGATCGCAATGTTTGTGGCTGAAGAAGCTTTCCAAAGCTACAATGAACCCTGCTCATCGGACGTTCGTCTCGACACCACCTCTCGAGTCAATAATTGTCGGCCTTGTTTAACCCCAAATTGCACTCTCCAGGTAACACGGTGATCCTTATGTTTGTGGAACCGAAATCGTACTCTTGATGATTGTTCTTTAATTGGTTTAGGGTGGCCTAACAGGACATTTGAATTATGGAGATGATGATGTAGACAAATTAAGACTTGATTCTTGTGACCTGTTGAATCAAAATTTACGACTTCTTCAGATTTGCCTACTATCTCAAGTAAAAGAGCTTGCAGATGATAATAAGTCATCTTTGCAGTTCCAATTCACACCAGTAAGTCGCTAAAAGGCATATATTTTAGAGACTTAGTATTATATTTATGTATTATATAAATATAAGTATTATAAGTAAAAGTATTATATTATATTTATAAGTATTATATTTAAAATAACTTTAAATGCATTGTTTTAAATTATAGGACTGCTTTTCAGTACAGAACCCTGAAGCGACTGGTCACGTTTTTCATCTCTTGTGTCAATGTTATGACTATAAAGAAGCTGAAGTAAGATTCAGAGATGTTTGGCCCATCTACGATAAGAAAACGGATAGTCTGTTTCGTCGAGTCATCTCAAACTGGTTAAAGGAAATTATTCCGGTGAGCTTCCAGTATAAATATACCAAATAAAATTCTACTCAATCATACCGTAACGTTTTCGTTTTACAACTCTACAGAGGCATTCGCAGTTTTTTGTCGAAGTCAAACTAGAAGCGCTGGGATCTTTGCTGGTGAATCCTATTAGAGATCGTTTCACACAATTGATTGAATGTTTTGTAGATCTTGTGTTATCACGTACCATGAGTGGTGGCATGACCCTATCTCCAGGTCTGTACACTATGTCTTTCCTTGAGTTCCACGTACTCAAGTGTTACTAATATTTTGTTTTTTACCTTTATCTAGAATGTTCTCCAGTGTATAACCGGCCAAAGTACTTTAGCAACTCCTTCGTTACGTCCCGACAGATATTATTTCTTAGGCACCAGACTTCAATTCTTGTTAAGAATACAACTATAATTCGTAACCAAATGCTAAAAGCAAGCATAAATGCACAGAAGAGACAAGTGTTAGTGGTCTTTATCATGTTTTTGCGAATTAACTATTCAAAGAATAAAATAATTTGTCATTTTCTTTTGATTTGGTTTAGGAAGCTACTTGAACGTAAACGGTCGTTTGAATTAGAAGTTGAAAAGAAATCGAGACAAATTGAATACTGTAAACAAAAATTTCCGGAACTAAATTCTACCAATGATTTCCAGTACTCGCCCTCATCCTGTATTGAAACACTAGGACGATTACTTTCACGACAGAGTGACACGTTTTCTCAGGCGATGAAAGGTATTTTTTCCACTTGCCAAAGTATAGACATGTGTACGAACAAACAATCGGTATCAATTTTAATGTCATATATTGATGTATTTTTGAAGGAATAGATAGTTTGTTTTCAACGCAATTAGACAGTGTTGCCCACCTAAGAGAAGACGTGAAAAAACAATTTGACCGATACAAAAGTTTCTGGTATATAATTGGGCGGCCGACTCAGGAATTAAATGTGCTGGATGTAGATCAATTATATATTGTAAGTTTTTTCTTCCTATTTAATAATGAATGCTTACAACTTGATTTATTGCAATTAATTTGAATTGTATATTTATTTTTGTATTTTTGCAATTACCCTAGTCAACATCTCTGCCCAAACCATGGAGTATTCAAGATTATGTTGATACTATAGTCACCGTGACTAAAAAGTTTTTGGACGATGATCGACTGAGAGAACCTGTACCACCAGATTTGCTGCTTAAATTCAAAAAGTCAAACTTAAAATTTAATAGTTTAAAGTTGTGTTGGAAGCCTATAGAAGCCCAGAGGCTTGCAATTAAAACACAATTCTCAGAGTGTGATTTGAATAGGCTACTCAATGACGCGAAATCCAATTTTGTGGATGTAGATTGGAGTATTCTTTCTAAGGTCAATATTCCCACATTGAACAAGTCAATGCTTATAACTCCTACAAAGGAAACAAAATTAGTTGGAATAAGTGGTTACACTCCAAGAATTTTAAATTTTCTACAACCAACTATAAGTAAAGGTAAGATCTGAAATAAGTATCGAACATATTATTTTGTGAGTAACTAAATTCGATTTTGATATAATTTTAATAGGTCATACTTCTACACCTGTGAAAATTTTATCACCGAACCCAATTTCTCAACGGATGTATACTTCGTCTCCCTT
This sequence comes from Folsomia candida, assembly GCF_002217175.1. Taxonomy (NCBI): domain Eukaryota; kingdom Metazoa; phylum Arthropoda; class Collembola; order Entomobryomorpha; family Isotomidae; genus Folsomia; species Folsomia candida. The sequence goes on along the minus strand of NW_019091193.1, from coordinate 9,296,898 downwards.
TAATGATATTACTAATCAAACAAACAACCCACATAATGACGTTAACTTATCGGTGGTTGGTGAAATAGTGGCTAACTCAGTCCCCACTCCAAGGGAAACACAACCCCCAATATCCCCCGTTCCTAGTGTTGATTTGAATCCTAAAAAACCACCACTGCCAAACCTTCGATTGAGCCGCCCACCTTCTAGGTCTAACCAGAAATCCTCAACAGAAGTTATCTTATCACCCCCCAAACACGACACGAGCATCAATAATACAGTTGTTATGAATGAAGATCCAGTTGTAGATCATGATGATAATGATTCAGAGTTATGCACTCCAGAAACTGAAGCCAGACTTGCAAAACTTTTGAATTCCTTATGCATGACACCAACCGCTTCAGCAAACTCAAGTGTTACTGAGTTACAGTTTACGTGCAATACTTCGTTCGGTGGAAATCCTAATTCACGACGTTCAAGTTTAGCCCTTCAAGTCAGAACATCTTTATCGTCTTCCAACCTTACTCAACCAGAAGTCAATAAGTCGTCCTTAATACAAAATTGGTCTGATGACAAAGGAATAATGGAGATGAGCTTTAACAGTTCATGGGCAAAGGATATGAGCGATGATGAATGACATTGTAAATTTAAATGTAAGATTCTGCCATACTTTGTATTTTCTAATTTACAGGTTTCCATTTTTCATACTTGTAATTTACATATATTTAATTATCGGGAACAACCGTTTGCGATTGCTTTCAATGTTCGTTAACATTATAAACATTTAATCTCCAGTTTTATAACGTAGATATTCAAATTTTTATTGTCGTTCAAGTTCGCAATTACTTATACTATACATGTACAATTATTATAATTTTAGTTCAAATGTCTTTACAATTTTTATATTGTCGGTTCGTGAGCGCCATGCAAATAATAATCTCAAAGTTCCAAAATTTATCATTGAACGAGAAAATCGTAATCGGCTTTTCCAACCAGAAAACTCTTGATGAATTTAAGGTGGTTTTCAGCAGACAAATAGTATTGCTTAACCGCATCATCCTCTTTCATTGCATTTCGCCATGATTCCTAAAAACAATCGCAATTAATGATAGTCATTCTATCTGCAATTAAAGCTGTATGCATATATTTACCAAGTTGGGATTATCCTTCTTCGCAGTTTCGAAATCGAAAATATCCGGGTCTGTGGATAACTTCATGACTGGGACGCGTTCAATCCATGGCCAAATCATGTAATCTAGCATTCCAGGAGCATCATTTCCTGTTAATGTGGTCAGAATTATTAATCATGCCAAGAATTGCAAATTAATATTTGCACATAACTCCCCACATAATAAGTAGCAATAGAGCTAAACAACATAAATGTGTATACGTATTATGACTGTAAATGTGTACAAATTAATACCTCCAAAGAAAGTTGTGCCTCTTTTCTCCAACTCTTTCTCAAATGGTGAAAGTCCTTTCTGGAATTCTACCAGGCTGTCTTTCAGAGCGGCTGAACCTTCTGGTTTCAAATTTGTCAAAGCTTTGTAGAATAACGTTGTAACCTGTCGCCACAACAAATGTGTAATTTTGTTAGGTTTATATATAATTTAAGACTTGATGCAAACCCAAAATAGCTTATTCGTTAATGAGTATTTATACATACCTTGTTAAACTCTTCAATCATAAGTTTGTCCAGTGCCTTCTGATATGGGCATTTTGCATGCAACGGACGATTTGGATATACTTTGGAAATAATTTGCACAAATAATTAAATCCATAATTAAATCCATGATTTCATCTGATGTTAATACCTTCGTCTAGATAATCAGACACTATTAGACTTTCGTACAAAATCTTTCCGTCTGGTTCCTCTAACACGGGAACTTTTCCTCCTGGATTTTTTGTGAATAACCATTCCGGTTTGTCCACTAAATTGCAGTTGATAATCTCGTGTCTATTTGAATTTAATCATATTTGAAAATTTCTCTATATATTTCGAGTAATTTTCCTGTTTTTTTCAACTTACGGAATATTCTTTGCAATTGCGACTAACACAGATCTTTGAGCGTAAGGGCAAAATCTCATGTTATAGATCCGCAATTTGTCAACCGGTGGTGGAGGACATTGTGACCCTGGAATTATCATAAGAAATGACGTTTACAGTGATATTCAGGATGTCGTGCAATAATCTATATAAATGAATTACAACAAAATATGTAGAGTATGGTCGGTTAGGAAAGAAACATTTCAAAAATGCCTGTAAAATCCGGAAAACCTAATTAATTCCAATGACATTTTTAGGGGTTAAGAACAAGGTCCTTAACGTTCAATTTTTTGCTTCATTTGGTCCATAGACCCCCATCCTTCCTATCTGGCGAATTATTTGCCTCGAGGTCCCCAGAAGTGCTTTGCCACTCTTTCTCGCTACCACTTTTGAGGTGTGTGTCCAAATGTGACGGAATCTTACCGAGTTTGTGGGTGGTTTTGTTCGACGACTATATTCTCTCTTGCATAATGCCCAAAATTGTTCAATTGGTCTTGCCCGACGGACGTAGGGAGCATATTCCTTTTTTGCAACAAAATCGATTTTTTTCGACCGCAGGTAGTCCAGAACATCTTTTGAAGAATGACATGTTGCTGTGTCCAGTCAGAAAAGTACATTACGATTATTGATAAAGTTGATCAAGATCTTCTTTACACAATAGTTCAGATATCTCTCCGAGGTCATGGTGGCTGTGGTCACGAAGGGCTTTGAGACGTCCCCCAATGAGTCCAATGCTTGCCCGATTTTGTGCTATGTGGGGAATTTTGACTTCGGCGTGTATTTGAAAAAATCTTTAAACGTTTTCTGATTAGTACAAGAGTAGTACTTCCTCCCAGGGACTTCATCTGGATCAGTCGAGCACTTGGTCTCATCATCCATGATCAGAATCACGGGCATGTTTTGCTTGACTCGTTTTTCAGCAATCTGCCGAGAGCTGGGCTTTGCTCTTTTTTTGCTGACCTTGGTTGTACTTTGGTGCAGGTGTCGCCTTATAGGATTTGACCCCCAACTTCGTAGGTTTAATGTCATATAATCTTAATTTTGATATTTCCAATTTGTAGCCCAAATTACCATCTGATATCCCAAGGTTATTTTGACATTCCTGCTGAAGTCTACGTATTACTTTGGGGTCGTTACAGGAGCTGGACGATTTTTTTATTTTTTGAATTCAGCATTCCTCCTCCCCTCATACATATCTAAAACTCTACAAATTGCCCCATTATGATTTTTTTCTCCTTCGAAGTGGCTATTAACCATTATCGGAGCGCGCTCGCACACTTTTTCGTAGTAGTGGCAAATTTTTTTTGCGACTTGCTCTGAATTTTGTGCTCTCATTTTTGAACTATTCGAGATATTAACTTCCGGTTTTCTGATTTGGATAGTCAATCGCATGGACTACAAAAATACCGCGTTCCAACTCGGTGACACTTTTTCATTCATACAAATAAATATACGTTTTCAAATCTTTCTTTCCTAACCGACCATACTCTACTAATATGTAGATGTAGAACAAGTTGTCAAGTCATAATATACACATGTATGATGAGATAATAACTGGTTCTACTATTTAATTTCTCTCATTTTACCTTGAACAATCATTTTTGCACGAATCCGTGGATTCCGACAAAATTAACATTAAATTACAAAGAATTATCTAAACTAATACCTTTAGCGAGGTGTTTTGAATTCATTCTGTATAGCGTTGAAGGTTGAAGATGGATGAGTGAGAAGGCAGGATCTTCCTCTTCTCGTATGAATTAAAGTGAATTAAATCCGTGATTCCTGTTTATTTAGATAAAAACTATTCAAGCGATATCAACTTTTTGTGTGTCTGTTTGATTCAATGCAGTTGTACCAAAAAGTGTAGCGATAGAGCCGCAGTGAGAGAAATCCACCTCCTAATTATCGATCTGGAGAAATGTCCCAAACGTGTGGATGTGAAAGATGAGCAGAATATATTCTTGTCAGATGTGGTTCACACGACTTTCTCAGCGTGATTCCTTGCATTGGTCAACTGTTGAGCAGTCCTTGATTTGCTCAACATTTATATTTATTCCGATCCGATTGTTTGATTACAATGATTTAATTGTATGCCGTATATCTGTAAAGATAAAATTAATGACGCAGATTCCAGAACCCATGATGAATTACATTTATTTTGCTCACGAAACTATGAGGTAAAAGTGCACCGTCATGCCTAAAAACCGAGTGATCCAATGTCTGGAAAAATTACGCTATCAAATCCATATATGCATTATGCAGTTGGTTTTTAAATTCATTTCTGACTGTTGTCCACCACGTATGCACATATGCCAATGCGTGCATGGAACGTAATTTTTTATGACAAATGCTTATCAAAATTTTCAATATCAAAATGTTGTAGATAACAAGTCTGATTATTGCAAATTCCAATCATCACCACTTTTAAAGGAAAACGTGTAAAGCATGGCATACAAGAATCCATAATAATTACATAATTTTGTATACTCAATAAAGATGAAATAACCTTCACTTGGCACCAAACAAGCCACTTGAGTTAATCTAAGATTATTTGCGTAGCATGAAAAACTAAACTCTTCTCTTCAATTTATTAATGATATTCAATTCCAGTTTGGAAGACCGAAAGAACGAAAACTAAAAGAAATGGTTTGCCTTGAGTAGTTTTTTTTGTACGCTAGACGAATATGTATGTAAATATGCATGAACAATGTATGAATGAATATATCCAATTAGCTTTTTAGGTTCGTTCTGAGGATAAATACATGCTTTAAATTCATATAACTATGTGTGAAATGATATATTCGGTTTTGGGTTTGGTATTATATAATGTATGTATGTATGCATATGTACATAAGCATACTTTTGTATACTGATTTTTGTGTCGAGAAAAATACAAGGTCTTTTGGTTTGATTGGTCTCAATATTTTACAAACAACAAATCACTCGTGTCGTCTATACATTAAAGGTTAAAAAGTTGGTGAATACCTATAACAATTTGTATATATATGCGGTTGAAATTTCTAGCTTGAATTATTTGTAACTTGGCTGTGGTCCCGGCTTCACAAAATTTTATCTTATTTTTTGTAAAATCAACTTTTCACATCGCGTAAGTATAGAATGCATGTGTTTAACTTGATATTACTTAAAGCTTATTTTACATGTGTTTAGACATTTATTAAACATTTATTAGGACATCATGGGTGGATACAAGCTGACATATTTCAACTTGAAGGTTTTGGGGTAACCAATTATTAAGCTATTGATTAAAATTAGTTATTGGGCTAACAAATAATTAATTACTGGTGACATTTAAGCGAGCCGATCCGATGGATTCTCCTTCATAGTAATCAGGAATTTGAGGATGATAGAGTTGAAGCTGCAAACTGGCCAGAGAAAAAAGCAAGTATGTACATTCATATGAAAAAGTAGCATCAGCACGCTTTGAAAAATTTTGTTAATTTATAAAGATAACTAGCGTATAAGCCCGTCTCCCGCCGGGCGAGAGCTTATTTAATTTTCGTGAAAATTAAGTCGGATTGTTCATACATAATTCCAGCGAATCATTTTTTACTATATAATTAGCTAGAAATGCCTGTTGGCGACGGAAGTGAAACTTTCCGTTTTTACTTCCGTCACGGAAAATTACTTTCACTTCCGTTGCAGACAAACATTTCCAGCTTATAATATAGATTAACATGCTAATAAAAATATGTCGATTTGACATATAGCTCTTCTGTGGGGCCAGCTACCAATTCTAACTCTGGAGGATGGGACTGAAATGACCCAATCGGTTGCGATCAGTGAGTTTTTGGCCAAGAAATTTAATCTGGTACCAAATGACCCGATTGGACAAGCTCGTTGTTTGGAAATCGTTCTCCATATTCAAGATTGTCGCTCAAGTTAGTTCATAAAATATTACGATAACCGTCAGGTTGAGTTTAAATACATGATTATTTATCTAGAATGGGCTCCTTTTTATGTTGAACAAGATCCAGAAAAACAAGGAGCGATCAAAAAGGACCTACTTGACAACATCTTCCCCCATTTTCTGGGAAAGTTTAATGATATTGTGGCCAAGAATGGAAACTATGTCGTTGGAAACACGGTGACCTGGGCAGATTTTTGGCTGACCAATTTCTTGGAAATCTGGAGAGATACCATCGATGATGGGCTGTTGGACAAGTACCCGGCCCTTCAAAAACAAATGTCCAACGTATTTTCCATACCACAAATCGCAGCTTGGGTCGACAAACGGCCACAAGCTTCGTTGTTTGGATTTGTCATGTAAAATTGCATGCAAAAATTTCTCTGTGTGTCATTATCATCCAATTTCAGCATACAAAATTTTAAAAGTGTTTAATCAGTATTCAAATCACAATTTCGCATCTAAAATATTATAATTTGGGGATCCAGACAATAAACTCTGAATAAATTCTTTGTGCACTTCAATGGGTAAAATGAATTCTTTTACAGCAAAATCTTGCATCATGTCTGCCGTCCATCGATTCTGTAGCAATACCGTTGAATTACAGAATATTTTCTATTGATTTCATACTCAAATCTTAATACTCGAAACTTACAATAGTGGAAACATCGTTCGTCAGTTTTTGTACGTCGTCAGAATATTGTGCAGGAATGACTGCTTTAAAAACAGGATATCGTTCTATCCATGGCCAAATCATATAATCTAACATTCCAGGTAGATCATCACCTGTAATAGTTTTAGCGTTGTTATTGAACAGTGTTACACATCAATGCATATTGCATTGCAATAAAACAAATTTGCAACCTCCAAAAAATTTAGTTTTTCGCTCGCTTAATTCCTTGTCCAAGTCTTTCAAGCCGGTTGCAAATCGTGGTAAATATTTCTGAATAGTTTCTTGGTCATCTTTTGGAATGGCAAACAAAACTTTGTAAAAGTTTGCTATTGCCTGCATATGGTCATTGTAGTCATAATTTTAGTATATGTATTGTATTTATGTACATTCCTTTTAAAATGAATCCCGTATTTCGCATACCTTCCCAAATCTATCAATCCAAATTCTATCAATTGCTTTCTGGACATGATCCACTGCCCTCAGTCGCCGAGCCTCAAACATTTCATCAAAGTAGTCGGCGACAATCAAACTTTCGTAAATTACTTTGCCACCCGGAAGTTCCACAATTGGAACTTTCTCCAAGGGATTCAGTTCCTTCAACCACGTTGGTTTCTCTTTCAAGTTACAGTTTACCACATCATGCCTGCATAATTTATAATTATCCCCATTGTTGCTATTAATGAACGCACTGTACATATAAGGCCATACGGAATTCCCTTTGCAATCAAGACAAGGAGTGCTCTCTGAGCAAAAGGACAAAATCGCATACTGTAGATGCGAATCTTTTCTGTTGTTGGGGGCTGTAGTGAATCTGTGGAAATAAAATCAAGATTACATATTTAGCAAAAGAGCCGGTATTTCATCAAATCGTTAAATAACTCGAACCTTTGGATAAATGCTTCGAGTTCATCTTGTAATAATAGCTCGGTGAGTAATTGGAGCGTTCTTGCAAGACAGGACAAGTTGAGATGCTTTTAACAAGTCTCTGACCACCTACTTGACAAGGACAAACGTTGATGAACAAACTTCGGGGATTAATTGCAAACATTTTTTAAGTATTACCTGTGTACTTGGATAGCTGAGAAAATTCACCCAACTTTGGCAATACTCGGACATATTTGTTCAACATGTTGAACCAATATTTATTTATTTTGGAATCTAACTTAACGCGTATATTTAGTGATTTAAGTAGTTGCAAATGTTTCACACAAGTCTTAATTTTAGTGACAGCAAATAAATTATTTAATATCAACCCAACTGTAGAAGATAACGATGGTTTTATCGCATATCTCCACATACTTCATGCATATGCACATATGTGGACTAGGTATGCGTATGTGACTATGTAAAATGTATGGACACTAAACTCAAGGACAATCAAAAAATCCAAATGTAATGCATCAACTTTTAGAAAAAATAAATTCGAATTTTTATTTTTGTTCCAAAAAATTTCAACGTCCACCAAATCCAATTTTTAGGGATTCCCTGAACTTTCACTATCATAAAACATTATTAATATGGAGAAAGTTAAAAACGAGGAAACAAAGGTATTTACATGAATCTGTTGCAAGCAATCTCCATTTCCCCAGAATCAAATACAAGAGAGAAAGTCTCCGCGAATGTACAGGCGACATTTACATATTTTTGACTGATGATTGTTGTTCAGTTTAATACATACTTCCGTGTTAGTTAGTTAACTCAGATGAGGATGGTGTATTATATAATTTATCAGTTAGTGCACAGCATCGTAAGTACAAATCTACATCTTTTCTTCTCTTCGTCAGTCAGTATGCTTTGCCATATTTTTCATCATTTAATTTTCAAATTCGTATAGATTGTATAAATTATACGACGCTTCAAAATGCGGACGACAACTAAGCTAACGCTGAAAGAACGAATAGAATGCGTCCGCCTGTACTCCCTTCATGAACAACCACGCAAAGTTCAACTGGCTTGGCAGCAAAAGTTTGGAACGACTCCACCATCGTGCAAAACAATTGTCGCCATCAACAAGAAATTTGATGCCACCGGGTCAGTGGCAGATCTCTTGAGAACCGGGCGACCCAAAACATCATTTACCCCCACAAACATGGCTCTGGTCGAAAATGCAATTAAGAATGACCCTGCGAAGACGTTAAGAAAACTCGCTACTGACCTAGGAATGAAAAAGACGAGCGTTCAACGTATTAAAAGAAGTATGAAGCTGTATAAGTTTGTGATAAGATTTGAAGATATATAAAAATATGCATAATATATGTTTTCTTATTTTTAAATAGATGCCGAAATGAATGGAACTTTGGGTCAAGAAGAAAAAAATAGGTTAAAGGACACAATTGCTACTCTGAATAAAATGGTTGGATATCTAGAACGGAAATCGACTGGATCAAACTCACCAAAGAAGATTTCGGATGGCAGAGAACAACAGAGTATAAATATGATCCCAGACACAGAAATTCAAATATTACAACCACCACAAGAAAATTTCAGAACAATTACACATGAAATACAGATTATGGAATCCGATCAAAGCGAAGTTGTAATTCCTTCGGTTTCTTTGGACCCATCTACAATCATTTTAACACCATTAAGTTAGCATCATCAATTCCTGAAGCGGCATTGGTTGTTAAACAATTTATACATTTTACAGCTAAAATTCCCATACTCTGATGAACAATTTATTTTGCTGCATATTAAAACATGCAGAAATTTTTAGTTTATTGAAGGCTCTGAGATTAAATGGTGAATAACTCGTTGAGTCACTGCCAGGATGGAACATTTTTCAAAGGGAATTCTTTGAAAGAAAATAATACAATTTATTTAGAACGAAATCGCGTTTATTATTTTTTAAATCTCAACGAATTTAATTATCTTTAAGATTATATAAGTTTTTGAAATATTATACGCGTTAATAATCAACTAAACTAATGTTCTTATTTTTATACATTTCTGTTGAATTAAATTAACGTACTAGTCGTCTTTCAACTAAAGTTGATGTTCATAACTGATTGTTTCTTGAGATTCTTCATTTATTCTATAAATGTTTCAGAGCTTAACTGTAATCTGAATGATTCGATTATATTATGTCACGATTATATTATAGGGGGTTTTATAGTTTTTATAATATTTTACAATTAGAAATTCAAAGTGTTGATTCGATTCAAATTCGCTGCTAACATTATTGCCAGTATGGTTTATGTCTGCATGTTCATGTAGGAGTACAAAACCAGCATCCTCGAATGAGAAAATCGGATTAATTGGAATGACCTGGCTACAAATGACTGGAATGCATTATTTGTATAGTGATGAGTAGTAACCTTATAGGGAAGACAAAACTGTTCTACAATATTAATTTGTATTTAGCAATAATTGACAATAGATATTTTTTTAACCCGGATTTTTAATAGGCTACAAATCTACATCTAAATACTTAGTATTAGACAGCAGAGTATAGATAATCCGTTTTACACGCTGGGAATTTACAGGTTGTATTTACACAAAATTCCCTGTTTAAATACATTTATACATGCTTCAATTTTTTAAATAATATTATGTAGTAGCTTTACTTGTACGACCAGAATGCGTTTCTTTTAATATGGAACAGTTTACAATTTTTCATGGCAAGTCTTGCGACCAGACTAGAGCGATGACGGCGAATGCCTTGATTTTTGACTAGTTGTTCTGCTCTGGCTTCCCCATTAAGCTATTGCAATAGGGACTAGCCTGCTTGTCCATAAATGGAAAGTCTAATGCTGAGACATTGTTCCTGTGCGACATATTTTGCTGGCCGCAGTCTAATTGTCACGCATAGTGAGGATACGAACTCAGATGCGACGTCATGTGACTGGCATGTGGGGGCATGGAATGTCCTGACGCTGCTGCAATATTCGAGTACAAATTCGCACTGGGGCTGCCCCAATAAGTCGATGCTGACGGGAATATACTTCCTGTGGAACAACAGCAATAAGTAAAGTTAGATTAGTCAAATTCAAACAAGCTCTAATCCTTGTAAACGTAACAAAACTGCATATTTTCATGGTCTGATTATGTATATGGTTCTATTTTTAATTCTTCTTCAAATGGTCATATACTTAATAAGTTCTATCAATTTTCCCAATTACTGGATACCAAATTTTGCCCTTCTCCCAAATTCTCCGTAAACTTTTTTTTAAAAGATCTGAAGGTGTAAGTAAATCTGCTGGGTCTCTACTTTACCATGAGCCAAGCATTTTGAAGAACAATTTTTGATAAGTCAAAATTACGAAAAAGTCAGTATAAACGATAATGTAATAGGTATATAACTTACCAGCGTGATAGCTCGACATGAAAAAGTCGGACTGGTATTTGTATGCTGTTGGGTCTGTCGCCGCTGGTTGCGTTGCTGCGGCCAGTCCTTGGAAATCAAACTTGTATGCGTAGCGTTTTCCGTGCACTTTTGTCATGATGTTCTTATCATAGTAATACCTAAAATATTGTCAGCACGAGGATTAAATAAGGAATATAAATTACGTAACTCAGTATTTAGAAATCTCATTCAATCGCTTCAAACCTCAGTGCTCGGCTCAGCTTATCATAGTTCATATTGGGTTTGGACTTTCTCTCCCCCCAACGCCTCGCTGCAATAGCAAAAAAAATATCCCAGTTGACACAAGAATATAAGGCTGTGACGTGAAGGAGCAAATGATCTGACTTACCAACTTCATCCGGATCGGTCAGTTTAAACTCCCCATTCGTGCCTTCCCAAGTAATACAATTTGCATTTGACGAGTCCGACAAGAGCTCCAGGAGAAACTGCCAGAGTTGGATTTGTCCTAATAAAAATATTACATAAAATTTAGATTCGTTTACTTACGCTTACTTCTATAAGAGAAAGGCCCATTCAGTAGTGTGGAATAAAAAGGAGAAAAAAATGATAAAAGAGCAACGCGTCAAGTTGTTTGACAACTCTACTTTTGCCCCCACGGCATATAATGTGTGTCCATTCACCGTCGTGTAATCATTGACAGTATTTTCTCTGTTTGCTTTAACTGCCCTTGAGAGAAACCGTTAGAACAAATCACTTGGACGAAGCAAAAAAAAAGTCGTCCGGATTTGTTGACATTGTCCACACTTCCAAATTGAAGGACGACATGAATCAGTATTTGCACAAGAAAAATGAAAAATGTCCCCTTTCCCATGCTTTCCCGTGCTCCGGTCGTGTTTCATGTGTGACTTTCACAATCAGTCACAATCATGCTCACCGTGTGCTCATCCCACTAACATTAAGTAGGTGCACAATGCACATACATACTTTTTTCTCCCAATAAAAAGTGTATACCTAATTGCCTTCATATTAAAAAAAATATATGTAGGTCTTTCAGAAGGAAGTAAATTGTGTTAAATAATTTTTAATCATTTTTACCTGAGCCTGAACTCGCCAGGCGACTGCTGGTAGCCCCAAACATTTGGTATGGATCTGAAAATGAAGGAAAGAGTTATTTCATTTTTCAGTGACCACTGTGCAGATTAAAGTTAATAACACAGTAATATTCACGGGTGAAAATGATAGTTTCATTTCAATCAACTAGTTTCATTCATTGTCGTGCGTTTAATATTGTTGCCAACATGGTGAACAGTTGAAAAGGAAAAAACCATTTGTTTCTGTTAGATTTTGAAACGGTATCGGCCACAAAACCATTTCGAAGCATGTTTTGGTCATTTCCTTTTCCCTTCTGAGAGAGATTGGCAAGAATATTGAAGTATAACGGCGGAGCAGAACATTTAGTGTGAAGGAAACCTACGTAAGAGCTACATATGTACATACGTGCATATTTATAAAGTCATGAGTGTGAGATGAGATAGGAAGTTTGCGTGTGAAAATGGGGAACAAAGCGGAAAATTTTTGTTCTCGAAAGTATAAAAGTATAAAATCGGATTTGGACATTCACATTCGTGCAAAAGAAAAGTCGTACATTTCTCAAGAGTCGCTTTTAATGCGTTTTTCTGGTTCTGAGCGCATTTCTCAATTACACACAAGTCTCCAGCGTCCTATGTGTGTTGCTCGTAAGTACACACACATATTGTTTTGTGGTATCGTAAGTATTGGGTCTGTCCTTTTACGTAACAACCCATTAGCCTCAAAACCAAAAAATAACCTCCAGAAACTCATTTCGCTCCCATTTGTGATTATGTACAAATCGGTCAATTAAAGCTTCCTTTGTTGAATCCAAATCAGGATGATGATGAATGTTGGTCATGTCAACCGTGAGTGAACATGACATCAAACCCTTCTGTCACTCTTGAATGATTTTTATCAGATTATTTGCAACAAAAAATATATCAGAAGCAAAAATCAAAGCCAGCACAAATATGCTTTCATCTCAATAGCTAATGCATATACGTATGTATGAAAGTGTGTCTTATTTCTGCGATACTTTCACAGGAGCACCCTTGAATGTTATGCTTTGAGTGGGCAGAGGGGATACACTGATTCTGTAAAATCATACCAAAATTCACTTTTCAGCATTTGTGTGCAGGACAATAAAAAAGGAGTGAACAAAACCATGTAGGATTTGTTGAAGGAAAACAAACGGAGCAAATCAAACGCCGGTCTCTCTTTGTTACATTAAGAAGCATAGACCCCAACAACCAAACCCAGTAGATTTTTATTCTACGGACTTGCTCACACAATTGAAATGGTTGTTATTTATATAACTGTGTTGCTTTCATCTGGTGAACCACTCCGTGAAGAGATTACAAAGCAGTTTTTCCTTTCACCCACGAATCAAAAATGTGAATGTGTGTAAATGTATTACTCTCCTTGACTAGTGTTCTGCGGAATACTATATACATTCAGCTTAAAAGTTCCAAAGTGTTTCAAATACTGTATGGCTTTACAATCCCTAAAACTACGATGAATATTTGGCACACATAAGTTCAACGTATTCACATATTTTGCAAAGATGTGTGTAATTTACATTTAGATATGCATTATTTTGGGTATAAATATCTAGAAAATATACAATTGCAAAATTGCAAATTCCGTTGGTAGATTTACTCGTAGACATCTAGAATTAAAGCTGGGCTAAGAATAAAGTCATAGGTAAGTAAGTAATTCCCAAAATGAGCCAAATAACCCCAAGGATGGAAAGTGTTTGTAAATGTTGACTTGAGATCAGTAATGATGTGATGATGTATTCCCAAGGGGAGGTTGCTGGGGCTGTTAAATGAGCGATCAGGCCAATTAGTCCTCAATGAGCCAAACCCTGGAACGAAAACCTATACAGCTTGAAGAACCCTAAGCGGCGATTTAATTCTCGTCGTCACTTTCTCTCTTGACTCACACGTATAAAGCATAAATATCAGTACAACGTTTATGATGAGACTTGAGCAAGTGACCCCGAAAGCAATCTCTCTCCACACGTGATGAATGAGCTACATGTACACATATGTATGTGCATATGTACACTTATGTATACTGTCGAAGGGAAATAATGCCCTCAGCTTTCTACACACACGTTCACGAATGAAACCCAAGTAAACCCCAACCTAAACCAAAGAATGGACTGTTTTATTGACATTAGCCAACCCTCGAGTAATTTATCCTCATGTACATTCTCCGGCGCTTATGTAAAGATGGTGACAGACAGGTCAATCTTCGCTTGTTCACTGTCATCATAATCTCGGCTCAAATTCATTTGTCGCTCATTTATCCTTGTTGTTGTCCACGACCGAATTGATGAAATAAATCCTTAGATGAGAGCCACGACTCATCTTCGTTGTTTGCTTTTCTCTAATTACTTACAGTAAATAGCGCCTCTTGAGATTTGTTTTTATGGACGTGATTAAACGAGGTTCAAGATTTTTTTGCGATTAGGAAATCATGCCAATTTCTATAGTTAGTGCACAATATTTAATCTATACTGAAAATAGTTGAACAATCTAAACTGAAAGAATGGCAAGAAAGTACAGAAAGTGACAAAAAGTAAAAGTGCATCCCTCCAGTTGGATGATTGCATTGACTTTTGTCCCATTATCCCTACTTGAAATTAGCCCTCTTCTCCTCCCTGAACATGTAAGCCAATTGTGAACAGATTATTTCCCCGTAATGAAATGTGAATGGGCATCAGAGATTCGCTTTGGTGGGATGGACTAAAACTGAGTACATGGAATAAAGAGAGCGAAAGAGAGAAAAAAGATCTCGTTAAATAGAAAAATTTGGGAAGGAGAGGGGAGCCCATTCTTTTCTTTCGTGGGCATTTGCTGACTTACATCACATCACAAATTACCACAGACACAAAATGAGTGGATTGCACTGACTTACAGGCAGCAAGGATGGATGGTGTCTCTAATTGCCTTTTTGTACGGCTGCAATCAATATTATCGACGAGCAAAGTTACTGGAGGCACTTTCCCTTGGCTGATAAAAGATAATAAAGATGAGCTTTCAAGTGATTTACGCAATGTGCAGATAAATTTTGCTCAATAATCTCATAAAAATGTAGCCTTCCTGACGAGGTGTGCGGTGATGTAGTTCTCATTCCTAGATAATTCTGTGCGGTATGAAGAAAGTGGTGCAGTTGAAGGGGCTGAACTATATGCCATGAACGAAGGAGTCAATGGTGAAAAAAATGCTATTGTAAAAAATTGGCTTTCATATCGCGTCACATCTTTGTACACCAACACACGATATTATTCTGACGTTTTATCCCAACCCATCCCATTTCTCCGTTACACCCCAACTTTTGACTCGACTGCGTTTGATACATCTTTTTACTCTCAGAGTCACTCATCCAAGAGTCGAACAATATCCCATTACATCGCCACTATATTTCATTCACTCGCTTTCACCCTGGTTTCCCACCCTCGTGTCAATCATGATCAACTGACAATTGACGAATACTTATTTACAATCAGTAAAGTTTATCGTTAAAAAATGAAAGCATTTTCATACCACGAAATTAGATGTACTATTTATACTGTACGTACATACATGCATGTATTTACTCGAGTAAATATTGGCATCCAATACATGATGATTGACTAACTGATTCAGTGTAATTACTTATCCTTAGCTGAGTAATGGATCGATCTGATCGTGCAAAATTAAAATAATTCATTTAGGGTTCGCACCATTGAATTCGCACAACAATGTTTCGCCCACCAAATTTTATGGGATTTTACTTTGAGTTTGAGCAACGGATATGCCACGCATCATCAACAACTCCAATGTTTCCGTTCTCTAGCTCAAAAACAATGCCGAATTACTGCTAAATATTCATTTCTTGAGCTTTACCCAACATTAAATATTTTGTAGCTAATTTAAGTGGCATTAATTGGGAAAAATCTGCATTTGAAAAGGCCAACAACATTTGAGTGCGATAAGCTCAGCTTAATTTTCATATCCCTACGATATTTTATGTCTTTATTATGACGGCTCTGTAATCCAGTGGCTCGTTCATTCTTTATATTTGCAAGGGAGAAAGTTTTGACTCGCCTTCTTCTTAATGTTTTTAGTGCATAATTAACTTGTCAAACTTGAAATTGGGTTTGCATTGCGAACTGCACGGCGACCCTAGTACGTACACTCACATATTATTTTTTGTTCTCTAATACACAACGGCACAATTTATGCACACGACTATTTATGAATGTCCTATGCATATCGCGATCACTCATTGCATGGCTCGCTCCCATATACACAGAAAAGAATGTGCGTTCCCCGTTGATTCTAGACGCCAATATGTATGTAACCGGAAACTTAATGTGTGTATAAAGGAAATAAGTCTGCCCTTTCAAATGGCAATTAAAGCCAGAAATGCTAATCTGGTGATAAATGTGTATGGATGCAAGAGTGGTTTCGAAGAACAGCCGGTGAAAGGTCTTGGGTGGAGAAAGACCAAGTCTTAAAATATCAGGTGCAGCCTCAGTCTCAGTTTAAATTAATTTCATAATAAACAGGTAATGGCACCATGCATAAGTACGCGGGCATATAAACATGCATACATAGGCCCTTGTTAAACATACCCAAGCTGGACATTTTATCGTTCTTATGTGAAACCCGTTGATTTATTTACGTTGCAACGAATCTATTTCGGGCAAATATACCAAATATATATGTACACCTTCATAATATGTACGTACGTATGCATGTACATTGAAGTACTTTTAGCAGCATGAACAGGTACATACGTATGAGCACGGGGAGTTTATGGCGAATGCATAACTGGTAGTTACGGAAAATGGATTGCGAGCTGCTGGCCGACTAATCGTAATCATGCAGTCAACAACTGAAGTAATGGACACCTTATCTTTAACTGCAATCAGGCAGGTCAACATTAAGGAAATGTTGGCAGGAAAGGAACATTGATTGCAATGACAATAAAGCGAGAAACGTCCGTTGTAATTTTGTACTTCCTTGCACACGTTCCGAAATTTATGTTTGTTGTCAAAAATATTTTTCAACTCTAATGATTATTTTGGCATTTTAATTCGCTCAAACCAATCTGTCTTAATGTCATGCAGAGTTGTGGTTTGTACATACATGGAAAATGTTAGCAAGAATTAAGTACATGCATGACTTTAATTTTCAGCATAACTCGCAAGCTAATTTCTGACCAAGCAGGGGTCCAGGCAGAACTTTTACAGAGCATTCGTGCAGTAACCTTGTTGTTCCTGTTAGAAACTAGGGTGTTGAAGGGATCAAATAAAATTTACTTACCCGGTTGACGCAAATGAGAATGCGTATCCAAACTGCTTTTCCCCATCCCACTCAAAGTATTGGTCGTGTAACCTGTAAAATAATTTGAAAAATTGGTTAAGTATATTTCAACACTCACACAACGTTAGATTTGTTTAGCTAGAAAGCTTAGTTGAACTTTTTATCGAATTTTCTGCTCTGTTCAAGCAATAATTGAAGAGAATCAAATGACCCCCTTAATTCAGCTTAATAAATTAAGAACTCTCCAATCACAATCAACCGATTAGGAAAATTTCTCCTTGCAGTTTGAAAATTCAAAAGTGCACTTGCGGACACTTTTTGCACTCGAATTTAGGAGAAAGTTTCATTGTTGATAACGACCTATACAGATTAGAGCGGTCTAACTTAAGCCCAAAAATTGTATGTGGCTCAAGTGGATGTAATCGTGCTAGTAAATGGATACATGAAGGTCCACTTATGTATGACGCCACATTTGAATGGGTTTAAAAATGTATGTACGATATTTACACATGCATTCATATGTGTTATATGTATGCTGTTGACGGATGTGTCGTTTACAGCATCTCAATTAACCACGCACTTAAAGGGACACAAAAAAGTCTCCACTCTCACAAGTTTTGTGTCCAAGGATTTGTGTGCTACATTTTAAAGCTTTCATTCATTTTCCATCGTAGGCCAAACACTGCTGCTGCGTTAAATAAGGTTGACGACTGCTGAGGGATAATTTCCAAAGGGTGAGTGCACCGAGGTGGAATGAAAAGAAATGATTATAATGGGACACGGACTGCCACATACATCGAACGCCAACGAGACGACAGAGTTTTGAGAGAAAGGTCTGCCTTGGTTAAATTTTCAGTCAGTTGCCTTATTTGAAGGGGGTTCAGTTCGAATCGAGCCAACAACCAATCCAAGCGAAAATCTGACGGAATAGAAACATTAATTGCAAACATAATGGACTTAATGGATATCTTCTCCGGATTTCTATTCACTCTTCGCCGCTTCTATTCCCATTTCATCCTTCATGGCACAACCATAACTTGGTCAACTTGGCAAAAGTGCATCCAACAAATGGACATTTTCTCGAATAATGTTTTGACTTTTGTCGAAGTCGTATAATGCGTGCCATAAGTGCATTATTATTGCTTTATTGTCTCATTTTGGACAAGGTTTCCGCATCCAACATTGAATCTGCAGACACTATAGTGAATAATTGTAGAATCATGTAATGTTTCTTTATTCTTGAGATTAATTCCAATTTCACAGAGGCTAAAAAATCAAATAGCTTAGAAATGATATCTGATCTGATTCGGACGACTATCGAAAACTGCGCCTGTAGTTGCACACCACTCGCTACAGAGAAGGGAAATCAATTAGAAAGTCAGCTACACCAACTCTTTCTCACCCACACACTTCTCGGAGTCTGTCTACGTCAAATTCTCAACGAAACGTCAAAGGTGAAGTAGAAAAAGATCCAGCGATATAGATGCACACATGTATGCATAAGCGGGGCAAAGTGAAAGTATGTACAACAAGAGGAATAAGACACCCTAACACATTTCCATTTTTTGCAAGTACATACCGATACTTTCTTTATCAGGGAGAGCCAGATTTCCTAAATTAGGATTCATCATCAAAATATCTCCCAATTTTACAAGATGGATTGATCAGACTATTGTTAATTTCAAAGTTCCAGTCCCCTAAATATGTACTAGTGGGTTTTTGAATCCGATTCTCTGTTTGGGTAACTGGCAATTTTTTTGCTAAACTTTATTCAATTCTTTGTTTAATTAAGAGGAAGATTAGGAAAATTGTAGCACTTATACAACTCGATTTTAGAGGGGTGCCGTTTGGTTTTATTCTATTAGTTTCAAAGCAGAGCCTTCTAAATTTATAAAAATTGGTCAAATGTGCTCAAAGTTGCATTTTAATCAAAATAATTTGCCAGTGACCTGAGCAAATCGGGTTCGAAACGAACTAGTATCTAGAGGCAATTACTAGTCAGTTATGCAATTGTACATATTTACAGATATTTATAGCTTGTCCATTTTACTTTCTTGCATTGCATCTTTATCGTCGCATCTTTGTCGACTTCACCTTCGTCGTTTGACGTGCAACCTTTCTGCCTACGCCATGCAGCCCTGTGATTCCAGGACCGTGTACGAAATGTAGTCAATGCCACTACCATTCTTATCATCGTCATCCGCTCTTTCCTTTGTGTACTCCAATTTCTTTCCGCTTCAGAGCTTTCCTTGTTTCAGCTCACTCGAAGAAAGTGCTATTTCGCTATTATTATAAGCCTGGAATCAAACTTTCACCCACACGGCATCTCAATGCAAAGTTGGTTTTCTTTGATTTAGTGGCTTTGGTTTGGTTTGGTTGTTGACTGACGAATTTGGTGTTGATCTGCTCTCTCGCTCTCTCTCACACTATTTGTGTGTTCTCGCCCCATGAAATGGCAGTCGAGCTCAACTCATGCTCAAGGATTTTCTCATTAGATTGCTTTTCTTGCATCTACCACCAAACAAAACCTGTTAAATTTCACCCTTTGTTCTTAAAATTGAACGGGTGTGGTTGACAAATCTAAAGTTTTGGCTGCGTTTAACACCGGAGGCGGTGACGCCGCCTTTGATCACTGATGAAAATGCTCACTCAACCTAAAACCTAAAATCTGGTGTTGGGGCGTCCCCACACTTATTATCCTTGAGAATCAAGCATACCGAATTCAAGTTTGTGTTTTCGTCATTTCAAGCCAAATATTATTATGCCCCCAGGTCTGGATAAATAGTCGTGTTTGTCATTTCCTCTCTACCACATATTAAATGCGCACTAAAAAAGGTGAATGTTTCAACACCACGCTTTGTGAAATATATGTATTTTTGAATTTAAAATAAAGCTTTCAAAAAATATTTGACAAATTATTTAAGAAAAATAATTATAATAATTTACTCTAAAAAGAGATCTGCCGCAAACACGAGATAAAATGATATCTCGAATGCTACATAAATTGATGCTAAACTAAAATTTGCTCAGTTTTTTTAGAAACATTCCAGAAGGAATCGATTTATTTTCGTAGCAAACTCAAGAAAATTTAGTGGGGTCCACTAATACATATGTACGAACAGTTACATATATTGCCCCAGTTTTGTCCATAACAAACTGGGCAGCAAATAGAGATCGTCATTTGATTTGCTATTCGTTTGCTTGCCTCTAATAAAGGACAAACTCCAAAGTGAAATTCATTGGTTCAACAGATGAGAAAAAAGTAATCACAGTCAATAAATCAGTTTACCATTCCATTTTGTCTTCGTTAGGCTGGGTTTGCTGAAGCCTCACATCCACCCACGGATGTTCAATGTCAAACTCCAATCCGACCAGGGAATTTGATTCATTTACTTATTTCGCTTATAACTCACAAACTCTGCTTCATTCCATTACGAAAGATAACTACTTTTGATCTCCAGCTGAACTGCAAAACCAGCAGGACCACCAATATTCCAGGAGTGTATTTACAGACGGATTAGAAATAAAACTTTCCTAAATGACGAGCATTCACTTTTATGCAACAATTCAGAAAATGTAATTTGAATTATGAGAGGTGTGGCTAGATTTAATAATTTCTATATCAAATAAAAGCTTTTTTCTTCAGAATGTGCATATGTACACGCGAAATGACACGACATGAGACGGAGAAAATAAGAGATGCAAATTGAAACACAAGTGCTACAGACAAATGTGAACCTGCAAACACGGCGTGAGAAGAGTGAAGGTAATGAATTCGAAGGATGAAGTTAGCAACCGCACGAAGGAAGGAAATGGATGGATGGACCAACCCTCGCTTTCCATTAAACACTAACATTTCCAAATGTCAGGAAATGTTGAGTTATATTACATTAGAGACTCCCTTCGAAAACTTCCTATTCCAATCTCAAATCAGCGAATCCTTTCATTCCGCAATGCTCAATTTCTCTCACAACTTTAGCACGAACAACGAGTGTTCACGGCTGATCTAAGAGATAGCAACAAAACGAACTCCCTTTTGCCGTCGGTAGAATGTATATCATAACCGCAGGATTGTGCCAACTTTTCCACTTTCACAACAGCAAAGCAGAAAATAATGCTCACTTTTCCTGTGTGTACATATGTATAAGCAACCCTGATTCCATCAACTTTGTAGGCAGAGAGCGAAGCATAAGAAAGTACATAAATGCCTACCTAAAGCTTCCTATACATATATTTATGTGTGTGTATGGAGCCACATTATGATTACCAACCAACCACGATAATTTTATCTGGGGAATACGTCTTGCCTCGGCATATGTTTCATGCATACAAACATTTTTTTGGGAAGAGGGGTAAAGAAATATTCATATTAACAGATATTATTACAGAGAATGGTTTTCACAAGGAGCGAGAGATGAAAGCAACCGATATGAAGTACAACTTGAACAGGTCTGTTTCGCTTAACTTTTGATTTTAGAGTCAACTTTCCCTCAGTCGTCTCTTTCTCCCTCCATTCCAACTGCACGTACGTGCATACGTACAAAGTCTACTAGCTAAATTTGTAGGTGTGTGCAGTGGTGGTGGGATCGGAGGGAGGGAGCGAGTCAGCCTTTCTAATTTATCTTGAACAGGAAATGGATTTACAGACGGCTCTACAATCTTTTCCCCAACATTTCCTTCGTTTACCGGATTCCCTCATCAAATTTTAACTCCAAAAACGTCCGCTCATTCATCAAAAATAATTAACTTATAAATTCCTCACACTTTATACCAATACTTTACAGTGCTCAATTACATGACCCGAATTTCAAATAGTCATGCACTGAAAACACACACGCAGTTTCTAAAACAAATAAGCACATATGTATAAGTGTATGATATACGAGCTTTCCCTTCGACTGTGTGCTCTTATATGTAACCAATTTTGGCAGCTGAACAAAACGTTTTTTTTAGCAGCAATGCAATATGTAAGACAACGTGGTCTACTTGTCAGTCGAGATAAGCTATGGTATTCATGCATGTGTGTATGTGTGTGGGTGGGTGTATGCGTTTTTACCAACTTCCGTCCGGAACTCGAGTGTCTCAAAACACAACAAGTGGAGGTCTTAGTCTTTAAATTCCCTCATTTATCCAATTACACAACCACAAACTGGAACCAGACTTTACGATAACTTAGTTTTGTCTTCTATGCTGGCTGACCGCGACCCTGTAGTGCTTATGCAAGAGAGCGAAAAGGGACACAAACAAAAACGTGAAAGAATTGAGAGCCGAAGGAAACGGAAGAGCATAAATTATACACACATTCCTCTAGAGTCGGAAGTCATGTCGGAAACATGAAAAATTTTCCATTTCGCATTTCATGTTATTGTGTGTATGGATGATGATGCTAGTTCATATGCCGTTTATTCGAAGGACCATGCGAATAAAAATAACATAATAGCATGGCAAAAACATACGTATTTATGTAGTCATAAGTAAACTTACTCTGAGATTGAGTTGAAGGATGAGCAGCACCCCATGCGCTTTTGTAGGTGGGATCTGTAACCAAACAATGAAATACATATTATTAGAAACATATTTTTCTCTTTATGAATCAGAACTTGCAAACACCGACATTGTGTACATATGTATTTCTTAAAGTCAGTGCAATATATACCTGCCAATAGCATCGAAAAATTGGTTAAGGACCCAGTCCTTGAGAAATACTCGGCCGAAGTTTTGATGTCCAGCATTGTAAAATGCTCTCGTGTTGTGTCAGGATATGGAGGAATAATTGTGCAAGTGTAGTAATTACTAAGATATGAGTATTTCTACGTTGAGTATAATCTTATTTCGACGCTATTTCAGATATGCAACAATTTGTGCACTTTTCACTTGATTCGTCAACTTGTGGCTCGCCGTGCATTGTTGTATTGTGGTCGAAAAGGAATGTGAATTGACTCGGTCGTGGTATTTATGTGTATGTAAAAGTAAGTACTGCTCGTGCTGCTGCTGAGTTGCAGTGGAAAATACTGAACAAATCAGTCTGTCTGACGTGTCTTGAGGTTTTATTGAGACTCTGGTTCAACTCTCACACTTTGTATGCATACCACACTCCTCACGACGCAAGAAGTGAGAGAAAGTCTGAGAAAGTGAGAGAAAAATCCGACCCGCGTGTCAAGTAAAACAAAGGATGTGAGAAAATCGGGAAGTCGCGCCGGCGTCAGAGTAAAACGAAACCACTTGAATCTGGAAACACTGAACAAGACGGCGTCGGAGAAGACGAAGGCTAGCTTTCACCTCAAGAACGCCAGGGTAT
Source organism: Folsomia candida (assembly GCF_002217175.1). Lineage (NCBI taxonomy): Eukaryota > Metazoa > Arthropoda > Collembola > Entomobryomorpha > Isotomidae > Folsomia > Folsomia candida. The sequence continues at coordinate 9,273,281 of NW_019091193.1, read as the reverse complement.
GGTGATGGACCTGATGATGGAGTGATGGAGAGGAGAGACATGGGTCACTTTTGGTGGGCGATGAGTGTGAGGTTTGGTATGGAAATGAGTTGAGAGCTGCACTATGTTCAGGGGGAAGAGAGGAAATTTGGTTTCACACGTGGGCCTGCTGCTGCCGAGAGTGGGGAAACGAAGGGCTGTGAGGAGAAAGGAGGAGCGTGGTTGGCTGGTGAGTGGAAGGGGCTGGGGGAGTGTGTCAAGAGCACCGGAAAGACCAATGGAACCCGGGAAAGCCTGGAGAAGCCTCCTTCCTCTCCCACCACCGACTTTCTTTCTCTCACCCGACAACCGGTATTAGGGAGCGGATGCGGCCCGGAACTTGAAGAACTGGATAACGGTGAGCCATATATCCGCTAAGGAAGGAAGCGCAAAAGAGAATCGGACGCCCGAGTCCTGGCCGACACGATAACATGATAAGCAACACTCCCAATGACCACACCAGGTCCGCCGCCACGCTTTCTCCAGCGACATCCACACTTATCGCAGCCTCCATAACTCAACACAATGTCCAGTCAGCCAACTAACTCATCCCATTCACTCCATCATCAATCTTTCAACCCACTTCCGAACTCTTTCCTACAAATTCCTTCCCCGCTGCTCTCCGCTGAAACAAGCTCGGGCTCACCTATGCATATAGCATCAATCAACCATCTATCAAGTATATTTAGTGTCTAGTGTACAACACTTTCAAAGTAATTATTCCAGTTTTTATATCCTCAGTTTTAGGGTATCGAAATTACGCGTCCAAAATTATTATTTATTTTAGCTAGCCAATAAGTAAATAACCAGTGAAATGTCTAACATTTCTGGTAACAAATCGAAAAGTAAATTGGGAAACGACCCCACTCTATGTATTTACATCAGATAATGGAGCGTATAGCGAGTACAAAGTGAGTTAGGTGGGGTGGAGGAGAATAAGATTCCGAATTTATTATTATGGTGATTGAGATTATTATTGCGTAAGTAGATTTGGAGGAGAGAGAAGAAGGGATGAAAATTAAGTGAACAATATTGTTCCCTTCATCGAGGAGGAGGAGGAGGAGGCAGAACAAATGATAAATGATAAAAGCCAATTTTGTTGCTCCAATCTCTTCTCCAAAAGCATTGATCTCACCCAACGTTCATTTTGTTCTTTCTTTTTGGGTGCTTACTCGAGAGTGCGGCTTCTCCCTCTTTCCTCCCATTGCTCCACTGAACAAATAACATTCCACTTTTCTGACAACAAGTTTACACACTTTCATTCAGATTCATTTTCGACTTTCTGAATCCAAGTGAAAATATCATACTTCATGATCTGCATGTAAGTGAAACGTGCACATTGATATGCTGGGAAGCATATTACAATACGTACGGCCGCGTGGCAAAGTTGGCATTGGAAAAGTATGTATAGTAGAAAGTGATGTGTGAGAAACTCATTTTGTGAAGCTCATTTTCAGCCAATTCGGGAGCAGGTTGTCCAAAATAGTCTGAAATATAAAGAATGATCATTCATTCTTTGCACAAGTCCCATTCTAGAGCATCATAAAAAGTATGTACAGCTCGTTGGTGGTGGTCCTTTGAAGTGCATATTGTTCCTGTCACATGAATCAAAATAAAGACGCGGTGGCCGAATGAAATATGAGCTGCGTACGAAGGGATCAGTGCAACACGGATCGGTCCATTCATTTGCTTTGGTTCTCGATTTAATGCTTCGTATCATTTTATTCACTTGTTATACAGAGTTCATCATAACGCTACGTACGAGTCCAAAGTCATGATAAGGGACCATTACAGCGGGGTATGGCCTTGCGTACTTAAACTGAATAGAGCTAAATATATCAAGTTTTTTCCCAGTCGACGTTCATCGGTGTGAAAAAGGGCAACCTTTTCTGCACATATGTATTTAAGGGGAGCAAGCAGGGCACAAGCAAAACTCTCCCCACCTTCCTTGGCCGTAGGTTCCCATCAAGTACCCGCACCACCAACGGAACGGATCCGGGTGAGTGAGTGTTGCTGGTGATGGTGGTGAAAATGAAGGAAGGGAGAGAGGAAAAGCGTTGGCGTTAATGTGGATAATCTGCTATTATGCATTAATAACGGAGGGTCAACGATACCCAATGGTCCCATCAGCGGGGTCTCTTCATGGAAATGCACACGGGACTCGGCCTACACGTGAGAGTCGTGTGTCCTTCGCGTTTCATTAGAACGTCATTGTTCCCCGTCATTATTGATACATTTATTTCGGGGTGTGTTTTGGGCAAAAATTAACTTTTCGGCCAGAGTTGGATAGTCAAGTGAAATCGGACAAGGAAAAATATTGATTTCTTTCATATAGTAATTTTTTGCTTTACTTTGGCACATGAAAACTTTAGTTAACTCCTGATGAGGAATTGAGTTTCAGATTCGTGCAAGTCTCACTTTACCTCCAGGACAGAACCTAAAGAGGTAAAGGTACATCCATTTTTTTCAGTGATATAACACTTGGTATAACACTTTCAACAAAGTGGCGATAGCAGAGATTCTTTTGTCACAGTTTGGAAATTGGATTGCGGAGAAAGAAGCGGAGAAGAGAGAGAGTGAGATAGAGAGAGAGAGCCTCGGTGAAAGTGTGAGTGGAAGTGTAGCCACCCCGTGGCCGGAAGTACCAAGTCCGTCCCTATGCCAACCAAGTGGGGATCGATTTTTGTCGCATTCAGACTTTACTTTGCACTCCAACATTTTCATTGAGAGGCTTCAAGTCTTTTGCTGGGTGAAGTCAAAGTCAGTCGCATCGCCAGATTATTTTCTTCACCACCACCACCACCACCGATCCCATTCTCCATTATTACCCCGACCATGTATTCCAAAGTGAAGAGTGCAGATGAGTGGTCCAATAATAAAGATGGTTTCTTTACGAAACCAATTTCCACTTTAGGCAGATAACATTAAACTAAACTGAAAAATAGGAGCATACTTCATAACGGATTTGCCATAAAGATAACGCAGACTATTTGCATATTATTTTCATGAGGTCGGCGCTGGGTAAGGATTTAATAATCTCGGAGAACGCAGCAGCATCCTTCTTCACTGTTATGTGACACAGCTAATTTCATGAGATGTGGCTACCAGCCAGTTTCAGCAAACTGTGTACATGTATATGCTGGATTAGGAAAGATAACATCAACATATTGTAACTCGCTATTCACAAATTTAATACAGGAAACATTTCAAAAGTCTCATTTTGCTTTCACTCGTTTCTTTCGAAAATGTTTAACCGCGTTTCTTGAACCAACAAATTTCAACTTTTATGCAGGTCTTCACTCGCTTACGTAATCCGTCTCTCCTTGTATTGTGTGCAGATGTAGAAAAATACGCCAGGCTTTCAGCATTTATGGCTTTATCGCTTCAATAAACAGCTTCATCATATTCTGCACAGACATAATAAGCTTCGAACATGAATCATTACTTCAATGAAATAGATTAACAAATGACTTTTTGAGATAATGAGCTAGCGTTCATGTTTGCAACGCACGAAGTGCTACCACTCTCCTCGTTCCCTCGTATATGCAAATATACGTACGTGTGGTGTGTTCATACGTACATATGCACACGTAAAATCAGGACTGGGCATCACTAAACGAGTGCAGGCAGGTCGTTGTTGTTATTTTGTGTGGTGAAAAGGAATGGATAAAGTTCGTGAAATCAATGAGTAGGCGGATATGAGAAGTTCGGATGTGAACTTCCCATTGCATCATTTGCATTTCCTCTTATATAGGAAGAAATAATCATTACGGGAGATTTGTTGGCATGTCTTTTTCCGACTAACTGCTCCACTTGAAGTTATACGCACACCCCGGCTTTCACTTTTACATACATGAGACGACAATGCAACAAAGGAAAGTAAAGTGACTCAACTTGGCACTTTAAGTCAAAACCAACACGACAATCTTCCTCCTTCCCTCCTCCAGAGTACATACACACTGAAGCTCAACAACAATTTAACCATTACGTGTTTTTATTCTACAAACGACACATTTCTTGTAATACGATTTTAAAATGACACCCTCCCAAAACCCTCAAATCGATACAAGGATATTTATTTTTATATCATCAAATTCTTTAGTAATTCAAGTTAAATTTATTTTTAGTTAGATAGGTCGGTCAAAGGGGAAACCATCACATAACGAAATTCAGCACAAGTTGACTGTTTGAAAAAATTGGATTTCGAATTTGAGGAAATGACGTTGACGGGAGATCGGCAAACGACAAGACGGAGGCTTTTCCTCTGCTGTGTCCGTCGGAAAGAGAAAATTTCCTGAACTCCTTTCCTCTCCTGCCTGTCCCTCATTATGTGAGTGAGACTTTGGCGAAATTACGTCAATCAAGCCTCCATTCAGCCAGGCCTCCTCGTCCCGACTACTCCAGAACACTCTTAACTCGTCGTGCCTGTGCAGACTCCAAATTCCATTCTGCTCCTCCATCAGCTGAACTACATCCTTTGTTCTTTTAAATACTCCACAATTTTCACTAGGTTTTTGAAACGCATATTAAAGAAACTCGCACAATGAAAATTTTCTCTGCTGGCCCCTAAAACTTTTTTTTACAGAAAACATTGTCTAATTTTTTTACATTTAAATATTAATGGGGTCGAAATTATAATTCTGGTCCATGTTCAATCATGTGCGTATATTTATGTATAGAATGATCCATTAAATCTTTTCAAGAGTTTCACTACGCAAAAAAGTTTGGCTACAAAAAGACTTTACTACAGAATAGCATGAATGCTTGCCGTTCTTATTCTTAAGTAAAAACTGATTAAAACAATAAAGACCAGATGCCAAATATTAATTAATTCACTACTTAATTTGTACAATGTGATGCAAAGATGATGTACAAGAGCATGAGACATCGAATGACAGTTGTCCTGCTTTAATTAAACTAGAACTCTGGGTGAAAGTCTGACTCTCACGAATCCTTAATGCCACATATATGCATGCATACGTTAGAGTATATGAAAGTCAGTGGTAGCCATGAAACTTTAGGCATAAACACACATCCTGCTAATTGGAAATTAGTTTTGAATCTTTAATTAACTTTTGTTCTGAGAAATTTAGCATCCATGTTCACACTCCTGTGTAAATTCAAGAAAGTCCTCAAATCCTGGATATGTCCTTAAATTCTGTCTTTTGGCTTATTATTGAGGCACGTTGCGACTCGTATGACAAGTTGAGTATGCATACGCAATCTGTAAATGAAACTTTCTGCAGCAGAATTCTTTGGACCAAGAAGAACTTGTGCTGAGCCAATTACTATTGTGCATGTGAAGCAAAGTAGAAAGTATTGTTCATTCAGAGATATGTAAAATAAGCTCGTGATCCATATTCAACTGGAAAGGCATGTGTCACTCGTTGTTGGACCCTCTCTTTCCACATCAAATCACTCAGCCCTCCTCCGCCATTGGTGCAGATATATCACGCTCAAGAGAGCAGATAATCCACTTCACTCACTCCATAAATCGAGGAATAATACCTACTAATTACAAAACAGGGTCACACATTCTCATCTCAACTTTTCGGAAATAAAAGAAAGTTCTTAAACTAAATACTCAAAATTATTGCGATATTTACGTACAAACGATAAAATAAAAGACTTTCTCACAAATTTCTCATAATATTTAATAAATATGTTCTCAATTTTATATTTGGGACAACTCTCCTCGCCCTGAGACCAATATATTACGAGTCTCTGGGAAAGAGGGACAACATAATGCCAATTCAGGGAAAGTACGTACGTGTAATGGACATGGGTGCGACGCGTGTACAATCACGCAACAAACTGATCACTCTTGACAAGTCATAATCAAAAATTTAACCTCGTGGCAGTCAATTCTGCTCGTAGTAATCAACCACAAAGGAAAATGCGTGTTTTCGACTCACCTGAGTGGGAAGGGTCAATAAGTTACACATTCGGTTATAGCATGACATAATTTCATGACTTTCGCTCCCACGTTTATTTTTTTTCTAATTGCAACTCCAGCCTAGTTTATAGCCGACCAACCAAAGCCATCATTTGACTGACATGTACATAGATTGTTATTAAGGAATAAAAAAATTAACCCGATTATATTATTCACCGCAACTCTCTACGGGATACGATTCATATAACTAGCCATCAAAGTCTTGCTCATTTCTTTAAACCAATTTATTTATTCCAGTGGAGTCGGCATTCCATAGTTTGGTCATGAAACCCTAATTATCTTCCATGCCAGACTGAACAAAAAAGTTGTAATGTAATTAAAAACAACAAGGCGATACTTTACAAAAGTTTTGCATGCAAGAGCGCTCTCGAACTTTGTAGGTCTTAATTGGTTAGTTGTTGCAATTAGATAATTCGTAGGTAGCATGCCTTGCTAATAATGAAGACGTATTATTTGTCAATCTATTATAATTATGGGTTCTTCTGTAAAGTTAAGAATGAAAGTTTGTTGCGATTTGCTCAAACCGTAACCAAATCCAACGAGGCTAAATCATAGCGTTTCTTCGAAAGGGTGGAACAGTTCCATACGTATGTACGGGACCAGGGCTTGTAAGCTCACCCGGGTTCTACTACCCTAAACCCCGAGTGCTATCTGCTGACTCAAACCGAAACTCAGCAATCTCTTTCACCATTCTTCGAAAACTGTAACCCCGAAATAACCAACAGATGTGCAGTACAAGGCTCGCCGAGATTTACTTGTCTGGATTTCTCACACATTTGTGTAACGAACGACTAACCTTCAAATGAACCAAAATTAGCTCAAGACTTTGTGTTCACAGCCATTTGCTTGTTATGCAAAATTAATGAAATGCAGGATTGTTATGAATGGTTCTGCGCTCGCAAACTGGTCATGCAATTCAATTCTATTTCTGAATTTGCCTCCCTGCATTCCATCTCTCACTCGTACGGCATGCCAACTCTAAAACACGTCATAAATCAACGCTGAACACTTTCTAATGTGCAAAACTGGGTAACTTATCACAAGCATGTAATTCTTGCATAATATTCTTGACCACATCGCATCGTGACATGAGAAATGAAAGTACATACATGCTTACGCGACAGGCAAAATGCGGAGTGACGTTGATTACCCTGAGTTTTTGATGGACTTTTTGTAATAAATAATCATATGCACAAGTGGAATTTCTAATTAAACACGCTACTTCTTGTACCCGAAAGAGAGGGCAAACGTACGAAAACAATTTTCTCCTTGACCACTGGTCATGACAAAATTCTCAAACCATTCAAGTGTCTGAGCAATTTGCTCTGGGTAATTAGCTATTTGCTGCTGGTAGCAGATCTTGATGAAATTCCTACTGTTCGTTTTATACGATAAAGTGTGCCCGCTCGGCAAATGGATAAATTATGGAGTCATATACACATGTGAATGATGAATATGTGAAAGCTGAACAAAACAAGTATGTAAGTTCCTTCTGCTTCTAAGAGATTGGACTTTGCGATAAAAAATCCATGCCATGAATTAATAAGGACAATTATCGAATTTTGAGTGTTTGACATGATTTTGCCTCACAATTTGCCTCCGCCGTTATCACTGAAGGAATCAGTTGCATTTCTACCACAACCATACATACATACGTACATAGCCCTAAATTTACGTTTAACAGTATGTCCTTCTTATATAACCAGTAGCTCAGAAAAGAGGGAGAGAGCAAACCATTTCCCTTGATACACATGTACAAATGACCTGCACACACACCTTTCATGTTACTACGATGAAGGAAGGAAGGAAGGTAGGAAGGAGATTTGCATTTCATATGTTTCATGTCAGTTTCAAATTATCACTGACAAAATTATAGAGATGGGAGATTGCATTTTTCGTTGGAAATTCATAGTTCAACTTCGAACCCAAGCAACTCACTCACTTGGTGAACGAGGAACAACAGAGATAATCGTCAATTCATCTCCATTCACCCAGAAAGTGGATGATCATGATCATGCTAATAAATTAGGTTGGCTTCAGTACAGCACACGTCACCACAATTCATCACCCACCGTTGCCGTCCAAATAGCTTTTCGAACGTACATTAACGTACGATATTCGTAAATGGGGGTGAACATTACATTTATTTTCATTCGTTTGACATGTGGAATATCGTCCGCTATTAATTATTACGTAAAACGTTCGAAATCTTTCTTTCTCTTTCAGAAATGGTTACTGCAGAAATACTTGTTTTGCATCTTGCCATATATTTATCTGTGTGGACTAATAAATAAAAATATAGCCATGATTTTCCGACAAGTTACATGAAATTCGGACCAGCGTCCCAAGGCAGTCTCATTCCAGCAAAAAAAGAACAATCGATGAGCCCCGTCCAACTTGACTGCTTGGGAAAGTGGGAGGGTGGGTTTGTGATTATGCCATATATGCTCGGTGAGCAGGACAATAATAGATTTAGTCAATGTGTTGGGGGTTGGTTGTAAATCGGAGAAGTGAATGCCACACTATTCATGACTTTCTAGTTTTTTTGTATGTTTTCTATCTCTCATTGTGAAACTGATAGCATGGGAGGTCGGACTCTCTTGACAGGCCGCGTGCAGTGAGAGTTTTATGACTATTCATTGCAAATTCTGAAACTGGGCGAATCTAATCGAATATACAATCATTACCATCATTTGTTAGATACATACGTAGATACGTTGGCCTCGAAAATAAATACTGTTGGGCAATTGATTGGCTGCTCTCTATTCGAATTTATTTATTATTTAACTGCTTATAACGTATCGGTTACTCACATATATTCGTACGTCGTTAACATGAGAAAACTCGCTTTGTGTCAATTTTTACTGGAGGTCAAAATATTTATTTGTTGCACTTGGGAAATGTGCAAGTTATAAAGTGTGTAAAATGTATCAATGTTCCCCACAAGCCTTCAAATTTGAGAAAATCTCAAATACTGTTCGGCATTATTGGTATCGATATAAGTTCACTTTGTAAATTTATGTGCACCCGACAAATGTACGCATCTCAGAAAATAATCTTCCCATCGGAAATGCGAGATGAGGCTGAATGAGAAGAGGGTAGAATGTGAATTATCAATGTTGTATGCAACGTTTCACATTGCACACAAGTCATAAAATGTATCACTGACGGAAAGGATACATGTCATTAGCGTTCTTACTTCGCAATCCTGAGTTGGATAGATGGTGAGCAATAACTCTTTGTCGAAACACTCATTTTATTTGCATTTGGTTTCCAACTTGAATTTATTCAGTCTGCTCGGAATTTCTCGCTTTCACTTTTACAAAAGGTTTTCAAAATACTCAAATGAATGCCATTCTCATTTTGAATTGCCTACTAAAATAAAAGCATCAATATCTACTCTCATCCCAGCATGACTTAAATATTAATTCATCCAAACTAAATATCTGTCGATTTAAAACTTTACCACGACAGACAAGAGAATCACGACCGCCAACATATAAATGCCACACGTCCATATGTAGAACGGCGAGCGGATAAAGTTTCGATTGAGCAAACGCATCAAAAGAAAAGTAACATGCAAACAGCGACGCGAGTCGTTTAATGGATTTTACTCATGATAAAGTCAACTGAGCGAGCATGAGACACCAAATGCACAGGTAGCACGAGCTCAAGCTTCTTATAGCGAGGGAAAGCCAGCCTATGCAATATTCTCATTCCATGATGAATCTCTCTTTTCGTCCCACTTTATCGTAAGGCTACAGCCTTTTTGTGATGCAGCCACAAAGTGAGCGACAATCTGGTCGTCGATACGTGTACAAAAGTCTTGCTAAGTGATAGTTATTCGATGGGTGATGACGATGATGATATAAATACGTAGTGCCGTTAGTTAGTGAAAGTAACTGTGTCGGTAGGAGGCATCGATAAGAGGAATATTACGACGTTGCTGCGTCAGTCAGTCAGTCAGCATGGCAGGTTGTGACAAAAGTGGTGGTGATGGTGGTGGTGGGTGAGATGATGATGATGATGGGAGTAGTCGGGTTAGTTTTGGGGAGAAAGGATTTTGTTTCATTTGACTGACTCGAAACTTTCTTCTTCTCATTTACTGCCCTGTTTGGCGGCCTGGCTGGAGGGGGAGGGAGGGTGGCGAAGGAGGGGGATCCGTGAACCCATTCCCGTCCGGAAGCTCCTCGCCGTCTTCTTCTGCCAGCCCCCAGCAGCAGCAAGTACATTCTCCTTCGTCTGCAATCCATTCGTGTCGTCGAGCGAGGGATATGCTGGCGTAGGTGCACGACAGACTATAAAGCAACGTTCACAGCCACGGACTATCTTCTCATCAAATGAAGCGTACTTTCTCTCGGCGTATCATCCGCCAAACAGAAGCCCACATCGGGCTCTGTTCATTAATATCGAGAATCTTCTCAGTTACTCAATACCGAGAGATAAATTAATTTCGATTAATATTAATAGAAAACAGAGCGCATGTACATGAGTAGCTGGCTGATTAGCAAATATGTAAGGATGAGAAATAAATGGATGGCGAAGACTATTATATACGTACTAGTTGTTGATCCACAACATTATTGGCAGGATGATACGGGATAAAGTAGAAATGTGGCACAAAAGTTGACACGATATAAATACTCCCAGTTGATGGAAGGAAGGAACTCTGAAACTTATTACGTGTTTTCCTTTCTCTGCTGGTAAAGTTTCCATTATCCTCGCAAAAGTCCATTAATAGTGACAAAACCTGTCACTCATGAGTGGAGCTAAAGAAACTTTCCAAAGTGGAACGCATGATGAAGGATGTGCTGCAAGATTAGCGAGACCCTTATTTGCAGTAACATATAAACCTATTTAACCATAGCATTTTTACAGACAAGTTTAAACAGAGATGTTTGTAAATATTTAGATGGGTGAAATCAACATGTAGTAATTTTAATGTCGATTAAAGTTAATTAAATTCAAATTGTTAGGTAAGATTTGAAGTCATATTTGTTGTTTTTCAATTGTGTTGTAACAGCTCTTGAGTAAATCAGACGTGAATAGAGTCCTTGCGCAGATAATCCGGATGGCGTACGTAAACCCGAGGGAGGGAGACATTGAATGATCCCAGCTCATTTCTGCCGGTGGTCCTGATAATGATAACATGTCAATGGTACTTGCATCATCGTTTGTCCTTTATAATACGGCCCATTTCATACAGAGTCCTCTCCCTTCAAACCTGATTGACTGGAAAGGATTTCGATAAATGACTCTCTATAGGCATTACTTATGTACGTTTATATATCTTCTCTACTCACTAGTAGTACTCACTCCTCAACAACATTGTGTGCGTCAATCCAGTCAATTCGGTTAGTCGATGACTTTCACTCTCTCACGGTTTTACTACATTCACTGCTTTGTGCATCTATTTCTGATTTAACGTAGAGATTATGAATTAATTTTGAAATTGATGGATTACTTAAACTAATAGTTAAGAATTTATGATGTATTTACTATTTCTTATGTATGAGATTTTGCATGAAGGAAAAATTTATTCCAAACATTTATTGTAAAAATAAGTTGAAATTAAGATTTTCAAGATTCAAGTTTCTTCGAGAGAAATTGGAGGATGAAATCGAACATTTTTCCAGTTTTCTTTCCAGCCCATTGAAGCGAATCGACTTTTAGTACAAGGTCTAAACTGCTGACCATTGAAGGAGTCGGCCATTGGAACAATACTTTGGATTTTCTCCTCTTCTCTGCTCGGTAGTTTCTCAGTCTGGCTGGCTCGATGGAACAAATCTCATGTATTACAACCACCAGTCAACATTGGAATGAAAAGTGGTTAAGTGAAATGCCCTTTGACTTTGGGTTGGTCGGGAGCAACTGAAATGACTTAGGGTTCACCGATTGTCATCGATAATGCCTGCTTGCAACTTAAACCTCAGTTCTCCACAGATTACAGGCCACAGATAGCAAGAGATGGAAAATTTATGTCCAAAAAACCTAATGCGGCTCTCGCTGCGAAGTTGACTTTGGCTGGTTTTGCTCCATAAATTTTATCGCTCGAACTACCAACTCCTTGCAGCCAAAACAGATTTCTATAACTCCGTCATCCTCACGTTTTATTTCACTTTGCGATCTTGGTAGGTTCGATCCAAGCAGGATTTATGTAGCACAGCAGCCTTTTTCTTTGCACCAACAACCCCTTTCCAAAACACTGCAACGATTATTTTATATTGCATCAATAACCCATGGCCAAAAGTTGACGGATTTTACTCTCCTTCCCATTCTCTGTCATTCTTTATGCATTGTCGCAAGGTACGAAAGTATGTACGGCACGATGTACAAGTTAAACAATATCAAGGAAAAGTGAAAGTTTTGCTAGGGTTAAGTATTAGGAAAGGATAATAAAGCATTGTTACAACGCAATTCAGCGCAGCTCACAGTTAAAATGGGATCATGTAAATACTGGGACATAAAACTGTGTAGTTTACACTCGGGCGTGTATATTACAATCGAGGAAACTTAGGATTAGTGCAGATATTACCGAAAATATTGAATATTTGTAAACCAGAAACATTGAATATTATTTTTCACTTATTGCTGTAGTCAATTCAGGGAAATAATAAGTGTGCAAACTTTTCACATAGCAATATCACATTGCCTCATAATGTGCATTGACCCTCATTTGAAGGGAATAATATTACGTGTGCACTGTATGTCTGCATTTATGTACGAGGAACTATATGTACGGTGTTTAGTGTAATAGAAAGCGAGCGCAAATTAGGAGTCATAAATAGTCAAAACCTGATTTAGAAGAGCGATTATTATGGTTAGCCGAGTTTCCTGTTCCGCTGGACACACCTGAATTGCTCCCAACACCACCAGTACCAACATTATTGGTTTCACCGCTTCCCGAATTGTTGGCTGTGGAGGAGTTGACATGGGACGAGTTGTAGGAGGAAGAAGATGAACCCTTGCCATTAGAAATCGAAGGCGATGATGAATCCACACCTGCAATCCATTAAATCCAACAACATTAATTCATTTCAAATCATCAAATCAGATGAATCCTTGCTGCCAGCCATATACCCGCATTTAATTGAGATTGATGCAACCACAAGCGTCAAAATGCTTGGTGCTGGAAGGTGTGATTTGATCTGATTCGTTTGGGGAGAGGGAAATGCGATAAGCAAATAAGTTTCTTTACTTGTACGTACGTACAGCCCAGTAACACTAAATTGGAAGCAGAGATATTATGACGGGGAAATGATCAGGATGCTTTTGACTTATTGCGAGTAGACAATTTGTTTAAACACGATGTAGCAATAAGCAATCAATCTACGCAGACGGATATTTAATCATGATCGTCGTTTATTTGGAAAGTATGGGAAAGGAGAAAAACTAAAGGGGAACAAGACTTGTAGCACAATGAGCAAATAAATAAATAAATGAGTGTGAGTTCACTTTTACTCATCATTTCGTGTAAACAGCAAGGGTTGGAAATAATAATTGACTCCCAGATCCAAGTTGACTTTAAGTGCATTACCTGATGACCCAAAAGGGTTCACTATGGTTTTAAGCGAAACGAACTGGTTACACGGATGTTGAGAGCCCTTGCCACCACCGCACCGAATCCCTTCCCATGCTGCACACCGTGTGTGTGTGTATGCACATACGTAACTATGTCTAATAACTGGTGCGGTTTAAATACTGTACACTCAAAACGAGTAAAATAGAGGAGAAAACTGATTCCTGATGCAACAAACGCAAACGATGACTGGATGAAAATGTATCATGATCATTACGATTTTCTCTTTCCACTTTAGTGAGGCTCATCAATTAAGAACATTAAAAATGCAAGAAAATGAAATCATTTCATTACTTTCTCTTCTTAAATAAAAATGAAATTATGATTGAAATTACTGCACAATATTTGTAATACATTGTATTGTTCAATTTATTATGAGTTAATGTGACCGATGACCGTCCTGAGACCAGGATTTGATGAAAAGTAAAAAGAACCACGAGGTCATGGGATTTGTTGTCATAATGGTTTGTGTGTGATCACCGGAGGAGTTGGTGGTGGTAATAAAAGTCAAGTTTTGCGTTACAAATAAATGATGTGTGTACACTCGTTCTGGAAGAGTGGCTTGGCCCTTGCATACCACCAACCAAGTCGATACGAAGGGCAACGTGGGACACATTGTTCGACAAAAGGTCAATAATGAGCTCCCTTTTCTCTTCAGTGGGTTTGGATAATGGAGCCCTAGGCAGTGGTTGACACCAGGCATACTGTTTTTCGGCCTGAGTGGGTGAAATCCATCGTCGCCGTCCATAATGTTCCCATGAGGCCACTCTCTTCTCCGTCTCCCCCATCGACATGCGAGTGCAATTATTATCGGCTCGTGACTGACTTTGCTTGTTACTCCAACGACAATTACAACAACCCGACCAAATCATCCACAACATTATCAAACTATAATCCTAATAAATTAATCTAAAAATATACATTTTTCATACCATTCGACTAGCGAGAGTTCATTTGTAAAAAAAACTTGACTTGTAAGTACAAGAAAGAAATACATGAATGGCAAAAGCGAAAAAAAGTCAGTGTTGTTTGTGCATTAATGCGGGTTCCCCGCTGTGTGCTAATGTGGAAAGCCTAAGAGGCATATGCTTACGTCTGCGTGTATGGAATTACTTAAAAGCGGCATTCACTTTTCAATTACTTTTATATAAATAGTCAAGACTTTTAATACTCATAACCACGTCGAAAGCGAAAATTTATAATTGACCTGATGAACACTGATGCAAAATTAACGATGTTGAAACTTTGTGAGATCAAAATAATAGGTCAGAGTTCAACTGGATTTTTTACAGACTCAACTTCCCCCAGATAAATGATGGTGGTATATGTGCATGATAGATGTTAATAGATAGATAGGCCACGTTCCCGGGGTATAATAATCATATGATGGTGGATTGGATGGAGATTAATGAATTTCACAATAGCAAAGTCAACTAGCTTCGGGCTTTCCTCTTTTCAGTTTCACTTGTTATCCTGCTTTTATACAAGCAGCAGCAGCAGCAATTTCACGGATGAGCATCGAAGATCCAGATTTTCCACTCAAATAATGATGGATGAAGCAGCTTATTTGCTGCTCCAGTGTACTTTCTCTTTGTCGGACCATTTCTTTTAGACTTCAAGTCAGTTGGTGGATCATTATCCAGCGACCATGGTTTGCTAAACTTGCCATTATGTCAGCCATGTAACATTTTGAAGACAGGCGGAAAGTATGCTCGTTAGCAAATATAAAGGAGAAAACAGCAGATAGCAAACGATAATACTTGGAAGAAGGCTACATAATATGTAGCAAGGAGCTTATATGTGGCATGCAGTATATTAAATTTATTGAACATGTCAATCTTTTACCAACCATTGTTATTGTTGTTGGAGCTTCTTTTGTTCTGATCTGGCGGAGAAGATGTAGACACTTCACCAGAGCTCTGGAGTCGATCCTGGTGCCCTAGACTATTATTGTTGCTGGAATGAGACGAATGGTGCGACTGATGGTGTAGTGATGCTGAATGGTTGAGATGAGACGAGTGGTTGA
This sequence comes from Folsomia candida, assembly GCF_002217175.1. NCBI lineage: Eukaryota > Metazoa > Arthropoda > Collembola > Entomobryomorpha > Isotomidae > Folsomia > Folsomia candida. The sequence goes on along the minus strand of NW_019091193.1, from coordinate 9,257,702 downwards.
GATGGTGACTCAAGTCTCCGATCAGACCCATGTCACTCATTCGATTGGAAGAGGAATTGTGGTTTGACCCACCAGCCACACCCCCACCGACGGACGAGCTCCCTAAATTCATCCCCATTCCCATTCCCACATTGGGCAGAGTTCCGAAACCTAATTATATGGTACACGATTTCAGAATAAGTATATTGGATTATTAGTACTAGATTATCTATAAGTATATATATGTAGGTTATAATAAAGTTTGGAGATGAATTTAATCTAATAATAATTATTACTAAACCAACACATTGAATATTTCAATCAATATTTTATTTTAAAACCAACAACGAATGAGAATACATAAACAAACTGATCTTGGATCAAATAATAATAAAATAAAGCCTTGGGCTGACGGCTAGAATAGAGCAGGATCATGACTCCACAGTTCGATACATTTAAATCGAGTCACAAGTTTATCATCAACGCCAGGGAAGGTGGCGGCAGACTTGTCCTTAATGTAGGCCTTCATCTGTGGAGCAGAAAGTATGATCCATCGACGAGTGACAGGGGCCATATGCTCCAAATATTGGAGAACCACTGATTCCAAGTATTCGGCAAAGGGGTACAGGATATCCAAGCATTCTCGAGGTCGGAGAGTGCCCAGGGCAAGAAGTCTGAGACGAAACCACCATTTGAAAAGTTCGATGATTTGTTCTTTTGACGCTTTTCCCTTAGCAACTGTTTCGATCGGAGTATAGATTCCAAGAAATTTAGCTGTTTCTGGCACCTCTTCCAAGCCATCTTCGACTACATCATTTCTGTAAACAAAGTAGCCAAGGAGTCAAATTAGGTACATATTATGCTCTGAGCAAATAGAATATAGTAATTTGTAATGTAAATATGAATATGTACCGGTAGGAACAGGCCTTAATCAAGGCAAAGATTCCGAGACTAAGAATATTCTTGATAGCTTTCTTGATATCAAGCCAATTAAGTTTTGCAGCGGAAATGGCATTGTCCATTCCGGTATAGCCAACAGCTGTTTTAGCCATTTTGCCTTGGGCATCCTCTTTCTTGACGATGTCAAACAGTGAAATATACAATTTATGATAAACAGCTGAAATAAATAATGATTTAAGTATTACGTGCATTATTAGTTTTACAAAAATACTGATATAAATGAAACAAATTAAAATACCGCAATCTTCACCCTCCTCTATTGTTTTCCACTCCAATTTCCCCGTATCCTTGTTGACCCAGAAGAGCCTTGGGTTGGTGTTGACGATTGTGGTTGCGCGAGAAGGAGCCGTCACTTGACTCTCCAGAGTCGAATCCGACTTTCTCCGTCTTATAAACCAGTCTTGTTGGCATCATAAGTAATACACACAAATTAGTAAATAAATCGAATGCCAATTGATGTCCAGGGCTAATATATAAGTAATTGATTTGGGACTCATCTTAATCTGCGACTCAGCGAGACCAGTTTCTTCCATCAGCTTCTGCCGATCCATGTCCGACACCCATTTTGAAGTCTTGTAGGATTTCTCCAAACACGAAACTCGACTACTGGTGAGGGGAAGTAGAGCTAAATTCCTCTTCTTTCTTGGCTTCATCTTACTGGGTCTCTGTCGTTTGTGGTCGAACCATTTCTGTTGTCGAACAATATTTAATTTTGGGTTATATCATGTTTTTTCAAGAATTAGAGCCCTGGGCTATGAAAACTTACACTTATCTTGACCATGTTGACCAATGGATTGGTGACGCGAATAATGTTAGCGAGTCTTGCTTTTTCATTGATAGCTGGGCATTGGTTTAATGCGAAGGATGCCATCAACAATTTATTTTCTTCTTTTGAAAATATTACCCTTTTCTCCCGTTTCTTCTCCTGATTGGCCACAACATCGTTTCCTCCTTCCATGATTGAAAAATTCTGCTAAAAAACACAATTAAGTATGAAACTAAAGATAATAGTAGCCCTGGGCTTGATGTTATTATATTTTTTATTAATTTTCACAGACTCACATGATTTTTGCGATTTTTGAAATATGTTCCTTACGAACAAATATTTGTGTATGGATGACGTTGGAAACGATTAGATGTATGAAAATACCCATCAAACAAGATATATCTTGTTAGAAGTTTGCGTGAGAGCTGTGCAGTTTTCATACACTGTCTCTTTTCACCCCGCCGGTGTTTCATTCAAATAGTGCGTAGGAGAGAAATAATAAAATCAACACATTTGTTTACATCCACTCCAGTTTTTCTCATATACATAGGTAATTATATTTAGTTAATTATTTATTTCATATTTATTAAGCCCTGGGCTGTAGAATAATTATTTTTACTTTTTTTGCTGACAAATCTATCTCATAGAATGGCTCCATTTTATGCCAAACTTGGTCCTGACCGTCAATGGATTAGGGTAGTGGGACAGTTGTTGCAGAAAAACGAGGTACGACCGCACCTAATTTATCACCAATTTCGAGTAGGAAGGTCGAAGGGTCTTTTGGATCATTATCCCGAACTTGTTATCCTGGTTTGTCATCCTTATTTTAATTATGCACATCGTGGGTTAAAAAGTAACAATTACTTATTTGTTAACAGAAAGATGAATTAATTGCCCAGGGCATAGCGGAGGAAAGGGATCTTGATCCCATAGGCCTCTCTGATCTGAGAGAAAGTGCCCGACAGCGTCGCTCATCAACCGTCCATCTTGATCGCTCTCCTGCAATCCCCTCGACCTCGTCTCCACCACCACTACGACGACTATGTCAATCACGCGATCCTCCCCCTTTCCCAAATTTCACTGATGACCCCACCCTTTATCTACCCATAAATTCAGGGGTTTTGAACAACATGCGGGAAATGTGCCGACGATGTACATGTCAAACATGCATACACCTCAAATCTACTAATACTTTGCCCTAGGCACTTATGATATGTTCATGATTTTTTTTCCAATTAAATTACTATATGGTATAATAATAATCTTTTTGATGCTGCTGAAATATTTTCAAATTTATTTTTCCGAAACCTGCTCCAAAGTAGTTCCTGCTGTCTCTCGCCTCCGCTGTCAACACGGCCTTGGCTTTCTCCACAGATTGCTTCAATGCTTCAAAGGTAGACATGCCACCGCAACCGGAGAGGGTGGGAAGTCGGTAACCCGTCGTCCAGTCGTTTCCGTTGCACTCTTCCGTTTTTATCCCAAATGGGTTCATGGCTGTATAAAATGGATTAAAGAAATGTCAACAACTCTCTCTTTCAACTCAACTTTTGCGGCTGGGCTTCAGGTCAAATCAATTCAATGTCAATATTTTCCTTTGACCAGTCATTCGACGTGTTGGGAGAGAAAGGGAAAGCAACTTTGTGGTGATAGTGGTGGTTGACTTACCGACAGAGGAAGGAGTCGGCCCTGTCATCCCACCACTGCTGGACATCCGTTTGAGGTCTAGCTGATAAGAACAAGATGTGTCGTACATCTGTAAACCATTCCCCGCTGCAACCATAGCACTTGCAGCAGTTGACATTTTCCTTTTCTCAGGCGTAGAAAACAGGTGTCTTACGTTGGGGAATTATGAATTCCCAAATAATCCCCTGAAAATAATTGCATGGGTTAAACATTTTTTATCTAATTAGATTTCTTTACAATTCTCATTTCATCTTAAACCGAATAAAATAGCGTTTATATGTATCAATGCTTTTTATTAGGACTAATTTCCAGTCAAACTACACATGTAGGTAATCAGTAGCAGAAGTTTGTATGCATACTACATATTTGTATGTACCACTGATTATCAACATTTCCAATGTCGCCTTTCTCCTCCAATCTCAAACCGATCTACCTGCCCCAACACCCAGCAACCTCCATTACTTCAATACGGGTTCAACAAACACTAATTTACAGCATGCAACACGAGTCAACCATGTATTTTAGTGTAATAAACTAACCATAAAAATGGAGATGTGACTTATTACGTCTGAATGACAGAGATTCATTGGCGTTTCTAACAAATTTGCTTCTTATCTCTAATCAGCCAGGAATTTTACGATGTTTTCCCGTCTCGCACTTGCATTTCCACGAGAAGTGACCAGACTAGTTTGCAATTTGACATTATTTTATGTTTTCTTACCCAACAAAATATCAAACGAACAAGAAGCTTTTTGGGTGGCGAATAATAATTTAGCAGAAACATAAACTTTCTCATGGTGTAAAACGCACAGCAGTCAAAAGGAACATAATTTTTAGCATCGCTATATAGCCAAATATATGTATATTTCCATCTGCATGTACTTATTCATATGCGGACAGTATATCGATCATAGCATCGAGACGAGTTGTAAAATGAGAGTCAATTTCAATGAGTGTGGGAAAGTCGGAAGATTGAGTGCCAGATTATGAGTAAGTGGAAAAGAGGAAGCGTGAACGTAGAAGAAATGGGAGCGAAGAAATGAACAGGAATCTATAAAAATGAATTGCTTTCTCCCGCATGACTCCCTTGCTTACTTTCCCTCTTCCGACAAGGATATTAAATTCCTTTCCTTTTTCAATTTGACTAAAAAGAAGCAGACATCAGCGCGCCGTTGTTGCTTCATAATGTTGTTGACGTGAACACAAGAAAGAATTCAAATTATATCATCACGATGCAATCATTGATATTAAGCATCTACTTTTCCTGATAGGAAGGCTGCTGCTTCCGTTACATGGGAATTGGTGCTGCGTCCGCGGAAACGACCGTCAGGTTAAGAAACACGCACCACCGCCAAAAACTTGCTTCTTAAAATCTATTGCCAGTTTCCTTCCTTCTTTAATTTTTGACTGATTCATCACCAGAAATAAATGCTGGGCTACGTACGTACGTGCATAAGCATGCCGTTCACCGCCACAAATTAAAATTATAACTTGATACTTATGCACATATGCACCTGTACACAGCATGTAAATTTATGTATGTATGCACATATGTCGAAACAATTCATTCTGAAGAGGACCAATCCTTAAACTTTAATCACAGCCTGTCAAACGGCTCATGCAACCATGCGGGATAATTGAATGAGTTGACCAAAACTGGGAGTGGATGGGAAATCTGGGAGGTAATTGAATATTCTCTCACTCCGGAAACAAACAGGGCAGTTTGCAATAGGTGTGGATGAATCCATGCGAGCAGGCGAGAAGGTGGAAGTCGGTGAAAGGTTAATGAGAATAGAGTTTCCTTTTCTGACGGATGTGATTTAGCGGCTGGTGAATGGCGTTGCCTTGCGTTCGGAAGTTGTAGCGCCTCCAACTGAAGAGGAAGTCTCGGTTTTTGAGGTTAGGAGAAAGTGAGATATTGCAATATTAGACGATTACGGGGAGGATTTGTTTGCCGGACGCTACCAGAACAACAACTTTGTGCCCAATCCACTCTGCAATTTCCCGTCAACTAATAAGGACAATGTCCTCCACTACTAAATATATTAACCTATGTACGTGATAGGAGAGCTGTACTACAATAGTTTTCTGTACGTGTATGCACAATACGTAGGTCCACCTGTTTGGGGGACACGTTGTTCTAATGATGAGGAGGATGATGATGATGAGTCTAATAAGTCCGAATGTGTGAGCAAGTAAGAAGGGCGATAAGAAAGTCGGACGTACCTGTGATGTGTTCGTGCACGGAGTAATTTCGATGTTGATACCGGTACAAGAAGGAACTCTTCTGACTTCCGTCGAGAACAAGTGCTTCCGTTCTTTCCGCTGCCTCTGAATACGTCGCGCTGATTTTCCTCACAGGGTCCCAACACATCACACACACGGCCACCACCACTCAACTCCACCCAGGATCCTCCTCGGCCAATACTTCAGCTCCGATCCTCCGAAATTCCCTGCCCTCCCTTCTTCGCCCCCTGACTCACTCTCGCCGACTCCGACTCTTTCTCTCCTTTTCTGTCTCCCCCAACAGTCTGCATGCCCGAGAAAGTGCATACGCTCCGTACCACCTTCACAACCTACGGGCCCACCGCTCAAATTCACCCAGATCTTCACGTCCAGTTTTCTCATCTTATCTTTTGAATATTATTACACAAGAATTTATAATAATGCCCGACGTGTATGACCATTTTTCACGGACTAAATACTTCATATCGACTTGCATAAGCGCATCAAGGAAAGAAAATTTTTCACTAATTATCACTAAATGTATCCACACGGTATTTGAGCATGTTTAGGTAATTATGCTAATGGAAAAGGCATGCAGACCAGATAATTAAATAACCAGCAATCTTTGCAGGATAGGAATATGAACTGGATAGGACAGATCTACCCTAGGACGTCATGCCTAAAAACTTGTGAGTTTATTTGGGGAGAAAGTGGTGTAGTACACGAGGAAGAATAATTCTCAACATTTTGTTCTTGATTACTTTTGCCAAGGAGAGAAAGAAGAAAGACGACACCGCCCGACAACGGGTTCACGGAAATCGTGCGGAAACTGCAAAACTTTCCCTACTACCTTCCGTCTATCCGATCCAATTAGATTGCTTTAATGCTTTCTCTCCCCATCCTCCGATCCTCTCCCTCTCCCACGTTCCGATGTTCCGACTTGGGAGAGGACAAACTTGGGCGATCTTCATGCTCCTTATCTGCTGTCTTAGATGAGTAAATTAATTACCAACCCAGAAACAGTAGGAAACAACCCGAAAACTTGACTAAACTCTCATCTTCATGCCAAAAGTAAACATCTTATCATCTCTGTTCATTCTGCATAGTTTCTTCTATTCGTTTTGCGCCAGTGCGTGCGTAGTAAGTAGTTCAACGTACATCTTCCACGATATCTTCTCATGAGCTTAGGAACGCAGATAATCTGCATGCTTGATTTTAATTAGTTATTATTTTCAGTACATAGTGTTTGTATCCATTTAGTTTTAATTTCTTAAAAATCTAGTATTTAATAATATATATGTTAATATTGATCTACTAGGATTTAAAACTCGAAAACGCATATGTACACCTTTACCTATTTCATTTCTTCGTATATGCAAGTATGCACGGTACAGATAAATAAAACTATCCACTGTAAGGTTAAAGGAATTAGGATATGCATCAGCTCTTTAAAATTACGTCCGTTCATAAATATAGATCACTTTATGCGCAAGGAACATCATAAATATAATACCATACAATTAGTATTAAATACAACAAAATGGATTTGATCATTACCAAATTATTTAAACAAGATTGCAGTCTTTTCAGACATGAAGGAATAAAAATGGGTTGTACATATCGTCAATTTAGAATTTAAATAATGTCACCACCAAATCTCATTTACAAGACAAGGTTATATTAACCCATCTTATATTTATTAACTGAAATCATCAAAAACATCATTATCATGGATCGTTAAAAATTAGAATTAGAATAGGAACAAAAACTACTGCGACTAGAACTATGCACAACCAAATTGTTTTACGAATGCCTAATTTTACGAATTAGCTCCAGTCCCACTGCGCTCCCAACTCCAAGAGTAAATGGGCTTCATAGAATTGTATGCAAACTGAGCTGAGGACGAGGACAACAATAATTAGGAAGCTACATACGAGTAGAAAGTTGGTTGGAGGAGCGCGAAGGGGAGATGAAAGCACTCTGGGTGCGGATGATTCAATAGAACTCCATTGAAGGCGTTATTCTTCTTCTACGAGGAGAGATAACGACCGACTCCCCGTCGTCTATCTCGCCTTCAATTTTTGAGACAATATTTCATCCTTTTCTCCCCAGCCTAGCACCACCACCAGCTCCACAGCGACTCGTCTTGCTCACTTTCTCCTCCACTTTCCACTCCTCTCCCATCATCATCGTCCACACTCAAACGAGCCGAGCTCACAGAATTGCTTTCATTCCAGAAAAGTCTATAAATCCAAAAGACCTTGCATTGCACGATGACTACGAGGCGTACCAACCAACCAGCCCGCAAGACAACCTTTGCAACTACACTGCTTCGCTTACACCAAAGACACCGTGCAGTGCTTTCTTTAAGCATTTGCTGAATAAGTATATCAGATCCTATAGAAAATTTTCCAAGTACGTGTAAAATGTGTCAATTGTAATCCGACCCATCATACACAAGTACACGCATTGAGCAAGATTTTTTTATATTTCTATATAAATATATGGATATGCGTGTCAAAATATATACGTGCATACGAAGTAAAAAAAAACGTCATCATGCAGTAGTACGTAGGGGCACTTGTGTGTATCGTAAACAGTTTGTGTATTGCATAATGAGAAGGACTGACGGAAATGGGAAAAGTATTTGGAATAAAGTCAGTTAAGTATTCATGTGGATGTGTGCCAAACGTCAAATCCGTTTGCTCAAATGGGAAGAGACTTAAGAGAAATTATGCCAATATCAACGATTCACAGGATCCTCTCAGGATTTCCTCGATTGTGGTTCGAAAGGAAGATGCGGATGAAGCTCAAAATGGAAGAGGAAAATAAGATAAAGGGGCTACTATTTTCCTCCCATCATTTCCTTCCACTTTTCCCATAGACTCGCAAAATCCCTTCAATTCTTCCCTACAATAGGATTTCCATGCTATTTGCGTTTTTCTTGCTTCCATGAATTAAAAGAAAGCAAGAAAGTCCGTATGCTTCATCTTCTTATAAGTTTCTCTCTCAACTTGTTTGTACACATGCATGCACAGCACAGTGAAAAAATGGCGAAATAGAGAACCAAGGAAATTTATCCACATTCAGTGAATTCGTCCACATTATCATTAAAAATCCATCTGTTTTTCACGCAACTTCTTTCCTCTCTCTCTCTCTACGATTTCATACGGATGTAGATCGCACAATGCTTTTCATCTCTTTAAAATCTTCACATCCTGCCTCCACATGCGTGCAATAATGCTGCGCCGGATTCTGATATTCACTAAAGTATAATCATTCAAGTCATCCTTGTTCCGTTGCTAATAAGTTTATCTCCAGATTCATTTAAATGTCACTCCACTCTTGTCTGACACTTTCTTCAAAGCGGAAGGAGATAGTGCTCTACTTTGTGCTATGCTTGCTACTACGAACATAAGTAGATGCCTTCCAGTAAAGAAAGTGGCGAGTCTCCATTTGCCCCGCATCTTTCTTTTTATACTTTTGCTTTGTTAAAAAATTCATCTGGTTGTCTGCGTGTTGCATAAATTATGGAAATTATTCTACAGCACAACATTAGGCCCTCTTACTCCACTACGCTTCAAAATACACATCCCTAGATAACTTATTACCTGATCTAGAAGTAAAGTTGCTGGAGTGACGCAAAGATTAATGACATCACTGGCGACTGAAAGAGTAACAGATTCAGGACATTTCTCATTTTATGCCATGCGAGTAACATCCTATAACGTTCTATATACATAGATTTACCTCCTTAGTACGTGGCTCTAATGTGTACTCGCTGAATCCAAATAATGGGAAAGAGCATCTCCTCCTGCCTGCTTGACGTGATCACTGGCTTTCATGAATTTGATGAAGGCACGACAGAGTCACTCGTGTGCAGAGACATTTCCGTTCTTTCTTCTCGAGGCCTTTCTCTCATATTTTGTCTGTCATTTATACACCCTTCCCCCGCCTCATTTCATCCCTTTAAGGATGCGAAGAAGCAGAGGATGCAGATACAAAACCTCTTAATGGTTGCCTCCTCCTTGTTGATGGATGTACAGATTTCTATGTGTGTACTTACTCCATTTATTTAATTATTACTTCAGGTCAGTAACAAGACCATAATTATACATACGTACATTACGTATGTATAATTTTAATTTTTACCTGAAACGTGACCAATTTTATTAACCTAATAACCATACGGTCATCAGGAACTACCGTCGCTGCTCCAAAATAGGTCACGCGTAACGAGCCATCATCAATAATGACGGGGCAGCTGGAAATAACTCATCTTTATTTTGTAGAAATGTTATGTCATGCTCATCAAAACGAATTTTCAACCAGTGTGACGCGGTCCATATCGAAAGGGAATTGTGAAAGTAATTAACGCGAGGAACGACACGTGCCGTTGCTTTTATCTTGTTGACTTTGAGTATCCTTGCCATTAAAATGTATATGCGGACACAGTCAAAAGTGTGTCAGACCCTACCTTCCACATAAAAAGGACGCACACAGCAAATGGCATTCGCATTGTGCAAGAAGGGAGGAACAAGTGAAAATACAAATAAATCCATTTTTGGTAAAAACCAACATTTCTTTTTTTAAAATAAAATTGGAAGCATCGTTTTTGTTGGTTAATTCAATTTATTTCATAAATTTAACATTTCATTTAAAACGTTATACATTCACACTGCAGATACACCAATAAAGTTGTTTGTTATTATATGTATGTATTTATGGCTATAAGCGTAAATTAATTAATCAGTTTACAATTAAAAAATTCTTGAGATTTCCACGACCGATATTCATTTGGTCAATGAACAAGTAGCGTGGTCTACCTATCGAATATTGACTAGAGTTTTCACTCCGCTGTGCGCACATATCTCATACATTTAGTAATCAAGAATCGTCTTCAGCTAGTTTTTTTTGCTCGACTTGAATCCTAATTAATGAATGTATGTAATTATTTAGCACAATCAGCAAACCTAACAGTAATAGCACCTCATTAAACATTACCAAACAGCTAATTTTATTGTAAGTACAGAATGATAAATATTTGGCAATACATAATAAATTGCAGTACAAGTACTCGTCGTCAAACATATACACATGCACAAGGAAGAAAGAAGTGGATAAGTTTTGTATGCTAAAACTGCTACGAGACTAGAATTATTTGGATCATGATGAGGAGGAGAAAATCAGAAAAAGTGATTTTATGATGGAGACGTAATCTATTTGAGACATGGAAGAGAAAAGCCTGCATATTAGACATTATTAGATAAACATACTGCAGAAGTTGGAGATAGGTTTCACTTTCAGGTGATCAACTCAATGATGCTGAATAAGAATAACACGGGAGAAAAGTTTACAAATCAATACTTACTTCGTTTAATATCGCATTTCAGCACTCAATTGCAATTGATTAGGTTATTATACAATCTGTGTGGTTACAATTAGAATAAAGCCGCCTAATTGTTGAACTGACGTTTGCACAGTAACAGACAGAAGTTGGCTTTGCTTTTGGACAGCCGCGATCTATAGATGCACACAATTTCACTCGACAGCTTCAGATTTTGGATTTTATGTATGTGTTTTTTGGATATATGTATGAACCGAATTGAATGGGTATCGATTAAATGCGAGAGAAAGTGTGAGTTGGATGCTATAAATTCATAAATGCATTGTAATGAAATTATATTATGTTGGTGTTAATAACGGGCAGAAGGTCAATCTCTCTCCCTCCTAGTAGTTCTCCGACGACTGTGTCTCGGTCTTCACCATGTAGACTTGGCCTCCGCCAACTTGTTGTTGAGTGGAAACGTTAGAGGTGACCTACAATAATAAAAAAAATTGATATTAAGTTTATAGGAAGCTTTGTACATGCATCCCGAACCAGTAGTTACATAAGTCGTTGCCAAACCATTTTATTATTTTGTACTCAATTTTCAGCATTCGACCTTATTTTTATAATGAAGTGCATGGGATGTCTGTTTTAGTAAGTACAATTGTACTGTGATGCAACTATTTTTAAAATCTGCGTCGTGTGTTTGAAAAAAACTTTTAATTTCGCTATATATTTTCTTGATGCGTGTCAACCTAAATACCCAAGTGTAAAATTTCTATTTTGAAAATTTGGTAGAAAATCTCACCCACAGACGCATGGAAAAAGGTGGTAATATGTTAGCCTTGGTTCGGGGTAATTAATAACACAATGAATGCATTGTAACCAAGAAGGAAAAACAAACTTACAAAGGACCTATGTTTGGCCCTGATGATCCCCAAATTGCTTTCGGCACAGTCGGCACGTTCTTCAGCGGCTTCCAACTCTCCTGGATGACAAATAATGCAAAGATTTATAAAAACTTTCTCAACATGTAATGCTTAAAGTCTTGAGTTTACTCACTCTGGAATCGTCGAACACGGGTCGATGCTGTTGCGGACATGCTTTCCTACAGTTTTAACAATTTAGATAGCGATATAGATATGTATATATATATCTACACGATGTAGATATTATGTTCATATATATTATGTATGTTGTTTTGTTGATTCCGGCTGAAAAAAAGCTTACTTACTTGTTCCTGCAGTTGTCGCTTGTATAAATTAGCCTTGTGACCAACTTTGTCTAGTGCCTCTTGCAATAATGCGATCTGTTGATTTTGTTCTTCAACTGAAAAATAAGGTTTAATTATTAGTTCATAAGGTATAAACGGTATGAAATGAAAAAGCTTTTTAATTTTTTGTTAAATGTACTTACTTGAAATCATGATTTCCTTAATGTTCCTCTCCTTCTTTCTCAAAATCTTAATGGTCTCCTGGTGGCGTCGCTTTTCCTCGTCCAATTCGAGTTCCATATCTCGTAACTAATGTAAAGTGAAAGTTTAAATTTAAAACTGAACCTGCACTTTGGAGCATTCAAATATATTGATAAACATAATTTAAAATCATTCCTTGACTTACCCTGGCTTCTAGCTTTGAAATGATTCGTTTTCCATTGACAAGAGCATTAGCTTCAACCTCTTCGAGACGAACGCTGATATTTTTTACTTCAATTTCTAGAGATTTCTTAATGCTTTCGATCTTAACAATTCGTTCTTGTTCTTCATTATTATTCGCGAGAAAAACATGAAAAGGAAAACAAATGCATTGCGTTAGTAATCTTGAAAAATGACATCGTGTGAAAAGAATTGTCTTGTTAAATTTAAATACATATCCACAAGTCTAATAAATAATGTTTGAATTGTGTACAATTTGCATTTCTTACTCACAGCGAGTTTAATATATGGGAGATCAAAATAGTTTCTTCGAATGAATTTTTAGATAATGGTCAAAATACTAATTTGATTACAATAGAAATGAATTTATGAAGTGATATTTTCTTGGGGAAGAAAGTACTTTTTTGGGGGTTTAGTTTACACCTTAATCATTACTAAGCATATTAATATTGCATATTAATTTTCATAAAACTTGTTTTACCTTCGTGGAGGATGTCGATTGTTCGCGTTAATTCTACTTGTACCTTCTGGTATCGCTCGTCAGACATCTGGAAATTTATGAAAATTACATATATAAAAGCAGATTCATGGATGACCAGAATCATGTACACAATAATTACAAAAGTTCGCACATACCTTAAGTTCCTTGGACACTTCATCGTAGTCTGAGCTGATGATGGACAACTCTTGTTCCAGTTTTGTTCTGTGAGCTGCCAAATTGATATTTATGGTGGATAATTCGTTCACTCGGCTTGCAGCTTCTTCAAGTGATGTTTCAATGCTTCGCTTGGCTCTCATAACCTAGAAAAATTAAGATGTTTTTAAGCTTGCTATTAACGTTTTAATAAAAATATTTCCAGAATTATTTGGAACACCGTACAGTTTCAAGGCTGGTTCGAACTTCATCCAATTCTCCTTGAAGGGCAGTAGCTGTTAAACAAAGGAAAAAGGAATTTTTAAAGGCTGTATAATTCTTGTTTATGCAGTAAAAAAGTTCACACGTCCTTTTGCTCAAAATCAATGTAATTGTGTGTTCTTCTTGAAAACCTTACCTCGGCGTTGTGCAGCACCATATTGGTCCAACGCCACTTGCAATTGTCGTTGCACATCTTCGTAGTGGGCTTGTAATTCCTAAAAAAAACACGTGTATCAAGTACAAAGGCAATAAATACGGAGTTATTTTCGCTTGCATGCAATTATTGATGGCATGTCTAGACTCTAGAGTAAGTATTACCGTGATTTGGATAGAGTATTTCTTGATGGTCTTTTGCAACTCAATGTTATTTTTGTTCGAGACATCCAATGACATTTCCAACTCGGTAATCTGCATCTGCAATTTCTTCTTAATTCGGGTAACCTCGGTCTTCAACTTGGTCTCGGCCTTCACAAAGCAAAATTTATTATTTTATTATGTAACAAAGATTAACTTCTAGACAAAAATGTTTGCATTATGCAAATCTTATAAATGGCTGATATAGCTCTGTAAAAATCCATGCGAATTAAATAACAGTAATTTAGTTTTACCTCGATAAGACGAGCACTCATTTGTTCAATCTCAATAGTCATCTGCTTGCTACATAGAATAGATAATAAAAAAAAGTTCAATTTAGACTAGAAGACCCACAGACCTTTAAATCACAGTGGAGTTACATGGTCTTGCATGATAATTATACTATGGCATAAAAAGTGCACTAATACACACATCAGGCTTACCACAAGCCCTTCCAATATTCTGCATCTTCACTTTGCATATTAATACCCTTATTTCTATCTAATATCCCAACCCTTGGTGGAGGTCGAGATGGTAAAAAGTGCACAGTTTTTCTCGTCCCTCTAAATCTCGACATGCCAGTCTTGAAATCATCATTCTCGTCATTATTGCAAACACTTTCATTCATTTTGATGTTATTATGAAATCTTCCAAAGTCAGAAAAAGAAGAATTTTTTCTAGAGAACGAGGAGGAGGTCTCAATCTTCCCAACGGGATCTTTGTGCATTATATTGTTATACTTGTCAGAGATAGCTTTCATCCTGTCTTGGGTTGTTTTATTACATGTTACAGCTGCAATGGATTTAGATTTAGAAAGTGGAGAAAACCCATTTTGATTGCGTTCAGAGTTTTCGGTATGATAAGTTGTTTTATTTTGCGAATCGCCAAATTTAATCGAAGTGGACCCTGAATTTGTCGAGGTTGCTGCCAACTTCCGGTTCAAGGATTTGTCAAGTGGCTCATCCACAGTCTTAGTACGAGTCTTGGTCACGGAAAAAGTTTTTGAACAGTCAGAAACATTGGGGGAAAAGTGAGCCAAAACTGAGGAGGACGACATCGAATTACTCACACCTAATTTCACCCTAGACATTCCTCCATCAGCACCCAAAGTGCTTTTTTCTATTGCTCTGGACGAGGAAAATGACAGATCTGGATTACCAGCAGACGAAGACGCGAAACTATTACCACCACTACGTCGTAGGAGTTGTTGTTGTTGCTGTAATACTTTTCTTCCCCTTTCTCTCCCTTCGGATGCTTCGATCATGTCTTTCAACTTGGAAGATTTATTTTCTTCCTCGAGGGACCGATGAGCTTCTCTTTGAACTCTTTGTACAAGTGCAGGACTCAAAATGGACCGGCTACTATTTGCATGCTCCTCTTTGCATATTTTCTTATTTGGAGTATTTCTCAGCCTAAGTGGCTCAAGTAGACATCTTTCATCGACGTAGGGCAAATGGGGCAGTTCTTTACGGTCGAAGGGAAAGTCAGCAGTCAATTTTTTATCCATATAGTCTAACATGGGCTGGTAAAAGCTAAAAGCAAAGTCAAAATTGTCCTCGTAAGTTCTCCTTGGAGTTCTGAGTGGTTTTCTAGACTCTGATGATTGAGTTTCCGCTAGCAATCCGCGTTGCTCTGCCAAAATAGCCATGGCTGATGGGGCTGACCTGAGTTTTATAGAGTTGGATGCACACATTTTTTCAAATCAGTACAAATATTATTGGTCAGATTTGAGGGTAAAGATTTTTTACTTGTTCCACTCACTCACACTTTTTCTAAAAACTACATTTTCTAAAACTTCGCAAATCTGTGAAACTCGGTTTTACACAAAACTACAAAATTAAAGAGTTGTCTCAAACTTCATGGTGATCAAAGACAACTGACTGAATTGGCCTAGAGTCTGCCAATTTGGCTAGAAAATCAGACCTTGTTTATTGCACCACCACATGTGCAAATTTTAAAATATTCTGATGAATGATATGTTAAAAGTGGAGCAGTAAAGTGAATCCCATACAAACAAAAGATGGGCTAAAATAGACTTTCACTTGACAGGCAACATGTTACAAATTGGTCCACCCACTCTGCAATCCATCTCTATACCCTCACAACCAACCACATTCAAAGGTATCACCTTAGTACAAACAAATTGCAGACGTGAGCCTTATTGCCCTCTTGGCTCATTCATTTCATGGTTAATATAGAAAAACAACATGTAACTTTACATCAAACATATTTGAAACGAAACGTGGGAATTCTGCCAAAAATTCATTGTAAATTGGATAAAAGATGGTATTAGCTAATAGAGTGGGGCATAATATGTACACACACAAATGAACACACTGCTAGATTCACTTGAGATTCGAATATACAACAGACATGATTTTGGGACGTTATGAACCACTGATTAGGTCCACTTCATTCAATACATGTTTACAAGAAGCAGGAGAGTAACAGGAGGAACTTGCCCGAAGCAGGATGCAGAACAGTAGAAGTCAACTATGCAAGATGTTGATGTACAATAATTCTGTTCAATAGGCTGATTGAGTAGTAACACAGCAGTGACAGGTCTAACGAAATATCGGCGTCAGTCAGGGTGCAATGTGTCTCAAAATATCTCAAGTAACCTTGTGTTTCACATATAAATATACAAACATATTATGCAATTGTATGTGATCGTAGCCTCGCTGCTCAAACTTTGCTCCTCGTCCGTCTCTCACTACGAACATCACCCACGCCGCAGTGCGAGAAAGCAAGGAATACAAACTTTCTCCACACGTAAAAGTATAGAAATGCAAGCAATTCTTCCACAGTTTAAAAAGATGACCAAGAAAAAAGGACTACTCACCGGATAGATTCCACTTCTTCTTCCTTTTCTTGCAGACGACGCTCCATTTCGTGACGATATTGGTTCATCTCTGCAGCAAGGCGCTGAGACCGTTGTTCTTCAGCTTTGCGTGCCTATCAATTAAAAACACCTGTGTAGTTATATAGCTATTACATGTATTCATTAAATTATGAATATTTGAGAGCTATGAATATAAATAAATCATTGTTCATGATAATTTCATTTGCCCATTAAAGAGCATGCTAGATCCGAGAACAAAATGTAATCATGCTACAATTCACATCTAAATATTACGAAAAAATTATGACGTTTTACTTACAGCTTCAGCTTCCTTGTAAGCAGCAGCAAGTTCTTCACGCTCATTCTCAATTCGTCGGTAGTCAAGTTCCAACTCATGATAGCGTCGGTTAACCTCCGTAAGAGCATTCTTGGTTTCGGACAAGTCGTCTAAAATCATTATAAAATAATACTGCAATAACAGTTTGAGTAGTGCTAGGATGTTTATTTGAATACCTTGCAATTTCTTGTTTTCTCGGGACAAGTATTCCTTCTGTTCTCGGGTTTTGTCGAGCTCATGGGTAAGCTGTTGGATTTGAAGTTGTTTGGTACGATTATCTCGTTGAGCTGCTTCATAGAGACCGTTCAATTCATCCAGCTTGGATTTCAGGTCGGCATTCAATCTTTCAAGTTGGTCACATCGCTTCTGGAGTTCCCTGGCTGTTCCGTTGGCCTGCAATTTAGAAGCTCGATTAGAAATATTTACTCTAACGATAAAGACAACATCTGGATTTTCTTCGTCTGCCATTTCTGACGGACGGTACATACATATCATTTGGGCATAAGGAGTCTACATTAACCTGCCTGTCAAACAGTTCAGCTCAGCGAGAACGTGTTAATCATTTACATTGTTATTAGTGAGTAATAAATAACTAGGTTATCTTTTAAGACCTACTTTCTCAAGGTCGATAATTAGCACTTCAATTTCACTTTGCAGGCGTGACTTTTGCTTTTCCAAACCAAGGCATCTGGCCATAAGAGCCTCCACTTGTTCTTCTTGTTCAGAAATACGGATTTGGAACTTGCGCCTATAGATAGTCAAATAAATTAAATCACATTGTTCTTGTCGGTAATATAGGAATACACATTTGTAGGAACTTTGCTGACAAAGATACGCGTATAAATTAATACCAAATTACCTGATTTCCTCAATCTCTTCTTGACGAGCATGACACTCTGACTCATATTTCGATTTCCACAAGGAAACGTCAGCACTGGCCTTTGAAAATTGTCTCTCAATTTCAAGTCGTGATTCTGACTCTTCCTCCAGCATGACACGGACGGATTCCAATTCCATCTCGACCGAGTGAAGCTGGCTTTCCAAAGTGGATCGGCGTCTATCCTCCTCTTCAAGGCGTCGTCGAGAGTCATCCAATTGGCTCAAAATCTGAGACTTGAGGTAAGTGATGTTCTATTTTTTCCCAATGAAAAGTAAAAATTAATCTTTTTGCCTGGTGAAAGTGATTAAAGTGATTGTCATTGATTTACCAACCTCGATTGACACCTTAAGTTCTTGGACTTCCTTCGTAAGTTGGATGTTTTCCTGAAAATAGTTATTAATTTAAACAGTGTGAATAAAATAAATTTACAAATGACGAGTTCAGAATCTGGATATTACGGTGGAGATCCTTTGCTTGACAGAAGTGATGTCCACAACGGTCCTGTTCAATTCTTCAATCTTGATGGACAACTCTTGAACATGGATTTCCAGACGCTCACATTGTTTCAAGCTGGTCAACTGTGCAGAAATATTGGACTTTGTATGTTGAAAAATCTTTTATTATTAGATAAGAACATACCTTCTCCTTGTTGATGGACTCAATTTGAGACATGAGCTCGAAAACTTCTTGTTGGAATTTGGTCTTCTCCTTCTCCGATCTGTGGAGATGACAAATTTTATTACACGAGTCCAATATTATGTGCAAAAAAGCAGGCATTTCTTCAAGCCCTTGATGCAATGAATCGGGAATTCTCATACTGCTCAATACGATTTCCATTACATGGAATCCTTTTTTAAGGACTTTCAAGAGGAGAGAACGTTGTAATCATGCTTCCCGATTTATCATCATTGCATATCAAAATTTCGTCCGTTCCGCATCGTCAGTCACGCATTATCATTTCCATGCGTCCACTTATTTCAGCGAAACTCGATACAAAATATGACGTATTATTTGGCATCATGCATTCGAAAAATGCAAGGCCGAATGCGACCTAAATTTAAAATTACTTGGTTCATGCTCTTAAACATGACATATTTCGACCCTGGTGCTATTGGTGGTGGTGAATTTTTTGCGCACACTCATTATGCAGCGTATGTTTTCCACTTAATCAATTCATCAAGCCATAAGATCATATCTGAATACAAATCTTGTGCAAAATTCTTATTGCATTAGTAATATAATCCATTCATTTAGTTAGTCTGGCACTTTTCTCTCCTCAACTAAAAATCAAGCAGGAATGTGCTCTTGAGCATGGGCTAAAAATAAGTCACGAACGGGTAACCCCATGTAAATATTCAGGAGACACATTGCTATAAAGCGTTTGCCTCTAAAATAGATCGGATGAATTCCAGGCTTTTTGTTGTATGTATGTATTTGTTTCTGATGTCGTCTATATCGTCATATGCACACAAGCATGTATTTACATATCTGTGTTCTTCTGAGACTGCAGCTCTGTTATCTTTCGTGCATATTTCCACATAAACTAGGCAGTCTCAGATCATTATTCTCCCCTCGCAATAGTTATTCAGCAACCATCCATACTCATCTTGCTTTACATATCTGCATATTGCAACTTTAACTATTACCACTTATCAGTTTCCTCTTACTCCAAACGGAACCTATTATCAAGACATGCGTATGAATGACGATATCATTGTTTGCATATTTTGCAGTAATAGGTTCCTTTCATTCAAGAATTTTGTGCATATTGTCGTGCTAATACATAAATACATACATCTTTGGATTTGATCCACATTTTTGCCTTATTTATCAACTGTCAAATTGCACATTTTAAAACTCCGAAAAGCTTATTTTAATTTCTCACTTTTTAGCTGTCTAGTTGAATAGCATAATTAGCAAACTTGCAAAACTTTGGATTTGTATAAAGGTGTAAAACATATTGCGGTACTAATTGGACGATGCGGTGGACAGCAAATTAAAGTAGAATAAAATAACACCTACTTCTGCCTTGATTTTGCCATTTGATCCAATTGATCTTGATAGTCGGCAATTGCTTCTTGATGTTTCTTTCTAAGAATCATTGCAGTTTCCTCAGACTCCATGTGGACATCTTCGAGGAGTCGTCGTAGTTTGGCCAGTTCCGCATCACGTTTCTGGTTGATCTGGAACTATTAAGCCAAGAACCCCATAAACTTGTATGCCATAAGTACGCTTCTTGCGCATATTTTACATACATGTCCATGGGATCATACAGTTCATATCTAGGAAATAGCTACCCACCTGTCCCTCAACACCGCATTCTGCTTCCTCAAGACGCTCCTGAAGTTGAATCACCTGCACGCTCAAGTCGGATCGCTCGCGTTCAATCTGTAATCGCCAAATTGGTTTATTTATATTTTAAACTCAAACCCCAGCCAGCAAAGCTTAAATGCTGTCGCCATCCATAATCTCGTTTTGTAAATGGTGTGCATACGTATTTCCTCTCATGCCTAACCAGTTCACCTGCTGTTTTAAAATGCACACGGCCATAAATACGCTTAAGTATTCTACACTGTTCCTACCGAAATAACTCATACGGCGAAACTTTAAAAAGTTGTTTGCGTTGGCTGTTTCAGGATTGGCTGTGCAATAAACTGGCACAAAAAAAGATGTCGCATATAACATTACTGCATGAAATAATTAAAAATTTATGAACCAACGAATATATAGAATCTTATCAGTAGCAATAACTATGCACCCATGCTAATCGGGCCAACAACGGGTAAAAATATGAAGGTGGTCGAATATCGAAGGAAGTTGGCACTCTTTCAAAGTTAGAAAATCTCTCCAGCACAATTTTTTTGCGGATAACTGTGACTTCAGCACTTCTTGACGTTAGACATGTTCAAGTCGGCTGGCGTCACTTAATATTCAATGTCATCCGTATATACATCCTCACTCGTGTGTCAATCTACCTTGGATAGTAAAAAATGGAACAAAATAACCTCGCCATTAATTGTTTAATTTTAATTTGCATCTCATAGTTTTCAGTTCTGAAGCAAAATGACTATTAGAACACAGTAATATCTTATCATGCTTCAAAATTTGATCCCGGAATTGCAATGCGTGGTTTATTGGCTGTAAGAGTCATAACCTCCTTCTATTAGAAACCGTCTAGAGTTTCTATGCAGGGATATTTATGTGTGTATTTATGTGTGTACATGGGAAAGGTTGTCGACGCCCAATTATTTTCTACTCGGTCAACTGCCTCCATCGTATTCGTAAACATTCGAAATTTATACATGTCTAAATATTTGATCCGCTTTATCGTACTTATCCAAGTGTTTTATCTACACATAGCTCATTCCATGCAAGAGACAGATTTCAGCAGTGTTTCCTGTATATAAATGGAACCAAAGTGTGGGCATAATATACAAAATCAGCCAAGAGTTGCATTATGTAAATATAAGCACATATACAACACTCATCACATCTTGATGATTGCAACATTTATTTTCTCACACATTTCATGATTAGCTTAAATTTGTTTTACAAGAACTTACCCGTTGGCGAATCTCGCGTTCAGATTCCAAATCCTCCTGCACAAGTCTGATTTTGTCCTAAAAATGGAAATGACATCAAATTAAATTGTCCCTGTTCGACAACAAACTTATAGGTCGTAATTTTTAACGGGCTGGAGCCAACTTGATGACTAACAAAAAATTCAAGGATGAGACGAAACAAATATAGTTTTCTCATATTTCGCCCCCTCAACAACATCCATAAGGTGTTCCCTACAAAAACTTGTCTAGCGAAATAAATTACGGAGATTTAACAATTTATAGTCCATCAATTTTAAGCATTTCATAAAAATACGGTATCTACAAATTCGTATGATTAAACATTACATTTAAGGCTGAAGTTTTAGAACTGTACAGAACGAGATGTATGTACGTGATCCCTGGGTAAAATCTAGTCTAGTCGTTACTAGATTTCTCCCATGTCCTCATTCCTTCTTTCTAACAAAATCTTGGCTTTAGTTCAAACTCTTTCCAACGGATGAGTGTTACACTCTCATTTTTCGTGCTGGTAATTTTTACAATTTCACCATAATAATGTCAATTTTTGTAATTGGGTCAAAGGGACACTATACTTTTTCGTCATCCAATAAACTCGTCAATTTAGTCTTAGAATATATTGAAGTAAACTTATTTTGGAAAAGTAGGGGCAAATAAATTTATTCTCTTAGTCTACCTCAAGCCGACGAAGGGAGCTGAGGTCCTGACTGTATTCGATGGTCACATCTCCATGTCCTCCTCCCGTACTCGAATACGTGTACGTCTTTGACGTGGTGGTCTTTGCCATTCCAGCCATTTTTCGCTCCTTAGGAATTTACACTTTCACTAAAGCAGACACAAAATAATCGGATGTTAACAAAATGACGCCAACCAACAATTCACTTTTTTATAACGACGAAGCAATTAAAAATCCCCGTTTTCAAAAATCATAAATTTGTATAAAAACAATAAAGATATGTAATTTGACAAATAATGAAATAAATAGATCGTGGATGGAAATTTGTGTATTAAGTAGCACAAGAAATGCAAATCTCTGAGAGGAGGTTGGAATCCCTTTCGACCGACAAGTGCAACTAGGGGAATATATGCAGTTTTCAGAGGACAAAGAGATTGTGGTGCGTGGGGGGATGATGTGTATATATGTACCTTAGGAGGAACACACAGAGAGAGAGAGATAACAACAACACTGCCCGGAAACCACTGATGATGTCGTTGCCTTGTTGCAAGGAATTGATCAGCACTCCTTCTCGAAGATGATAAAGACACGGCGACGATAAATTCGTGTGTAGATCCGCACCGAGAAAGAAAATTCGGTCGATGATGAGACCATGGAATTAACCTCCTCCTCTTACTTTCATAGTTAGCAAGTTAGTTTACATGCTCATTCAACATGGGGCAGACGAGAGGATGAGTGGTACAGCAAGAATGTCTATACGTCAGGCGTCGTTTTTAGAAAATAACAACAGGAGGGCAATATGGGAGGATTCCCCGTCACACACACAGGATCGTGTTGCTCGGAGGAAAAGTGCTCGAGCTTTTTGCACCATGCGAAATAGCGATGGAGCGTGGAATTGTATCTGTGCATATGTACGTACATAAGAAAAAAATCTCGTTTTTTCCGAGCACATCAAGTCGGCTTGTGGGGGTTGCGATACGTTTTTGCATGGTAATCAACGGCATTGCTTATTATCTGTACCAGCTTTTTGGAGCATTACAACTCTGCCGAACCGAATTACTATACCGGGGAACTTGTAGGGATGAGCTACGACTTGTGCAGTGGAGGTTTCGATTTTCTTTTACTTTTCTCTACCCGAGGTTCATACATACTTCTTACCATTCTCCGTCTGCTGTTGCCCGCATTGACAGAGATCTCAAAAGATAAACTGGTTTTTTTCCCTGCAACCTATTCTTGGATATCCACACAGTTTACAATCTCATAAGAGATGACTTCACTTTTGGCCAATCTCCCATCCCAACATTAGAGCAAGTCCATTTATAGACACGACGTCTACCTCATCATCTCATGAGTGCGCCTAGTCAGAATTGGGACCATTTGTTTTTCATCGTCTCCTTCTTCTCTCGGTCGCTAGCTCGCTTCCTCCCACTCATTGGTATCAACGTTTAGCTTTAAATTGCATTATGATATGCACACAGGTTGTTGTTGAGAACTTTCTTGATTTGAAATTTTTGAAAGAAAATAACACAAACATACTGATGATTCATTCTGTTTCGGACGATATTCATTTTTTATTCAAACGAGTAAACATTCCTGGAACTTATAGTTTGCATGATATTATTATATTCTAATCAGACCTAAAATCACATATTGACATAACGTTGTACATTGATAAACAACAAAAAGGTTTACATAATTTTCCTCTACTTACAATGTATATCGTAATTACAGTTATCGTTTTTCTACAAGTCAGGTTGAAGAAACATTATCATAAGAGTAAGAATTATTTAATTCAACAACGATATCCACCACTGATTTTAGAATTTGGAGTCCAGCATTTTAAGATGTTACTATGGTCAGTGTATGTTGATTACACGATTTTTTTTTGGTGGGGGAATTACCCTGGGGGGCCTTATGGATTTATAACATGGTGTACATAGTGCACATTGGGACACAGATTTCTCTGGAACGGGTGGATGGATCCGCACAAAATTTTTTGGTGGTAATCTATATCTAAGTACCTCCACCCCTTTTGGGTATTTTTCAGAAATTCAAATTTTGAAATTTGTAAAAAAATATTTCGAAAATTCGAAAAAACCAGAAATTTTTTGTTTCGATTTACGAATTCCATTTGTAGTTACATTGAACAATTATGACCAAAATATGATTTATAAATACTGAACAAAATGATTATGAAATTTTGACATTTAAATATATGTTTAAAATATATTTGGTTCACTTCAACTTGATGTTTGATTTCATGGTTTTTCATGTTAGACAAACATTACCAGTGTTTAACAATAGAGGCTATTTTTACTAGAGCAGTATTAAATAGTCTAGTTTTATCATATTTTATCAAATCTGACGACCATGGTTCAATGTAACTACAAATGGAATTCGTAAATCGAAACAAAAATTTCTGGTTTTTTCGAATTTTCGAAATATTTTTTTACAAATTTCAAAATTTGAATTTCTGAAAAATACCCAAAAGGGGTGGAGGTACTTAGATATAGATTACCACCAAAAAATTTTGTGCGGATCCATCCACCCGTTCCAGAGAAATCTGTGTCCCAATGTGCACTATGTACACCATGTTATAAATCCATAAGGCCCCCCAGGGTAATTCCCCCACCAAAAAAATTCGTGTAATCAACATACACTGACCATAGTAACATCTTAAAATGCTGGACTCCAAATTCTAAAATCAGTGGTGGATATCGTTGTTGAATTGAATAATTCTTACTCATAAGTCTATAAGATCAGTCATTGAAGAGTAATAATGTAGCTGCACATATTATTTAAAAAATATTATATATTATGTAAATAGTATAGAATGGCATATCGTGCCAAGTCGTCTGAATACTATAAGAGTTAACTAATAAAACACCGGATAAAAAGTTCCATCACTCGTTACTAAACAATTATTTGTGTTTGTATTTAACTGATGCGGTGCAGATACATAAGAGATAATAAGGTACACAACATAAACCACAGGTACAACAAGGTCAAAGAAATGAAATTTCAACGACAATACTCTCTCTTAAAAGAATTACGCTAGTGGATCGGCTAATGGATGGTCTAACAAACCTTTCTTTTCGTCGTTCGAAGCACTAGTTTCACCTTCTTTGTACATTGTTTCGTAAACCGGATTAGCGAAATTAGTCCCCTGAAGAAGTACCTGCATGTTTAATAAAATAAAAAATATATCAATACTTAATAGGCACAAATTTATCAAGTATATATATTTAACACAAATTGTTTTAGCTTACTTTGTCAGAATCAAAAATTAAACTCGGTTCCGACGTATGATCCTCGTCTCCCTCATCCTATAAACCAATGATTAAATGTGCATGCATTAGATCAGTGCTAAATAGACTTTGGGGACAACGCTACGTAAGGTGTAGGCAAGTAATTACTTTGAGAAACATTGGATTGGTAATTTCTACAGTTCCACTATCTTGCATTCGCATGTGCATAAACGGTCTCCCTCTGAAACAAAATTAACAAACATAAATATAGATACAAATGAGATTTTGGATTACACGCAAATAGCAAATTTAGCTACATACTTTCTTCTCATGACCAAGTACGCAACACAGCCAGAAAAACTAGCAACCCTGCGAAAAAAATAATTATGATATTATAATACATATGCATATTTTAAATATACGTAGTATCAGTACCTGGGTCATAAGGAGGTATATAATAAAGATATATAAATTGTGAGACTACATGCATATCAAACTTACCCTAGAGCTACGAGAATGAAAACTAGCACTAGAACCCATGTGAAACCGTTTTCTTCATTACTTGGCCAAGCTTTCCCTTGAATATCAGGTCTATCGCATCTTAATCCATAGAAGCTATGACCCACATTTATATCATTAAGGGATTCATATTACCAGACCAATAAAATATATTGCATACCCTTGTGCACATTTGCAAGTGGGCAACATCCGACTATCAGGATTAGGCATACAAGTTCCACCATTAAAACAATAAAAATTAGTGCACACAGGATTCTGTTCGCATCTAAATCCATTCCATCCATTGATACATTTGCATTCTTTTTGCTGGTCTATATATGGCAATACACACAACCCATCGTGAAGACAATATCCTGCAAGCATCAAGAAAATAAGTTTCATTCAGCATACTTAATATGCATACTTACATGCGTTACAAATGTGGTATAAAATTATTTCTCTTGCCTTGACAAGGGTTGGTGAAACTCGCTTCAATTTCGCAATTGATTCCTACCCAACTTACTGGACACCTTTAATACATCAAAGATATCCGGATTCAATATCACGTAAATTCAATAAGGAAATACGAAGTGAATAATCCTTTATTTGATTGCGCTTACCTGCAGTACGCAATTTGTTCGATTACTTCACACTTTCCACCATTTCTACAAACCATATTCACACAAAGATCTACTAAAGTTGTATTTGGGTTGAATCCGGGTGGCAAATTTTCATTATTATAATCAAACGAGTTTTTCTCGCATGTGGGTCCAGAATATCCTTTTTGACATTTGCAGAACTTCCGCCCAGTCCCGTCAATCATACATTTTCCTATAAATTAAAAAGTGTTTAATGTCAAATTTAGCCAAAACTAGTGCACACCTATTCATTCTCAAACACAAAACTATAACTACTAATATTCTTACCTTCTGATTTGCACTTTAACTCACAAGCAACTTTTAAACTGGTACATTCAGATACAATCGGAGATTCATAACTACCAGTTTTCTGACTCGAACAAGAACATGTTGCTTCTGAACTGCCGGTTCTTAAACAAATACCTAAAAATTTAAATCAATAAATAAAGGTAAATAACTATTAAAGTATAATTTATAATACTCTAGCGTAATTAGGTTTATGTTCTACCAGGACTAGAGCAAGGTACCGCAGCGCAGTAATCTTTTGCTGTAAATGAAAACATGAAACGTGCGATTATTAATTAGTACAAAAAACTCCGTTAATTTTAAAAATTGTAACTTACAAGATATTTGTTTGTATTGTTGAATCAAAACGACATCGGAGGCTTTTACGACTCCATACGTGATGTCGGAGACGTTGTTTTTTCCAAATTTATTTAAGCGCAGAATCTTGTTACTGGTGTAGTTTGTAAAGTATAATGTGTCTTCAAATACGTCCAGCTTGAAGGGTTTGAGCCAACCAGGGGGGAAACGCTTGACAATTTGTCTATCCTTTCCTTCAAGGGTTGTTGATTCAATCGTAAGACTCCTCATATCCGTGAAATAGAGACGTTGTGCAGGATAATCTATTGCGAGACCAGTAGGACGTAAGCTGTGCACTATCACTTTTCTCCCACTACACAAACAAACGCAAATCACAAATTAGAATATATACACAAAGGATATGGTTTGGCAATCTCAGTAAGTGACATGTACATACCTCCCATCCTCATATGCATATTCGATACTCTGATAATCACTCCAAAATATACGTCTAATAATAGAGCAAAAAGATGGAGAAAATAAATGAATAAATTACATTATTAAACAATAGTAAATTATTTATTAATTAAAATCTCACCCCGAGATGGGGTCAACTGCTATGTCAAATGGTTCAGTAAGTCTTCGGAGGATCACCATTTTGTTTTTTCCATCTATCCGAGTACACGTTATAAATTAATGAATTTTTTTAGGCTGAATGTTAATACGTACCTAATGAACTGGCGGATATTGTCTTATGGCCAGCGTCAATATAAAAAAGTACTTTTGCAATCCAGTCAATACAAATTCCACGTGGGTCATCCAGACCTGTAATCTGTAAACGCACACAAAAATTGTCTAGAATGATAAACAAATGTATCTATATATGTACTTAATCAAAACGTACAATGTCGGTGGAGCTGGTAGATCTTCGATTTCTAACGGAACTAACGCTATTCCCATCAGGAGTAATATACATCATTTGAATTGCCTTGTTCGTTCTTGAAGACCAAAATAGCTTAATGCTGCCATCTTCGTCAATAAAGAAATCCACGGAATCAACCTTTGTTGGGGTAGAACTTATGAGCAAGTCTACGTGGTCTACATCATGGGGTTTGTTCAGACGCAATAAATGGTCTTCACTGGCAATAATCAATGTAGCAGAATCTCCTTTCGCAGAGCATCGAGTCGTATTGGCTTCAGATAAGTATCCTTCCACACATTCACAAGAAAAGGCGTGTTGAGCACGGTCGTGCTTCTTTTTCTGTGCAGATGACAAGAGGATTGATAATTAAATTTAGAGGAGTTACTAATGCTAATTACAAATAACATAGTAGAAAAATGGTGTTGGGGACCTGACTAACCTCACATAGTTGAGAACACGTAGCAAAAGGACAGTTTGGACAGCCTAGTTCATCATCTTCACAATCTACTTTTCCATTGCATACTTTTGAAACATTAATACAGTTTCCATCTGAGCAATGAAACTCTGTATCAGAGCATAAACTTGGATGGGTTGGAATGGGTTTGTCACATATCTGCTCATCTTCGCCTAGGATATAACAATAAAAATTAAATAACCAATCAAGGTAGCGACAACCAAGTGCTACATTTAAAGCATAATACTAAACTTGCCTTCAGAGCAATCCACACTCCCATCACAAACCCAAACGGATGGAATGCACTCATTGTTCTTGTCACATCTAAATCCGTCTACACAGTTCCTTGAACTGTTTCCACAGTCTTGTTCGTCTGCAATTATTAAAGTCATACGCCATCATTCAAGACCGGATAACTGCTAGTTCAATGCAAAAATAAAATAGCTTATCTTCAAATACCTGAACCATCCAGGCAATCAAATTCACCATCGCAAACAAATTTTGTTGGTCTATATAAGTAAACGCACTGATGAAATTGCATACTGAAAATGATTGATTACAATAACTTACAAGCACGTCTGAGGATTAACACACTGGAACTCAATTAGATTATTGCAGGATGCATGACAATTTGTTTCGTCACTTCCATCACTGCATTCGAATAAGTTATCGCACACGAAACGAGAATGAACTGTAAAAAAGGAATAATAATTCAGCATAACATAACATAAGCAGTTTTAAATTGAATTTTAGTAGTAATATTCAACATACTACAACGCCCATCTCCGCATTTGAATTCACTCTCTGAGCAATTTCTGAAACCATTTGGATTTTTGTAAGTAAAAGTTGGATCTTCTTCAAATGTGTATCATACATATTTATATTGATTACCGTGGGACACAGTCCAATTCATCGTCAGATTCAGGGCAGTCAACTAAGAGGAAAAATTGTAAAAACAATTATAATCAAATTATAATCTGGCATTATTATCATTTTATCCCAAATCGAGTTACCCTCATAGTCGCATCTGTCAAAGAAAAATAGAAACAATTTATTATATAAGAAACGATTTTTAATTACGTTCAAGTATTTGTATTTGTAACATACTTCCACCTAGATGGAATGCACTTGTGCGAATTTCTGCATAAATAATAACTTGGATTTTTTTCACAAGTGACGGGTTGTTCACATTCGGACATAATTTCATCTTCTCCTGGTATGAAAAATAAAAATATAATAAAATCATACTCGTTAATCATAATACATATAATGAAAATCCAAGGTTTACTAACCTTTAGAACAGTCCCTCTAATTTTAATTTAAAAAATTTCCAGTATTAAATTTAAATTTAAGTTAAATATAATTTAAGTTAGACGTTTTTACTATTCTACATATTTAAAACTAACCTCAGAATCACAGGTCCATGTTTTTGGAACTAAAAAGTAAATCGAATGTACATTTCGATTTTAAAAATTAATTATGCATGCTCATGTCGGCTACTGTAGGATCATTAGGGACGGATCAACTTACTGCATTTGCCACTATCACAACGATATTTATCATCACTACAAGTTCGATTAGAACAATTGTCTGAAAAGAATTGCCAATAAAGGGTTATTTAAAGCAACTTTGTAACGATCTAACGTAACCTGTGTAAAATCATACTTTCATCTGAATTGTCACCACAGTCGTTCTCCAAATCGCAGACCTTTTTTAATTATAAATAAGTTTAAGCCAACATTAAATTTTGAATTTAATATAAGCACAAAATGTTTACCCATTCCCATTGAATGCATTTCCCATTGGTTTTGCATTGAAATTGGGTGGAAGGACATTTGATTGGGCTACACGAATCTTCATCATCTCCAAAGAAGCAGTCCCTATTCCCATCGCACCTATGCTGAGTAGGAATGCACTTGCTTTGCACTGTTGCATTCCCGTGGCATTTAAAGTGAGTTGACAAACATGTGTACTTATCGCAGTCGACCTCTGAAAATAATATGCAAATTAGGTTCAGGTTAGCTCAAGCAAACATGTTGATCGTTAACATAAAATTCGTTAATTTACCATCTGCGCCATTATATGTGTCATTGGTTCCATCACATATAGCTGAAATTATTATGAAAAAGTAAGTTAAATTTATCGAAACCTTTTGATAATCATTATGATGACAAATTTCTTTTTCTTTGTAAAATACACTTACAAGTAGGATACAAACAAGTTGAATTTTCAAACTGAACGTGGCCAGGATTGCAGTTAAATGGAGGACACGATTCATGCTCTAGCAATAATAAATATAAAATAATTATAACAAATCCTTCATGATATGCATGGTATTATTAGAGCTTTATTCTACCATCTTCGCCGTCCAAACAATCTGGTTGACCATCGCTATAATTTTATAATACAAGAAATTCACGAACAAAATGTCTAAAAACTGACATTTATTTACAAATTGCTTGACATCACTCACCATTTCCACCTAAAAATAAATAAAAATAAAAATTTAATATTTAATATACTGCTTTTATTTTCATTACTTACCACTTTGGAATGCACTTTGAAGTATTTTCACAAACAAATTGTGACGTTGTACAGTTTGCGGTGCAAGACGTTTGATCCGAATTTAAGATAAAATTTTCTAGAAGAGTCAAACCCATTTAAAACATATTAAAAGTAGTAAATTTGATTTCAAGAACCATGTGTACCAACCAGCCAAGCAATGCACCAAAATAACCTACCTGGACAAGCACATATATAGCCGCCATCAGGTGACAACAAACAAAGACTTTGACATGGATTGTCTTCACATGAGTTTTTAAGCATAGGCCTTTGTCGATAAGGGTGAAATGCTTTAACATCCATGGGTCTGCAAATACAAATTTTATCCTATATAACTAAAACAATATTTAAAAATGTAATAATGTAGGATAAATACATACACATTAACAACTATCGTTGTTGTGAATAATAACACAAACATACCTGTGAATAAGCTTGGTAGTGATAGCCCTTTGGTTGTCCCCAGTGTATTTGTGGCAGGCGGATATTTGTTTTGTCTCCCAGTCCGACCAATAGATTGTATCTGAAGTCAGAATATTTGAATCATTTAGTTAAGTTATTTGATGTGATGGCCCAATATGTAAGGCATCCAAGTACCTTCAAAAGTTGTTAATGAAAAAATGTGATGAAGATTGGCACTTGGGTTTTGTGCTCGGCTGTGAACGATTTTTCTATTCTGTCCATGCAAATCTGCTACAGCAATGTAGTCTTCCTTAGCATCTGCCCACCAAATTTCTTCAGTCTGGAAATTTTAAATAAACATGTACCCAAGAAATTACAGCAAATTTGTTATTCATATCCCTAGATTTTATTTCACATAAGATGTAGACTACTTACCTCCAAAGAAAGAGTAAGAGCGTTTGGCCAGCCTTTAAGAAATAGTAAAAAAATAATTAAATTTCTGAATGAATATCTTCAATAATCTTTAGATTTACAAATATCTAACCTAAATTTTCAGATATCAATGTTTGTACTCTTGTGCCGTCCATCCCTGCCTTTCCTAAAAATGTTATTTAAAAAAATGTGTTCATCACAAAACAAAACTTAAATTATATTGAGCAGCACAAAATCATTACCTATGATTGGGTCATCCCCCCACTCCGTCCAATACAGATAACCACTAAACATAGTTTTAAAATCCTTCATTTGTAACAGTATAAAGTATGGAAATGAATCATTACAACAATTTACCGAAATGGGTCTAATACTATAGCTCGAGGGTCTTGCAGTCCAGCAATAATTATTTTTCTATGTCGACCTGACAATTTTGATACTTCAATAGTGTTTGTTCTACGGATATTAAGTTTCATTGTAATGCTATTTTCTGATTTTCAATTTGTTAAATTTATAAATACAACAGCATACCCTTTGTCACACCAGTACAAATTATGAGCCACCTGTAAGCACAAAAATAATGAGAAAATGAAAGCTTTATTTATTAGACAGAAGCTTTTAAATAGCATACCCAATCCACTGCAATCCCGTCGGGACTAGAAATCGAGTGATGCAACACCTAAAAAAATGAAATACATATATTGAAATTTTATATAATTAAATATCTCAATTATTATTACGCATATCATCGAAGCTTACATTTTCGTTCATTTCCACTTTTCCAATGTCTTCACTCCTATTTGTGACCGTGCATGAACGTTTAATTGACGAACCCAAAGCGGTAACATCACTCCAATATATGCACTGTGCAATTCATCAAGACATTAGTTATAAAATTTCATGATATATAAAACCATTATACGTACCCCAAAATCCCAATGAAAGTCCAGGGCCACAGCATTTGTCAGATTTTGAGAAATAAGGGTTCCGTTGTTGACTGTGTCATTTACAAGTCGAATATAGTATTGATTGGTAAACATAATATTGATTGGATAGCCTGAAAGCATACAAAAGTATGTTAGGAAAGTATAGTAATCATTAAAATATCTGTAATTTCATTTCAACAAATTAATAATTACTAGTGTTAGCTTTGCAAACTCCGTTCCCATCAGGAATGTAGCCTTCTAAGCAAGAACATGAATGCGATCCGACAGAGCTTTCACATTTTTGAGAGCATGGTCTTTTTTTGAGACACTCGTCAAGGACTTGACAAACAGTTTTGTTTTTGTCGTTCAATTCATATCCGGAAAGGCATTGACATTCATATCCAATGGTCTTATCCAAACAGTGATGAGGAAAACATGGATTATGTTCTTTCTCACACTCATTAATTCCACAACCAATTTCATCAGAATTATCTAAAAATTCAAATACACGAACTGATCAGTGGTTATATGTATAAACATGTATGATTGCAATTTGATTAGGGCAGAAAGCAACCTACCTCCACAATTATCAGCCCCATTGCAAAGTTCGGTCAAACTAACACAATTGCCATTTTTGCAAGTCCACCCATCACATAGTTCGCCATCTGAAACAGGACAAAACAAAAATTGTTTAATGAGGAACTATCTGTTTTTAAATACTGACATTTTTCGTTTTATTATTATTATTAACCTTCAAGCTTAGATTTGGAAACACATTGTCCATCGGAAAGTGTTGATTTATCAGGACCACATTCGCAAACTATTTGTTTGTGCTCGTTAAAAATGCAGATATCTTGACACCCTCCATTTAATATATTACAAGGATTTGTCGTGCACACTACATCCTGTGGTGATACTGCTACGATCCCCATAGGTTTAGGAATATCTTGACGAAGTATCTCAACATTTTCCCCTGTGTACTTATTTGCTCTTAATACGGAGAGACGCACCTGTCGTGACAATATACATATATAAACACATCATTAAATATACCCATCAAATATAATCACTTCCCAAGCCTTACCCAGTCAGTCCATATTAGATAATCTTGGTACACTGTGATAAAGTAAAACATCAATTATCGATATGAGGGGTTTACGCTAAAAAATGCCTCCTTATTTCAAAATCTGTAGTATCTGTCCATTTTTTAAATTTTATTACCTGCGAGGCTAAATGCGTGTTTAGGGTTGTGTCGAATGACAACAATGCGATTTGTTCCATCTAAATTTGTGCGCTCAATTTTATCAAGTCTAGCATCCTATAAAAATAAAAATAATTATCACATCAGTTATGGTTGGCAAATATGCTGCTGTTAAAATCAGGGATATATGTATGTAAATGCCATTGGTATTCTATTTAGACATAAATCACTTACCACCCAATATAGCTTTCTTGCAGGTAGGTCTAAAGCTAGTGAATTTGGCATTCTTATATCATGAATGATGATAGACTCAATTCCATATCCACTCAAATAGGCTCGTTGAATAGAAGGTCGGTCTACATAACAAATGAAACATTTCAATAATTATTAAACAATAAAATCTTTGTTATTATTTTGACTATGAAATTCAAATATGAGGCTACTATGATTGATATTGAAACTTTCAATTATTGCATTAATTATGACACAATTATTAACTGGGGAATAGTGATCAAAATACTGAAAATTTTGTCATTTTTTATAGATGATTATAATTAAAGGATTTTAAATCGTGCATACTTGAATCCCAGTTTGTCCAATAAACTCTAGATTCACATGGGTCGATGGCAATTCCCCTGGAAAATTTGGTTTTAAAATATGTATTGTGACTACATGTTTCGTCAACCCACCTCAAACATTACTGTTACTCACCTAGGTTTGTCATTAGGACTGAGCTTTAACAATTTTTGAACCTTTGCATTTGGCAAATGTGGATTGATTCTGTTGATTGATGCGTCATTACTGCAAGTCCAATACCTGAGGAAGTAACCCAAAATCAAAAAATAACTCAGGACACCTTAGTGAATTTAAGGATGAAACTACAATTAAGTTTTGAATATTTAGACATACAAATCGGAATGAGAAGCTTCAAAGTATAATCCTTCCACTGATCCTAGATAAATAATTGCATAGATATATAAATTCAATAAATTATGATATGTACAAAATTACTGAATTCAACCACACCTTGTTTTTCGGCTACGACACCATATTCAGATCCATTGAATAGGACGCTGTTAATTGTTCCCAATTGTACATCTAAGAATACACAAATATATAAATACAATGAGACTTTCATGGTGTCGAAATATTTTGGTTAGAATTTTTTTTAGTTTAATGATCGAACCTGAATAAAACAGAATGTTTCGCTTGTAGTCAAATGCCAGTCCAATAGCATTCCTTATGTGCTCACTCGATTGTATTGTTGGGTACGGATCATTAGGAGTGATTTCTTTAGTTAGATGTGCTGTTGCAATCGAATTGACTCGAGAGTAAGCGATAAATGCATCAAAAGCTGTAAAATAAATAAAAAACAATTCACTTAAAAAACCTGTTCATCATCCAAAAGGGAAACTATGTATTGATGTGTAAAGATATTTAACTCTAATGTATTACATTCGCATGATTTCTTGTCGCTTCCCAATTTCCCATGAGCACAAACACAATTGACCACAGTACCATTCCAGAAGCACAAGTCTTCACAACCTCCATTATTGGCAGCACATCCATTTGTTCCCATTTGCCTTCCTTTGCTGAATATTGCCAAATCCTTAATGGTCACCCCCAGCTCCTCCCTCACCGAGTGAACCATACTAAAGTTCTTCACTGAAAGAGCCATAATAGTTCCACCAGTTTCTCCACTAGAATACATATATAAAATCAACGATAATTTGTAGCAAACAAATAATCTGTTTTTAGATAATTTTGTTATCTCGTAGAATCGTACATGTCAACCCAGTATAAGAATCCTTTGTCTACTATTGGAGAATGGAGCTGAGATGTTATCAGCGATCCGGAATAAACCAGCTTTTTATCCGTTCCGTCATATTTCACGGACTCAATTTGGTCGTTTGAGGTGCACCAATACAACCGTTGATTCTGAAAATACATTAAAGTATTTTTTTTAATTGGTATATATAAATATATAAATTAATGGGTATTAAGGTATGGTTCACACCTCGAGATCGACAGTGACGTCAGAGGCCTTGACATCAGCCGCAATAAGTTTTCTATTCAGTCCATCTAGGGTGGCCCTTTCTACCTGACCTTTGACGATATCCGCCCAAAACAAAAGACCTCTTGCAGGATCTAATGCTAATGATATAGGTTTGTCTAGACCCTCTGTGATGAGAACATGATGACTGCTTCCATTCAAATGTGACACTTCTATGTAAGAATCCTTTGGATTCGCCCAGTACAAATTCTTAGCTATCCAGTCAATACATAAGCCTGAAACAGCTGTCAGGTCAGTAAGAATCGTTTGCTTTTCTGTCCCATCTCTCTTGATTCTTGATATTTTTCCTTTTTCACTATCCAACCAATATAAATGTTCCGCAGCTGTGGACCAATTTTCGTAAACGTCTTTTAGTAAAATTTGTTGTTGTCAAAAAGGGATATTTTACATAAATTAGTATGTTACAAACCTTCATCAACATCAATGTCAGTGGCAAAGCTGACGAGTGGAATTGGGACAAGCAAGTCGTCCGTGCGATTAGGAAGGGGACTAATTCCCTTAATTCCTTGCGAGTCAGAGAATACTAAAACCGGTTCAATTGTCCGACATTTAGTTTGATCCTTTTCATCCAGAGTATATCCCAATGCACATTTGCAAATTCTTTTCCCAACAGACGGTATGCAAAGATGTTGGCAGAATTGGGATGTACTGAAATTTCTATCGCAATGATTTGTTCCATTTTGTTCTTCTGGATCATACACACGAATTGAATAGATATTTTCTGTAATAAAATGGTTTACATGATACAATTATAAAATTGGGCAAATTCATTGAAATTGTGAAATATGGATATTAGAGCCAATAAGTTACCAGTATAATTCCTGACAAATTCGAACGTTCCACCATTTGTCTTATCCCCTTTTAATATTGCATCATGTTTCTCGGAAGCAAAGAAAATTAAATTTCCATAAACTGTGATCACATGTGGTTTCATATCGTCAAAGATTAACTTTTTCACTTCTTTAGTATGGAAGCTATAGTATTGGATTATTTCAGTATTCAGATTAATCCAGTAAAGTCTCTCACTAGTAAAGTCGTATGAGAGACTAGCAGGGTTTTCCAACGAAGGATTGTCTCGTGAAGTCGACAAAGTTTTTCTCTTTGAGCCATCCTATAAAAAAACAGAGAAAAGCAATAGAAACTTGATTGAAGGTTTTCAAATCTATAAAACATACCATACTAGCCATCTGAATTTTAAAATCACTGGTCGTGATTCCCTCTGGCCAGTATATTTGAGTTTTGTATGGGTTCACTGCTAACGAGTTGACATTTTTAAGATCATTTTTCCCTTGAATTATAGTAGAGAAGAACTGTCCTTCCAAGTTTGTAACCGAGATTGAATTATGTGATGACGTTTGGACAACAATGAAGATCAAATTTGATATCCAATCTACTCCCATTGCCAAAGGTTTACCTGCAGCTGTAACATAAGGAATGGAATATAATTAGAATAGGTAATTGTATTTCTATTTGTGTAGACTCTATTTTTTAGCAGTTAATTTGAATATGTTTTTCATTGCATTGGTCTATAAATATTTCCTACCTGCATCAATAAGAGTATCAACAGTTGGGTTTGCAATATTTGCACGTTTTGTTTCACCAGACTGAGAATCTGACCAGTAAACTTGTTTGTGCTAAAATTACAAAATCAAAAACCAAATTACTGGTGTTTGTTATACATTACTTGTAAATATGAGACCCCCAACGCTAGCGTACCTTGCTTACAAAATGAAGGTTTGCTGGCATTACAATTAATGGGTAGCTAATTGGGGGTGCTGCATGGTAGTAAACCTGTATAAAGATTCATGTTTTAGATTGCATTGTGTAAGCCTTGGTACGTTTACAATTTTTACACAAATGCTGGAATTAATTTGTTCTCTATTGATTGAACAATATTTTGTCGACACAACCTAATTTGCAAATAAAGTTATATAGGTACATAGAAAAGTAAACTACCTTGTCATAATAAACTGCTCTAATTTCGTTTAGTCTTGAGAAAAGCAGCATTTTCTCGTTGGCTAGAAATGAATATGAAAATTTTGTCATATTTGTATTTTTTGTCTACGATAATATTAATAGTAATATTTTGACATACTTATACAACTCCGGTTATCAGAACTAAGGGTCATGAGATGAGGACATCCGCAATCCTGAAATATTTCCATAAATTAGACAATTCTAAAACATCATAATAACTTTCATTATTTTAGCTTACGTGAGTCCCATTGACACTAAGAAGACAAAGATGTGAGCAATTCCCATTTTTTACACCACAAGGATTCACAATTTCTAAGAATCAAAAATGATTATGTATATAAAGTTTAAAATATATTTGTTAGTTTTAAGTATCAAAAACTAACTGCGTGGTTGTCTGGTTTGGTGCAAAATTTTAGTGTCAAAAGGTTGTGTATAAGTTTTGTGTATAGTTGTCACGTTCCCTCCGTGGAATTTGTTGGCCATCATAACAGAGTTGGATCTCCAGTCGGTCCTGTGAATGCACAAGAACAGATCATTTAAAAAATCATGAAAT
The DNA here is from genome assembly GCF_002217175.1 of Folsomia candida. Lineage (NCBI taxonomy): Eukaryota > Metazoa > Arthropoda > Collembola > Entomobryomorpha > Isotomidae > Folsomia > Folsomia candida. The sequence goes on along the minus strand of NW_019091193.1, from coordinate 9,219,053 downwards.
ACAGGATTTCTAAAATTGTCTATTAAGTTGAATATGAACTTAATTGTTAAAGGTTACATGGCTTACTCACGTCGAATCTAAGCCATGTAACTTGTAAATTCAAACTTACCACACCAGCATGGATTCAAAAAGAGTTATTGAAAATGGATGGGATAAAGCTTCGTGGTCATGCAGAACTGAAAATAAATAAAAATTCATCTTCCTGAAATTATCGGAAAGGTTACGACTAGTTATGCATAGTTTTTGAAAAATAGTGTATCATCATTACCTTCTTGATAATCTGTGCCATCGTACATGACCGTATGGATCGAATCCAACCTGTACAATTATGTATTATTATAGTTCGATTATAAAAACGATCTTCCGGAACTTTCTTTACTACCTAGCATCAACCCAATAAATTCTTTTGAGCATGTAATCCAACGTTAAACCATTCGGCCAGGCACCTGAAATTAAAAAAAATAATGTAAATTATAAATCCTGTGTAGGATTTGACGTCCTATTAAACGAAATTAACGAATACCTTCCCCACTACTACCAACGTTAAATACTTTTTTGCGAAACTTTCCACTCATACTCGCTCTCTCGATTCCTATATAAATTAACAGACAAATCTATTTCTTCCCAGTATTATGAATATAATTTTTTGTTAATAATTTAGTATGAAAATTACTTGGATCGTCCGTTTGCCAATCACTCCAAAATAAAAGTCCGTAATTAGGATCGACGGCAATAGATCGAGGGGAAACCATATCTCCTGTTGATTAAAAACAACTTTAGTTTTAGTTTATTTGTATTATTTGTATTTATTTTTACCAGAAATGAGTGTTTCCCTGAAGCTGCCATTAAGCCGGGCTACTTCTATCTGATCTAAATTTGATTCCACCCAATATATATTTTCTCCAATCTGTAAATAAAAAAACATTCTGAGCATATTTGAATAGTTTTATAAACGTGCGTGCAGGACATATGACATACCCAATCGACGGCGAGTCCTTCTGCGGTAGCCAATCCTTTCTCGATAACAATTTGAATGTTGATTAAAGACCCACTAACAAGTGATCCTCGATAAATCTTGTCATCTACAATACAAAAATATTATTAATTATCTGATTGGGTAATTATCAAGAATAGGCACAAATTATCTGTACGATAGAATCACATTTACATACCAACTACATCACTCCAAAAAATGTCATATTTCCCATTTTGATAAAAGAAATCAAGTGCAATTGAATTTCTGGAAGAGCAAAATAAAACATGTTATTGATAGGGGCCATGTTGGCGAGGCGATTAATCTCATAAATACATACATGATACATCTACGTATGTATGTATGACGAAACCATAATGCATAAATTACCTTAGATTGGAAATTAAAGATTGAAAAATTGATGTACTATTGAGATACAATCCTCGCAGTTCATGTCTGTTGCTGAAAACCAAGTATGGACTTTCGTTGCTTATGCTACTACATGTAATCCCGTCTTCGCGTAACGCATATCCAGGGTGACAAAGGCATTGGTACTGCGTGGTTCCAAACTTCCAGCAGAGTTGAGAACAAGTTCCAAAAGTATCACAAGGATGACTCTTATTCATGCACTTGGAGTTATCCAAAGGATTTATGTGTTGGCCGTCAGGACAATGGCATAAATATCCTTCTGGAACAGTGGCACAATAATGCGAACAATTGACGGAACTACAAGGTTTTTCTGCACAACGTTTCCCTTCATCAGATTTATCCTCACAGTCAATCTTTCGATCGCAGACTTGACTTATTTGGACGCATTTACTTTAATGAGAAAATTAATTGTGACGAATTAATTTAATTCGTTTAATGTAATGGTTACAATATTTGTGAATTTTACGATACCTTCCATTGTCACATAATCTTGACGGATAATTACAAACTATTGGAGACTTTGGACAATTTTGTTCATCAGATCCATCACGCTTGCAATCTAAACAATGGTAATTTGAAAACATTCTTTAATGGCAATAATTGCGTATTAATTAGAATTAGAATCCAACCTGGAGTACCATCACATCGAGCTTTCAGAGGCTAAAGGTGCACATAAGTTATAAAAAATTAAACAAATCAAAATTAGAAACATAAAGAGCTAACAGTGTCTTACAATGCATTGACTCCCATCATGGCACCGGAATGAATGACGACCACATGATACATTATCTGAAAAAGTGGACAATGGGTAATATAAAGAACTTGACTCTTTCTTATAGTAATCACACATGGACCAGTATTGAACACTCACAACAATCTTCTTTGGATAATAGCGGACCGACATCAAAATCACATTCAAAATCATGAGTAACAAGAACAGCAATCCTAGCACATTCTGGAGGCTGAATCTTCCCAGGACAATTCAATTCGTCCCTGGCGTCCGTGCAATCGCACATTCCATCACAATGTTGGGTTTTGTTGATACATTTATTGTCAACTTCGCAATAAAACTAGATCAAAACAGATTATTTCATATTTGCATGGACTTTTGATTAGTAATTAGATTTTAAAAATTATCTGAACATGATTATCTACCGTGTCACTCCGGTTTCGATTGCAATGCGTCAGACAGTCAATATTTGGATGTTCATCTTCTCCATTTCCTGGACAATCTTTAATTCCTGCAATTTACAGCAAAATATTAACAATAACGAAAGTTTGTCAATTTCCCAAGTTTAAATTTCACCATCACAAATTAGTTCCGCTGGAATACAACTTGAAGAATTAGAACACTTAAATTGAAGTTCGCTGCACTCGGGATAAACTAGAATAATAGTCGTAAAATAACAAATATTAATAAACAATTATTTGATTTAATGATAAAAAATTCTAAAATTGCTCACCACAATGTTCGTGTTCATCTGAAGAATCCATAGCTCCACAGTCGACGGATCCATCGCAAACCCAAGACTGTAAATCACATGGATGTGTTATAAATTCAGACCCTTAAATCATTCCTGTTGTTCCATACCTTAGGGATACACCGTTTTGTTACTTTACACTCAAATTCAAATTCAGAACAATGAATGGTTCCGTTGGAACACGCATGTTCATCATCGCCTTGAGGACAATTTGAATGGCCATCGCAGACATACGCCAATGGAATGCATAGCCCAGATCCAGCACAATGAAATGAACTCTGAGTGCAAAATCCTTGTTTGGCATAGCTCCGATCTACAATATTAAAAAATAGGATTAAATAGGACAAACAAATAAGAAACCGGAAATTGAGGCGAATGTGTAAATATGTATATCATAAAAATTTACCACAACGTTTAGAATCCTCGTCAGAGTTGTCGCCGCAGTCATCTCGCCCATTGCATATCAAGTTTTCAGGGATACATTTTGGAAAATTTGTACATTTAAACACGCCAGGATCGCATTCCAACGGACTTTTGTATTTATAATCAACTTTACAAGTTCTGCCATCATTTTTCAAAGTATATCCATCTCTGCATGCACATGTGGATCCAGATCTTTCAGGGTAAGCCAAGCACAAATCTTCACACATATTGCTAGTGCATTTATTTTTTCCTTCATGAAAATTCAACCAATTAATCGAAACGAAACTCACATGTCTGCACAAATATAATAATAATGTGGTACCAAACAATATCTTAATACCTCTTTGGAAATCCGAATCAAAGATTAAAAATTCTGCAATATCTTCGTCATTTGAAATCGTCGTGAGTTCCACTTTATCCGCATCTACAATTGTCTTTGAAATATTTGCTTTCATAAGTTTTCCCAGTATAGTAATGTAAAAGGTCCCATTATAATATGCGAAGCCGGTTGGTTCTCCATATACGGTGACGTTGATACGAAACAGTGTCTGGAAAATACAATAAAATTTTAATCAAAATTATTAATCTATAGATAAGAAATGTTTAGAGAAGGAGTACCTCAGTTTGCAATGGGTTCGATAATAATAGTCTTTGAACAGCAAACTTTGATGTGTCCAACCAAAACAAATACTTATTTTCTTGATCGATTGTCAACCCTATTGGATGTCCTAAACCTTGAACAATTGTTTCCCTGTGAGACCCATCCATCCATGCTTTTTCGATGGATCCGTCACTTTTCGCCGCGCTCGATGCTAACGTTGCCCAATACATTATTCTAAAAGAAAATATAAAGAAATGCATTCGTATTAAAAAATTCTACAAATAATGTAAATAATTGCTCTGTCTTATATAAGTAACATAATTATAAATGCGTATACCCAGTTGCCGGGCTCAGCACCAGTGATCTTGGATGTTGTAGATTGGAATGGACCAAGAGCTTTTTAACTGCTCCAGAGTTTATTTTGCTGACATAAATTGCAGGAATAGTTTCATCCACCCAGTACAAATTTCTTCCAATATAATCCACTGCAATAGATCCCACCACTCCAATGTGTTTGTCCAAGTAAATTGTACTATCTGCTTGATACATTCCCTTTTTTAAAATCCGAAAGTTGGTTATATCACTGTAGTACAATGTTCTGTTTTTGTAATCATATCCCAATGCAGAGTAGCTTCCTTTTTTGACAACAGGAATCATAACGCCATTATTAAATTTACGAATAACTCCATTTTTCAGTGAAGCACTTCTAATAACTCCAGAATGTGCTTTCACATAAATCATGAAAAATGTACTGTCCTCCTCTGAAAAGGTAATACATGTTTATAATATTTACCAAAATATTTAAGGCTGGAAAAACCTAGGTTTAATTTAAAAAGAAATAGCATACCAACACATGACACGTTTGACTTTAAAACATATCCCTCTCGACATCCACACTGCGCGATAGGTTTTCCCTTCTTCCATAAAGGAAAACAAAATTCATGACAAGGATTGTTGCCCCCATAATGGGTCATACACGGATGTTTGACTGCAATAGAAATTAGTTTTGATTAATAATTAATTATGATAATTGTACATACACATACGTATGTGCTATGCAAGCTCAATGTAACATATTAAATTATAGTAATAGATATATTAAATTACCTCTTGGTTGTCGTACCCTGTGATAAATTTTCAATGCAAAGGGTTTGGTCAAATTACGGACCAAAGGTGAGAAGTGGGAAGGAGTATATTTGTTGATTTTGTTAATACTATTGTCGTGCATTGATATGAAATAAAGATCATTCTGAAAAACTGTAATGTCTTGTAAATGCTGAACCTGTACAAATTCAAACGGTGAAAGTCTTTAGTATTTGTTTTGACTACGAACGGTACTAGTTTCTTATATGTATACACATACCCCACGGTGTACAGTTCGTCTATTTGTACCATCATAGTTAATTCGCTCTGTTCGAGGAATAAAGTAAATCAATTCAGTAACTTTTACTTGTAATTTGTCCTAAACATAATCGTTCGTATACAAAATACTAGCACATACCAATGGAATCAAGGAATTTATCAACCCAGTACACCACTTTTGTTGGCATGTCTAAAGTAATGCCATGAGGATAAACAATCTTTTTTGAAACAATAACTTCTCGAGATGTCCCGTCCATTAACGATCTTTCTAATTTAGCTCCACTTCTTCCCCACACCGTAAAAAACATGTACCTATGTTGGACAAATATAGATAGATGTTAATGTATAACATTAGATGAAGACGCTGATCACGGTAAGGATTTGTTTTTTTTTGTTACCCTTGCATAGGATCTAAAGCAATTCCTCGAGGCTTGGCCACATTGGAGTCAATGATAATTTTACAAAGATCCACGTCCTCGTTACACACAAAAATCAGCTCTAGGGCTTCATCAACGAAATATATGTTTGTGCTTATCCAGTCAAAGCTTAGGTGATAAACATCTGCAAAATAAATGTGAGGGATCAGTTAAACAACAATAACCAACACCACAATTCATGCACAGATAGCGAATAGGTGAATTTGAATTGTATGTATGCATATTAATACCTTGCAAAGAAAAAATATATGGTTTGGGTTTATTCCATCCCTCATCCAATCGACTGCTTAAACCGCATTTCATCAGATGGGATACATTAGAATGACTGATCCAGCAAATCCTGCAAATTTTTCATAGTAAGTTTCTAAAAGACGGGGGGACAACGCTCATAATCCTCAACTAGCTTCGCCATACGTGTCATTAAGGTGATCAAAGTCCACTCCGAGCGTTCCAGTGTGGTTAGGACTTATGTATTGGGGATGTGAAGGGCTTTTGTTACCATTCAAACCTATCCATTTTATATCAGACGCATCTTGGAAAAAGATTAATGGTTTTCCTCTGGGCCCGTCTGGAACTGTTGTGATTTATTAGATTGAGAGTTCCCAGCCATAATGTTAATTGTCCGTCATCCTAAGTGTGTACAGGGTAAAATGAGTAAAGCTTGCTTACCATCATTGGCGAAACATTTCGTTCCAGCAGAACGATATCCATCAATGCAGCTGCACATTTTATTCTTATGCAGATTCAACTCGCAGACTTGGTCGCAGGCGCCATCCTCCAAGCACTCATTGGACTCTGCATTTCAAAAAATCAACCAAACTCATGTATAATTAAATATTCATTACGATTTTTAAATTGGTTCATGTTATTACCGATGCAACTTTTTCCATCGTGCTCTTGGCCTATTGGACAAAAGCACATGGCTTCTCCGGATGGTGACGGTTTGCAACCATATATACAGCCGGATTCAGAACAAATCGTAGAATTATCACAATATTTATGCTCGTCTTCTTTTTTTGGACATTTTGGTTCTCCGTCACAAAGTTCGACAATCTGTAATTACATATGCAATTCGAATTCTAAAAATTATCCATAAATAATTGGTATAAGTATATTACCTGAATGCATGTTACACCGTCATAGCATTTAAACTGGTTTGCCTGGCATGTTTTATCAGATATACCTAAAATATAGAATGCATATGTATATTAGTGAATAATATTATTATGCAAATTATTGCTTTCTATTATGTACATCTCTCATCTTCTTCATCACTCATATCCTGTGTTTGTGTTAGAGACCCAGGGACCGTGCCACAATCACTCACACCGTCGCATAACCACCCTGTGAATGAAAATTAGATCACAATTACACTAAAATCAAAATTCAATAATTCAATGCGGGACACCTATTTGTATATAGTCAGCTACGTACCACTGGGTACACATTTTCTGGAGTATTTGCATTGAAAAGTTCCCTCACGACAAGGAATGTCAGCAGGACAGTTTTCCTCGTCTGATGCATCAAAGCAATCGTCACTGCTATCACAAACCATCGATTTTTCGATACAACTAAGTCCATTTTTACACATGAATTGATTTGGCAGACATAACGAATCTAGAAACAATACAAGAATATATATAAATTATAATCTGAGCACTTTGTACATATATTATTGATAATTATTTATACATATAGTAAGTACCTTGCAAATGCAAATCTATTCCTTCATGGAGATCAACCACCGGGGAGATAATACTGTCGTCAAAACTCACAACCCTTTTAGCTGTTACAATTAAGTAAAAAGCAATAATATTGAAGACGGTTGACGAATGAGAGAATGTCCCCCACTTCGCCGTTTGTGCTGTCCACATTGCTGTGGAAGGTGTCAACAAATCTACATGAGATTATATCTGCAAATCTCAAAAATAAAATAAAATTAGTCACAAATGCAAATTACACAACATAGGAAAGAAAACAACGTTCCGTACATGATATTGAGTTAATTCCATTTGATCCGTAAAACTACATGTCACAATCGTCCCAACAGATCAAAATTTCAAGAAAACTTGAAATCTGTTGACCACTGCCGCATACAGTACACACTGAAAAAAGAAATTCATGGGGAACTTAGTAAGTAGTTCTAATGAATTATTTATACATACTCAATGTTCAGTCAGAATTCCGAATTCAATGACCATATCAAAATATGAAATTATACAGCTCACTCAAATTTTGAAGAACAAAGATGAACCAAAAATTAACAGCAATCATGTACATAGTTCAGCTCTGAAAATTTGTCATCCTGTTGTCGGCCTTACCTTTAGCACAGTCACAACCACAACATGCAGCACATGCTATCATCAATAATTACTTGAATGAAAAGCTGAGACGAGTTTTATAACTTTGCGAGTTGCACAAACAGTGTAAACAAGTGTGATATTCGAATTTAGTCGCACTTTTTCATTGCCCCGAACATTTCATGGCTTTATTGTAGCTACGGCTAACATTTGCTCCGTAGTCTGCAATTTGATGAATAAGCATAATATCTGGACAAGTATTTAGCTGTTATGAACTTTGCTGGAATTTTTACTTGAGCTGGTTTTGTGCAATGAAAAACAAACGACTTGATATATATTCTGCATAGACAAGAAATAGCGTTATTTTACTCTACGTGTGTACTATTTCTTGAATGAAATACACGGCACGTTATGCGAAAATGAGATATTATACCGCTTCAATTGACATTTATGTGTTATCCAAATGGCAAAAGAATAAAAACAGGGATCAGATTACTTTATAAAGAAATCGCTGGTTCTCATATATTAACACAACATTCCTTACTGTCTTTGCAGGCATGAGACTGTTAAATAATATTTATGTCTATAATAAGTATTAACATTTAAATACTTGGGGGTTTGAATTATGCAAATGTTTTTTTTGTCGTTCTACTTTTCAAGAGTGTAAGGTATCGTATATATGGATCGCTTTTACATGACGACTTTCTTTCATAACCAAGCGTAAATCTTACCTTTGCAACTTTGCAGACAAACGGATGAAATGCAATTTAATGGCGACTACTTCACAAGTTGATGGTTGGAATGAATTGAAATGTGTTGGTACCTTTGGAAAGGATTCATATTTCACTCCAGTAGCAGCCTATAACATTACGTCGTGCATTCTGCATCCTCCACATCCATCCACACTCTGGTGATCTTCCGCAATACCCGATCCGATTCCAAAAAACCGAGTCGGAATTTTATCGGGGTTTCATGCAGGGGCAGATTGACACCGGTAATCACAATTCAATTATCTCCAGAAATGTGATAATATTTCCGTAGTCTAATAAATAATGCAGACTTCAATAATTAGTGTACGAATTGCACATTTCCCAGTCATGCCATGTATGTATTGTCAATTTTTGCCATGTTATTGTGTATGCAAGTAAGTACATATGTAGTCAATAGTCGCAACAAACGTCGTCCATTTGCATTATTGGCTTATCCTAGTCTCGTCAACTTTAGACATTCAAGATATCGAATAAAAAGCAGGAACGAAAATCATAGAAATTTGCCAGTTATTAGGTTACGAATCATGAAAGGTATTATTTCAAGTGGCGTTGATGATGTCATTCTGCCCCGCTCGCTATGTTTGTGTTGGATTTGGATGACACATTCTCACAATAATCATCATCACACCTCCATTCATCATCAACTCTACCAACAATATTAACTCTTTCTTGCTACCAAGTCCAACAATTAAATCCGTTGCCACCAATTTCAGCCCTTGACCATAATCTGTACACAGTGGATTGACGAGCAGCGGATAACCCTGAAAGGTAGGTCAAACTTCGAGAGCGGAACGACGAAATCTTGTTTGTTTAAACTTAAAAGTGTTATGATTAATTTGTAATTTAATAAGTTCGTCTTTATGGTCTTTATGGGGGATTTACAACCCGCATCTGTACATTACATAATAAAGAGGGAGTGGTTAGGCAACAAACTTTCAGTTAAATAATTTAATTTAATTTCTACACCTGTATTTTAGGGCTGAAGACGTACGTTTGCCATATATTATTAACTGTTTATCAACACCACGTCATCCACAATATTAGTTGTTACTTGTTAGTGAGACTTTCATGTCACAAGCTATATAACGCCGACAAGTCCAGCTAATATTTGGATCTATATCCCATAGAAATTATGTCGACTACAAGTACACTTCAGGTAAGTTAATGAATTATTGAGCTTAATTGAAATGAATTGCAAATTTTTCTGGCGACTCATCAGTTCTGGTTTATGTATAATCTATAGAAAGCGATTGATCTCGTAACAAAAGCAACAGAAGAAGATAAAAATCAAAATTTCGAGGAAGCGCTACGATTGTATGAACATGGTGTAGAATATTTCCTGCATGCCATTAAGTGTAAGTGTAAATTCAAACTTGATAGTTATGATGGCTTAACCATTATGGCTAGCTTATAAGGTATACCATGATTAACGTGTTTTCAAATGCGTTGTTTTAGACGAGACACAAACCGATAAGTCGAAGGAAACGATTCGTCAAAAGTGTGTACAGTATTTGGACAGGTATGTACTTTTTTCCACTTTCAGATTTGATATTGAGATATGCACATGTTAAACTTTTTAACTTTGTCTAACAGAGCAGAAACCATCAAAAAATTTCTAAAAAACTCGAAGGGAAACAATAAAGGAAAACCGGTGAAAGAAGGTGGAACAACAAAGTAAGCATTAGTGATTCCACGTCATGTAATAATTTATTCGAATTCATTAACATGCAATATTGACGGATATTTTTAACATTTTAGAAAGAGTGGGGATAAAGATAGTGACAGCGACAGCGATGGAGATGACCCAGAAAAGAAAAAATTGCAGAACAAACTAGAAGGCGCAATTGTTGTAGAGAAACCAAATATAAAATGGTCTGATGTGATAGGGCTTGAGGGTGCAAAGGAAGCTTTGAAGGAAGCTGTGATTCTGCCTATTAAATTTCCACATTTGTTTACCGGAAAAAGGACCCCATGGAAGGGGATCTTATTGTTTGGCGTAAGTGACGATAGTTGTTGATAGGCTAACTATTTTGTTACAAATAACAATTATGTATGAATAAAATTTAAATACATTTTTACAGCCTCCCGGAACAGGAAAATCGTACTTGGCGAAAGCCGTCGCAACTGAAGCTAATAATTCAACCTTCTTCTCGGTATCGTCATCAGATCTTGTGTCCAAGTGGCTGGGAGAATCTGAAAAACTCGTCCGAAACCTGTTCGAACTTGCGAGAACCCACAAGCCGTCAATTATCTTCATTGATGAAATTGATTCTCTTTGCTCCTCCAGATCCGATAATGAATCGGAAAGCGCAAGAAGAATCAAAACAGAATTTCTTGTACAAATGCAAGGAGTTGGAAATGATACAGAAGGGATATTAGTACTTGGAGGTAATAAATTTGTGTACAAACCAAAATGTTTAGCTAAATATGTTTAATCACTTTATTATAATTCACAGCAACAAATATTCCATGGGTTTTGGATGCTGCCATTCGGAGAAGATTCGAAAAAAGGATTTACATACCACTTCCCGAAAGTTCGGCTCGAACCAATATGTTTCGTGTTAATTTGGGAAATACACCAAATAGCCTTACGGATGAAGATTTTAAATTGCTTGGATTGAAAACGGAGGGGTAATAACATAAAAAAACTGTCCATTGAGAATTAAAATACAGACGTTTAGAATAATTATGTAAGCTTGCCATAAATACAACCAATAATAATATTTAATAGTTATTCCGGAGCTGACATCAGCATTGTCGTCCGAGACGCACTAATGCAACCAGTGCGAAAAGTCCAGACGGCGACCCACTTTCGTAAAATCACGGGACCCTCCAGAGACAATCCTAACGTAATGGTGGACGATTTATTGTCTCCATGTTCTGCAGGCGTACCTGGAGCATTCGAAATGACTTGGCAAGATGTTCCTGGAGAAAAACTGGCAGAACCTCCAGTGACGATGGTAAATACAATTTGTTATTACTTCTGAATCAGTAGTGCTGATAGATTTATTAATATCGTTACACATGCAATAATTTGTACAGAGCGACATGCTAAAATCATTGTCCACGTCGAAGCCTACTGTAAACGATGAAGACTTGAAAAAGCTAACCAAATTCACCACTGATTTCGGACAAGAGGGATAAGTGGCGTGAATTTTATGATGACATAAGATGAAACCGTTAATATTAAAGATTATTCCTAATGATAATAATTATTCAGTTCCGTGCTTTATTACATTATTATATTATCATGCAGCGTAAATTTACATAGAATAATTGTAAATACCAACAACTATTTACCATATTATTCAAGCCTATATTAAAATCTTTTGGTATGCATTTAAAATATTGGAATTGTTTTTTAAACAACAATAAACTCAAAGCTGTCATGTTTCAGACATTATACATAAACAAAACAGGATAAATATATGGTGATGTAAAACTTTTATCATGATGAGCGAATAAGAGACAAACACGTATGCATTTTTATACTTTTATTATTATTAATTCAAATACGTTCAGTTCAACACAAAGACAGAAACCCATTGTCACATTCTAAATAAATCAACTTTTTAGATAAAGTTTTCAAACATAAAATATAAATTCATTCCAGTAATTAAAAACTTGCTTCAATGATTATTAATTATTTTACTACACGCCTAAAGATCCATTTAATTAGTATTAGCCGAGAAATATTTATGAAAGTACGATCATATCGATATACACGAAGGTGAATTTTAATTTTACATACGTTTGCAACATTCGAAATAGTTACGATCAATAATGTTACGCACACATTTTTACTGCCCTCCACCAACCGGGAATAGTGCATTCAAGATGGTTTCCAAGTCGCCATTCTTGGCCACGACAAGTCGAGACAACCATCCGTCCGCATTGGAGAAGCCCATCGCCAATAGTTGATTCAAAGTAGTCGTGCATCGAATATCCATTTCAGGAGAACCGTTTCCATATGATGGAGGCCCGCTGTTGGTCCCTAGTCCAGGCCCACCCGGGTTTGTGACGATAGGAATGTTTCTCACCATGGAATTCATGGCCTGGCTCACCCCACTCAAAAGTTGTTGAAGCTGTGGAGGATTTAGACCAGGATACAAGCGTCCAGTAGGTGTTTGCGCAGGTGGAACAATTCCAGTAGTAGTAGTTGTTGTTGCAGTTGTTGCAGGAGTACTAGATTGACCATTCGAAATGGTAGCAGCAGCAGGTGGGGGTCCAAAAATCGATGATTCATTTTGTTGTGCTCCCACAGATCCAGGAGCCTTAAATACAAAACAATTCGCATTTTAAAAATAAGTACATGAATATTGATAATAATTATTATGTCTATTAATTAAAATATAATGCAAAATTCTGTATAACTTAAAAACTATTATGACGTACCCTGTCAGTATCCAAAAGAGTCCATCCAGAAGAATCTGCATCCAAGTCCATGTTCACAGACTGAGCAGCAGAGACTTCTTCTGGAGCCGAAGGAGCAGAAGCTACCACTGGTTCAATTCCTTGTCCACTCAAATGAAGTTGTTGCATGTGGGCAGCCAAATTAGTTTGTGGAACACCAACACCTTCATTTGTTGTTGACTGTTGCTCCTGACCTTCATTCGCTGATTCAGTACCATGTGTTGCGTTTTCTGCAGTGTTACCAGTAGGTGTGGCCATGGGCTGAGAAGTAGTAGAGTTTCCAGGCTCAGTCCTTGGTTGACCACGGTTTCCATAATTGTCATACAATTCAACAACATCAATTGGGATTCCTTGTAAAGCAAACAGGCAGCAATTAATATTACAAAGTTATTGTTAAGCATTAGACGAATTTTTTCTCTATGAACTTACCAAATGCATTCAAGAATTCCTGAATTTGAGAAGCTGCTGAAGTAAAGTCGAAAGCTTGTTGTTGTTGTGCTTCAGAACTTCCTCGCGGCTCGGAATCATGTCCTGAAAATCCTGCTGCCGCTGCTGCTGCGCCAGTTGCAGCCTGTGTAGCCGACTTTGCATATGCTTCAGCTGATCTTCGGTGCTGATAAGCCATCTTCTTCATGCACTTGGCCCACTTCTTCATTCCCTTCCGGCCCAAACCATAAGGGCAATCATTGGGACCCTTGGGGTCCTCAGGACCACTATCGCCTTCCGAGTCTCTACCACTGGCATGTCCTGCCCGTCTGTGGCATCCTCTATCGCGATGATGCCAATGGTGACGACCTTGAGTTTCAAATGGAAACCCAACTCCAAACAGGCCTGCACTGCCGCCACCACCACCATGATGCCGTCCAAATCCAATTCCAGTGGTGCCCAGAAAACGCTACGAAAACAAGGGATATATATAACTTGGTAACACAACAATACTTCTTCATGCTAATAATTTCATAAACCACTTACTTGCATAGCACCCCTCGTCTGCTCCGGAAATGCGATTCTCATCATTACATGACCTGGATGATTACCCTTTCGTTCACAAGTGGTGCACAGGTCAAAGTCAACGCATTCCATGCACTTGTATCGAAATCCACGAATTTCACCGCTACAGACATCACAAGTAACTCCAGGGTGTGCCATCGTATGCATAAAAATTGGTTGTTCTGTCCCGTTGTTTGATTGTCCTCCATTTGCGCCATTTTGTGGTGTCGGAGTCACTGGCGTCTGATTTTGTCCTCCATTCTGATCTCGAGGACCATCGCCAAAATGTCCGAAATCCATTTTAGTTATTGACTATAGGAAAACAAATTGCAGTAGCAGTTAAAATCAATCACAACTGTTAACTGTACTTTAAGTTTTTTTAGCTAAAATTGATTCACAAACCGAAAAAAATTAATAATACACACAGTGGAATGAATAAAGTTGAATGATAGTGCTTCCACAGATCTGGAATAGAACTGACACTGAGTTCAAGCAATGGAACCTTATTTATGAACCAAACTTGCTAACTCATTGTTGCAAACGTTGCGTTATGAATAAGAGAAATGACTTGCGACTTTTAGAAAGGGGCCGTCCATAAATTACGTAACGCAAGAGGGGGGGAGGGGGGGTCATGGGAAGAGCGTTACGAATTGTTATGTAGGGGGAGGGGGGTATAACAAATTTGTTACGTAACGCATTTCATGAACGCGATTAAAAATCGGATTGAACTGATGTCATCCAGAAGGTTTCAGTGTTCGCATGTAAATATACGTTTTTCATTATGGTGCGCACATTAAAAGAATAGTACAATGCTTGCCTACTTGTAAACCATCATTCCTCCACAGTGACCTTGGAGG
Organism: Folsomia candida; assembly: GCF_002217175.1. Lineage (NCBI taxonomy): Eukaryota > Metazoa > Arthropoda > Collembola > Entomobryomorpha > Isotomidae > Folsomia > Folsomia candida. Next base: position 9,204,017 of record NW_019091193.1, on the reverse strand, counting down.
GCGATGGTGTGACGTATGTAAGTTCCACGATTAATTGAGCCTTACATTTAAGATGAGAATTTGATCGGAATTTGTCGATCACCTGAGCCCGAACGAGGTCACTCAAGAATTGTACTCTTCCTTTATTGGTCGCACCATAGTTTTCCAGGTGCAACTTGACAAAAGGTTCCATTGTGAGTCTTGGTAAAAGTTTAGAGACCTGTAAGAATTACAATTTCCATTTCTTGTCGAATATGATTGCGGTTGTTCTTGAACAAGAAATTTACAAAATTCTAATTTATCTAGCAATTTAAAATAAATAGAAGCAATAAAAGCGACACTTGTTTACACAACCTGGAACAATTGGAAATTTTGCAAGTGACTATTAAAGAAATTACCTGCGGTGAAATCAAATTTACGTTACGTTACGAAGGGGGAGGGGGGGGGGTAGTCGAGAAGCGTTACGATGCCGTTACGATGGGGGAGGGGGGGTTTAAAAAATGACGATTTTTGCGTTACGTAATTTATGGACGGCCCCAAAGGGAAACAATCTTACTCATGATGATGGAAGCATTTGAGCAAGCTCAAACCCACCTCAGCATAAAGAGATAGCATAATACAATTTTTGGGTGAGAAAATTGCACCATCAGCCGAATGTAAAACAACCCATTAAATAAGAATACGCCAAGGAGCTATCAGTTAGTAACCAGCAAGTTATTCTATGGTGATGGTGCACGTAGTATATGCAGTACAAAACCTTGGCATGATGAGTATGACTCATCCAGCTGATGACCATCACCATAATATTACGTTCGTTATTAGCCAACCAAACATGCCCGCTTGTATATTATGCTGCCAATATATGCAAATAGAATGAACCTTATTTAACCTGGTTATCATGATGACTCATTCGACACTCGAATGTTCTGGGCCCTTCGACAACTTTTACACGAAATCGTATTATATCTTGCAGTACTCAGATAATATTGTCAACTACCAATGATGCTGAAATTAAACCCTGCTGGTTAACCAGTATATCTTTGGCAAAATAATGGATTAAAACGAAAATAATTAGCCGAATTTTGAATTATGGAAGGATATATATATATTATATATTTACACACATGCTGCCTTTAATAATACTAAATCAGTCATAGTATCGTTAGTGCATAGTTAGTTCGTAGTTATTAATATTATTATTATAGATGTACATGTTGCCTATCTATATGGAATATATGCTGTCGATGCTAATTTAATTTTGTACAACGTTTTAAGACTCTTTTAAGTATAATGAATCAGATACGAAATACGAATTCAAATTTATATACTGCTGAATAAATTGCTCACCTGTTCCTTGTATAGACTTGATTTCTTTTATATCATCTGTCAAACCTCACAATCTGACTGGTTTTCGAAATTCAATCAAATTATAAAACGTCAAAAAGAATGTTCTTTTGCGTCGTGACTTTGCGCAGTGTAAACAACTGGCAGCTGATTTTGGTCAGACGAGGAGAAACCTGAGATCTTCTCTGCGGGAAACGCAAACTTGCTCACTTGTTGTTTCCCTAATTTCAATAGTTTGTGATTTGTTTGTTGTTGTACTTCAAAATTTCCAACTCTGGGATCTTTTCTTCTAAAATTGTACAATTTTAAGGAACTCTCTTGAACACAATCAACGTACTTAATCGTCCGTCATGAGCAGTGCTAATTATTTAAGCAGCGGCTGAGGCGAGTAGTAGATAGCAATTTGTTGACAAATGCAATATAATTTAATAAATGTTTAATTATCTTTCACAATACATCATAAACTGTTTGTCTATACTTTGATTGTGCATATTTTATTATAAAACACATGCATTTGTGTAATTACAATTCAAATAATCTTCTCATTTAGGCTAATTCAACTTTGGAAGAATGAATTGGTTATTAAATTGAAAAATAAGACAACGGTTTGTTCGGAACAATACCAATGGAAGCGGCGGCGGCAGCAGCAACAACCACTATCAGTGCTCGAACAAGTAGGTTAAGTGCTGAAGGGGTCGGTGCTCGGGTGATACGAGGAATTGACTGGAAATGGGGGAAACAAGTAATTCAAATTCTATGTAATGGCCGTTTATATTTTATTCTTTATTTCCTATTATTGCTTTGTAGGACGGCGGAGAGGGTCACATAGGAACGATACGAAATTTTGAATCTCCAGAAGAGGTACTTATCCAAGTTTTGTATAAATTAGAGTAAAAATAAAATCGTGATAAAGTTAATAATGTCTGAAAATTGAAGGTTGTGGTCGTCTGGGATAATGGAACTGCAGCAAACTATCGATGTGCTGTTGCATTTGACCTCAGAATTTTGGACAGTGCTCCTACAGGTGCATTAAAATTGTTTAAAAATACAGATAATTAATCATAAATTATCGTGCTTAATGTATAATTATATCATTTAGGTATAAAGCATGAAGGAACAATGTGTGACACTTGTAGACAGCAGCCAATTTTTGGAATCCGATGGAAATGCGCAGGTATAAAGAATATAGACATATTTCGTGCATGAAAACCGGTCACATATATAAGAACAAAGTGTAAATGATACGTTATATTTTTAAATCACCAAATCAGAGTGTTCCAACTATGATCTCTGTTCCGTCTGTTATCATGCTGATAAACATTCTTTGCGACATCGATTCTCTAGAATTACAACCCCAGAGAGCGGAAGGTGATGTTCTATAATAACCTTAAATATTCAAAACCAGTGTTTAACTAATATTTTTCACACTTTATGTAGAGCTTTGGTTGAACCTCGTCGAAAGAGCAAAAAAATTGCTGTACGGGGTTTATTTCCTGGGGCTCGTGTTGTGCGTGGGGTATGCAGCTCTCTTTTTCATTCATCTTCTATCAAAATAAACCAAGTAAAGATATGTTAGGTATAATACTCAATTTTTTTGCAGGTGGATTGGGCATGGGATGAACAAGGTAAATTTTTAAAAAATGTCAGCAAAATGAAGACATTTCGGATAATTCTTATGGAGCCTATAGTATGTTTTTGCCCATTTTCAAGTTCAATGTTATCTTAACGTAACATTGAAGTCATGTAACGAACCCTTATGTGTTAGTAGATAGATGGATTTATTTATTTCTCATCTGATATGGCCGAGGCCCTCATCATTACAAATTACAGAGTTGTACATATGTGCAAATGTAGATAACCAAATAGGTAGGTAGTCAGAGGAATGGAGGAAAAACCTAACTATGGTGGAGAGTTAGGAAAACCTCCATCACCTCTGGGAATGTGGCCCAGAGGTCCATTCGGCTCTGACTACCTGGACACCAGATAGGACAATGAATGATAGAGATCATAGGTAGATTCCATGAGATAGTGGTGATATCCAAATGAGGACGGCGTCGTGACGGCGGAAGCATGATGAGTGAAGGTTGTTGGGCGGGGCGTCCACGGACCACGAACTACCTTAGCACCCTCTCGGGCACGGGCTACGTGTCCCCTTCACGGTCACACAGTGTGACCAGGGCCGAGTGACACTACCCACTTGCCCCTTCACCCCTCACAGCACAACCGGGTCATGGGACCCCCGTAGGCCCGACTACGCTGCCCACCGCCATGCACGACCCCGTCCTCACTCTTCCACCAACCACCCCCCACAGTCACCACCCCGACATACCAAACAATGACCTACCTGGGGGAGTCCTCCATGGCGTAGATCCTCCCGTGCACTGGGTCCGGCGAATCCATCTTCGCCTGATGGCTCAGCTTGTCGTTGCTGGGACGGGTGTGGCAGGGGGTGTCACCAGGCACGCAGGTGGGGGTGTGAGTGGACGAGGCTCACATGGCGAAAAGCCTGGGACACACTTCACTTGCCCTGGCACACCCGCGACCCAGATGGAAGAGAGAGAATCCAGTTGCAGAGCGAGAGAGAGACACGTCGTGCACGGTTGGAAGCCAAGGAGGATCTCCTTATGTTAGTAAGATCCAGTAAAAGAGCATAATGACCAAAATATAGGTGCAGTAAGGCATGCCTTTATTTTAAGTTTTAATGCGTTTCGAAAGGTTAGGGTATTTTGGTTTGTCGCAGTGATGTACTAAATGTAATTGTGAATGAAATAGATGGTGGAAATGGTCGACGAGGAAAACTGACTGAAATCCAAGGTAAGATAAAATCGCTACTCCATTAAATTTACTTCATTGGATCCACATATATTTTCTGAATGCACTTATAATGTCCCTAGACTGGTCTGCAACCAGCCCTAGATCTGCTGCATATGTAATATGGGACACTGGAGCAAAAAATTTGTATAGAGTCGGATTCGAGGGAATGGTAACTACAGTACATACTTAAATATTTCGATAAAAATAAATTATTTTAACAGTATGCGTTTACATAATAACAGGCAGATTTAAAAGTTGTGAATGACGCAAAGGGGGGTACAGTTTACCGAGACCATCTTCCGCTTTTGGGTATTTATAAAAGTTATTAGTTATAACTATAACTTATAGTTATAGCTATAATTGTCTAATCATTGTTCTAGGTGGAGAAGGTCCAAGAAGTAGTATTCAAAGGATTCAAGTTAACGATCAGGTTTGAGGAGCAGTTGTATTATTAATTATTACGCATTTTGGTTGTGACTAGTTTTAGCCCGAACCAGGGAATATGTACATAATGATCATGCCTGTCCGTATAACTTCTTGCGTATAACGTCTTGAAAAGCTAAAATTTTACACATAGATCTCTAATCATTTCTCATGAAAGAATATAAGCTTAAATGTGAACAAAATGTCACCAGAATTACCCTAGCCGGTGACCCACACCTATTTCTACAAGTTACCATATTCAACAGAAACTTTGCATGTAGGCTAACAGTTTTTTTTTGAGTAACAAATGCAACTTTGGAATTTCGAAAAAATGCATTATCCTGGTTCGGGTTATGTAAAAGTTGTACTGATGGGTTTTTAATATCTTGTTTGGTTTGCTTACTTTAGGTCAACATTAACTTGGGTAAGTTTAAAATAAAATTTTTTGTATGGAGAGAGTATAAATATCCCATTTCTGTGTTTCCTGTTTGGGTCCCCTGTGATACAATTTTTTTTGTTCTAGAAATTGATGTCGTGCAGAGGTAAGCTATTATTGATCAGCATCGAATAAATTGCATTAGGTTTATGTACTATGTATCATCAGTGTGACAACTTACATAATTATTTGCTCACTCTTTTAAAAGCCTGCAACATGGACATGGGGGATGGACAGATGGAATGTATGAGTGCCTTGGCACAACAGGGACGGTTGTTGGGATTGACGAGGATAGAGATATCGTTGTGGCGTATCCTTCTGGAAATAGGCAAGTTGGATAGCCATCATCCAATGGTTGTATGTTTTATTGTACATATTGATCAATGACCGAGTCTACTTGTTTGGTGGTTTTAGTTAAAAATTTATTTTTGTTATTTGCCATTTAATCTAAGCTTGAAATTTCTAATTAATTTTTTCAGATGGACTTTCAATCCAGCAGGCAAAGAATTAATGAAAATCTAAAAATTTGAAGTTCACTGTTTTACTATTAAATTTTATTGGTATTAGTTCTGACGAAAGCCATAGCCACACCTTGTACAAGTATTGGTGCTGCTAGCAATGAAGCATCTTCATCATCCGAACCAACCAGTGATACTAGAGAAATTTCCAGTTGTGGATTTACTGTTGGAGATCTAGTACAAATATGTGCAGATTTGGAACGTATGAAAATTTTACAACGTGGACATGGAGAGTGGGCGGATGCAATGCTACCTGTAAGTTTGGTTTGTTATGGTTGGCTGTACCGTTTTTGGAAAACCTGGTTTTTAAGTAAGGAGATTTGAAATGCAATGTCGTCCAAGTAATTGACTTCGTTGTATTTTAATAGCATTGCTTCATACGTCTCCAAAATAAATCATGTTTGCTCTCTGAGTGTTCTTGCCGTGGTGTTTGTTGTTATTCAACACTGGTCAATGCAAGTCTACCTCGTTCTCAAGCTTACATTTATCTACATACTTATAATATTTAATTTAGTCTTGGTACGCTATTTCTATATGAATAATCTCTATGTATTCTTATTTCATTACAGACCTTGGGCCGCATCGGCCGGTAAGTAAAAACTTTTTTTATAACTTTTAATGCATTTTCTATATTCTTTGGTAAAGCAGATTGAATCAGGTTTTTCTTTGATTTTTTTATAGTGTGCAGCAAATTTACCATGATAATGATCTAAAAGTTGAAGTATGTGGAACTTGTTGGACATATAATCCTGCAGGTTTGTGCATAAAAGCTTTTGTAGTTTCATGTTCATTAACAATTTGTTACAAATTCATTATGTTTTTTTCTGCAGCTGTCACCAAAGTTGCGTCATCTGATGGATCCTTACCAGGATCATCCAGTGGAGGTCTGCATAATAAATTAAATTTTGTAGCTATTGATGGATGTCTTGACCATAATATCAATGGGTTTGCTGTTGGATTTTGTAAGACAAATATTCCCGATAAAAACTAAAATTTTAAAAACGCTATCCATTTTATAAACTTACAAATTTCAGTTTATATATCATATACATCGTAAGGTATCCCAATGTAATCCTATGGTCAAGACGTGTTATCCACTAGCACCCTAATTTGAATAGAGTTAAATAATGATAGGGGCAAGATAATGGGGTAACAAAATCGGGTCCTCTTAAAGAAACTTAAAATATCACGATTTTTACCCCAGTTCGATTAAGAAGTTACAATTCCACCAAAAGTAATTAATTCTTTAAAATAATCAATTATTTTTTAGAACGGCTGAGTGCCCTACTCAAAAAACTTTTCGAGAATCATGTTACTGGAGATGTAACAGAAGAATTTGTCAAGGCTTCGGCTAACGGGGATTTCCAAAAGTGTGAAGAGGTACAGTCTAACATTATCTACTCTATACGTATATATTTATGTAGTCTACTCTCTACAATTTGTAACCCATGTTGCTATCATGTAGTTGCTTAAACGTGGAGACTGTGAAGTAAATTGCACTTTCTCTGGACACACGGCAATGCAAGCAGCCAGTCAAAATGGTCATCTGGATGTGATTAGAATCCTTCTAAATCGTAATTTTAAAATACTAAAGTTGTTATTGCTATATAATTTGATCATTTGATAAATTATTAATAACGTTTTTATGTAATCAGATGGAGCTGATCCTGAAGTTGAGGACAAGGATGGAGATCGCGCAGGTAATTTGCTTGACTTACTGTGATTTGTTGTGTGTATTAATAAGTAGATCGTACATACATACATGTTTCTAATATATGTATCAGTTCATCACGCTGCTTTTGGTGACGAGCCTCTTGTAATTGAAATGATGGCTCAATCTGGGGCAGACCTAAATGCGCGTAATAAACGTCGACAAACAGCGCTGCATATTGGTGTCAACAAAGGCCATTTAGGCGTGGTTAGGACACTCCTTCGACTTGGCTGTCACCCTTCTCTACAGGTAAATTTAAAAAGATTTTAATATGTACACAAGATGGGGGGTTTCGGGCGTAAAACAATTCTCCAACACCAAAACATTTCCCCATTCAAATTGACAAGTTACCTAAATATATTTGGATCAGATGGAAGGGTTGGGCAGTGTGCATATTAATTTTTGTCGATGAAATTATGCAGAAATTATGCATGCAAAAACTTTGTCTTGATATGAATGCCGGGTGCCCCGTTTTTTTGTAAAGTATAAATCATTTATTTCTTGAATAATTTTTGTCGCGTCAATCAGGATCTCGAAGGAGACAGTCCAATCCACGACAGTGTATCCAAAAAGAGAGATGATATGCTGAGTCTCCTCTTGGACCACAATGCAGATGTTACCCTAACCAACAATAACGGATTTAACGGGCTCCATCATGCAGCACTACGTGGAAACCCAAGGTAATTTAAATTGTCTTACTTTCTTATGTGTATTAATAAGTTCATACTGATCATTATTTCATGACGAATATTCCAACTCTTTCTCTCAACATGAATGAATGTATGGGCGCAAGTATTTTTCTGATCGAGATAAAAGAATCCGTACTGCTGTCGCATAATGCATTATAAAGTTGCATTGCTCAAATGCTCACTATGTGCATATAGTTGGTTTAAATGTTACATTTTTATAACTGAAAGTGGGTTGGGCGTTTCCTTGGTCTGGAGTGGTTGAAGAAACGAGAGGAAATGGAAGCACGAGATGGTTGAACAAAAGTTTAGCCCAAAAATATATATGAATTAGGAAGGCCAGAGATTTCATTTTCATTAGAGATGAGTTTTCTCCTTGCTACTCTTTTTTCATATCATGGATGGGAGTGTAAGAGAGCGGCATGGTTTTCATCACATAGTGGGAGCCGAATAATACGGTCATGGATACGTTCCCCACACGTATTGTATAGTTTCCACACGACTGCTGTTACCCAACGATAAAATATCTGTGTAACAATGGGAAAGAATTGTCTGCTGCTCCTCCCGTACTTCACCAAAGTAATAATGGTAGAAGCTACGTAGAGATAGGATGGAGAACGCGAGAAAGAGGAAAAAATTCCCGTTAGCGCCTGTAAAGGAGAAGCCATACCATCCCATTTTATTTGCTGCTTGCTTCCACAATTATCGTTAACATTCTGCGAAGAAGTGAAGAACAAAGGCTAATCTTTCAGGTTTATCTTCATTAACTTTACTATTATAGGCCAATTCACCATCACATCGAGATTGTTATCTGCGTTTCTTTCAAAATTTCATTTCAGATTCAGTGTCGCTCTTCATGTCCTCGACTCCATGCACTTGATCCATATTTTTAAACAGTCGCATTATCTGAATGACGGTACTTTTTTGTAATGAATCCCTCCTGAGGGTGATCAAGTAAATGCTTATACGAACGTATATACATATCTACCAACTTTATACTTACATGCATACTTTGTTCCTATACTTTGGTCTGCTAACAAACAACTGAGCAAATTTCTAACCAAATTACGAAATGTTCCAGTGTGCCTGGAAGGTAGACATGAAAGTTAGCGAGCTAGTAGCTAGCTAGAAAGACAACGATGTCGGAATGAGTTGACCAGTAGTAGCAGCAGTCACTTTCTCCTTCTCTGAACGCATAGTCTGCTCCGATTAGTTTTGCACGGAAGTACACTATAAATTTACATCAGGGCAGAGCAGAACTTCAATATGCATGCTAATCAGTCTTCCGTGATTGTTTTGATTTAGCGATGAAAGTCAAGCTCTGAAGCGACTCGGGTAATATTCAACTGGGATTATTATAGAAATGAGAGAGAGAGAGAGAGTTGTGTGCAATGCGCTCAGTTTGAGAGAGTGAGTGACTTGTACCATTTCCGCTAAAGAGTAACAGAGGATTCATTCCTGCCTGCTTTCACTCCTTTTGTACACGTGCCTGGTCTCTCTATTTCTCCAGCTTATTATTATATGGATGGATGGTTGAGGACCAGGTTTGAGTGGTGGCAAGCCAAGCCCTCATTCCAATAAGTGTACAACGGACCTTTTTGACAGCAAGAGAAAGAGAGAGAAACAATTCATCTTTTCCTCGCACGCTTTGTTAGAGATAATAATAATGGTAGTAATAGTAGTAATGTAATTAACCTTTCACTTTCCCTCAGTTATAGTGTGGTAGGTGACTGGAATGGGAATGGGAAATGTTCCCTACCAAACCACGACCGAAATACAAAATGCCTTTGTGTGCTAGTCCGCCTCCGCCTTAGTAGAGGTCTTGTCTACACTGGTTTGTTATGGCGAATAGCCTCAGGAACAACTCGTCAATTTATTTATCCATCCAGCCTTTCCACGTACTTTCCCGTCCAAGTTTTTTTTTTAGAAATCTACTCTACATTTTTACAAGCAGTGCACCAGAGCAGAAATCTGCGTGGCTTGTCAATGATGTGATGTACCAATTTTTTGATCCACCAGTTTGGGCTGGCTTGATCTATCTAGTTTCACGGATTTTTAGAAATGTATGTATGCATGCAGTTATGTCAGCACAAATAATTTATTCTGTTATGGATCTCTTTAGCTCTATTTCGCTTTGGGAAATGTACGAATACGACAAATGTGCAATGGAACACAAACTTTCACTTGCTAGTCGTTGGACGGAGATTGTAATCAGATTGCAATCAAAATATGAGATGAGAGAAGCGTTCAACAGTGAAACGGATGACATATGGACAGCTAATTTTGGTGATTGATATGCAGGAAATGAATAATGGAACGGTCGTTGTATGACACACTGAAGATCAATTACATCACAATGAAAGGATGAATAAGACTCGATCTGAACACGTTTTTAGCTGTGGTAAATGTAATTTTACTGCCTAACTTATCGGATACACGCACATATGTACATACATACATTACATTCATCACTACTACTATCAGCATATTTCATTGCTAAACTTACAGTGTGAGGGACGGGTATCGTGGTAATATGATTATAATGGGCGATAGCGTTGTTGCGAAGCCTTTTTGGTTTTGCATGGGTTCGGCATCATCGTGTGGTTGGCTGGTCGATGTTTATTGGTGAAAGTCGATTTAAATGCCAACTAAGTAAATCAGGATGGGTCACAATATATATGCCTACATATAATCTACATATTATACATGTGTACTTACTGACAACGTCCCGGGGGTTGATGGCAGCATTACAGTTTTCCAACGTTGGTTGTCCGCACATTTTTGAAGCATTCAAACATTCAAGCTCGCGCTGGTTGAATTGGGACCAAATAAGTAAAAACTTGAAATTTAGCCCTAAATCAGCCAGCTAGAGCTGAATGCATTTGTTACGGATGGATTTATATATTGGTTGGTCCGGAGAATTAAGTAGTTTCCTTCGTCTTGTGGTTAAAAGCTGGCTTCTCGAGCTGACTACCCAGATCAAAAGTGAGGGTTGTGCAGGGTCCCAGATGTACCATAAAATACTTGATTGTTGGACTACATATTGAGCTAAAAGTTACTTTAATATGTGGTGGTAGGACTGGTAGGAGTAGGCGAAATGTGTGGTACTCTGAGAATTATACGTTTTTTACTGTTATAAGCAAGTTGGCATGATACACACTTACTCGGAATATCTGAATCTACATCAGGAAAGCCCGGATATTTTGGGTGGTGGGACATTATTGGAGACCCAAAACTTGGAAAGACTCGCGCTTTAATTTGCTTTTCTTGCCAATGTTCGAACTTGTCTCTGCTTCCCTATGATCTCTCCTCTGGGTCCTTCCAGACAAGTTTTCTTGATTAGGTCTGCCTCTGAAATTGATAAAAATAAATCAATGATTCTATCTTTACTTGTAAACGAAGAAATCATAGATCTACAGATTTTTTTAACGTACTTAAATTAGCGACAGGTTTAGCTAAAGTACTTATTTTCGTCAAGCTATATGTGTATATATACCTGATTACATTTTTTTGTCGTATCCTACAAATGCAGGAATTGCAAAATATGTAAAATGGATCAATGATTTATATCTCATTTCATCAGAGCAATGTACACTTTGCAACATGTTGGCCATCTCTTTTACAAGATATTTTGGTCATGTATATCAATAGTATTAGTGAAAGTGAATATCAAGTATGAAGAAAGGGCATTAAGTATCAGAGGCAGGAAACTGATAAAAGTTGATACTTTCCGTTTCAACTCTCACGACTTTCATAACTACATGCTGAGTTTGAATTTACTTCTTTCCCGACTTTGCTTCCTCTTCTCCTTCTTCTTCATGTATCTTACATATCTTTCTTTCCTACAGAACCTCGATTTTCTGGGTCTGAGCTAAAACTCTTCGTATTGATTTTCAGTTGAAATGCCACCCACAAAGTAAAACTACTGCATCCTAAATTCCGTATTAGTTGGTTCTGAATTCTCCTCCAAAAGATCGTCGTCTTCGCCTCCCTTTCTCTCGTTTGGTCGGTATACACACTACGGATGATCAGTGACCGTTTTTACTATTGTCTCAACAAGCCAAACTATCTTTGTACAACTGATAGCAGACAATTTTCGTGTTTTCTTTTGTCTGATATACTTGCAAAGAGAGAGACAGCGGTAGTTTGACTTTAGAGGAAATAAATAAGTCGTTGTTCATTGTCTCCGCTGCGAATTATAACGACATCTACTATCTTAGTAGATTAGCTTAATAATGCTTTAAGCCGCTGCTTTCCTTTTGGAAAATCCTGGTGGATAAAATTCTTTAACTTCAGGTTTAACCTAACTTACGAAGGCTTTCTCTTTCTCCCAACTCTCGCTCGTGTATTTCTTTCCATGGGTTTGCCAGCCGAGCGAGATAAAGCTAATTTTCTATTCGAGTCGTGCTTCTAGCTGCAGTATCTCTTTTTTGAAATTTAGGGTTGGTGTTTAACCAAAACTTTTTCGTGTTGTTGTTGCCCGAACAAAGTTGCCCAAAAGAAGTTCAGAAACAAGAAAAGTCAATGTTGTACAATTCACCTGTTCGAAGGAAGATGCGTGTTTTGCGACGACGGGGTTGGGACGAACTCCATACGTTATGTATTTCTCGCTTGGCACTTTGGTACCTATTCACTTCAAATCTTATTTCTTCAGAATAAATTGGTTGCAAAGTATGAATGTTTGAAAAGAAATGATGTGAATCGGTGGCACTGTCGGTCGTACTTGGAAGATGCTACATAGACACATAATGCTGTTTAAGTAAGTATATCTGGTATTTAAGTACAAAATCGCTACGCTTTCCAAGTACGAGATGGAGGAAGGAAAAGCAGGCTTTGGGTTGTAATGTAGAGAAAGAGAGAGAGAGAGGGAAGTTGACAAAAGCATTGCCGACGGACGGACCGACCAATCGAAAATTCAACAGAAGAAGGGACGAAAGGCAAAAGAAACCCGAGAGATAAAGTCGTGAGGAAGGAAGAACTTTCACTGAGTGCCTCTATTTCCATTCACTGCTTCAGTTCTGCAAGTTTCGTGTGGTAAATTATCCTGAATCATTGCCATGTCTAAGGCCTAAACTTTGAGCGAGTTTCTTCTCCTTGAGTCGTCGTCGCTTTCACTCCAATGTGAAAAAGCACGATTTTCTTCTTCTGCTCACTTACATATACCTTGGTTGCATTATATAAGTGTATCTCAATGAATTGGTGACACTAAGTGTCCTGGTACGTACGTACATACTGCTATGCATCCAGACATATAGATTACGCTCAGTAATTTACCTCTCATGTGTTCTCTGCAAAACTTTAGTTTCTAATTAAGAGAAGCCTTCTTGTCCCCCATTTAACGCAACATGAATGAGCCCGGTGTTGTTTCAATGATGTATGTGCACTATCCAGTTTCGCTATTACGTATATACCTAACGAATGTATATCCAAGACACGAGTTGTTCAAGTAATGAAATTAAGTGTCTTTTTAATTCAATTAATCTTTCTGCCTACAAATGGATGCAGACTTGCACAAAGTATTCCTTGAAATTAGTTGGCTTGTTGTTTTATGCCGATGTTAACAATGGGATAAGAGAGATCTTAATAATAATATAATATAATGCAGGACTGGCTGTAATTGACTGTCATGAAAATTATGCCACGACTGTACAATAACTTCCTGGAGAGAGGTTGGTTGGAAACTTTTTGTGGCTCGGCTACTAAATACAGTGTAATGTAAAGTAATGTTATCTTATGCGCTGTGTGGTTGATTTTTATGAGTGAAAATATCACGAACATACATATATTGCCATTTCGCAATGCTGGTTGACATGAATGGATGGTAATCGAGTTGATATACTGGCAATCGTTTCTTTGGTGGGGTTGTGCTTAGGGTTTGTATGATGAAATAATGAGGGGAGAAAATGGATGAAAATATATGCTTGCTAGGCAGACCATGACATTTATTAAAGATTTCTAGAGCATAAAAACGACTTGGTTTTGATAGGAAAGTTCTGAGTATTTCGTGTGTTCGTCAAATTAGATTCGGGCGTACATTCTACTACTAGTACGGCATTTAACCCAGAATGACAATGTAGAATTAACGAGTTGTTTTGTTAATGGTATGTACCTTGTTATATTATAAGATGACTTTTGTGCAAGTCGTGGGGCTGAGTTGTTGAATGATTTCATGATGAATCAACCCTGATTTTTATATTTGTATGTGAAAAGAAATGTTTTTCTATGATTGTAAGAATTGTGGTGGACAAAATGAACTTTACTGAAGTGACAGGAGAGGAGTAAGAAGGCACGTTGAAAAGAAAGTGAATTGGGCCGAGATGACTCTTCCACACAACAATCACTTTCTGCAAACTCTCATCTTGCGGAAAGTTGTACGTGGTTGTCAAAACCACATCGAGAGAGAAGACGAGTAAGCTTTCGGGCTTTTTCTTGAAAATATGATATCCCAAGGTATTTCTGGAGAGAAAGTTAACGAAGCTTTCCTTCCCCTTCTATCACTCACAGTGTTGATATGTCCAAATTATAAAGGACGTGATCAGACAGTGTACTCAACGTGTCAGTTCGGTTTATCCCATCCTCCTTTTTCTTGGTCTTCTTGTATCGACTTATTGTACATTCTCAACTAACCAAGATCATTCCATTTGATATTGAAACTTGCCTTTCGAATCTAGCCTTTCATTGATGTTGGAGACTATAGCATCAAATTTTGTATGATTGCTCTCCTTAGTAGATCAAAGCTAATGAGTTAAAGTTTATTCCCTACTTTTCTTGAAGATCAATTAAAGGGAGTTCTTACTACCTATGCATGTATGTAGATTCTCTCTAATTTATGTGGAAGAAGTTTTTCATACAGTTCTCCAAATTAGGAGAAAATATAAATACTTTCTCCTAGTTTGGTGAATAATAATATTATTCATTGCATTCTTATTACCGTGCGCTAACGGTACACCATTGTGAGACACATTAAACTTTGAAATGAACGGTGTAGCCATAAATTAGTACATTAACTTTGTGCATGAAAACCCGAACCAAAATGCGTTCCCTTTCGTATGTGCAGACATACATGCATACATGTATGTACATGTGTATGTATGGGCAGAAAAGTACATATGCATGTGAGTGACTGCCATATAGGAAATTCACGTTGTTAAGCCAATGGTTGGCACATTTTCTCGCTTCACAAGGTGCTTTATGGGAAGATGTAGTTTGTGATACGAAACGGACGGTTGACATGAGGGGCAAGTGTTGTATAGCTACTCGGCAAACTAACTTTACATGCATTCTTGGGTTTTACTCGACGAATATATATTAATTTACTGCCTGTGCTAAAGAAAAAGGGTTGCTGCTAGTGTGTTGGGGTGATCGGTCGGTACTAAACAGAAAAGAACAGGAAGGAAAACTAGTTTGATCGAACTTTGCAAGTGAAAGTCGCTTGGAAGTGAACATTTCTGTAAATCTACATGCAAAAGTATTTCTTCAGTAAGTCTGACCGCACGTAAAATATTGGCCACAAATATGCCCACTTAGCTTACAACAATATTGGTATTGACACCAATGCATACGCTTACTGTTTTACTTGGTGGATAAGTTTGGTGATGATGGAGGAAATGAATATGCAGCAGACGTCTCAGCACTTTCTCCAGGATTTTGTCCGACAGTTACCTTCTGCTGCATAGATTCTTGTTCTGACGATTTAATAACTTATCAAGCTGACAAACTCCGAAATGGTTGATGAGTTAAGATGAAAGCTTTATGCAATGTTCACTCCTCACTGGACACAATTTATACAGATTATCTACTGCAATTACAGTTTAGATACGTACAGAGACAAACAGACAGAGTGAGAGGGAGAGCGAGAGAGAGAATATTGAGAAGAAATTGGACAATATATTAATGTTTAAAAGTTGGTACTGGGATGGAGATGAAAATCATGATTTAATCACTGAACGATTAATAAAAACAAAAGA
The DNA here is from genome assembly GCF_002217175.1 of Folsomia candida. NCBI lineage: Eukaryota > Metazoa > Arthropoda > Collembola > Entomobryomorpha > Isotomidae > Folsomia > Folsomia candida. The sequence goes on along the minus strand of NW_019091193.1, from coordinate 9,188,139 downwards.
ACTGTGTTTTAGAAATCAAAGGAAGAGAACATACGGGGACAAGTTATTTTTATCCGTGTGGTAAGTTCCTCTATGAGTTTGGCTCTGTTTGAAGGAAGGAGCAAGGTTTGAGCAAGTTTTGCTGCAGTGACTCGGGTAAAATCGGATCGTGGAGGAAATTGTAGACTTTGGTGGAGTTGGAATGTTGGTTGGTAGCTCTCTTGCCCCTTTTTGATACGTTGGCGCATGTCGACGATTATGAAGAAAAATTCCCATTTTCGTTCACTGGACCAAGGGGTTATTTCACTCGGTTTTTGCCCCATTCTTTATCACCCACCAGCTTTCCCTTTCTAAACTTTCCAAATTGGACACCAGCACCAGCCTCCAGATTCATTTTAATCTGCATTTCCATTAGATTTCCACACTGATTTCTTCTTGTAAGCGAGCTTTCCTTTGCTTTATATGTACATAATATGTATGCAGCTCAAGTTGGTGAAAGCAAATTGGTGGGTTGGCGGCGTTTCATGTTTTCATCAATCCTCAAATAAATTGGATTTTCCGTCTTCATCAATTATTATTCTACCACAACTCGTAATCAGTATCACTAACACTAATAATACTAATAACAATAGTTACACTAGTCCAATGATTTCTGCAAGTACCGTGGCTTTATGCAGACTGAAAACACAATTATCATTGTCTTCCTACTCGTAGTGCTCCTAAATGCCCAAACTATGGTTTTAATATCGACACGTGATATATTTAATCTTTGTCAGATTTTCCTACCACTACTACTGCATGCATACTTAGTACATGTAATGCTTTTCGGCAGTATCTTCCATGTCGCTTTAACTATTGGAATGAGATGGAAGAGTACGAAATACCACATTCTTCCACATTCTGCCGGAGAAAGGAATGTATAGCCATTTATGGAGGTCTATCGGTTTGGCCATTTGGTGCCTTCATGAATCCGAAGTCTGCAAATGACGGAACAAGGGTAGAGATTTGTTATGGTTTGCCAGCTAGCCCATACAATGAACGCATGCATGTATTCTCTGAAGGCATAATATTTTAGTGTCTTTTGTCATTTGTGCAGCGCATCCTATATCAGCCAGAAATTCCTCATAAATGTTTTGGATTTTTAATCCATTTTTTCGCTTTATGAAGTTTAAAAAGGAATTTTCTATATAGGGTCAGCTTATAATTTTTATAGGTGGAAATAGATACTTGCAACTACCCCGTAATAATTGCAAGTTCATTCTTTATCACAATAAGCCATACCATTAATTCTGGATAGTTTTTTTATATTGTACGTGTACCAGCCTTGGCCATAACGAACGAGTAGAAAGGGCGACTTGGGATTTATTGGATTGCGTAACATAAAACTAGTCTGCTCGTTCTTCTGTAGGAGGAAAAAATGTTTCGCATGCTTTGCTATTGTTGCTGAAATTGAAAATCGCATTTTTAACTATGTAGCAGAGGCTACCAAAGTGTTGGTACAAGGCGTTCAACTCCTCGGTGGAAGTGGGAGAGGAGAAAGCGACAGAATGAGTGACATGGGGGAGAGGAAAGGTCCGACCAGGGTTGAGGCGAAGAATGTGAATGAGATTAGAGAATCAGAGGAACGATGAGGCACAAGATACGTGATTACTTTTGCTCCCGACATTATCGTTTCCTGATCTTCAGGTCGAAAGAAGCAGACTTGAGTAAAAGTGACGCGAAATTGAAGCCAACAGTCACAAGAAATATTAGAAACGGTAGAGAATTTGTAGGATAAGTGAACGGAACTGGAAACGGAATCAAATCAATATGAGGAGTCGCAGACATAGCCTCCGCCAACAAATTCATACTGAACTCCAACAGCTTGCATAATACTGGGCCTGAGCTGGTGGGTGGATGGATGGATGGTGAAAGAATGGTTCAAACGCAGGAGTAGCAGAGTGTGCCAGCTCTGCACGTCCTGTTGGATGTAGCAGCATTGATGTGATGTGAGACGAAAGCATGGATGTTCGTACGTACCAGATCCTATGCACCATATGCATCCATATCAATATATGGTGTTGTTGTCTCTTGACACAGGTTTGGGCTTGGCTGGGAGAAGAAAGTGAGCGGAGCAGCCGAGTGATGGTTTTGTGGCAGACAGGCACAAGAATCGACAGAGGGAAATGAAATGAGAATGTCGAGTGTGGAAAGAGAAAGCGAGTAAAATAAAGTGAGAGTTGAGCTCATTTGTAATAACTGCTGATGGATGCGATCCGCATTGTATGCCGTCTCCCATCCTAGAGCCGGATTTGTCTTTCATTTCTCTTCTTCGACTTTCTGCCTGACTAATGATCCCTCCTCAAAATTACAAATTATGCTGCTCTAGTTGACGTTGACTTTCACAGACTTATTCCATCCCGACCCTCATAAAGCAAAACTTGAGCTTCCGCCGCAAAAATTCGTGCGACTTTCCCTTGTTTGTCACTACCTATATTGGATCTGCGCACATGTAAATTAATGTCTTTGCCTGTTATAACGTTTTGCCACAAGCTGAGTAGTTTCTTAATTTAAAAAAATACATTCGAAATGCTATAGAACACATGTGGACACGTATTTTATTTACAAGGAATTGTCTGTTTGACATTTTTTGTAATACTATCTACCACTAATAATAACGTCTTGTTCGTTTTCCTGTGGATGGGTTCACGACATACAACCGTCTTGCCACCCCTCACTCGCGTTCTTATTTATTGTAACCAATTGTTGACTGATTCCGACGTTGTTGCAGTGAAGGAAAAGCTGATTGGAAGTTAGCCTTTCCAGTTGTTTCTCCTTTTGCTTGATGTTGATTTAGAGACTTTGGGCAGGCCGGTGAGAGTTGAAGGAAAGTGATGGACTCTTGTGAGCTTCAGAGTAAATCCGGCTTTGCCACGAGGAGTTGGGCCCCAGCAGAATAATACACCGACCGACCTGACTCTGGAGATGGTTATGGTCGGGTTAATACTTTCATCAGACCTGGGAATCGATGAGAATTAAGCTATTTTTCAGCATCCTGGTATAACGGCTTTTCGAGGTGATAAATTTAGCGCAGTCCATTATGTTGCCAGTTGGGAGCGACGTTTATTAATTGTTTTCATTATTGGATATTTTAATGACTTGGGTATGACGGAAATTACTCTCACCAAAAGCGACGGGTATCAGTTATGAGGACGGACGAAACTCGTTCAAGTATTGTCGGTGTATAGATTACAATCATAATTTTTTTGCTGTGAGTTATTATGAGTGATTCAATTCATTGTCTCTGTGTGTGATCTTATTTAACTCGATATTAATAATGAATGATGATTATATATTTATATATGTTTATATATGCATATAATCCGGCAGTGTTGCATATTTTATTAGGCAACATTTCTTGCTGCCATTCGTAGGCTCTAGATTAGATTTATCTTGAAATAATCCTAGCTCTAGCGCTCTTGAAATAATGGTGCGGTTACGTAAGATGAAATATATAACAAAATGAGGAAGTCAGTCATTCGATGGTAATAGGGATAAATTGAAATTTGAATGGAAAGTGGCCCATTGTAAAATCTAGGAGATCTGCTACATCTACCTTGAAATTAGATGAGTGTCATCTTCCATCCCTGCATTACGGTTTCCTGCTCATCTGCCTGCATGATAGCATTCTTCTTCTTCGTCTGTGCACCAAGCGTGTGATGGAGGTTCAAGCCCACTTTCTCCTCACACTTTGACTTGTCACACCCATAGTTCGAAAGTGCTGCTTCTTGGTCGTGAGCAAAGTATTTATATGGGAAGATGAGAAGTATGCACGTATATAGCAGATATGTAATATATGTGGCAAATTACTACAAACCCCACACCAGAAATTGTCGTTGGCTCAAAGAGCCATTTAATATTACAGAATATGAAGAATCTGGACGGAGGATATTTGAGCTAGTGGTGGGGAAACCGCACGAGAAGCTGAAACCCACATCCACGTATCATCTTTCTTTCTGTCTTTCGCCACTGCACACGAGGGAGAGAGTTGGAGGATGAGAACCAAGGCTATCCAACAGGGAGGATGAGAAACTATGATCTTTCTCATCCTCTCTTTTTCGAAAAAGACTGCTCAAATGTCTCCCTCAGGTCTCCACCGCAAGACCTCCAGCATGAACCTTTTTTATTGAAGGAATCTTTCTGCCCTCGAAACAAAAAAAGAGCATACTTGGACAAGCACAATACAATGTTTGGCTCTTTGTATTGTTTTGTGGCAAGTTGAACTGGTACGCAGAGTAGCATCGATCAATGTATGACTATGAGTATGTATATGTACATCTAGTGCCTTACGTATCATTATGTACGTACGTATCTATTTTTCTATGATTGTATCACAGCTCTGGTAAAAGCAGTAGCTTTATACACGTAAATATATGTAGTTGTAGTTTCGGTATTAGTATTTGGCAAAAGATTGCATGAAAATGCGCTTTGCAGGAAGAACCAAGTTGGAAGAGGAAACTTAAGTTTATTTTAGTTTGATAGAAATAGCTATTGTACTGCCAAACTTATAAAGCGATCCCGTTGTACATAAATAGTAAGCAGCAGCATGTATACCGCTCTTGAATCCCATTTATATAGCACACCATGATTTCTTTTGGCCATTGTGTCAAGACAGAAGCACCAGAGTAACGCTGTATATTGTAATGTATGTGTTGTTGGAATGGAGTTTGATCTAATGTGAAAAGAAATCGCATCACTCTACCAAATCGAGAAAAGGAAACGTATGGGAAAAGTGAGTAGTGATGGGGGTGGTGTTTGGATCCTGAGATTGTGACTTTGTGTTGTGATGTATTACTTTTGATCAAGAGACTGAGTTGGATGACTTCCACTTTTAAATTGGCTTCTTCGCACCTTCATTTCTCGAGTGTTTAAAATCCAGAGAGAGCGAGGGAGGCGGCGTGTATACGAAACATAGGGATGGGAATAACGGGTATAAGAGCCTGGCTTATTTTCCTGTCCCCCAATGTGACTCGAGAGAAGGAATTGGAAAAGTTAGGTGAAAGTGGATAAAAAACCTGAGCTCTGCAACATCCAAAAATGCTCAGAGTCAAAAATTCCTTCCAAAATCTCCTCGTTCGCCTTCGCTTTCTCGATTGGGTTGGAAGATTGGAAACGCCACGAGTAGTAGAATCCGGACATTTGTCTTTCAGTTATGGGCATACTATTGCAAAAATTTACCGAATCTCCACTCTTTATTCTCCTTATATTTTTGTTGAACACACATTACGATGGATGGGAATGAGAAGACCTGAAAAAAGTAGTTTTGTTTTATGACAAAAAAATCCTGTCCCAACTGGCTGATTTTTTCTTCTTTCCTTGAATTCCCTGTAGAGATATCAAAAAATGAAACAACTTGGACGGGCTGATCTTTTCTTGTCAACCGTTTGTAAATTGTTCCCCATCTGTAAATATGCGTTTCCTCTTAAAGCGTATGTATATGTATGTATATGTATATGAATTTGTATGCAGAAACACATTCAACCACGATTTTGTGTATTATTGTTGATTTTATTTATTTAAACGGGTATAATAATGATGGACTCCAAAAATGCAATAATTGACTGACAGAGAACCTGGATTTGGCATAAGTACTGCATAATCGGTCGTGTGTGGACCATCTTGTTTAGACTGAACGCGACTTTTGTCTCTGTCTCTTTATGGTTTGGATTGGATTGTGTCTATATAAGTGTGAATAAATCGTCAGGTCTGGTTCTGACAAGGTCAATACGCGATTTTAGTTAGATAACGTCATACTAATTCTGAGGGTAAATCACACTTATTGTCCAAGCAAATCATACATTTCCTATTTATTTATTTAAATTTTATACCCAGGTCTTGCCTTGTGTTATCTAAACTTGATTATTACAATGGATATACAATATGTGTACATACATAAATGCCATACTCCAGAACTGTAAATCATAAAATTGACCAACATTTTCTCATGCATGCTGGTTGACTTTCGTTGGGTGCAATAAAGCAGGCATATAATTTAGTTGGTTGTCACGAACCCTGCCGTAGCTCAAGAGTGGAATTTAAGGTGGCCAATGTGTCGGGTCGACAAGTATGCGACGCTATAAGGTTATTTGTACATATATGTCTCGAAGCAGTAGAGTGTGGTCTAACTGAACTACTCTATCTTCTACGGTTGATCGAATCTAATCGTCATGTTCAGCAGACTTTGCAACTTGCAAGCCCCACCATCCCACTGCCCAACAGAGTTAAAGTTAATGACTGTAATAACCCAACTTTCGGGATGCTACATACTTTTCTCTTCGTACTTTCACCTCACATACCTCTAATCTAACTGACTTGGTTGGTGCTTTTTCACGAGGAAGACTGGTTGGGAAATTGCATCTCCATTTGAAAAAGCCATAGTTTTGCTACACGTTGTGATGATTTATTGAACTTTTCATAGTAACTCAAGAATTTCGGAAAGAATGGAGAAACGATTAGCTCATGCCCTACGCTTGTACAAATTATCTTTAGCTCTACCAAAAACTAAAATTATTTCCACTGCCAAATTTATTTTACTAATATAATTTTCAATCATTTATTGTCCCAATAAATATGTAAATGAATGTTCATTGTATGTACATACATCATAGTCTGATATTAACGTAATTTCAATATTTTTCTTTTGTAGGCGAAAGGAATATTTGACTCCGTTTGCTATTTATCTATTCAAAATTGTCACTAACGAACTACCTTATGCGTGCCAAAGTATATAATATACATACATACGCGTGGAGCTTAATGTGAATTTCTACAATAACCAGCATACAGGGCGACGAGAAAGTTTCTCCAACTTTAGGTTTAAAGTTTGCTACGTTTTTATTCGTGTATGACATGTATTAAACTTTATAATCTTCTCTCATTGGGTGACTAGACATAAATTAGGAGAATTTTTCTTTGTAGTATTTATTTCGCGTCCACAACAGAGCCTTCTACTATATGCAACTGTGTAACGCATTGAGCGCAGAAGTCACCAACAATTATCACTTTGAGGTTTCAGTCGCAAAATTTTGGGTACTTTTTTTGGGGTAGTCGGTGTAGTATCTCTAATTTTGTGGTTGCCTTTCGGAGAGACTTCCAGCATGTTTCGTCCGTGTAGAGGACTTGAGACCGTTTTTCTTGACCCCTTCAATCTCTCGTCAAGTTTTAGGCGATCCGTAATATTTGTAACACTCACAAATGTCTTCGCAGGTCATCTGTATGCTGTCTTCCCCTACAGTCTACTCTGAACATATTTTTAAACGATTTCCATGTCAGGTTTCTTTCTTTTACCTACATAAGTACCTAGTACTCTGATTTAGACATTTAGTGATTTTCCTCAAAGACTTTCCTTAATTTTTGGTTATTTGTGCTTTTGTTGTAGGACACTGTGAGTCTTCTGATCCTTCACGATCAGTTGTCTTTCAGCAGTTTCAGCCCACAATTTAACAGTTCTATAGGATATGTTTAAGGGCCGCGAAATTTGGTTAATCCCATACCCTTGATCCAACTGGCTTTTGATCTACACTTTTTTGTTTACGTAACTTCAGATAAAAATAAAAATAATTACGTTTATGTCTGCTATGGGTTAGAAGAAATAAGTTAGTTTTGCGCGTAACCAAAAGTTGGAGAAACTTTTTCGTCACCCTGTACTTATTTTCCTGTCGTCGCCTGCCGTCTCTCATGAAATCAGCTACGTGTGTTTGACTTGCATGCATAATTAGAATTACTCACTCGTTAGATTTGATTTCGGAAAGCGAAAGTAGATAAATTATTCCCGTTCGATCTGCTCATTCTGTATTGGTGAAAGTGGCTTTCCTTCTGCAAACAATCTAAGCGGTGGTGGTAGAGGAGAGAGTACAAGAGGCCTGCTCACAATGGTATTTCGGTATAAGATCGACATGGAATAATATTATTTGTGTCGTCGACGTCGTGTGTGTACAAGCAATGCAGACCGGGCGATAGTCGAGGAGACGAGTTGAAGAGCTCTTAGAGCACAATCAGGAAAACCAAATGATGGGAAAGGCAAGTTACAGTGAAAGGGTGAGAGAGAGAGAAGCTCAAGAGCGATGGAGAAAGAGATGATGTTCAATTCCCTTGGCAGAATCACATGGATTTTCCATCCTTCTGATAGGAATCGAGATCGAAACGATCCAAGTGACCTTTAAGTTTTAGTTATTGTTCGAGCTCTGCTTATCTACTGTGTATAGAAACTTATGAACTTGCCCAATGTTCCATTGTTATTCTAATGATAAATTATTGATGGATTCCTCTTCTCAAGTTGATAACAATTTATAAATGTTAACATCTGGTTTGTTGAATTTGGCTGATATATTATTTAGAACGTGCGTATTGGGTACAAAAATAAGTTGCTTTACCGTCAAAGATTTTGTAGGCATCTTTATTAGACGTAAATATACGTTTGTAAGTGTAATGTTTGAGACTATTGAACGATATAACTCTGATTTGCTCCCATTTTTTCAAAAGTTATATATATATTGGAGGAATGATTTAAAACCAGTATTTTTGCGGCATCAAGATTCATTGTGACGGTTGAAATGAAAATTTCATAACTGGAAGGAAAAAAGAGGATGAAGTTTTGTTCTGTATGGAATGATGGCTGACAAGACAAAGTAAATTGGTTGGGGTTATGTGTTGTGTGGACTGGTGGTTGTTTTCCAGACCAGACTTAAGGTACGTATATCCCATTCCCACCAAAGTCTGGGATGTGTATAGTTACGGATTTCATAAGTCGTTAGTATGCAGAGAATGTAGCAAGAGAGAGGAGGAGAGAAAGCATCGTAGCGTTACCATCCTGGCTGAGAAAGCAAACGATGAGCCTTTTCTTCATTTCACCACATAATGTGCCATACAAATGTGGTGTGTAGAGTACCCCAATGGATATAGGAATTGAGACGCATCAAATTTTCTGTGGGGGTAATCGAAAGCATTACTTCCGTCACCCTTTCCTTAAGCGATTTAGTAAAATTGGTTAAGACGTAAAATTTGACAGCAAGAGAGCACCATCCATTCCACTGATTCACACAGCAGCATCAAGTGAGAGAGTGAGAGTGTTATATATGTCCTCGACCGGAGAAAGTTTACCCTCAAAATGGGATCATTACAATACCATTACACGGACCATATCTTGCCTAATTTGCAACGCGTCTACGGACGAACAAGTGGAGCAGGGCCTGACTGATCCTCTTGAAATATGAGAAATTAGGATTCAAAGAGTGATGTAGTAACGGTTGAATTGTTTGCAGTGTTTGTCTCATCTTCTTCTCATCCAGCCAGCGGTATGTACGCCGGAGTGGGTGGGATTGTGGGTGAGACGTTCCCTCTCCTGCCCTGCTCGTCGTCCTCGTCGTCGTCGTCTTCAAGTATGATAATAATGAGGGTGTAAGGTTGAAATACCGTTTGATTGTAGGAGGAAGGATTGCTACGGATGAGAAGTTGCAGCCATTGATCTGTCTTTCTAGTGGATTTATACCGTATTCACGGCTTGGTTGGTTGGCACACAGAGGAATTGAAATCCAGTTTCAGTGCATAAAAGAGGAAGTAGATCACTCCACCGCCTGCAAACCCGTTCTCATGTCGTGGGCTCTACCACCTTCCACGACTCTGCATGCTCACCGCAGTAGATTTCCTTAAGTCGGCAGGGTTTCCTTCCATGGATTATTGGAAAAAAGGAGATGGAAACAGTACCACCGAGGCGGCTCTCTGTTTCCTTTACGACTACCACTCCTATATTTATTATAGGTACCCGTCTGTACGTTTGTGGCGGCTGATGCTGTATCAATGCTGCTTACTTATACTCGTTAATACTTTCACTCGGCTGGTACTGGCAGAATGGTCCGGAATCCGGTTTTGCATATTTAGTAGTAGTCGCTCAGCCCAGAGTTGGAAGCTTTTTCTGACGTCGAGAGTGAGAGAAGAGCAACACTGCTGGAGAATGAAATGAAACAAGGGAAATGTATTCTTTGTGTTACATCAGCCTTTGTCTCTCCGTCATGCTGCTGCCCAGATTCTTTCCATGTCGCTTTCCAATGACCAAGTCTGGAGAATGGGCTCCAGAAAGAAGAGAGTGAGAAATAGCAAGGGAGAAAATTTGCTATTGTCAAATGCTATCGAGATTCCTCTCTCCTCATCATCCCGTACTGTAAAACTGCTGTAAACATGTGTGGTGCAAGGAGTGTTGTTGTTGTATTATTGCAAGTTGTACATTTTTTTTCTGTTAGCCAAGTGTCACCACCATTTCGAATTTCCTTTTTCTATCAAATTCTACTTTTTGTCTGTCTCAACTCTACATCTTCTGCCGGATATATTCGACTCGCTTCGCTTAGTTTCAGCCTTTGTGTCACTATTGTGTTTGACATTGCGATTGGAATATAAAAATTGTCAGTTTCGTCAAATCTACAATAAAAAAATCAGGCCTGTCTGACATATTGTGGGCAGGGGAAAAGGGGAGCTTTTTCACTATTCGAAGGTTATCATCATATTGCAAAATGAGAATATGTGCGTACCTACAAATGTATACGTAGGGAAATGCGGTCTTGATGTAAGATATTTTGATAGCTATTTTTTGGTACCCTTATCGTTTAGTCGGACTTTGTTGTTGTGTGATATCATCTTGTAGCTTTATAGGCACGGAAACTTTTGCCGTTAGATTGGAGAAAATAAGTTGTGGAGGAAATCCCAATTTGGATGACTAGTGACTACTATTATGGCAGTTCTTGGAATCAATTTTCTACGATATGTCTGCAATGCTGCCCTAAGTCATTTCTCGGCCAAAGTTATTAGCTTACGGTGCTCTGATTCTATCAGCCATTTACAAGTTTTAGGAGCAACTACATATATAAACCTACATTCATCATGCTCTCCTCCCGCTATCACGTGGAGAAGGAGGAAACCACTTTCACTTACAGTCTTTTATATTCTTCCTTTACTTCTTGCTACTTTGCTTTCATGAAACTTATCCCCAGAGAAATCTATCTTTTGCTCTTTCTACGTCACTAATTAAAAATTCGTACATCTGCGAATCTTACATTTTTATTTGCCCCAAATATTGTAGTTGGGTTATTAGACTTTATAACGAGATTACTGCAGTCGTTGCTAAATTGTTCCAAGGTGAAAGTTGAAATTGTTTAATTTTGTTTTTCATTTCGCTATAGATTTATGCACTTGCATATATTTTGTTTGCGACAGTTAGTCTTCCTGGTCTTCTGTACGTGCATGCATATTTAGTTGGCAAGTTGGTACATATGTCTATTTATTTGATTAATATATTTGATTCTGTCCAAGCGGTTGCGCTTTTGCATATAAAGCTCAGAGTTTTTAGAAAGTACCCGGCTAAGAATTGTGGACTTAAAAAGAATTGCAACACTCTACAGAATCCTTAACCTTTTTCTATAGTGGAAGAATTCAGTAATGCCAGGAAATTGTAGTCGACGAGACGTGTAATAAAATCCGGCTAGGTTGAAATAGGTGTCTATGCTATAACAATTCCAGTTTTTATTGGTTTGAAATTGTTTTAGGAATAAGATGAGAAAGTCCAATGGCTGATATTGAAGAAGAGAAAGATGTGCCGTGTCAGCATTCCACCCGAGTTGGAAGCTCTTTGAACTTGTATGCGTATGTATATAGACGTTAGAGAATTTTTATTGTGTGTTTGAGTTTAATACTTGTCGGCTGCTTACACCACCACCACCACCATCACTGCTCCTACAGCTACTTTTACCACGGGCTGTTTGTTGCAAGATCATTTTTTCACTCTTGTGTACACCCAAGCAAACTTGCTTGAAAAATGCACTGGCGTTTATCTGCCAATTGCTCCTTTGGAGGTACCTCTTATATGTATGTATGTACATGTCGAGGACCGGGTTGTGGAGGAGGTCGTAGGATGTATGAGGTGCTGTTGTTGATGTGTTTCGCTGGAAATAAATCTGGATAGGGAACAACTGCTGGTTTGTTAAGTTGGACATTCCTTTTTCCCACTCTGCCTCACAAGCGATCCTAAAAGCTCTTTGGTGCAGGAGAGATGTATTGTAAGAGAAAGTACAGACGTGGAATGATAGTTGTACTGGGTTGGGCACATATGTACGTTCGGAGGACTCTTTTCCAAATTCTAAGCCGATAAGAACAACTGAGGGAGTGCAGTTTATGTGTTCACACTCGAAGCTGTGCTCTGAAAAATACATGTAATACGGGGAGCAAACAACATACCGGCGGGTCTTCTTTTTATAATTTTCTCTACATACATAGTCGTTTATAAATACATTTGCATATCTTCATGTGCTTAATACGGAGCATATTGGATATCTTGTAGATCTTCAAAAAATAAAGTTTTGGGACTTGGTTTTTATAAAAGGATCCGTTTGTGCGAGATTTTCGATTCTTCCTTTTAGGTTCTCTCTCACTTGACTGATTTCTATTTTTGCGAATGTCCAAGTTATAGAACGGATCCGATCTATTTGTTTCTGCACGCATGAGACGCTGCCCTTTTCTTATCTCTTAAATAAATTCGGATCGGATCAACGTTCGTTTCGTGGCGTGGTTCTGCCTTGGTTCAGTCTTGCAGAGAGAGCTCTATGCATCCCCGAGATTGAATTTTGTTGAAAAACTATTGGGATGCCAACAACTGCCCCCACCAGCATTTGCTCTTCATTCGTATTCAGCAAGCGACTACGGAAGTAAAAGACGTGGAATGTGATGTCATGTGATGAAGCCCAAGAGCGCACCGAGAACGAATGTGTGTGTATACTGCAGATAAAATGATCGGTCCAAGTGAATTGGCGACCAAAATTAAATGGAAGGCTGCTACATTACGTGGAATATGTAGTTGTTGGGCCAAGTTGTAATAGTACTTTCAGTCTCCTGCAATTGTATATATAGGAAATTATCCATAGAGTAAACAGAGACAATAAACCTATAGAATGTGCAATTTCGTAGTGATGCAAGTGAAAAGAAAACATTGTGTTGGTTAGCCCACTCCAATTTTATTCAACCATTTTCCATCTACATTTCGGACCATTCTTTTGTCGCTATCTTTCTTGTGTCCGCTCTTCAAATATCCATGAAATTCTATGTCTTGAGACTAAAGGATGATGGTTTATTCTGCCCATGTTCAGTACTGCATAACCAACATTTCCCCATGATGATGCAAACTGTGCTCGTACAAACTGCAGTTATCTATAGTGGATTATCTTCCGTGCGAAAATACTTTGTACTTCCGAGCATAATATTATAGATGTGGTTATGTGAGTTTTAGAATTTCAGAATTATTTTAGGGCTAGGTTTTGAAGTCTAAAGTCTTAGAGGAGCAGGGATGGTAGAAATGCAGGCGGTACAGTTTATTTTCTTTCATTTCCGTCACTCGGAATTGGATTACAACTTTTCCGTTTTGATTGGAAGGGATTATTCTCCGTTAGAAAGAATAAATATACAAAAAGAGGTTTATCTTAGAGGGAACGGGCGTTTGATCCGATAACAAATTGTGAAGCTACTAAAGCCAAAGCTGGTTAAACCCAACGGGGGAGAAGATTTAAAGCGAGAGCGAGAGAGGAACTGAATGCGTGTGCTTCATGACGCAAGAGGATATCGCAGGAGGATATATGGCAAAAGCAACGAGAGATGAGATGTGAGTCACAAAGAGTAAAATTAGTTTAAGTAAGTTCTAAATGCAAATATGTGAGAAGAGCAGTAGTTCATGTGCTGCTATTTTCGACCGCACCTTGGGCCTTGAGATTATTCAGATGGGCGAGAAGAGAAGAAGTTGGCAGTCGCACTGTTGCTGGTAGATAGCAAAGTTGAGGAGGAGGAGGATGAGAAACTTTGGATTTAAAGGATCTCTCCAGCGTTTATCACCACCACACCCTCCACACATATTCCTCCTGAAATAAAGGCGAACAAACGAACAAATGAATGTGGAGAAATTCATAAATCAAAGGTGAAAGGAGTTGAGACCATTCGCATAATAATATTCCGAAACATAAATTTCAACTCTCTCAAGTAATTTGGACTGTTCTGCGTAATGAAAGTAACAGCCGCGCGTCGTCCTCGTCGTCGTCGTCGTTGTCGTCGACTTGGTGGGGAATGTTTCCCTTCTCCCAGAGAGTTTCTCATAGAATGGCAATGACATATCCAATTGCCAGTTCTCCAGCCTTCCTCCACACTCCACAGATATCTTTCCCTGAGTTACAATCCTATTTAGAAAACTTGGTGTGACTCTAACGATCTCAAATATTTCACAAAGTACATTTCAACTCCATTGTACATTTTACTCTTTGCAGTTCGTGGACACGTTACCTATTCTCTGTGTAGAAATGTATTGGCCCATTTCATTTCACCCACGTAAATGCTTTTAATATAAAAATCACCTTATTACGAATTTCTTAACCAGATTCACTTGCTCGTACGACAACACGGTGTAAGTTTTTCCTACCTGGTGAGATTCCGAGAGTTGTATTTTCACAGAGAACTTGTTCCACGTATCCTCCATACTTCACTCAGAGCAGAGCAAACGAATTTTCTTATTAATCCAGCACTGACTTTGACATTTCTCTTTTTCTACTTTTAAACAAAAGTGTTGATTTTCTTCGATATTTCCAGATCGATGTCATCTATACAATCGCAGTACATACTTCTTTACATTCCATAACATTTGACAGCAATATGGGGAGTAAAGAAGCATGGAGTTCGATTGTAGGGTTTGGCGACTGCTTATTGTTGAAATTTCCTCATGAATCTTGACTTGTGGAGAAAGGTCCATTAGAGAAAACCCCAACTTCCTTGTGGTTGTTGATCGAAACACTTTAGATTTATTTGGAAAATTTGTGGTCTTGTATTAATTGTTCAATTTTGATTATTAGTTTTGCGTACCCACTTTGGTGTCACTCATTTGAAGACATTTAAATACGTCATGAGGCGTTGTAGTATTTCGGTAGGTAGACAAAATGTAATTCATTTGTCAACAAAGCCGGATGTATAAACCATAGAATGTTTAGGAACGTACATTTCAGAATGAAAGTTTTGTCGTATGCAAATACAATCCAAAGGTTACATTATTATTCTCAAATAAATCCAGTCGTAAAATGATAGATTGGGCCGTGAGGTTAATGCGGTTAAGCTATGATCTGACATTAGTAAAATTATAAAACCCACGGCTTTTTGATCCTGATCCTTGCGGAATGGGGCTGAGCCGGTAGCATAATTAAGCTGCTCCTGAATGAGTTGTTGGGTGGGGGGATACTCCAGACACAAATTCGGGTTTTATTAGTGATAATTTACTCTTAAAAATTGAAATTTCACCACTCCTGTTTAAATAAATATTATAATTTCAAATTGTAGCAACGAAACGAAAGTTAGTTGGATAAGGAAGATGAATGTTAACTTGAATAGTAGTTCCCGAAAAAATTTGTAGCGATATCTACACCGATAAGTGGCACTAAGCTGCGCGGAGCAAAGCGATAATGCAAATGAATAGTGGTGCGGTTTTGATCGTTTAGCAGCACACTTGGACCAAACACTTTCCTCAACTGAAGACGACGGCGACTAACTATGCATTTGAAAAATATTTAAGACTCATCCTCTCATTTGAAACCCCATACGGCCCGACCACGGCTGCCAGATGATTGGCCGAGTATGGTTCATGCCACTCCAAATTTGTACAGCACAAAAATAGATTCCAGTGTAAAAAAATCGGTTCTTTGCAAAGCAACTTCTGTTGAAAATAAGGCCTGCAATCAGTCCGGGTTGTTGAAGTGTCGTGCATACGATGATGACGACTCTTTGCGGGAGGCTGCTGCTGCACCGTTATGTACTTTCGGCTACTAGATATACATGTATCGCCGAGAGGAAACGTCTTGGCCACCTTTGAACAACCGGAGCTTGGTTTGGCCCATCTCTAATAAGAGGTTTTGAATATCTTACGTCTGTGCTCTCTACCTTCTCCCGTTTCTCGGACCTCTACAGCATGATTCTGTCACTTCAACCAACATACATTGTACACATTCACTCCGTGTGTTGAGAGGACCAAAAGGCCATGCTGCAAGTCAGACACATCTTTCTAAACATACTTTGGAGAAACGGATGGTTACTGGTTGAGTCACACAGCCTGTGTAAGCAGAGTTTGCAGACACTAAATCTCAACCCATTGGGAGGATGTGTCGTTTCTGAAATATATTCTGCTCACATGTGTGCTCCTGTAACATGACAAAAATTAAATAAATTAGAGTAATAAACTGTAGAATTCAGTTTGTCATACATGTAAGGGTCGGATACATCTGCACCAGAATATCTTTCTCCTAGTGCTTCCTTACCTCTGGGACTTGCATGCAATCTGCTGCGTACCAACCAATAGAAGAACAACATTTAAAACATTCCTCTAGCTAACTTCACAGACTACATGTGTACATAAATGGATAGATGCATGGATCCTACAACTAATTTCATTGTTATGGATGAATAAATGGTTCAACTAATTTTAAAATGTACAAATGTATGATGGTAACGCATAATTTTGTGTGCAATGAATTGCTCGAATTTATTAAAATGTGTATAAATTACAACTGTTCGACATTGTGAATAAGAGGAGGTATGCATATAAATATTTTGTATGCATGTTGTATGTATGTGCATGGTTTGTTGGAACTTTTATAAGGCTTTTTCGACCCATTTTCCGGACCGTGTTGAGTAATCTGTTAATGGTCTTTTTATATATCTTAATCAGCAGATTTCACTGCCTACCCGTCAATGAAATATTCACTGAATGCGTAATGAGTTTCGAGGTTGGGCTGGAGCAGTGAGGATGAAAATGAGTGAAAGGTGTGGAAGGAAACGTAGTTTTAATTTTTGAGGTGAAGTGTGGACAGTGATTTAATCAGTGTTGGTCTTGAATGCGGGTGGGTGGTGAACAGGAAGGTAATGCCCTTGATTTATTTAGCCTTCATCATGCAACGAATACCATCTGAAATAAATGAGATGAATGAATAATCGCCCATTGAAGTTTGGTGAAAGGTGAATGTTGGTTTGAATAATTAATCTCTAGGCTGGTCCCAACTAATGTTGCCGTTAATGAAACTTCATTTATAATTTTAACGCGATATTCGAGTTGGAAACGTACTACAACCTCTTCTAAACTTTATACTTTGATAAAAAGCCTATCCCAGACCCTGTCGCATCTGTTTCATGTGTTTACGGGGAAGAAAAATTCCAGATTCTGCAAAACAACAGGCCTCCACCCTTTGACCTTAATTTATCTGCGCTGGTGATTAGTTTACAAAGTTTATGACTACCAATTATGCTCTTGACCTAAGGATTCAAGAACAATAAACAAGCTTATACATGTTATTTTTAGTTATGTGTTGTTGCCTGATGTGGAAAATAATCTGAAGAAATACACCTTGAGCACGTCTCTGTAAATATTATGTTATGATAAATATGTTACGTGGTACGATTATGCGTGTGTAAGTAGATTGTACTCACACACACAGATTGTGGAGATGTCGGTTCCCAATAATCAAACAAGGACTATGCAGCGAAAGCACAACTGTAGGTTCCGCATAGTAATCAGTTTTTAAGTGTGCAGTACATTTCGAATAATTTATTGGGCGATTATCGAATTTCAATTGCCGAGTTGTACTCTTGTCATCAGAACGAAATAAAGATGAGTTGGCTCGTGTCATTTGGACCATAATACGCTTGCCATCATGGTAGGTACAGGTTTGAGTTAATGGGTTTAGTTACTCCAATTTACTTGAAACTATTATCGCCTGATTGCAAATTCGGGACGGTGTGGTTGTGGTGTAGGATGAAACGGTTTTCGTGCATCTGGCACTTCACCAGCTCGGAGAGACAATTCAAATTGAATTGTTTGGAAAGAGAAAATTGGGAAATGAAATGAAACGCAACGGCGGTGGCGGAGCGGAGGTCTGAAGAGATAGGAATATGGGTGTAGGAGTGGTTGGTTGACTGGTTTTCAAGGGATTCGTGGCATAGTGAAGGCATTTTCAAACACATACGAACTGTTCCTCGGTTCTTGCACTCTGGAGACAAGGGCTTGGATATTATTAAGAAAGGGTAGTAGGTAAGAAAGAAAACGAGGGAGTCAAGTTGAAGGTATATGTTCAGAGAGGCGTTTTATGAGAAAACTGGTCTGGCTGTTCCTCCCTGTGAGACAGAGAGAGAGAGTTGCACAATCATATTCTAACGCGGCGCAAGAACGTTAGCTACCCTTATAATCGGCAAAGTTAAGCCGGCTGAATTTCAACCCAGTGATATTTGTGTGTAGAGAAACAAGTTTTCCTTGACTGTGCCTGACTAACTCAATTAAAAGTGTAATGGGGAAATGGTTGTTTGTTGTTGAAGTCAACTGGCTGGGTACACTGGGACTCCTCGGATTAGATGAAAGTACGAAAGTAGGATAAACGAGCGAAGGATGTTCACTTGCTGGTTTGTGAGGTCTTTCATATTCCGTCCAACGCGATTCTACCCACACAAGGCTCCCGGAACGGAATTACCATTACGGCATGAACCATAGATGGCTATCTCTTTTAATGTAACGTGGATAAGCCGGTTGTGGAGCATGATAGAAGACCAGCAGAATTTTATAGTGCTCCAACATATGTGAATTACTACTGTTTCTGGAGACTCTTGACTTGCTCTTTCTCTTTCTCTCCCGTCCTCTCTAAGCCAGGCAGAATATCTGCCCACCGAAAGCAGAGCCTCGCATCTCCGCTCCTTGCATGGTAATGCGAATGGCGTGGTTCTTTAAGTTGCTGTTCTTGCAACAGCAGTTCCCATTTTGCAGAGTACTAATAATTCTAAAAAGCATAAAATAAGCTCTTCTACTCGAGAGACGAAATGAAAAATTAGTATGACGTGTTGCCGCACTGCAAGATTAATATTTTGACTTCCATCAGCCTGCCACGACTTTCAACGTCAAATCTCTCTCTCTCTCATCAAATAAGGTTCATTGGCTGGAGTAGGGTCCGGGTTCGGCCAAGGAGAGAAAATACATCAAATCCATTCACGCTAATAAGTTGATCACCCAAATTTTATACACCAGAAGGAATAAAGGCTGAAGTAGAATTTATTAGCCGCTCGGTGGTTACTTGCTATAACTATTTGACCATAAATTCATGATTTATTTTATATGATTTTTGATGAGCTAAGCAGTTTTTTGCCACAAGATGACAACGATGTGTGCATTTATATGTAGAATCGGCAAATATGCATAAGTGATATCTTTATCTTTTTTCTACACTGGTGCATGACGTTTTCTCTCGCACAGAAATGATATTTAGAGTCATATTTTTGACCATACATAACATTTTTAGCTTTGGGCTCAAGTTTTAAATCTTTGAGTTGTAACTCGAGTAGGTACTGTGGACTTATAAGTTAACTTACATGCATAGTTTTGCTTCTCTTCTGTGCTTCGGGTTGATCTTGGTCCTGTTGGACGGAGGCAAAATAGTTGTACCCCCTCACACACAGGATGTGTACCACTTCACATGTACATTCAGGCTACGGTCGCATTTCACTGGAAAGACGCAGCCAGTGTTTCATTCCTTTTGGCTCCTCTTCTGCCTCTTTAAAATTTTGGGGCACATTATATTCCAGTCTGGGAAATAATACTGGTGAAACCTTATTCTTCTGGGTTGTATGTGAGAATTTGAGAGAGCCGAGTGTCTGGTCCACAGCTAATGGTAAATAATACGTAATACTCGACTGGTTGTATGGGCTTCGTTGTTACCAGATTTTCTTGCAACGAGTAGAATCGAATGAGGAGACATTGCTTCCATTTATTCTTGCACTGAGGAGTGCATACAAATTCCACGGTCGTTTCAACTCATTCGGATCAAGGAGAGTAAGTAACAGATGGAAACTGAGATTTATGGTGGCTGCTGGGAAATGAGGAAGGAAACCGAGTTAACAGAGTGACCGAATTAAAACTTGGGTTGGCATCTCAATCTCAGGCTCATGACATTTCTCATGAAAAATTTCACGTTACGAATCTCACGAATGGAAATGAATCAGAAAGTGAGCGAGAGAGAGGACGAGGACGACCGACGAGTGAAAGTTTACTCATATCGCAGTTTTCGCCGACAACAAATTCTCATCCCATACTTACAACTTAACTTTCTGTCCGCCGTTCTTCCTCTTTTAATGAAATCACCATCACGTCGGACGTGTTATTTAAGTCTCACGTTTCGGTCCGGATATAAAATCTTTATTTATTGCCTTGGCTTTCGTGCACGTGGATGATTTCTATTTTAGATGGGCCAAAAAATATTTGAGCCACACTTGCCACTCGCTCCCTCACTACTGTTTTTTTACTTTGTGGATTTATCCGTATTTGTATATATTATTATCAAAATAAGTGTGTATGTACACATATTGTAAGATTGATCTAATTTTATGTGTTTCTTGAAATGATTCCGCTTGTTGTTTGCACATTAATTTGGAACAACGAAATGTGTGTTTAATAATCACGATTCACTTGTGGAATGAAAGGAAAAAGGTTTTGAGCTGCTTCCTTGGGTTTTGTAACAGCTTTCGCACAGAAGTTACTACAGAGATGTTATATATTACATATGTATATATGCGTTCTCTGCAGCACTTGACCGGACAAATGGACAGACAAGGATGTCTGTTAAATGAGTATGCAAGTTATACACATAAACACCCATTCATTTGCAGGCTGAATGGTTGTAATATTTTATGTCTGACATGTTTGGGATGAGAGAGAGAGAGAGGGAATAGAGCTGGAAAATGAAAATGGAGGCATCAATATGTGCATGATATAAAGACGTTATATTTTTCTGCCCTGTATTTCTGAGAGCATATGTATGTACATATGCACATGTTTAACTACACCCTCCTCCATGTATGTCGTCCTTGTTAATAATTTCCCAAATAGTTCCTTCTTTCGTGTTAGTTTACATCATGGCATGGCAGCTCTTCTACTTGCTCATTGATTCCTATTAATGATGGTTGACCTTGCTGCCATTACACACACATTTACTTTGTCTTTCGGTCATGATGGCCCGGTATGTAGTGAACTCGTCAAGTGAACTTAAGGCTACCTACATATTCCTTGATACATCTCGAATCCGATCCGATGAACGCAACGACCAAAGCATATATACTTAGCTTCATGTGAATTTTTTTTACTTCAGGATTGTCCAAGGCATTTTTTGATAAATATGTTGCAACTTTTTAAAAATAAATCAAGTGTCAAACTTTATAGCTATTTGAGATACTTGAATCTCGCATGCAAACTCGACTTTAGTGTTGAGTATGTACTATACTAAATATATATCTGCCACACATGATGTCGCATCTGTAAGATATCGGACATAAAAGTACCTACACATGTATGAGGCATAGTGCTGGCTTACAGTGGAAATTGAATCGTTTTCACGTTTATGCGTAAAAGGCATTACTTACTTACTGTAAAGCTAATGCGATCCTCCAGTCACAACAGGCCTATGACTATTAGTCCCGACCCGTCGCATGAAGCACTCTCTGAAGAAAGATTGCCATTGCAGCAGAATTTATAAAGCAAAAGTTCATTCGATATTTGTTTGGTAAAGAGGTAGAAGGAGAGCGAGAAGGGAAAAAAACATTAAACGTCGCGGAGCGTGCTGCATTTTTGCAGATGCTGGTAATGTACGAATGTTTATTTATGAATGCATACGTGAAATAAATATTTCACGCGATTTTCACGCGATTCAATTCAATTTAATTTGAATTACAATTCATATTTAGTTTTTATTTTATTCGCAGCCTACCTACCACTTCCCTAAATCTCATGTACGTATGAAAAACCTACATGAGTCTAAACACTGCCCCAATGTCGGGTGTTGGAGCGAATTCAGATCAAAGTTAATAAACAAGTTTGAACACGTTTTAAAGTCAGCAATCAAAATTTGACCGGTCCAAATCAGATTGATAGTTTAACAAACACTATGAGTATAATTTATAATCCGACGAGTAATCACTCATCGGCTGGACGTTCGCGCAGCAACAACAGAAAAGAAGTAGCTCCAAACGTTTTTTTTTTCAAATTACTTAAACCAACGGCCTTTTTAAGGCCACCAGACCATGGCCCCCAAAAGAGCCCCCCCTCCTCGAACTTTGAAGAAAAATGGTCCGATGGACACTTTCGTGTGGAAAAGGCCGAAACTGACGGTTCCTGTGTAAGTTGGATAACTTGACCGTTCAAGAATAAATCAAACATTCGTCAAAGGTATTATAATCCTGATGTTCTCGTATAGGGAGGAGTCAACGACAGGAGGAATTGTAGATAACGTGAGATATTCAGCGCCGGATGCTGTCGCCGACAGTGAAAGAGGATTCACTACGTAAGTAAATAATCGTTCAATGAGAATTGTCTTGTTTGACCGGTCAAAACTTTTTCGTTTATTATTATTTAGTTTGTATTTCAATTTTAGTGAAGCAGGAGAAGGAGATCAATCCTTGGACCGGGACAGTGCATGTAGATTCCCTACAATAATTACTCACAAGACCGACGCTGTAAATATTATTTAACAAATTGAGTTGGAGTGACTAGAATTATTCACTAGTAATTGAATTAATAATAATGTTTGTCATAGGTTGGAGAGGCGGTGAAGCACGAGACGAACATCATAGACTTGTAAGAAAAACACTTATTAAATTGTTATTACTATGATTTTTGTTTGGACCGGTCCAATAAAATTAACATCTATTCGTTGATTTTAAGGACGTTACGTGACGACGATGATGATCCTCCACCACGAGTACAGACATTGGATAATTCTGCTGGGATCGAATCTCAATATGGATCTAGCGATTTCTCAGAAGATAGCGAAGCGAATACGTAAGTATAAAAATTCATTCATTTTAATGTTGGACCGTTCCAAACCAAGTTAATTCTGTTTTTTAGGTCTACGTCATCAACATTTTCGTTGTTCAGTGGAGAAGAGGACCGATTCTCGTCCTTTAGAGATGAATCGTGAGTTTGAATTTATTCTTTTCCTTCCGTCCGAATTTGTTATCATAGTTTTGATAGAGTTTTTTCCTCCGTAGTAATCTCTTGCCGTCATCATTTGGAGATGGTTTCTTAGATTTCCAACCGGCTATTGGACCGGTCCAAAACAAGGAAAATGATGACAGCGTCCCACACATGAAATGGGAAAAGGTAACGTCATATTTATAAATATTATGTTTTTCTTCCTTAGGATATTGTTTAATTTCTATTTTAATTTCTATTTTTCTAGCTGACGCCTCCGTCAAAGCCACATCTCCAAGTCCCACGGGAAAAATTACTGGACTTTTACCAGGCGGTGGAGTTGAATTTAAAACTGCGGAACGACGATCGTGTCCATCAGATGAAGAGAGATGCAGAATGGCGAAAACAGGATGCCGTACTATTCACGAATAGAAAATTGAGCCCAAGTAATTATATACTTCCAAATCATTGTACCGATCCTATGATAAATGTCTAAATCCTTTATATATTTTACAGAGTCAACAATCCTTGGATACTATGTACTTATAGGCCGCAGGCCTTACTCAGCTAGAACAACATACCGGACAGAAATGAACAGAAATGCAAACACTGAATCTGCTCGAAACAAATCTCTCGCCATACAAAGGACATCCAATTATAAGACGATTATTAAGAATGCACCTGAATTGGAAATTTTGTACATCGGAGGTTTGTCAAATCTCACAGCTTTAGAGTTGGCTCTTAAATTCGGTCCGTATTCAACGTCTGGATCGGTCCAGTTGGGATCAGTTACAGAAGACTGTCAATTTTATACCGGAATTTTTAATGGACACAGCAGAGGATATTATGGAATCCGCGATGATCACCTTTATGACAAGACGTGTGATTTATACAAAGGGTCCATAGGAGCGACATCGAATCCACGAAGTATTTGGCAAATTATGTTCAGAATGTGTGACAGCAAAACCACAAGAGAAATAGCAGAGTCAGCTATTATGGTATTTTTTTATTATATATATACATATATTTGACATGTTGAAACTAATTATAAATATCTCAATTCTACAGATATACTGTCGTCGTTTCAATAAGAACTATCAAGTTGAACAACATTTTATCACCAGAGTTCGCAAATTGGATGACGATGATTTGACAAAAAAAATGGAGACATTTGCTGACGACGGCGTCCCTCTCTTCACAATCGTTCCTTTTTTGGACCGGTCCAACAAGTATTGGACTCTGTTGGAGTTGACCACACTTCCACTACAAATTGGAGCTAATGAGCTTATAAAAATTTGGGATTCATCTAACCCTAACGCCGCCTTATACCGTTTCCCACAAATGAGAAATGCAGAAGAACTTTTACAGATGTACCCCAATCCTCCTCTTTGTTTTTTCGAGGGAAAAATTGACTTGCAAAAACGATGCTTAGAGTTACAATCATCAAAATAGATTAGTTTATAGAAAATAGAGAATTTTGATTATCTGTTAAATTTTCGGTTAACTGCACATTTGTTACCCGTTCCTTATTTGTTACCCTCAATTGATAAATTGATATATATCAGTATAACAGAGATATGTACGATAAGTTCCTTTAATGCGTGCTAAATTGCTTTTGGGATTTTTTTCTCTGCTGCTTTCATTTCAAGAGCACAGACAGATAAGAGGAAGAAATAGGCTATATTTAAAAAAAACTAACGGTGGAATAACAAAATTTACTGCATGACATTATTTTAGCTGGCTAATATTACTTTTAGCTGTTAGAGTGCGGCTGGCTGGCTGGCTTGCTGCTGCTATTATTATTATGATGAGAATGCACAGAGAAAAGTCATTCGGTTTCTTTCTTGGGCTGAGCTAGCTGACGCATCCATTTCCTAATGTTGTACATACCGTGATATGTATGAACGACTCGAATGAAGGGCCTGGTTTTGTGCGCCTCTGACACTAAGTTTTAGTTGGAGTGAAACTTTAATGCGGTTTGTTATGGTCATGATCGAGGTTTAGTCATACTTTGCAAGATTCATATTCTCTTACGGAACCTGGATTTCTGCATTAATGCCTCTGCCAGTTAGGAATACATTAGGATGCGGGAATGACTTGAAATGATTCTGGTTTGCAACTGCTGGAATGATATGATACCCATCCAAAACTGTGGACGTAAGCAGTTCTCTTCCTCCTTCTTAAGCACATCTCCAAATCTGTGAGGTAGTTTGGGCAAAAGGAAAGGCGAAACCTGGCCAATGGATTTCTCATTTTGGCAAAACAACAGGTCCGATGGGTTGGAGCATTTATAAATACATATGTTCACACGTATATTCATAATTTCTTCCTATCCAGTATTCTTTGTATCGCTAAATACGGATAAGAAGGCAATTGTGAATGCCCTCATAGGTAATGTTCATATATAAAAAGTCGAACCTCTCTAAAGTCTGCAGTATCCATATATGTACAAGCATACCAGATACAGAAATTCGTATTTTGCAGGACGTTTGCTTCAAACTTTCACTTAAAATATATATACAGAATATTTTACCAACTATATCTTACGGTAAACATGTCCACATTGTCAATTGATAGCGAAGATCTATAAGAATCAAAATGTCAAAGATCATGAAAGAAGTGGATGCACCCTCCAAATGTAGATGATGGGCTTTGTAAATTGTACTTTTTGATATTCATTTTGTTGTTGTCGACGCGTTGGGGTTGGAGAAGGATGAGATGAGTATTGATCATTCGACTGAACGATGTGTGCATGTATCTATGTACATATATGCAGGTGCTTCATTCAAGATCATTTCAGGCACTATTTTATAATACATACGAGTCTTGCCTTTCTATCGACGTGTCGACAGAATCACCCATCTATCATACGCAGATGTGTATGTATTTACTCCAATAGCTTTTTTCGCCTTGTACATACATACATGTGTATGTACATATAAATACATACTAAGGTAAATATATATGTAAAGGTTGACTATACATCAAAAAATATATATTTAACGCGGATTTCCGTCGTTTGAAAGAAAGTACTCGGCAAAGATAGATAGGTGGTTGTCTACTTTATGAAACGAGCTTCGACGGATAGATAGCAAAGAAATATGAGACGTGATCGCCTTATAGTCCTCTCGTTCTAGTAAATATCATCTTATCTAAACGTTTCTCGTGCTGAAAAGTTTTCTCCTTCTACACACATTTTTAATTAACACTGAATAGCCGGCACTCATCGCCCCCAGCTTGTTTCTTTTGTGTAGCTGCGAGCGAAAATTTTATTTTGTCTCTATTGTTGCGCATATGTAAATGCGTCAGTGTTTTCCTTTATATATAAATATATATTTAGTCTTTGTGCACCTGCTAAATTTCTGGTGGTCATTGTGTAGAGCGGCAGAAGTTATGAAGTAAAATATATAATTAAGGCACAAGTCTTTAGTTTTTACAGCCCAAAGTTTTCCCTCGAATAAGTGGCCCAGCGACGACGTTACGGAGAAGAGAAAAATTGTTGGCAGGAAGCAAGATCAAGTCTAGGGCGAGTCTGGCTAGGGTATCATATAGTAAAGCCATGTTCAACTTTTCCTCACTTGGATGAGACGACGGCACAAGTTTCCTTGGTGAAAACTTTCACTCGTCGAAGAGGAGGAAGAAAGAGAAAGTCTTCTTCTGTGTGGACGCCTAGCTGGGCCATTTAATGGAGCGCGTCATGGCTGGGCGGAGGTAGCCCCAGAGAAGATTTTTGATGCCCTCATTTACGGCCACCTTGGGTTTCGAAATTCCCTATATGTCTACTACCTGAAGATAAGTACACGTCTGAACAGCGCCTCGCCTATGCCCAACAAGGAGATGCAAAAACTGTAAGATGGGTTTGAAAATATTCTGCGGGACAGACAATTCTCTCCTGGAGCCTGCCCCTCTTGCCTGGCGGCCTGATACCAGGAAAATTTATTCGCAGTCAAATCTAAGATATTTCCTTGTATGTGTGTATCTATATATTTGGATTCTTTGTGAGACTCGTCGTCCTCCTCCTTTTCGAACAATGTTGTTTCTTGCTGAGAGGATGAAAGTTCCCAGAGTTTTCATCTCTAGTGATGGTATTATGTCACAGGGTGACACTTTTATCGGTTATTTAGTGAATGATGTAAGGTC
The DNA here is from genome assembly GCF_002217175.1 of Folsomia candida. Classification (NCBI taxonomy): domain Eukaryota; kingdom Metazoa; phylum Arthropoda; class Collembola; order Entomobryomorpha; family Isotomidae; genus Folsomia; species Folsomia candida. Next base: position 9,160,991 of record NW_019091193.1, on the reverse strand, counting down.
TCATTGTGCCTTACTCTTGTCTAAATTTCCATATTCTATTGTGCAGTTTTCAACACATTGCTATTTGATGAAACTCTTCTCTCTCTCTCTCTCCACTTTCTTTTACTCACTCTTCCTACACCGGGTGGTGGATGTAATAAGGAATGGATATCTTACCACACACTTGGGCCTTATTCTGTACGTCACTTTTTTTGCCTGGGTGGATTCTAATCTACCTCCACTTCTCGAGATGTATGTATATGTATGTATGTGTAGAGAGGAGATGTTCAGTGGCTGTGTGCTACTTTTCTCCTCAGGTTGTTGTAGAGGAGGTAATAATATGCCAGGAAGGATCCCTTTTTTACTATATTCCTCGTCTGCTTGGTTAAAACAGAAATTTGAAATATGACAGGATGGAAGAACATAAAAAAGAAGCATACACTTCTCTGCAGATGATACGATGACACTGGATTTTAAGTGACTTGATGCTTCGCTCGAGTCTTCACCATGCCACATGATTTTCAGAAGGATTTTCTTTCCTGAAGGTGCTAAAATATTTCCAGTTAAAAGGGAAAGCAAGCAGAGTCTCACTAAATCTTTCACATCCAGCCGTATACATGCACACACAGCAGCAAAACCAACCAACCACCGTCGGCGTTTTCATCTCCGCCTCTCTCTTTGCAGGATATGTATGCACTACAAGTAGTTGCTTATTATTGCCTGGCTTCTTTCACTCTCCAAACGAACTCAAACTACGTGTACCAAAATTTGCTTTGCGTTGGAGAGAAAGCGAAAAAGGGGACGACAGCGGAATTGGAGTGAATGAGATGGCATGGCATAGAGTGCTACTTACTCGGTTGAGATGAAGTGGGTTGGTTTCTTAAGTTATGATATTGGTGTAAATTTAAATGCAAATTGTTAGAAATGAGATGCTTCCTTTACACCCTTGCATAACAAATCAGCATTATCTGGATTTATGGTCGCTCAGCGTTAGTTGTGCATAGAACATAACTTCAACGTCAATCCACTCTTCGCTGATTACTTGCGATGTTATTTGCCGTGTAATATTTATTTATTTTTGAAGTTGATTCTGAAGGTGTCTTGCAATTTGAATTTTAATTGCAGAAAAATAAATACGAGTATATCCTTCCTTCATTTTGTTATATCTCTTCCTTGGAAAGTAATAAGTACGAGTTGTCAGTAATACGAGTTGAGGAGAGTACGTGTTCCTAGTCCCCGTCCCTGTTTTGTTTTAACTTTAATTAAATTTACGAATCCACTCATTCCTCTTGGGAATAATTACCTTTCAACTACTTATGACTTAGTTATTTTATAGTCCCTTCTGTTTGATCGTGTGCATGATACGTACGTACATGTAGTCCTATAAGCACATAGTAGAACCCGGCTTGCTCCATGAACCTGTCCTATACGGGTACATGGTTTACTCTCCATATCTCAAATGCTGCAAGTGTATATGTTTATGCGTATGGTATGATGTAATATTTTCAATGATATTAAAATGAGCAAAACTTTGTGTTTGAGATGGGTTTAGGTACTTGGCTAATTATTGCTTACATGGCAAAATAATTTACCTATTAAAACAAAAGTTTGGTGTTTGCATAGGAGGAGGAGAAAGAGGAGGAGAAAGGAAGACGACGGAACTCGGTGCCGTGTAGTTGTTGTAAAGTCAAATGGGAGGAAGTAATTACTATGTGAGACGGAAATGCTTTGTAGGGAAATGCTGGAAGCTATTTCTTCATTTCTCCGTTTGCACTAATCTACTACAATCCTTGATGCTAAACTACCCTAAGTTACAGCAAATGTAAATGATTATGGGCCAGTCATTCTTGTATCTTGAAATTGTCTTTGTTAAATTAAAAGTACCCGTAGATAATGTAGTTACACGGGAGAGGCAATCATTTCTTAATGGTGAATACAACAGCTACTGTTCTGTGGAACTATGCTATCTTAGCTCTTGTGCCTCAGTGAGGCGGCTCCCATTTCCTATCTTAGATTGCAGAGAGCCACAAGAGAGCAAAGTGGAGAGGAGAGAATCTGCCGTGTTGCTGGATAAACTGCTTCTGAAGCCGTGGCTGGCCTAGGATCCCTAAAGTAACAAATTCATGACAGGTTCTTCCTTCTCAGTTTCCAAGTTTGAATACATAGAACCCTGAAGGAGGAGGAGGAGAGATTCCTTTCCGTTCGTAGATTTGTAGATTACTGACCCATCATCTTGTCTTAAAAGTTGGTAACTGGAAAACTTTCACTGGCAACTTAAAATGGCTCAAACGGGGCAGACAGGGCGGTTCAGCGATGCATAGCTGAACTAGTTAGGGGTGAGGATCGAGGTTGAGAGGTTGAGAAAAGAAGAGACAACAGCAGCATACCAACCAAACACCCACCAAACCAGCAGCATATAGCACCAATTCCTTCGCATTTGACGACGACAACGACCCAGCCCAACCAACTCAGCAAAGGCTTTCTCCTCTCTCTCTTTGCTTTCCTTTTCTTCCAAGAAGGTCGAGAGAGGGAGAAAGGAGAGGGATATCAACTTAATTTCTCCACCAGAGAGTAGAATCCCTCCTCTTCTATTTACGCATCAAGTTACAACAAAGTTGCTCCATTCACTAATGAGCTCTTCTATCTTTATTAAGTCGGAGGGATTGAGGCTAAACCTTAGTAATTTCTTTGTAAGAATGTGAATAATAATACTTTCAAGGTGTGAACGTCAATGCACAGCAGATCACATCATCATTTGCGCTGATGTTGAGCGCTGGAGGAATGAGTTGTCGAGACCAAGGCTCTTATTGGTTGGAAAACATTGGTGAAGTTATACTTCCACTTAAATCAGAGAGCTTTCATTATGCAATAACTACTAATTATCTTGACACACCAACACTTATGTAAAACTTGGAAATGGAAAGACTTTCTTTTTAGCTCATTTGTGTCCTTTGAATTTCCAAACAATTGGAATTTTGCAGTAAGTGCTTTTTGTTTCAGAGGAATGGTTTCGTTCTCTCGGTTGCGATAAAGGTGGTTTTTCTGGGACAATAACATAACTAAAGTGGTGGGTCGTTCGGTGCACCACGGTGTACCGAATACTAAATACGATGTATGTGTGTGCTACTGCTACTAGAATTATTAGAAAATGTCGGTAAAGATAATGTTGCACTGGGCTGTGGATGTGGTGGTATTATTTGCGACTGGAGGTTGTGTAATACCAGAAGAAGGGCACATAGATATTATTATGGTATTGCTGCTGCACGCGTTGGTACCATCTGGAATTTTCGATTTGTATAAAGGATTCTTGCTAAGCGGTTTGGAAATAAGATGTTGCTTCGTGGTGGCGGTTATAGTCGGTCACACCCATAAATTATGAATGGCCAAGCCGATCCGGAGCCAAATCAGGAGAGGCCTTGTTACTAGAAAGGCAGCTTTCGCCTAAGGATATCCATTTTATTTAAGGCAGGAAGAAAGGGGCATCGATCGATACTATGGTTTGCGACTATCCATCCTTTCCCACACTCTCGCACTCGCTCTCTTAACATTGGGATGAATCACGGCAAAGGGTTTGCGATCAAATTCATGTAAAATACTTTGAAAAAAAGATGAACAATGGATTTGAGCGACTTTGATTTATAAGGCTTTTACTCCCTTTCTTATTCAACGCGAAATTAGAATGTGTTGTCTGCTCTCCGGCGTCACGTTGAGTGTCGTCTTGTCACTACTTTAAAAAAGTTATTCCACTTCATGACCAAGTCTAAAAGAAAAGTGGATCATCCGGCATCTCACTTTCCCTGATTTTTAGTATAAAAAAAGCCAGTTATTACATACATATACATATTCCTTTGCAAAAGATTTCTTGAATTTAAAAGTTTAATGAGACAGATTATACATACATAATTTTGATCCACGTTATTTTTCTCTGTGCACATTTGTAATGTATAGTTTGTCATAGTTTTCAATTTGCAGATATTGTACCTCTTGGTCTACATGCAAAGACCTGTCAGTTGTGCTTTTGCCGCAATATACTGTAACGACGTGTTAATTATCGAATTTTGTTTAGAACATTGTTCTATCCCAAATCCCTGTTGTAATGCTCTCAGTTGGTGATCAAATCCGACCCAGCGTTTTAACTGCCTTTGTGAACTCCAATGCTAGAGTCTCCATTATGTGGCTTATTTATAGTTATGGTTTAGATTTCTCCATTATGGCCGTTCCGGTATCTATACTGCCTTATCATGATGTATGGTGAATCCCATCACATAAAGAAGAATGCTTGGAAATGTTTGTTGGTTGGATTAAATACATTTGTATTTGTAATGGATGAAATATTGCACTCATTGGGCATTGCTGTCATAAACATGCCGCCATAGAAAACCTTGAGGATTTGTGATCCTGCTATTCAATCCCAGTATACATATTATATTGGTACTTGTTTTGAGTTCAAAGAAATTTATTAAAGCTCGCCAAAATTGTCTGGCTTGAATTATATAACTCCTCCGATGGATGCTGACCAACCTTCGCATAAGAGCGTCGTCGTCTCGTGTCCTCTATAAAATGAAAACGCCATGATACAGTCAATAAATAAATGCGCACATTTTTGGCATTTTGAATTCATTCGATTATTACAACATAAACGCTTTTACGACGAGCAATGTGGTTGTGGTTGACAATCCCCCAGTCAAGTTATCGCAATGGTCTATTTCACCATTAGGAATTTTCCTATCCACTTTCTCTGCCTTGTACTTATCGCTTTAAGTTGAGATGATAATGTTTTCCTGTATCCCTCATCCCATCTTGAAAAGCAAATGCAAGTTTCATTGTGTTGCATGCGTTAGCATTTTAGTCCGGTTTAGTCCAATTTCGGTAACATTTAGAATTGCACCTTTGAGTCACATCACTTCTTCAGCAGGCTCATGAAAGTTTATTTTAGTTTAGTGTTGAGGCTGCAAACTTAACGGAGGGCTATCGTCTTTCCTGCACGCGCTCTCTCCTGGTAAATCTACTTGTCTTCATGCAAGTTGAGCACTTCCAGACAGAAATACTCTCTCTTCTTCTTCTTCTTCAGTTGCCTCCTCGTCTTAAAAATATTGAGCATTTTCTTTTCCCGTGGAGTCGACTATTCCTTTCTTTTACTTTTGACTGCTCTTCAGGGGGGAGGGGAGCATCTTGAAGTAGGCATGTAAGCGGCAGTAATAGCAACAGACTTGTGCATGCCGTTTATAATGTTTCCACATTATATGTTTCTGCATTTATCTTAACATCTTGCCCCACTCGTTGAAAAATCTTTATATAAACCTTGCTGCACTGCTGCTGTCTGCTGCTGCTTATTGTAAGTAACAGCCTACAATCTTACAACTATTCAGGAATTTGAAAACATGGTTCGTTAGGGATATGTTCGGGATATCCGTCTGTAATATGTGTGTGTACAAATATTTTTATGAGCCAATGGCATCGCCCCAATAGTCCCAACAATTGCAATCCCCGGAATCTCATCTAGCCCGTAATATTTTGGGTAGTCATACGTTATCCTCCTCTCTTTCACTGTGGAAAACGCTCAAGAAAAGTACACCATGAGCATAAGTATTTCTGTCTTCGCTGCACTTTGCTCAACATTTGGTGTATTATTTTCTTTCCTTGTTCCAACTCTTCCCCATCCAACCAGAGACCAAGAGAGAGAGAGAGAGACCATGAAAGTGTAGAAGCAGCTTCTCTCTTGTCACGTAGTTGAAGGAGGAAAAGCACTAGAAAAGATAATGTTATGTCAGGACCATGTTATATATTCGGCCGAGTCACGTGCCTGGTTTATTCAGACTTATTTGGCAAACATTGCAAGAATTCCAAATTTTAAGGGCCGATAACAAATATTACGGTCACACTACTAATACAAAAAGTAATATACGGCAATAGTAGTTTTCTCATAAAAGTGCCGACACTCTGTGTGGGTTGGCGGGTGGGTGGGTGGATGGGAAACTGCCACTACTTTCTTTACACAAACTATGTACTGGTTTGGCGTTGCGATTTCGACATGGAGGGACAAATATGTCACATACATATATAGATAGATGAGTAGGGTGTGCCATATGCCAGATTCAAACTTAAAATAAATAACGTTGCACAGGCTGAAAGGAGTGATTACGCCTTGCATGAAATTAAAAATAGAGTTTGAGCTGCATTCGCATGAATGAAAGGGATGTATGTGTGTGCAACATTTGTGGGATATATGAGCTCGCTGCACTGTAGTTAGTTGTCAGCGTGAAAAAATGAATGAGCTCTTTTGGGACTTGTGCATAAGTTGCTGTTACGTCGGATGAAATCTCTAATTCATTTCTCTGTCAGTTCCTTTCTATTGCCCATCCAGCTGCTGGGACGACACGACAGAGCAGCAGCAGCAGCAAAAGAAAATTCATGTGCCAAACTGTGCTCTATCATCATCTAGAGAATCGACGTAGATACAAATATATATGTAGCTTGAGATTCGATGGTTTTTTAGCACACACACTTTGTTATGTATGCAAAATGGCGGAGACAGGCAGAGCATGTATGAAAAGCATGAAATCCTCGGTGACATATTGAACTTGAACAGGCGAAATCTGATGATGAATTGCTTAAATAAACAAAATTTTGAACTATGCATATATGTACATTGACGATGGCAGAGTTTTTGACAACTATTTTACTAGCACACATGTACCTTTCTCTTTACATGTTTGCATAAAAGCGAACGCGAGTTGTGCAGTTTATGTAGGCAAAGGCGACAGGAAGATAAAGGCGTAAAGGGGCAAAGAGTTTGGAATCTGAAATTTCCAAATATATACATACTTTGTGGATATATGTAGATGAAGGTGGGGTGGGTTGAGTGGTGTATGCATATTTTGTCTCGAGATGACGAATTGAGTCGCAAGAGGTGTACCATCATAGAACAACAATGGACGTAAACTATGGCTCTGTAAAGTTGTGGAAAAATTATTGCCTATATATTTATTCTCTGTTTTTTTTAAATTGTAGCGCCATGAGAATTCTCCTTACAAAACTTCCCAGGGCCTGGATCGTGGACGAAAAAAAAGATGATGGTATGTGACAAACTATCTATAAGTACATACATATTGTAAATTGAAAATTATATATGTCCTACTATGAATGACACAAATTCACTAGATTTATTTATTAATGAGTGACAAAATCCAATGCTGCGCTTTCACAAAGACGACGAAATTATTAGAATACAAATCCAACTTTTGTTCTGACTATCTATGGACTGTGCCCTTTTTAAATATGTATTCCTACTAATCACGACTGCTTAATTTACTTTCACCAAAAGCTACCGCATATTATAATACATGATACTTTCTCCAAAATGACGTCTAAGACGTTAATTGACATAGTCATTGTGACTCTATGTTTACATGCATGCTTTTTATAACTAAATGACACCTAAAAATTACTTGCCAAATTGCGGTCTATTTAAGTTTCTCAATTTCATTTAAACAGGTTATACAGCTTTACATCTCGCCAGTCTCAATAACCATTTTCAGGTGAGTATAGAAGTTCTTATTAAAATAATATTATATTTAAAAACTGGTGTTGAAGGACTAAGTTTAGTTTCGAGAATTTCTACTGTTCCTGGTAAGTATTTATACATTTGCGATTGCGTGTCTCCATGAATTGACACCTTGATGACGCAGCCTTTGTTATAAATTTGTTACACAAATGGGTGGCCAACTTTTTCGTGAACAAATCTTTCATCTTGCTCCTCTGTGTTCGATTATTTGTGAAATGCTACATATTTGCATTTCTTTCATTCTCTCTCTCATTCTGTATTCCGCTTCAATTCTAATAATTCTTGATAATGAGTTTTACACCGTTCAATTTTATGTGAATTGCTCGAGTCTAGTGGGAATGTCTAGAACTCAAAGTTTCCTAATTTACCTACCAATAGCTTTATTATGTTTCACCAACTTTCTTATTTCATGCTTTGGTGAAATCCGTGATTTCTACCACCTTAAAAGTTTGTTTTATCAATCGTCAAACTTTGACTTTCTACCCATCTTGTTTATCCCTAAAATAACAAGGTAAATAAACAAAAACACGACGAGGCAACTTTGTTAAGTTAAGAAGGCTGTACAAACTTGGTTGGGCATGGGCTGAGGAGCTATGAGAATATATATGTACGTACGTACTACATAATGTACGCCTTTTGTGTCCAACGAATGAAGCATAAGCTGCCAGAAGAAGACCAAGAAGGACGAACTACTTTCTTCAATCCCACTCCCTGTCGTCTCATCTTGAGTTTAGGCTTTGCTCGCTTTACTTAAGAATTCTCTCCGTCTTCTCGAGAGACAAGTCAGTGAAAGCATGTTTTATGATGGCTTGTGTTTCGTCCAATGCGTCTGGTTCAATCTTCTCTCCCTCGTCAGGGTTTCCAACTTGCATCGTCTTTCGCAAATGTGTCCTCTTCATTTTACAGATTTTTCCTGAAGGAATTTTACTTACCTCAATGAAAGTCCATTACATCTTTATATCCAAACGTCAATTGGAATCAATCGATTCAAAGTTTCCAATATGTATTGCCAACCTGATTGCAACTAACGATAAATAAAATTACCAGTATGCGCGTATATGCATATGATTTTTGCATTGGCCCTTTCATATGATTCGTGAGTTTAAAAAATATTCCTATATGAATTCTCCAGGTTGCAGAATTATTGGTTCGGGAAGGTCGGGCAAATTTGGATATTCAAAATGGTACCTAGAGCTTATTTCTACATTTATATTTATTAGGAGGAAACAATTAATTTTTAAAATTTTTCAGTAAATGCCCAAACGGCCCTTCATTTAGCCGTTGAACGACAACATTCTCAGATTGTTCGAGTAAGTGCACATATTAATCTCCATTGGTATTTTGAGAGCTCTAATTCACAACTTCAATTTTCAGCTTCTGGTTAGTGCCGGGGCGAACCTAAATTTAGCGGATAAAGATGGAGGTAAAGAATAATAAATCATTACAAAACATATAGCATGATACATAGTAATTAGTAAATTATTTATATAATTCGTAACTATTTTTCCTAGACACGCCGCTGCATGAAGCACTACGACATCATACTTTGTCCCAGCTTCGTCAATTACAAGACGTGGCGGACGTGAGCAAGGTAAATTTTTGAAGCATTCGTATGTTTTTTATTTCGTTCTTTCTTCAAACCATTTCCACAAATTAAAATTTTCCAGAAATTATAATCAATGTGATGCATTATTAGTATCGGTCATCGGCATTAAGTGTAATAAGTAAAATTGGAATACCTACGCAGATCTTGTCTGCCACATCCCAGTTTATGCTCATGTTTGTTGTTGGGTGTGACTTTTTCTCGAGATTTATAGGTGAAGGTGAAAATGTTTAGATGAAAGTGTACTGTTATCACACTCCTTCAGCAATAACTTTGTATTATGGCTATCAATATTGTTGTATGTATCATTGCCGAGAGTGAGGGAGGTGAGTTGCGTGAGAAGAACAAGTAGAAATTAATTTTCCCTTTGTTGTTTTGTGAAATTATTTTAGCTTCTCATGGGTCTGGGCCCGTCTGGGGCTGATAGGGTAAGTTATATTTATTTATATGTATATTGCCTAGAGTAGACAGAAACTACAGTTGAAGAATATATACAAGGAATTTATAAATTATTCTGAAATTGTAGAAGTCTTCAGCATCGATTGCATGCTTCCTTGCTGCCCACGGGGCGGATTTAAATATACGTAACAAGAAGAACCAAACACCCCTTTGCTTGTGTCCTGATCCATCGTTGTGTAGAGCACTTACTCAGTGTCGCAGTGAGCGAAATGTCACGTAAGAAGAAGAAACTATTTCTATTGAAGTTGTATGGGCTGCTTGTTAGTTCTACTGTCCGATCATAAGACTTGACTTTTACTTAAGTATACGTGGAATAAGTATTGCCCAGAAGTTTTGCTCCATTTTCTGCTTCATATTCCACGGTTCTTATCGCTTGATTCCAGATTCGTGCAATTTTCTTTCAATGTTGCACAAGTATTACCATTAGGTGTTAGATTTTCTTTACCATGAGTTTTTCTACTCCTTTATACTCTTATGCTTTCTGAAAAAAGTCTTTGATTATCCCGACCTGGAAAGATGAGAGAGAGAGAGAGTTTATTGCTTGTGAGCTCACACCAATTCCAGAGCCTTGAGATGAGATATGATGAGAGATCTCAGAGAATGCTTTCTTCTTTCCTTTCACTATATAAGCAGGACACTGACTTGATCGCTAGCGGAGGATATGAGGAAAAGTTTTGAACTGGAAGCAAATACTTTTATGAGGCCTTGTTCGTTCATCGCTTGGTGTGTGTCTATCCGTTTGATGAATTGTTTTATCCCCGTTCATAAGCTCATACATACATACATGGATATCCTCGGAGAGTTTAGCATTTTCCCCATCTATGTCTAGTCCTTGTATGTGTAGATATAGCGTGTATATGACAGTAGCAAGAAAAGTCTTGAAGGAGCCAATTATTTTTTAGAATAGACGACGACGACGACCCTTTGGGACTGGAGTGAAAGTTTTTACGAAATAATTCATGTTGCAAAAGAAGAGAGAAAGCAGCATTCTAGAGCATGTACATATACAGCTAACTGGAAGTCTATGTATGTATCTCTTCTTTTTGTTTGTCATAGCAGTCAGGTTGAAGGGGCAGGGAAAGCTCAGAGTCCAACACCACAACTAAGTCTGGACCCTGCCGCTGAATCTACGGATGAGTGCGTTGTCTGCTCTGACAGTCGAGAAGTGGTGAATAATCCTATATTATTTTGTATCCTAAAAGTGATATCTCTATTAAATCAGCTTTTACTTAAGGTTTGTAACCTTTTTTTGTTTTATTTTGATTTGAAGGTTTTCAATCCATGTGGACACGCAGTGTGTTGCGGGTTCGTTTAATTCCATATTAATGCAATTTTGTTTCCCATTCGTGGATTCGTCAATTTATTTATTTATGTATGTAGACCCTGTGGAAGCAGAGTGAAGAAATGTCTCCTATGTCGAGCTCCAGTTGCCAGCAGAACAAAGGTTTGTTCACGTCCTTCCGCAGGACATGAGATTGACGAGATGAATGTGTGAAAGTGACGCTACTAAACCTATTTTTCGTGACTAGATTGAGGAATGTGTCGTATGCTCGGACCGAAGAGCGTCTATTGTATTCCACCCGTGCGGTCATACATGTGCTTGTGAGAGCTGTGCTGTATTGATGAAGAAATGCGTGACTTGTCGACAAGTAATAATAATAATAATATTACGTCTCCGTTCTTCATATGACATAGTAGCAATATTTTAACTACTAAAAAAGGAGTTAAAAAAGATTGCACATTTCTTTTAGCATCAATTTGTTAAAATGTTATCATGTCATGTTTTCTTTTCCTCCTTTATTTACAGCACATTGACCGAATGAGTTCACTTTTGGTGTCATGCGGCAAAAATCAGCAGATGAAAAAGCCTGTCTCCAATTTGGTCTCTATTCCATCTCCGCCTGCGCCTAATAATAATAACAACAATCATAACAGCAACAACAATAACAACAATGCTTCGATCAACAATGCAGCTGTTGCCGCAATTTCTTCCGCTCTGGGCCCCGGAGCTAATGTCATCTCAAATAATACATCAAATACCAATAACAGCAATGTCACAGGTCCCTGCAATTTATCTCCCAGCATGGAGCCTAATCTCTTAAGTAGCCACACTGCAAGTAGTCATAACATCACCGCCAGCAACAACGCCAACACCACCAGTAATATTGCTAATAATAGTAGCGGCTCCACCTCCGTAGCTGGTGATAACATCAACCATGCAAACAACACTGGTCTTAGCGGTGCATATGGGCAAACACAAACTTTAAACAATGGAGCAAAAGACTACACGGTTCAAAAGTTACAACAGCAACTTCAGGACATTAAAGAGCAGGTAATTTGTAGTATTGATGATATTTTGTTTCACTGCCACTGACAATACTGATTATATTCAAAGAAAGCTATTATGAACGATTTAAAAATTTAATTCTAGACAATGTGCCCAGTCTGTTTGGATCGGTTAAAAAATCTCATCTTTCTTTGTGGGCATGGAACTTGCCAAAGTTGTGGCGACCGAATTGCCGAATGTCCTATATGCAGAAAGCCTGTCGAGAAACGAATTCTACTCTACTAAGGACATACATATTTAATATTATGACGATTGCCATATTGAATATTTATTATAGAGTGAAATTTAGAGATTTGTTTCCAAGTTTGTTTGAATGCTTTAAAAAATTCATTCCTCGACTATAGATTAATGCGACTTTTACCAAGAGTTGACTATAAATAGGCGTACGTAAATATATATTGACATTTATCGTAGGCAAGACAAGCGCTTAGATATAGTGTAGGTATGTGTGTATTAGCCAGTGCTGTAAATTTTGACGTTCTGATGTAATAAACAAATACAATTGTATTAAAAATATTTGTGATCTGCCTTACAGTAATGCTTACTTTAATGCAGTAAACTTATAATTGATAAAAGATCGACCTGTCGTTCGTGACATAATACAATCCTTTCACCTCCTATCACCTATAATTGCATTGGTATTATATATGTACATATGAGCACCGTAAACTGGTTTTTGGGCACAACTGCTGTAATTGTTGACCATGATCTTGTTTACTGCGCCTGCTTGGGTTGGATTGGCTACCTAATGCCTATCTGTCAGAATACGTAGTTTGCATGATAGTTATTATGAAAAAAATTACAATTCTATGATTCGTAAATAAATAATTTCTCATGTGTAATATTAACAAATCTATTTTATATTAAAGATGAGCTCGTGAAGTAGTGAAAGCTATCTACCAGTATTTTAATTTTAAAGTGTGATAATTTATACATAATATAGTTATAATTTCTCTCCACCATCATGTCAAGCCGCCAATTGTGTTCCCTTATAATTGGAATTGTTTTATCTGCAGTGTCTCTTGTATTCTTCCTGTGCGTATTATTTCCTGGCGTTCTTTTGATTTTCATCCCTCTGTCCTTATGGCGTTTCTTGTTGGTTGGATATGTAAAACTGTTCCGACCAGACATTGTCAAAATAATGGGTGGAAAGAGCCCTATTCTCGCCAGTGACAACTTACATGTTCGCCCACTTTGTACAATCGTAGGTTTTGGTGCATTCGACGGATGTTCCGTCGAGCAATGCAAAGTTTTTGCCAAAAACTCTGTGTACGCTTCAGATCCAACCACGGGCAAGATCCATCATCCAGAAGCAAGAATGTACTACGAAGAATGGATGGGATATATGTGGTGGAAGCAGGAAGAAAATTTTGACCTTTCCGAGCATATTGTTGTTTGGGAGGAAAGCGAAAACAAAGTTTTAAGTGAGGATGACTTGATAAATATCGTTGAAATTCTTGAAGAAAAGCCTTTCGCGAGAGGAAAAAGTCCATGGGAATGTATCCTGATTGGAAATGTTAAACTAAATGGAGTCATGAATCCAGACATTCCGAAAACAATTGTCATGTTCAGGGTATATGAATTAAATATTTTGCTTTTATTATTGGACAAAATGTGCGAAACATAAGAAATCAAGGGCCCATATTTATTAACTAACTGTACGCAATTGTTCTATTTTTTAGTTCCATCATGGCTTGGCTGACGGGATTGCAATTTTGACCGTCTTCATGCGTGCAGTGTTTACTGACTCATTTGACAAAGTTGCCAAGCCTGTTTATGTGGAACGTTCTGCTTTTCAAAAGCGAATGTATGAATTGGGTGCGGCTCTGCAAACCCCGTATCATTTTTTAAAACAAGGAATCGACGCCATGGACGTAAATGCTTGGCATCTTCCCGAGAAACAATTGACCAGAAAAATTCATAAAGCCTGGAGTAGTAGAATTCCTGTTTCTTTGATAAAAGAGATCAAGATGAAGCATAAAGTTGGATTTACAGCTGTCCTCTTCGCAGCAGTATCTGGAGCAATTCGTGCCATGATGATAAGATGCAAAGTCCTAGTTCCTCACAAAATCCACGCGATCTTACCCCTCCCATGGCCAGGCCACCCCAACAAACTGATTAACCATTGGTAAATCATGGTTGCGTTACGCACATATATCTGCATTTAGACTTGAAAACTTTTAAAATGCGATTTTTTTAAATTTGAACAGGAGTTATGGATTTATGGAGTTGCCGGTGGGGGCGCCGGATTTCAATAAACGTTTGAATAAGCTTCATACATATATTGAAAACATGAAGCGCTCTGTAATTCCGGCAGTAAATTTTGCAGCATTAAAATTTGCCAACTTCCTGCCCACGTGGATTATTAGACGAATCATTGTCACAAACTACCTCCCCACAGTCATCTTGTCCAATTTTCCTGGCCCCCCCAGTGACAGCGAAGGGGTAGGAGGGTTTCCTCTGGTGGACAATATGTTTACGGGCGGGCCCTTAAATGGCAGTATCGGTACGTGCAACTGTGGCTAACATACATATTGCTGCATGTGTATGATATGTACATCCGTTCTAAATTACAATAATATAATTTTGTGCAGGAATATCCATAACTATATTAAGTTATGATGGAGGTTTGAGAATAGTGGCCGGCGTTGATTCAGCAATTCTACAAACAAAGGAAATGACCAAAGAATTAATTTCACTAATTGAACAAGAGCTGCAGAATATGAGGGACGGCGTCTCGGAATTAATAGTGTGACCAAAATAATTCACTATACATATAACCAGTTATATAACTATCCTTTTGTTTCCGCATTATTCTTATGTACAATAAAATGGTTCAAAAAACACGTATGTAAAATTGGAAGTGTAGTATTAAGTAGTACATCCAATTCCATGAATTGAACTTTCACTTTTACTATACATATAATTGAAGTATAATATGCAAACTCATCGAAGTCAAGGTCAGTTCAAAAGCACACACCTCCTGTTCTACTAATGTTCACATTAGTATAATATTGCAATGACAATAAAAAATATGCTAAATATGACCACAAAATGTTGGAAACTTGCACGCTCTGGTACAATTTTTTGAAGCGTCAGCAGATCTCTTTTCTAAACTTTCACGTTAAAAAATTCAATTTGCATAAGTGTTGTAATTATGTTATAACCGTGCAATGCACAATTTAAAATTTGAAGTACTTATGCATATCCATATTAAACAAATTGTCAGAATCATTTTGCAATCAATTTTTGATGGAGACAAATTTTGTGAAAGCATTTATAAATATGTAGACATAAAAGGGGTGTGGGTGGGTGCGTAAGATTATGATCTCACGCACTCACCCACACCCCCAAAATTGTACTCTTGGGCTTTTTACAAGTGTTATATACGCTTTGACAAACTTGTCTCCAGAAATTAATTGCAAAACGATTTTGACAATTTGTTAGATATATTCATTAAACAAGGGTGAAAATTGTAAGTACTTCAAACTTTAAATTGTGCATTGCATGATCTTAATTACAACACTCATGCAAATTTAATTTTTTAACATGAAAATTTAGAGAGATCTGCCGACGCTTAAAAAATGGAACCAGAGCGTGCAAGTTTATCAATATTTTGCGGTATCATAGCATACTTTTATTGCCATTGTACTATTATAGAAACGTGAACATTAGTAGAAAAGAGGAGGTGCGTGCTTTTGAAGTGACCTTGACTCACTACCGAGTACAGTAAGGCAAGGTGAAAACTGTACTGCGTCATCATCAGCCTTTCCCTGCTTTCTCCAGCTCAGGGCAAAAAAGAAAGCCCACAAGGATCCACTCCTCCTCAGTCCCACAATGCACATGAACCACTCGAAGCTGGGATGAAATAAATATCGGATGAGAATGTATACTCTGCGTGTATGTTATACATATGCGTTGACTGTTTCGTGTTGACGAAAATAATAATATTCCCTCCAATCGAGAGGTTTATGATGGTCAAGTGTAAAGTTTGAGCTGTACTGTACATTCTGTTGCCAATCAAGTTTAAAGTTTAATTTAAGTGTGCAAGTGTAAAGCTAATAACAAAATAAATGGTTATTAAATTGTTGGTGTAAAAAGGTAGGTAGATTACACTTTGTTCATTGTGAAGTACGTACATTATAGCGTAGTCATATCGTTTTTGCGTGTCCATAAAGATAAATTATCTTATTGAATCTTAATCAACTTTATACTTTTGACAATGTAATTAATTATTCATACGCACAGTAAAAAATAGAAATCAATCTTTAATGAATGTATAAACTTGTATAGGGAGAAGTACAAGGTTTTTAAAACATTGTTTGACAGCATATTCATGTGTATTTGTGTATATTTATCTAGAACAAGATATGTTTTGGTTTTGCCAATCGATACTTTTTTCATTGTAATCATCTCAGTCTCAGCTGATGTACAATAAAGTTGCACATTAAAGTAGTCACAAGGAAGCTTTCACTGAAAAATGTTCAGGGGGATAAAATTGCACGACCAGTGCAATGTTTTGATGAATAAATTTTAGCAATAGATTTTGGCCATAAAGACCAATATTTGCTTCACAAATCATAAATTGATGATGGAATAATTTCGCTACGTTACATAAGACGAGATTTAATACATATTTATTTATGTGCATGTGCATAGATTGCTTACTGCTGGCGTTAGTAAGTACATATACTTATATGGAAATCATAATGAGTTGAGTTGCAATCAATTAGCAAATTGTGAATTGGCGTAGATATGAAATTCGTCCTTGAGCTTGGCCGTTAAATTAGTCTCATGAACTGAACGAGTGAAAGAAAAATGATTTGTCAATGTCAGCATGTCACCAGTAATCTAATCAATTTAAGTTGATATTACAGTTAAGTTTAAAAGTGGGTCGTGAAAGGTGGTTCCCTCGTCTGCTGATAATTTGTGCATGTGCGGCGACTGATTTCGTGAAGTGGTCATCCTCATCGTCATAAATTATCAATTTCAGAAGCAGAAATTTGCAAGTACAAAATATTTATCATCTCTTGAAATCTCTGCCAAGGGTGAGAATAATACAAAACTCGTGAGAGTATCTAATTGAAAAAGTTGAGAATACACCAGAGATTTTTGTCTTTTACATAATTCTGATACCACCACAGGCCACCAGGTACAAATAAATTATCGTAGGTATTAAAAAGTAGGACGCCAACCAATTACTAAACTGAGTGACAGCTCGTTTTCTAAGTAGTTCTGAGTTTTCCTCCATCCTCGTCAAGGAAAGACGAGGTTGCGCAACATTTCGGAATTATCGAATCATCATAACAGCCTTTACTTTTGTGTCTTGTATTCCATTTGAGGGTCGATTTAGGTATTTCACCAACTTGATAAAGCGAAACCGTTCAATTCATGCTGCGTGTGTGCACATGTAATGGACTGGAATGAATCGTAATAGTAATGCTGAGACTGGCAATATGACCACAACGGCGTTGAAGGCCAGCAACTTTTAGCCAGTTTCATGACAATGTTCATTTAGTTGGTTGTCGCTCGATCGGCTCATGCATTTTCACTCTCACCGAACTTTAAATTGAAACTCCTCGTGGCGATAATTCCCATTTTTAACCGATTCAATTTTTTGCATGCATAGTCTGGTTGAATTATATAACTGACATTAATTTTGTTGAGTCGGAGTCAAGCCTGGGTTCATTGTTGTTTTACACGATTGCGATTTTGTTTGTTTGCTTGTTCGATCATCACAACGTTTCATCAAGTTCAGCCTAAACTTCCTCAATTAAGGTAATGCATTGTTTTATAATTAATGTCGCTTGGTCGTCATACGCCGATGGACAAATGAATTATTAAATGACATGACATGCACGGAGTTGAAGTATGCTTTCTTTGTGGTTTGGTTTTGCGTATTTGGTTGACAAAATCAATCCAGAAATTCGATTGGTTAGGCTGCGTTGAAACCTTTTTTGCGTTTTATCTAATTGGAATTTAGTTTTTAATTGTAAATACGCAACATAACTATTTGAAATGTATCGAAGTTTGAGAGATAAGTTGATAGGGAAAGTCGAAAGAAACATGTGCACTTCAGATGTACCTTCTGTGGGTAAACATTGGTCTCCGGAAAATAATTTGAGACTACATAAAACTACATATAAATTACTTTAAGGTAATTGTTTGCAAGAAATATCTGACATAATTTGTGTTGTTTACGCAGATAATCTTGACTTAGACATAATGGCACTGGATAATGACACCGATGGTCCCATTGCCAATGGTTCAGCGTCAAAAAATGGCGATCATGACAGCGAAGCTCAGGTGAGTGATCTTTTAAAATATTCAAGATTACTATTTGATTCTGTCTGTATAATCTCCCCTCCCAATAAAATTTTCTCTTGGTTTATTCACTATTTATCAGTTTAATGAACGATTCTGTGATATAATTAAACCCGTACAAGCGTTCACTGTTCCAAAAATGGCGTGTATATTTTTGCTGTGCTTATTATTACTGTTGTGAACATGATGAATAACATCATCATTGGTCATTTCAAGGTGTTTCTCAATGGATTGATATCTAGCATAATTCCATCATTACAGCGTGAAAATATGGTGACATTTATTACAGCAAATGTTGCACCTGAAGTCTTGAATGTTTGAAAACATTTGCTTATTCTATATGCAGGTATTTCCGCCACCTGAGGAGTTTGCCAAGAAAGCCCACATCAAGTCGATGGACCAATATAAAACCATGTACAAGCAATCCATAGATGACCCTGAAGGCTTCTGGAAAGACATCGCGAAAGAATTCCATTTTGAAGGTGAGAAGATTGGTTGCAACAAATATGAATATGAATTGTAGTTAACCAATCTGCGTGAATTAACAAACTAAATTTACGAATTTTAGGATAATTTAGTTTATAAATTAGATTACCATTGATTTTAAAAATATTTAGAATCTCAACCTGAGGGATCTCCCTTCCTCAAATGCAATTTTAATATCAAGAATGGACCAATTAATATTAAATGGATGGAAGGTTCTAAGACGAATATTTGCTATAATGTGTTGGATCGGAATGTTAAAGACAAGGGGCTCAAGGATACCGTTGCTTTCTTCTGGTAATTAATTTCTTCTGACATGGTTTACTTATGCATATAGTTGGCATTGCTGGCTCTATTAAAAGTGGCGTTGTTTATTCCAATATTTATTCAGGGAAGGAAATGACCCAAATGATGAGAAGCAGATTACCTATGGAGAACTTTTGGACGAAGTGTGTAAATTTGCGAATGTTCTTAAAGGCTTTGGCGTCTCGAAGGGGGACCGAGTTGCCATTTACATGCCTATGATTTTGGAATTGGTAGTAGCAATGCTTGCTGGTGAGTATTTCACTAATTTAGTCTAATATATATAATAAAAATATAAAATATTCTGATTATTAAAGCAAATAATAATAATTATTAGCTGCAAGACTTGGAGCGATTCATTCCATCGTGGTATGTGCGCTTAATTGCTTTTAGTATCTTCGAAACATTTTGCTACATTTTTTTTAATTCGAAACTGACGAAAATACTTTTTTTATAGTTTGGAGGGTTTTCAGCAGAATCGCTTTCAGAACGAACGTTGGACGCAAAAGCAAAAGTTATAGTCACTGCTGATGGCGTATGGAGGGGCGACAAAATAATCCATCTCAAGGAAATTACGGATAAGGTCCCACTTGTTATCAAATATTAAATTAGCCACGTGGCTTACAATAATGGTTTAGTTGTTAATGCTCGAATTATTCAGGCGTTGGAAAAATGTGACGAACAAGGTCATAAAATTGAGCACTGTATCGTCGTTCATCATTTACCCAGGTTGGCAGTGCACGGCAAAAATCAGCCAGAACACGAATCTCCAAATAAGAGGAAACAGTATGATTATAAGGTGTGTGTTATCTTTATTTAAAAATTGCGACTTTGTATTATAATGTAATTAACTTTTATACCTTAAGGCACCATTTAATGAGGAAAGGGACAAGTGGTACCATTTGTGCATGGAGAAAGCGTCTAGCGATTGCACACCAGAATGGGTGGACGCAGGTAAGAAATTTGATTGCAGGTATTTAATTTGTACGCAACAAAAGATAAGAGAAGGAATTTACAAAACTTTTTTTGCAGAGGACCCGTTATTCATGTTATACACAAGGTAATTGACTCTATATATATACAAGTCACTGCTAGTTTTATTTATTTCATTCAATGGTTTTATAATAATGAAAATGTATTTTAGTGGCTCCACGGGGAAACCGAAGGTACATTTTTCAATCAGAGAGTTTAAATAACTTAAAATTGATCAAAGTCCAAATGAAGTAATAAGTATTACTTAAATTACGAAGGGGGTTCTTCATAGTACTGCTGGCTATATGTTGTATGCAAGTACGGTTCATTTTTTGGTTCTCAATTCTAATTTTATTTTTACGTTTTAATTTGATTATATACTTAAATAGTTTTTTTTTAATTTAGGTACGACGTTCAAGTATGTCTTCGATTACCACAGGAGGTCACCCACAGATCAAGATATTTACTTTTGTACCGCTGACGTAGGGTGGATTACGGGTACGGTTTATTCTACTCATATATAAAGATACTTTTTGCTATCCATCTACCTAACCTACGATTTCTTTAAACAGGTCACACTTACGTCGTATATGGTATGAAAATAAATCGAATTTGTAGTTTATCTGATAAGATTATTTATTAATTGATTTTCTTAGTATCTCCTTTTTGTAAATTTAAGGTCCATTGGCTAACGGTGCCACCAGTGTGATCGTGAGTATAATTTATATAGATTGTAATTGTTATAAATATAATGAAATATATTTATTTTTCTAGTTTGAAGGGATTCCATTTTATCCTGACAATTCTCGATTTTGGGCAATTGTTGAGAAGTACAAGGTTAACCAATTTTATACAGCACCAACGGCTATACGATCTCTTATGAAGTTCGGGGATAAACTTGTCAAAAAGTTAGTCATTCAAATTAATACAGATGTGTCGCGTTTTTAAAAGCTTACTAAAAATAGAAATAATTTTAAGAATTTATTTTTTTGTAGATATGATCGAAGTTCGTTAACCGTTCTTGGAACCGTTGGAGAGCCAATCAATCCTGAAGCATGGCTTTGGTACTATAAGGTGGTTGGCGACTCGAGGTACATATTTTATAATTTATTTAAAGTAACAAAAAAAGAGTCATTCATTCAAATTTTT
The DNA here is from genome assembly GCF_002217175.1 of Folsomia candida. Classification (NCBI taxonomy): domain Eukaryota; kingdom Metazoa; phylum Arthropoda; class Collembola; order Entomobryomorpha; family Isotomidae; genus Folsomia; species Folsomia candida. The sequence continues at coordinate 9,139,808 of NW_019091193.1, read as the reverse complement.
AAGGTTATGCAAAAATAATTTGTTTACTAGACCACCAGTCGTAGATACCTACTGGCAGACTGAGGGAGGCGGGCACGTTCTGACGCCAATTCCGGGGGCGACGCCATTAAAACCAGGATCTGCTGTAAAAAATATTTTAGTTTTTATACTTTCAAGTGTTATCATATGTAAAAATTATATTGTTCCAGGATGGAGTGAATATGTGTATGTTGAAATATTTTCCACTAGACTTTTCCATTCTTTGGAGTTTTGCCTGCAATCGTTGATGAAAACGGAAAAGAAATTGATGGGCCTGGAGAGGGTTACCTTGTTTTCAAAACAGCCTGGCCCGGAATGATGAGATCGGTTTATAATGACCATGATAGATTTGAAGCAACATATTTTAGCAAGTTTCCGGGATATTATTTTACTGGCGACGGTAAGTATATAGTAGTAAAATTACGCATATCTTGAGCACAAATTATTTCACGGCTAACTCAATGCTTACTGCACAGGTGCGAAAAGAGATAAGGACGGATACTATTGGATCACAGGAAGGGTCGATGATATGCTAAATGTCAGTGGTCATTTACTAAGCACAGCCCAAGTTGAATCTGCTTTAATAGAACATAAAGGTGTGTTTCAACTCTTATATTAAAATATGCTTTATAAAATATACTATCGAACTGTGATATGCATAGTAAAATAAATGTAATTTGGCTTTCATGTGAACAGCCATTGCGGAATCAGCAGTGGTCCCGATTTTCCACGATGTTAAAGGTGAAGCGTTGTACTGCTTTGTTACTCTACGTGATGGTCACGACTTTACCGAACAATTGCAGGCTGAGCTAAAGCAGAAAGGTAATGAAATATTAAATATTATACAAGATAGATGGAAATATTATCTAAGCTCATTCCAATACAATTATATATAAATTTTGGTTTTAGTTCGAGAGAAAATCGGACCATTTGCTACCCCAGGTAAGTGAATCACGTCCAATTATAAGTTTATAAGTATTGTTTCTCTTATTTAATAATAATACTTCATAATAGACGTAATACAACTTGCTCCGGCCCTCCCGAAGACTAGGTCAGGCAAGATAATGAGGCGAATTTTACGTAAAATTGCTGCGGGGGATTCCGATCTTGGTGACACAAGGTATTTTTTCAAGTTTTACTGATTTTATGAAAAGTGGGTGCATTTTGTTGACTGATTTATATTTCTGAACTTTTACAAAGCACCCTTGCGGACACATCGGTGATTCAAATACTTTTGGATAACAAACCCGGTGCTAATAAATAGAGAAAAATCAACCACTGTTGTGGACACATCTGCTGCAATAACATCTGTACTAATTAGTAGACGTAATGCGTCAATGTGTGTAGTTAAAAATCAAATCCTGCTGTGAACGTAAATAGTAGTCTTTGAAATCATCTGAGAAAAAGCTTGCATTATTAGATACATTGTCCAGAAAAACTTTCTGTTATTAATGATTGCTCTTATTCCTTACCATTTATTTTTAAAAGTTTGACTTTTCACTAAAAGCAAACTAATAACAATTTCAATTCTTAAGTTGATGGAATATTCTAGACTGACATAGTGTGTGACATTTTATTTTTTCAACGTAGCAGTGTATAGGTTAAATGGCTTTATAGTGCAAAGTATTGTGGTCAAACATTGTTGTAGTGTCTACACCTCTCTAAGGTTCAGGGAGATGCAAGCCTTATCGAAGCATATCAAATTAATGTACCTCCTTCAATTCATATAGATTACGTGTATATATATCAACAAAATTATCAGTATCATTATTAATCGTACCTTGTAAAACTAAAACCTACAAAAATAAAGACATAAATAGAAATACTGGGAAATATCTTTGCTTCATGATTTCGTATATGGTTAATCAATTAATTGAATTGGTCATTTTTATAAAACTTTATATTTTGTCATTCGACTAGGTGGTAATGTTGCTTAGAGTATCGTACCCTACTTTCATGTCCGCATTGATTTGATATGTACTTTCCACATTGATGATAAGATGCTTGGTATTAATCAATTCCAACTTATTCGGGTCTAACATCGAGAGGGGAGGTGTAAACTGAGTGAGAATGATAAAGTATGAAAATATTGTTCCCACGAGAGAGACCATGAAAGATCGGTCGAAAGTAACGAATTTTCCTGCAGTCAAGGCGGTCTCAAAGTGACCTGTGTAGCTCATGTATAAACTGAGGGTGAAATACATTTCCTTGATGGATTTGTGCCCGATGCACCCGTTGCGCCTGATAATTTCCAACCCTTCCATTGCCTCCTCTCCAACTTGTGCGGAAGCATTCGTTGCCAGCAGAAGCATTATCACGGAATGAAACAAGTAAATGGTGATCAAGATTCCATCCAATTTTCTTGCTGCATTATAAACAAATTAGAAAACCGGTCAATTCGACATTACGGACGATTAACCGAATCGGTATTCAAATTCATTTAGCAAGTATTTTGTATCACCAAAGGCAAACTCGTCATGGGCACTGAATGTTCGCAATAGATAGTACACTTCAAAGCAGAGGCTGAATACTTGAGTCCCAAAATAAGACTCAATTACATTTGCAAACATTGTATCTGCACCTATTTTTAACAAGTATTAGAATTATTAAACCAATTTGTGGGATTTAACCATATACCTCGTAACAAATCCAATAATACGACATAATCTCGAAATAGATGATCAAATCCGGTTCGTGCAGCACAGTGTTCCTTTCTTGACTTTTTTTCTTCCTTTTTCCCTTTATGAATCACAGTGACAAGTCGTTCGTTCCATGTGGCATAAGCATTTTTCAAAATTTTGCAAATATATAGCAAAAGCAGAATGTAGACTTTTGAACACATGAGAAGGTAAACGTAGACTACGATTCCAAACCATCGGAGAATGTGCAAATACTTCCACGCATGGATTGAAGGAAAGAATAATCTTGACCATAGGATCACTAGTTGAGTTGGTGCACCTAAGTCATCATTTTCGTTTTTCATTCAAAATAATTATTGCTTACATCGTCATTCGTCAGAGCATCACCATTACCTGTAGCCACTGGAGCTATACGACCTGTAATGACAAAAGAAATACTTACAATTTTTAGATAAGCATGCAAAAAATTCATCATGTCATCACCTGCACAAAGACCTATGAAAACGACGAGGAAACCGGCATAAAAGGATGTTACACGAATCAAGTACTTGTGTACATTATCTGGGTGCCTGAATTTTAATACATTTGAATACTTCAATTGTGAGACAAACAGATTAAATTATTTTAAACAGATTTTTCTTTACTTTCCAGCATCCATTTTCATTATTTCTACTGCTTCTTCCCAGAAAGTAAAGTATTTGGCAATGAAGGTCCGCCTGAAGAAAAGCGAGACGTCCCCTATGCAATAATCACAAATTATGAAAATTTATAGTTTAACTTAAAAAGTAGTAAATTGTATGTATGTAAATATGCACTGAATTCACTTATGTACCTGTACAAATGTGACCTAGGGACAGCACCAACAGGATCATCGGAACAAAGTTTCTTTGTAACAAAAACAGTTCTTCAATTCGAAGTTCTTGTTGCGGTTTGTGTAATTCGTATGTGTCGGTTGATTCCCTGGAGTTGCCCGGAACATTGTACCTCTTCAACCATGTTGTGTTAAGTCCAGCATCTGGTTGTCGGGGGTAGTCCAGCATAACTGCCCCTAAAAAACTTGGCGAATTGTATTTTCAATCTCAAAAGGAAACAAAAAGAAAAATAGGAAGGAACCAAGTTTAAGCACGAACCAAGACTTGCAGAGATTAGGATAGCATTGAGGCAAATTAAACCACCCGTAAGGAAAAACATCCACCCCCGAAATGATTTCCATGAGTAAGTAAACTCACGAGAATAGTCATCATGAATAGTTAGTTGGAGTGGAAATCGAAATAAAGCCAGCATGAAAATTTTGCATGGTGCAAACGCTGCGTCTATAAATAGAAATAGACGAAATGTTTGGATTTATTTTGCTTTCAAATGGTCTTTGAATTGATCAGTACGTATGAATATGAATATTTAAATTTAGTTACCAAGACCATTCGCAAAGTGCCGTATCTCCCAACGTGGAATTTCTTCATGATATGTTAATACCGACTTCAAGTTGGGAGGTTTTTTGTGGACAATTATCTGACTCAGTTCCTCTTTCTTGACATGACCTTCCCCCGCGTGTTCTTCAGCTTGCTCAGCTTGGTCATGTTCGTGATCATGTTCTGCGAGTTTTTAAGTAACAAGTGTAATTAAATCTGTCACAAATTATTACATTACACTAGTATTTCACACCATCATTGCTATCTTCGTCTTCGTCGTCTACATAATATTTATGAAGAGCAGGTTTCTTTCTAGGTTTTACAGGAGCGTCCGGTTGATTAGGATCTGGAGCTGGAGTATCATTTGTTGCAGGATCAATTGGAGCGTCCAAGTCAATGTCATCTGCGTCATCCTCCATATTCAAAATTATTTAGGGGTGGCAAAGTTTTATCTTTTGGTTTGGTTTTAATGCACTCTTTTAATAAATTATCATCCGTATAGATGAAATGTGTAAGGTAACTATCAAAATAGGTGTTTTTAGTAGATTTGCGAGATTTACGAAGTCATATTTTGCGAATCCCCTCAAGACACAAATTTTTTATCTTCGCAAGTTTACTGAATGAGTTGCGACGTGAAATAAGACGTTGTCGTGAGTACGCTCTGGTCTAATGTAAATTTGTATACTTAAAATGCCACCTACATGTGTATAAAATGTCAGAACAAAAACCAATGCGACGTTTTTTTGCAAAATCGGCAGTCTATTTATTATAAGACTTTAAGAAAGCATATCATTTCACATTAATACATTATTCATGCTCTGTAGTTCATTAACAAATTACGACAAGATCACAGGCAGTCTAAAACGTGTATATGCTTAATTCCAATTAAAACAGGACTATAATCGGTATGAAGTAAAGCTGATCTTCTCACAATTAACTTTGTATACTCAATTTGTAAAAAATTGTAAAGTAAAATTATAGTTACGGAAGAATGTTTCGAAAATTCTCATTTCCAATGTGTATTATACTTTTGATATTGTGTATGACCTGCCATTAGGATTATGGATTGCAACTGAACGAGGGGAAGAAATAGTCCACTCGTACCAAACTGAACTTTTACTTGCACATCTCCAGAAATGAGCTTTAATATTTTGTCCTTTACCAATATCAATAGGATCCTAGAGAGAGGAAAACAAAATGTAACGAGAAAAATTTCGATATTTTATTCAATTAAATAATTTCCACTTCGAACTTACCCTCAGTGGAAAGAAAATGGGAAACCAGCTAAACATCCCTTTAGAAAATGAAGATGGCAGAATGCTCATAATTATATCCCCGTAAAGTTTGCATTCAAAATAACCACCGAATCCATGTACGATACATTCTTCTTGAGAGCGGAAATTCAGCACCGTGTAACGTTCATTTGTTTCGTTTATGTCTAAATTTGATAAAATGTGACATTAAAGTTCGTTTAAGTTTCACCATTAAGTAAATCCAAGAATTGAACAAGCAGTAAAATTTTTTAGTCAAACCTTCTTTGGGGTGAACGAATGAAAAAACCAACTTGGGTGTATCGATAGTGTACCGCGTTTTCATATGCACTACGTATGGCGTTTCAAAGTTGCTGTACATATTCTTGAAAAGATCTCTCATTTTTCGGACTTCGGTGTATAACTTTGAGGACATTACTGGAGCAATGTAGCTATCGTATGACTGTGGAATCATCACTCCTCCAGCTTTTAGGAATTTCTGAGCACCATCCAAGCACTCGGGCGATAGTTCGTTATCTCCAAATGATCCCAGCAGTTCAGAAACGATTATGTCTGCCTTCTCGGGTGCTTTCCAATCTCTCATATCCACATTAACTACGGTTACTTCTCCGCACCATTCTCGCTCATTTAGATGAAGCAATGTATTCGCTGCATTAGTGTTTTTCTCAATTGCATATACTTTTATCCTTCGGTCGGCTCGTTTTGCCGCCCTGAATGAACTTCGGACCAGCGGACCTCGACCAGCTCCGACCACCATCAATGTTCTAATACAAACAAAGAAGCAAACATTTGAGAATCAATTAAATTAGTTTTACAAACTATCGCTAAATAATTAGAAATATGTTTTTAATGCATAGCACGTACATTATTCTGGACTCTTTTTCTTCGTCTGGTACCATATCCAGCAAGGCCGCATGAACTGCATCAGTATACAGTTCATACTTTACTGGATCCTTTTCAAACACTTCATATGTGTGAGATTCAAGATTATCTTGGAGTGGTTGCAAAGGACACTGCAAATAATCTTCATATCCTGAAGTATATTGAATGCCGCTATACTCGTCTCTTCCAAATATGTCGGGATCAAACTGCATACAAAATATGTCGACATTGATATTAACTTAACAAAAAACTTTTTCAAAGGAATTAATACAATATTTGACATTTACCGGTGAACATTGAATAAAGTCAATATACTGATGATATGGTGTAAGATTGGCTGACGAATCAAGACCCTTCGGATCAAAGATAGCTTGTGCTCCCAGTTCCATAAACTGCTTCACAACAAGTTGGTGTCTCTTATTCATTACAGGATACCCTTTTGAGTTAGAAATGAAGCATTCTAAAAAAAACAAGGCACTTTTAAATAATATTGATGTGTTCAGCCATATTTAGTTTAAATATGGTTTGAATAAAATATCAATTGTAATTTATTAAGAGCGTACGAGGGGAAATGTAGATACATTTGACCTGTTCTCCCATCCAACGTCGAATTATTGTTTCATTAGGCAAATTCACTGATAACGCAAGCGTTGGGAATATTTTAGGTTCATGATTACATAGACTTCGAAATCTGTTCCACCTGTTTGGTAAGTAAATCAAGCATTTAAACAACTACTCCTCTACCTGGTTAATGTTCTAAACAATTCTAGCCCTATGTACTTACACCATCCAAGAACTTTCTTCAGGGACAGAAGCATCGTCACCCTCATTGATCCAGCTTTCATCTTCATCCGCGAACTCTAAGGGTATTTTCACCCAAAACTATAAAGAGTTTATGATTTTGTAAATTGATATTACACATGTGCATAAAGAATATACGAGTAATCTGTGAATACTTACATGTTGAGACAATGTACCAGCCGAAGCAAACGCATGCACGATTTTTGCCAAATTAATGTAATTCGTGTTCATTTTCAATTCTACAACCACACATGGCAGCGATACATGATGTGTAAATTCAATTTCGCGATGTAAAAGTTGTCTGGCTCGGTGAGCAAGCACTTCATCCTCTCCTTCAAGATAATGGTTGACATCAGTCAAAATCCCGACAATTGAAGAACACCATTCTGAAAGCAAGTAAGAAATGCATGATCAAGATAAATAATGACTATTGGCACAGGCTATAAAACATGTATTCAAATCTCCAGCCCTGGTTTAGCTGAAACACATTTATCTCGTTTAGTAAAACTTTTCAATTATTAAAAACCCTTGGCCTAATAATCATGCAAATGTGACACAGCTAAACCGGGGCTGAAGACTAACTAATGTATTGTATTAGATTGTCACCATTGCTTGACATAGCCAGATCAAACCATGAAAATGGTTCCTTTGGCGATTCGCCATGACCCTCAATAGCACTTTGCACATAAGCTTCATTCAAAATTGGTCCGATGCAGATAAAACTAAATCTGCAGAAACAAAAATTCACAAAATTAAAACAATTGCAACCTATTAATGAAGGATGTCAATGATTAAACTACTTGCCCTTGACTCCTCGCTGACGTTAACGCATCGGTAACACCATCAGATTTTCGAAGTAGCAGACCAATTGCCCTTCGTCTGCTGTTTGTTGTCGACATTTTTATTTGTTGCAACAATTACTTGGAATATATCTTAAAACAGTTGCAATTCCAATAAAATTTCAAAGTGCAGATAGCTTAATTGTTTCAGTTTATTTTGTGAGATGAGATCTGTCGTAAAGCTATTACCACAACCCAGCCACTAGTGCCAGTGCTTGATTGAAATAATTGTTGCACGAGGAAAATGCTGAAAAGCCGACTACCGTGCGCGATGAAACCGCCAAGGAAATTGAGAGCTTTCTGCCAGCGAAATTGGACACACAAGGTGGCACAAGTAGCCGCTTTGCCAAATATAGTTCATCAGACATTCGCAATTTTCTCATTATTACCTCGTCTCATCTCAACCAAGTGAAAGTATTTGCATAGTCCAAAACTTGTCTCAATCCACACTATTGGATGTACCAACAATGGTGCTTTAAATAGCAGAGTAAAAAAAATCGTTCGACTATGACGTATATTATATTTGAAACTTGATCCTGTACTGTGTGGCCACATGTTTTCGAATAGACAGAACAGAGCAACTGTTTCTCCAAGATAATAGCTAATAAAGAATGCATGTTTTGAGTCCAAACGCACCGAGTTAGTTGAAGATGTAAATTTCATGTCCTTGGACGTTGGCCAGAAGTGACATGCACGGCACGGTCGGTATTTATTATTAGAGAGGAAGCTCTAAATTTAGTTAATCACACAAAGCAATTGAATCCAGTTTATAGAATCAGCATGCAGCTAGTTCTCTTTTGTTGTTGTAAGTACGTGGTGCTATAATCTCACGTCTTTGGGCTGGTCGGCCTACTCTGTATTCATTCAATCGACCGGATCGTACATTCTAATTGTCTAATTTTTACATGTACGTCAAGCTTAAAATTCAAGTCGGATTTTTTTAGAAACAGACATGATTGTAATCCTGAGATTTATAAGATTACAGAACTACCCGAGCTATACATAAGCCCTCTACTTCTCCGATAAAATGGTTCAAAATGGTTTCACAATCAAATTGTGAAATTATATGCATGATATCGTGATCAGTGAATTAAATGTGGTGAATGAATAAAGTTTAATTCGCAATAGTCGTCACTTCGGTCTGAGTGTAGTATTTCTCTTGAATCTCTATATGCAAATTCAGAATGGGTTCTGTTTCATTGACGTGTCCCACATCACATGTCCAAAATTCTGGCTACCAAAATGCCACATTTCACGCATCCTTTGCAAATTGAGTTAATGTACGTGGTGTATGTAGTATAATGCCAAATTGAATTTCTTTAGCGTGTCTGTTACATGTCGCGTGTACAATATGCGCTAATTAAATGGATACCCTATGTACTACATACAGTCAATGGAAAAAGTATTGGCAACCCCCACGCCAGCTAAATAAAATTGGCTATAACCATGGAATGCATCATACAATTGGCATGAAAATTTGTACCCATTTAGCAAATATAATGTAGTTTTCGATTATAATCATGATTTATTAATTAAAATTAGATAAACACAGTTTTTAAATAATTTGCTGGAAAATTTGCAAAATTTACCCGCAAAAAGTATTGGCAACCCTTAACTTAAAAAATCATAAATCAAAGAAACGCCAATTTTATTATGACAAACTGCTTCTAGTATTACGTAGCACCTCCCCTCGACGCAATACGAGCAAAAATACGTCGTGGAATTGATTCAACAAGTTTCTTTATAACGCTTTTTGATCTGGATGCCCATACTTCCTTCGAACTTTTGACAAGCTCGTTTTTCGAAGAGTGGTTTCTCACCAGTCCCTCTTTTCTCAATCCGGACAATCAGAATCACATCGGGAGACTGTGCAATCAACGAAAGAATCTTAACCTTTTCAATCTCCAAAACCTTGCATCGTTAAATTGGCTACATGTTTGGGGTCACTGAATTTTCGGAATATAAAATTCTTTAATAGGTCAGATTTTTATCAAATAATATCAAATTATCGTTTAGAATGATTATTTGGACCTCATTGGTCATTATTCCATCGATAATGACCAGCTACCTACGCCACGACCTAGTCATTTAACCCCAAACCATAATCGCTCCTCTTCTGTGTTTAGCTGTCATAGGAACATATTCGTTTTTGTGAACCTATTATGGCATCCGCCAGACTTGAACCATTCAATTGGCTCCGAATAAGTAAAATATGCCTATGTCAGACCAGCAGAACCTTTTTCATTCATTGGAAGTCTATTCATGGTGGTATTTAGTCCATTCCAATTTATTGGGTTGGTTCGTTTTGGTGACCCTCGCGTCAGTCGGGCTTCTGGACCCTGGAACCCCATGGCATGATTTTTGATTGATCACAATATTGCATGATATGTTGACCCCACAGTTGGTTCTCAAATTCAACATGGTTTTGGGAGCTGAAGTCTTCCGATCTCGAGTGATAATTTGCTTGATTCATCAGTGGCTCGTGGGCGTAGGTGACTTTTTCCTTTCGCACCATGGAAAAGTAGAAACTGAGATTGTCATTTTATATTTCTTGGCTACGTTTTCAATAGTAAATATGGAAAAGTATGTTTTCTCTTTGAATTTTCGATAAGAAAGCTTTTTTGTGAAAGAGACATGATTATTTCTCCCGGCGCCAATACAGCTCGTTTGGTGTCGCCATTTTGGCTCCAGACAACACAACTGTAGACTTAAAATGTCGCTAACGTCATATTTGGTCACCTTATTAACTTACCGTAATGAAATGTGGTAGCTGATTAAGAAAATTGTTTCGCGTAATTAATTTGGCCACATGTTGTCAATACTTTTTGCGGGTAAATTTTGCAAATTTTCCAACAAATTATTTAAAAACTGTGTTTATCTAATTTTAATCAATAACAAATGACTATAATCGAAAACTACATTATATTTTCTAAAGGCGTACAAATTTTCATGCCAATTGTATAATGCATTCCAACGTTACAGCCAATTTTATTTAGCTGGCGTGGGGGTTGCCAATACTTTTTCCATTGACTGTACATATAATAAGTATGGATGTACAATATGTATCATGTACTTTCACCACCGCTCCACAAGTTAATTTTATTTCACGAATTCGTAAATGTCATCGCATTTAAAATTAAATGAAGTAAACTCTGTTACATTTACATATATATGTAGTTTGGCTGGCTAAACGTAACTTACTGTTGAATATTATATGTATGTACATACATATAATCAACAATTAGCGGACGTACAAATTAACATAAGCTTAGGATGATCTATTATGTACGAAGCTGCTTTCGCTCGTAGCTCAGCAAGGAGCGAAATAAATCGAAATTTACCAGCGAACAAACAATTCACAAAAAACCGTACTAGTCGTACTTCGTATTGACAGGGTATACGAAATGACGAAATGACGAAATGTGTGGGTGGTCATATTCAGCAAGAGTTAGTTAAGAAAAAATGATACCAGTTAGCAGATCACTCAGTTGGAACAGAATGGCACATTTTTCACCCAATAATGCTTAGAAGAAGAATGTGAGGCGTTGAGGAGGTTAGTCGAGATTGCGACGGTCCATTAGCCCAGTTTTTACACTACTTTTCCTTTATGTTATGCTAATGGAGGTTTCTGCCTGAAATTGCAGTTAATAAATGACATAATGGAGGCATCCGGGTCATATACAGTCGTACTCCGTAATCGTTGGATGACAGCGGAACTTTCTCCCCCTTAACAGCACTAAAGCTGCCGCAACTCAACACTCACTCATCATCCGCCATTATCACATTAAAATATAATGGTCATGGTCACTTTCGCCAGCAGCATCATCATCATAGACAATAGTGTCCTCTCCTTTGTGTGTTTTTGCATAACAGTGTATATTTATTTAGCCTCGCATGTTCTCATTCACCCAGTTTGGCTACTACCCTGTCCATTGTATGAGCACATCTGGTTGTTCATGTAGATGAGATTTTTATTTTATTTCTTCACACATAAATCCATAATATCTTCCATCTTCCATAATATCCATCTTCCACATAAATCGTGCCAAGAAAATATTCAAACAGGAACAGATTAAATTATCGCTTTCCTGTCGGAAAATTGGATTGTATATTGATTGATTACATGGTAATTTTATTCCCTCAGTACAGTGCATGAACCTTGCCATGAAATTTACAAATTTGCAATCATTGCACTGGTCTTGGTCCATTCGAAACATCGGGTCTGATAATTCCGAGTCCGACAACAAGGCTTTATTTTTAGAGTATTAGGGAAAGGTGTGATTGCATAACGGTTCAGCCCAGGCAAGTAGATATGTAAATACAGAAATGTAATGGAGTAAACTTTATCCCAATAATATGTTATTCAATCAATTACATAAGGTTCAAGATACTTGAAAGTGGATTTGCAAACATGCAAAATAGTTTACACAATTCCATTCAATTTTAAAACTTTATCGAAATTTATTCAATGATCACTTGAAATTATCCAACTGTCAACTGCATACGTACTGTATGCTATGATATGCAAAAAATATGTATGTGCATACATGAAATATTACTTTTGACAACATTTTGGCACGCTACCTTCGCCCGTTATGCACTCATAAATATAAATTGCAGGATTCGAAAAACGAAGAAATCAAGCCAAATAAAAGCAGCCATATACGATTGACATGAACCAGAGAAACACCCGACATAATGTGATTATGGGACTAAAATCATAACAAGCAGTTAGGCGAAAGGTTTCTTATGCTTCTATTTTATTGGATTGGTTTGTGAATTTGTGGAATATGTAGATGACTAAAATATTTATGAGATGTCAATGTAAGCTGAGAGTGTATTTGCGGCCATAAGTTTGGAAGGAAACAACAACAAGCAATAATAAGCACTGTACATTGAAATCCACATTCAAACAGTCAAAGCTTATGCATTTCTTTTATGCAACTGTTAACACTATATTGCTTCTCTTCTGGTATAAATAAATGGTCATGAAGATGCCATCGGGCATAACAAGAGGAGTGGAAAGCACCAAATAATATACGGTCTCAGACTGAGGATGAGCATAACTAAAAGTTTGTAGTATCAGAAAACGGTTACTTGCTTACTTGTACGAATAAGAATTGCATATATTTACTACACCCATACATGCAACTCAAATACGAGATTGCAAAATCACTCGCACTCACTCTGGAAAAGAAAATTTGCTTATAACGAATGTTGTCGTACATTGAAATTTTGTAGCATATGTACGTATGCATGGGCAATTCAAACCTTTATCCTGGCAGCAAAATACACTTATTTCATTCCGAATCATGCATGTACTTGCTCTACATATAGGCATCATAACCAAAATAGCTTCTGTCTACTCTAATCAGCAAGGAGCTAGCTGCACATGTACGTTATAAGAGATTCGTTGTTGTAAAAGAATTCAAAAAATGGAATAGAGCAATGTATTATTTTACAGGCGATGGCAAATAAAATGGAACTTATGATAAACTTGTAATATTTGTAATTGCTAAATTAACTATTAATTAAGAGGTTGTGAAAATTATGCAAAAAGTGATTCTGTATGAACATGTGAAATAGTCTGTAGTAAATTTCTAGCTTATGGGTTTATTCTGCAAAGCAATATATGTATGCATTGCATAGTATATATTTATATACGATTACGATACGACTGATAATCCTCCCATCCATATCCGTCCCCCGAAACCCGGATTTGAACCGAGGGCATGCGACTATCTATGCGAGTAAATGTGAAGATAAGCAGAGTCGACACACTTTCCCGTTTTTCTAAACAGTCTTAAAATCTTTAATCTTTTCTTTGACTTGAACTCTCGTCAAGTTCCTCAATTCCATTCACCAGCGTTTTCGCCGTCTCGAAAATTAAACACGAAGAAGAAAATTAAAACCCCTTCATTTCATTTCTACGTGAATTCAAATACTTATTCAAATCATAGTTCAGATTTTTTTCAACGCCAGGTGATAAGCTTGGCGAGCTTTTTCTCGAATTATAAGGAATATAAGTAAATAGTTTTTTTCGCTTTTTGCTGAACGGTGATAGTGGATAAATAGGTAGACGTGGACGTTTTTTCGTAACTTGGTTTCGTGTAATTTGGTCTGAACGAGATTCACTGTTGGTAGTGTAATTTAATGTTGTGTTTGAGATAAGGTACGCTATTTTCTTTCCTTCTTTGTTTAATTTAAATTGAACTGCATTTCATTCATGAGTGTCACAGTGAGGGGGACGAATGTATTATGCAGCCATGTTTGTATTCCACTCCTCCGTTTGTACATATTTCTGTATCATGGGCTTGTGTTTCCAACTGCTTTCACCTTTGGATTTGCGTCAATGTATTTCTCGTGTAATGTTTTAAATTGCTTTTCCTCCCTTTAATGTCTTGGATTACTGGGAGCTGAACCTTGAATATGACACATTTACTTTGTGCGAGAGGTTGTAAATTGACAGTGCTATCCTGTGAATTTGATTTAATTCTATTTACTTTTGTTATGCACAAAACAGAAAAGTCAAAGAGATTAATCGAACTCGCTGGCCAAATGATTTTCAGAATACACATTTCCTCTTGCATAATTTACTTGTCTTCCTTCAAGGCAACATTTATTACCTTTATTTACCAGGCCATGGATTTTACACTTGACCGAATATATATCCTGAGGAAAGGATTTGGATGCTATGAGGATTATGCTTATCGTCGTTGAAGATGCAAAAGGCCCCACCGGAGCTTTTGTCCTTTGCATCTCTCCCGTGTTACTGTCCATGTTGAAGGCATAGGAAATGCAACGGCCAACAAATCCGGCTGGCCCTTTTGCATTTTCAACGACGATATGTCGTTCAAATTTCTGCAAGTATTGATCTCATGGGAGTGAATTTCCATGAAGTTTCCAAATTCACCAAAGAAAATAGTGCTAATATGTGGACTTTCAATAAAGCAGAGTTTCAAGCACATGTACACATTGGGGATGCATATATGCAGGAATCTCTCTCCCCGGAAATTGGCTGCTAGAGATCAGTAAAAACCAAATCAGTCAATAGGTCACATCTATTGGAGATGTTTCAACAAAAGTTAACGAACCGACTTAATTGCCGGTCGTTTTTAGGATAGTTCTTTTCTTTAAGAATAGGTATTGTACATAAGATGGATATCTTACTCATACAGACGTTGCATAGAACCGCGTGTTGCCGTCGTCTCTCGGATATTTGTTTTCACATTGTATCCCATCCTTTCTCATAGATTGTGTTTTCTTGCTTTGTGCCCATTAGCCGGTTGTCTTATTAGCAATATGCGCAGGTACATACAACCTACGGCCTTGCAAGTTGCAAGATCTTATCAGCTAAAAAATAACGATGTTTCAATACATACTATATGCATACGATAATAAATACAAAGATGTTGGCAGTTCTGCCGGACTTGAACCAAAGGGTTGTTGAAATGAATCATTGACAACGTATTGGCAGGTACGTAATACGTATCTACATTATCGCATGCATACCATTGCAGACACGGGTTGGGTGCTTCTTCTGAAAATGAACTAATCTGAAATCATCTTGCATCGAGTGTCTGCTCTGTCGCCCAACATTTTTACGATGATTTCCCTGCAAACGGGTGAGGGCGAGGACCGAGAGTCTAATAAGGACCATTGCACGATTTACATAGTTAGTTGGTGGGTGCTCGAATGCGGAGAGTGGCCTGGCTGGCGCTGGATAAGAAGGAGATACCCGATTTTCGGATAGGGAGCAGACTACGTTTTTTTTTGTTGGTTTACATTCATGGGATGAGACAAAGTCAAGAAGAAGTCGTTGCTTATTTTCGCACTTGCATAGTGAAATTTTTAGAGTCTTGGCATGATTTGAACTCTCCTCGTCATGCTTGGATGATGCGAACCTTTCCGTCGTCCTAGGAGGCACATTTATCTCCTTCTCGTCATCCCCGCACCATTCCTGCCTTCCTTCCTTATCCGACCCAATCCTATATATTCTGTGTGCGAAAGCAGCTGTCTCCATTTCCAGTTAGTGCTGCTAGATTAACTTAATTTATTAAAGGAATAGATGAAAGTGGGCCTTCAAAAAGCAAAATGTTTTGACTTCATCAATCGCAAACGTGAAATGCACACGGCAATGCAACCAGAAAGAATGAAATCCTTTTTAGGATTAAGGTTGGAAACGAATTGGTTAAAGTGTCGTGGCTTCGGGCGGCTTGCATGTGAAATGGGCTGGAAATAGAAACTTTTCTACATTATGCATCTCCGTGCATTGAAACAGGAAGCGACGGTAATTTAAGAGTCACCAAAGGTGTAATGCTTTTGGATCCAATTTAAACAGCAGAATTGCGATTGCATAAAAGTTGATTGGAATTTTATCGAGGTCAATTACCATAACGTGGCATTACATAAAGTTTCTACTCACAAGACATAATAAAAAGAACAAACAAGCGAACAATGACGTTATCAAATTTTATATAAAATGATTTTTTTTGCATACAGGTCCGTCCATCGTGTAAAAAGTAAAATAAAATAATTTCAAAATGTCAAAGTGGAGAAGGCCAGCAACCAAAACCTACGACTACAATTATAAGTAAGCTGACTTTTTGTTATTTAATGCATAATTTTATTATTGCTGAATAATATGCAATACATGTCTCATTGTAATAAAAAATAATAATGAAAACTTTAGACTGGGGGAACACTATTACAAGCCTCAGCTCGATTACTTAGAAACCAGGAAAGGCCGAGCGAAATCGCCACCTACGGCCAAGACTTTTGCAGGTAACGCTTTTTACCATTTGCTAATTGATATTTGACTCATGTAATACATTTAGCGTTAATTTCAAATGGTATCATTTTTGCAGAAAGATTTGCAGAAGATCCGATTTATGGTAATTACAACGGTCCAAATCTGCGCCGAGGATATGGAGGAGATGTTTCTGGAGAAGGCAATATTCTTGGAATGTCAAAGTTTGGCTCCATGGATGATCTTGGGGCTTCAAGCAGTCGACGACAGCAACTGTTGTCAGACTTGAACTCGCTCAGGGCACCTTCGACGCCACGTCTGGTTGTGGGCGACCGGTTGTTGGACTCGGTTGGCGTTCAAGAGGGAAAACTCTCACAACCTCTGGCATTGACCTCGACCCTGTTATCTTCGGCCAAACTGCAATCCTCGTCTGATGCGATGGAGCAATCGTCATCCGCCTCCACGAGGAGAAGGATGGTTGGATTCGCTTCGCAGTCTGCGGGGGCTGATATGGTGTCAGAGGATCCTTTCAAAAGTAGAATCAGCGCAAAGCTGGAGGCTGCAAGAAAACAGGCGGATGAAATGATGGATGACATGAGTTCGGAATCGTCAGTGTCACGTTTCCGAGCTCGTCTCCAGGCACGCAAAGAAGAGCAATTGAATAGACGAGAACAGGTTGCAAACAGCTTTGGGTTCACGGATGACGATGACGACACTGCTGCAATCCGTTCACGGGTAGCGGCGATTGGAGAACGAGCACGACAAAGACTTGCTCAACTGGATGATGATTATCCAGAGGTATGTAAATATGCTACGAATGCGGTATACTTATCATAAATAACTTTTAATGGTACACAATAAATTAAGAATCAACAATATTATTCTTTCTGTAAAACCTTTAAGTTATGAGGGTTAAGTTATGTACATGCTCGTCATAAATTAAATCCATTCACTGATGCATTTAGTCTCATCTGAAAATTTGTTTAAATGAAAAACTTTACTATGTGGCACATATTATATGCTAATAAGAATGTGGCAATCTTATTTATTCTTTTTTAATTTTGTCATTTTAAAATTTAGATTCAAATCGGATCTTCCCTGGCGTCACGACGAGCTGCTACGAACGCAGCGTCTTCATTTGCAGACGACGAAGATAATTCAAAGCTTTCTTCAAGGACAGTAAAAATAAGTAAAAGATCAGTAAGAGCTACTTACGACGTGGAGTAATACATTTTTCTGTAGTTTAATTATATCATCATCATCTAATTAAGATTCTTTGTTTGCACTCTTCTGTAAATTCTTATTTGCAATCTTTATGCTGCTTATTTCCCTTAATTATGTCCTCCCATTTCGAGACATTTACTTGTCTAACGTCGTATTCAATTCAGACATGTGTGCTTTTGACATTTATCTAAAAGTTTACACATGAAATATGAATAGACAACCTGATAATTCTTGTAAATGTTCCTTATTATGAATAAATTGAAAAATACAGCCTTATCTGGCTTAATTTTGTGTCTGGGTGAAAGTACGATCGAAACATACGGACATATATAAATTGTCTAATTAATTTAAAAGCAATTTTACATGTTATTTAATATTTGTCAATATTCATACACATAACTTGTGTAATACACACTTATTATTATGGAAGACTCATGCACACTAAAATTTCAGATTGAAAAGGAGTTCTGGATTTGGAAACGCATTTGGTACATGCACTCATGCCATGAACTTCGTAGGTATAATCCTGTACATGTATATCTCGGATACTTATTTGATATGGTTGTAAGTGGGACAGAAAATGGGTTTGGACGATTGCCGATATTCAAAAAATCCAATTATCGTTATCGCAAATTTTATCGTACCTTTCACCGGTACTACACCCGGGTGAACTTCAGCACCATAGACCACCAATACTCAGGCTCATCCCTGTTAACCATTAAATTGAGAGGATTGTTTGCACTGGTAATCAGTAGATGTGCCAAGTGCCACAAGGAGAAGATTTGCACCAAAAAATCACCTTCCACGTCAAGGTTGGTGCTGAAATTTTTCATGGATAATCCAACCAGCCAACCGATGCATTAGTTATGATTGTTTGGCTACCATTTAAACTCATAATTCTTGAACTCTGTTATTGTTCACTGCCAAAAAAATAAATCGAATTCCTGTCAGCACAATCCATCCTACTTAATTTTGGATAGTTACAAAATTTGTATTGAAGGATGACCTAAATAAAAAACCGCATCCGAACAAATCGCATCTTTTCCTGTACATATGATCGATCCTAACCACTCGAAAACCATGCTTGCGTGCATTACACATCCCTAATCCTTAATCTTTGTCTATATAGAGGACATGGATATGATCATTTAGTTGTAACACCATATATTTCGAAGAAGTATGGTTATATGTAAGTACAAAAATAATTGACGCATACATAATGAATTATGCCGGTTTAGTATTCATTCCTTGCTTTTCTTGAGGTTAAAAATTCTGGATTAAGAGATTTTTAGTCTCACAAGATTCGAAAGTTGCATGATATCAACCGACATGCATACAATTTCTCAACTGTTTATGTTTACATTGGAAAAGAAGAAACATGAGCAAGACAAAGTGGAAATATTACATATTTAATACGATACGACGACGACCAAGCAAAGTGGGAATTATGTATGTAGAATTATGTCTGCCAGTACAGATAGAAAATAAACAGAACTACTTGAAATAATCGTAATGTTTCTACAAATAATTAGGATAAGCCTTTCTGCATTTGCTTAATAAAATCCTCGTTTCCGGAATAAGAGAAGTTTCTACTTTAACAAGTAGTACTAACAATAGGGTCTCCCAAGTTTGTAAAAAAGATCTGAAAAAGCGAAAAGCTAAAAAATCTGAAATCCGCTTTTTTCGCTCAATACTTGACTGTCCCGATTTTTTATCGCTTGAATACTCAGGAGCAGAGAATGGCTGGTCAGGAAACTTTCGAGTTTCTTTTAAAATTTAAATTTGCTTCATGTTGGATATGATAAAACAACTATCTAAGATCATGTAAAACCAAAAATTACCAAAATGGGATGAAAATAGGATTTAGGTTTGAATGCGGTAGTTTTAGTGGTCGCAACGCTTTTTTTTCAGGGGGTGTGGCGGGCGCAGGTGGGGCCATGGAGTAAAATCCTCCTTCACTTTTCATACACTCACCTGCTATTGCAATATATTCCATAGGGCATCAAAATCGGGCGATGTCCCCTTAAACATGTCTCTGAGAGACTGATTTTTCACTCAAAGTAGTAAAAAGAGCGAAAAAATCATCTTAAAGTAGGGTGTCCCAACTTTGTAAAAAAATCGCTAAAAACCACTAAAACTACCGCATTCAAACCTAAATCCTATTTTCATCCCATTTTGGTAATTTTTGGTTTTACATGATCTTAGATAGTTGTTTTATCATATCCAACATGAAGCAAATTTAAATTTTAAAAGAAACTCGAAAGTTTCCTGACCAGCCATTCTCTGCTCCTGAGTATTCAAGCGATAAAAAATCGGGACAGTCAAGTATTGAGCGAAAAAAGCGGATTTCAGATTTTTTAGCTTTTCGCTTTTTCAGATCTTTTTTACAAACTTGGGAGACCCTAGTAGATTTTATTTTTGAGCAGAAAAAGCGGAAAAAAGATCGGAATCGCATTCGCAGTGCGGTTTACAAAAAGAGCGAAAAAATCGTGAGCGAAAAAAGCGATTTTTTTTACAAAGTTGGGACACCCTAATCTTACGAAACTACACACTTTGAGCCTACCATCCTTCTAGAGACTTTGATGTCGTTTCACTGGTTTTTCCTCAGAAGATCACATTTTATTAAATCCCTTTAGTGAGATTAAATATCACGGCAATGTTTTCTCTTATGCAACAAGGCTAGAAGTTTTTTCCTACAACTAAATACGACGGCATTTACTTTTTCCAATGATAATTCTGGTTCTAGTTTTTGCAGCCGTCTATACTTAATTTGTAACTGTCATTAAAATCGCATTTACTAACGTACCAACTATTTTGAATTTCACAGATTCAACTAAAGCCTTTGGTATTACTCATTAATAACATTATTCCACCGTCCATCTCAATCAGTAGACAGACATGTAAATGTTATGCATTTCCGTCCGCATCATCTCTTTTATCGCGTGGCGGTAGGCCAAATATTTTCAACCTTGAAAATTGAAAATTGCTTTCGCATCGTAAATGTTAGAACTCAAGTTTTGCTAATTCTGATACTAGAAGAGCGTGGGATAGCAAGACGTTGAAAATTGGGACATTAATATGGATTGGATTGGCCTGGCCAGGCGGAATGTTTATGGAGTAGCATATGTACGTACGTACGTATTGCTGAAACTTTTGGAGTTTTTTGAGGCCGTTATATGAATGATACGGCCTTGATCATGTCCTCAATCTGACATTTGTTCTTGGAGGCTTTGAATCCAGACTAAGTCTCGTAGGTAAACTTCGCCGTTTATTGAGGCAGCAGAAGAAAGTAGCTAAAAAGACGAGCGAGAAGAACCATTTTTTCCCTTGGCTCAAGAAGGAAGGCTCAAGTAAAGCAGGCTCGGTTACCAAATCTTTCTCCAGCATTTTTTGCAATAACCACAATCAAGTGGGCACTAATGCCGTATAAGAATTCTTGGATTACACGTCTCCACTTTCACATCTCAGCAAAATATACGTATGTACTTGTGGGATGCTTGATCTTAATAACTGAGGATATTAAAATCTGAAAATGATTGGATACTTGGCCTGGTGAAAGTGGAGCAAAGCGTACAATATTTTGTACGTATAAATACATGTGTGCATATGCTTTTGTTAAATGCAAGCACAACTTTTGACTATTTTCTAAATTGTATAATCTAACTGATGGTTATTGATTCTATTATTAAAAAGGATAGAAAATTGCGTAGTTCAAAATTTTGTATTAGTTGCACATGTAAATTTACTACACAAAGCAAATCGTCACTTATTGTTCAAAAATTTTTGTTCGTGGAGCTGGATGAGTGGAATGAAAAATGATCTCTTAAATCACCACCATAATCTTTTTGTGTGTGTGTCGTTATGTTCTCTGCTCAGGAGGAGTCTTATATTTAGTGGTTGTATCGTAGTGTCATTATTTAGAACTTTGGAACATTGGCCAAAACTGTGTGAATTTGACTTAGTTGCCTTCCATTTCTTCTATAGCAGCAGAGATTTTCAGTTTTAAAGGTTAGTGGTGAACTCAACTCTATCGTGGTCACAACCAATCTCCATCCCCCAGCTTACGTATAAATACACACCTGGCTGGTGAATTACCACTCGTGATTGTGAAAGTGATCTACCCGTTGCAACCGTTTCGGACTCAACTCACAGGTAATTCGATCAGTTCTTTAATTAGCACCTGAAGCGTTCATGCTGGCAATTAATTGGGTCTGATTATAGCAAAAAATCTATAAAAAATAGGAAGCATATGCTCAGAATAATATGCAAAACTACATGACTTTGTTTTGCATGGAACCGTCAAGTGTTTTAAAAATGGACTATTGAATGTTAAGAGGTTTTTTGAAATTTCAACCTGGTAATGCTAACTTTCTCTCGAGTCTTACGAGCAATAAATACTATTCTGTGCTTGTACATTAATTGCATAACAATTGTCTCGAGCCATCCAGGCGCATGCAACATAAGATTCGTTCGTTCTTCGGTAATTGTTTTGCAAGAGGTATAATAATCGTCTCTTACTCTGGTTTCTTGCACTTTATTCGATTGATTCGCAGACATCGAGATTATAGCTTCGAGGTAAAAGGGTATCATCTCGTTTCCTATATGCCACACTTCACAACTGTCGTCGTGTGTAACTTTTTTATACCGGTTGAGATCACCGTGAGTGGAAGAATGTCTCTTTTTGTCTTCTGACGTTGCGTCGTGTGGTTAATTATAGTCTTTGAGCCCCATACTACACACTGCTGAGGATGAGAACTGTGAGTATTGCAAACAATTTTCCCCAATGTCGTGTGTCCTCTCGGTTGATGAGCAGCAACAAAAGATCAGACAAATATAAACTTTTTCCATAATATGCACGCAGCGTGGGTTTACCTCTCTCACCTTGACTCACTAATCTGCTGCATGGCTGAGCTCCGTTTATTAACAACGAACGATGTAATGAAGATTTCATTGTTTTAGCCAAATGAGTTTCTCAAGCTCATAATCGTTACTTCATACATAAGCAGCCTCCGATTAGGCTGGGCTTTGGGGTGCTGTTGAGCATGGATTTGGCAAATGCACTCTTTAAATATTTTGAAAGTGTTAATTGGACGAAAATTAATTGTTAGATGTTGAAGAATATGTATGGAAGGTATTCTCGGTTAGGCGGAGGCTTTCTTCACCAAATGCACAATTTTTGGCAAGAGTCCATGTTTATTTTATGCGCTACTAAACGCTCGGAAAAGTGATTTATGATTCTTCGCATCATCAGTTAATGACAACAAGAATTAAATTCATTTCGTGGAACAGTATAATTTTGCAATATTGTGATGCATCAAACATTATGATGAGATGTAAGTCTGTAGTAGCCTCGAAATAAGTAATTGAAGCATCATAGGACATTCAATGTGTCCAATTTCTTAAGTGTGAGCATATTCTATTATGCAGTTATCCATCTAAATTTACAGATCCCATATTTATGCTATGCTCTGGTGAGTTGTATAATTACATTGATGTCCTAAATTGCAGGTTCGATATTTAATAGTTAACGATGGGAGACGCTGAAACTGATACTGGGAAAAGTTTTGCTGGAGAGGGCCCAAAGAAGAAAGCACTAACCCAATTTTGTCACTGGGCGAGACCTAAAAGTGCATTATACGAATACAACTATGGTAAACAGAGAATAAATATGTCATTCTGCAGTTCCACCCATCAATTAACGGGTTAATTTCCTTTGACAGACTATGGCTCCTACTATTACCGCCCAATGATTGATTACCTCAACTCAAGGTCACAGGGGGCACGAGCCGACACGGTGAAGCCGCTCTTTTGGGAAGAACGAGCCCTTAAGTCGTACATGGATCGCAGCCGACGCACCCAATCGTGTCGGGTGAATAAAGATACAATCCTGCTGCAAAATATCCGAAATAGCAACAGCCACTATGTCGCCCATAGCAAGTCTTATGCAAGAAAGATCACTGGACTCGGCTTCTAAGCTTCTCTTCTTGGGGCAAACAACCAACAACTTTTGTGCATAGCTACATAGATCATCGTTCGTTATGCACGAGTTTGTCAGCGTACTGTTATTTCACTCCAATTCACTAAACAAGCAATATTATGTGATTCATTTTCGTACAATATAGATCCTTCATCGAGTTGATCACCAGCAGCATAAACTCTAATCGCTTTCTGTCCATCCAAAAACTTGCCTTACTCAAGAAATTTATTCTAAAGACTTTCACCTTTTTCCAACTCTATCGCGCAACTAGGCGTGTAACTTACAAAATATTTCACCTCCCTTCTTTGTTTTAATCTTGTTGTAGAGGAAATAAAGTGATTTGAAATGTTGTCCACGTATAGAAAATGTTATATTGCAGAAAAGGTTATCGGAATTAAATAAAGTCAATGTTGTTCCCATTTTGATTGATTGGTTGATTGATTGATTGAAGTTTTTATTAATGGTGTCGTACGAGCGTCAGCACAAGTACTGGTTTTCAGCCCTGGACACCCAGCGACAATCTCAAATAAAATTTAACTAATACAATGTTCTATAACTATAAACTAAATAATACATACAGTTGCTTTTACACTGTTTCACGAAGACTTAAAATATAATCTTTAACAGAGTCACAAAACGTTGAGTAAGTCATGTCTTTGAATGTCCAGGTTTTTGGGAGGGCATTCCATAATTTGTAGGTGCGATATGTGAGGGCCCGCTTACGGGACTCAGTCCTGTGCACAATAGGGTCAAGCTTCGGCATGGATAAATTCGAGGAAACTCTACTGTCGGAAAAAGAAAGCTTGCCTAGAGACCATCTCTTATAAGCATTTTTAAGAGTTACAAACTTCAGTCTCTCACTTAATGTCAAAAAGTTACAATCGTCACGAATCTGTGTCATTTCAGCCGAGTTGCGAATGCTCGAGAAGGAAATACTAGTACTCTTTTTTGTTTTCTTGGCAACTCTCAAGTAAAAATAAATACATAGGTATTTATCGATTTTTGCTTGTAAGGTGTCACGTTTAGTGTCATTATGTATGGCCCAAATGTCAAGGCAGTAATCAGTCAAAGAGTGTAGGTGTGCATTAACCATGGCTTTTAAGGCCTGCAGATTTAAGTATCTCTTGACACCATATAGGAATTTAACTCTACCGCACAATTTCTTATAAATTGAGTCAAAATGTTTCTTACTCCTTAATGTACGTACATACATAAATACGTATTGTATGTATTTATTTTTGTAGTTAATACACTCAAATATTTTCTTAGAACGAGAGGGTATGTATGCATAGATATTTATAGGTATTTGAGTATCTACATATTTATATATATTCCAATATCATCTATAAGGACTCATCACTTCTCCACTTATGCATAACCAATTATTATGCCAAATTCTTACTAACGTACAACGTACATACATGTGGATACTTATTTAGTTTGTGAGCCATGATATTTTATTTCTTGGTATATATCTATATATACTAATTTTGAATATTGCAAAATTTGCACGTCAGGAGGACTCGTATCCAAATTTTAATGAAGGTATGCATATGTATGCATTTTTATTGTATTCATAACTATATGTACAAATGCAAGACTGACATGGAAAAATTTGGTTATAAATCAGTATGTTTAGTCTCATATGACAAATATTGCATGCACATATACGATGATACATACTTGCCATGCATGCATGTTGATTTAGCTCCAGTGATGCTGCATCCTTAGCGATATACATGCATAAGTACATTCGTTTGAAGGTACATTATTTAGCATCATCAGAGATCAAGGATGAATGAACCCTGGGGTGTAAAATCTCCAGCAGATGTTTGTACCTTATTAGTCAAGTTCCAGTTCCAGCAGATGTTGTCCGGTCCGAAGAAGACCCAACTAAAACCAAATCGTGCAATCGATAACCAATACTCATAAAGGGGGCATTAGACAAAGGAAAACATATACCGGAGGATCAGATTAGCGGTCAAACTTTCCTCTTCAATCTTGCTCAAAGCCAAAAACAGGTCTGATAAGTGGGGAAGTTTATCTGAGGTAATACAACTTTAACTTTTATTTGCAAATAATATCTCATCCCAATGTTCAAGGATGTCGTAAAATCTGTGTCAGAAAGTTTCTGCCTCATTTCGAAAAATGTATTGTGCAACGTAGCATGAACGTAGGATGAACATTTCTATTAATCAAAGTTGAGAAATTTTGGGAATGAGACCTTCAATTAGTATAATTAAACTATTTAGTGCCATGCATACGGGGGGAACCAAAAGCAAGGATTTCCTATTAATGATCAAGAGGAGAAAATGTTCACATTATGGATATTTCAATATTCTGAATATTATTTATGTATCTTGAGTAATTGTTAATGCGTAAAAAATAAGATGATGACATTGATGACGCAGGGAAGAAAAGAGATGGGTTGTTGGAATTCTGGATCCAGGTCAAAGTTCAGGCTGGATAATATCCAATTACAGGCTCCTATGAAGCATCTCAAAGTTTAATCTCAATGCCCATCTCACATGACATCCAGTTACATCATGCGTAATATCATATATTTATATGAGAGATATAAGTATGTGTAATATGAAGCATTTGTTGTTGAGATAATAATTTGTTTTCCAAAGTAAACTGAGCACAAAACGAAGAACTTATTGCCCAAGTATTATTACCGATAATTTCAACATCAAACATTTTTTGTAGTATAAAGTGGCCTATTTTCAAAGTTAGGATTCTTAGACTTCTTTATTTGCAGTGCTGTCACTATGGGACAGATTTGTCTAGCAGTGATTTTTGCGATCTTCTTGGGCTCAACAGGTGAGATTTTTATTCCCATATAGCATGATATTTTGGTACCAATTCCATTGCCCAATGTACACTATCATCTGAACTACATGTATTTATATGCATATACATGTTTTTATCTTAATTATAATGATCACCGAAGGGAAATAACATTGCTAAAGTTCAAATCAAAATGACGAGAAATCTTACGTCATTTAAAGTCTTGCGTCATGTCAAAGATTTTCATTTATTAACGATTTCAGAATTAAAATAAATTGTGATGTAACAGGGGGAGCCATGGCTGGAATTCATGATAACTCTGTCGCCTCCAATGAATTTCCCTTAATAAGCTCAACCTACAGCACGGAAGGAACTCTGTTTATTCCTTACGCGGAAATTGAAGGGATATAATTTTCGACCCCATAAAAATATGGATTTTCCCCGATAAAATATGGAGTTTCGCCCTAAATGATATTTGCCCGAAAATAGTACTTTTTTTGCCCCATAATAATCTTTGGAATCCCATTCATAAAATGACTGGTCACATAATTAAGAGCAAGTATAAATACACATATCTAACAGTAATTAGAGTTCGCTGATCAAAAAATTATATTTCCACTCAAGTCACAAAACCATATCACATTACCTGGTTAACCATTTGTCGTATACGTCGTATCACGTATTTGAAAAAATCCAGATTTCTCAAAGTTTTCCAAAATGCGTGTGTTTCTCTGGCATTTTGTGGAAAATTCGATGGTGAAACGAGGAGTTTTTTCTATATTTTTCTTCGCAAATTTTGGAATTTTTCCTATACCGACCAATGGTAAAAAGTGAATTTTTCGTAATTTTCGGCAAAAAACTCAAAACTTGGAAACTGGTTGAAATAAATATTGGTCTTTTATAGAAAATCATGGAAATTTAATTGGTTGCTACAAGATGTAGTTACAAGATTCCTAGACTTTTTAGTTTGTTTCCGTGGAGTGAATGTATTAGGATTATGTAATGAGGTTGTCCAAGGATGGGCCGTCTTTTAAAAATTATTTAAAATTTTCGAGTTGGGGACAGGCACGCATTTTTTGGCGTTGTCACCCGTTGTTGGGTGAGTGAAAAATTATTTTTCTGTTGAGTTTTTCATTTTTAACTCAAATGCATATTATGTGATATTGAGGTGTCCACCTTTTTACCGACATCAACTTACCGACGCATTATTTACCGACCAATTTTTTACCGACCTAATTATATAGCGACTAAATATTTACCGACTTAATGTATAGAAAATTATTTATTAACATAAACATTGATAAAGTATGAAATACACTTAGTTGGCTTGGGGAGTAGAGGAAAAACCCGATGTTGGTGGGTTGGGAAAACCTTTACTTGATCCGGATAGGCGTCCGAGATCACCATTCGGCCCCTTACAGGATTTTTGTAAATAAAACGACCTATCATTTAAAATATAAAATAATTCTTCTAATCCTCGTTGACTGGGGACAGCTCCCATGATTGATGCCGCATTCCCGCGTTGAACTGCCAAACTGATCCGTTGAATGAGAAATGTTGTTGACATTGGTCCAGTGACATCCTTCATCCTCCTCCCAACATCTTGGATGAACTTCAACCCTTCCATCCCCCATACTCCTGATGTCTCGACAGCCACCGGAACAAAGATATATTGTTTTTCAAGTTCAGAGTAAAGTTTGTGTTTTTTGGTCTCGGCTAGTTTTGCTGCTGTGCCAGCATGTCTAAGTGTGTGAGAGAGATAAGAGGGGGCAAAAGTGTCTGTACATGTAAAGTCCCATATTAGTGAGCGTCCCTGTTTGTAAGGTATTAGTGTTAGACCATCCGGTCTTTTTCCATCTGTCCTACAACACCCTAATGGTTCCCTAATGCTTGGTATGTCTGCAGAAATTAAGGCTCTCTTTATTATGTCGTTACATTGTGTATGTCGAGAGTGCCTGCCAGCACTTTTTTTACATGAAAGGCCATGTAATCCTAGTTCATCTATTTGTGTACCACAAACACATTTATGGGGGAAACACAATTTTAAACCTAACCTCAAACCAATTGCAATCCTAAAGGAATTATCGTCTAAAAGTGTGCCTAAATTCCTGGATGGTAAAGCTTGCAACCATGCACCTGACTCTTTTGACCGAGATGCCAAAATCCTAGCGGTATTAATTGGGGTGGTGGATGAATCCAGGATACGTGAACATACTTGATTAAAAATTGGGATTTCCCATGATGATTGAATAGAGGAAATTGTACTGCGAGGTAGTTCATCACAACTAATCGACTTCCACAAGTCTTGCGCCTCGGTCACAAGTGAATCGGACAAAGCAGTGACATATGAGGGCAAAATTAAAGAAACCAAATCTGTAGTGGCAAATGAAGATGCAAGGAAGCATGGAGTTGCTAAAGTTTTCGATTGTTTAATTCCCAAACCTCCTAATTTAACCGGCAAAGCTATTTCTTCTAGAGATAGAGGATTAATTTGGCAGTTTGTAATCTGTTCTAAAGTATCATGGAGCAAAGAATCGAACTCTTCTAGCAAGTGAGGAGATTTAAAAATTGGGGCTGCCCTCAGTAGGTATACTAATCGTGGAATCGCTAAAGAATGTTTCAAGAGATAATACGCAATATGGTTGGGAATGGAGTTTAATCGACCTGCCATATTAGAAAAAGCGTTAATCTTTTTGCGAAAAACGTGCTCAATTGATTCATACGTTAAAGGTGCACCTAAAAGTTCAGCATTTTCTTGAATGATAACCGACTTAATTATTTACCGTGCACACTATCCAAAAAGACCAGATTAGAGGAAAAAAGTCCACGAACACTTTTCTCATGATATTTTTGCATATTCTGAATGGACATCAGGTCGAAATTTCTACGTGACGACATCGTTCCCTTTCGACATGGGACAATTTTACTTGCGACGCACTTTTCAGGCCCGGCTGAAGCTAGATATCGACTTTCACCATGTTTATTATGATTTCTGATCTTTATTTCTATTTATTGCATTACGTCGATAAATTATTGGGTCAGTAAATATTTAGATCGGAAAATATTTAGTCGGTATATAATTAGGTCGGTAAACAAATGCTGGTAAAATAACCTAAATCGTTAACGGTATAATTTTTTAAAATCATTAGAATGACAATTTGTCAGTTTTTTAGCCCGAGTCAGGGCTTATGGAACCGTCATGTCCGTCCGTCCGTCTGTCCGGCACGATAGAGCCAAAACGGCTGAACCGATTGACTTGAAATTTTTACCATATGCATATTGGACAAAGTTAGGAAACGAGTTCGAAGATGGGCGAAATCGGTCAAGTGGTTGACCGGTGGGGGTCATCGGAGTGGGTGGGGTATTATGCACCAAATTTCAAAATTGTCGTAGAAGGCTAAAATTGGGTACAGAGGTTGCTAATGGCTCCTAATAGATAAAAATGACTTTAAGTTTGAAAAATTTTCATCTTGAGGGACCCTATGGGATGACCCATACTGATTTTTCAAAATCGTCATAAAAAGCTGAAATTTGGTAGAGAGGTTGCTAATGGGTCTTAATAGAAGAATATGACGTGGAATTGGTAAAATTCTTATCAGGAGCGACCCTATGGGGTGACCCATACCGATTTTTAGAAATTACTTTAAAAACATTAAATCCGGCAAGGTCATACCTAATGGCTTCTCATGAAAGGATATGAAGTTAAAAGTGAGCGAATTTTAACCAGAGTGACCCTGGAGGGTAACCCATACCATTTTTTAAGTTTAATTTTTTCCATCTGAAATTTGGTACGAAGGCTAAAAACCACTTCTTGATAGCAAATATAGCTGTGGAAGTTCAAAGTGGTAATATTATGTCGGTCAATTCGGAGAAAAATTTAGAAACAGCTAGGACTCACGGAGTCAGGGACTCTGTCCCTGACTCGGGCTATATGGAGTCTGCACTGTAGGTTTTTTAGATAAATAAACATTTTTTTATCTGGAACTCGAATTATCCTCCTGGCTGTGGTCGCTATCTTCATAAAAATGTGTGCACAAATAAGTGTAGAAATATACAAAAGTATCAGGGGCAGCAGTGGTCAATACCACATAATATGCATTTGAGTTAAAAATGAAAAACTCCACAGAAAAATAATTTTTCACTCACCCAACAACGGGTGACAACGCCAAAAAATGCGTGCCTGTCCCCAACTCGAAAATTTTTAATAATTTTTAAAAGACGGCCCATCCTTGGACAACCTCATTACAAAATCCTAATACATTCACTCCACGGAAACAAGCTAAAAAGTTTAGGAATCTTGATGTAGTTATGAATTTAATATCGTATTCAAGGGAATTTTTGTGTGGGAATTATAGTCTCACAAGGGACACTTACGACCTGTCGTTTGAGTTCAGGGTACTCACTATGTTTTTTAGAATCTTATGGGATATATGGGTCTTTTAGGATTATGTGCTAAAATTTCAAAATAGTTGTAAAGAGCTGAAATTTGGCATGTAGATAGGTCAAATTGCAAAATAAATTAACCAGAGGTACCCTACTGGGTGACTCATACCGATTTATAAAAGTTGTTAGATTTATTTGGCATTTTGTATGATGATAATTCCAATCCATATTTAACCAAAATAATCCAACGGATAACCTTATTTAAACTTAATCATCTAATGCCTGGTACTTCCTTTATATACCAATTGATTTTCACTTTCAATAACTTCTTCAGCTTCCTGTGCAGTTAAATAATGTTGTAACAAACTGCCAATGTGATATGGTTTTGTGACTTGAGTTGAAATATAATTTTTTGATCAGCGAACTCTAATTACAGTTAGATATGTGTATTTATACTTGCTTTTAATTATGTGGCCAGTAATTTTATTAATGGGATTCCAAAGATTATTATAGGGCAAAAAAAGTATCATGTTCGGGTAAATATCATTTAGGGTCAAACTCCATATTTTATCGGGGAAAATCCATATATTTATTGCGGCGTTTAATTACATGCCCAAATGAAGAGCCGTTTGCAGCATGGATGGATGACAAGGGTAGAAGCAGGATTGACTTTTATGGAGGTAGAATTTTTGCTTTCACCTTGTTGCGTCTTCGTAATTCTATGTTGTCCGATCTGATCTCTCGCAGGTTTTGTGATAAAATTATTCATGTGGCATTTATATTATTTCTACCAGTTAACTCATTTTGGTTAATTATGCAGATTAAGTGCCAATTTTAGCATGAAAACACGTAATTTTGACCTTTTAGGAGTTTCTAAGACTTTCCAACTCTCGAAATTGAATGAAAATGGGGTCATGCGAAAAGTTGTGCCCGTGACCAATGAGCAATATACGAATAAGTTGACTTGTTTCGAAGTTAATGGAACTGCAAATGCCAAAGTTACAGCCCAAAGTGTACTCCCAGATACGTCACAATTTCAGGTGAACTTACTAATAATTCTTGCATTGTTTTCTATGATTAAACCTGGTAAAACTAGCTACACTGGTCCTAAGTAAGTAAATGCATTGACGTACATATTTTAATGTATCACTGCGATGGTACAAATGTAAATAATTCCATGTGTCCATTGTTAAATTTAGAATAAGATATATATCTGTAATCCGTAACGGCACGGATACATGTATACATACATAATAAGCATGTTGCTCCATATATGTATGTAACATATGCATGCATAGCGCACTTAAATCAGTTATACGTTACGTACAGTAACAAGCCTTGTTATTGCCCTCTTCCGTTTTAATTAAATCCAGCTTTATGACTCTATTTTAAGGATCTTTGCCTATGAAAGTAATTTACCAAATTGTTAAGCAACTCTCACAAAGTTAATAAGAGTGACTACTCAACTGCTCCTCTTGAAATGTTTTAGTTCGTGGGGACTGAGATTGTAAACAGCGTAAAGTGCAAGAAATACGCCCTCGTGGAGACCAAAGGACAGAAAGTTAACAAGTATACGTACTGGGTGAAAGTGGAGGTAAGTCTTGCTCTTCTGACCCTCAGTCCCAAGAGCTTCATCAGTTTAATATCCTTGCTTTACGAGTAAATATTTGTGGTAGTAAAGTTCATTGTCGTACATGTTTATCTGAAAAGTAATGAATACATTCGTGTTTTGCTCTTTGATTTAGCCTTCCCCGTTAGATCCTGACATATCGCTTGGTACTCCCGTCAAGTATGAGATGCGAGGTATTATAAAATTATAAACTAATTAATTGTAGCAGAATAAACTATTTATAATTCTTTATAATTCACCTGATGAAATAAAATAGCATTTAAGTTACAACCTATAATCTAAATTTAGGTTACAACACGTTACTGGGATCCCATTACGACCACTACTACTTAATCTATGATTGGTTTTCTCCGGAATTACCCACTGACGATGTCTTTCAAGTACCACCCAGTAAGTTTTTGGAAGTTGTCTCATTTTCACTCCTACCGGAAAGTGCATGCATTTGTACATAGCATACAAAGCAGATTCATATGTCGGTACGCAATGGCTGTTTCAAGAGTTAATTACTTTACTTGGCTACAAACAGGCTTACTCACCCTTCCAAAATTAATCATGTTTTATTTTAACGCTCATGTTCAATGGAACAGGTGTTGCAAAGGGTGCGTACCATCTAATCATCTAATCAAGTTCAAAGTTGGCCCATTCAGATGCTCGAATCTCGTAAATATCTGATTGAAAAACACACAAAATCGTTTCACCAAATTCATGTTCCTCTTCTCTGATTAGAAACGATTAGTAAAACTTTCATATTGAAAGTTTTAATTTTAATTATGCTTATTAGATAGTTAAGATCTTAATCAAAATCTTATGCTGGTCTTACCTTAGGTTTTGCATGCATTGCTAGGAGAAAAAGTTTTTCCAAGGGAAATCCTGAGCAAAATCCAAGTGCCTTAGTGTGACACATAATAATGCTTAGTTTGGAACCACTTGGGTCATTTTAGTGTTGAAATTAAATTGTTCAGATGTTGATTCGTCACGTTCATAGTGATAAAAGCATCCTTTACATTTGTGATATTTTCTCATCAGTTCCTATAAATTCTCGTACTCGTTATTGTTCGTGCGAGTGTGAATCTACATAAATTTGTACGTATTCTCGTTACAATTAATGAGAGTGGCGATGATCAAAGAATTTATATTCGGACGGAAGAGGTTCGTGATGTCAATGCGTGCTCGGAGTCTTTGCATAGTGCCCGCATTAATTTAATTAGTAGTTGCGATTGATGTTTCGTAAAGAGCGTAGATTATTCGGATGCGGAATGTAATGTACGATTCCAGGAAGCAAAGTCAGTTTCCGTGTCGCTATTATTAAAAAGTTTGACAGATTTAAAATACTGCGAATTCACAGACGATGAAGGTGATACATAGATATTTATAGGTCTGAGCTGCGGTGACTTCCCTGGTCCTGGCGTGTCTCACCATAAAACGATCGCAACGTTTAATCCAATGAAGGAATTCATCCACAATGAGGATCGTCATGTCCAAACCAACTTTGAAGAATTCATCAATACCCACAACAAACAATACAAGCACGATCGAGAACATCATCATCGGCTCAATGTTTTCAGAAATAATTTCAGATTCATTCACAGCAAAAACAGACAAGGTCTCACTTTCCGTTTGGCAATTAATCATCTTGCGGATAGAACTGAAGACGAACTTCGGGTAAGAGAAATTACGGTTTTTACCTCACTTTTGTGAAACTAACAAGGGAACCATAAGTGCTGTCCCATCTCGATTTCCTTTCGGATAGTCTTAATTGATAGATAATTTAGTGTAACTTAAAGTTTGTCATAGAACATACGGTGCAAAGTCAGGTTTTCGCGAAATATTTGGCGAGAGCGGCACCGAAACGTGCAATTTTTCCAATGCTTTTAACATCATTTTACAGCATTTGGAATGATGAAATGAAGTTTACAAATATAAATTATATACCCGACTATAATTTCATGTTGATCGCCAATATGCAAAAAACGATCCAAACACTTACCATTTTATTCAAATCGCGAAAATCTAGACAATTTTCTGAATTTGAATTTCGTCTTTTTTGGAATTTCGACATAATTTAAATTTCCAGCTTCTTTTATGCATTACAAAAAAGTTTTCAAAAACTATTTTTTCCTTACTGCAACACAATGGGCGAAAATTTTCAAAAATTGAAATTCACCATTTTTCATGGAAAAGTTAACACGACCAATGCTATTCTATTTAACGTATTCTTCAAAATTGTTGGCTATATTTATTTTTGCAGGTTGTAAAGAATTCTGGAAATTTGTAGCGTCAGCTTTTAACTTATTTAACAAAATAACTTTTCCATACATCGTTGGAGATTTTAAGCTTTTTGGAAAACGAAAAATTTTCATCTGGGAGGGACCCTATGGGGTCATTCCACTATGGTGTCTATATAGAAGGGCATAAATATAGGGCGCCCTATATTTATGCGCTACAAATTTGACGCTACAAATTTCCAGAATTCTTTACAACCTGCAAAAATAAATATAGCCAACAATTTTGAAGAATACGTTAAATAGAATAGCATTGGTCGTGTTAACTTTTCCATGAAAAATGGTGAATTTCAATTTTTGAAAATTTTCGCCCATTGTGTTGCAGTAAGGAAAAAATAGTTTTTGAAAACTTTTTTGTAATGCATAAAAGAAGCTGGAAATTTAAATTATGTCGAAATTCCAAAAAAGACGAAATTCAAATTCAGAAAATTGTCTAGATTTTCGCGATTTGAATAAAATGGTAAGTGTTTGGATCGTTTTTTGCATATTGGCGATCAACATGAAATTATAGTCGGGTATATAATTTATATTTGTAAACTTCATTTCATCATTCCAAATGCTGTAAAATGATGTTAAAAGCATTGGAAAAATTGCACGTTTCGGTGCCGCTCTCGCCAAATATTTCGCGAAAACCTGACTTTGCACCGTATGTTCTATGACAAACTTTAAGTTACACTAAATTATCTATCAATTAAGACTATCCGAAAGGAAATCGAGATGGGACAGCACTTATGGTTCCCTTGTACGTCGTTATTCGCTCCAATGCATCGAGTATGCATGATATGTGTAGGGAATATATAACTGTCTGTCTCTCAGGTTCTCCGAGGCAGGCTTACCACAAAAGGATCAAATGGTGCTTTACCTTCTCCAAGCTATGACAAAAGTGATGCCAAGGATCTTCCTCCAAGTTTTGACTGGAGGCTGTACGGAGCTGTTACGCCGGTGAAAGGTGGTGAAAATCTCATCAAGCTACACATATGCATTCAGTCTGAGAATTAATGCATTTTTTACGGTTTTGTAACATAATTTGAAACAGATCAAAGTGTGTGCGGATCCTGCTGGTCTTTCGGTACGAAGACATTTTTCTGTACTTTGCTATTGCCGTTTACTAACTGGTCTCTTACACACACTTGTACTACCTTCCACAGGTACTATTGGTACTATTGAGGGAGCAAATTTCTTGAAAACTGGAACACTCGTGAGATTGTCGCAACAGGTACGTGATTCAGAATTGGGTCAGTTCAAGCGTAGTTTAAACAAACAAACTGGACATCCTATAGTTCAGACACGACACGTTTCAAATCATCCGTAAAGCATATAAATACAAATTTTTGATGGATTATTTGGCTGATTTTGAACTTATCAGGCCCTGGTTGATTGTTCTTGGGGATTTGGAAACAATGGATGCGATGGAGGGGAAGATTTTCGCTCTTATCAATGGATCATGAAACATGGGGGCGTACCTTCAGAAGATTCATATGGACCATACCTAGGGATTGTGAGTAGTGGTTAAATTTATTGATTTATTTTGTGTCAATTTCTACAAATACGCCAAAAGCGATGATAATACGATGCCCTTGTAGGATGCATATTGTCATGTTCAAAATTCCACGATGGCAGCAAAGATTACGGGTAAAGTGCACAATTCTAAAATTTTTACTAAAGCCTGAGCATGATTATAAATTAGCATTTTTATTTGTTAGGATACGTGAATGTGACATCTGGAGACTCCAATGCTCTCAAATTTTCAATGCTTAAGAATGGCCCGATATCCGTTGGAATTGACGCCTCGCACAAAACTTTGTCATTTTATGCGAATGGAGTATATTACGATCCTCAATGCAGTAAGTCTTTACCCAGTTCTCAACTTCTCATCACTTAATAAAATGTTCATTTACGTGACTAACTTTTCAGAGAATGGAGTGGACGATCTTGACCATGCTGTTTTACTCACTGGGTAATTCCGATCTTGGGAAATTTAATACATTGACTCATTCATTTAACACCAGCAATGATTTATTAAAGATCATCTTCATATTTTTCATTATTTTTTACATATATGAATAGATATGGGACAATTAATGGTCAGGACTACTGGCTGGTAAGATTTTCAATGCAGCGAGTTGCATATCTACGAATTTGGGGCGATATGATTAAAATATTATTTTTTAGATAAAGAACTCCTGGTCGACCTACTGGGGCAATGATGGTTATGTTTTAATGAGTCAGAAAGATAACAACTGCGGTGTTTCTACTGCTGCAACTTACGTCACAATGTGACGTAATGTCACGTAGTGTCATGTGACATAAACGTCACAATGTCACAATGTGATTTGTTGACAAACTTATGTTTACAAACTTAAACTTTTTAAACTAAATACTTTGAATCCCTCTTTTTTTGAGTTGAACACATTTTATTAATTTCTTCTTACTACAAAAATAAATTTTATAAAATTATTACAATATTTATAACACTCGAGAAATTATTTGGTAAAATAAAGCATTGATTGCATACAGACTATAGCTAGATATCTTCGCACCCTTCATTTCAAAGTAGTACACACAAACATAAACACATTCAACAACACGCTAACTTAGGAATTAGGAATTCTAATTGAATATATCATAACATAAAATTCTTCAAATACTAATGTCAAGAATGCATAATGAACCTTCATGCAAAGCATACATACAACAAGCATTTGTCATTCATGTAAACAGTAGAATATGTATTTGTGGACTGAGTATTTGCATAATTATTTGCATAATTTCCCATATGAAATACTAGTAATAAAGAAGATATTCTATGAATGGCAACCCTACAATTAATTTTATCGTTTACAAATTGTTGTACATAATTGACGTGAGCGGATATTTTGCTGCAATTGTTCAATTCAATTATGCCTTTCACGAGGACAGTTGAACAAAGTGCATGTTCGCAGTGTCTCCATAATATATGTGGCAAATGACTACTCGCATTTATGCAGAATGGAACTGCTCGCTTTCCCCTTTTCCGTTTCCCGAAACTTAATGAACCAAATTGTTTTGCTATTGTTTGCGCTTGTCAAGGAAAGTCAAAATATCAAGCATATTTAGTTAACAGGCTGGCTGGCTGGCTGGCTATCATCCTTGCAATCAGACAGAGTGACCCGTCATAAAGTTTTTGTGACAGGATTTCACTCATCCTTATTACAGCCATAACATTCATAGCCTACTGCGGTATACATATTATGTAGGTATGTATATTTGTACACGTACAAACGAGCAAAGAAATCGATGTAGTAAATATTCATCCAAAACATTTCCTGACAAACATATTATTATCCGTTTCGACAAAACAATGCTCCAAGGGTCAAGTAAGGGTCACAATGTGATTTTCATCATTGATGTTGTAACGCGTAATTCGTGTGACACTGGTCACAGTGTCGTTAATCTCAACTTTATTCCGTAGCTATATTTAAAAAAGAATCCCTAAAAACAATGCCATGCCACTCTCCCAAGCTACATATTTACATATATAAGCTCATCTGCTTTCACATTTCTCTGGAATATGAATAAACCGAAGCCACAAATAAATATGAAGAAGCTCTGCAGCATAACACTCGTAAAAGTTGATGTACCGGGAATTTAAAGCGTTGTTAAATTCGAACTTTCCCCATCTTCTATACAGCCGTTTGTCGAAAGTAACCATTAAAAGTAACCAGCTGCCCACCAATGTACCCAGCATGAGGCTTATGACCATTTCTGACACTTGTATTGTTATGACTTGTGGCCGTACTACTTGTTGTTGTGTCGTTGTGGAACAGATAGTAGCGAATGTGACCATTATTTCGTTCTTCCGAGTGGGAAAAGTCGGTTATTTTCCTCGCCGCTGAAGAATTGGGGGTGGTGTCGGTTTCGTGGAGCGTGAGTGTGGTCAGAGTGCGATCTTGATCTGTTTCCTCAAGTTCATCATCATCATCCCAAAGGTCTTCTACGAATGAGTCAGGAAAAGAAAAAATGCTCCCTTCCTCCGCCGCGTTCGTGGAGCACATTCGTTCCATTTCTAGATTCGTCTGATTCTCGATCTCTTCCAATCTATTTATTTAATAGAAGTGATGCCAAATTGTATTAAGGAAGCCTCATGCCGTTATTTCATTTTATAGTCTCGTAATAAAAAAAAGTGAACTTGAGTGCTCCAAAAATGGGACTATATACATACACATTACAGCAAGTGGGAACATAAACGTAATGGCTCTCGTGAGAAGATATTATTAAATTATTTTTCTGAACGGAATCGATATTTCGGATTCAAGAGTAAAAAAAGCGAGCCTATAAAAAACGAGGTCCATTTTTCGAACCTTATACATTTTTATGTTATGTACAAATATTTATCTGCCGTTACTTATGTCCTAGATAGGGAATCTTAGATATGCCTTACCTGTTCCGTTGACGCCATATTAAATACAGGATGACCCCGTGAAGTCCGAAAATCAACATAATAACGATGACGGGCAGTCCAACGTCTATGAAAGTCCAGAAAATGTCTTTAGTTGTTCTTTAAGAGCCAAAAGTATGGCTCATGTAGGGTCGAGATGTTTAAGCAGTGGGTGCAAGTGTACTTATTTACCTGAGAAATAAATTTGATCACTCATCGGATGTCTTAAAGGCCACACAGACGGATCATTTTTTAGCATTTGTTCGATTGACACATTTCGTTTCGCCAAATTCCGAATGTCTACATGGAATTAAGTACATAGAGATAAGTAAATAGGCATAAGCACTTGGATACATAGTGTTGGATGCAATTGACGTTGCTGTCAAGGTCGGAGAAAAGACCTCACTTAAGAAAGTTTTAGTTCTCTCCAGCCCAAAAAGACCAAGCATAAGTTTCAATTACTTGATCGGATCAAAGAGACACTCTCCAGCAACAAAGCCCATAAATTCCGTTGCCACATATTTTTGGAGAAAGTTTAGACATGTACTAGTTTATAAAGTTTATACATGCATATGTACAC
This sequence comes from Folsomia candida, assembly GCF_002217175.1. Lineage (NCBI taxonomy): Eukaryota > Metazoa > Arthropoda > Collembola > Entomobryomorpha > Isotomidae > Folsomia > Folsomia candida. Next base: position 9,099,917 of record NW_019091193.1, on the reverse strand, counting down.
ACCATTGCAAAAAGGGAAACTTCCCAACCAGCGGTGATCAAGTGGGGAGCAGTACAGCCAGCGAGTCCTTGACAGGGAATCAGGGAAAACATGCCCCACGTCGCAAATTACGACCGCCGTCGTCGCATTCCGAAAGGTCAGGTAGGAATTTTGGGGGACTTCCGGGTCTTTGCAACCAATTACTATATGCGAAGAAATCAGAACATAAAAATATTCAACATAAGATGTGGGCAAAAACTTCAAAATTTACAAAACTAGAAATTTTGGTAAAGGATTTTACCTCGGTAATACGCTAAAAATCCACGTTTGGGGAATGCTAGACGACTTTGAGGATTAAGTGTTATGTTTAGTTGGTGGGTTTCAGAAAGGATGGCGATTGCTGAAAATGTAAATTAAAAGGAAATAAACAGAGCTGACATAATTCCCATATTATTATTATATTTCACGTTTTCATAATCATGCTCGACCATTTTAAATAATCCCATAAATGTACTTATAAATAATTTCATGGAAGTCTGATCTGGAATTATATAGTATCAAAGAAATGAGTTTGCATTGTCATTACCCGTTCCTTGATCCCCGCAGGTACTCAAAAGCTTAAGTTGATGAGAATCTGTGACAGAAAGCTCGTCCCGGCATTTCCCCTTGTCTTTAACTAAAATAATAACCAAATTACACACTCATATTTTGGCTGTCATATCATTTTATGCTCCTTTCAGAGTAATTTCTGACATGCAACTTTTTATGAGAAGAAGCACTTTACAATAATCTATGGTGTCTCTTTCACGGATTCGTGCCGTTCTTCGTCTCTCGCCAAGAACGGTCTTATCATAATCCATCACGGTGTCATGTTCCATGCAAAATAAGCGAATTACCTCGGAGTGAGATCTCACTTCAACCGCGGCAACACTCACTTTCCACCTTTCTTTCCCACTCTCCTGTCTATTTTTTATGCGTTCTTACATTTTACTAAAAATTAGTTGTTACATGTAAACAAATAAAACTATAACTTATGTCAACTTCCGGTTTAATGTACAGAGTGTTTTGATGTCAAGTTGGTGCAAATAGTTGAGGAACATTACTCAGTGTGTAACTTTTCAAGTAAGTGTGTAAGTAAAGTGTTTATTAAAGGGGAGAAAATGGATATCAATTCACAAGATAAAAAGTCTGTTAAAAAAACTAAACTGCAGTATATGCAATAAAAAGTTCAAAACCATAAAAACACTGAAGAAACATGTAAAAGAAATGCATACAAATTTTGGACAACACGTCTGTACCTTATGCAAGAATAAATTCAACTCCAAAACTTCATTATTGAAGCACAAGAACCGGAAAAATTGTACCTCTAGTCAAAATGGAAAGTCCAAAACCAAGAAAAGAATCAAGTGTGGATATTGTGCCCAATATTTTGAAACACAAATTGCTCTGAGCCTGCATATTAAAAATGAACATTACGAAGCGGCGTATACATACAAGTGTCCGAAATGTGACAAGAAATTTAAGAATCAAACTGGGCGATCAGTTCATCAAAGTAGAATACATAATTCGAAAAAAAAAATTTGCATGTCCATCATGCCCATATACTTGCAAAGCATCCTTTAACCTTAATCGACACATTCTCAATATGCATTCAGAAAAAGCCATCATAAAATCGGAACTAAAAAAGTTAAAAGTTTCACCAGCAGAGTTAGGCCTTCAAAAGTATCGTGAATTTAAAAAAAATCCAAGTGATAAAAATATAATTTGTACCATAATAAAAAGTGGATACTACTTGAAGTTGCTGAAGCAACAGTATCGGAATCTCGAGCCTAAAAGACTTACGACCCCAGTTAGACTTGATGAAGTGAGTGGACAACGCCACAAATAAGGATGGGGTTATAAATCTGATGGAAACGACCAACCCATTCGTTATGAGCAGGGTATTCCGACCCCGGGTTTTACTGGGTTGGGGTTTTGGGGTTTTACTGGGTTTTACTGGGTAGTAAATTAATAAAACCCAGCGGGTTTTACTATGTTAAAGGGGTTTTACTTGGGTTTTACTCGGGTTTTACTAAGTTTTATCGGAAATTCAAATAGATAAATCTATAGAATCAGTTTGCAGGTGCCTATATACCTCGAATTAAGCACTCTGATTAATATTCCGTACATTTTTCTATTTATTTCGAATTTTTGTTTCTGATCTAAAAATCATAATTTGTAGCTTAACTTGGAGTTTGATCAAATTCGTATTTTTCTTGTGTTCCTGTCATTATGAATTGAAGTTTTTTGATAAATCTTGATAACATTCATTAATTTAACAAATTGACGTAACATTGTAAGTTTTATTATTTCACCCCAAACATTGAGTAAAACCCAGTAAAACCCCAAAACCCAGTAAAACCCCGGGGTAGTTGTTTTCAGAGTAAAACCCCGGGTTTTTCCGAACCCTGGTTATGAGCAATTGACAGAGGATGAACAAAGTAAGATGCATAACAAATGCAATGATGAGATGATATTATGTGATGTGATATAATGCTCTCTTTTCAAATATATACATCTACTTATATAAATTTGCAGTTTCATCAAAGAAAATATATGGTTACATTTGGCGAGATCCAGCTAGTTTTGAGGTTGTAAATGTGTATTTTGGCTTACACGAGGAGGATAGCAAGGAGGCAGCAAAACTGAAATGGCAACAAACTCTACACTCAGCCAAGTAGGGATGTACAGATAGGTAACTTTCTCAAAAATATTAATTTGTATTACATTCAACCCAAATTAATTAAAGCATAATGTACTATCTCTACATTTTGTATGTAGGAAGATGTTTCGGTCTGGATATTTTTTCGACCATGAGGAGGCATTTGAGGTACCAGGGATGGTTGCTACATCAAAATGGGTTGCTGGACAACTAAAATGGTTAACCCGGAACGAAACAGGGTCAATCTGCTCCGTCAAGCCGGAAGAATGCTACACCTGGCTTGGTGACTACTTGGAACAACTCCGACTCTCCCTGCTGTCAATAAATGAACTTTGGCTCGACCATAACCAAACTGTCCAGCTTGTCGACAAAGAGGAGCTTATTCTGGCGAGAGGATTGTTGGAGAAAGAAAGAGGTGACCGGGCTGACATTGTATTTGGGTTAGTAATTTGACACTTAATGCATGTATGTACAATATACCACTTGTAGTAATAATCATGCTCACTTTGCTAATTATTTAAATTATAAGGTTTGAAAAGAAGATTGAGAACCTAACGGCCGAGAATTCAACGGTGACGGCCGAGAATTCAAAACTTTCACTCCGTCTGAAAGGCCTGAAGAGGAAGAGAAAGGATTCCCGGAAGGTGAATCGTTTACTGCTGGTTGAGAGACGTAGAAAGGGGCAAGTAATTTAAATTTTATAATTTGTGTGCACTATTAATATGTTACTTAAATATGCATATTTTTCAGGGGAAATACTGACGTTCCCAGTTTCATCCCCGTGACTTTCAATCTTGGTGCAGACGATAACTTGGTGCAAGGATCTCTACCCAATTTCGACATATTTAGGGATCAGTCGGCAGACGACGACGAATCGAGTAGTGACGATGATGACGAAGCGTTGCAATATGCAAGGGTGTTAAAGGTGAGTGATCTCATTAACGTCGTCACACGGGTACTCGACCGCTCCGATACCGAAACAGTTACTAGTCCTACTGGTGATAATATTACTCAAGAGACTGACGAGATCAAACAGACTGAATTTAGTGGAAAAGTATTTGTAGTTAAGTTAGGTGATTAATTGTTAAAGATATTTTTATACTAGCCAATGAACTTGTTTGGTCCTATTGTACTTAATGAATTGTAAGAATTAATAAGTGGAATGATCAGAATAAAATGGGAGTGATACATACTTCATACTTTCCTACCACTTAAACTCATACTTACTTTGATCCGTGCGGATTGAGATGTCAAAAAATATTAAGAGTATTTTTTGTTGAGGCACATGCAGTCGAAATTCACATGGTAGATCACCCGGGTACAAGTGAGGGTAGCCCGGGTTCATCAGAAATCCCTCGGTAGCAGGAGTCACATCCACGTTGCACTTGGAATGCGAGGTTGCTAAAAGACAGAAAAATTATAGAACAAACTTGAGCATTTCCAACAACAGTGCTTATTCTCGTATGGAATATAATTCAATGAAACTTCAATGTACACCATTCCAAGTACAGCATTTCTACTTGATAGGAGAAAGTCAACACTTGTTATTCTGAATGTACAGCTAACGTTGAATACAAACTGTAACCTTGAACTTTTAGCAAACTTTCTGCATACGCAGGAACAACTTCTTCTTAGATTGGAAGATGAACACAATCGGTGTAAAATTTGATGATTTGATCATGGAATAAAATAAACCTGCCAAATCGCTTTCGTTTCATTAGACTTTGCATTAGGCTCTTATTTCTCCGAATGTGCAACAAACTCTCCATGCGAGCAATGAAATCTGACCAAGTTGTTTCTTGAAATCCTTTAATTAATTTTATGCAGTGATCGAATCTCTCTCCGTTGTATGTACAGCTCGAGTACTGCGGACATACAACCATTATGCAAATTTCTATTATTGAAGTTTGGAATTCACTCCGATTATAATGAATCCGAACAATGGCAGTTGGATGGTAAACATTTGAATTGGAACAGACAAGCAAATTCCTGGAATATTTATGCGAGAAAAGGATTTGAGAAACCTTAACTTTCTCCAACTGACTCTAAAGTTAAAATTTTGGTAAAAAATTCAAACGTAGCTTTGAAGTGAATAATCTCACGGTCAAAGTTTAGGAACTGTGTGCATTCTAACCTACAACATTTTCATTGTGTGTCAAACTCAAGGTTATACGTACATATTTCCCTGTGCATCACAACTTTTGTTATTAAATAAGTTTTAAAGCGGTTGCAACATGCCCCAAGCGAACATATTATTGGACTCACGCATGCATGCTAATAATAAGAAGCACAATCTGTAACAACAGAGATTCAATATAGCTCGATATTGTATTATATAGCTTCGCCCAAAAATACCCATGAAAATTGTATTCGATATACATATGTATGTGCATGGGTAGAAGGGATATTCATTAAACAAATAAAGTGGTGCTGTTGATCTATTCGAATGCTGAGTCTACGCACGTACTCGATTATGTGAGCCGCCTACATTTAGACATTGAGAACACGTAGAGAGGAGATGATGGATGACACTTATCATTTTCCGTAAAAATGAAAATTTAAACAACATGACCGATTTCACACACTTTGGTTATAGTTGCTAAACTTAAACGCCTCTCAATAATGGAAACCTCGAACGAACGGAGTCACAGTCGGGATACAAAAATGGATCAATTCGAAGCGCAAATGAGCGCACATGTTCAACTCAATTTCGTCCGAGGAACCAATTCAGCCATAAACTACCCAAACCAAAAAGTACTGAAAGTACATCAACAACTGCTTGCTTCTTCGGTTCGGGGTTCGTTTAGTCAACCATTCATTCACTCGTATGACAGGATACAGGACAATGAACATTTTCCATTACTTATTCCGACGTAGCTCCTCTCCAAGCAGTTGGTACCCCTCTCCAACCTTTTACCATTATTTTTTCTATGAACACACTCTCTCGTCCTTCCAGAGATTCCAATTTTGGCAGGTTTCACGGATCACTCACGACACGCTTATGACACCCACCACCCACCCCAGCCCAGCTACGTCAACAGCTGTACCACATTATTTAATCGAATTGGAAAGTTATTAATAATTATCCACGATGAGACGGCATAAATCATCGGGATCATCAGCCACCTGACAATATGGAATTATTTATGTTGGTACGAATGGAAATTAAAAATTAGCCGTACAAGTACGTAAAAGTACGTATCGTAAAGCAGATGCAATGATGGAGTAATACGTCAAAATAATACATTGGTTCATTCAATTACTTTGATTTCACCATTTTTCGCTTCATCAAACACGATGAATTAAGTAAATTATACGTACATAGGTACATACAGCTAACGTACGAGTATGTAGATGACATGAATGTACATTTTGTATAAAAGCATAACTCACTACGTAAACATAAGTTTTGTAGCAAGTTTGTTTAGAAATATGAAAGGAAAAGAATGATAAAAATCCCTTAAGGAATTTCAGAAGAAATAATTAAAGAATAACATATGTAGTGGAAATGCGCAAACATTTTTGAGAATGGTTTTGCCAAGTGCTTCACCGAATAAAGTATCTCTTGACTATTATAGCGTTGTATTATGCAAGTTAAATAAACTAAGCACACAATCCAACGCAATAAATACCACGAGGGGTAATTAAGAACATGATCAAATAAAGAATACAAGTTTCTCAGAAATTAGCTAATGCACAAGCGTCGAGAATCCTCATCCAAACGGTTTGCAGGAAACCACAATATAATTCTCTCTCCGTAGTAAGTACTGAAGACTGTAAAATGCAGGATAGGAATACACACAGTCTTCAAATATATATTTTAGAGTTTTACTGGAACAATTTATAGCTCAACTGCAAACTGTCCCCTTTCTGTCGTACCATTCTTAAATGTCGTCATAAAATGAACTGATTTAAAAGCATGGAAATCTTTCGTCCTCCTATAGGAACGAATGACAATGATCTCATAAAGTTATTACATATAAGGCACACACAAAAGATAAATTAGAAAACGCTGGTCCCGGTCCCCTGTGTGGAGATTTTATCGTCAGACCACCAATGAAATCACTTCATGTAGTATTTATTCGTATATTCTGTGAAAAATACGGCCACCATGTGTTCATACAATGTGTAATAATTCCTTTAGTTCTGCTCGGACCTGAAATAAATACGGCTATTAAGTTTGAAAAATAAATCGGATTTATTTTTGTTTGCTTTTGCATCAGACTTGGATTACTTAATTTATTCAGAGCACAAGAAGGCTGATAATGAAACCCTTTTTCACCAAGCATCTGATAATCATGGAAAAATGTTTTTCAACATATACGATAATAAATCTAACGCTACTAAATTTCATCCCTTGTCCAATTTTAGTGTCGCACAGATCCATATTTACAGAACGATTATTTCATAAAATTTTACGAGAGCAAAAAAGAACGAATATTCAGACCTTTTAACGTGGGAGAGAAAGTTCTGATGCACACAACCTACGCTTTTCGTAAGGTTGTTCTATAAATAATTTTGATAGCATGTACAAAGCACGCCGCTTTGGCCGTTTCTAGTGCAGACCCGTTGAGACAACTGCTTTTTCCTCAGCCTTATACATAATTGCGTAGCGTCAGTGTGGGATTGCCCCACTATGCACAAAATAACTTGTCGACTCATTGGTGCAGAAGTTTTCTTTGGTGTTTTCTATTTTAAAAGAACGAAAAACGAAAGAGATCATTAAGTGAGACTGTAAATAAATGTGTACAAAGTCTCGAGTCGGTATCTCGGGGACAAACATTACTTTAATAAAACTGGGCTGCAAAACTTTCACAATTTCAGTTTCTATGTAATATTCTCAGTGAGACAGCATGGTTCAGAGAGATGAAAAAATATAAAAATCCTGTTAACAGTCAAAGAATCATACCACAAAGGGGACATTACGCACAGCTCGTTGTTCTACCATTGATACATACAGCATAACAAGTTTTTTTTGCATAGAGGACTTGGTGACTCTTTCGGTAAGAGTCTCGTTGCACTGACTGAGAAGTTCTGCATAAAATAAATTCAAAAAAGTTTCTCATGTACTATACATAGTTCCTCCACTTATTTTTTCTTAATTTTCTCAAAATACATACCTTGAAATTTTTATCAACCACATAGAAATCTATAGACGGGTTACTTGAATTTTTCTTGGAATTTAAATGAAGTCCAAAGTTATGAGCTAACTTTAAATCCAATTTTAAATAATTTCAACTTTTAACTCTGGGGCTAGCTAACAATTTGTATCTATGAAAGTATTTGCATACCTACTCTGGCCGAGTGTTTATGTAGAAACCTCACATGTCAAATGCAGAACGTTTGCTCACGTGAGAGTTATGAGAACAATGTAAGTATTTAATGAAATGTTGACTTAAATAATAATAGCTAAATGGAACAGAAAGTGGGACAGGTTTCTAGTAATAATAATACGAAGGCAGTATGGGTTGTGCAATTATAATGACACTTTTCTCGGGTAACTTCCGCCAGATGCACGGTTCAGCCCTGTTCTACGTACTCACCAGGGATTTATATTCTCCAGATTAAAGATAAACTAGCAAATAGAAAGAGTTGCTTTAACATTAAATTATCTGAAGATTGACACAGGATTACCAGTAAAAGTAGTCTCGCCCAACGACCCGGATGTGTGTTGCAATCCTTCTCCGCCTGCCTAACATAACCTACGAGTTCTTGTCCCTGGGATACAACTCAACTTGTGCTTTCTCATTATTATTGTATTTATCTACGACTCGCAGCACTTTACCCCACGACAGATTCATTACACATATGTAACTCCCTTGTTTTTATTTCTTAGCTCTTGTGCCGTTGTGACAAGTAGTTTACACAGAGAGGAAAGTGTCACAAAACTGTACCAGTTGTACATGTGCATACACACACGTGCTGGTCCATAGCTCGGGTTGTCCATTCATCAAGTTATAGCATTTAACTCTTTTGGGAGTTGGAAGGAACTTTAAATTTATGAATGGGTCCTTATAAACAATTTCCGGCCCGGATAGTGGAAACAGGACGAATCCATTCCAAACCCAATTTCTTTATAAGAGTTGCATTTATGCCAACCAGCTCCATTTTCAGTTCCACTATTGCATATTGAGGAAAAAGGAACAAGGACGTGGAATGAAGAAATGGGAATTGGTTCCTTATGGCCACTTCTTCCTTCCTCTCAAATGCCAACTTTGGTTACATGTAGGAAAACTTAACTCATTGTTACTATTCTACATGTCAGACAAAATTTCCCAAGAAAATAAACTGGAGAGATAAAGAGAAGAGAAGCCTACATTACAAAAGCAGCCTGGTAATGGTTCGGTTTCTACCGATGTACACATGCCTCACCTGCAAAAACTGTACATATGTATTGTATATACACGCTTAAATATGTACATAGGTATGCATGTATAGGTGATGTTGGTAGTAAAACACTGCTTTCTACCAAAACATCACTTATCTTAAATAACATTATTAATTTACAGAATTTGATCTTTTCCGCTGTCTTCAAACATAGCATTAAACAACGCTTCAAGAAATTGGTAGGCGTATGTAGATATCAGCTTACATACATATTTATAGAAATAAAGATCGGTGCACAGTGTTTAGAATGTATCAAGCTAGCAATCCTTTTAGCTTGTTATTTTTTTAAAGTTTTCATTCATAAATATCAGCCCGGTGTTCACTTTGTTGGTTTTTGTAACAGGCTTTACATAAGAGGTAAACATGCTAATAATAGGATGAACAAACGGTGCAGTGGTTGCTCTCTTTCGATGAATACAAGTGTTGGTGTCGAGTGAATTGAATTGAATATTTTTATTCCATAACCTTTGCTAAAGTTCTCCTCGAAGGGTTTACAATGGAATAAAATCTTATGACAGACTCAAGATGGTACTTTTAGAAGTTCACCCAATTCTCAACTTTCTGAGCCAAATCTCATCCACTCACTCGCTCCTCTTCGCTAGGTGCACAGATAAGGATTGTCTACCGAAATTCCCATTCTTTAAAAATGTTTACGTGCTTGCTGCGATCTTTTTCCACTTTTCACTGATCAAAAATACTGTGCATTTGGATGGATCGACCAAATCTATATATATGCCCACTTGTTAGTAGCACTACTGTTGACAGTCCTGTTCTCATGATGTCAGGAGAAATGGGATAAGTATGATACATTGTCGTGTTGAACACTTTGTTTTCGTGGGGATACCAAGAAAAGCAGCTTTTTTGTCCGAATTTTATTGCTTCCATATAGTACATGCACATATATGTATACGGAACGTTACCGATCTTTTACATAATAAGGTTTTTCTGAAACTTGATCCTTAGCTTGATCCTTCGCCCAGAAAAATGTCAAAACAGGAACAAACATCGTACGTACCTATTGAAGAATTGAAGCAGATATATTTCACAGCAATTATTCCATCTGGCATAAGGTGACAGACTCGGCTGAAGTCCTCATCTTGGCCGTTGCTTTGAATTAAAAGTACTTCGCACTCGGATTTTCCGCTGCACCTGAAATATTAGTTTATTTTATTTAGAACATATGAAAATCAGATACATAAATATAGAAAGTTGAAAGTCCTGATCAAGTTTAGACCTTATTATACATAAATTAGTTAACTTTGACCTTTCAGACTTATAATCTCGGATAGAATGCCATTTAAAATCTATGCACACCTAAATAAACAGAGCTTTAAAGATTACTGCCACAGAAAAAATATAGTACTGCATATGTGCTTAGCTTTGGGACAACAACTTAAAAAGAATATTTTTTATTACACTAGTTGATAACTTATTCAAATTTAATACATTTTCCTCCCCATCCAGAACAAAATTTGTCATTATTGTGCAGCAAAACTGAACTACTCAAGATGTTACGATTCATATTTACGACTTGGTATCATGTCAAATATTATCGCCTTATTCGTTCATGGGTACATATTCTCACCCTAGCTCATCATGGGCATGGGGCATAAATATTCACTCTCAATTTGACAATTCCATACTTTTATATTGCTCTGTATTTCAATTTTATCAGGAACATTACACCTCAGGGAACTGTTCTGCCTTGTCTGATCAATGCTAACTCAATTTACCATTTGACTTCCGCAGCCTCCACCACTATTCCTATCCGGAGCAGGGAACAATATCCAGTACAATCAAGGGGAATTACAATGAATGCCACCAAGTTTTATGTTCATTTTTTATGCGGACTCTGTTCACGTCATAATTTCTCGACTTTTGACAGCTATTCAGCCGAGTACAAATGGGAGCATATCTAGGGAAAGAACTTTGTTAGGTATCGTCATCGCACAATGGAACCAGGCACATATGTATATAAGATAATTGCTTATTGCACAAGCTGCTACCCGTTTCTGGATGATACTCACTCACTACTACATATAACCATACATAAGTCCATGTCAGGCCACATTTGGTATATAAGATCTCTATGAATTCAAACCTTGTGCGTATGCAGCTTAAATGGCTCTTGTCTGTCAGCATAATTTCTCTATTTACACATGGACATGATATGTTCCCGTGTCAAAAGGATTTGAGCTCGACAAGATTGGTGGAATAATAATGCGAACAATGTAACAAACTCGCAAGGTATCGTACTATATGGAATGTATGCGACATTATTGCGAAATTGTCACCCTAAGAAATAAAGCTTGTGTAAAATGGAAAGATTTTTTCCTTCTGCAGTACTTTAAGTACTTCTAAATTGTGACCTTTCCTAATTGAATTTAAGACTTTTTCTGGAGGGGAAGTAACACTTAACTGATGAATGCCTCTTGTCGAATTGTATAACTTCGTCATTTCGTGATTTTTCTAAAAAGACTATGCACGAAGAGAGAATTTTACCTTCTATTGAAATAAGTTCTCAAATCTTTGAAACGCCAGCCAGGCTTTCCGGCCGTTGTTCTGTCCGACGGCTGCGTTTGAGGAGGCAAAATAGAAGAGCGATGAACTGCACTACTCATCAGAGTTTGGTAAGACAAACACTTGTTTCGAAATTTCGCAGGAGAGTCTGTCTGGAACGTGTCTGAAAAGTACTTTGAGGACAAAAGTGACCTGCTTTCACTACTCTCGCTCTGAACGATTGGAAACAATGGTTGATTCCAAATTGTGGAACTATCCAAGAAATTCGTCTCGTACAAGGGCATTTCCAGCACTTTTTCTGCCGTGAAGTTTGATCCCGAAGGGAATTTGGGTGGAATTGTAGGTCTTCTTGGGTAGTGGAAGAAACGGCGTCGGTTGGAAGCATGAGAAGAGTGATCTGGGTGCCATTCAGGCAATGTGTTCACTGGAAATGGTAGTTGGACACTTTCTTTTTGCAACTCGTGAGCAAACTTTAGGTCCAAGTCCCACAGGCTGAAAAAAAGCATGCACATATTCAGCATCTTCATATGTTAAGCGTCATGTCTTATGCATTTCATATTACTGTAGGGAAAAATTTAATTTTGAAAATAATGCAGTGTAAAAAATGTTCATATGAAACGTCATCATTTTCAGATTTTATTGTACGTGCATAATTTTCTAACATTCCACAAAATCTAAATGAAATACTCACGAAACGGATGGTTGTGATGAGGGAATAAACCGATGATGCTGATGATCTTGTTGCTGGAAATCACGTGGGTCGTCCAAAGGGGAGGAATACTTTATCCTTGAGTGAATTACTGCTGCAACTGACGCCTCATCGGGACCACTTGCAAAATATCGGGCTTGAACGATGGCGATCTTGAAGTTTTTGTCAGCACATTTGACGATTATCCGATGGTGACAACATGCTCGGATTTCACGAACAACTAAACACATCCAGAAATCCATTAACGTTTCAATTGAATCTTTTCAATTGAATAGCTATAATCATATCAATTTGCACGCCCACGCCATAAAGAGGGTGCTAAAAGTACAATGCAGTATAAATGGATATGTGTACGTGTTTATTTAATTCTGATTGAAATTTTGTTGCCATTACATATGTATCTTCAATTTCCTACGATTTATTGTTCACGGACATAAATTTACTTCTCGGTGCAGAAATGAGAAAAATTTACAAATATCAATATTTCTTAAGCAAGCTTTGAAATCTTTGATGCCAGAAGGATTAGGGGTCATACTAATACCAATGGAAGATAGATGCTAATCCTAAGATCGAAATTAATGACTGGGATTTGCAAGCTATGTTATTCGATGAACCTGCACGTGAACAATTAGTAAGCATAAATATTCGATACATATAAAGTAAAAGCAACATTTTGCAACATGATATACATATTTGCGGAAACTACTTGCGTACGTATTGCTTGGGTAGAAATCTATTAAACTTACCAAACTCAGGACTCGTTAGAAGTGGAATGGATGCTATTATGAGAATCCATAAGAAGGCCCCAAAGACCATCACAAAGAAAGATCATTATTTCCAACTTTCTTCTGCACAAAAATTTTTGCTGCCACCACCACTCTGCTCGTTGATGAGCAAGGGGTAACTTTTCCTGCGTAGACCAATTTTCTTTACAACTCAATTTCTACCCTATTTTGAGGAACATTCGTCTTTGTGTAATTCTCATGTATTTCTTCACATATTTGCCACTGCCTCCAAGGACTTGAACCATTTCATCGTAAATAACTCATTTTCACTGATGGGTCGAACGTTTCCTATCACAAAGGGTGGTAGCTCCGTCGAGAGAGCGAGTATTCCATGGACAAAAATAGTCTCCAAGTGTACCGTCGTGCGTGCTTTTGATTAGAAAGGGAAACCAAGTTGCTTGCTTTCACCGTGTGCACTATGCCTTCCCTCACATTGATTACATAAGTGCAAGTGTTCTTGATACTCAATGATGAACTGTAACTTTTACTCCCTCGTTCCTCATCCTTGATACCGCATTACTTTGGATGAAAGGTGTTCACTACTCGGTTGTGTAAATAGCTCAAGATCAGTGAAGTAGATTTCTTCTTCTAGGACGACGACGATAGCCCAAGACCCCCAGATCCAGATGATGAAAAGGTGGACAAAGGGCTTGGTTGTAGGTACGGGCTGGCTTACGTACAAACAGAGTCATATATTTTCACTTCCCTCCAGGAGCCGTCGTCGTACCCTCGTGTCGTGTTAGTATCTCTCCTATTACCAAGAATAAATGCTTATCGCGTGTTTTGCCGGTGGGTGAAATACAATGAACCAGCAGGATTGGAATCACTCCTTCCTCGATTTCTTTCTCCAACTCGTGCTTAAAATCAATAATCGATGAAGCTGAGGAAAATAAAAATTTGTTTGCCAAGTTTTTTTTGGCCTGTTTCTTTCTTCTCTGACTTTGTCGTTGTGATTTATAAATAGGTATGTCTTTGAATTAGAAGCTTATTTTTGTGTACAAAATTAGATGGCAATATTATTACATATAGGCTAAATTGATGAGGTCATGTGGTAGACCCTTCAATTATTAGTTATCAATGATTTGTCGAGACTATGTAATAATGTATTCATTCATTACAAATACACTTAATATTTTATATTCCCTTTTATTAAATCAGAGCACTACACTAGATATTTATGAATGAGACTGTAGAGTGGATAATCTCGAAATCATGTCTGTTCTGTTGCACTATAATTTAATCATCATCATGTGAAGCGCACGTTCATTCAGACGTGACAGTCGGCACTAAACAATAAACGGTATTGTCATTGGAAGATGAAAGGGCAACTTTCTTATCTCACGAACAAGACTCGTGTTTTCCCAATGAATGAATGGTGTGGTTAAAGGATGGAACTTATCCAACTTTTAATCTTGATTGTGGCTGTTTCCACTTGGACACTGTGTATAAATTTCATCAATCAAATGTATTCATTACTTCATTTGTGAGACAATCTCATAAATTAGATGGGGACATAAATAACTGTGTAAGCACTCATTTGACTACAACACCCCAAATCTAGCCAAACCATAAACGTTCCCAACTGTTTATTTGTAAAGAGAGAAACTTGGAGGCTCAGAGAATGTTTAGACTTTCGTGGTTTGGTTAGCTCCTAAACACTGCTGCTGCTGTTGCTACTACAAGTGATGTTGAACAGAGAAAGCTACTCGGCCGGGTGTAAATTATAAGTCCACACTATATTTGAATTGCAAATAGACAAACCAATCAATTTCAACTCAACAACTGAAACAGTTTCCCGTCATGATTTAAATTACTGGTAGACCCGAGTTGTTTCGTACAAAGTGTTGCCCCATGCTGTTGAATCCACAAGAGGAGCAATGAAGTAATGTATATGCAAATTTCGGTAATAATACTATGTCAAGAGAAAAAACTCTGCTTCTCTTTCACCACAGTGGCGGACCTGGAGTGTATGTAGATCCATCCGACGAGGAAATGTTAACCACTTCTTTTTCCCTTTATTCTTTCAGCACTGAATACTTTATTGACAAACAACTAACAAATCGATTGAAATGTTTCTTTGAAATTCAATGTCAATGTCACAAGTTTCTGACTCGGACGGATCTCACTACATTATTATTCCTTCGTCATTTTCTATTTCACGAAAACCTTGAAGCGCGTGTATTGTATCAAGCCTGACGACGCTAACTCAGGTTTCTCATTCTTGTTTTTTACTCGTTGACGATGGATCCGAAAGAATGGATACATGCCATTAACTTTCCTCCCACCACTACTTCAACTGCACTTTGTTCGAGAAAGAAAACAAGTGGAAAGTGGTGGTTTTATATTCAGGATCAGTGTAACTGCTACCACTACTGGCTCGGCACGGGCTAAACGGGACGGATGCAGTTGAACGTGCACTGAAACAAGAACTAACCACTGTCAATGCCAAAACTGAACGACAAGGAGGGAAGAAAGCCGTCTGGTATGTACGGATGTAGTTTATCGTATGATTCCTATTTCGTATGATGGTTGGGCTACAGGGAGACAGTGTACATGGGGGATGATAATGCCCCTTGTTACAAAGTAGTAGGGTGGATCAAGTAATGTGGTATAAAACTTGGATCCCGTATACCTACGGAAATTGTAAGGAGAAAACATATACGACTTCAATGCTATGTACTGGATACCACGGACAGAAGGGAGTTTTCCTCGTTCGCCATAAATCCACTCTATTTCTAAATTTCGGTCTGCAATCCTAATACAATCGGGAGTCGAAAAGACTCGTGTGAATCAAGAACAGGGTGGAGGGTAAAATAGTTAGTGAAGCTATCTCACTATCAGTTTCTGTGCATACATGTCTGCTCGAAGGAACGAACAGATTGATGGGTCATCCATCTAGCAACATTCCTTTCAAAATTATTTAGAAGTTAGGCTGGACGATTGCTGGAAGTATCAGACTCAACATAGCGTCATCGCCTGGGTCCTTTTGGTATCCCAAAACGCAGTGATCTGTGATGTACGTTGGGTTGACAAAAGCTAACCCACATCAACTACTTACCCGGGCTTGCTTACTAATAAATGCATTGGGATTGGGACCAAGTAGACTTTTGGGCAAAGATGAAGTTGACGAGACTGAGGAGAGATTGTATGGCAGTAGTGAATACTTTGCAAGTTATTGGTTGAGTCCTTCTCGTAGAAAGCATAGTAGATTTAACCGTGTCTACTCCGATATTATTATGTACGGGCAAATGTGCATCGGATCAGGGTGGCTGGCAGTCTGGTTGAGGAACGGATAGTTTTATTCCCTCAGAAATTCGTAGGGAGAGCGAGGGGCAAAAAATCGAAAAGAGGGTTGGATTGGCAAAGTATACGAAACTTCCCTTCCAGTTTACAGTCACTGCTCTGATTTCAAAAAACAGCCAACACTGCATGGTCTCAGTCTCTCTCTATTCATTCATTCAACTTGAGCCAAAGGACTGCTGCACTACGGTGTTTATTGTATTATTATTGTTTTATTTTCATTCTGAGGTTTACCATCTGTATTCTGAATGTAATAATATGCATTCACTTATTACAACCATTTTGACGTTGTAATAAAATATCTGAAGCTGCAATTTAACAATGGTAATAATGATGAGTAATGTGTCCCATTCAACATGCAATGTCAACAGATACATATCGTATGTACACTCGGTTTAAAATTCCAAAGTGGTAACATCTTTGTACAATGAAATATGCAGAGTGTACATATGTAGAGATATTAGGGGCGGAATGTCAAGGTTCCAAGCTATATATGCCTAAATACATTGAACTAAAAGAAGCCATATCTGCTTAAAATTATCCATGTTGCGTAAAAGTCCTGTTAGAAATATATGTGCACAATCAAAAATGAAATAAAACGAGATTTCATGAGTTTCTCCTCGCGAAATTCCACAGCCAATAATAAATACAGACAGATGCACTTGAGATTATTTAGTGAATGCGCTTCATAAACAAAAAACGTCAATTCTTCAATAAATAAGACAACGCGCAATGTCATATGTACATATATTTCTTTTACTATCGAGGCTTTATACAGAGGGAACAATTTTAAAAATTCAGCAGCAATGGCGACGTTAGTGGGGCTTGACGTTATAATAAAAGCACTAAATTTGTCCTGGTCACTTTGGAACAAGGCAATTTCGAGACAGCCTACTCGATATATTGGGCAACCACAATTCGCCGCGGTTTGGGCCTTTTTACCAATAAACGAGTGATGGAAATTTCTGCAAAGAAAACAGCCACAGAAATGCTGATGCCGCACACCCACGCAAGGAACACTCCCTTCAGGATATTCAGAGTCAGTGTTTTGTTTGTATTGACCACAGGGATGTGGGTATTTTCAGACGCCAGTTTCCTGGTGGAGATTGATTTCTTACCATCAACATTCTGTAAATATTACGTTCAATTTGTGATGCCTATGTACACATACTTATGTATGAGCAAATAAAGCAAATAAAGTCGGTGGTGTTGGACCACGCATAATGAGTTGTCCCTACTTTTATTGAGGCACTCTATCTTACCAAGCGGTCAGTCGACCATTTTGTGAGCAATCCCATTCCTTGGATTCGGAGCATTGCTAAAGCCATTGCAGGTCCTTCTCGAAACTTTCGTGAGGCAATCCAGGAGCAAAATACATCGATCAATGGTTCTGTTGAGAAGTGATAGTCTATAATTTTCCTATTGATGCCATCCAATCTGGAATATGTATATAGATGAAAAGTTGATTACTCGTATTATGCACTTTACCATTACGTAATTGCGTGTTTGAATTTATGTTGTCATCCTTTTTATTTAAAAAAATATATTCGGTAATTTGGCTGTTACCATTAATCTTCCCACATATGTAAGACCAATTTTATGCCATATTTGCCTCGAAGCAAACAAATTATTGGTACCCACCCAGCAAGTACGTTGAATCGAAATCCCTCAATTTCAGGTACAACGACATAACGATAACCATCCAGAGCTTTCACATTCGAGAAATTTGGAATAGTGTCCGTGTATCGATGATAGTTGGCAACTATGTATTTTGTGTCTGGATCATGAGTAGTCCTCATGTACAGATCGACAGTGCCTCCTCGCCACACCAAAAGTGTTCTTTTAGCCTCCCAAATATCCCGCATAGTGTTTATATTGTTCTCCGGGTCCGGGACACTAGCAAGTAAATAGGAAGCATCAAATGCTAACGAACACTAGTTTCAAATTAAACTAAGGTGAAAGTTTCATCTCAAAAAGCTTTACAAAACTTTTTTTCCTAAATGAAACTTTTGTTCACGAAACTTTAGTACAATTTACCTTAGTCTAGCCGTGAGATAGGAACTGTAGACTGAAAATACAACGAATAAACACAAGGACCAAGTTGCGAAAGTCAAATAGATCGGCCCACATGTAGCTCTCTGTGAAGACTGCTTCAACGCTGACCCAAACAACTAAAAGTTTTTGTAATTAGTGAATAAGTCAGTTGAAGACTTTGAAAGGATTCTGTAAATTTTAGCACATTTTTGCCGTGATAAATTTCGCTACCTCCAGAAAAAGAGAAACGATGTCATTATTATCGGATTTCAAACGACGGCTATGATGATGCCCTTCAATTTGAGCGAGAGTGGTCATACACCCAGCGACGAGCACAAGGCAGACGAGCATGACTCCCCATACGAATTCGGAGAAAACTGTAAATGGTGCATTCCAACTAATCTTTGCAGGATACTTTCGAGAGGCGAGAGAGAATTTAATGTTATACAAGGGAGCCAGGTACGTGCCCAGGAATCGTCTGCAAAAAAATGAAACGCAAGCACATGCAGCAAACTTGCCAAGTGACGTTTTAAGGAATTATTTACTTATTACTAAATACCTTTCCCAGTTGCCTGTAATAAGTCCAACAACGAAATCCACTTCTTCACGTTCTAGCAAACCAAATTTTCCAGTCCACGTATTATTCAACAATTTGATCCCGAACTCCATATCCTTAGGAGCCACAAGTGTCAAGTGCATATTATACTCCAAGACGAAATGTTTCAACAATTCGCCTTCCAAACCAGACACTAAATCGAGTACTTCTTGAGGAGATTGTGGATGAAATTCAATGTTTGGATAGTGCATTTTTGAATTCAAGTATTTTGACCAATTTTGAATATGCAAGTATGGAGATCCCTGCCATATTTATAACCATTATTAAAATGTGCCAGTCACTAAAGTAAATTGTATGCTACTCGGATGAAAATAAAGTGGGGGTACCAACATTTACAAATCCAACAGTTTTCGAGACTCCTTTCAAAGCGCAAATTGGGTCTTCTAGTGACTTGCAATGCCGGAATGTCTTGGCCGTACTGCGTAAGACTTTGCTTGTAAGGTAGTCAACAACGCGGAGGTTGTGATGCCATATATTTGTCCACGGATAACGCCACAAGTCATCCTCATTGTCAATATTCCATTCTAAAGGAAACAGTAGAATCAGCACTAT
Source organism: Folsomia candida (assembly GCF_002217175.1). Lineage (NCBI taxonomy): Eukaryota > Metazoa > Arthropoda > Collembola > Entomobryomorpha > Isotomidae > Folsomia > Folsomia candida. The sequence goes on along the minus strand of NW_019091193.1, from coordinate 9,080,334 downwards.
TCGTTTAAAATTATTCTCAACGAAATCGTCATAGCGCATCCGATGATCTTCCTGAAAACCGAAAATTACCAGAACTTGACATTCAGCAGTGAGATTGAACTTAAACCAGGATGAGTGTGCTTCACTTTCACCTTGGCCAGGTTGGTGAAAATCATACCCATTAATCAAGATTAGTCTCTGCAACGGCAGAAAATCGATGATATGATGCCTGTCTTCGTTGAAAATTACTACTTCACATGACTCTGAAATGTGATTGATGGAAATTAATTGTTCTAAATTCACGTCCACGTTTCCAAAAGCACTTAAAACGTTGGACCCCAATATGAAAGCCAGCATATAAACACGGCTGCAAAAATCTGTCATTTTTGACCCGGTTTGCTTTTCTAGTGTGTACATATGTATTTTCCTTCTGTAGGAAAGAAATCAACCAACAGTGATGATTCACACTTAGGCACCTCTCTCGGCCGGTAATCTCAAGCAGCAAGCAATTTTACGACTGAGTTGACATCGAGCTATTGAAGGAAAGATGACATCCACCAAGTAAAGCCGTCAAACAGAAATTTTCAGTCGAAATTCTTCTGCCAGGCAGACCTGATTTTCCACTCAGAAATGGAATAACAAAATCATCTCCAAGTTTTATGTGGTTGTCTGTTTCAAATTGATTTATGCGGTTAACATTGGCGTCTGTTGGACATGTAGTTTTGGAACCTGTATTCTACGTTTGTGCAGCCAATTTTGCTATCAGAACATACGACACTTGCTAGATTCAATTCATATGGTGTACTCAATAAAATATTCTGCTGGTGAAAGCCACAGAGAGTATGAAAAATGTGAAAACAAATACATTTAGCGTTGGATTTTATGAATGATGCATTGCTAATCAATTCTTAATTTCAATACCAATATGGATCCATATGTATATGTAGCAAATTATCTATTAATGCAAACCTAATTCAGTCTTTTCAAATGTTACATCAATTTTTTTTCATCGTTGCATTTCTCATTACCACATTTTTACTTAAAAGAGGACAAGAGAAAAGTAAACTCGTATGTATCTACTTATGTATTTCTATGCAACAGAAGAAAGTTTAGGCTTCAAGTTTTGTGTCGTCACCCAAGCAACCAAAATCTGCAACTATTGTACTAAATTTGTACAACTGGATTAATGCATATTTTCCGTGAAAATGTGAAGCCGACTTGTGCTTATTTTGTACAAGTCGCATGTACAAAATTCATACCAATAATTTGTCACTACAAGTTTACTTGTACAAAATATGCACAAAATTAACACAAACAAATATGTGCGAATTTTGTGTAAATTTGGTGATGATTAATATGCATTCATGAAGTGAGAATTTGGTGCGAATCTAGTGCGAATTTAGTGCGAATCTATTGCTAATTGTGTGCTAATGGTACGCATGAAATTAATACAAATTCATTTACACGTATTACTCACATTTCAATTATTATTTATTTATTACACATTCATCTGTTGTACATATTTCTACAATAATGTTAGGTATCTCCAAATACTTAACTAATTAATAGAAAATTGCAAATTGGGATACACAAATATTTATCGTAATTAATCTGCAGAATTCGTACTTACGGAGTATAGAGAAAGATTAAGTTAAAATGAATTCCTGACCAATGTCTCATTATTCACCTCAGGCTCTTCTGCTGATAATTTAGGGCGACGCCGTTTGTCGTTATCACATGAGTCGATAGATTTATTCCTTATATGTGTTCTCAACGTATGAATAATCTATAAATTATGCAAAACGTATATTTACATAAATAACCTGAATATATATTAATGCAAAATTAGCTAACAACAATATGTATATATGTAATTACCGTATTCTCCGGCATATAACACGCCATTAGTCGTCCAATCTTTTGAAATCCACGTAGACGGCACAATCTCCACTCATTTGTCACCTTCAAACTCGAAGAATACGAACTTTTATCCGAAATAGGATTTTGATTTTCGACCATAACTGTCGAAACAAATTTTTTGGTTGGAAATTAAAAATGGAGAAGAGATGATGGAGTTGATGTCACGGCATGGCAAAAAGAATAACTGACTTGAGGTTTGTTTATTTAATCGCGAATAGAAAAATGATACTAATTTAGTAGTAAATTATTGCAGAATAATCGGTACAAATTTTGTGTGAATATGCTGGCACCTGTTTACTGCATTTTGAGTTTGTACAATTTCCCAGGTACGAATTATGCATGAATTTGGTGCAAGAAATCTCATGAAAATTTAGTGCTAACAAATACGCACTAAATATTCACTTGTTTCTTTATAATAATTTGCTACTAATTAATTTGTGATAGTTTCGTGGATTTCTTGTGCTAATTTATTAGCAGCACAAAAATTGATACAAATTTTGCACGAATCTTGTACAAATTAATGATTACAACTTTTTATGCACAAAAATTGCATAAACTTGCATTGGGATTCGCAGTAAATTCGCATTGAGGTTACTTGGGGCAAAAATGTTGAGTAAATTCTAAAGCAAACCACACAGTTTTTCAATATCTTTTCCACTTGGAACTAATTCTAGCATATACAGACGTGTGTTGAGCTGTCTACTGTACAAACCAATACAGGATATCGGCGATGTCGTGACGACTTTTCTCCCATATTTTTTCAAGGGTGACCCGAGCGAAGTCCTAGATACATAATGTCCAAAAATCTGAATCAATTTGTATACACCACGCCTCCTGTGAATTTTTGGAAAAAATCCATCGATCCTGTAGTGCAACGTTTGACCTTGCACTACTTGAGCGATGGGCTATGTTTGCAAAAAATATACTAGTTACACATTCACCATTCCTCCTCACCAACTTTCTTGTATGGGTGTGGTTAATACTCGAAATTTGTATGGTCCATGTTTTCTTTAAAGAAAGAAAAAATGTATGTAAAATATTCAAGAATATATCGTCGAGAACTTTATGCCAATCATGTACTACTCGGCCGCCTTGCATCCACGGAGTAGAAAGGACTAATTTGCATTTTTCTCTACAGAATAAATTGATTCCTCAATGTATTGATGTAACATATCTTCCATTCACCATGTCGTTCAAGTAGGAAAGTAAGAGACAACAGTAACACAAGACATTTCGAATTAAGTTGCACAGTTAATTAAAAATTTTGTCTTGTTCGTCAAAAATATCTCAAGTTCACCGTCTACTGGATGGCACATGACGATAAGTCCTCGTGATCTGCACAAAAACTTTATTGCATTGCATCTAATACCTCATCATGGAGAGATTCAACAGAGCCGAGCATTTTCTCATCAGTCTTTCAAGTTGTGGTTCCCATTCTCATCTGTGGTTGATAAAGTGAAAGTTCTAAAAAAAGTGAAAGTCGTCGTCGTCGCCGTCGTCTCACCCTGAATAACTTTTACAACTACCAAACCACGGCAAACACTGGGTTCGAGTGCACATGTATTGAATGAAATTGATTCGCCCGTCCTCCTTTCTCCGTCTTTCTCTCCAGTTCTTGATCCCAGATTGAGGAAAAGTGAGCGAAACCAGGACGGAAACCTTGCTCATGCATCGACTTTGGTTTGACTGTGAATCTCCGTCCCCTGAGGGAATGCATTTGAGGGAAAGATGTTCATTTCCCAGTCAGCCTTTCAACTTTTCCTTTTCTCCGCAGGACGACATTTGAGGAATTTTATTTCCCAGATCTTTGCATTTTATATGCTGATCGAGTGCATTACAAGAATTTTTCATTTCACCAAAAGCAGAAAGTTGTCAATACTTATATATACAAAAAAAAACTGCAGGATATTATGTGATTTCATTGCTTATGTTTCATGGTATGTACGTGTCTTCTCTCCTGCACTTTTACATGTACCTATACCTTATTGTTCTCATGTTCCCAGTGCAAATCTGCACACATTTTTCGACATTCTCAACCTTTGTAGAACATATTGCATGCAATGAAATGTCACACTAAAGCTTCTTTTTATAACTGTCAGACGTGGTAGAAATTCCATATTTTAGAAATGCTGGGTTATAAAACATGTTCAAAACATCACAAATCCTTTTTTCATCATATCTTGCATGACATGGCTAATTTTATTACTTATGTAGCTCATTGAGTAGCACAACATCAAGAGCAGTTTCTAACATGTCTCAATAGAAGCAGTATTTACGTAATGGTGCACGCTGCGGCGACCTTATGGGCCAGATTTTAGAAATTCCCCGAATCTTTTTCTGCAAATATTTTTACATATTCCCTCATCTTGAGGGTTGGAACGGCCGTCACTGAAATTTTGCTGAGCCACACCCCCTGGGGGGCGAAGTGGCCCCCCGGTTGACCTTCGACATTAAAATGGGGCTGAGATTGTAGGTCAATGTATGTGTAGCTTACATTCCAAATTTGGAAGCATTTGGTGTACCACAACGCCGGGCGCAGCATGGCGACACTTGCAAAACCCCCCATTTCAGCCCTTTTCAACCGTTTATAACTTTGCTTGGGGGATCGATGAAGCTTAGCTGTTTGCGGGATCACATGACACACATTCTCGAGAATCATCTCCTACTAAAACCGTAGACCCGCTTTCGCCCATTTCGAAATTATAAACTTTTGCATTTCGACATAATTCAACAATTTCGCCATTACGACATTGTCGCATAAGTATGTCGACAGGAGCAAAACTATCTGCGACCGTCTCCATATGCATAAGATTATAATCTTGCATAGTGTTAATCTTGTCGACATACTTATGCGACAATGTCATAATGTCGAAATTGTTGAATTATGTCGAAATGCAAAAGTTTATAATTTCGAAATGGGCGAAAGCGGGTCTACGGTTTTAGTAGGAGATGATTCTCGAGAATGTGTGTCATGTGATCCCGCAAACAGCTAAGCTTCATCGATCCCCCAAGCAAAGTTATAAACGGTTGAAAAGGGCTGAAATGGGGGGTTTTGCAAGTGTCGCCATGCTGCGCCCGGCGTTGTGGTACACCAAATGCTTCCAAATTTGGAATGTAAGCTACACATACATTGACCTACAATCTCAGCCCCATTTTAATGTCGAAGGTCAACCGGGGGGCCACTTCGCCCCCCAGGGGGTGTGGCTCAGCAAAATTTCAGTAACGGCCGTTCCAACCCTCAAGATGAGGGAATATGTAAAAATATTTGCAGAAAAAGATTCGGGGAATTTCTAAAATCTGGCCCGTAAGGTCGCCGCAGCGTGTGGTGGGAAATGAACACGGCGGTAAATATTTTCGGTCCATATTTCATCAAAATAAATCTCTGTTAGTAAAGCTGGGAAATATTTTTCGTAATAAATATGAGTTTGGCACACCCACTGGCCACGGGGAGGTCGGCAGAGGAAATCAATGCAATTTTAAGTGCTGCCAAGTTAGACAAGAAAGATTTGCTCGCGGTTGCACAGGTAAAAGAGGAAATGTTGAACGGTTCAGATTTTGGTAGTTTTTATGTGTCAATAAGCTAATAAAGTATCATTATTGTTTTATAGGAAATCGCATTTGCGGAAGGCTTTTCAGGAACCCAGTATCGTCTAGTGGAGCTTCCTAAAGAGGTTGCAGAAAATATACGAGTGGGCAACAGGTAGGTTTTATTTATACTTTTGCAGTCGCGATTTGTATTATTGAAGCATTAAATTGGATAAATTGAGCATTTTGGTGTTTTTATTTTAAAAAAAGCCTCGTGTTTCGAGGCGATTCTAGTGATCATGCTGTTCTGTGCACGGAACAAGCAACGTATGAGATTAAGGAAGCTGAGACGTCAAATTCATTGTTAATTTTCGAGGAGCTGGCGTTTCCGGAACAAGCTCAACGAACCAGTCGATGGTCATCAGATTCATCATCTGCTAGTTCCAAGTCACCGGATTCGGTTTCAAATCTGCCCATTATTCCTATTACTGCAGCAGGAGATAAACTACCGCAAGATGATGATGGGGGGGATGCGGTTTTACGGGACGAGGAAATTGTTGTGAGAACTGTGAGTCTAGTCTTGTTTCTTCATACATGTATATTCCAAGAAATCGCTAATAACACTTGAAGCAAATCTTCTCGAAAACCAAAATCTAATAAGCACATTCTATTTTTGGCATAACGCAGATCCAGGATATTGTGCACTCTTACTTTGAACTGAAGAAGATTACTCCCAATCTTTCGAAAATTAGAAATGTTCTTGCGCTTACATGTTACAAAGGTCTTGGCGAGGTAAGCATTATATAATAAATAATATAAGTCTTCAAACAGATATACATTTCGTACGTGGGGCGATTATATAAATTTGTCTAACGATTTTATTTCTATTCTATATTTAGGATGACGATATTCCAGAAGTCGAGTTTATAACCTTAGATAAGTTATTAGAATTGATTCCAGCTAGTGAAGGAGAAATTACTGGCTACTTGAAATCTATCCGAGTTATGGAGTGTGATGGTTAGTGGACGTTTTGCATATTCGTCATCTTGTCTGAAATTATAATCTATCGCTTGTCTACTATTCCATTACTCAGGATTCCTCCGACTGATTGATGATTCTTACTTGTATCGCGTCTTCACCCTTGTTAACGGCTTGGTTGATGAAAATTCCTGGAGAATTGATCGAATACCAAAGAGTGTGGTGATTAGAACATTAATATCCTTGGAGCCACCTATAGTCATAGAAAAGATATTCGAGTGGTTTTTCTGCAAAAACTCTGAAGGTGATTAGGATGTATATATAATTTCATGACGTCTTGGTCATACCTACATATTATTATAAGTATGTATATGTATTTATATGTACATGTATGTATCTATTTTCAGAAAATGAGGACATTTATTGTATGAAAGAGGACGAAATTTGTAGGTTTTACGGCGAAGTGTTACTGATGCCTGGTGGTCGGTTTAATGTTTCAGAATTTATGAAAATATGGCAAGAGAGTGTTCCCGAAGGTGCGGTTTTGTTTGAGTTTTGCGGGCTTTAATTAACAAGTGTACCTATAATTATTTATGTAAATATGAATGTGTTTATTATTATACGCAGGGCTACGAGTCAATGTGAAGCAGTTGGAAGGAACAGCAGTTACCAATTCTCACGTCACACCTCCCGTGATTTGGTACTTTCCTGAACACAACCTTCCCGACGTAGTTACAGATAGGTTTGCAGTATTGTTCGAAGCAAAACCAAAGTGGAGACTTGAGGAAATAACCCCTTTTCTCCAGAATCTACCATCATGTCAGAGTGCTGGTGTCTTGTTAACAAAGTTTGCTAGAGTGAATACATTAAATGGGGTAAAGTACTACTCTTCCAAACACTCGAAATGATCTTGCCAAGCATGTTACTGTTTTGTTTAGTGAGATAATAAAAAATCAATAGCGTTGTGTACCCCGTTGGCTCGATTCTTTTAAAGAATTAACTATTCACCACTTTCTCGTGTCTTCCTTGGTTGGATCGACTTAAAAAAGCTTGTTCGGCACTAGTTTTACGAGCAAATAACTTAATTATGTCCCAGTATTATTATTGGAGCGTATTCAGATCTTTTCAGTAACCGCATTTTCTCCATCAGTAGGTAAACTTTGAGTTTTCGGATTAGTTTTTCTCGAGAACGCTCAGCCTCGTTTTCTTCTACCCCAATGTCACCATAATTCAATTTTTCATTGTTTTATCATGAGCCCGTAAAGTCTTGGTCTCCTGGAAGTAAATTTGATTTATTTAATCCGCATCAAAACAAGGAGAACGCATACTTTATTACTTCCACCCGACTGCATCTTTTGCCATGAATCCGGAACACCCGAGAGATTGTACATACTCATGCCATACATCGCATAAAGTAGTCTTCGGACTTCTGTGCGTCTCACAATCACAATTCTGCATACCTTCGCCTCCAGGGAGCATAGCAGGAACCACACATCTAAACACATGCTCTGCTGCCAGGCGGTTCTGCTTCACTTTGCACAATGGGATTTCGCAACTTTCTCCTCAATAATGGAGAATATAATCGCATCCCAGCTAAATTAGCAGCCTTCTGTTTCTTCTGTTGTTCTCGTTACGCTGACGGGTCCTGAGAGGAGTAGTAGCATTGTAGAAGAGAGGGCTTAGAAAATGAATAATGGAGACCACTCTCATTTGCCACCTGAGCCATGATAATGGTCTTTCATTCTAATTCTAAACTACTGAATAACCATACATACAAGCAAACAAAGGGCAAAAATTGACATGAGAAAACTTTCCAATCTGGAAAATTAAAACGGAGCCAGCTTGGATTCTACATGTAAAGTTGTGCACATAAAGTAAAAGGTGAACACTGAAGGAAATGCGACCATGAAAACTTTGTGTTAAATCGTGTGTGAAAATGCAAAGTGAAAGTGGTCCCATTCACAGGAAGAGACAAACACACTCCCGGAGCATGTGTGACTTCCAGCCAATACTGCAAAGTAAGAGATATCGAGATGCACAAGAGCATTGGGAATTGGGAATTTCAATTGAGGCAAAATTCAGAAAGCGTGCAGTGACACCCAACTACAAATCGGCGTGTGTAAAGTATCACCACAATTTCCGAGTAGTTTCGCTAAACTTATTGGCACATGCTATTTATTTATACGTATATAGGGCTTTCACTCCACTGCTATTTAACACCATTGGGTTTGGTAGTTGCTCTGTTCATGTGCTTTCGAGGTGGTGACTCCTTTTCTTTCCATTCCTGCAGTTATCCACTCATGCTTATTAAATATGACTTAATGCTGGGAACGGTCAGAGGTCGACAAATTTGGCAAATTTTGATCTCTGCATTGATACATACGGACTCATGTTAAACTTGTGATACATATTTCATAAAAACTTGGCATCTAGTCTAAAATACAGCAAAAGTTTTAGCAGCTACTCATACTCTATATGTTACTAAAATTTCGTGGGATAAGTACAATTTTCTATTGAAACCAGACTTGCGTGGGATGATTACGATGTCGAATAATTTTGTCCATTGTTGTCCAAAATGATCCAGTGTGTTTTATGAGCTGGATTAGGGACATTGATCTGTTGCATCATTTACTGTATTATAAAATGTCGCTATGTCCAATTCCATAACTGGTTCAAAGAAGTAACATGATGCGAAGAGAAATGCACTCACAAATTACGTAATTCCTCCTCCGCCCACGCCCAAGTTCATTGTGCTTCACTGGAGTTGCTTTCTAATGATGGCAAATGTTTCAATGGGGTTGACAATTGATTTATCCACCAATTGTCAAGGCACAAGGGAATATTTCAACATTCTAAAACCAACCGTGTAATCTGTGAAATTTAGATGGATTATAGTCGTATATGGATGTACTTTATGGGTATGCTAAAGTAAGTCACTTGATTAATAAATGAAATGTGCACACCAAAATTATCCGAGCCTTTATTAATAGTTGAGACCATTAGACCATGTGTATTTATGTATGTACATGTATAACAGTTGAGACAACCACATATATCTAGACTAAAACTAAACAGTTTCCACAAAGATCAACAGTTTAGGTGCGACTGTGACATTAAAACATACAAAATGAATTTATAACTCTCTGATGAAAGATTTGCTAATGTTTACCAGAGTACAGTTTACATGTTGCATTACATTTATCGGTCTGCATATTCGAGACCAGGTACGCTGTTCTTTTTCAGGAGTAATAATGAATGTATTTATGTCTGTATATAATTTCAAGGTGTATCACAACCTAACCACAATCGATAGTTTATTCACTCCTTCAGGTAGAAATATCTATTATGTAATCATTATTAGCAAATGAGCAACAAAGCAAATAACAGTAAACGGATAGTAAAATAGATACATTTGCAGCATAATTTTATAATAACCATCTCAGCTTACTTACTTTCATCTTGGTAACATTAGTAGTAGTACAGCTATTATAGTATTTAGTACAATTGTATAATGTACATATAGTTTCAAACCATGCAGACTATTGTAATCTGAGATCATGCATATCTGTAAGCTATGTACATATATAAGTATGCACGTATGTCGTATGTGTGCTATACATATTGGGCATATATTTACATATATATAAATCCATACTGTTTCTAGTTTACTAATTCGTATCAGAGAGAATTTTTTGAGATATTTTGGATATAAATTCAGTTTGTTTGGACGTCTTTACTTGTGAACCTCATAAAAAATATGGAATTTCAAAGCTAATACGCTTACGTGAAACAAACCTTGGATGATGTCTTTGATCGTTGACTAAGATGTGAATTTTCAGACTCTTCTCTTATCGTGGAAGGTACTTCAACCCTTCGATGCTCGCAAAAAGATGAGGCTCCTTTTTTACAGATTGATGATGTATGCACTTGACAGTGGCAAGAGATCGGAGGATAATGAGGATACGGACACAAGGACATTGAACAATAACCACAATGAGTATTCCCGCAAGGATTGTGTTGTTGGACCTGCTGCTGTAAGCTTGCCTGGTATTGAGAACATTGATGACAACTCAAACTGTTATCTGAGACCCGAAGAGAGCTGTAACCGCTGGATAGTGACGATGGTGTTGGAGAATACGCCACCACAACCTCAAGATGATGGCTTTGTTTAGCACCCATTTCCGCCAGCCGGATGTCACCTCCATCCACTAGGCTAGACTTTGGAGGGTCCGGCGCGTGGTGGTTTCGTGGTCGAGAACTCACTGGTTTTTCGGAACTGTTGGGTTCTGCGGATGGCACAGGATCCTTCCGAAATGTCATCCGTATCTGGAGAGAGGTAAGAATCATTCAAATTGACTGAGAGACACTGTCACTCAAGAAAAGAATAGGAAAAACATGTCTATTGAAAACAAATTTGTGATCAAAGAATTCAAAGATAGATCTCGAAATAACGCAAAAAAATAAGAAATATATTTCGCTAAAAGAATTAATCCTGATCGAATTCCTGCGATACAATACAAACCATAAGGCTAATGGAACAAAGGGCATTTGGCCATTATTCTCTGCACCAATCTCATAAAAAACCTTTGATATACACAAATCAATACATATCCGCGGAGCAAGAAGAAGTTGTTGGGCGCCCTCGAATACATAAGGACAAGCAAATCCCATCATTCATCACCTCCACCAATCCATTCAGAATTGCATGAAAAGTGAATGGCTGTGCTGGCTTTGCAGATTCGGAGATTGACAGCTAAGCATGAACGTAGGTATATCTAATCGTAAGGATATGTTTTGCAGAGCTGCTTTTAGGACCGCCCTTCGACTATTCATCTTGTTTATCCGGCCAAGGAACGACACACGACTGGAGCGGAAACTGTTACGCAAACACAGAGCTAAACAATACAACGCGTCATCGTCCAGAATAGTGAGGTAGATTTGCTCCCATGTATGTATGTATAGCGTATAATGGTGTCATTATATTTGCACATTGGATATAGCTAATGCAACGTTGGTTTGGAGCCTGGCATTTTGAGTGGAAGGGTGGATTTGAGAGTTTGAGAAATAAATGAGTCAGGGCGAAACTCGTCTCTTTGCGGTGTCATCAATAAAGAGGAAGGAGGAGATCTGAGAGACGTGGTGTGGTCAGGGCTTTACGTTTTACATACCTTGCACTGTTGTCGACTTCGAATGGCCCTTGTTGGGTGGCGTATTAGATCCGTCACGCTGCGACGAAAGTTCTTACTCAGGAGGCAAAAAACGAGGGGATTCACGGCAGCTTGGCTATGTCCTGTTGGAACATATGCATATATCAAAGTATGGTCTTAAGTATGAAACACGTTCACGCTTTCTTGGAAATGTCGTTGGATAAATAAATATTAAAGAACCACATTTATTTATTACCTAGTAGAATTGCGAACGGAAGAAGAAGGTTCGCAATGTAGGTGAATTGTTCATCTTCATCGTTTCCTGAAGTTGAAAAGTCGGCTGGTGGCTCATCGTCTGGAGAAGGAGGTGGCCCTGCCTGTTTGGCATTCATGTCGAGAATTAAGCTCAACACGCTGTACGGTAACCAGCAAAATGCAAAGACGAGAGCGAGCACGAGCAAAATCTTTGCGACTCGACGCCTTTCTCGAATCAATCTTCCTCCAACGGCAGAAACCTAAAAATGAAAATGTGAAAGTGAAAATGTAGGAAGCAGGAATCAAATCCATCAGAACAGGTGTTAAGGACTAAAGTAGCATGGCATGTTTTCATCGTGGAAGGAGAAAGCACAAAGAATTCGTAAAAACCAAATCAATACACTATAATGCATATCTAGATATATATATGTGCGTCCTCCATAAAAGAACCTTTGTTTGAAAACAACGACATATCATTAAATGCGCTTTCACTCATTATTGTCAGGGGCATTCTAAAAAAGTGAATTCAATAAAAGAATTGACGTCAGGGGCTGATTCTTTTCGCTATAAAGTTGTTTTTGCCAATCTGTCGAGGCCAATTCCAACTACAGCAAAGTGGTAATTTGATGTGAATATATGTATGCAATAGCAGGAAATGGGGGACAATTACGAATATTTAAGGATCATCCATCCTTTTTCATAAAATGACAAATGGCAATTCGTCTTCTCTATTTTATAAATCGAATTTGTGTTCATTCGACTGTTTTTTTTTTAGAAAATCCTAGCTCACCTACCCACTACAAATCCAATAAATGGATCTTGTTTAACCACTTCACCCCTATAACGACTATGTGGCGTATTTGACCTTTACGCCGAGTACGACCATGTGGCGTAAGTTCCCTTGGCACCGGAATACGACGATGTGTCGTATTGACCCTTGACAACGGATACGACTATGTGGCGTATTTTCCGTTCACACCGGCCTACGACTATGTGTCGTATCCGGAAAAAATTAGGTCATTGCCTCTCCAAGCAAAGTAAAGCAAGAGTTATGAGTCAACAACCCGCCCTTTAGGTGGGAAGATAAATTGTCTCTTAGGAAATAATATTAGAAATGGATGCAAAATAAATTTATAGCCAAGTGGCTATATCTAGCCAACACGCCGAGTTGTGAAAACTGTTTTTTGCAAGGAAATTTCGACACCGATTTATTTCAACAACGGTTTACGATAAGATTAGAGAAATTGTTTTGCTCGCATGTAGCACAAACGGGCGTTTTGGGCGAGAAAACTAAAAGTTTGATGAATTGCATCATTGCATGGATTTAATTATATACCACAAATAATCTTGCCGGTAGGGTAAACTACGTCAAAATTAATCATTACGTATCGGGTGCCGCTGAAATATCTTTTGGGCGGGAAAATTAAAAATTGAGAGATTGCCAGGAATTAGTAGAATTTAATTTTCCCGCTTAAAATTGATTTCTATTCACCAGATGCGCCATAGTCTATGTTCGAGCAATTTCCTCTCACGGGATAATTATTCATTGTCATTGCTGTCTATTTAAAGTCATTGTAAGGATTTTTGGTTTTCCCGCCCAAAATCGGCTCCTAAGGCACTTTATGCGCTATAATCAACATTTGCGAGTTTACGTACTATTATGCAAGTATTACTCCATGCTTGTCTAACTTTTCATGCAATTACAATCATTTTTAAAATTCGGCGTGTTGGCTATTTTCGGCTATAAACATTGGTGGTTCGCCACAACTCAAAAATGCAAATTACAACTCAAAATACCTTCTTGAAAGGTTATTCACATCAATTTTCATAAAAAAGTGTCCAGAATAATTCCGGTGGGAACACCATTTTTTAATTCATGGCCCAGGAATTAACGTCATGCAGTAGATAAAAATTTCGGGGTCAAGGGAGGTAAAAATTCGCGGTTACTAGGGGTGAAAGGTATGAAAAAACTCGTCTCCTAGGGTTGAAGTGGTTAAATACTGCAAGATTCTTGTTTTTTACCAGGAAATCCATGTTTAAAATAAAAGATCCAGATCAAGATGGAGAAAGTCGTTTGGACGCCTACTTACGTATACACAAAAAGATCCCCCTTTGTTTACTCTCGGTGGGAGTGAAATCACTTATTCACTCCCACTCACCACTCGCATGCACATATTCCTAACATCCATCAGCTACATGACTGTTATAGGAGAAAGCAAATCATAAAAGTATAACATGGCTCATAAAAACTATCCTCATTTCAAGGTATTGTTCTCAATATGCGCATATTTCAATATTTGCACAACTGTCTAGTGGAAATCACTTACTGGCAATCCGTATTAAGGTAATGCATCCCCAAATTCACATGGAAGGAACAACATTTTTTGTAAAAGTTCAAGATGGATTTCACTTGTCAAATGTACGAGTGTCAAATTATGCATTATACGAGTGTATGTAAGTGAGATTGATCTTGCTTGGTGTAAAAGGTCATATAAACAAGTAAGTAGTCTCATTATTGGATCGTTTTAATTTGCTTCACCCAAACTGAAATTTAATATCATCAACGGAGGCGTCCATTTAAAGCTCTGCTGTTCTCATGTTTCCTATTTATATTTTATGACAGACTTCCCGCAAAATTAACCTTCGATCGACGTGCAGCGTCTTGCATTGTAAGAGCAGTGAGATTAAAAGCAAATAGGATCAGCCATCATCGTCTCCGAAGTAGTGGCATGTGGACGGACGGACGTTCATTTATTGTATGTACGTACATACGTATGGATGGCGAGAAAAGAGGTGAAAGTGGAAAGCAGTGTTTACCTGCCAGGCCGAATTTGAGTTCCCCAGCTCTCCAACAGAATTGACGTCAGTGGCCCCACGAGTGATCTCATATTCGGGCAGCAGTTGCCGTGAACAAAGACGAAGTCCCATCAAGGAATAAGCTGGAAATACCACACAAGAACCTCAGTTATTGTCACCGTTTAATTCAATCAATTGAAAGGACAACAACCTGTCAGATGAAATTAAGTCTGTGTAAGAACGTGACACATGTTCTTGCAAATGTTTACACAATCAAGATAAGTCTTCGTTCCTTGCTTACACAAAGGTGCACAAGGAAAATGAAAGGCTTTGGCCGTGATTTACAAATAACCGTATGCGGCATAGAATTACTTGCAACACAAAAAAACCTGTGAAACTTTGTCAATTAACTTTATGTAGTCTGCGAAATAAACGAAGTATCACCGCCATCATACCACATTGTCAGTCATGTATTACATAGCTCGAAATATCGGCATTTGGAATTTTCTCACATATGCTCCACCTGTGTCACGTAGTTAACACGTTTTTTTGTACTCACCCAGAACAACGATGCAACCAGGAATAAGGTAGACAATGATAAAGCAAAAGAGCCCAAAAGTTTTCTGGCTTAATTGATCCGGCCAAACCTGATCAATAAAGTAAAAAATAAAGTTGAAGGACATAAGTCGACATTGATAGAGCACAATTCAGTTATGCATTGACCGTGGTGCTGCAAACTCTTGCACATAAGCACACACCCAACAATGTCTAATAATATCTAACAATAATATTATAACGTAATGTAATTCAATCCATTTTTACCTCGATGCAGTGCAAATATTCTTGCGGATCCCATTCGAATTTCCATCCTTCCGACCTCCGGACATACAATATTGGAGAAAATATCACCAATGCCAAGCACCACAGGACGCAAATTATCTAGAAAGTGAAAGTTGTCGGCATCGTTTTAATTGGGTATATCCAGTCAAATTGGATTAAACCATATACATATCTGTATGTAATGTAAATATGTTTGTGTGGATTTGCATACATATTTTATAAGTACTTGATTCCAATTGGTGGTTTCTTACAGAACTATGATAACTTTTTTATGTTCTTGCCCGTCACTTCTGAAGTGTCGTAAAGCTCGATTTAATTGCAGGAAATATTCATGAAAAGTGTGAATCCTTTGCACGACTCAAGATTTTCCAATAAATTGACACCAATTCTCCTCAACTTTCCCCAAGCAAAGTTGAAGCAAATGGTCGATCTTCACGGTTTACGTCTGCATAGTACACTAGACTTCATCATGTTCGTAAATGAATCTGAACTAATTAAATGTCTTTTCCTTTTATCTCCATACTACTGATAATTAAAGGACTTGGAAATTGGCTATAATATGGGCAAATTTATTCCTCAATTCTTCATTGTATTTATCAAGGACTTGAAACCACTCAACTCACTTTGAAGTCAATCTCTGTAAAAGTGCAGTTCTCACTCTTCTCAAAGCTCCCACACAGCACTTACGCGTCCCCTTAATTTACATGGAAGTCGAAAGAACTTTTGATGAACCTCCAGAATGACGATTTACAAGGTCTGCAATGCCAGATTTTAATACCCTAATGGCATTTTGTTGCATTATAAGACAAAAGAAAAGCCCCCACCGGTTACACTTCATGAGCCCCATTGTGCCCGACACACCCACTCAAAAGCATAAAAACCGCTAAGCCCGTCATCCTCGAACTTAAAACCTACAAAGTCAAATTTTGCTCAAATTTCTAAAATGCTTTCAGTTTCTAGTTTCCAGACAGTTTTTCTATGACGTAATATTTCTATAGCATAGTGCACTTTCTATTTTCAACAAGTGAACTGCAAGAATAATCATAATCTTTCTAATCAATCAATCTAATTGCCTCCTACTGATTTTTCCCCCTTGCTGGGAGTGTGGCGAAAATAATTGGGATCATAGCCACTGTTGGATTTTCACTAAAAGGGCATTAAAATCTGGCATTACCTTATGTACATTTGTATCTATCTAACTTCCCTCTTCATTAATGTATAAAACATATTTCCGTAGTTTATTTGTACGGCATCCATTTCCAATTATTTTATTACGTTTACACACGGTGAAGGAGCTACTTAAGTGCGAGAGCGTGTATGTATGTATGCAGACAGATATGTATATACATAAAAAATACACAATGTGTACATATGTACATATGTATAACATTAATGTAAGCACTTACTTACTTGGTGATGATAATGCTTGCAGATTATTGGTTTGGCTTACCTTAATGGTGGTGCGCCTGTTAATAATTTTCCGGCTCATGAAATAAAAAGAAAAGTAAATTTAGAATAGGAGAGAAGAAAAATGCCGACGAAAATCAACAAATAAATGTTTGTCGTATCTACTACGATCATGTTAAAACCCGCTTCAGCTCCGTGTTTACTTGCCTACTCGCCTCCTATGTCTATCTTTCCTCTCTACTCATCTACGACGTCACTCAAGAATACGATAAAACAAGTTTCCACTGTTAAACACTCTGATTCAATCCAAATAATTTGAAAAGACCATGGACGTTAATTTGGAAGTTATTATTGACATAGATCGTCATCGTCAAGAAATTGTGCTTCGTGATGAAACTGAGGCCCCTGTAATTTGTCGAGTTCTGAAAAGATGCAGACTCGATTCGGATGGGAACCGAGTTGCTAGTAGACAAGTAAACGGTAAGTGCCCTAAGGTACTGAATATGTGAACATAAGTGTAACACGTTTTATAATTACAATGTTTATGAACAGATTCGGATGTGGCAGCAGCATTTTATAAAATTGCAAGACCTGAAATTCCACCTTATGAGGATTAGCCATTTTATAATGACACTGGACGAGTTTCTCCAGAACCGATGGTTGTTGATTCTGCACTATCTGAAGAAGAAGAACAAATTGTTCTCGAAATGGTCAAACTAGCTGGTGATGACGGAATTGAAGTCGGAGAAACCGGTCGTTTCCTTATATGGAAGGAGGCAAGTCCAAAAGGTTGGGGACAGGCTGTGGCCCGTGTCTCAGGACAAATGAGTTTAAAAATTCCGGGAACTACTGGAGGTGGTAACTGGTCTTATCCTCCGATTTGTACATATCTAGGTAACAACAATCAAGGGATAATACGATATAACCACGGATAATGATGTCTAAAATCCATTTATAATTTTAGGGTGTCGTTCTAGTAGTGGAACAAAAGTTGATGAGCAACGACCGACTTGCTTGAACCACAAGGGCCCCAACACCGGATTCTGTGTTATTGAATATGGGACAGTCGTTAATGGAGTAATTACTGGCATGGCGCATCTGTTTCTTTCATTCGCTTATGCTGATGAACAGAAAGAACAACATTTGAAGATGCGCATAACCTGCATCACAAAACCAAAAGGACAAGAACAGAGAAGATTAATTTTTGATAATAAAGAAGATGCTGAAAAAACGTTATCCGTTTGGCAGACGGCGTTCCTGTTTCAAATGCTTCGAAACCCCACCCTGCAGTATCATTCCACCTCAATCTCATTAGCTATTGGACTTGAACGAGAATTGAAAGAAGAATTGAGACGAGTAGGACTTGAGTTGCGCCTCACGATGATGCTGGCAAAGAAAAGTGAAAGTAAGAAGATTGAATTTCCATTTGGTCGGAGAGCAAAGCCACTAGAAACATTTTTAGACTTAATCGATGCAAATAATGGTGCGCTGTATATTGCAACTGACTCTAAAATAATTTATGGAGGTCAGACTGTAAGTGGTTCAAATTTACACCCAGAAACGAATGGAAGTGACACCATATCCAAGTATAAAACGGAATTCAACCTTAATGTGAAAATAATTCCACTCGCATCAGTTGCAAAAGGAGTCAGATCAACTAACTTGAAGAAGATGGAGTCACACCTCCATGTCAGTTTGTATTTGGCTTACCTATTCCGATTACGGAATCACCTACACCCTGAGCTCAAGCTTACTCATCCATATTCCCTCAACAAAGAGACATTTGCTTCTCATTTCGACGCACAATCACGAGAGCTGATCCAAAGATTTGTTCTTAAAGAGTTTGGTGTCTTCATTGAAATTTTACCATGTCCAGCTTACCAATATATAATTTAAACATACCTCATTGCACATTAAACATACCTCATAGGGTGACGTATTGCCATCTAAAATAAATTGAACTAATTACGTAAAGGGAGGTAATTATGTATCTATTACAAGAAAATGGACTCTAACTTACATAGCGATCTATACTCATTGCCGTGATCGTAAAAACACTGGCGCTTACAGACACTCCTGAAATCAATTTAACCAATTAAACAAAGTTAGTAAATAGAATTAGTTAATATATGGAAATTGAAATTGTTTGGAAAGTTCCTCACTAAACAAAATGCATTTTATTCTGTATCATACATAAAATCGTCAGAAAATACTATTAACAATAATTCGATCATGTTTATTATTGTTCCTTTCCACCTGAGCATAATCATAATAGTCCATTTGCAAGCTTGAAAGTTGACACGAAATTCGATTATTATCGAAATGGTCTTTCAGGGTGTTGCATCGTTGTGAAAAAGAAACTTTCTTACAATCGTTCCTATTTGTTACGAAATAATAGCTCGTATTTTGTTTTTTTAGTTTGTACATAGTTCACGCTCCGTGTAATTTTGAAGCAGATTATGTACATACACCCGTAACAATGAGCTAACATGATATCTATAATAAGAGGTTACGACGCCCTTGGTCTTGATTTAGCCAAAGATAATAACGACAGTATGCACACCGATTGAAGTGCAAGTGGAATGAACAACCCGTGATAATACTCACCAGAATATCAAACGTAATAATATCTTACCTTTCAGATAATGTGAAAACTTGCACGCTAGGTCTCCGTAAATCCATAACGAGTAAACGGCTTGTAAGGTGGCCATGGGCATGCATATTATTGTGATAAGCACATCAGCCACCGCCAAGCTCACCAAGAAGTAGTTACTGACGCTGAAAAAAAAAAGAAATCAGAACCGGAAATCAGTGCCAGATCCAGAGTTCATGTCATCATCAAATTATAATTTCATCAAGCGTGATGATGACTTCCGGAAACAGTTTCCAACATAGCCACCAATTTCTCCATACATACATAATATGTATGGAGAAATAGGTACAAGCACTTTCGTAGAAATATTTACCTACATATGTTACGTATGTAAGTAAATACTCAAATTGGAGAAACTGAGATTGCGACTGTTGCTTGTTTAGATTTCGACACACATTACATCTCTTGGGCAATTTTGGAAGAGTACCAAATTAATATATGAATAGCATTACATAAGGTTACCTAAAATTAATTGGGCTTACATTCACTCGAGTTAATCTTGCAGAGTTTTCCCTCATTTACATTGTATGCATATCGTACAATTTCCGGTCCATGTTTATGCTAACTTAATTATTCACGATTCAATTAACGAATTCCGAGGTTTGTTGAGTGTCCACGCGAGAAAAGTACATATATCTCATGCACGGTTTGGAAGGTGCTTTCCCTCACTCTTTAAACACGAGTAAGTCTTGTTGAAAATAATATCTACTTGTTTTTCAAGTGCCTCCTTCCTATACATCCTTCTTTATCTAGTAAACGACACCTACAGTGTTGACGCTATTACTTCGAGCCGTATTTGATTAGGCAAACGAATTATAAATGAGTCCGTCCCACGCAATGCCACCAAATTAAATTACCATGTGTATCCATGTATTTATAGTTTCTAGTCTCAACAGCTTATTAATACTTGCCATTTCGAAAAACTAATTCATACAGTAATTCCTAGTCTCATTGATTATTAGCCCACATAACGCTGCTTGAATTACACGCAGACCTTGTATCTTTCCGTATATTCATATGGATTATTACGGTGCCAATGCTAGATATCGCGCAAATAATAAAATTATCATATGATTGCGAAAAAATATCAACGTTATGTAAAGATGATTATACATATGAAATTGTAATGCATCCTCGTTTTCATACATTTATCTCTTGAAATCCAGTTCCAGCACTGAAAGTGTGGTTCCTGCTTGACTACAAATTCTCGTCTCTTTGCAAATTTACCCCAAAAGCTTGCACCACTCGGTTGGGTTGATAACTCGGTGCTACGTAGAATATCCGATACTCTATAAATTATTCAACACCTTGCTCCTGGCACTGTGTTTATTTTACCTCACAAGTTAAATAAGATATGTTCAAGTAAGAAGTATGTAGCCTGGCTACGCACAAGATGACATATAGCTCACTTTATGTCGTAATTAATTATACTAACCTTCTCAAACTCCTGTAGCGACTCACAGTCACAATGATGAGAATGTTGCTGGTGAGTGCAATTAGAAAAAGTGGGAGGTACGTGGCAATGAGAATCATATTTGGCAGTCGGTCATAAATGTAGAGGTTCTCGTACAAGTCCCCCAGTTGCTGAAACGTGACGTTTCCACACGGAGTGACACTACAGTTCAGCGATATGGTTATCATCTTCATGCTTAATTGTCACAGTATTATTTCATTCCACGTTTCGTTGAAATTGTGCAATTCTGCTGGAAGAAAACACTTTATTTCCTTCGCCTTCGAGTACAATTTTTATTGTGGGTTTACAGTTTTCTCTCCATATTGCATAATGCACACAGAAAATCTCTTAGAAAGTAATCCCAATGAGCATAAATATTTTATGCAGGGGTTTCAAGGGCAGAGGAGACTTGTGTCCTTCTTTATATGTATCACAGTCAGTTGAATCTCAAGAGAAAGCAGGAGGGGAAAGTTGAGATTCCATTAAGCCTGCTTTAGACAATATTCACTTTACGAAATTAGATATGAAACAGGTCCCCCCTTGTCGACAAAATCAAGTTACACAAATGGCATAAATTTACAAACTCAAATTGTTCCAACTTCCGGTCCCCAACCGGATATTTTGGTTAAACCACTTTAAGCATTACAAAAATAGATTGAATATTAAACGTTAAGCGGTGGAATGTAAAATGAAGGTTTCGCTACTTTTTACGACGTTTCGCTTCTGTTTATCTTTAGTTGAACCACTTGTTTCAATTCCAAACACTTTTTCCCAAGCGTTGACGAAGGAGCTGAGACGAAGACGATGGAGTTGATGCGGCTCAGCCAGGGAGCGGAGGAGTGAGTCTCCACTTTCTCTGGGCTTTCAGATATGTGTTTCAAAGTCCTGGTGAGACAGATTCCCAACGGTTCCTCTCCCCACCATTCACTTTCAGCAAGCAGCTAACCATGTACGCCACAAGCCAGACACATGCGCTCCAATTCGCGATATCATGCTTTACTTGGTTCTACATAATGCTGGAGGTAAGAATCTTAACAAATTAAACAATTGTGTGCTATGGATTAACTCACAAATTAGAGTAGGTAAAAAAATCTATCCGTGTACGTGTGCTACGAAGCACTTTTACAGAAAATAATCCCGAGTAATTCGATTAAAATATTCTCGAGTTCCGACATAGGATTACTTAATCAGTTTTGGTGTAAAGGTTTCTGCACCCTCTCACCACAGTCACTCAGCCACTTTCACCACACATTTTGACTTCACAATCGAGGATTATAATTTACATCTAAATTAGAAATAGCCTATGTACCCTACTCCAAGTTCAATCTTACTATATTTAGGTATGTACACGTGAATATGTATGCCAGCCTAGATTTCGCGTGTAGGCCTGTTGCAATCATGAAGATTAAATATGAATTACAAAATTGAAGCCGACTTTGGTTACTTTTGACTTGTTGGTTATCTGCAGAATGATATCTGTTGGATAAAGGCAGGATTTTAACCCTTTTAGTTCTACGTATAATCCTCCCAAGCCGCTCGGTGCTATAGGCGTCCTAAATCAGCAGCGGTATTTCACTCTGAATGGCCTTACACGACGTAGGCAACTAATCATAGCTTTCAAATTTCACCTTTGGTTGGATCATATTTATCTGCATGTACAAAAGGTAAGGAGCTGAGGCTAAAGAAACTAAATCATAAAAGCATCTGTGAGGGGTGCAGACCATTCGTAATGTATTAATACATAAATCTAGCCAGGAGAGTGAATCCTATTCAAAGTTCAAAATAGAGAATTTATCATCGTTGAAGAAAAACGTGTATAATCAAAAAATGAATGTATAAGATAGAACCTGACGATCTTATCATGCGCCGCTCTCTCCCTCCGGAATGGAATAAGTCTTAAAATATTATTTGTGCTCACGTCCAACGCATGCTGAGCATGTTGACAGGTAGAATTCGTGAATTATGCATTGGACGTATGATTGTATGTAGCAACACACCCCGTGCTTTCCCCAGTGCTTTCTCCACCCCTCGATCTCAGATATACTTATTTCCCATATGTACATCCCTCCTGGATTGCTTCCTCGTCTTGTGCATTGGCTATGAGGTGGATAAAAAAGTGGATAATGTTTGTTCAGGAGAAGAAGAAGGCTCATGCAGAATCATGCCATTTCGACGAAAATTTGGGTTTTTCGCCATGATAAAGGAGTCCTCGAGAGATTAGAGGCAAATGTGCTTTATCCACAGGACACCGTTTAACAGTTGAATGAATCAACTTTTTCTAGAGAGATCCTCAACATCTTTGTTCCAATATTTTCCACCCATTTTAAAACTGGCTTACTTTGTGACTACCATACCTGAATTATTCAGTGTGCATGTATTTATAGGGATACTTCGAGCTGTAAAACGGAATTCAATGGGCGAGACGCATTTACATTCTATTGATCTCTGTCGCCAAAAATGACACTCACCCAACATTTTAAAACACAATGTAATAATCTTTATCAACATTTTCGACGACGATTGTGTGGCTGCTATTTTATTTCTGCTTAGAACTGGGAGGACCTACGTACGTCAAAGGGATCGAGTATAATCCATTAAAGGTGGGCCTCAAAATACAGGGCTTATCATGGAGTTCAATAGGATTAGGTTTGTGTGAACTCCAAACCTTTGAAAGTGCGCAATTACAGAGTTTCGCATCATATTGGTCATTATGGAATAAATGATCGCAGGATATTTTCGCGCGAAAATCACGTGCCCACTTGATTACATTGGGA
Organism: Folsomia candida; assembly: GCF_002217175.1. Taxonomy (NCBI): domain Eukaryota; kingdom Metazoa; phylum Arthropoda; class Collembola; order Entomobryomorpha; family Isotomidae; genus Folsomia; species Folsomia candida. The sequence continues at coordinate 9,056,607 of NW_019091193.1, read as the reverse complement.
GCGGGGTGAAATTCAATTTAAACCTGCGATCAGTTATTCCTTACTGTCCAATAGCTAATATCCGTGTATGGAGGACATGTGTGTGGTCTATGTGCATCCAAGGTCGATTTCTATGTTGTCGCGTGGCTACTTAGGTGTTTACATCATTGTTACATAAATACGAAATATATGTATTAATTGAATATAAAAGTTTACAGCTGAAATTGAATCGGCCATTTGAGGTTATAGCATTAAAAGTTTGATACAACTTGAAAATAAGTATATGTTTTAGTGTTAGGTTTGAACAACGTAAGCAAACGGGTTTCTGATGCTAAATCACATATATTATTTTCCTTTCGCGGAAACCTATACAGCAAGCTTTGATTGTCGACATAAATGTCAACCACTCACCCAGAACACAATACAGAAATAAATTATTCATGAAGGAAAGTTTTCGACGGTACTCTCTGCCAGTGCAATAAGAAAATATGGTCTTGATGGAAAAAATGCTGCTTTCACCAAACTTAACTTGCCCACCTGTCAATTACAAGAGGTGGTACGATGTGGCGATGTATATGTATCTACTATCAAATGACATATTTATGTCATTTGGCCCCAAATGTAATAACGGCTTTTATTTCTTTATGAAATTCGGAGAATTTTGCGATAAACTTTCCCATTCCCTTATCAATATACTTACATAATACTGCTAACCTAACCACTGAATGAATTAATGATTGTACATTATACATATTTAATTACAACATATTAAATTGCTCGACATTTTTGTTAAAGTCACGTATTTTTTATTGTTAGTATTGATCTATTACGCAATTTAACAGTAATTCAAACACTAACTAGACTTCGTTGGAATGTTAACTTCAAATAGTCACATTATCACTAATACGCCCTCTTGGTTCACAAAATCACAACTTTCTCCAGTGAACCTTCTCCAACTTTCTCCTACTTTGAGGAAGGCGTCACACAATGTTTCAGTCTAAAAAATGTTACTAGTCCCTTGAATCTTGGAAAGTAATACTTTCCCCTCAAATACGTAAACTTTAAAATATTTTGCATGTAGCCGACCTTGTAAATAGGATGCAGACAGAGGTCAATGCTTGGAAAAATATATTTCAAAATAAGAACGGTTGTCGAAATTGAGACTAAAAAATCCACTTGCTATGTATGGTTTAAAAGATAGAAATTGTACCCTCTGAATGATAAAATCTTCGCCCAGAGCACGTTTCCTGTGTTCATTTCGACATCCAATTGCCTTTTCTCCGGGGGCATTTTGTGCAGAGAAAATTGTGGCGTTCACATTCGTCAAATGCCTGGGTGCTAACGGCCCAGGGCTGCGTGGAACAAGCATGAGAATGCCTTCATGAAAGAGTTTTGTAGCCCCCCAAGGCTCGTCTCAACTATACATTGTAAATGTGAACTTATTACGTCCCCCAGCTACAATATCCGGCCAAATTCATAATTAAGCTTCAAAATCCGGTGCAGGTGTAACGATGGATGGACGACGATAGTGAAATTTTGCTTCATAAAGAATTGAGAGTAGTGAAAATATAGCAAGCTTGGCAATTGATGATCTTTATTAAGATTGCTACGGCAGAAATTTAGCACATTTTATTGTAAAATTGTTATGATTAATATGAAATGTACGTCTTCATAGCTGAAGGAAACACGAGATCAACTTACAACATATAAATAGTTAATTTTTACTTCGTATGTAATTAACTCACGCTTAAACACTATAATACTTGTGTACTATCGGATAAAACATGCACACATCGCAAGCAATAACTTATAACATGTATCTAAATATCTAATGCAGCAGCATAACAGGTACAGCAACACAACAAAATAGTGTTGCGATTAAGATTTGTAAAACTTCCTACAGTAAGATTGCTAACTAAATAATCCAGCATTTAAATACACAAGAAATACTGTGTCAAAAAAATGCACGGATAATTCACTTTGGAACATGCAAACGTAAAAAGATGGATGTTTTTGTGTGAGGCATCTTGTCAATTCTGTGTAAGCTCCTAATAACATGAACAATTGTGAGACAATTCTGACGAGATCAAGAGTTGATGATTCGTCAGATGAAGCGATGTATTGAATGAGAGTAGAACAGCAACAAAAACTGGGTTCTGAATAAAGTGACTACATTGGAAGGGCTTTGCGGATGAATAGATATTCTGAAAATTGTTGACTGTCGACACCACCTCCGTGACTGGCAGCTATGCGATATCCCATATTAAGTAGGCGGGTAATGGCTTGCACCGAATTCAGTTTGCAGTACCCGTTGAGAGGGAATCTAATCACATGGCGGGCATCGTGATGCCACGCCACGCTGGTTCGAGCATCCATCACAGCATGTCCTGGACAAGGAGAAAAAGTTGTTCTTACTGAATGGAAACAGCAAACTAGGGTCATTATTTTGAAAAAATACCCGTGGCTGGGAAGGATTCCTCAATCAGCGACCTTTCCCCGGACAGCATCACTCTCTCACCCAAATCGGGACTGATGTTTAACGCCAGGACCTCCCATTCTAAACCCCCAGAGTTTCCCTCTTGCTGCTGGTTATCTTCAGAATCATCCGCGGTTATCATTTCCTCCACAAAGTGGTTTGTTAACCTCCCCAGCCGACTCAGCTTTCCACTCCCCTTCGTTCCACCATGCTCATCTCGCACGGGACTGTTATGATTATTACTGGAGCAATTGTTATTGCTGCTGACAGACTTGATGGTGGTGTTGGATGGCGAGCCGTCGAGAGAGGACTGTTCTTTCTTTAATTGTTCCAGTTGGCTGCAGAGCTCTGGAATTAGAGTGTAAGAGAGAACTAATTATATTTTTCGGATTTCGGACCTCAGGCATTCTGGGTAATCAAAAGGTTTAAAAGTGACTCGAGTTGCCTTATCCTTAAAAAGATTTCTGGAGAATGTTTCAGCAAAGTTTTTACTTTTCCAGGTTCTTAATTTCTCCTGCGCCTTAATTTCTTTTTAGTGCAACTTGTAATTACTTTTTCTCGTTTGATTAGGGTTACAAAAAATCTTAATGTTTCAGGTAATTTTTATCTGATGAGATATACTTGTTTCTTCCCCTTTCATACATATGGCATTAACGATAAGCTACAAGAAGAATATAGTCTAACATTCTGCTCGACTTACACTTTTCTAAAGAAATTATGAGTTATTTGAAGAATTAGAGGAGTGGGGGATTTTACGATGCTTTTGCAATGTACGGTATTAGTACCTTCTATTTCAAAGTATGTAGCCTCCTCATACAGTAGATCCACGAATGGAAAATCCAACGGGATTAGCAGCTTGTTGGTCCTCATGAAATTCAAGATGTGTCTAGAATGAATAGAAATTTGTAAAAATTTTGGTTGGAGTTTTATACATGTATGTATGTATCTAGGTATGTATAAGAGGGCAGTAAAGAATTACCTGAACATTTTCCCGTCCCTAGAATATTAAATTTGTACATTAAAATGTGACAAAAATAGATGTATACGTTTTAAATACTCAGAATAAATCTATCTAAAAATCTGTATCAAATTATAAGGGAAAAGCAAGTGAAAGCAGGCTAAGATTGAACTAAATAGATTGGACCACACATTCGCAAAATGACAGAAACCATCTCCCCGCAAGTTTTTAGCCTGCGACTACCTCACTATCGTAATTACGGAAGGGGTATACAGTATCATCAACATTGTACAGCGTAGCTTATCCAGGGGCATACTTTCTATCTCGGGGGTGGCAAGGGGAGGGGGCTTGGATGCTGGTCTGAGTATAGTGACAGCGCGATGGTTGACATCTGTCTGACCTTTTCTGCCTATGTAGGCCGGAGCTAGGACCACTTTGAAAGAGTGGACATAGCAAAAGCATTCATTTGGCAGCATGAGCAGAAAGGCTTATACTCAGATTCTCAGACTTGCTGCATCAGCTTCTTACCTGTCAATAAAGTAGTGTTGTTTTAAGCTGTCGAGTACAATTGGAATACTTCCATTAAACATCTTTGACAGTCGAGAGTCTGCAAATCTGAAATCAAATTATAACAAGTTACATGCAGATGCAGTTATTTGAACGACGAAGAAATAAATTCAGAATAGTTTGTAAATAAGTAATAGCTGACAAATGAATAGATTGAGCATTTTTTACGTGCTCCTGATTGTTAAATATTTTCTTGAGTCAAATAAGACGTATATGAGCACGCAACCTATAATTTTGCTTCACAGTTTATGATGTTGAATAATTGAGAAGTAGTAGCAGTGATGAAGTTTCTGTTCATTTGCATAGCTACTTGTATTACGCGTTGAAAACGGCCTGGGCATGACCTAAAGCCATGTTATTCAGTTCATTCCGTCGACTATTAAAGTTTGACTCCAATTCGATTCAGCATCAAGGTCGGCCTCACACAATTAATCACACTGGTTCCTAACGTATGTAGCAGTTTGTTCGTTCACGTTCTTACCCTACTTGCTCATGACTCGATTTAGCAGGCAGGCATGGAGTAAGGCATTAAGAAAAGTCATTTCCTGACAAAAAACGGAGGGTAGCCTGCAGGCTAATTAATATTAAAAAACAGCTTTTGCTCACTCTCGACTCGAAAAACTCTAGCCATCCATTATCCATTTTCGGTGCATAAGGGGAAAGTAAAAGTTACGAACAAAGGTACGAATTCAGTATTTCATAAATTTCCGACATCATAATCTGTGAACTCTTCAAGACATGATGGCTGATAAGCTGCAAATGATTTATTCACCTTAAGGGTTCAGTTTTGAGATTGGAGGGGACTACTTTTGGCTACTCCAAATAACGACCTTTAGTTTACTTTAAATACCATGATTTTCAAGGCTTACATACGATTGGAATTTCTTATACGTTACATTGAGCCGTCACAAAATAATTTCTGTATGTATTTTTACTATACTTGAGCATGTGCATTTCGCGATAACTTGTGTGTGTTATATTGTGTTGTGATTTTCTGTTGTAAAAGTTTGCCTTATTGGACAAGAATTGTTTGCGAGTTTGTAAAAATCCCCAGAGCACAAATTTCAAGTTTTTATGAGAAATCCCAGAAACAAATGTAAAGAAATAAGCTCTTCTCCGAGAAGAAGAAGAGTAAGCAGTGAAATAGAATTGCCCTAAGTAATTTAAGTAATAAGAAATGAAGTCGCGAAAGAAGTTTCATGTATTGTGCCCTCTGGCTTTTGGCTTTGGTTGGATGTGAAGTCCGTCTCATACAACTCAACCTTTCACATTACACAATGTTTCACCTTTCAAAACTAATCTGGAAAGGTACGTAATTTTCCCAAACGAAAAAAAATCATCCCTTATCTTTCCCACACAGTTGGGGCTCTGAATCACAAATAATGCTTTTACGTATGTCACTTATGTATGCATGCATGTATCATCAAACAGTAAACTATGCATAGATTAGTCTGAGAACAATTTGATAAAATTGCTGTCAAAGATTTCCTCACTATCAATTAAAACTTTGCAATAATTTGAATAATACACAGTCACCAAAATTATATTATCATTCAGTAATTGTGACAGACTATAATTTGTGCGATAAAGGTGAATTGGAATGACTGTGAAATATAGTTCCTAAAAATAAGTCGTCATATAATTAAATAGTTTGGATAGAAAAGCAGATGACTTAAGGCGAGTAATGATAATTTTCAAATCGAGAACAGAAAACTGTCTCGAGTTTTGAAATTTGACTTGAAGGCACTTCTTGGCTCGTTCGAGAAGTACAAAAGTGACCTGCAGCCATTTCTCGTCTCCCTCTATAAATTTCCAATGACAAAACCCCGGAGGTGCTACAAACACAAGTTTTCCAACAATTCTAACAATGAGCTCTTCTTCTTCCACTGCTCTGACTATGCACCACCAACCAACCAACCACCAGATACGTATATCCGTCCAATTACTAAACTAAATCATTTCTGTTCAAAGGGAAAAGCAGCGTGATTGCAAGACGACGACGACGGTGTAAAATGTACTTGTTCCCAATATGAGACATGCACGCGTATGAACTTTTGAGCTGAGAAGCTCTATGACCAGACGAGATCTTCAAATCTCTCTGTCATGTTACTAAATTCTTATGGGTTTACAATGAGCGCATACATTATGCATATTAAGTCACCCACAACGTCAGTCTAATGATGGTATGAATAGGTACTTACGTATAACACCCAATTTTTCTCTGCATCTTCTCTCTCTTGCTGGTGATGAATGTTCCAGTCTCAATTCGAGAATAATTATATATGAAAAACAAAGCATGTGCACGGAAATGTAATGGTCCACACACTTTGTGTGCTGCATACTCAGGAGTAACGACTTGTCCTTACCACATTAAAAATTACTCGCAATGGTGTGCCACCTTACCCTCGGGTCATCATAATAATTGTAATCTAAATTTGTATTTCATTGTAATCATTCAGCAGGCAGGCACAAATATTTTCATGTTATACCCAAAATTGGACAAGTACATTGGACATTACAAAAATTATGATATGACAGAGATTCTGAGGCATGATTATTGCACGCTATAAAAGTTCAGTTTTTTTCAAAAATTGCATTGTACCAACAACAAATATATTGTAGCAAATCTTCGATATCAGCAAAACGAGTGCTCTTTCAAAGGCTAAAGGGTTGAGTCTTTAGAGTCTTGACTTAACTTACCTCGTTAGTGTTTCCAGTGATGAGGTGTATATTACGCCACCTGCATGAGCGACACAATTCTATGTTTATCTATAATACACTATGCAAATATATATATTTACATACGTGGGAATATACTTACCTACGTCGATGTGCACAGGGGCAGTGCTCTTAGAGGCTGCAGCGATGCAGGGGATTCCTAACAATAATTTGTTATCTCGTAAGCATTTTTATTTATATATGAACGCCCCATATCTTAAGTCCACACGAAATATAATATGTAATAGTAAAAAATAATGAAATGAACCTGGAATGATTGGACTTCCGCTTTTGATTCCTGAATTTTTCGAGTTGTTGGAGAATGCTAAGGCAGCAGCCACCGGCGGAGTTGGGGACGAAGATGAATTTGACAGCCCCGTTGGCGAGATGGGAGACCCAGTTGGTGACAAGTGTCTGTGAAATAAAAAATAACATTGAGCAAGAAAGCTCCACTGTTTTCTTGAGGATTGGTTCGACGGTGGCAGCGTGGTCTATTTTTTCCCTACATACACACAACAGAGAAAGGTAATATAATATAGAGCAACATCCTGCAGCAGGGTAGCCAATTACTTATGAGAGACAAACTTTCCCCACCAAGGACGAAGGTCTATGGAAAAAACACCTCAAGTTCAACAAAGAACGTTATTAAAATGAAAGTAAGCAGATCATGATATGAAGTGATGCTAAAAGCCGCAGCATGAGTTGAGTTAATCCTTGCATATTAGAATTGGGGGACGGATGGGGTATTTTTCTTCATTTTTTAGTTGGAACTTGAGTAGAATCTTTGCCGGAGGACGAGGAGAGTGAGAGAGAAGCGAAATTGAACAGGTACTCTGTCCTCCACTTTCCTCAATTTCTGAGTACACACATACACTCACTCATTTGGTCACATCCACTCCCTACCCTCTGGACTTTCAACTTGAGTGTACACACATAACTTAAAATTAATTCTCAGGAGTAAATTGGAAAGCTCTTAAAGAGGAACTTTCCCTCAAAAGTCAACTCGGGCAAGATTAGAATGTGTTGCGTTGGGAGGCAGGTGGGTTCGCATGTTGTTATATTATGTGCAGAGAAAGCCTCCAGCAACGGAGAAGCTCCTCTCTCTCTCTCTTTGAAGCAACTTTTCATTTTACTCCTCTCATCGCTTTCTCCTCCCTCCCTGCATATTACCCCTGCCAGTCCAACGTACAATGACTTCTGGAACAGCCACCATGTTCGCATGAAAAGGAACAAGACGCAGTCCAGCGTTTCATGGATTAGTCCACACCTTCAATTAGCACACGTCTTAATGTGTGATTGACGAAGGACAACATAAGTCAGCTGAAAAATAGGTGCATGTATGTACGTTGTCCCATGACCACATGTTTTTCCTGTGCTGCTGGATCATTAATCACAGCAACATTTTGAGATCAGTTTCCGAGACATGTCAGAACATTTCAAACTTTGAGTGCTGGAACAACTATTTCCATCAGGGATTCCTAAACTTTACCAAACCAAAACCACCCAAAATACACAATAGTTTTCTAACAGAAGCATTTGCCCCAGAGCACTCCATCGGAAAAAGCCTCATTGGAACTCTCTCTGGAATCTGGGACTGGAGACTTATGTCAGATCACAGACTTTATATACATACATACATAGTTTCTCGAGGCTCTTTTACATAGCTTGGCTCAGCAGCACCACTCAGTTTCCGGACACTCTCCTGTGGCCCTTGCATGATGATCCGGTTCTAAAAACAATTCACAATCATCCCACACATTCATACCCCTCGATTACCTAATGCCTTACTAACTGCGGCACCAGAGCATGACCAATTTTTAATATAGCTGCACCTATAAATGACATATATCAAATACCAATTCAAAGAAGTAAGTAAATGGGTCGTATTTTCCTAAACCAAGTGTGTTTGCACTCAATCACTCATTGCATATTTTAATCTATGCACGTAGTGAGAATGAACCTGAAACATTGGAATGTGTACATTCGGTAGGAGAGCAAAGTTCAGCAGTTCTTGTCGACCGTGTATATTCCCAAAAGTATGGAAAACCACTTCAAGTTTCAAAGTGGCCGAAACATAATTTCCATCCTAATGATGGACAACGGCGGTTTGAAATGGAATGACCTCAGGAGTGCAGATTCGATAAACATTTTGAAGCACCACAACACATGACAGCGGCGTCGTTGGAGAGGCGTAAGCAAAGCATGGAGAGAAGAGAGGGAGAGAGTGCGAGAGAAAGCCTTCTAACTAATCTTAAGCCAAGAGGCAGTGTTGGATGATGGAATAGATTGCCTCGGAGTGCAGATGAGTTTGGTTGGTTGTTGGAGTTTATTATTACAGAAAAGGGCCGAGGGACAAAGAGGCCAAATTCGGATTCTCTCTCCCTCTATCTACATTCGATGAAATCCTCCGCACATATATCGACTACCTTAGACAGATGCACACACACGAGGAGACGAGAGGACGAGGGGTCTCTATGCATAGATGAATTGGATGGGAGAGAGATCTCTGAAAATGCCCGGAAGTAGAACCCCCGGGCATTTGACGAAATGGAATGGAATTGTGGCCGTCGTCTTATGGCGAACGTGGCTATACTGTTGGTGTCTCCTTTTTGCCCGCCCATATCGCCCATCCTTTTATTATTGCATTACATACACAGTCATGTAGGTGAGTGGGTAGGTACAAGGGAGAATGTAGTCATTTATATTTATATGTTTAGTATTTCCCCAGTTTATACCTTGGTTTCAAATGGAATCAGTAAAAAGATAAAAAGGATGCCTTCCAGGTTGAGACAGACTCTCGGATTGTATTGCTGATCATGCTGAATTTCACTTTGGTTTCGTTCTGGTTTCGAGGCTATAAATTCCATTGCCATTGTTGCTTACACGGAAAAATATCTGACGTATGCGTTATTGCATTTTCAATCTAAAATCTTTGTATAAATAGTCGCCCATAATACACGACTCTAAAACTTTTCTGTGTCCCGTGGTCCGAGCCCTTTGGGCTACACATCTTCCCATCCCTCTCTCTCCACCAAACAGAGAATGTGCTCGTGGCATTCCACAAAATTAATGTCCAACAAACATGGTCATCTTCCCATCGTTTTAAACAGGGATTTTTAAGTTGTTCGTTTGAGCGAGCAAGTATTTGGTCGACTTCTGGCATCCAAGCATAAGTGCAGCAGGTACTTACATACATATGTATGTATGTGGCTATTCGGGGTGTCATGCATGCACAAATTCTGTATAAATATTATTACCAAACTATTATTCTACATTTGAGTAATAACGTCACAGCTTGTAGAGTTTTAACTTGAATGAAGGGGACATGGGACAGGTTTTCTGAGAGGTCGCGAGGGAACAGGAGACGATAACATCCACAACTGCCCCAGAAGCAAGATCAAATAACTCTTTGAAAATGACATTTCCACCCAGAACTTCATCAGATATGTTCAATAATAATCGTAATGGTGAGAGTGAGCAGTAGTGGGACACACGATGCTGTACGTATATGTAAGTAGGAAGGAGCTGAATTCTTTATCTCAACTCGTCAACCTCCGGTGCTTTTCCCATAAAAAGTATGCATCCCTTTATCTCGCAGAGATTTACCTTACATGTGGACTCAAACACTTTTAAGAGACTCGACAATAAAGAGACCCACAAACAACTTGCACGAATTTGTTTCCTCAAGATTTGCGTAGCCTGTATAATAATCTAAGCATTATTATGACCAAATATATACAGATTTGTCATTTATCTCTTAAAATTATTGTTTTATCTTCATTGAAACTGCCAATATTTCCTGTGCATTTCTTCTCATGGGGCTTGTCAAACTGAAGCCGGAGGATGGACGACGATATCACCAAGAACATGCGATAAAAGAGCTACACAAATAGCGCTGAGTGTGGAATTTAGATTTTATTTACTTACGAGTTTCATTCAAAGTAAACTTTTGCATTGTTTAAATCTATTCAAAAATCTTGAAACGTGGAGATTTTTGAAGGCACGAAGCAAATAACACAACCGAAAAGGTGGCCTCGAATGCACCATTATGGAAGTTAAGAATTTATAAACGGGTGAAATTGCCGTATTAAAATGAACGATGCATACATACATATGATCATTGTTTAACAGTCTGATTAAAAGGTCGGCCAGCTTACAGTTCGAATGTGTAAGTATCAAAGTGGTTAATAAAATTCGTGACGAATGTTATTGAGTTTTACGCAAAAAATACTCGCAGCTCAAACATCTTTTAAATTTTCCCATCAGTCCAAAGGGCCACTATTGGGCTCCTTTCCAATTAGCTTTTCAAAATCGTAGCTGATGTGTTGAATGCAAAGACAGCGGATGGAAGAATCGTGCAAGATTTTGACAGGGGTTTGCGAGAGCAAGATTATTGGTAATTACACACCTAACCCAATGCCACCTTGACTGAATGTTGATCCAACTCATAAAAACTAACGTAAAGCTCATAAAAACTGATCCGAGGAGTCTAAACAAACGATTTTGTGGAGATATTTATACCAAAAAACACTCAAACTATGTAAATCCTGCATATAACACTTAATCAAAAGTGAGAGAGCGAGATAGAAACTCACCGCTTGGGACAGACTGGAGACGACTCCATCACAATTGGCTTTGGAATGATCGGCTTCCTGTCCATCCGGGCAGACTTGCAGAGATTCAGTGGATTCTCAATTTTGACCCCGTACAATGCCCAACTCGGGACAGAGGAGCAGTTCGACTTTCTCTTTTTTAGTCTTCCAATTTTGAACGTTTCCGCTTGATTTTTAAAGGATATCTTCTTCTCTGGAAGCTTAGCCTGTCAATTTTAGTAGTATTTAGGAAATAGTAGTCAAGAATTTGGAAACATTCCCTGCAATGAAAATGAAACAGACGGATTATATTTCGTTATCTTATTAATCATGAGCCGTTTCAACCAACTGACTTTGAATAAGCGTGTCAAATGCGTACCATATTTTGCAAATGCAATTACCTTAAATGGTATTAGATGTCCAATTAAACTTGAAGATTCCGAGTACCTTGGGCAGCTTGAGACTTTGAGACGATCCAACGCGAGCCAAGCGATCCTCACGGACGTGAGCTCAGAGACCAAATGGTGAGCAGACGGGGAGAAAGAGGAGAAAAAGTGCTCTCGGCTTAAAGTGGTGGTGCTGTTTCGCTTGGTTAATCTCGACTTGCCTCGTTTTATAATATAATGTGGACCCAGATACACATCCTCCAACAAAAACCTGCTTTTTTACACGAGTGCTGGGCTATTTGCCCAGTTTGCAATGAATTATATATTAATTAGAATTGAAAATTGCATTTGCGTCAACTTTTTTAAACACAGGTGAGAGGGCTAATTGATGAGATCTGGCTAATTAGTTTGAGGAGAGGATCTCGTGTGTCGCGGCTCTCGGTTGCTTCTCAGGTGTCTTTTTTGTTTCACTCTATTTCAGCGTATTATTTCCAATCAGTTGGTATTTTTTACTATAAAACGTAACCCTTTTCCAGAGTAATGGATATTTTTACCGATATAGTGTATGTATGGTAATTTAATCCGACATTTGGGATACCCGTTACTTCTCACCTATGTGCATATAACGCACATATGCCGTCATAAATAATGAACTATCACGGTTTCGCTGGCCAACTAAAGGTAAGAAGTAGTGCGGCGATAGTTTCAACACAGTCTGCCACCCCCCTCGCACGGGCGACGTGTTCTGCTTCTATGGACAGCACCGAGTACGAGCTAACCAACGAAGTATACAATTGCGAGATAGTGCAGGATGAAATTGCTATTTGAAAGAGGAGGTTGAAAGCGGAGCAGAAATCCCTTCTGGCAACGGATGCTGATGACGACGAGATGAGAGTAAATGCGTTTCTTTTTGGTTGGAGGCAAAGTTGGTTAATAATGCAGCCTCTTATGAGCCGGGGGCAACTGCCAGAGCCAAAGTGGAAGAGGTCCATTGTACACAAAACAGTTCAACAAAATACTATATGTATTATAATAATAATAACCTCATCGTTGCTCTTTGTTCCGTGCTGTACTTCGTAAGGAGTGGAAGATGAGAAGGTATATAGCAACTAATGTCAATCTCCTAATAAATATCTGTATGTATAAGCAATATGTGCATATAGGTGTATTACAATTACACACATGCGAGAATTACGAGTAGGCAACTTGAATATTTCTCTGCAGAGAAATACCAGAGCTCTGGTATCACTTGGAGACTCCAAGTTGGAGTCAAAGCTTGGCGTAAAATGCATGACATTTGAAAATAGAGTATGCATACTAATATAAAAATCATTGAATAAATTTTTGTAACATGTTTAGGTCACCCCAAAAATATCTGCGAGTGGACTATATACATATATGTACATAGTTGTTTAAATAGTACAACCACTTAACTATATTTATCTGCAGAGTCTTTAGCATGTTTAGCACTTCTTTTGCTAACACATAAGAAAGTGATGGGTAAATAGAACTGACTTTAAATCGTGTCAAATAAATCGTTGAGTGCATATTTAGTTGGACCTGCAGATTGGTAAAGTGCACAATTTTGCACTAACACTTATTCGTAGATCATGTAATAAGTCATTGAAGGGTAATAGGTAGTTCACATCAGTAAACCTCATCAATTAGAACTCTACAAATAAATATAGAGGAAGGTGGGAGAATTGCTTCTACTTTTTCAGATAAAACTGCGCCAAACAATTCTATAAACTTGGCATCAGTTACATATTATACTTATCACATCATTCGGATGTAGTGGTCATGAAATGGAATGGAAAATAACATACAATTGCATAAAACTAGGCGAGCTATATACCCAGATGATGTGGATAAGCGTACCCCAAGGCGAAGGGAAAACCTGGTAGAAGTCGCCTGAAACTCATTGAGACCTTGGATTTTATGTATTGCAAGCAAGCCCGAATTTATTCCACAACAATTGAAGCAGAAGAAAAGCTACATGGATCGAGTGGGAAGGTGAGAGCTTTGGCAAGTCAGATATGGCAAACATTAAATAATTCACACAATTTCATAGAATATTCATTCACCAATCAATGGTGGACAGTATTTGTATGACGCTAAAGTGAAAAAAATGAATACTCGTATTTCTCACATGCATTGCTGTAGGCATATTTAAACACCAACGCATAAACCTTCAAAAAGGGAGAATTTACAAATGTTTGGCAAAGCAAATGCAGAACCAATGATTTCTTTGACAGTGCTTACTTACACACATACATGCGACCCAAGGTTTGAAGGGATTTTTGACGCGCAGTTTTATTCGACAAAGTTGGTCATGCCCAGCCAAAATTTCCTGCATGGTTTAAAATTAAGGTTTGTAATAGTTACATGCCTTAAAGCTAAAAGCTATTTCATCGAGATTTGCTAAGAAATATATTTCTCAACACCACACGGACAAGGAACTACACTTCACTCCACAAAGGGATAAATTACAGGTCTGACACCCACGCAAACATATGGACACCAGATAACATCTATTTAGCCGTGAGGTTCAAATTTCTAGATTTGACCGTTGAGTACATATTTACAAGAGCTTGTTTCGATGTCACAAAACATGTCAAATTATGCAGTACTGCATAAGCTAGCAAAATATTTCAAATTCGTTCATCACGTTGATAGTTCCGTCTCTCAGTTAACGGCTCTCTTCCTTAACTACTCCAGTAATTTTAATGCATACATACATCGATATTAAGGGTTTATCGCTGAGATCATATGCAATATTATTATATTCATTCTTGATTGTAGACGAGGCTCTATCCACGTTTGCCAATTGTGCAACATGCTTTGTTTACAGCAAACTTGCTTTTCATAGCATAACACTGGACGAATGAATGAATTATGTGGCGTATGTACATGTATATCCATCCACGGCCACCCACAATATGAACAAGCAATATGGATTTTAATCCCACCGAGTAATGCTACCACCCTTACGTATTTAATACATGTACAAAAACCCACATTTATCAACCAACCAAAGTTAATTAAAAATAAATAAACAAGGGACGACGATTTTCATGCCTTTTCAAATGTTTTGGCTCATGAATGAGAGAGAAGTTTGCGACGGAGTCATAGCTTGTGGCCACTACTGGTACGTCCAAGCCAAGCGACTCTGCATGGGCAGCTTGCTTATTAACGATATCAACAATACCTCATGTTTTAATAGTGAATTGGAAATACAAAAGCATTTCATTGCTTTGTTCAACTTTTACTTATTTGTAGCCGTAGGACAATAAAAGGCTGGTTTGGGACTGCATAAAAATTTAAAGCTAATTACTGGTCATTGGATATTTGAATACGTCCGTCCGTCCGAATGCATGTATGGCGCACTGCATTGGTGCGGGCGAGCAGATGACTTTTGCTTCTGTCTTGTCCTGATTTGCACACAAAATTACGGAGTAGTCGCTTAGCTTGGGGCGCTAAATGGTTGCTCAATTGCTGCGGTTCAAGCTTCCTTTTTTTAATGACACTAATGAGACCTTCGTTTGCTTCGTTTGCTGTCGGGCTCGTCGTGGCAGAGTTTAATTTATTGAAATCCATGCACATCTCCCAACAGAAGCTCTGTGCAAAGTCAAAAGTCAAGTTTGTCTGTCAATAATGCAAGAAGTTTTACCTTTGTAAATCAGATCAGTTTCCATCCATTAAACTCAGTCAGATTTGAGTAGCAAGTGAGTACAAGTGCTTACTTACTGCTCATCTTGCTTGCCAAGTAACGTCACGTTAAACCTCAAAAGTTATTAGTTGGTTTAAAGTTGTGAGGCGAAAACGAGTTCCGAGACGAGCTCTTTCTCTCTAACCATGCACAATGCAAGCGTTCAATTCAAGGAGCTGATTCATGCCAAATGATAATGCCGAGTCATTTTTAATTGGAATGGTCGAACTAGGAATTTATGACTTCTGGGCAAATTTTAAATTCAATTGGTAGGGCAATATTTCTTGACATTAATGAGTCAAAAGTACTTGTATTGCATACACAAATTAATTCAATTTGTGCGCTATTTCCAGTTGATAAATAGAGAAAGTTGATTTTATATTAGTTCACAAACAACATTGTCTGCTTTGTCGTATTTGTATGTGATTTACGATTGAGAACAATTGTTTCAAATAAATTCGTTTCGTTGCAGCCTTATATTTGCCATCAGCCATTGCTTGATATGTATGGAAAGAAATTGTTGGAACGTTGTGGGTTCCCCGAAGGGGTTTAATTTTTGCTTTGATACGAAAACGTCATTCTGATCCGTAATTCAAGTACGGAGCGAGCAAACCTTTTGTAATTCGTTGCCATCGGGTAGTAATTAATACTTTGTCTGTCAGAGAAATTTATACTATTCGCTGCAAGCGTCTTGTGAGCTGTGGCAGGGATCTAATGTGTCTGGCATTGGGCCTTAAGGGGTGTAATTTGACACTTCATTTGGAAGGCCAGGAGGAAGAAAATCTCATCGAATGCCACTCACTCATGTTGGAATGATTTTGGGCAGTGGTCGTGGTTGCTATTGATGAGGTATATATTTAAATACATAAATAAATGCATAGTGTGCGTTACTTATTACTAAAATCTCCGACGCAGCTTTACTGAAGATTAATTCTTTTTTATAAAATTTTACTTTCCGTACTTTTACAAAACTTCCTTCAATAAAGTCCAACACCTTCCTCCCAAAATTGTATTCCTTGATTCACTGTACGGAGTGTACGCACTCGTAGTTACTGTGCGAGGCTGATATTTTGATATATATGTAGGTGACATGTTTCTACCAAACTAGAAATAAACTGATAATAATGACCAAATTATTGCCTGGTGGAACGCAGGTTTTTTTAAAATTGTGAGGAAAGAATCGAAATTTGTCACATTTACCATGCCTCGCCGCCACAAGGATGATGAAAATTTCAGGAATTTGAATCAGGAACAGGGTACCTCACACTGGGCTTACAAATCAGTTGGAGAAAGCTAAATTAATATTGTTAAACGAGGTCTAAATTTTGTCACTAATTAGAGGGATATTATTAATTGTTGTGAATGTATGAATTTTTCAAAATAAACATGTTTAAATTTTAAGTTTTCATGTTTAAATTTTGTTCATAGGAACACGTTACGTATTCAATGACATTATTGACTTAAATTTGTGTTACGTTTATCTCCCCCGTTGGTTTTCTCATTGAACATTTATTTATCTTTAAAGTTTGTAGCTTTGTAAAGATAAATGAACATTACTATTTTAAGCCATGCGTTTTTAGCACTACATGCATGCACACCCTTTCTGTCGGAGCAGAATGCTGAATACCTGTTAAAATGATATCAACACACCAGAGCGAGCAGGAAATTAAGGTTGAGGTTATTACGGATGAGACAAGATTGTTGTGTTCAGATTGTATCTGACACTTTGTTGTATACCTCTTCGTGTCCACTGATAACTTCTAAATCCTAATTCCGCGATGACTCTCACCTACCTACTCACTCCAATTTGAGAGTCAAGAATGCCCAAGGGCAGGAACCATATGCCACGACAGCAAATGGTCGCAATAAAACACAAATGCAATAATACAAACTTAAAATTATAGCCTGGAGATTGATATAAATCTCAAATATTACGTTTGAAATATCAAATCAGATGTATGTGCAGCGAATTCCATATACATACATACCTCCGCAAACCACAAATTGCTCTTGGTCGTTACGAGCTGATTTGAGAATACCAAACCCAACAAACTATATATGGTGTTGGCTCATTTCAAGTCATTTCAGAGTGGAGAAAGCATTTACAAACGCGGCCTTGTACCACCCCACACTTAAAAAACCAGCTAGACTTGTATACATAAGAACTGGACTGGACACCAGACTGGGGAAAAATTGAAAGAAATGGTAG
This sequence comes from Folsomia candida, assembly GCF_002217175.1. Classification (NCBI taxonomy): domain Eukaryota; kingdom Metazoa; phylum Arthropoda; class Collembola; order Entomobryomorpha; family Isotomidae; genus Folsomia; species Folsomia candida. Next base: position 9,039,013 of record NW_019091193.1, on the reverse strand, counting down.
AATTCGAAATGGTAACCGTAACACGGTGCAGTGTCCAGTCCACTATAAAGGATCGCTATAATTTATATATGTCTTTGACGGAATGTACATATTTACATATGTTTATTCTGCGTGGCTGCAAATCTGCGAATGTTAAATTCATACGTTACTTTTATAAACAAAAAGCGGCACGTAAACGAAATGGGTTCCTTTGTCCACGGTACAACAGGGGACCAGCAAGGTTTTTACTTTACATATAAAACATGAAATAACAATAAATAACTTTGAGGGTTTAAATTGGAATTGAAAAGCATTGAAGTGTGAATCGAGATCGAGGTGTGTTGTACACGTATGTCATATGCAGAGCCATTGTATCACACAGTAATTTGATCGCATCCACAATTCCACCAAGTCGGCCGTTTGCTTTTTGTGGTGCTTAAACACAAAAGGACAACAGCGCGGACGAGGGTGGTGCTGATCATCGAAAGGAACAAACGAGTGAAGAAGATGGCCAAAAGGCAGAAAATAATTGTCAAGAAGAAAAAATAATAGAAAGGGCCCGAGGATTTCGAGACCGGTTACTTTGCGTTCTTGGCAACTGTACGTACGTACAGAGCCAGCCAGCCAGAATCAAAAGAGCTTGGGTCATGCTTGACCCTGGAAATATGCTGCAGGGAATTTTGAAGGATATTTTATGCTAATGAATGCATTACAAATGTTCATACGTGGGAATATTATATGCCATTTAATAAGCTCAGTGATAATAATTCATCAAAAATTCATGTCCTTCAGCTATTTCACAACAACGCGAAATCAAATGAATTACATCAAACGTCGTGAATGCATACGTGTACACGTATGTATTTATGTACAAGAAGAATAAGATGTAGTGCACTCTTTAGAACGTCAATCTCGTCGTCTTGTTATTTAATTCTCCTCTATTTTCCATACTAACTAAATAGATAGATAGACACAAGGCGAGTTGTACCCTACGAACACAATCTTTTATACCTTTTTATTATGCATTTATGTATCGATGACATATTTATTGTATGTATACGTACCCTATTCAAAATATAAACAGGTTGGTCTAAAGCTTTAAAAAATTTGCATGAAAAATTTGCATCACAATAAAGCTGCTGGGAATTCATTGTCTCAAATCGTAAAAACAAACAACACAACTTGTAACACAAGTTAATTGAAATATTGAACAATAATAAATTTTGCGAAAGTAACGTAAGGTAAAATAAATAAGGAGTGAATAAATTAAATTGGTTTTGGAATCCGATAGTCCCACGTTAAGGCATTACACTTTGGTATCATCTTTTGCAGGTAAATTATCACAAATCAGAGGAAAATGCAACACACTTCTCCTGCTGCACAGTCATTTGCTTCTCTGAAAACTGGAGCTTTTCCGCATCTCTCCGTCGAAGTGCACTCTCCACCTCGACTTCGACAAGCTCTATCATTTTCTGCAGCTAAAGTAATAGATCAAGATATCATACACACATATAAATAAATTGTTCGTGATAATTTTGATAATTTTGAAAAACCCTTACGTCCAAAACAACATTCTAAACCGGGAGGGCATGCGTTTGTATTGTTCGAGGCTGGTCGAAGCGCTGGAGGACAGTCTCCCAAAGTCACGCAAATTCCTCCACTCCCATCCTGGCAAGCTGGTTGGAACCTTTGACCGTCCCCACGGGTTTCAGAATTGTCAAGAAATGCGGCCGGAATCTCTTCTACACAAAAATTGAGACAAATTTAATTGAATTTCGATGCTAAGTATTGTATACCTCTATAACTCTTATGATTTAAGTTTGTGTACCATTAGTGCCAAAGGTGTACTTCAAGTTCCCCACTTCCATTGGATCGCCCTTCATGGGCTGACCGTTGCAGATGATGTTAAGGGTCGCAATTACCAGGAAGACGAACATGATATCTTTTCACTATTTTTTCCGACAGGTTAGAAACAAATGTATGAGAGAAGTAGTAAAAGTCACGAATGGTGAAACTCAGGCAGGGTACAGTGTCTTTTAAACGATTTTAGACTGACTAAAAGGTTGGGATAAACAATATTACTCAGAAAACGAATTTGTATGAAACAGCGTCTGAGTCAGCTGCAGATGGAGGATCAACACTTAAATGATCGTTAAATAATGGTGAGGAAGGTTATATACGTTATTATTAAACCAATAACAAATGTGTACATATTTAACTATGGGCACGTAACAACTGTCTAACCAAGAGAGTAGAAGAGTACGTAAAACCCATATCGATTTTCCCATTCACAACGACACAGAATGTTCTTCGTCGCCAAACTTCATGGAAGAGACGCATCCATACAAAAAACCTACCCCAAGCAACTTTGCGGGGCCTTTTAAGATGACATTAATCCATCTTGGTAGTTAATGGCAACACATTTGGGTGGAAAAGACCCCCACCGGCCAACCACTTGACCGATCATGCCCATCTTCGAACTCGTCCTTACTTTTTACCCGAAGATCAAGTGTACAAAATTTCAAATCGATAGAACGTGTTTAAAGAGAGTTATCGTGCGTACAGACAGACGGACGGACAGACAGACATCCTGACAAATCTATAAGGCCATCTTAAAAGGCCTAAAACTGCATTCGCACGTGCAAAACCATTGCAAAACCCAAACACACTATATGCTGTATGTGTAATTTTTCTTAGTATATTATGCACGCAGCACCAGGTAGACAAAGAGAGCTAAATACAACAGAGTACAGACAAATGTAAATACATAAGTTCCATACTTATGCAGCGTAGATTTTCCAATGTTTACGGTCCCCAAATAATTCATGTCACACACATATTTAACTATCATCTCGTGCTTGATTTTACTGGAAAGTTTTGCCAATTCTGTAATAATGTAATGCGAAATTACACAGATTAATATGATTTTGAGTAGCAGGGATTTATTTCTTGACTTCGTAATCATTTCTTGTAAAATTACATACTATAAAAAGCTTAAATTGTGCAATTGGCGTTGACCTTAAATACATAAATGAGTATGAAAACTTTAAATGAAAATACTTGGGTTAGAAATTCAAAGGTAATACAGCTACTGGTTCAGATTCTGTTGGTTTTCCAAGATATATTGACCAGGTTTTTCCCATCATGTCAAAGACGCCTTTAAGAAAACCAAAACCGTGTACATACACATATATTCCAATATACGCAAATTTATATATGTATCTGTCATCACATCGTCAGCAGTTTTTTATTAGCGAAATTTTTATGTTTTTTAATTTTATGATCAACTCACCAACTGCAACAGTTTTGATATGAGATAGCTTGGTATGCATTTCATCACAAATGTACACTGGAAAATTCTTGTCGCTTTGGTCACTTAGCATAAATTTTATGTCTGATAACCCAGACGGCTCTGGATGTCTTTCGAGGGTTAGTTGCCGATTAGTGCTTACAGCAACTGGCAATGACTGTTCTTTGGCATTGAACCGCAAATATCTGAAGGTTAATTGCAAAAATAAGGTTATCATGCATTTTTTTCAGGCGAAGAGTTTCCAGTGCAAGTTATCTTGCATATTATGTATCAATTGACGTACTTGTTGCAGTGAACCGACGATTCTCCAGAATTGACAGTTAAGATTGACAATAGTGACTCTGGTATTTCTTCAGATGATGACGGTGACGGTGGCATGACTTCAATATTGTAAAACATTCTTCGTGGTTCTTCATCCTTTGCAAAATGAACGTTTAGACTCATTCCATCCGAAATACCGTGTCCACAGTCTTTCAGAATGTCCAACAAGGAATCAAAGCTCTTAGCTCCAAGAATTGCTCGAGCAATAAATGCTCTGGCTGCATGTTAAATACAAAAAAAACGAATTACTAATACAGCTAAAAAGTCAAGGGCAGCACTATTGAACTTCATCCAGACAATTATTTAATAAAATGTCCTTGCAGTTAAAGCTACAGTCAACAGTGCATAGCGAGCTTAAAAAATGCAATAAATAACAATAATACATACGGGTGCCATTCTTATGAATAGACGGAAATAGCGTGTTGACAGAATAGACCATCCCATGCTCGTTAAACCCCATCGTATAGCCCATCAAATGTGCAGCGTCTGGAATATCAAATCGAATTAGTATTCATCAAAATTGTACAAGATTCTAAGTAATAAAAGCTATGCTGCAAGGTGTATGTATGAGCTTGATTGATATTTGTTGGGTACTGAGCACTTGCATGAGAAAGTTGTAAATTTTTCAATAAGACGGCCACTTGAATCCATGATTTCGGCGGATATAATGTAGCAATTATTTAATATTTCGCACATGGCATCTTCTGTATGACCAAGCAACACCTGTAAAGAATTTAGTGAGTTGCATTGTATCAAGGAAACTACTTAGTATCTGATAAATACTACTCTAAGAATTAAATATTTACTTCTTCCTTGTTGCAAATTATGCTGGTGCATCCGGTAGCGCCACGCATGGGGACAACACTCTCGTCCTTGTCAGTAATCATGGAGTCAATGTTAAGAAGAAACAGCTAAACAGAGTCACATTACTCATCTTAAATAATACCAAACAATACTTAGGATTAGCTTCCATGTGACATAAAACTACCTTCTCAAAAGGAAGATTACAACCATCAGCCATACCCCTAATTTCGTCAACCAAATCAGGAAATTTTGCCTTACAGAGTTTCAGAGAATTTTCGTAGATGCGTTTGCCATCCTCTTGCAGGAAACACTTCATGATGTGATCGTTAAAGTAAGGCCATGAATCGAGCATTTCTTGAATCATAGATTTGAATGTTTGTCCCTGTATTCAAACATGTTTAGTCACTGAGTTTTTGATTTACAAATACTACAAAACTTAACCTTCAAGTATTTACGGAAATTGTTATGATCATCTTACAATTGCTCTCCCAATATTGTAGTGAGTCCCTCGCACATGTAAAATCGGGATGCATTCTAATCGACGCTTCATTTGTATTGTGTGTTGTGTTTGAGTGGAGTTACATGAAATAGTTGGCGTGTCAGGAACCATTCTGACGTACAATGTCTGATCTGATGGTGGAGTTATCGAAAATTCTTAAAATTATAGGTGGGCTTTGCCAGTATTCTGAGAAAACTATCAACTTTATACAACTACCAGGAAGCAGACGATGTCACGATGAACTGACGAGAATGATTTTGTGTTCACTTGGTTTTAACTGGAATCAACTCACGTCAATTGATTTTATGATTATATAAATGGTCCCAGTTAATTTAGAACCGTCAATTCATAACTAACTAACACACACAAGTATTTACTATGAAATGCAGTGAAGTAAAAATAGAACTCATGTTGCGCACAGCCAGTTGCTTTCATCATATCGCATTGATGCAATGAAATCTGGTTCGTTGGACGCTTTCTCGATGCATACATTTCATTTCAATGGAGTAACACTAAATATTGATGTTAATTTGTACTTAGTAATAATCCAACAATAACTGCTCAAAACTAGCCTACGTGCAAGGAGAGACGGCAAAGACATGGTACGGTTATGTCTCCATTATGCATTATTTGTATCAATCAACATATATATGTTGATTGATTATAATTATTTCATATACAACTTAGGAATAAACATTTATTACGTAAGTACAACAACGTTCTCATTGTAAAACAACCAAACAAATTTAGAGGTACATCACAGGACCGACAAGATATTATATATATAAATAATATAACTTGGTATTTTCAGCAAACTTAGGAAATAAGATAATCTATTCTATGCTACTGTGTATACAAACTTGCGGCAAAAACGATATCACGCTTGATCGACTCGGAGGATTCTTCCATTTTCTTTTTTAAAGATGGATCTCCAATGATTCGAGCAGCGTCTTTCACATCGCGAATCATTTCATCTAATCTTTGAATTGTACGAACAATAAGGCCTTCTTGGACGTCGGTCAGTTTCATTATATCACAGAAGCTCTAGTACATTTGAAGATAATTAATTATATATGTACATATATGACACAACTTGTGTCACACAGGCTAGGAATATATACCTATAACATGTCACATTATTATCTCTAATTACCTTGCCCTTCGCCCATTCATGAACTACTTCAGCCAATCCAAAACGAAACTGTTCAACATACTGCTCTGCTGGCTCTTTAATACCACATTCTACTTGAGCTATTCCAATTCCACGAGCCAAATTCTTTACCTCTTCAACACGCTAAATGGATGGAAATGTCATTATTTACACATAGTTATACATAAAATAATAGTATAAAATTAAACACACCCGTTTTAAATCTGGTTCGTCGTCCAATTTCGGCTCCTCGACCTTTTTTGCCTCAAAAACCAGACAAGACAGAATAGCTGCGACTTCAGCAGGAGGTGCCGTTGCGAACATATTATTCAATACCTATTGAACAAACCAATTAAACAATTTATTTAAGGTGAATTAGGGTCAAAATCTAAACATATAAAGATATATACCATCTCTGTAACCATAAGTTCATTTTGATTGCCCATCTCGCATGCCACGCGACCTTTCATTTGAACTGGAAGAGTCGCAAAAAATAAAAGCATTATTAAGTTAATTAGAATAACTCTTATAACTTCAAAGAAATAATAAGAGAATTTCAACCTAAATTGTCACTGTCAATATATCCTAGTTTTCTGAGCACTTGTATTCTGGACTGATAATCCTCATGAAGGCGGAGACTTCGTGGAGACAATAAATACTCTAGCATCTCCAAAGTGTCCTTTACTTTCATAAAGGAAAACACCTCGAGGAACTGAAAAAACACAGTTACACGTATTATAAGTTAAAAATATTTTAGATGGCGCAACCGTTAAAAGGGTTTCAGTACCTTCGTTTTAAATATCTCTTTACTCGAAATATTATTGTGCTTGAGTAAAATTTTACTCTCTTCAAATCTTTGAAGCTCCAGAATTAAATTCATATCCCGAGTTGCTACAACCCTTTGATTTGCAGGGATTAAAGTCACATCTTGTGGAGAGAAATTCATATCAGCTAAGTCTTCTAAAGCTTTTTTAACATTTGGGGGTGGAAGGTTGCTCCTGCAATTGGAGATATTTATTTTCAACATTAATATTACTTGAAATATTACTTGAATATTACAACTTATAATTGTAACCATTATAAATTAACATTTCTGTACTTACGCAAATCGCGATTGCTCCCGGCATTTAATATTGTTAATTATAGTATCAGAATCGACTCGAATCTGTTTACTACACAATTCTAGAACTTGCTGATACTCAACTTCAATCACTGAGTGCGGGTAATATCCTATATCGTTAAGTTCTGGCTTGAAATTAACTAAATCAGTGTAAGAAAAGTAGAGCATCTGTCCAAAATGAACATCAAAATTTTGATTAATTTCTTCAACGCCTTTCAACTGTTCATCTATGATAGCGCCGTTGTCTTCGAACCCTTGTGCTTGGAACGACTTGCCATCACTTTCCGATGTTAGAATTAATACTTTAAGTCTGTTTGGTGGATTGGATTTTTGAGGAATTGTATCAAGGATTACACCAAAACGAGCATTATACTTTGGCAATTGCTCCACAACAACTATTCGTCCCGGCACCAACATATCATTTCTCGTATGATTTTTCAAGAATGGCTGTAATCGGTATAAAATATATTAATAAAATAACGTATTGTGGAACCCACGTACATGTATTTATGATGTCTCACAATTAATGTTTCGCGAACACTTATACAATTTTTAGCATCATTGTAAAAGTTTTTAAGGTACTCGTCAAATGTGTGATTCCATTCAAGTTCACCTACTCGCTTTTGAACAACATGTAGCTTTTCTTTTAAAGAGTCAACTTTCATTCGCGCAGTGGCTTCCAGAAAACTTCGCTTCATGACATCTTCAACAGTCAAGCTCTCCACCCGTAGAAGATTCAAAATCATGCTGTAGGTCAACCGGAACTGAGACTCCAATTTTGCAGCTTTACCAGTCATCATGTTAGTAAGCTCTGTTATTTCTGGAATGTTCTGTTTGCACAAGATAATCACAGTTCCAGTTGTATCTAAGCCTCTGCGACCAGCTCTTCCAGCCATTTGGATATATTCTGCAGGCAAAAGGGTTCGAAAACCAGTGCCATCATGTTTACGAATGGAGTCAAACACAACTGGAAAGTTATGAAATTGCAAAATTTTAACTTTCTATTTAGAACATGAAGTCTTATAAAATATGGTGTTTATTAAAATCGAGTCCTAACCTGTTCGTGCAGGCATATTAACTCCCATTGCGAATGTTTCAGTGGCAAAGAGTAGCTAAAAAAAGACCGTATAATTGAAATTTATAAAGGAATGCTTGCACTTTTCCTAACCATTATCTAATTATTATTGTCCATTCTACCTTGACCAAATTTTTTTGGAACAACATCTCAACAACTTCTTTTAGGATTGGCAAAATTCCGCTGTGATGAACTCCAATTCCGTTTTTTAACATTTCATGGAAAGCCCTTACCTATAGGAAAACAGGAAATATTTCAGTCACATGTTGCACAAACTATATGTATGCATAAATGCAATGCCGAATAAATGACCTGGGGAAGATCTCGATCGGAACCTTTTAACCGAGAAATGCTCTTCATGAAAAATCCATGAATTTCTGCTTTCTGCTGTCCAGTACATAAATCAACACTGCTCATCAATTGAGCATACTGGTCGCACCTGTTTCTGGAAAATGTGAAAATGACTACAGGGAGATTTTCCTATGAAAACAAACAAAATTTTCAGTTAGTCATTTTTGTACTTGCTTAATTAAGTTTATCAGACTTACATTTTTCTGTAAATGATTAACTAATCCAATATATGTAGTTTTTTCAGAATTTTCGTTAAATGTATTCCTATGTCCTCCTCTTGCACCAAATGACTGTTGATGCTTGGACATTCTGGATAACTTTGCTTCTTTTGCGTCATCATATCTTATAAAATAATAAATACATAACAATTTATAACAATTTGGTAACAATTTGTACACTTTACAAGTGAACTAAATAACTTACCCTTTCTTAGAAAAATTTCCCTCTGAATCAAGGACAAGAAATACTTCATCCTTAGATTTTCCACCAGAACCAGTATACAGATAGTGTTCGAGTGGAACTGGACGTTTGAGGGTGCTAATAACATAAATTTTCTTTTTCTTGATTTCTAGATGAAGAAGTGGTTGAATGTGCATATGTAAATCTTTATAAGGTACGAATGTTTACTAGAATTATTACTCTTTAAATCAGACTTACCACCAACCCAATTGGCAAATTGCATAGCGTTAGGGACAGTTGCACTGAGCATAATAATGCTAACATGTGGTGGCAGCATAATGAGAACTTCTTCCCACACATGACCTCTCTATTTTAAAGACATACACAGTTAAAATCGCGCTATAATAAAGTATTAATGTGATCTTAAATAAAATTAATTACTTCTTCATTATTCAGGTAATGAATTTCATCGAATACGACCCATTCAAGATCCCTGATCACGTCGGATCCTGCGTCAAAATTAGGGGGAAGAACCCACTCATTAAGTTTAAAGACATTCATTGATAATTAATAAGACAATTGTTTGAGTTTGCAAAAAGAGTGGATATGTATGCATATGAATTATTTTCGATTCCTGAGTTTTTGAGTAAAGTACTCTATACATTGAACAATACCATCTTTTTCAGCATCATTGCATATCACTTGTGAATTTGTTACTAACCATTGTACAACATTGAGCGCAAAATTTCAGTTGTCATAATTAGAACGGAAGCACTTGGATTGATCTAATCATGAACATACATACAAAGTTATTCTAATAACACTGCTGATGTGTGTTTTCAGTCTCATAGTTTTAACGTACCTGAACATCACCGGTAACAAGGCCCACACTTTCAAAAGTATTCTTAAAATCACGGAACTTTTGATTTGACAGTGCCTTTATAGGAGAAGTGTAAATAGTTCTACACAAACAAATGTCCATTTAAGGAACTTGGTAAATTCCGGTTAAATAGCCAAAATGAAAATGCTTACCTAGTCATGTGTTGAACAGATAAGGCAATTGCATATTCTGCCACAACCGTCTTGCCTGCCGACGTGTGTGCAGCAACAAAGACGTTTTCATGTTCTTCAAGTTTTGCAATTGCGTGTTTCTGAAACGTGTCCAGTTCAAAGGGATACGTATATGCCATATCTGGAACTTTTTCACGGAAATCAGCCATGGGTTTCGATACATCAATCAATTCGGCCCATGGCATGACGGAGTGCGCAGACAAGGGAGTTTTACTAATTTTCAAAACGGGTGCAACCTTTCTCTCCTGCAAATGTTAGTTGGTTTTGTGTTAGAATTTCTAAAATCAAAATAGGCATACAATTTCTCACCTCTTCATGTCCACTAAATACGTCATCGGATATCTCGTTCAATAAATGCTTTGCTTGACTCCCTTGCTTAGCCAATTTTGCTTGAGATGGTTGATACTCGAGATTTGTAGATTCTCTGACTTTCCAAAAATCTAACCCATCCTTTCGGTCCTCCTACAAAATTATAGAAATAAGCCTTCCACAATAAAATATAAATATATTGGACTCATTTAGTTCGAGCAAATCACAAACCGCAAACACATCCACCGACGCATTGTTTTCGCTATCGTTCTTCGGTTCCTTTTGCATGGAGGCAAGTGACATTCCATTATTGAACGTGGGGGGTACGACCAGCAAGTCTAATTTAAATTACACTTTAAACTAACTGTAAGCAAATGCACACTATTATATTAGATCCACCTTTTTCGAACAATTTTGAAAATAACTCGGCCTCATCTTCATTAATTTTGAGCGCTTCAATTTTGTTGGCTGATTGCAGAATTTCCTTTTCTTCGTCAAAACCTCCAGGCCAAAAGGGGAAATTGGTTGAGCTTCCCTTGAGGCCTTCATCCTTTGCCCCGGGTGCTCTTGTCAAGGACAATGAGTTCTTGGCCGTCTCTCCCAATGAGCTCACCTCCACCTCCTCATACCCCACCAGACGTCCTGTCGCTGGCTCCCTCTTTACCTGCACACATTTAAATACAAATATTAACAAAAAGGTCATATGCCTTGTGGAGTGGGAATTTATTTTCACGGACATTACCCTTTGAACCAGAGGAAAACTTCTAGAGTGGAAGGTAAAAAGTGAATCAAAATTCCGTGATGGTCGAATATGTCGCAAATTTTTGTCTAATGCATGAATCGGAAGATTTTCCGGCTTTTTTGTATATTCGTCCAAGAGATCCTGAACAACTGGAACAACCTGAGGTAAACCCAGGTCTGGAAACTAGAGGCAAATTAAAACGATTCTTTAATTATTTTTATCAAAATAAATCGCATAAGATAATGGTATCAAATCATATATAAACAAATGCATGATTTGCATTTATTTACATATCATCCACAACACAAATATAAATATATAACTTACCACTTTTGGAATCTCCTCCATCTAAATGAATAATTCTTCAAAAATGTTGTTTTACAATTTAAATAATTTCAAAAAATCTGTTCCATGCGGGTTGGGAAAATTTGTGAAAATGCAATTCAAGTGGTGCGAGAGAGTCTATGTTTTCAGTAAAAGTTCTCCCGGCTTGGACGGCACATTCTCAATTTCCCATTTCTCCGATTTCTCTCTCTCTCTTCACAATATCGCAACTCGCACATTTTCGCGTTGCATGGTTTCGCAATTTCATAGGCTTCTCGCCTCGTGTCCCGTGTTGTTTGTTTCTCTATTGTGTCGTGGGAAAGTTGCAGGAGGAGGAGGATGAAATGGGCTTCAAGTTCAAGCGCATTACGTTTATTGCTTCACCGAAGTTTACTGCTCCGCCAGACCCGACGCTATAGAATTTTCAAATCCTCCTCATCCTAAAAATGATGGACTGAATAATGGGTTACGTCTTTCCTTCCGATACAAGCACTTTATCCGCTATGGGACATCTATTCTCTTCATTTCCTCGATATACGTCATTCCGTCGGTAGTGGTAACAAGGTCTCGGTCACCACAAGAGACTACTTAGGCTCGGATTAGCAACAATTATCATGTTCCTCCAAGTAGAGAAATACTACAGCAAGTTTCTCTAAAGTCGCATTGTGTCCAAAGTCAGAGGTTTTCAGAAAGGATTTGATACCACGATTTGATCTAGGTAAGTAACTTTAATAACAAAGTCTACATAACAGTTAAGCATGACCACTGATTGACCTATCATCCCGGTAAAAGAGTGATTTCCGGATTACATACGTTTGCATCTAAGAATCGGAATATAAACTTGTAAACCGTGCTGATCAATGGGCGCATGAAATAAAAAGCTATCCCATGGAAGCTCCCGCACAGACGTCATTGCAATAAGCCGAACAACAAACTGTTACATATCATATACTGCCTCCTTCTGTACGTAGGTTTCCCTACATATGTAATGCAGAATGGAGAGTGGGTCGAGTGACGGGGTTGACCTACTTTCTTTCACTCGCAGTGGCCTCAATGCAATATTTGGGAGTCTGACCTAGATTTCGCAAACTTATTCCCTTCCAGCATTTGGCCCGTGTCACTCGCTCGCCTCCATTCCTCTGCTTCACTCCTCGACCTTGGCTGCTTCTCCAGCACCGCTTTCTCCAATGTCACCATGTAGAGCCTAGATCCACTCCTTCCTTCCTCCTCCTCCTCCTCCTCCGTTTGAGGAAATAATAGGAGAGGGACTTTTCTAGAAAAATGTAAAAGTTACATAATCCAAAAAACTTCCCGTGGATTCAGTACGTGGATAAGAGTTAACAGCCCCAGCTTGTCATTGGAAAGTCATTTCGAAGACTCGTACAAGTGAGTGAATTTTGTTTTTCTATGTACATAAATGGTTGATATGTGGCATGAATAGTATATGTTGATTGATCCCAGAACTTTTCCATTATTTATTATTGTTAATGTTTAATGTTCTGTTATTGTGGAATTATTTCAATCAAAAGTGAAGTTGTTAAAATTTTCCAGTTTTGTTATCGTCATTAACAAAAAAAATAGTTATCAAATTGCCTCAAGAGTTAACTTTTGTTTTTCATGTTGTAAGCAAGCAGTTTACAGTTATTTATGTACATAAATATAATGCATAGGAGGAATATTCATGGAAAGAGATTTGTTTAATAGACATTTTAAGATGGCAATTAATTTATTTTAACCGAGATGCAAACGTCATGCAATAGTTTAGCAGTATTCCGCCGTGCTTGTTACAAAGACAATTCGACGAGTGAAGGTTGTCTATAAAACCACTGATCCGGACACACTCGGTTTAGTGCGAAATCTCTCTCCAAGTAGTTTGCAAAACCCATCCTATATACTTTGCACAGTTTCGCAACTTTTGCTTGCAAGTTCGAAGGTTATTACGGCTCTACTTCTAGTCCATTTTAGCTGTGCAATCGAAAAGAAAACTGTAAATTTTAAAATAACTTAAAAAGGGTGTTTCTGAAAACTTGTGTTTTTTGCAGCATGGATCACGACGTAGAAAAGTATTACACGACTTGCATGAAACTCGTCAATAAGGCTGCAGAGGTATGCAAAATAATTTTAGTCCACCTCATCGCCACTTTTATATTAGCATTACTTGTTATTCATGCCTATAAGTTGATAATTTTCTTCATTAGGTGATCGAAACTGCATTCTACAAGACCAAGCAAGTAGAATCAAAATCATGTGATATGGACTTGGTCACAGAGACTGACAAAGAGGTAGAAAAGTTGTTGATTGATGGGCTTCACTTGGCATTTCCAGATCACAAGTAAGAACACCACCGGTCTTATTAAAAATATTACCGCTAATTCAGTTATTAGATGAAAAAATTATTTTAAATACCATACTTACAGGTTTATTGGCGAAGAGTCAACAGCCGGAGGGGAAAAGTGTATTTTAACCGACGCCCCAACATGGATCATAGGTACTTTCTATAATTTACATTCATGTCTAAAATAGATATATTGAATTTGTATTTATAGACGTACATACTTATATGCAGGATCAATTTTAATATTTTGAAATAATTAATTTGTAGATCCAGTGGATGGTACTATGAATTTCGTTCACTCTCTTCCACTAATTGCTATTTCAATTGGCTTGCTGATCAACAAAAAACCTATTATTGGAATAATTTGTAATCCTATCTTGTACGTATCTTCATTATTACAATTGAATAGCATCAATACGTAGCACATATTAATTTAAAACATTTTTAGAAAACAAACGTACACTGCCAAAGACGGTAAGACAAACAAATTTGGAAGTATTGTATTATTGATAATAATAGTGTAATGTATTGTTATGATAAAAATAGGACAAGGTGCATTCCTTAATGGGACGAAGATCAAGGTGTCAGGAGAAACTGGTATATATAATAAACATTAGAGAAATTATAGAGACAATTAAATGATTTCTGTACATACCCAATATTTTCACAGTTTTAGCGAAAGCTCTAATTGCCACAGAGTCGGGAACCAACGATGATCCTGCAAAGATTGAAGTAGTTCTAAAAAATTTGGGCGCTCTCCTAGGAAAATGTCATGGGTATGGATTTTCATACTATATGTAACTGTTCCTTGGGGATAAAATACAGCCAACAATATTGATTGAGAGTAGGAAAACTGTCTCATTGATTAAATTGGTCACTTTTGTTGTTTTTTTTTACTTAAAAAATAATCAGTACCCGTGTCATGGGATCAGCGGCTTGCGCCATGGCGTTCGTAGCTTCGGGTGCAGTTGATAGTTTTTGTCACCTCGGTTTACACTGCTGGGACTTGGCGGCAGGCCAGTTAATTATTGAAGAAGCTGGAGGGTTTCTTTGTGATTATGGAGGTTATTTAATTTCTGTTCATAAGACACGTCTGGAGGAAATGCATGAAATAAGTACCTACAACTTTTATTCCCTTGGAACAATCTGAATAGCACATATATTAATTTTCCGATAATTTATCAATAACTTTCCGTTGGTCATTATCGTTCTTTGTATCTCGTTGGTTTTTAAAAACTTGTCATATTTTGCATACAGCACTCGATCATTGGGTTCAGCAGCAATGAACCTGGCTTCTGTCGCCAGTGGAGGCTGTGATGCCTATTATGAAATGGGTCTACACGCTTGGGACATGGCTGCTGGCCAGTTAATCGTTGAAGAAGCTGGAGGAACTGTGATTGACACCACCGGTAAATCAACTATGTAGTATTCCCCTTCTTGCATTATGTATATTCATCACTCCTCCTTGACCAATAACTTTGAACATTACACATTTCATGCATTTCCTTCATGCGTTGCCTATTTACTAAACGCATTCAAATGTACAACGAGTAATATATTAATTTTGTTATTATGCACAGGAGGTGAATTTGATCTCATGAGTCGCCGGGTCGTTTGTGCGTCTTCGGAAAAATTAGCCAAGGACATTGCCAGCAGATTAACCCAGTACGAAATGGAAAGGGACTAAAGGTGTTTGACGAGTAATCGTTATCATCTATTTATGAATTTTCTTAAAATTCACTGCCGTGTAATTTATTTAATTATGTACATACTTATGAAAGCACTATTATCATCTCGATGTTTTAGATATTACTTGTAATACTTGATAGACTTGCAACTTGTGTCCCTATTGTAGAATAATCATCACTAATGCATGCATTCCAGTGAATTGTTGTTTTCCTATAAATTAGCTGTGCAACTTCTAGCATATGTAGTAATAAACATATCTATAACGTGAAATTAATTAAGGATTAGCAATACTCTGCCAATGTTTGTAAGAAAGCTTTCATCGGAAGCTGGGAACATATCATTGTGCAGTGCGCTATAAATATTGTACCTAAACCGTAGTTAGCGGACACTGGATTTCATGGTACACTGTTTCAAAGGTGTTCGTCGAAGTATACATGTATGTAAACACCAGAAAATCAGGGAAGCTTACTGAAATCATCAATCAGTTTAATTCTAGTTACATGTAAATGTTCGAAGGACATTGGAGAAATGGTGAAATGCCTGGTCATCAGTCCGAGTTATGAATGTTGCGTGAATGTCATACTTTATTTTATATTTATTTGGTATTTGCAGCCCACATTGAATTAGTTTATAAATTGCTCCTAAATCTTTTTATTTGATTCCCAAGTTAATTAGGTGCGAATCTGTGCAAAAGTTACGTAACGTGATATACTCGATAAGTATGTGTACTTGTGATAAGTATCTGTGTGTAAATATACATACATGTACATATGTTTTACTAATTAATTGAATATGAAACATATTTATGTATAACTATTATAACTTACGAAATGGACTGTATAGTTTGCTGCTTATTTTTTGTTGATAATTTTAATTGATCAGTTTTTCATATCTGAATTTTTCTTTCCCGAATATGTGCCACATATTATGTGGTGCTTACAATCGAATAGTATATACGTAAAGTATTTAATTAATGACTAATTAACAGGGTTCGGAAAAACCCAGGGTTTTATTCAAAAAGTATCGACCCAGGGGTTTTAATGGGTTTTAATGGGTTTTTTGGGTTTTAATGGGTTTTAATGGGTTTAATGGGTTTTATTGCGTTTTATTAGGTTTTACTTAAATAATACACTGAAAAAAATTTTCACAACTATTGCAACCCAATTCCAGTCATACATATGCAAATCCTTGTCCATGTTAGAATATGTACGTATCTGTTCATATTAACTGATGACAATTTAATACCATTTGGGACCATAATTAATTCTTTTTCCTGAATACTACCTCTCATCATAATGAAATCCAAGTTGACCAGAACGGCAAAAATCTTGTTTTGTAAGCAGTTCATGTGAAAATGTCCCCCATACGACACATTTCCAAGCATACATATTGAAAATTAAAATATAAGCTTTTTCTACCTCCAACAGAACCTAAATATGTCCCTATTAGAGAGAAATTCAAACCATCAAAAGCTTCCAGGGCTTTTGTGGTTGAGTAAAAATTCATAAAATTTGTAAAGTTTTTCAAAATTTAATGTTTCCAAATTTAATAGTTTTTAGCGATCTCAAGGTGCATTATTACTTCTGGAAAAAATCGAGTATTTATGGATAACGAAATACATTATTATGAGCAAAAAAAGTATATCCGTAAAAAGAACTTGTTATGGTCTAGAGTAGTATTAAATAATACATGATCAGTTAACCTATTCCGAAATTACTTTTCTGTATCACTTGAAACCTGTGATGGTAAGGGATGGATTCGTTGATTTATTCCTGGTTTCAAAACGTACAATATTAAAGAACTAAACTGCTTAGCTGCCGTAAAACAACTTCGTCTCACGTATGATAGATGTTTCCAGCTTTTAGAATATAGTTTTAAGGTAAAACCCAGTTAAAATCCATTAAAACCCGAATAAAACCCATTAAAACCCAAATAAAACCCATTTAACATGGTAAAACCCAATGGGTTTTATTCATTAACAACCCATTAAAACCCATTAAAACCCAAAAAACCCAACCCAATAAAACCCTGGGTCGGAATACCCTGCTAATTAACTCACCTTTGTCTCTGTGATTTTGCAATTGCAGATGGCAAATATTTTCATATATATGAAATATATAGTAAACAACAATTCTATTACTTATCCAGAAAGTCCCATTTCGATAATATCTGTAATATTCTATTACATATGTAAATGTTTGTCGTAAATATGTGTCAGTATATTATACGTAAGTAATATTTGAATCAATGTAATCATTATAAATATCGTCTCACCACATTCAACGTACATATGTTTGAGTAAAAATGACTATAAGAGCTGTCAAATAAAAATTAATAAAAAATCCGTAGTAGAACCCCAATAAATGTTTGATTTTGTCGAGCTTTTTATAATAATATTTGCATCACACAGTGAGAAAATATGTATGTACATTTACATATATATGTACGATGTGCAAAATGGATCGTGATTTAAAGGAAACATTTAGATAAAATTGATGGAATCAATATTCACAAAAACACTTTTACACATCAAGTCAGAGTACACAACAATATATGCTACCTTTTTATTGCCTACTTCACAATTGTCTGAAAGAAAGTACAGATTTTAATTAAAACTAAATACTACATATCAAGGATTCTTGTGTGGTATATAAATAAATGTCTTTAACCAATTCTTCCTTTATATTTATTTCAGGGTAAATGAGTATGAATATTTTTAAGCTAAATATGGATGAAAATGTCATCAATCAGATCTGTAAATGCATTACCTAAAACGAATTTTGTTATTTCATTTCACCATTGAAATTTCACCTACATACGTTGACGACATACATGTGCAAACATTTGGACCTGTTCATTTCCAAAATCACGTTTTGCTGGTTTAATTTTCGATAGTTCTATGCCTGACTCCGCTTCGGATTGCATATACTGGTCTGTGAAGTGCATACATAGTGAAGGTAGTGGGGATGTCGTAGCAGAATGTTCCCTGAAATCTAATGGGAGGGCCCCAACACCAAATTCGTGAAAATTTCCAAATTTTTTATATTGTAGCCCTTAAGGACGTGAACAAAGTCAAAGCCCCAAACCCCAAGATCATCTACCTTAAACCACTGCAAATCGGGGTCAAAGTTAATTTATTTGTCCAGTTTTAGCCCGAGTCAGGGCTTATGTACCCGTCACGTCCGTCTGTCCGTCTGTCTGTCTGTCTGTCTGTCTGTCTGTCTGTCTGTCTTGCGATAACTGCCGTAAAACTAATCCGATCGACTTGAGATTTTGCACAAATGTAGTATGGGTCAAATGAGGAGTTAAGTTCGAAGATGGGCGAAATCGGTCAAGTGATTGACCGGTGGGGGTCATAAAGGTGGGTGGGGTATTATGCGCCAAATTTTCAAAATTATAGTAGGAAGCTGAAATTTGGTACAGAGGTTGATGATGGTTTCTAATGAAAGAATATAAAGTAAAATTATAAAAATTCTCATGTGGAGGGACCCTAGGGGGTGACCCATGCCGATCTTTAAAACTCATCCAATCGAGCTGAAATTTGGTACAGAGGTTGTTAATGGCTACTAATGAAAGAGTATGAATTTAAATTTGACACATTTTCATCCGTACAGACCCTATTGGGTGACCCATACCAATTTTTCAAATTCGTGAAATCGAGCTGAAATTTAGTAGACAAGTTGATAATTGCTCCTAATGAAACAATACGAATTAAAATATGACAAAATTTCATCTGGAGGACCCTGTTGGGTGACCCATACGAGTTTTTGAAAACCTCGTATCAAGCTGAAATTTGTTAAATAGGCTGCCAATTGTTATTAATCGAAGCATGTGAATTTAAATTTGAAAAATCAATTTAAATTTTTATATTTTTTGAAATCAATTTGCAATAAAATTTCACGCAAAAAAGTCGGATTAAGTGATAACCACAATTTTGGCTGACTCGGGCTATATCAAGTCTGCACTGTAGGTTTTTATTTTTCAATTAACTAGTAGTTTCCCTATCCTTGGTGGATTTTTGTAATTTTTGTTGCAACATAATCTCAATGCGTTACGCTTTCAGATTAGTTTAAAACTTGGAAATTTTGAAAATTAAATTTGGAGGTTTGAAGGTCAGAGATCAGTCTCACACAGCAAAGTGGGTATCATTGGAAAGATCTTAATTGAAAAATACATAAACTGAAGAAATAAATTCAACTTTTATCCCGATTTGCGGCCAAGATTCATACACTTTAGGAGTCAGGGCTATAGCAGCTTTTGTTCGCGGCCTCAAGTCCTACAACATATAAAAAATTTGAAAATTTTCACAGAAAACCATTTGCCTGTAACGCTAGGGCCCCCACAATTGCCCTTCGTAATTTCGCATTGAAAGAAGGACTGAGGATGCGAGAGAGAGTTTGTTTGTTTGCGCATCTCTTTGGTTGGGAGAATTTCGCAATTTACAAATTCCCAAACTTTGCTGAGCAGATTGCAAATGGGAGGACACATGTTGTTCCAGGAATGTTCAGCAATACAGTCCAAATCACACTTTCCATTGCACAGATATTTCGCAGATTGTTCACCAATTCTGGGCCAAGCAGTATTTCCTTGAAGGCCATTTCATTACAAATGAGACAAACTAACTTAATTTGCGGTGTGGGTAGCAAATTACTAGTTGTATTGTATAAATGTGCTTTCTAAGCCCACACGCGAGCTTCTAAGCCACGTATTGATCAGATGGATTACGCTTTATGAAACGGTGAAAATCAAGGTTCGTAATTCAGTAGGATACGACAGTTTCTAAATAATAAAAAGATCAGCATTTTGTTCTTATTCATAAACTCGTGAATTTTGGCACAGTACATATTTCCTCTACAGCATTTCCAGCAATCAATCTTTTGTATGAACTAGCATACGACTAAATAGACGACTACATACCAGTTGTCCAAACTTTTACACGGGTGGATTCACCCAATAATCCTCAAGCTTTACACACGGGGAGACGATTTCTAAAACTTGAAGAATCCTACTCTATCATTACATACATACATATGTATGCACCTTTGGTATCATGCTAGAACTGCTGGGGGATAGTTTGCTACCATCAATCCCGCATCTCGATGATGGAGTAATCTGTCATCAAATTATAGCAGTAGCATCATGCTTGATGTCATAATGGTCCAAATATTTTCCACTCCCATTCCCCTTTTCGCAATTTCCTCCATGGGCAGCTGCTGATGGACTCGTGCACAGAAGTTCCGAAATCTGACATACATAGTTCAAACATTTGCTTAGGCTCAAGCCCTTGGAGCGAGTATAGTTCAAAACACGTCTTGTGCAAGCATACCGAGATTGACGCAAGAATTCAAAGACGAGTCCAAAATTCTATTAGAGAGAAGAGCTTTCGGAAACGGAAAAAGGGAAATAGGTTGCACGTGTTGTTGGGATTTTGTCTCATATTTCCAGCATTTAAGTTTAATTTAATTCTGAATGTAATCAAAATCAAGGTCGACCTAAATAATTGACGAAATTGACATGGGATAAAAAAATAAGTAGACTTTGTGCTCCAATTTAGGGAATAAAATGTCAAGAGAAAATAATTCCCAGTAGGATGAACAAGGATCTCTCCACGACTGTACATTTCAACATGACAAAATAAGACATTTTGGACTTGGAGACATCTCCCAGGAGTGTGCAATAAGTCTCTGGGATGCTCCGAATTTTAACAAGTTGTCCCACAAGGGAGCTCATCATATCGTTAGATGAAGAAATACTTAAATGTTGCGAAAATCCTGCCTTGTTGTTCCCTAGCTCGTAAAAAAAGAAAGTGCTTCTTCTACTACATATACTTTCCTCTTCTGCAAAAAGAGAGTAGTTCACATCATCATCTATCTTCACATGTCGGCTCGTTTTGCTTCACCAGCTCTGCATGGCGCTCCTTGTTCACTTCACTTTCAAAAAACTCGCCGAAACTTTTTTTCATCAAATTGAGTTATTCTTAGGTAAGCGGATATCATTCGGTTGGAAAGTAATCGCACCATGTATCCCTTGTCCTAGTACCGTTGGGTATTTTATGCTGTGTTATATGTAGTCGTCATTTTCGAACTACTGAGAAACTTTTTGTCTCAATTTAGATAAAAGAGTAAAAGCCAATACTGCGTGTAATGGTCGTCACAAACCGTATACACGTGCATCACATAGTTGCGTATATAGTATTTTCCCTTTATGAGTTTGTCTGAAATTTACCATTTTTTGCCATTCTGTCAAAACTACTTCCCGGTTATGAATTCTGTTAATGAATGAATCTCTACTTACAGCATAATAAATTTTGCATGTGACGCAACGGATATTAAAAACGTCATGTTCATGAATCCAGGAAACAAAAGCTTTCAGCCAACCCTTTATAGACCACGAATTTGATAAGCAATTCAACAAAAGTAAGAGAAACAACGCCCTTGAGAATTGGACAAATTGAACTGCGTACATACAAAGCCGACCACTCGCTAATAGAAATTAAATCTTAGCATCACAAAAATGTGACCAATCTTTTATAGAAAACCTCTTTTGGCAGAAACTCTACTCTTTCAACTCTAAATAAATAGCAAGAAATACATGGACTAGTACATCAGTAAGTATAGAGATTTAAATGATCAAAGCAATTCCTGGGCACATTCGTAAACAAATAACTAAATTCAAATAATCGAGGTTACCGTCGTTGACGTAATATGCCAACACTCTGCACATGTATCATTCAAATACCACAGTTTTACAAGCTACATATACATTTGCACAAAATCCGGAAACAATCCCTTTGACATTCTTCCTCCTTTTTTTGCAAAGTTACGCCGTTGCCTGAAATCATGGTGACTCTCTCCCCAGCATCTCTTATCTGGTCCATCCATCCATCCCTCTTCGCAGGACAAGAAAAACGGATGCAATGCAAATAATGTTAATCTCTCCACTCGGAAATGTGAGACCCAGAGCAGAGTGCAGTAGTACAGAGATAATGCTGCTGCTCTTCTAGTGTAATCGTAATCCAGCGTTTTTTGCCCATGGTTTTCCTTGCATGTAGAATGATGATGATGATGATGAGATTAGAATTGGGATCGGATTGTCTTTGTTGGGACGGAAGGAGCTTGGAGTGCATGGGATTTATTTTTATCCGAAAGTTTCCGCCCAAGCGGGTGTCCAATCGTGGGAGCTCCGGGAAAGGGTGGCAGAGTACGAGAGAGGAGGACTTTCACCACCACCACCGAATCCAATATATAAATCTTGTGTCAGCTCACACTCGCCACCAATTCTGCACTTTTACTCACCAAACACGCTGCTCCCTCGGCTCCTGGTAGTGCATTGTCTCTTCTCGGTTTGTTTACCTACACATGCTGACATAGCGAGCAGCAGAGTTCATACGAATTACCGCTCCTGTCAACTAAAATGCTATCATAATAAAAGCTCTTGCATATCTGCTTGTAGTACGACAACTAGCCCGCAAATTGTATGAATTCCCTCGTATGAGTGACAGTGCAAGTGTACAATTGCAAATGCACTCGTCCACTTGAGATCGGACATTATAGCGGCGGTGATATCGTGTAATACAAAGTTGGACTTTCTCCAAGCAAAACAGACTTTCTTTTAGCAGGAAAAATTAAGACGTGGGAGATAAGGACACAAACTACGGCGAACCACGTTCTGTCTGTAAAGTGCATTTTTATTGCGGGTTGTGAGATTGGATCAGCTGACGAATATAATAAAACCTGTACGGCAACTTACTTACATGTTCCATATTCATTCAATCTGCACAGCGCTAAAGAAATTGCCGGCTTTATGACAATTTAGTGATTGGAGAAAAGTGTGTGTGTGGTGGACCAGTTTATGCACATATTCAGAAATTACAGAAACAACCGTTGTAGTTAAACGGCTCATAATATTCATTGACTGGAGTGATACCGTATTAAATTGTATTGTGTTTATTGTATGCAACGGGGAAACAAGTGTGTGGAAATATAGCTACAAGTGAAATTGGTTGGGATCAGTCATATGTTGCTCATTAATGTTAATGAGATACGGACAAGGAATCCAATATTATTATTAAAACATAGACACATAATTTCTTCAATATCATAGCAAAACGAATCTTTTTAAAAGATTGTCAACAATTTATATTTAACTTTTGCTGAAAGATCAGTAAACCGAACAGTTTCGATTTGATTAAATGAATCATCATATCACAATCAAACTTGTAATAATTTGTGAAGGAAGTTATAAAGACAACCGACCTGCCTCCGCATAATTATATTATTCCAATTTTTCTGTTTATCATCACTTCCAGGTAAATTATCATTGCCTAAATAAATCAGTGAATAAATACAAACTGACAAATACTATAAACATTTGTATCATATCAGTGTTAATGTTCATTAATTTATAAACTCAATTGTTGAATTGTTTTAAAATTGCACTGCGTTGTTGAAAAAGAGAATTATGCGTCGTTTCGTGACGAACAACAACATTGCATTCAACACAAAGCTTTATAAATTGTGTTGAAATTAAGTACATGCGAGTTCGTGATCACTCTCTGAATTTACTGTGATCTGAAAACCTGCGAGTGTAACCTCTCGATTTGTTCTATTTGCGTCTTGTGCGGAAGTTGATGTGAAAGTTTGAGTACATGTAGTAAATAGATTATTGTATAATTTGTCAAATTGAGTGGTTTCTTACGAAGGACGTGAACACAACCAGAGTTTCCACCAAAAACAGAGTAAATCTCATTACTGGATAAATTATCAAAATCTAGTAGATTAAATATATAGGCACACTTGAAAAGTGCTTTCCCCGTTGTCTCAACTCACCTTCCACAGAAAAAGCAACATATCCTTATTTGTGCCTCGACTGTACAAAACTGAATTTCATACCTCACCAAACCAATCGTTAATCAAACATACATATATGTACACGGTGAAGTTGATCAGTTTCTCTGGACATTTCTCACACGAATCCAAGGACATTAGGCGAAAACTCATTAAAAAAGAATAAAACATTGAATGTTGGATGTGAGAGACTGATTGATTACCACTGTTGTGGTGGCATGAAACTTGAGACTTGATTCATGGTTGTGGATTTAGCAATTTGGTCACAGCAAAAGTAATTGAGACTGCAACCCAATTTCTCCAAGCCGAAAGTAATCGCTTCTCCACATCAATTTCACGTGGAGGAAAGAAGACGCCGAGATATATATATCCACCTCCCTCCCCAAGTAAATTGAATTGTTGTGTATTATCTTTCGCATCTAGAACATCATACAGATCTTCCTGTCTTGACATTATTCGGCTCCCATCCGAAAAGTCAGACACGTATTTTGATGAAGATTTGAACTATTTTTTCTTGGCTACGCAAAAGGTAAGTATGGAAAGATTATCTCATAAATCCGTCCCGATATTTGATGCTTGTCACTGCAAGTATAACCCTGTTTCAAGACATTATTTACTACATCTATCCAATCCATCCAACCGACCTGATCCCCATGTAAATATCCCTCCTACTTATTTCACCTACTTACGAACATTACATAAACTTATACGCATATTCCACGTAAGTAAATGTTTGTCATGTTCGTACTCTCGTCGTAATTCGAATAATACAATACAATTATTTGCCTTTAATCATGTCGTCATCCGTGAGTATGATTGACTGAATAATCAAGATTGTTCAAGATCCTTCCTTCTCATGCAACGTATGAACGGGATAACTTTGCACATTTGGCTATACAAATGTACGTATGATCGTTCATGTATGTAAGTTTAAATGGGTGAAAAAATAATAACGCTGATCTAGAGTATTTTCGCAACATGCTCATATAATATGCACGTATGTATCCTTGAAAGAATCAATAATCCTTGCGACCATTAATGCATTTGTTTGAGAAAAAAGTTTATGGTTAATGACAGAGTCGGACCGATTATACGGTGCGGGTCGAAATAATTGCGACAAGCGCTCGTCCGAACTATCTTTGCTATCTCCAAAATAATATTTCCTTCATAGATGTTGGGATATAGTTGCATGCAATGTAAGTATTCATGGTATTCATAGGTAGGAATGTCGTCCAATGTATATATGTACATATACATATTCTATACTTGACTGTGTACAGATTTGATTGCTGGACTATTCTGGGCTGAAGAAATCCGTTAAATCAATGAGTCGTCTTGACTGTACGCAATTGACAATTGCCAATATAGAATGCCAAGCTAATTTCATGTCCCCGCTTGAATACCTTTACTTACGAGTTGCTTCATGTCGTTATACAAAACTGTATTTTTGTACAGAAAATCAAGAGGAAATGGGATTATGTAAAGTTTTGATTCCTACCATTGTGTGGAAATTGTTTGTAAGGATATAAACGGGGAAAATGAAACTTTGATTTCTGGAAGGATCAAGGTGGTCTGCCCGAGTGGGTTCTTCCCTGCAGGAGAAAGTCCAAATGATTTGGGGCCGGCCGAGTCTTTGCATGATATACGACTCATGTCAATTTCCGTTGTCTGCCTGCATGCATATAAATATCTGTCTGGGTTTATCTGGTGCAAATTCATCATATTCGATATACCCACGTAAATATATACTTGTTCGATTATACATACAAATATTTCTCCGATCTGAAAAACATTAGTTTTTTCAGTATAAGACCGCGTTGTCAAAAAAGTCGGCTGTGAGAATAGACTAAATATGGACGCCTTTCCACCTGAAAAGTCTTGAATCTGGCTGTGACAAGCTACAATTTATTTCATCCCAGCCAAAGTTAGAACTACTGATATGTATGTACATACGCTGGACCTGCCGGTCGAGATTTCAGAATCGAGCTCAAGTAATAAGAATTTCTTTATTCAAAACCAACTAAGATATTATTCTCAGTATTATTTTGTCTTATGTGTAGGTTTCGTTGGTTCAGCATTTTCTGAGAAAATTAATCAACCAAGCATATGCATACAACGCAGTTTGGTACAACGTAATCTCAGTATTTTTGTATTCATCCATCCGAGGTGATCGTTTCAGGGGAGGTTCCACCACCACTATCCAAAAGCACAAAGCGCTAGCATGTTGCCAAAATGTATGAATGACTGAATGAACTATAATATGCGATTGTAGTCACAAACAGAGAAAGTTCGCATAAACATGTGAACATATATTTATATAGAAAGGGCTCCGTTAGTGCAAGGCATCTGATAAAAGCATTCTTTTACTTGTAGTCAAATTGGCGCTGTGCCGATATGCCAGGACACGAATGACTGTACATACACACACAGTTATCTGATTCTCCATTGCAAACCTTAGCACACACATGCATTCACACATCTTAAGTACGCTCACGCCGTCCATTTTATCGATTACAACATGTAGTGTTTGAAATTATCAAATTTGGCTGAATTGCATTGTTTGCACAGACATTGTCCTGATTTGTTGGTGTCAGGCGGGGATGCAGCACTGTCCTCGTATAAATTGAGCCCGAACTGAGATTTGTCAGGAATTGTTGGAAATGGTGAAAGCAGTGCTAAAAACAAAAGACTCTTTAGCGAAATGGGCACATCCAGCAGTGCCAGCAAACAATTCCTTCCATCCCATCGTCTTTCTCCCACCAGTCAGCCCGCACTCTGTTCTATAGACACTCGCTAAAAGGGTGCTCAAATTATAACCATCAAACTTTCATTTAAAATAATGGAATGGAAGAAAGAGGGAAGTGAAAGCGAGAATCAAAAGATAATAATTATTGTTCAAGGAGAGCAAACCTTTCGAGTCATCAGTAAATGAGCTCTCTGATTGCCTGCTTGGTCTCTTTTTTAGTATGAAACTAAATGAATTGGCCTGATTGATGTTGGCTGACAGAAGGTTGGCCGGATAGATATTGATTAAACCCTCACACCAAAACTTATTTGTTCTTTACTGGCGTGAGAACTGAGAATAACAACTGCGGCGACAGTATAATGTAATTATTATATTTTTATTACTTTCGTGCCTTTAGCAAAATGAGGAAAAAACGAGCAAAGTTTACTTCAACTTTGATCTTCGGTATATGTGTACTTGTTTTTCTACGTATGTATTTGTACATAAGTCTCACTACTGGTTAATCTAATGTGCCAACAAAGCAATCCTCGCATTTGTAAATCATGCAGCTAGTGGTCTCAGACCGTACGTACAGACTATTGGCGATTTTACGTCCCTCTGTTTAATAAATTAATAGTTTACTTTTTTATTGCCCATACGGAGCTTAGAAGGTCTCGCTCATATTAAATCAAATATGTATTCACGTATGTGCTTCAGTCGAAATATTGAACGTTGTTGGAACCATTTCAGAGAAATTTAGTGCAAGTGCTCAAATATGTAACGTATGTATCCCAGGACAAGAGAACAGCCCATTCGGTGTGATAATGAAATCAACAACTAACAATCTTTGCTATGCTCATCACCATCTCAATTTTGACACCATCCAATTTCTTCTGGCGTTTTAATTCGGGGTTTCTTGCTTGATTGATACGTGTTCTGCTGGGTTTATGTAACGAATAAGTATGGCTTGTTGGTGGAAAAGACCATCCTTCTTTCTTTGCACGACGTGTATACATGTATGTATGGTTTATATCCATTTATAGGATATCGGATGCACAAGTGGACATACATGTACGCTGTCCTCATACATTCGTCCTTCAAGCCAACCACCAGCTCGAAAGCCATTACTGTTATTGTCGTTTGTCGTTTCTGCAATTCCCACTCGAAATATTATATTGACCAAAATTCTGGAGAAAATCGAGAAAGTCACTTCACCTCGGCCTTGATTGTTTCGTGGAAAAGAAAACGAGAGGAAGGAAGTGAGCCAAAGTGGCTGTGTCCCGCTGAGCTGTAATAGATTTATGTTCCTCCTGCCAAATTTTAACTTGACAATGAACAAGCTAGATTGGAGGAAAACCACAGGGTTTATATTGTCCATCGGGTTGATAGCAATTTATGGCTTCTTTGTTGTATTTTTTCGAGTCATAGAGGCAGATGGATTGTGGTTAAAAGAACAACAGCGTCAAAAACTTTAGGCACAGGGGTCGAGGTTGTCACAAAGAGCGTTCCAGAGTTCTATTGAGCAATAACTGCAAGATAAGAGGCTGAAACGCCAACCCTTTGTATATTTCTGAGACGTGTCGCTCAACATGCATTTGGCATCCACTCAGCACCTCCTACTCAACAAGAACCAACTTTCTTCCTCCTCAACTTTCCCTGCCCATCTTTATCAACTTTTCCTAGTTGTGAGAAAATGGGCATCCCAGTATGCACAGTAGTCCTGTTTGTTCAGCTCATTTTTGCCAGGAAATGGTATTAAGTTCCTCATTTTGCGCCGTCTGACCTCAGATGGTCGTATTTGTGGACTACATGCAAAAAACAATTTGGAGAGAAAATCCATTAAATTATAATTCAATGACGCGAATTATGCAAATTGGACAAATTGGAAGTGGTTTTTCAAGAAGACGCGAAGGCTGTATGGATTAATTTGAAGCTAGGAATAAATCCGAGAGGACGCAATATTGAAGAAAAACAACAACACGCCAACCGGATTTTAAGTAGCACACATTTTTTGCCCGTTTTACCGTTCACTTTATGTGTTCGTCGTAGGACTTATAATGTATTATTTGTTCGCATGCAGAACTCGAGACGTTGAAAAATTTAGTACGCTGGAATGCGGTTGGTGTGAATATTTTGCGACTCTGGAGAGAAAGTTGGTCGTGGAGAAAGCAGGCGGTGCTGCCATGCTTTGAACCCAATCGATAAATACTTCCCCACAGTTCTGCTCAACTGATGCAGATGATGCTGCTGGTGGGTTCAGCTAAATGATGTATGCATGTTGTGCTCCCCTTGGCTTTCTTTTTTTGAAATTTGTTTGCCATGAAATCCACAATTCGCTATGTACTGAAGTTCATATGCATACTTGCCCAATATTTACAATGCACTGATGGAAGTGTCTAAATTTTCACTTTCTCTACAGACTCAATTGTACTCAATGGTACAAGGGACAAAGAATACGTTGGATCACACGTTCATAGGATTGAAACGTTGGGAAAGGTAGATATTGGAATGTTGGGATTTGTCATTCTTCTTGAACATCATGAATTAGGTCAAAGTTGGTTGCTCTCATCCTCAGTGTGTGATAGGTACGTATGCATGATAGATCGGGAAAACCTTCAATCCAACCTTGTGTAAATCTCGGTCAGAATTTGTCATTTTCATACCAGCCCGAGATGAGCGACAGACAGTCATATGTCGAGAGAAGCCAGAGATTCCAATCTTACCATCAAACTTTATTACCTCCGAAAATCGCCGACAAACGTAAGAGACAGCAAAGCTCAAGACGAAGAAGGCAAACACAGGTGTGAAAGACGATGTCTCCACTCAAAGTCTGCTTCGTTGAGAAATGCTTCGTGTGTGTGTGGGCAGAGTATATTTATTCTCAAGATGGTTTGGGTGGGGAAAGTCACAAACGCTGTGAAAAAGTTGCATCATAAAATCTAGGTAAGTAAGTTGCAGAAGCAGAAAAAAGTTGGACCAGATAGTTATAAAAATATCGCAGCAAAAAAGTTTGTATCGTCAAACGGTATAGAATTTCATCTATTGCAAGTTATGTCTAAATCCATATTATTCGCTGCAGAATTTTACTTTCTTATTTCGTACATGTCTCTCAATCTGACGTTTTAGATTAATGACAGAAGAAACCTATCAAGAATTCTGCTCACCACGATTTATGTTCTGTCAGAGCTTCCTTTATTCTTCTTGTTTTCGGAAAATACAATTTTCTCTGGCATTATCAGAGTACAGCTTATCATAAAGGTATCATACTAGACACACTTACATATGTACATAGACGTTGGGCGCTAGCACATCTGCATACAAATAGATGCATGCTCAAATAAATATTGCAGGAATTGTTCTAATGCAAATAGAAAATTACTTTATTGCATACCGTTTGACACGTAGCAAATCAGACTGCTTTCCAACAACTGCATAAATGCCTCCGTGGATCCTGGATCCGAGATCCAATTGCAAAATGATTTGGAAGAATTTATGTATAAACGCGATATGACTGACTGTGATCCTGGTAGAAAATTGTGCTCCAAAAAAGCTTGACTTGCTGTCGGTTAGATTTTCTTGAGAAAGGCAATATCATTTTATATGGTCGTTTAAAAAAATGTAGGGGTTGCAAAAATCTTGCGCTGTTAAAAAAATATTACCTATATACATCACACTCGAAGTGTATTGTCCTGGGTCGAAATAATTCACAAGTCGAGTACACGAAGCATCAAAGCGTTCGGTGAACCAAACACTTTGCAGAATAAATTGGACTCCTTTATGACTTTAAGAGAGGAGCACGAGCAATATAAGCTGCCCACAGGTTGTGAGTTGAACTGTAAATTCGGAGCAGCA
Organism: Folsomia candida; assembly: GCF_002217175.1. Classification (NCBI taxonomy): domain Eukaryota; kingdom Metazoa; phylum Arthropoda; class Collembola; order Entomobryomorpha; family Isotomidae; genus Folsomia; species Folsomia candida. The sequence continues at coordinate 9,008,112 of NW_019091193.1, read as the reverse complement.
AACATATAAAACTTGTATTAGTTCCAACAACTCCTCGAATCTCTTTCCCTGACCTGACAACAAGTGTTGTAACCAGCCACAGGCTCGTAACTTTCCCTTGGTCCACATATGTACGTCATTCAATGTGTTGTGGGACCATTTATTCCATATTTACAAGCATCCACTAGCACCAGGCCCTTTTGTTGACAACGACCACGTTCTTCCTTTACGAGTTGAAGTGAGCTTGGTTAGATGAGCGAGTGGAGCGTACATAGAAATTTTTGACAATTTTATTCAACTTTCCCATGTTGGTTTTGTGCAATATGTTTCTTGGAGGAAGCACAAATATGGAAATGTATATAGCAATCGAGAGGTAGAAGGACCACTTGTCATCTGACGAATAATCACGCATTCCAGCCGTGGATTTCACTTTCGTCGTTGGCCACGGAATTCGTACTTACTTCCGGTGGCTTGCTTCAACCAGTTTCCAGTTTCTCATAGGCTCCAGGTTGTGCACGTCATAGTTAGGAAAGTTCTGATTCAAGAAGGCTCTTGTACTTAATAGGAAAGGAGTTTGGAGCCCCTAACTCATTTCCCAAGATGAGAAACACGGACATGAAATTCATCTTTGCCTAGTTGGTCCCTCTCCTCGATGTCAGATTGAAAGTTTGCATCCAGTTACAGCTCTACGTGACATGTCTTTTTGAATTTATACTTGCAGAACAGCTACCTATGCATGCCATTCAACTCTGCCATGTCTTTTTTGCTGCTACTGATTCATCTAAAATACCATTCGATCATATATTTAAGGATTTATTATACATATTCCCATGGGCATGTTCATTTTTTTCGTAATAACCACTGAGGCTTGTTTCAAACGTTTTGTGGCAATTTGTAGCCTCACAACAAATTGCTTTATTATGGGGAAATCAAATAACTGACTAGATTATAGGTTTATTGTAAAGAAAAGGCGAACATCATTTAGCGACATGGGGACAAATTAAATAATAGCAGCCATGCAGATATGTCTAACTTGCTGAGTTAGTAACCTTGTCACAGACCACGCATATAAAATGGTAGAAAAGTTTATGGTTTCAATTTCAAAGTAGCAAATCGATATTAGTTGCAAGGACTATGCTCGATGGAAAGATGAGCATAAAATCCGGGAATATGAATAAAATCTAACAAAATCAATATGTACATCGTATTTTTGTGCATTTTTAGCTAAAAACCCATACAACTTTAGTGGTAGCCACCTTTTTGTTTGTTATTCCATTGCGTCTACACGGCTGCATTTATAACAAAGCCCAGTGACATTTTATTAGTAAAAATGTAAGGTTATTGTCGTAGTTTCGAAGCGACCTGAAAGTCGAGCAGTAGCAAAATTTTAAAGTTGCAAAGTTTGACTTATGTACGGTTACGGAAAGATTGTAAATGTCGTTACAACCAACTCGCTTAAACAAATACAATGCCGAATAGTTACGAGATTTTGGTACAAAAACGACCGTATATGACCATCCATACAAAACTGGTGGTTAATACTATATATTTGGCAATTTTGTTTACTCTGGTTGACTAATGCATAATGTTTGTTCATCATTAAGATTCATTACATGTATAGATAGCTTAACTATTTATATGAGAGGTTCGACATGTGAGTTCACTTCCGTTTTTGACATTTTATTAATATGTGCGTCATAGTGAGCATTGAACACCCTCTTTTCCCACACTGGTCATGTAGATAAGGTAAAGTTTCATGGCAAACTGTACATTTGAGTGCGTAATTAAGCAAGTCGTATAGATTAACAAGAGTCGACTTGCATAAGTGAATATGACAGACGAAGGTTATTTTTGTGGCAAGATAGACGTACATGTGTATGTGTACATACGGACGAGTAAAGCTCCAGGTTGATTACGAGTACGATATGTGTTATGACGTGTACAACTGACAGTTGGAGGATGAAATAACTTGGAATAACTTTAGTCGCAGAGTAATAAGTCAGCCAACCCAACTGTATATTTACTCCGTGCACAGTTAATTACAATTAATGCCCATAATAGATTGACATCATATGCACCACTACTGTTGCTCCTGCTGCTACTGGGAATATGTAGCAGTTGAGATGATGATAGGTTGTGTTTATGTATATGTGTGTGTACGTGATAGGTAATTCGATACGATTCCGCATACAAATCTGCTCTCTCCAGCATCTGGTCGGATGGTGTCAAATTGGTGGAGATAACAAATAATTGATATTGAAATGAAAATACAGAGCATTGGAAAGGCGACCAAGTGCGTCACTTGCGTCAAATAGCGAGCTTCTGCATGAGCTCGAGTCAGAAGTTCAAAACATGGATCCTTCTATCTACTGCTCTCCGTCTCTTCTTGTTGTTTGTTGGGCAGGTTGGGTTTTTGCGGAAGGTATACAAGTGGCGAAGTCGGTTTCTGCAGAACAGAACTCACTCCGACTTGGCGTGGCGTACTTCACTCGCTCCTTTCTCTCTCTCTTTCTCCGGCCAGAGTCGAATTCAAATTCACACAACCCTTTGTCTCCTGAGCAGGGCTTAAGTGTTCACGATTTCTCTTACTTATGTAATAAATAAGGAATACCAAGCAGCCAGACTTGGTCACACACACTCTCTGCGAGGCCAATAGATTTTGTGGACAGGCGTCATTAATAACTTTCTCCGGAACATACTTGCATTCTCTCCGTCGTCTGTGGGCAGGAGGAATTGAATTGGTCCGTGCTTACTGGGCTGAATTAATTAACATTTGTATTCATGATTATGTGAGTGGTGGAGGTGCTGGTGGTGAATAAATACGGTTGGATGGAAAAATTGATAGTCTGTTTAAAAAAATAAATTGTTGGCAAACATTGCCGACTTAATTGCATACCAGTTTCAACGTACTTTTCTGACGTAAAAGAGCCGTCTCACTCACTCACTCATTGTGAGGAACTTGTGGGTATCGATTTAGCTGAGAGTTCTCAAAACATTCTCAAACTCAACCTGTTGTAATCAAAAGGAGATAATCGAAAGTGAAAATTATTCAACGTCGCATTTTCATCTCTGACGGTGTGTTATTGAACAGTTGAAACAACTCCTGTCGGATACATTGACTTGTCGGCTGGTGTTCTCTGTACAACGCTGCTGAAAAGATAGATACGTGAATTTGTACGTATAACGGGAGCAGAGTTGTGGTGACTGTAAAGAAAGACATCGGAACATGGACATTTCCATTGCAAATTAGACCGATAAGAGTTAACCTGACCAGGAAACTCGCGTACTTACTGCATACGTACGTACGTATAGGGGAGCTGCAAGTGTTTCTGTAGTGAATATTCCGACACATAAATTTCCATAACTAGAAAGTGTGTTCTCTCATAACAGACATTCATCCAGTCGCACAGTCAGTAACAATTTTGAGGTAGAATTTGAAAATCAAAACTGTACACGAGAATCTCTGACAGGATCTCGGGTTTGTTGTATCTGCATCAGCGGAGGACAGGATTATCTCGCCAACCAACTTCCAGCATTCCGCATCGTCAACTTGTGACTGACTCTTCATAGCAAAGTCACTTAATCGCATTATGAGTTAATTCACAGACTCTTTATCATCATTAGATTGGGTGCGAGGCGGAGTTTTCTGGCAGGCTGAATTTTCACTGAAGCAAATTCCTGACTGTGGTTGAAAACTCCGGAAACGAAAATCTCGTTGGTGAAATTACTTGCAATTTCATAACTTTCTGATTTTAGAAGTGGTTTAAAATCATAACACAAGAACCATTCTACGTACGTATGCATATACTTGCAAAGGAATCCTCCAGTTGTTCATTCGTTACTAAATTCCTAAATAAAGTAATGTTTCCTGCACAATTTTAATTGATAGAAAATTATTGCGCTGAGAATCGAGGTAATTAACGTTTCGTGTAGAAACACAAATTACCGTAGGCAATTACATAAAATCAATTAGTTTTGTGCGATATAAACAACAGACTCTGATCAAGCTGATAAAGCTGAGCGTGAAATAATACGATCGTGTATCTTCTTGGTGTGGAATGTTTAATGCAATAGTTTGTCGGAAAGGGAATTAACGCGTTAAAGTTGGTTAACCCGACGCAGACTTTCCTAAGCCGAGTTCTAATGATATTGAAGATCGATTAAACCGATACTCGATACAGCAAAAATTTCTCTTCTCTCTTTCTCTCTCTTCATCTACTGGAAGTTGATTATCTCGACTTTTATTCCGTCGGGCGACGCACAAGATCAAATTACGGCAACAACTGCACATATCCTACAAGATACTTTTAGCGGAGAATCCTAAGTCCTCTCTGGATCGAATAATAAGGTAAATGATCCTCCAACGGCATGCGATGCGATGCTCATTTTATCAGATGAATGATTGATCCAGTATCACTCTACATTATTTCTGATATGTGCACACAGGACCAACTCTCAAGGAAAAGGTTGAAACTTTGAGTACGTGAGTAAGAATAAGGTGGAGGAATTCAAAAATTGTCCCAACAACAACTGTCAACTGACAGGACTGAAAGGCAGATTTGCTTGCACAATCTACCTACTCATTTTTGTTGGGTGACTGTAAAAAAGAAGAGTGAAAGCAACCCCTTTTGTCCCAAATATTCTCCATTCAGTTGGCGTACGTATTTTCACCTCTACTTTGGAAAGCACTTTCCTTTGGCAATCAAGTCCATACATTCACGTTAGTGAGAACATACATCGAAACGATACACTGCCTGTTTGGGATCACATCCTTCGTCTCAACACAAAAGTACCAGCAACACATCGCCATTTGCATTGGACATCTGGAGGAGGACTTTCTTTTCTAAGGTATGTGAACTTCCTCTTTTCAGCGTGTAGTGCTCACAATGTGTCTGCCATTCGAAATCTATTATGTGCTTGCTTCGCTTCCCACCACCCACTCAATTCCTGGTGAGTTTGTCATGACACGTTCGTTGTAGTCGATCAGTAGGTTCATTTCCTACCATTTTCTGATAACGGGTTTTATAACACATTACAAAGTAGTGCTAAACATAATGCGTTAGTATATTGCAGAGTTGAGTAGTATGCACAGTTACGAATGAACGAAGGTGATTGGGTAATATTGAAACTGTGATACGAATTATGTACGTGCATCGCAGTCAATCCGTCTTCTTTTAGCATGTTCTGTAGTACTTTTACGCCTAGACTTTCTGCTACTAACCCTAATTTTAGAAAGGCATCTGGAACACGCCCTGTAATGGACGTAATGAAACCATTCTATTCAGCGAAAAAAGTGCTATTCATCCGACTATCGTGCTGTTTATTTGCCCATTTTTTAAAGCAGGAGACATATAAACTCATCACAGGCAGTTTACTGGCCTGGGGATGTTGGTCGTGATGTATGTAGATTCTTGTCTCTGGTATTTCCCTCATCTGTCCCAAATCCTCGGGTCATTTCAACATTCGCTACTTGCAACTATTGCCCTTCGTGTCAGTTAATTTATAATACCCAGTCTGGCACACATCATCCCAACCCAAAAAAATACATGCAGTACGACATTAGCAAACGAATGCGGGCCCAGTAACGTAGTTGTAGTGGTTCGTGGTCTGGAACAATTTAATTTCCTTTGTAATTTGTCCAGACTCAAATTGCTTAACAAAGACCAAGAGATATCCTTTTGTCATTCCGGCTAATTTTAGTTGTAACATGGTTCTAACAACGGTGATGCATTATATGACGACCTTATTTATCAAGCGAAGGGAAAAGTAAAACAAACATTTCATGCGTCTCCGTATCTCTCACTCTCTGTCGAATAATTAAATGGGAATTAATGAACATTTAAGCTTTTGCTTTCCCGAAACTGCACCATCTCAAAATGAACCAGGACCAGGGCTGTTGCTGAAATAGTGTTGGCAGACTTCACTTCTGGGTGTATTTAATCTATGTTTAAAGGCCTCGTGAAATGTAAATTAAATGATCGATGGCGTACACACATCACAACAATGCACAAGCGCGTTCCTAGATAATGATAATATTGACACCGTGCTGATTATTGCGATGGAAGGCAGAATATTATGCGCTGGAATATACATATATGTATAGCTAGATATGTACATATTTATTATTAGTCTCTAAATACTAGGAACTCTCTGGTCGTGTATTTAGCGAATTATCAACCAACTTTGCCAAACTATTGGTCAGACACGCTCATTGTTTCTTCCCCGAATCTTAAATATTCCTCTTGCACGCTTTGTGAATATATGTAGAGGGTGACCCGGCACATTTGTCCCAATCCCGATTTATTGATATGCGGTAGGATTTTTATGCTGCCATTTCCCGGATTCTTTGCAGGTCAGTCATCATATTCCATGCCTGGCTGGCATTTGACATTTTCGTTCGACATCGAAGAACGGGTGCGTTGAGGAGTCGGTCGATTGGTTGGTGGTGGTTGCATGAGGAGACATATGAAGTGATTGCATTATTGCATTGATCCTCTTGATTGCTTTGCAGCAGCAAAGCCCGATCCCCCTTTTTCTGGTACCCCGAAATTGGCATTCCTCTTGGCGAATATTATACAGGTCGACCAAAAATACATACCTGGTTTATGTTCGGTCGGGACAATCTTATTCTTTTCCATGTTATTTTGATAGCAGGATAAGGTTAGGTGGGTATCGTATTATTACAGGGGAGGATAGTTATTTATTGGCAAAACACATTTTTTCGTAATGAACCACTGCGTGCGATTCCACGTGGTTCCTGTTGTTTGGTTGCAGAAGTCATGGTTTTGTTATTTACTGACGTCAATAAATGTTATTGGGTGCAAAATTGTAATAATGGAGCATATGTAATACAATTCGTAACAGTCATTAACTATTATATATATTATTTTTCATAATATGTCGTAACGAAATTAATGTAAATGAGAATTGGATTTCAAAGTATCAGTATTTATTAATTACTGAGCATCACGATACAGCGGCAAATGACATTATTCTTTTTTTTGTGGTCACGTCTAAAAACGTCTCATGCTACAGTATAACTTGTACAGTACAAGTTTCGTTAGTTAAAAGTACTTAATTCCTGGTCTGGGTAGTAAATTCCACATGCGTGATGACGATATTCGTATGTACATGTAGAGCTGTGTATAATTGTAAATAAATTATTGCGCCTGCTTCATCTTGTCTTGTTGAACAACAATTATTGTAAAAACAAGAATTGAATTGAACACTGTTTTATAATACAAGGCCACCAAATAACGCTCGCAAAAGTGGAAGATGCTCACAAGAAATCTTGCACAGCTGCATAGACAATTATTTTGTTACGCGAGAAGTAAATAAGTCATGATGATGACGTCAGTAGTCCATCCATGTCATGTTACAATAAACATAACGCGATTTCAACTTGGAATTGTGTCAGGAGGTGAGACAGGAAAATTTGTCCATCAAGCCAAAGTATTTAGTAGTGGTCAAATTATACACTTGTTCGCAAACTTTATTTGATAGAACCGAGTAGGAATTGTTCCGCGTAAGTGTGCATTGCATATTCCTCCATTTTGCAGTCAAACGTCGACCTGGGCATACTTTTTACTGTGCTGTCACTCTTTTCATCGCTGTATTGACCATTCTTTGAACTTGTTATTACAGTGCACCATATGTACATACATACAGCGCTAAATTATAATACAAAGCAGCCATATTGTCTACCACGTTCTTTTTATAAGCATTGTACCATAAAGCACGTTCACGTTTGCACTGTGCAAGTAAATACTTTGCAGGCTGATGAGGAGTTTGAAGAACAGCGAGTTTTGAGACATTAGGGTGTCCCAACTTTGTAAAAAAATCGCTTTTTCCGCTCACGATTTTTTCGCTCTTTTTGTAAACCGCACTGCGCATGCGATTCCGATCTTTTTTCCGCTTTTTCTGCTCAAAAATAAAATCTACTTTAAGATGATTTTTTCGCTCTTTTTACTACTTTGAGTGAAAAATCAGTCTCTCAGAGACATGTTTAAGGGGACATCGCCCGATTTTGATGCCCTATGGAATATATTGCAATATCAGGTGAGTGTATGAAAAGTGAGGGAGGATTTTATTCCATTGCCCCACCTGCGCCCGCCACACCCCCTGAAAAGCATTGCAACCACTAAAACTACCGCATTCAAACCTTTGCCAAAAATCCTATTTTCATCCCATTTTGGTAATTTTTGGATTTACATGATCTTAGATAGTTGTTTTATCATATCCAACATGAAGCAAATTTAAATTTTAAAAGAAACTCCAAAGTTTCTTGACCACCCATTCTCTGCTCCTGAGTATTCAAGCGATAAAAAATCGGGACAGTCAAGTATTGAGCGAAAAAAGCGGATTTCAGATTTTTTAGCTTTTCGCTTTTTCAGATCTTTTTTACAAACTTGGGAGACCCTATTGGCGATGCGGATATGCGTCACGTTGTGGTAATGTAAATTTCTTATGAGGGTTTGCCATTCAATTCAGTCTTGCAGGCCTGTTTTGTGTGGCCTCCACTTATGTGCTTGCTATGTATATTTATAATGCAATGTCAGCTCGTGTTGGCGATTTCGTACTTGGTCCAACATATCATTAACACTTTACCTTGCGGAGGGTATTGTTGTTGTTACTGGAGTTGTGTATTATACGGTCGTCGTGTTATAATAGGCTTTTGCTCCTGTTTATTGTTGTCGTGTGCCACGCTTTAAGCAAGATATGATCACTGATAGAATTTACCTCACGTTCGTTTAGGAGGAAGTAGGAGGGTTGTGTAAGAGAATAACACTATTCATACATACGAACATACTGTGATACTGCAATACAGTGATACATATGAAATTGAGGAGGGTTACCTTAACGAGGATCGGACTTTGCTTCGTTTTCATCCAAGTTCAGCCAATTTTCTAAAAGAATCGTGAAGGAAATAGTGCATATTGCAACACACGTAGTGAGTCACTTTGCACAGAAAAGCTGAATATATTATTTAGAGTCTACAGCTTATCAATAATCGTGTAGTGATACCGTTGCCGTCCTGTGTTATACATAAATACATACATAATATTGATTCATTAATAATATGCGACATTATATAAATCGGAAGTCGGTATCCCAAAACCATTATCAGGAACGGAACATACACATTATTCTGCCAAATGTTGACATTATAAATTCACCTTTTTAACATAGCCAACTAGTTTTTGCTGAATAATCAGTTTGGAAGGATGTGATATTTAAACAATTGCTCATTTTACGACAGTTGGTGGTACTCTGACAAGCGTGGAAAAGGAGGCTGGGAATACGGCAGGGTTATTGTACATGCAATATCTGTAATAGTTCTGCAAAGTGAATTTTAGATGGAACACGTAATTGATTTGTTAACAAGTACTTAAGTTTTGTGCCTGTCCCATGCTATTGATGAAATATAGCAAAATTTAAGCCGAGTCGAGATAAACTTGTTGATGGTGACGGTGATGATGATGATGATGATATAACAGAGTATAAAGTTGAGCAGGTTTTTAGTAACAGTTTGAACCTCAAGTCGTTCACTTATATATTATTGCACAGGTATTTAATAAAAGGAGTGATTGTGCGATCAGTTATTCGTGTTTTTGCAACCCAACTGAATTGAAATATCAATGCAATCCATTTAACCCTATCTCTTGAAGAGGTGCTAATGTGCGACTGCAGTGTCGGATAGTGGATCTACATGATTGTTATTTTTAATGGGCATTGCATTTCTGTGACATGCCCGTCGTCTGATCAGATCATTATTTTCGGCTGTGACTCGCATTCCGAGAGCTGTTGTGTGAGTTGTACTGGTGGTTACGAATAGCAGTGTTTCCATATTAATTCTACAACATACTACTCGTGATTAATGTGATTATGCACTTTGGACCCATCATTGACACTTTACTTCCAAAATGTAATACATTTTTTTCTTCTTGGCTTTAGAAAATGCTCTGAACGCTTTTTGGTAACATTGTGCTAACTGTGCGAAACACAATGAGAAAATTGTCATAATAGTGCATGCCTTAAAAATTGTTAATATTTTAGGTTTCCAACATGAATACAAATACATGAATGAATTAAATATTCCGTACTTTGTGCATAGAACTAGCAGCTGAGTGAATGTGCAGTTAGTCGAGCGTTGTAGTGGTTTACAGCCTCCAAGTAATATCTTGGGGAACATCGCGAAAAATAAAATTATCCAAGTTTACGATATGCTCGAGTAAATATACATACTTTGTCTGAATGAATTATTATTCACCAGAATAGAAGGTGAGAGAGACAACTGAGACGAGATTTTTTGCACGTCGATGAGGGGTTGCTTCTTATTATATATTACATTTTACATTTAACATCATATTGCAAAGGAGACTCTGGCTAACTTTGCGAGGCGAGAGAATGTGTGAAGGTTAACAGCCAATGTTACATACGTACACTTTTAATACACACGATCTAACCTATGGGAATATGCTTAATCCCTTCGTTATGGTTTTGCATTTTATTCATTTAGCGCTTCAGCTCATAACTTTTTGCGCTATTTGTGCCCATATCTTGGACGAGGTCCAATTAAAAATACCATTTCCTGTGTAATTAGCCGGAGCATCTTCTTCAACAAAGTCCAATTAAGTTAAATCTCTGCCCAGTGATAAAATACTTAATATGCGGAGCATTTTAGCCAAGTTTTTTTGTTATCAGGAGATCTCTCATACAATCCTAAAATGGTAGAATACCAACGGTTTCAGCGTCTCCACTGAAACTGGTGTGGCAAACATAAGAAACAAGTATTTCGAATTTTTAAGCAAGCATTTGTATTCAAAGTCACATCATTTTTTTTATATAATTCGCTGCACCTATAAAGCGATTAAGCACTGTGACAAAACAATGGAGTAGGTTGGGTTGTAATTGAATTTTTTAATGTGAGCATTGTACAAGTTATTCGATTGATGTGTTGGGTGTGATGGCCATTCAATTTAATCAGTTGATTCGCTCGCTGTTGTTGTGATATGAGAAGCAAAACAAGTATGTCTGATACGTCTTTGCAGCCTGGCTATCGATACTCACTAATGGTCTCAAAGATTGGCTTTTAACTTGATACCAACTCTTGAGTCGGACTTGTATGTATGTTTATCCAGTTGTTTTTGCAAGTCTCGACGAAATTCAACGACAACTCAGTTGTCAATCTCGACACGTACTTAATTGACTTATAGCTAATGCATGTAGTCTGCTGCTTACTTTTGGTATTTGTATAACTTGTACATATACACAAATATACATACATACGTACAAAAGTTTATGAGTATGAAGGATGATGACTTGCAAGTTTCTCTAAGAATAAGTTTAGCCACAATTGAATAGATTTATGAATGTTTATTGCTCTCTCTCTCTGAGAATAAAGCTATTAAAATTATTGCCATTTTAAGATAAAGTTTGCATGTCGACGATACTCTAGTAGTAAATATATAAGCAGTTGGGTTCAAAGTTCGAGAATAAGAGTGTCATATTTACAACTTGTCTGCTTTTGTATGTTACTTACCAAGTTTTTTTTACAATTTTCATGCCTAATTCACAATAAGCACGCATTCCTATCAATCAAAGAATGCTTAATTAGAAATGTCGACGACGTGCCTTACTAAATGTCACTGTCAGCATTAATTTTACAAAATGGAGTGCAAACACAGTGCGTAATTATGTATCTGCTTATTTGTTCAGTCGTGATCATTTATATTGTACAATTCTTTCAAGAAAGATGATAAAAATGACGTTCACTCCGTTCTGTTCTTTGATTTAGAAAGTTTCTGGAAAATTGAGAAGACAGCGTAGGAAGAAGGAAAGAAAAGCAAACAAAGTCAAGTTGGAAGAAGATTTGGAGCTTTGACAAAGGAGACAAGTTCACTAACGAGGATATTTAAGAAGACGGCAAATAGATATAACGCTAACGAACCTCTTTATTTCCTACTGCCACCGCAAATAAAATTTCACATCCAACATGGGCTGCTTCACAAGCAAGGATAAGTTGCAGAAGGAGGATTTGGAGTTCCTGAAATCTCACACTCGATACGACGAGAGCACTATTAAGGAATGGTATAAGGGATTTAAGGTACGTGTCATTTTCCATGTTTGCATGATTTATAAGGAGTTTTCTTCCAGTCTCAATTTTACAACAAGCCCAAGTTAATCAGTCTGCGTAGCCTCTTTGAGATTATTTATGTACGTGGGGCATGATTTTCCAGTGGAATATTTAAAATGGCAATTGTTTGCTGTATTTACTCTGCAGCCAATAATGCCGATTCTTTACAAAAAGGCTGAGCAGTAGGGATACATTTGTAGATGAAACAGCTACAAATTACGTTTTTTAATTGTTAATCTAATTAAATTTTCATTAACATTCACTAATTGAAAGGCTGGAAGAACAGCGGGAAAATTGAAACAACTACACTATTCAGTAATTTTGGCCGACCATTATTTTTTACGAGTGGTTTGATACAAAAATGTAGAAAGGAGAGGAGTTTCCCCATAGGAAATCATATGTTAACGTCTCGCGTAAGTTCTTTCAATAGGGCAAACTGGAGAAAGTTCTCTTGTTTTTAATACTATTATTCCTCATTCATAAACAACCGAACTATATTTGACCTGCAAGTATTATGGTACATGCACCCTTGTGTTTTATTACTCCAGTCAATCCGCATTAAGCTTGTGCTTATGTTAGGTTGACGACGCTTTGACAATTTAATTTAGTTTTATTACATTATTGGGGAGTCGTGATCAGATTGTGGTTGTTTATTCCGGAGCATTCACTATGTTGCAATATCTCACTTTATTATTTTGGTCCACCTATCGCTTTCTCTCACGGAGGTAACAGCCAGCCAATGCATTTTACTACATAGATACGAGTCACATGCATGTAGGAAAATCTGGTAAAAGCAGAGAAAATACCAAGTAAACCTTTTAATACCGCCGCAACTGATGAAAATAATATATAACATAAATGTTGTCGACTCGGCAAGCAGCAGCACGACCACTTTATGAGCCTTGCTATTGTGCAATATAATAACTATAAAGGAAATATTATTTTTATCTGGGGAAAACTTGAGAGTTGTTCTGTTCGTTCAACACATACGTCCATGCAACATGCTCGGGTTGGTAGTTTGGTAGCCTGGCAGTGGGATCGGCTACATGAAAAACACAGGAAGAGGAACAATGCTGTGCTGGCTCAAGTTGAAAACACAATCTCAGAAACACATAAAGCAAAGTGGGCCACACGGCTACGACCACTGTTGAATGTGTTGGCCGTATGGACAATGTTGCGACTTGGGCGATGATGAAAGAAGAGGAAAGCTATACGTACCTAAGTCGTTAGGATTACCTGGATATTAGAGAAAGTGGGAGAGAGAGAGACCTGCATTTATTCTGGGCTGGCTGCTACCTGAACAACCAACATGACCACCACCTGCGTGAAAGTAGATACATGTACGAACCTCGGAAGATGATGGAACTTCTCTAGTTGAATATTGTGCTCTCAATCCAGCACGGACAACCCCACTTTCTCCCTACCCACCCATTTCGGTATTGCATTTTAGGGCAACATTGTGCACGACACCAGCAGCAAGCAGCAGCAGGTTTCGTAAACGGAGCGCGTGTAATGGAATATTATTTGGTGAATTTTCCATTACTCCTTGAATTGACTGGTTGGTCGGTGGGTTGGTTGGTGTATTGCGTGAGATCAAGCTCAACCTCCGAATTGTTGTATATATAGAGTTTCTTATCTACAAGAGCACTGACGCCCGCCGTCTTTTCCCTTTCATACAATGATGGAGCTACAAAACGCGATACCTCGGTTAACTCAGCGCCGAATTGTAGCAGTGAATTCCAACTCGTAGTTTTGCCATGTTTGTATCTATATAATTCACTGGTGACTTGGTTCGATGAGATGTGGACAAGGAGAAAAAGCGACATTCGTTTTCCTTGAGTGCGGATGCCCATATAAAACCCCAATTTTTTGTTATTTTGCAATTTCCATCTTTTAAAAGAGTCAGAGTACTTTCACTCCAGCTTTCTCAGTTAAGGAAACAGAGTTATAAAATATACGCGGTCGCTGCCGCCTACTACCAACTTGAGAGTCCGCCTACATACATATTTAAGTGAAAGGAACAATAACAGTGCGGTTGTTTTTGCCCAGTTATTCACAGCCTAGATAATCCAATTGAATTTCAAGCATGACAAGAAATAAATTGAGTTCAGGTCTACATAGAATCGCCAGTTGCTTGACCAAGTTGTTGCTTCTGCTGCCACTTGCAGATCTTTTTAGCCAATCAGGGATTCCGTCCTTATTGTTGAGAAGGGATAATAAAACGAACGCAGAGAGACAGACAGAGAGAGAGAGCAATCATGTTGACATGTCCAATGAATCAGTTTTCACAGAAAGACATAGTATATGACCTGAAGGCTACAGCTAAAATCAATCAGCGAGCTGCACCCAGCATTTCCACGAAATCAAGAGAAAATGATGAGGATCATTACTGTGCAATTGGGGAGAGCTTACCTCAAACCAACCAACCAACTTCTTCTTGTATACCTACATGCTCACATGCCTACTCACAATGATGCTGCTTCCACCCAACCCAACGGATGTGAAACCAAGCTGGATGATGGAAGATGAGACAGACAGAGACCAATCTTGAATTATTGACCAAAGGAATGTTGAACTGGCGTAGGTTGCAACAAAATAATCCTTTCTTGAGTTGATGATAGGGCAGAGGAGGCATGTGTACCATCTCGACGATGAGGTGGAGAGAGAGTGAGGCAGCAGAAACAGGTAAAACCTGCTAACGAAACCAAACCACCAGTGGATACTCATCACGGGGAAAGTATCCAGAATTCTCGGAATTTCCCCTCAAGTAACTCTCTGCTTGTTTTGGTAGTGACGACTCTCTTTCCTCCACACACACACAACGTAATGCGACTCGATGGATGGCAAACTTTTCCTGTGATGAGAACTCATCCTTTATTCTACGCCCATGCAATAGTTGGTGGTTTCTCAATTGCTACTCAAAAAGTTATCCTTCTTAATGGAGTGGAGACCTACTTTCAAGTAGTTACCAAACGAGCTCACTGTTGTTATTTTGCTAATGATTCAACCACAACTTGTAACTTTCACAATCAGTTTGATGGGCGTGGTTAAATTAAGACTTTTCTGTTAAAGAAAAGTCAGATTTCGTCTTAATATGCAGACAGCGACAAGGAATATTAAATTACTTTTGTTTTTATAATACTCTTTGTTCTGGCATCGTTAGTTGCTTTTCAACTCCGGTGCACGTCATTTAATCTGTCGAGTGAAATATATTGTTTTGACTTTGATCAGCTCAATGGCAATCTTTGAGGAGTAATTTTTTTGCCAAGTATGTATTAAACTGGATGGCAGGCAGGGGAAACAACCCGATAGCTCCTTTCTCCTTCTCTCTCTCTCTCCGACTATGTTGGAGTAAAGCAGGTCATGAATAAAGTATGGATATACTTAAACCATTTAACACCCCAAGTGCCCTACTCACAGTCTGCCTCCTTGAGTTGATGTTGACCTGCGAGTGCTGATAGCAGCCAAGTTGGGCCAAGGGTCTCACAGGACTTTCTATTATCTGCAGCTCGAGAATTTAGGTATGGAGAAAACGACTAGCCTATGTCAGATCCGGGATGGAATTACTTACTCTCTCGCTGAATATCAGCTGCGTCAAGGCAGGAGTAAAAAATAGTAATATGATTAAGGATCCAATTTTCTCTAGTTTTTTCCTCCTTTCTCAGCCCGTTCGGTTCAAGAAGGACACGAAAATAGAGAAAGTAGTGAGTGTTCCGTGTTAGTTGTTTGAGACAGAATATGGAACAGAACGATGGGACTTAAATGACGGTGGGGAATCCTTTTCACTGCTATTCCCTCCGGCTAAAGTTACTGATAGATCTTTGTTCCAAGGATGTTAGTTGGTTGTGGTGTAGCCCATGTTCTTTGCACTCTTTTTCACTTTCTTCTTCTCGGGTGGAAGACAGAAAACGAAGGCGGATAAAACGACGAGGACAAGGATAGGAAATTTGGAGATGACTCTTCATCTCTCTCTCTGCTTCCAGCATCTCACCTTTTTTCCCCGTTTGTTTTCACTGCTTTCCCTGCTCGACGACGACAACGCTCGTTGTTTAGCTTTCCTTTTAAGCTCTCCCGGAATATGTGCACACAGAGTTTAGAAGTAAATAAAGTCTCGCTGTAAATAAACGAGAGGGATTCCATAGTCCATGAAAATCGAATTTATTTTTTGTCGTTTTTTCTTTCTCCTCGCATAATTTGTCCCAACACCCCGAGGCTGCTGCATACGACGAAATGTAGGACGCATCAATGGCTCTCTTCGGAAGCCAGCGCAGATGGATTATCCCAAATAAATATAAATAAATAGTGTATTTTAGCTCCAGTTATTGCCACAAAGAGATTTACTTTGCATTAAAATGACCCATTTGGACTATTTGAAATAGCACAAAAAATCACATTATATGTAAATGTGTGGCACACAATGGATCTTCAAGCGGCACTTGAAGTTACGTATTCAGACAGTTATATTCCCTCCTGCGGACCTCGAAGTCTTGAATTTAATTTAAATACCGAATTTGAACATGCTGGAGTAGCAACTGCGGTTAAATAGAATCGCAGGAACCAAATTTGATATGCATAAGCCAATAAGCATTTTTAAGCTTGACTGATTTTGAGTGAAAGCTGCCTTCATGTCCTCCTGACATGTATGTATGCACATATGCAGCTATGGCTGGGATCGAAAGGCAGGACAACGCTGTTTTGACCCAGCCGACTAAACAATTCCAATGTTGGACTCTGTTTACGAAATGAAGATTGTTGTAAAATTGAGAGAGCAGAAAACCAAACGAAAGAAGGCCGTGGATGTTTGCTTATAAATTATGAAATAAATATGAAACACGGCCTGTTTGTGTCATTAATGTATTTCCAACCATGATTTTCAGCATTGTTGTGTTTTCTATTACAGCAAGATTGCCCAAACGGAAGGTTAACGCCGTCAAAGTTTGTGGACATGTAAATTGAATTTTATTTTTGCTCTACTTATTTTATTATTGTTCTATACAATTTGTCTCACAACTGGATAAATTGCAGGTACAAAATGTTCTTTCCATCTGGCAATGCAGAAGAATTTTGCGATCACGTCTTTAGGTGAGATTTTGTTGTATATTATTTTCATTCCATCATTTGATGTATCGATTTAACTTTATGCCACTTTCTACGCAGAACCTTCGACTTGGATCAAAATGGATTCATCGACTTCAAGGTGAGAGATCAAGCTTTTTCTAATAATGGTTTAACTCCCTTTGCCCCAACCAAATATCAAAATGTTGCATCCTTCGAAAGATAACCTAGCTCGTTCGATTATTACTTTCTCGCCCAGCACCGCCAGTCAGCCATTCAATATGCTGGCCTGTTTATTTTCCAATCACAATAACTTTACTGATCCGTTTTTTCATTATTCAAAAGAAATCCAATATCCTATAGATGTAAAAATTCGGTTTGGTTACTTGGTGGGAATTGGACACAGTATGAAAAAACACAAAAGTATGTGTATGTAGCAGCACCAAGTTGTTTGTCCATCCAATATAGCGTACACTGAAGTAAACAGAGTACGCACGTCCCACCGTGAGAACAAGAGCTTATGTCAGCCGCCGTTGCTTTATCCCTTCATCCAGAAACACAACAGGCAGTGAAGATGAAGACAAATCAATTTGAAGGGCGGATCTAGTTATAAAAGAGTTTAGGTGGAGTTTAGTCTGGAGTGAATTGGCTTTGGCCCATCAGTTGCGGCAAGCAGAAGCGTTTTTTTTCTCTCCAGGAGAGAAAATCCACGCTCGTTTCAATCTCAACTCCGACGTTGAAAATGGTAAATGTGGATGAGAGCGGACATTCCGCGAGTAGAAAAGGGGAGAAAGTTTAAGACGCGTGGGAACGGATGTATGAGGAAGAAATGAGAAATAGGATGGGTGCTGATCCTATTGGTCACTCAACCAACATTTCTCTTCTCAAGGAAAACACATTTGCACTCTGCTTCACACTTACTTTAATGGAAATAAGGAGTAAGGGTTTACACGAAAAATTCGTTAAATGTCGAGTTGCCTGCTAGTTCAACCAAGAGCAAAAGTTAAGGACTCTTGTATCCTGAAGATGAGTAAAAAAAAATAGGCCAACTGTCATCACATTTTATCTTATAGGACTTCATACATTACTGCTCGTCTACTTGATTTTTGCTAATATTCCGCCGTGCGAGGAAAATAATAAATACAAAAGTTACGTGTTTAAATTCTTGGAGAAAGCAGTGGTTACGAATTTATAGTCCGTCAAAAGAAGTCCATACATTTTTATACAATCGCCAAAGGAAACTTCAAATTCTAAATCAATTTTTAATAACCTCGTCATCTGTGGCCATGCTATTTGCAACACTATCAGAGCTCTGCGGGTTACGCGTCGTAGCCAATGGATGATTTATGACCGAGACTTTCACTTTTATGAGACCATGTGGTGGAAAACATGTTTTCATTCTGGAAAAAATATGAGGTGGTGGTGGGAACATGGCTCCGTACATTATTACAGTTTCCTTGTGATATGAATCACCTATGTACATATTTTTTTACTTATTTTTTTTTACCTAATTAAATAAAATGTTGTTCACGAGTGAGTTTTATATATAGACTTCCAGTGATAATTTAGACCAATAGATAAAATGCAGTAAATTATTTTTGACGCTCTACATACATATCTGCATACATAAATAGCTGAGGATATAATTTTAAAAATGCTATTTATGCCAAAATGCTTTCTCCTGGTTAAACAACATTTGCTACAATTCCCACAAAGTAACAAAAGTTATTGGCAAACAAAGGATGGTTTTCGCAATGCATAAAACTGGAAACATTCCCTGTTACTCGAAATATGATACCTGCATTTACATAGTAAATAAGTCTATTGTTTTGCAATTTTACAGGAATTCTTACTCGCAATCGACGTAACGTCATCGGGGTAAGGAAATAAATTATAATTATTATTGTATTCATCGTAGTATAACACTTGTATTATCTCAAATTTAGGACTCCAGAAGAGAAGTTGAAGGTGAGCAGCATTTTGTATTAAATTATCAGTGGAACAGTGGGAAAACCATTTTCTAATCTTTTGTATTTATTTTGACAGTGGGCCTTCAGAATGTACGACGTTGATGGTAATGGCGTTATTGATTTGCAAGAAATGCAGAAAATTGTGCAAGTAAGTCTTTATTATGTTTAAAAATAATTATCATGAACGAGAATTTATGCAATACCTTAATTCCCACCAAGTCCATTTGTCACCTTCAGCCACCAAAGTGTGGTTTTATCCATTAACATGTATACGTGATGAGACATCGTATCCAATCGTATCCAATCGACGTCATTTGCTTGGTCAGATATCGATGTAATGCATACATTCGCTTTGCGCCATTTCCCAGACAAACTTTTCAGAGTGGAATATTATGTTTGCCGTGGCCTGATGTACATAAATACGTCAGTGTAACAATAGAGATGTGGTGAAAGTGCAAATAGATTAATCTCTTGTGTGAATTTCTCCTCTCGTACCATATTCTGCTAAAAGTTCAAGGTGAATTTGGCGAATCTAGTATGTAACACTGACATTTCTTCCCGATTGCGATTTCCCATTGTCAAATCTATAAAACCGCTCTTCGTGCATGTGTATTGATTTACTTAGTCATGGTACGTTTCACGTAATGGGATTTAAGGAAACTTTAATCATATGCAGTGAACTGAACGATTCTCATTGTAATTAAGTACACGGAAAGATTTCCGTAGACTCGAAAAACGGTGTCAGGTCATTATTTAGGGCTTAGAAAATGACAGATTTGTTCTGCTTAGTTTGACCTGCTCTTAGCATGACCTGAATTAAATGGGCGGGCCTCTCCTAAGACCAAGTTTTACTTCGTCACTCAGGCACTTGCAAATGGGCTCAAAGTCACCGTTTTCTACGGCATAGACCAGTCCATGTTCCAACTTAATGATTCAGTACGTGATTAACCTTAATCGCTTTAGTTCAGCTTCTTTGGATTTTAAGGATGGTCAAGCAGGGAAAGCTTGCATATGTATATACAAAGGTAAACTAGTCCAGGTTTTACTACATACCTAATGCTATATTTTATGAAGTTTAGGTGGTTATAAATATGTATGTACATAAGTATGAGTGAACGAAATTGGAAAACTGGTAGTTAGTGATAAAAATTACCTAAAGTGCTGAGAAAAATGACGCTGTGAGAACCTGATTAAAAACGATCATTAAAACCTAGAAGAATACGCGAATATTTTGCATTTTTTATATTTTCGTGATTTGAAAATAAATAAAAAATAAATAAAAATAAATAAAAAAAAACATGTCCCCCAGTGGTCAGTGACTTAGTGGACGGAGCGCATGTGCGCGAAGCGCACATGCGCTCGGCTTGGTTTGACCTGCATATGAGGTCAGCGTTAGATCTACCTGGCCTCTGGGGTGGTGGGAAAGTATGGAGTGAGTAAATAATTTTTAAACCCGGGTACAATTTTCATTAAAAGAGAATTTAAGTGATTAGTAAAAGACGTGCTCTACACATGCAGAAATTTTATTAAGTCACCAAACCCCACCATTACGATAGCATGGAACAGGATTACTTTGGAAAGGTCTTAGGTCTATAATTGCCTTGAATGTTTGGGGTCTGTAGCTCCACTGTGACCTTTTAAAAGGTCAATATTTCAAACTTCACTCTGCTCAATATCTAATGCGATTTCAATACATTAAGTTATGTGATTTCAATTAAAAGTCTGGTGGATTAAAAATAACCCGTATCTAACGACTTTCATAAAAATTTATAATTGTGATGTATGATATCTTGCTGCCGAAATTGCATATCGTTTGAATGGTGTTTTACATCGTTCAAAAGTAGTATAATGACAAATTTTCTTCCGTGGGTCGGTATAACATAAATGTATTGGTTTATGTATTCTCGCCATAATTATTAATTTAGCATTATACTAATCTTATCTTTGTTCTTATCATGCAATCTATGAAATGCTGGGAACTAATGCGGCCAATCGGCCTCAAGATTCAGCAGAAGAAAGAGGTAAGTATAAACTATTGAGATTATTAGATTATTTATTAAGGGGTGAAAGTCGTTTATAAGATCGTTATGTCCGTCTGTCCGTCTCTCTGTCTGTATGTAGCTCCCATAACTCCGATAATTCAACGGATTCAATGGTGACCTCCATTTTGACCTCAAAGGTCACGAAAGGTCACTTAGAGGTTACAGAAAGGTCATAAACAGTTCAATTTGATACATATGTCAATTTTCACTGAAATTTAACCCCGAATTCAATGGTGACCTCCATTTTGACCTCAAAGGTCACAAAACGGTTAACAAATGTCAAATTGCCACAAATATCGAAAATAAGTTAGAGGTGTATCAATTTAACTGAACACTGAATAGTGAGCACTGAAAATTTTGGCCTGCGACACCTCAGTGGCCGTCGGCCACAGGTCGCAGGTCAAAATTTTCAGCGTCTTAAATTTTTAGCACGGCCACTGGCCGTGCTAAAAAATTTGAACGGGCAAAAACAATATGATATTCATTTTAACGTATGAAACACTTCTTTCGCCCCTTGGTTACATTCGTTAAGCCTTCTTACATCCTATACGATAATCTAAAAATAATGTAAATGTTTAACTATTTTAGCAAAAAGCATTTTCGCAAAGATGGACGAGAATGGGTAAGGAACTAAATTATGACATCTTATTTAATTTTTTAACACTTTTAACAAGTTCTATTTCATTTTTCACATTTCACATTTTTTCGCACTTTTTTATAGAATCACACTAGCAAAAACTAATTAGTCTAACTTGTTATTATAAATAAGATATTTTTTTTAATTTCAAATTTGTCTAATTTATCGAAATTTTTTGAAATTTTTTAGAGACGGACAGCTGACACAAGAGGAATTTTTGAAAGGATGTCTTCAAGATGAAGGTACAGTAAGATTCAGTTTTATTGATTAGTTGCGATTTAAAACTACGCGATTATTTGAAGCAATTAGTTACGAGTGGCAGTTAGTAAGAAATGCGAATATGCCTCTGAAACATGTATCATAATTGATATAATTTCATGGATACCGTAAATACCAGTCGGATTAATGTCTAGCAAACCAGAATATAACGTTTTGCTAAAACGGTGCATATTCATCGTGAGCTTGATCTGTCACCCAATCCGAAACGTTCAAGGATTATTACTGTTAACATCAAGCGATTCGCATTACTTATCGATTGTCTTTCGAATTTTCAAGCACGGTACATAAAAGAGAAGCAACGAACCCAGAGTTCAAAACAAAGCGTGGAATTTTATTTGATACATTTCTTGTGTAACATCAAATCGAGACACTCGAATTTATAATCAAAAGACTCGCTTTTAGCAGTAACCATTCTTTTTATTACAGAATTATCCAAGATGCTAGCTCCAGGAACGTAATGAAACTTTAATCTTGGAAACTTAATCCGTGAATTTCAAAAGACCAGATGTGTAATCAAGTCCTTGTCTAAATAATACCGAATATTAAATGAAGAAGGAAGAAGAGTCACTATGATATTGGAGCATGAAACTGGAGAATTATAAATGTAAACTAAGCGGAGGAGGAGGAGGATCAGGAAGAAAAAATGAAACATCGTCTCACTTTATCATTGCCGTTTTATAAAATACTTGGAAACGGGGATGTGGAGCAAAGCTTCTGTCGCTAAATCCTTGACGCGTGTGGAATTAATTTAAATTGCATTAATCTGCAAGATACTCTATTACATTATTCCCATCAAACAACCCACTCCCCAAGTCGTCGTGCGCAGTTAACCCATAAATCTAAATTAAATACATTCACGACGATGGTACGTGGAGAAAGTTCAACTTTCTCCTCGTGAACCAAACAAGCTTTCCCCACCCAGCACTAGAATAGTGAAACGCAACAATCATAATGCATATGCTAACCCTCATGCTCGGACCATTGCTGCACAATACATAGTACAGAAAAAGCCGAATTTTATCATAAATTTCAACTCCCATTGTAACGTTGCCAGTTGAAGTGATGCCGATTATACGCGTTTCTAAAAAACAATCAATCCCTCATGCTTATAACCTAGATTTCCAAGCTTCTTACCTGATAACATGGTATACTGCTATTATTATTGACAGGGGCATACATTTACGCCATCATTAACGGATCGAGTACATAAATATATTCCCAAAGTAGTGGATAGAATCGCCTTGTTAACAAACTTTCAAATCAACACGACTCCCTGTGATCTTGATATTAGTTCAATGCATGAATTATTAAATTGCATATGCGACGGGCACACTGATGGTGAAAAATCCTATATTCCTCATACTTGTAGCTATTGCGCAATTATTTAAATACATAAACCTTTTTGCAAGTTCAGAAATTCCAGTGACTTTCAAGTTAGGCGTTATTATACCTTTCCACGGTATTCTCTAGCAACTTTTGAAGTAATAACTGACATTGTACATTTCTACGTGGCAGGGAATTTGCACATTCCAGACTTTAGCTTAGTAAGTTCTTGTACTTTTACCCAAATATTTTACACCGAAAATAACAAAATTCTGGATCAAGTCAGTCAGTGCCAGCGACAGGCCAGAAATTGCAAAATTGCATTCCTAAATATATACATACATAAAAATAACGATCGACCCCTCGCCTTCCTGTACCAGTTATTTGCTACGTATAAAATATAGTATGTAATTATTCGTATACATATATCGATTCCACAATATTTTTACCCATCTTATTATATTTTAAATTTTATGATACACACTCATTGCACTGCAATGTAAGTTTTTTTCTTAGAAAGTATGTATATAGTTGACTAATTAAGCATCCATTGTCATACCCATCAATTTTGTGTTCGGTTGTAGGAAGCAGATTACTCGTCGAATTTCTTAATCTATTTGTATTGCAAAAATGTGGTTGCGACGATAACGATAATTCATACTATCAGTTACATATATTTGGTAATTGAATGAAATATCTCTAGTCATCTGCACTAAGCCTCCTGATGCATGAAATATTTTACAAGTATGAACGACCCATCGCGTTGTGAACTGTGACGAAAATTGCGAGTTATTGTTTGAATTATTATACTTATAATTGATTATTTTGTTTTTGAGGCAGACCTGTGTCTGTCTCCATTGTGTGCATGCCATGGTTAATTCATTTGAGAATATGCAATGTAATTGCGATCTGAAATTTAGCTAATTAATCGCCACATTACATGATGAGCAGTCGTTGTTCCCAGAGAGTACTTCCAGAGAATTTGTGGTTTGCATGTTTGTATATTTGACTTGCATATTTTATGTCCTCGGCCCAGCATACATACATAAATATATTGTACATAATGGATTACTACTTTATTTGTAAATTGTAATTTGTACTGGTAAGTAAAGTTTTGTCTCATATCAAATTATTTTTTGTGCACAAACAACAGCTCTAGACTTCACCATGTAATTTCTACTGTGGATCAAATAAAATATTGTATCCCTTCCGTGTTCGTTGCAAATTTGTCCCAGTCGGAGGCACCATAATTACATTATGAAAGACCCAGTTCGTCATTTTGTCTCGTACACAACAAACCCATCCATCTAAATTTCAGGTGTGGCACGGTCTTTTGGTTCATGAGACAAAATGAGTTAGCAGATGTGTGTTTCAGTCAACCCTGCTCTCGTCCTTGTGAATCATCAGAGAAAATGGGCCAGGTTTGTGTTCCTGCGTCTAAATTTATGTTTTTGTGGTGTAAGCATAATTAAAAACTCGTTTTATTTCATAATGATTGATTACATAAATGTTGAGCGGATGAACATAGAATTATTATGCAGCATACATGTTCATGCATCTGTACACGTCATGATAAATGACCTCGCAGTTGGGCCCAAATTTTAGATTATATGCTTTTGATTTCCAAATTTATTGCCGTGGTCCGGTTTCGAAGAAATCTAATGGTACTCATGTTAGTACTTGAAAATTGAAAACAGATTGGTTAATTTGATTGATAATCGCAAGGTGCCTTTCGAATAGATTCTTGGCGAGGTCTGGTGTCACTTTGCATAACGCATTTTGCATACAAAATTATCCCCTAACGCATTTAACCTAAACAGTCACTTTGCATACAAGGTCACTTTGCATACCGCTGCTTTGCATACCACTCGTTCATCTCCTAATCTTTTCTCTTTCACAAAATCCACCCGGCAAAATACATATTTAATAATCAAGTGATTCAGTAAAATGGCTGGGTTGTTCCATGACGCCTACGTTAGATTTGAGTACGACGTCCGATAATTTTATGGAATAGTTACACAGGTTTTAAAAATTCTACTCCTTGTACCAGTAACTCTATAGAGGCTGTTTGACATTTTCGAATGAACACCATTTGTAATGGGTCTCATCAAAGTACCTGGAATTATGTCGAACTTTTGAAGGCTGATCAGATACATGGAAAATTGGAGCTACAAAAATTACACGCTGGATATAAGGTTAATGAATATTGTTGAAATTTATAATACTAGAGTTGATATGCTGCAATATTTTTGACCAATTTCGTATTGTCTACACGATTTTAGTTCTCATTAATCAGAAATTAGTTCTTTTTTAAAGTTTATGAGAAAATATATTATGGAAAGTGGTTGTTTATATCATGTGACTTTTATGGGATAAAAATTCTGCAATATAACCGTTATGGAAAAGGGATTATGCAAAGTGACCGGAGACGTCTTGGCGATTATTAGAACCTCCAAAAACGACTAATTAATTTACGGCTTGACAACCTTTAAGGGCTTACAAGGGAACCTTAAGTACTGTCCCATCTCGATTTCCTTTCGTATAGTCTTATTCGACAGATAATTTAGTGTAACTTAAACTTTATCATAGAACATACGGTGCAAAATCACGTTGTCGCAAAATATTTGGCGAGAGCTGCTCCAAAACGTGTCATTTTTCTAATGCGTTTAACATAGATAACAGCCTTCAGAATGATGAATGAAATGAAGTTTACAAATTATATACTTGTCTGTAATTTCATGCTGATCACCAATATGTAAAAAAACGATGCAAACGTTTGCAATTTTTTTAAACTGCGAAAATCTGCAAAATTTTCGAAATTTGAATTTCGCCATTTTTTGAAATTTCAACAAAATTTAAATGTTAAACTTCTTTTAAGCATTACAAAAAAGTTTTCAAACCTCAATTTATCCTTACTTCAATACAATGGGCCAAAATTTTCAGAAATTAAAATTCACAATTTTTCATGAAAAAACATAACATGATCAATGCTAGTCCATCTAACGGGTTCTTCAAAATTGTTGGCTAAATTTATTTTTGCAAGTTGCAAAAAATTCTGGAAATTTGTATCGTCAGTTTTTAACAAACTCAATAAAATAACTTTTCCATACCTCGTTCGGGATTTTAAGCTTTTAGGAAAACTGGATAAATGTTCATCTGGGAGGGACCCCATAGGGTCCCTCCACTATATATATAGGACGGCATAAATATAGGGCCCTATATTTATGCCGTCCTATATATATAGTGGAGGGACCCTATGGGGTCCCTCCCAGATGAACATTTATCCAGTTTTCCTAAAAGCTTAAAATCCCGAACGAGGTATGGAAAAGTTATTTTATTGAGTTTGTTAAAAACTGACGATACAAATTTCCAGAATTTTTTGCAACTTGCAAAAATAAATTTAGCCAACAATTTTGAAGAACCCGTTAGATGGACTAGCATTGATCATGTTATGTTTTTTCATGAAAAATTGTGAATTTTAATTTCTGAAAATTTTGGCCCATTGTATTGAAGTAAGGATAAATTGAGGTTTGAAAACTTTTTTGTAATGCTTAAAAGAAGTTTAACATTTAAATTTTGTTGAAATTTCAAAAAATGGCGAAATTCAAATTTCGAAAATTTTGCAGATTTTCGCAATTTAAAAAAATTGCAAACGTTTGCATCGTTTTTTTACATATTGGTGATCAGCATGAAATTACAGACAAGTATATAATTTGTAAACTTCATTTCATTCATCATTCTGAAGGCTGTTATCTATGTTAAACGCATTAGAAAAATGACACGTTTTGGAACAGCTCTCGACAAATATTTCGCGACAACGTGATTTTGCACCGCATGTTCTATAATAAAGTTTAAGTTACACTAAATTATCTGTCAAATAAGACTATCCGAAAGGAAATCGAGATGGGAGAGTACTTAAGGTTCCCTTTTTAGTTCGAAATTGTCCCTGATAACTTCCGGTCACATTGGTGACTTGGCCTGGTTTTACTTTGGCTGAGGTGTATTACAAAATTTTTAATCGATTGCATTGCATTGTATTGCAAAGTTAATGAAGAATTTATAAAATATCACTCAGCATCTCACACCTAATCTTTACAAACCAATGCCACTTATACTAAAAAATGTTCCTAAAAGCTATTGAACCAAATCCGTTAATTCTTTTATAAAAAATCAAGAAACTTATTACAACCGACGGTATAAATGTTCACTGGAAATTTCTGTATCAGTATAATGAGTTGACTACTAACAACCAATGACCAACCAATACACAAAGTAATCCGAAAACAGTGTCTTTGGAACATGGGGCAACATAATCCTGTCATAAAGTTATGATAAGTTGTTTATCGCTTTGAATGAAAAGAAATTATGGTGCTGACTTATCACTGCAGAAATAGAGTCATTTATTTGTTTATTTAGTCTTTTAGTGTAATCAATATATGCATAAAGGATAAATTGAAGACAGATTGGAATGTGCGGAAATCCACACGAAAAGTCGTTTTTGTTCTCTCCCTTTGCTTCTTCTCACTGATTCTCCATTTATCCCAAATACACTCTTCTTCGAACATGATTAATTAATTTGTTCCGATCCGCTCCATTGTTCTCAATAGTTCTCATTACTCAAGTCTCCGTAATTTAGTTATTTTTGGTTCGGGCCTCTATATCACAATTTTCTCTAATTTATTATACGAGAAAAATAAGAGATATTTACGCTGTAGGAGGGATTCCGCTATGCCAAAGCTCAAAGTGACAGCAAACACTGCCGTTTAATGATTTGTCGTAAAATTCAAGGAGTTGCAGCGCAAAGTTTGGTCTTCGATAATATTCAATTCCAAATTAGAAAGTTTACTTTGGACATGAAAGTTCGGCCATCGTGAAGAAATTTTAAATGTAAGTATACATTTTGGAGCAATAAAGATCTGTGCCCATCGTTTTTCTTCATTGGGAACGAGGATGAACGAACAGAATCTTGAGGATGGCTTTAAACATCGACTCTGTGTTAAAATGTCGACAACACAAATTAAAATCGATCCAAGTTTGATAATTTGAATCGACTGTAGCTGTGAACAAGGAACTCATTAAAGCAACGCAAAAGTTACTGCTCCGTCCTACGCTGGGGAATATAATTCATCGGAAACCTCGTCGTTTAATAAAACCTTCTCCTCCAACTTTCCTTTGTCGCAGTCGAAGGAAAGGGGAAACTTATTTAAGACAAGACAGCAGCATTACGTATATTATTATGTGGCATGGTTTACTGGCGACTGGGGAAAGCAAACTCGTGCTACTCCCGTTTAATATGATGACAAGTAGGAAACCTTTCTTTTCTCGTACAATGGGATGCACAGCCACATGGATGTAAACTGGCTCCAAATGGCTTTCTTATCACACCTTGAGATTGGCGTAATTAAACTCCGCTGTAACGTTCTCTGCCCACTTTCACTATTTTGTGTGGGATGTGATTCCTTTTCAGACCATTTTAATCCGTTCCTATCCGGCTGAGAATGGCTGCGACACTTTATTAACAGGTCCTAACCCAATTGTGATTTGATTAATTCGAGAAATAGGCGAAATCAGTGCAAACTTTGGAGAAGGGCTGTACATGCATGTTAACAGGTTTTCAAGTGGTGGGCGATGAGGAAAAAAGTTTATATTCAAATGAGGATCGAGATGAAGAAGCTTACAACAAATTCGCTGCGAGCGAATCGATAATTACATACATATATTTGCATAAGTATACAGCACTAAAGCTAAAACTGCAGCTTGACAAAAGTGCAACGAGACAAAAGACAAACAATGCAAAATTGCAAATGAAGTTTCTTAACAATTGGTAATAATCTGAATAAATCGATTCCCTACGAAAGGTTAACTTAATGCTTCAGGTTCGCAGGAAAAAGCCAGAGAGCCTTGCGGGAGCCTTCTTTTTGTCAATTGAAGAAAATAATTACTCTCTGACAAGATTTATGTCAGAGAAATCCTATTGTACCAAGCAACACAGAACGGCTAAAGCCGTTTCACAAAAGAATATCGAGTACCAAGGACATTTTTATGGACATAAATTTCGGCCAGCCTGAACCCACATGATTTAAACAGATTGTTATTAATTGTTAAGAAATTCCACTTTTAATTTCCCAGCGCTTTCATGTTGCACACTTCCCTTGCAATTTTTTTTTCTCATTGTCTTTATCGCTGCATGAGGATTCCATTGCGTCTTTGACAACGAACAAAGACCTCTCATTGTTATGCACCCACGATGAATGCTCAAAATTCATGAAAACTATCGTTCTAAATTTATTTCACTTTTGAGTTCAGCACAATTGCCTCAGAAAATTCGACGTGAATTAATAGGCTGCCAGCGTAGACGTTGGTATAAATTCTTGTCAAGAATCATTTGATCCGTCTCTCTATCCATCTGTCTCGCAGCTATGATGCTTGACAAGCTCAATTTCACTTGGAATGCTCTCTTGCGTATTCTTTGGGACGTGGTTGAGCTCACTTTCTCTCTGGTGCAAACTGTAAACATACGTTCGTGTGGTTGAGTTTAAACTCATCCTTTCCATTTTCATGTTGCAAATCCAGGACCTTGGAATCTCGATAAAGTTTTTCATTTGGTTGAGCTCAACTTATCAAAGCTGAGACAGCGTGGTTTTGGGTGTTCACAAGAGATTGAGAAAGTTTTATATTGTTCTTTGAGAGAGAGGGTTTGATAAGAGAAGTATGAAATTAAATTTCTCCGCGGAGAGAGGAAAAGGAAATTTGAGCTGCTGGATTATTTCCATTATAAACTGACTCAGATTTGCAATAGTGGTGTGTTTGCGCTTTTATACACCCATTTCGTGGTTTGACTGTTCACTGTAAGCGCTTTTGTAAGAATGAGCGATGATGACGAATGACATAAGGAACGGTTGATAAGTATGTATGTCAATATCCATGCACGACGTGCCTTTCACACTTCTTTCCGAGAATATTGGTTTACCATGAAAGATGCAATTCTTTTGTGTACTCCCTGATTTTTATGCATACACATACTGATTCTGCGAACTGAATATTTCCGTCAAAATTAAATTGGCTACAAGATCAAACAAAACTCTAACTTAAAACATGAATACATATATGTATATAGGCAAAGGAAGTAAGTATTGGTCATTGGTCCAATCCGAGTACCATTCAATCTGTACCGCCTACGCATGTATGTAACCCGACCGAATCGCATCAAATTTTTTTACGTCTAGTTCGAAATTTAAGGAAAGTAGATTTAAGGGAAGTTCGGGTTCAATAATGTGTATGGCTTCTGGTTTCATTGTATTTTGAAAAGCTAGGAAAACAATATTTTGTTTAAAAAATGCGAACCGAGCAGGGAATAAGCATTTTTGGTGCGATTAGGTTACCTAGAATGCATTTGATAAGCGTAGTCCTCAGGACCAATACTTCTTTCTTCCTGGTGTATTGCTGACATGCATAAATTTATATATCATACTTCATATATTAAAAACCAGTATATATATCTCTCCAATCATCTTTATCCTGTCAACGACAGCACAATATTTTGCTAAATGTTCATCCAGTTGGTGCTGCTGTCATTCCTGAGCATGGAGAATACATGTAAGAGTTTAGGAACCGAGACAATTATCTAATTTTAGCTCTCTTGAATCATTCCTTATTTTGGCTCAGTAACAAGTTTTCCCCATCCCACGACCCGTTGACATTGGCCATGCATTTAAATGTATCGGATATGAGATCTCGGTCATGATGCAAAATTGAGTCAAGGAAAAGAGCCCAAACCCACGGCTTTTGTATCTCTCCACCCATCTCGCCCAATTTCAACAACTACACTACCGTCTCTCTTCTGATCCTTCCATTGCTGCGAGCAATCCATATTAACGAAGCTATTTTCACTTCCGTCTGGTTGTTCGGACGGTGTTTTATGCAACTGTATCATATTTCTCAGAGCTTGGAATCAGTGATAAAGGATTAGCTAGATATCCTCTGTGCATACTTTTTCTCAGTTGCCTTGGAGCATTTGTGTCGCCCAGTGGTGCCGCAGTTTCCATAAATCCTACGCTTTGCTTTCCTTCACTCGACGAATCTCAATTTTGTAAGTTCATTGTAGCGTTTTCACTAATATCCGATATAGGAACTAATTAAATAAAAGTCTTACCGGAAATCAAGACTCTAAAGTTATTATTGTAAACTTCTTGAGTATTGCTGATTTGGGTGTTGGGAATTTAGAAAATGACGACCTACAGACGACCGAGGCCAAGGAGCCGAATGTACGAGTACAACTACGAGTATGGAACTTCGTACTATAAACCACAAGTGAGGTATATTGGAGAAGCAGTTGATCCTCAGGCCAGAAGGTCCAGACGGAGGACGATGAGTCCCCCAGGCGCCCGCACATTTTCCGAGCGTTGGGCAGCAAATCCGTTCTACGGACGATATGAACCCATCTCAGAATATTACTACAAACCTGCCCCCATTATAACTAAAAGTCGGTATTCAAGAGCGTCCTCAATCCCTGCAGATTTGAATGCTTACTACGCTGAGCCCGTCGATGCAGATTACGTAACCAACGTGCGTGGGCGGTCGCTATCTAGAGCACGGTCAATGACTCGAGAACAGTCCGTGATGCGAGGTCAATCGGTGATGAGGGGACAATCCGTTGCGACCACGGCGACTCGAGTCTCCCGGGCTCGCTCCATGACGCGAGCAAGATCCGTGAGCAGGGCGAGGTCCGTTTTTGATGGAGAATACGACGACGTTCGGAGTGTGAGGGGACAATCGGTGTACGACGAGGAGGGCTATTACGACCCCATCAGCGACCAGGAGTGGGAACGGCTCTTGAAATTAGCGAGTAAGGAGGAGAGGGAACGCTCCATATTTCAGATGCGGATGTCTCTTGAGAACCCGAGAGAGTTACCCAAGAAGAAGATGATGCAAACAACGCTGGGTCATGGAATGTATCAGAATTCTCTCTATGGCACCTACACGTGGGATCCTGCACCCTATGTGGGCAGACAATAAAAACGATAATAAAACTGATCCATGCTTATTATTTAGGTGGTCATAATCCTGTCAATTATGTGAATTTGTTTTTTAACTTGACCACAATTTCCGTAAGATATGTACGTATACGTAAGAATACATACTCCCATGGGGCACTTATCAAGTGTTAAGATTGTTTGACTCCAGTTATGATTATTATCTCGATTTATTTGACGTTGCAACTCGTTAATGTAATAATATTGAAAAATGATGATTGTTCTTTCAAACTTCTTGTGCAAAGTTACCCTCAAAACAGATGAACTGTGTAATGATCATTCACATAAAACCTTCTGTTTTTCTCGTAACTTTGCAAAATATCAAAACTGCCACGAAATAATGTATGAATGCAATTATGGAAGTATTACAATAATAATCGCTATAATAAATTTTGAAAAAGCACCTCTCCTCTTTTATTTTCTTGCTTGCCATCTTCCGTGAGCAAGAAAACACGTAAAATTTAATTCCGTAACAAAATTTGGGTAATATAGCTGAAAATAGAAGTACATAAAATAAATCTGGCCCATGTCTTTGCTTTCACCGCTTTCACTACACGGCAAACTCGAGTTTGCTTCACTATCCATCAAATTGGCACTTATCCTGGTTGGCATTTGATCGATCCGTGAGGTCTATCTTCCTGAAAGACAAAGTCAGCGGGGCGAAGAGGATTTGCTAAATAATGCAGAGGCCGGAATGGAGTACATTTTAGAGAGGTCAGGTCGAGTATCATGCACAATGATGGAGATAAAGGATTCAAAAGGCAGGTAGCTAGGTACATAGATAGATAGGTACAAGGTCTGAATAGATCCTGAAGGTGTACATGTACTGTAACAAGTACTGCGTATATACATGCATGCACATACATAGGTATATCGTATCTAGAAGTTGTTAGCTGGGGGGTTTTAAAAAATAAATCTCCGAAGCAGTGAAAAGGGTTCCACCGTCTAAATGCCTAACAATGAGGGCGCAAACCATGTTCAACTCAGATTCACAAACAACATTTGGTGCCAGTGCGTAAACTTAAGGGCGTCCCAAGTTCGCGAAAACGCTTGGTTTCTCAGACAGAAACTGCGTTATTACTTTCACTTCCTCGCTCCAATTCTCCCACTCCGACGCGAAGATCTGCGTTCTAAAACGATCACTCAAAAGGCTTTTACATGCATAACACTCATTTTAGTGAGACCAATTTCATCTGTTTGAAACAAAAAATAAGAAGGCCTTATTTTTGCACTTTGTCGATTTTATACCGACTCGGTATAAAACCGACTATTAGCGCTAAAATTTCGCTCGGTGAGCACAAAGACATACGTCATGCAAAACGAGACATTCTGGTCAAATTTTTCTAGATTCGCCAAAAGATGGCTTACTTATTTTTTCAGGACTTCGAAATGTAAATATTTCCCAGTGATCGAAGTTGCAAATTTAGTTGTTTGCGTTGTCTGTATTCTTGTGGTGTTCTCGCACCACGGTTGTCTTGAGTGCGAGGAAGACTTTTCTCAACAATATTAAACTTTTGTTGAGAACCTCTTTCAAACTGATGGGAAAGTTCCATTGCTCTCTTAAGATGTTTGAACCTGCGTATGTACAAATGTACCAGAAGCTGTGCGAGGAAAGTTGTTTACCGGAAAATATTAAAGTTGTACGGAAACCTCAAAGTGTTCCAAGTTTTTGCACAAGTGGATCTTATCACTGCGAACATTTTTGAATGTATAGTCTTAAAGTTCGTTTATGAAGTAGGAAGAGCTCACCACATTCGCCGGAGAAATCTGAAGCACGGAGCAACTTTCTCCCATCATATATATCTTCTCTAATGGTTCATTAATTTTATTAAGTGCTGGTCATTTTAAAACAGTGACTACGAGGATGTGAGAAATTCCGTAGCCGATGTTATTTCGAGGTCGGATTAATTTGTCCAGGAACAATGTGTGCATGTGCATATCTAAGACACTGGGAGACAGGCATGCATACAATACATCTATGCTTATCCTTAGTTTGGTCATCTTCCTAGATTGTTCTGTTCTGAAATGCTATTATTTAGTAGCAGCACACAATTTTCATATTTGTACATAATTATATAAGTATATAAATATGTGCATGCGTATATTACAGATATGTACATATGCTGTCATGTTATGTAATAATCAAGGCAGTATAAAGTAATAATATAAATATAATATAATAGTTTATTTTTGATAACTCTTTCAAGGTTCACGGCTCATAGAGTATCTGTACAACGAGCACATTTCTGAATGATTTAACGAAATATCGGGTTATATTTTTTTATTTTATCAATTACAAATGTCATGTTATATTAGATACATGACGAAAAGTTTTACACACACACACACATACGCGATGACATAATTTACGTTCAAACTGTCATGTCCAACTTTCGGGGGTCAAATCCTTTGATCCTGATTTATAGGAGGAACAAGCCAACTTTTTTCTGTTCTTGAGATTGGATGCTGCAATTTGTACCTGCTGGGTTTGCAAGCTCGTCCAATTGTATGCCAACGCTTTATTGATCCATCGAAATAAAAATCTCAAAAGCCCCGTTACTGACAATCCAAGATCGTTTCCTACAGTCCCAATTAGATTCTAAATATTGCATGGCACTATTCCCCTCAATAATCCAACGCCACACCAGCTGAGACGAAAATGATCAACGAAGGAACGTGTCCCATCGTAGAAATCATTGATGTGACATGTCACTCTATTATGTACTGAAGCTAAATATGGCTCGAGGGATGTGAACCTAGCCAATCATCAAACTGGAGCTTGAACAGATCATATTTTTGTAAATCTATTGTGCAGAATCTTGACTCTGTTGGGTTATCCAAGGCGACCGCTTCGCCCATTGTTGCACATTTACAATCTCTCAGGGCCAACTCCTCGCATGGCGCAGGGGGACCAAAACAAGGTATTTATTGTTCTCGGAATTACACATGGATAAATAAAGGATGACGAGAAGGGCTGTTCTCCTGTGGGGGAGAGCAGAAGGGTGAATGGGAGAAAGTCAAATAGAGGTGATGTGATGTGAGTGAAAGTGTATGTGAATATTTTATACATACTTGGATGATATTTGCCCATGGGATATTATCGTCCCGTCGTCCACCTCTCATATGTACAACTTTGCTTTATATTGCTGCCCAAGAATTCTCAGGACGTCTCACTCGTTACATGCTCGCTCGTCAAAAGTACTCACATATGACGACGATCGTTCAAGATTTTACATTTCCCATGAACTTGTCTGTACTTGCGTATGTAAATATATTCCAATCATCCCAGTTCCTGTCACCTCTTTGCAATCTTTACAATCTCAAAAATCACATGTAGGAATCGATCGTTGCCTACTTATATTTGTGGAGCTATAATAAATTCGTTTTTGTTGTGCACATGTGATTCTTGAACATTCCCATTTATCTCCCTCCAGGGTTTGCTTGCTGTTTCGGTATTTACCCACCAACCTCCATATCATGACTCACCATTCTCTTCATGTTTGGTTCTAAGCAACAATTTTTGGTTTCAGGATTGGACGTTGTGACTCCCTCAGGAGCTTGAATTGCAATATTTATTACCTGACTGTCCTCTTCTCTTCTCTCTCAGCTAACTCACCGATTCACAACATTGCAGCAAATTCCTCTTTATTCTTGCTTTTAAGTACGCTGCCAGAAGAAGACCGCGCCACGATCAACCAAACCCTCCAACAGACGAAAACGACCCCATCCATAGTTTAACTCCCATCAGCCACCAGGTAAGCTCGATGTGGATTGCGAACCACACTCGTGAATTTCATTCTTGTTTGTTTTCCAAACGACATGCAAATTAAAATGGAGAGAGTAATTCAGACATTGCGTCTGCTCTGACAGAAAACTGAATGTATTGCAGATGTAGGTCCTCCGCGTGTGGATAACCATTTGCATCATGTCCATAATTCTCTGTCTACAAATAATGTCCTTTGTCCAGAGTGGAAACGGTATTCTTAGTGCGGAAAAGCATTTGCATACCTTTGGCTGAGATGACAGATGATGAAAAGTGAAAGTTATGATCCCCACATGAGCATGTATTTGTCAACTAACTGTTTATGTATGGGTAGACTTTTATGCTAATATGTCAGTCTGCGTTTCAATATAACATTATTACTCTAACGCTAACTATGACCAACCACGATACTTTCAATTAAATTTGCAACGTGATATGCAAAGATGATGATAATATTTGCATGGTATGAATTAAATTAACAGGCCTAGCATTCAAAGTGTACTTACAATGTCCAGACAAACTTAAATACAACGCTGTCTGTCAGAATATGTGTGTAGGCAATGCATAAGTTAATAAATTTAAATTTATCGACTTTTCCAGACGTTAATTGAAGAATCTGAGCTTCATTATTACTCTAGTCGTTTGTGAGAGAGGAGAGGAGGTCATAAAATTCGTACACCATTTTTATTCCTGGTGTTGATCCGAATCGAAATAACTCACACAACCAAAAATCAAGTTTCATTGATATCGCTTTAACTCGAACCAAATAAATCTGATTCCAGTTCCTGTTCAGCCAATTCATCCCGGACACAAATCCATAGGATTCATTTACTGCCAGAAATCTTCTCACAATGGGGAAAGGAAACAGTAAGCTGAAGCCGGAAGTCATGGCAGACTTGCGAGGAAATACAGAGTTCACGGGTAAGTTGGGTAACAATTTTCACAAGTCAGCTTAAAAAATCGTCATCGTCCTAGACGCTAGCTTGGAGTCATCGTTAGTACTGATGATTTTTATGTGAATTTTTCGAAGCACGAGCAATTTTTATTTGTCTAATCAAATTCAATTCCTTCGTACATATATTTAATTCAATTCCATGATTGTCCTCGCATTAGGTGATATTTGTAGCTTTTTTTCACTTGAATTGATAATGTATTTCGTATTTGCATACATATTACGAATTACACCAACTTTTGCATGCCTGTAGTCGCTGCCTGATAGCACTGTTGTTGAACTGTCCCAGTTGTCCCATTCAATTCAGCGGACAAAAGCATGTAGTGCAGAGGTTCTCACAGTGCATATGCTACAAATAGTTTGTATACTTGTATCCGTTTGCAAGTGTCCAACTTTAACTTTCTTCTATTCCTCCTGCAAAAGAAAGTGACACTTTGTGAGTTGAAATGGAAGTGAATTCTGCATTAAGAATATACTTCGAGTTGCTCTTGTGCATAATTTAATAGTCTTGGGCTGCCGTATGTACAACTGTTTTCTGTGATCCAATCTTGTTCCAACATGGATCAACATTTACGTATTTTGTTCTCTCGTCACAGTTTTCACTTGCATCTTCACAATCTTATTAGAATTTCCTGCTTGCACATACATAATTAATTTGAAGAATGAACTTGTGATGACACAGACGACATAAATAAACTTGGGAAGGCAACAAGAAACAAATCATGGAGTATTTTTATGATAAAAATAAATAAAACTGTGCGCAAATCCTTCCTGCAATTCCAATCTACATACTTTCTATAATGCATCCTATTGTCAGTTGCAAGGACGACTTACAAATTATTATTAATTTTGGTGGAATGAGCCCAGTTTAAGTAAAATAAACTTATTGTGTGTTTTCAGAGCAAGAAATTCAGGAATGGTACAAGGGATTCTTGAAGGACTGCCCCTCGGGAACATTATCTGTCGATGAGTTCAAAAAAATCTACGGGAACTTTTTCCCTTACGGCGATGCATCGCGTTAGTCTTTAACATTTATTATTTTTAAACTAAATACTATTTATATCTCGGAGTTGCATTGGCTCGATAAATCGAGAAATGCTGAGAAAACGCTTAACTTCAGATGCATCCTAGTCACAAAACTGCAGACAGATTTGGGTGCAAAGGACTTGCGTACATTTGAACTTACTCGATTGGAAAATGAGCGTACAGCACTTAAATATACATATTTTCAGTTCAGGCCAAACCTTATATTACATATGGTGACCTTTTTCTTTGTGATTAATCTTTCCTACGACTGCTCTACCTGCTGAGATCCATTCAAAATCAGTCTTGAAAGTGGGCTAAATTGGTTGCTTTCTCCTGGTTTTAGCTGATCTCTCTCTCTCCTCTACCCACACGATTTCATGAAACAGCATAAAACGGGATTAGCTCTCGCAACCCGGATTCTTCTTAATTTATCGAGGTTCAATAATGTGCCCCCATCAAAGAAAATGCCATCATCAGCATGTAACATGCGGCCGGCATGAAACAGCCTTTTCCAATAGAATGCTAGTTGCCTCAGCTCATAAATTGCTCCTGGTTAACAATA
Source organism: Folsomia candida (assembly GCF_002217175.1). Taxonomy (NCBI): domain Eukaryota; kingdom Metazoa; phylum Arthropoda; class Collembola; order Entomobryomorpha; family Isotomidae; genus Folsomia; species Folsomia candida. The sequence goes on along the minus strand of NW_019091193.1, from coordinate 8,969,356 downwards.
CGCGGTTTAATGAGGTTTCTCGCATTGACGAACACAAAGAAAAACGAGGAGCGGAAGGAAGTGGGTCTATGATCCAAGAAAATATTGACATTTACCTGTCTTACGTACATCATTCTTTCGTGCAAGCATAAATGGCCATTTCGCACGAAAGTAATGAGCCTCGATCTGTGTAGTCGTTTGTAGGAGTTGTTGCCGTAAATCACTTTCACCACTTTCACGTCCATCTTCGTCCACTGTGTGACTGAGGAAGAGAGCTTCACTACTTGCCCTCTCAGATTTCGATGCCCTGTGGATATGCTTTATTAATAGTATTCCATGAGTAGGCAACTAAAACCCCAAGTGTTTTGCCATGGGCGCACTTAAGTCCTGAAAGGGACGAGAAATAAAAAAAAACCCGTTTTCGCTCGTTTAAGCTTTCACAAAAAAATCAAACTAGATTGTCCAATACCAAACTTGACTTTTTTACAAGTTATAAAATTCAGGTCAGTAAATTATCAAAATATTAAAAAATCCTTAAAAAAGATAAATTTGATATCGATATGATAAGGCAACTATCTAGGACAGCTGGGGTGCAAGAGTTTTCAAACTCCGAACAAAGCTGGATTTTTGGCGAGCGCTTTATTACGTTGATTCCGTAAATTTTCCCCTTTGAATGAGTGTGGCAAATGTGGCTATGGCATTAAACCACTTGTGGGTCATTGTTCACTCATTGGGTACTACAGTATATCCAAATAACATCGAAATCTGGGAGGGGCAAGAGCGAAGCTTTCCCTAAATGACAAGCAAAGATCGTTTCGGAAACGCCCAAGGAAATTACCAGTCGGCAACAACACTTGGTTTCACTACCGTAAATTAATAAAAATTGCACACAATAAAATGAAGAAAAAAGAAGCGAGTAATCGATTTCAGTATTTTCCTTGTCCTTGATGTTGTTAGTCTCCCTAAATAATACAGAATTTCGCAAGCAAAACAGGCTTTTGCTTGGAGAAGGGCACTCCCCCAAGTATCATTTCCCACGCGAAACTCGTCTGCATGAAAAGAATCGGAATCGATAAATTGTTAGGGTCGACTGCATCACCTCGTCGTCGTCCCGTTGTTACTCATGCTTGGCTGGTTGTCTGTCCAGAAGGAAAGATGAAGCATCAAATTTAACACATGCAAGATTACATTTTCATTCGTGATGTGAACTTCTGAAAGGTTGTCCTATTTTAAACCTTCATCGACACATAAGCATTCACCATTGGTATTCACCTGCCTTGATTCTTGCATGGAATGCAGGTTTCCCTCTCGTGTACAAGTATATAGGATTTGGTTTGAACTGATAGAAAAAGTTCTGGACTACAATTTTTCAATTCTGTTGGCAATTTAAGCCTCCACTTCAACATCCAATAATACCATCATTCTCCCATCACTGCAATTCTTTAGTACAATGGGCTTTCCTCAGACGCGAAGCAGCTTGTACTTGGCTCTCCGATCCCTTCATTCCCATCGACTTGCTTGCCTTTGCTTGCAGAAATAATTCATGTTTAACTTTTCAATGTAGAGTTCGCTGCCCACGTTTTCCGTACATTCGATTCAAATTCGGATGGAACCATTGACTTCAGGGAGTTCCTCTGCGCCTTATCGGTCACTTCGGTCAGTAAAAACGCTATTAATTTAAAAATATTTCATATTACTCAAAATTTGTATAAACACGGAAATTGCACGGAAAGACCGGTCGACATTTTGAATTTGTTGTTAAAAGAGTTCCTTTGATTTTAGCGTGGAAAACTGGAGCAAAAATTGAGATGGGCCTTCAGCATGTATGACTTAGATGGTACGACCTCCATATTTATGGCCAACATATGTATTTAATATCATTGATTGCAGAATGTTGTAGCAGGCAATTATATAGTTTAAATCCATATTTTTTGCAATCCAGGCAATGGCGAAATTTCCAGACAAGAAATGCTCGAAATTGTGACATCCATTTACAAGATGGTTGGTTCCGTAATGAAAATGCCTGAGGACGAATCCACGCCAGAGAAACGAACCGACAAGATCTTTCGGCAGATGGACATTAATCACGATGGGAAGCTGTCTATAGTAAGAAAACTTTAATTTCTTTATTGACTTTATTTTATTTGTAGCATTGGTTCATTCGATTTAATAAATTACTCTTTGTATCCTCAAAACCAGGAGGAATTTATTGCCGGAGCGACGTCTGATCCTTCAATTGTTCGACTCCTTCAATGCGATCCGTCTTCTAACCCACAGTGATTACACTTACTCTCAACTAAGACATTGCAAACATATTATTAAATTACCTACTAATAAGAAAAATCTATTTACTTTAATACATTTTAAGTACTTATTAGTTGTCAAGTCTGGGGTGGATTAACATATTAATCTCGCCCTGAACATTGACATGATTAATAATATTACTAATAACGATAATAATTTGCTTGTCTTTTGCCTATCCCCCTGCTTACAGGTTAGGATCACTAGGAATAGTAAAATGTGATGAGCAGCAACGAAGTCCACGAAGGATGCCATCCAACCGCTTGGAAGTAGAAGGCTACTGTTGCAACTACTTGAGAACCCGTAATTTGTCTTACGAATTTCTTCCAGAAGACAATTAATTCCGCCACTAGAGCCAGTTATATATTTATGGAACAACTTTTGTGTCCTCCTCTAGCTTGTCGAATCTTTGTTGTCCAAAGTAAAATACCTCGTGTCAGTTTTATTGCTCCTTGATGTCCAATATTATTTAGTATGATGCACATTTTCAACTTTATCCAGTCACTTCATGTGTGTCCTTCCAATGTAGTCAATAATTTATACATACGTAGTATTTTATTTCCTCATTCATGAAACATGATTTACAATTTTAGTCACTGCTTTAATTTTTAATGTCGTCTTTTATTCATGTCCCGACACTCGTAATTTGCTTGTAGATTAATAAAATGAATATTTGGCTACCGAATCGAATCATTTAAGCTTTGCTTGCGTACTTATTTTGCATCCAGTCCAGTGCCAGCCGGGTATGCTTTGTGAGAAAAGCAATTTCCGCCTTGTTGCATATTTATTTATTACAGTTGCACTTGCGACATTTAATATCTTGAAGTTTCTCTGTCAATGTCTCTCTCTCAAAGTTAGAATTAATGAAAAATTTTTATTTTCCTGTAATTCGTATAATTGTAAATGTGTACATGTAACCCAAGAAAATTAGACTTATTTATTACTCTATTGATTCACATATCGAATCGAACACGGCATCATCAAATGAAAACGCTTGCTGTTCGAAATATGCAGAAATATTGTGACACACTATTGACTATGCACAACAGGGGCTCCTCCAGTAACCACTGAATAATGTACGTACATTCATCTATCTACCCTTTACTAACCACCTAATGTTCAATAATTTACTAGTTTAGATGAGAATGCACACAGGTTCACGAATAAAAATAAAACATAGTTTACTTAGAAATTAATTAACTTGGCAAAGGTTGAAATGTCTAAAAAACAACAAATTGTGCGGGTCACTTCTTATGCAAGCAGCAGACATACGATATATAACCATTTAAATTTTGTATGATCGGATGTATGTACATACATGCATAAGGTCGATCGTTTTAATTGGTGTGTTACTCAGTTCCTGGTGAAGTTTTGCATTACTAAATATGCGATTTTGATGATTTTTAGTCAATTCTGAAAGCGAGTAAACATAATAATAATTAACATAACCTTAACTATTTTAAAATGTGTTTCAAATTTAAATTTTTATTATTGCACATAATGTTTTCTAATCGATGAACATGGGACCTTTCTGTACTATTTGGTTGTGTACAGTATGGTCACTCTTTATAGAAGTACATACATATATTAATTAATAGTAGTAACAAATGACGGCGCATCAATCATTATTCCAATTTCCAAACATGTTGTAAAATACTTACAAAATTGTAGTGATAGTTAATTAAATCTTATCCTCTTCAATAAACCTTTCAATTTATAACTACACGACGTGTGGCGTACATATTTCTTAATCACTGCCGCATACATTTTCATCAATCTTGATCATACGATACTCCCAACTGCTTTCTTGCCGTCTGCATAATTTCAGCAATTAAAACTGACTCGCTCAGTTTCATTTCCGGGCTTTCCTTGAGACCTGATGGAATAAGAAAGAGAAAACGTCCTGGTTAATTAGTGATCTCTACAATTGATTTATTTATTCGTGATTTATTGACTATTGACCGTTTTTAATACACTTGCGAGTCTCTTGGGCCTCATAAGAGAGAGCTTCACTTCTCGGATAATTGAAGGTTGATCCTGGTAATGCAGCAGGCAGTGGAAAATTTAATGTCTCTGTTGGCGTAATTAGTGCATTGGGACACACAAACATTGCTGGGAGCTGAAATAATTCATTATTGTGTTGCATTCAGTGTATGCATATGTACATATTTAGACTTATGTAAGAAAGTTTTGCTAATTTATTTCATCACTTCAAAATGATATACGACATGCACATACACCTTCAAGATGCCCTTCGTCCCTATTATGCAGGCCTCGTTCATGAGCTCCACCCTGTTGTGGGAGATTAGCGTGGCCGTTCTTCCTCCCTTGTAGGTGAGTATAATGGAAATGCTTTCATCAACCCCGTCAGAGTTTAGGTGTCCCGAAGCGACAATTTTCTCTGGGCGTTCTTCTGGAAACACTAACGTTGCGAACTGAACACAGTAAACCCCGATATTGAGAAGAGACCCACCACCAAGGCTTTTCAGTCTAAAATTAAGAAATTCATTTAAGTTTACAATACGCGTAATTGTATTTTATCATCTGAATTGTTTTTACCTGCAATTATCAAATTCGGAAACAGGACAACCAAGGCTGGCAAAAACTTGAAGCACTTCGCCGACGGTGTCCTTTTTAAGCTCCTCCCTGAGTTTCGCATAGGCAGGGAAGAAACGACTCCAGATTGCCTGTTAATTAACATTAATGTCAGCATTATTAATGCACCTCTCTAAATTTCAGGAGAGTATTTAGAAAAATAGTAACATACCTCCATCAGAAATACGTCTTTTTGTTTGGCAAACTCCACAAGGGACAAAGTCTCCTTTAAATTCATACAAAGAGGTTTCTCACAGAGAACATTTTTCCCATGGGAAATTGCTAATTTTGCCAAAGGAAAATGTTGAGGATTGATGCTACCAATATAGACGGCTTCCACATCAGGGTCCTTAATTAGTTCTTCGTAATTATCGAAACATTTTGCGATGTTGTGCTTATGTCCAAACTCTTTCGCAGCTTCGAGATTTCTTGCAGCGACAGCTACGATCTTGTGTTCAGATGCTGGTAAAATCTTTAAAGCTGTGACAAAGTCATTGCTAATTCTACCAACGCTAATAATTCCCCAACGTAGCTGACTTTCCATTGTAAATTAATTAACAAGTTGAAATTATATGATTCAAACTAAACTGCATGGGAGTAAAAGCCGATAGAAAATATAATTTTGTGCAACTTGCCTACTCGAGATTTGGCACATGTGGCAAACTGGATGACATTTATGTATGCATACTACTTGAGCTGTCTACTGATAAATTAACCGGTGCCAAATTCGGTGACCTTGAACTGGTTTATCTCTATATACAGAGGAGACGAATTATGCAACCTGATATATATGTAGAACACATTGGCGTTAATATGTGAAGAATGGTACAATGCTGATGCTGGAACAATGACGGGTGAAAATACATAAGACACGTAAACTTATTTATCAAAGGATTTATTTTCAGCGGACACCTTTGGCAGCTAAATCAACATTTTTTTCATCCAACAATAATTATTTAAATGCTTCTTCAGAAATCATTCAATTCGCAAATACAAAGATAGATATTTTTAGTCAAAATTAACATTTAACGGACGCAGTAAACAGTTCAAATAAATTTGATAAAGGAGGTCTATAATCTTTCGGTCGTGACAATTTAAAGAATGAAAATGAAACAAAATCAACATCACAGCACTGAGTTGCAACTAACCTGAACATTGGACACTACTTATTAGCATAATAAATTGACATTGCTATAATTCAAGTAAATAACGTATTGTGTAAGTACAAAGTAGAAATTAGTTTATGCGTAACTGAATCCCACCGATTTTTAGCAAAGCCAAATTAATTCAAATGGCTTTGAGTAAGTAAATACGAGTTTAATTAATAAACAAATGAGTAACTGCTGCCGTATTATATTTAGAACATTTATATATTTATGTCGGATATAAGTTGACAACGTTTACGAACTGTACACATTCGTACCTAGAAATTTTTTAAGGTATATTTTGACATTTAATTACAATGAATTTGGTATGCAAGCTGTGACAATTTTTTATATCATTTCTCTACAAACTTATTCCAAACCACTTGAAATCTGTACGAATCCAGTATTACAATTTTGCAACTGTATGTATGCAACTGTACCTAATGCTTCAATATCAAACCGTTATTTTACACCTCGCGAGCCGTCTGCTCCGCCTCCTTAAAGTTACACGTAAAATTTGCTGTTTTATGCACAATCAAATGGATTTTTTTCTAATTCAGTTTAGGTAGCTACACGAGTATCTAGCAATTAGTCAATTATTATAATCAGATAAAATAGTGTTGCCGTCACACGCTGGTGACTGGAACCGTCATCGTCGTGTTTTCTTAAACACACAATACACACCGTCAGCACTATGATGATAATCTTTAAACTATAGCCTATGAAAAATAGATTTTTCCATATTTCAACAGCACCGTTATACAGAGTTAGTTAGTTTTATGTATCTATTTGTAATTTACGAGTTTATTGAATGATTCTCACTCTCACTCTCTCATGTAATTGTCTACAGACACGTCGATGTCTGTATGTTTAAGGACCATGCAAGGCTGCGAACTCTCGAACAATCACTCTAGTTATAACTACTCAAGCTATAATTAAGTAATTTCGTTTAGAAGTTATCCGATAAATATTTTAAGGAATCAGTCTCACTTCAAGGTAAAACTATGTCGTAGGAGCCAATTGATGAGGTAAATTTGCATCTGAGAGGTTTTTGACAACCAAGGGGGTTGGAAACATCATTAATTCAAGGTATTTTTACTTTTTTAGTAATCTCGTAATTTTCCTTTTTTTAGAAAAGGCATAAAGTTTAATTTGTTACATTATTATAGAGAAGCTGCCAGTAGGGCCAAAGCTTATACAGTACGTACGTCATCATCATAATGTGTAATACATAATAGTACAATAGTTGTGTTGGCAAAGATTTAAAATTCGATTCAGGAAAGTATTACAGAATAAAAATGCAAAGTTGAATAGAATTTTCACAGCATTTAACATGCATCATTAAGTAAAATCAACAATTAACAATAATCTAAATGACTTAGTTTTATTTTAATTCAGTCCAACTTTCAAAACTCTTGCAAACTTGTAAGTAATTACATACATAAAATGAACAATTTTTTATACGCGTTGTTACAGGTCGGAAGCCAAAAACGTTGAATATATATTGATTAGAAACCAAAATTAAGTGGATTATGTCAGTGACCGGTTTTCGATTAGATTTTTAAATAACACTTTGGAAAATAGTTGCAAGAATTTCCTGAGTCATGCATTTTTTTAAACGCATCCATACCTGCGTACAAATAAAGTTCTCTCTTTGCGAATATGCACATTATTAAACAAAAATTCAACGCATATACGCAAGACATATTTAAAAGGAGGAGGAGAGCAAGAGGGCACCCCCACCCAGAGTTTGCCAGGACTAATAATAATTAAATCCTATGCATGCACTTTCGCGGTCATAGTTTAAAATTAATAAAAGCTACATCGTGCTAGTCGAATAGTATAGTTACCTAAGTCTAACAAAATAAAAACCATCTATTGGATAACACAGCAGCCTTTCTTCTTTTTGAGGACGACATGTTCGACTTGTGCAGCTTGGCCGGCTTGGACGACACCGTGTTGAACGGTGTCTGGTGGTCCTCCACTCCCATTGACTGTAGTTCCATTGGCTTCTTTCCTTGGAGATGCCTGAAGTGGGGGCAAAGCAATAGATGACTGGTCAATAATTATTATTTCAGGACAACAAAAATCCAGACAAACAAATAAACACTTTAATAATCAGAGTGCACCAAATCCGGGAGAGGCTCCTGGAATGTGATGTGCTTCTTCTTACGTACATTTAGCTGGTTATTATGAGAGACGTTGAAGGACTCGTTGACACTGGGACTTTTACTTCGCAAGTTTTCCTCGTTGATTGGCTTCCCCTCTTTTATGAGTTCGACGATTTGATCCGCCTCCTTGCTCAAGTCCCCGTCTGGTCGGAAAGGGTTGTCCCAGCCCTCGCTGTATTAAATACAATAAAAAAGAAACAATATTAATATTTTCTTCTATAGTCTTCACCTGAATATGTTATGGTTTAATTTGAATTGCAAATCTCGTACGGATCCTTGTGCTCAGTTACAACATTCATTAATATCTAAAGAAATACTGCTCAGATTGATTGAGGTACCTTAATCTTGAAAAACATACTATAAACACATACATATACCAACCTGTCAACTTTAATAATAGGACTCGTCATCCCGTTTGTCCCGCGTCCACCCGTTTCGGAATCCGGGCTCATGGCGTCTAATTCACTTTTCGGAATTTTTACCACATAATACAAGATTCCGCCGTGAGAAACCGACATGCTAGGCATTATTAAGCAAGTTGTACTTTCAGAAAGAACACAGTTTAATGATTTCACTCCACCACAATAAGAAACTGATGGCCCAATAAAATTTGAAAAGATCAAAGTCACGACGACGATTCACTTTTTCATGCAAAAGCAATAACCAGCTCTACGACGTTAAAATACGTATTGTTCCATGGTTCGAGGCAAGTTGAACACTGGCAGAGATAGATATTTGTGATTCGTGTTCGTTCGACAAGACTCAGATAATATCTTTACAGTGCAGAGAGGAAAAATTAGAGGTGAGTTACAAAGAATTAATTCAACACGCTTGACTCTGACTTTACGAGTAGTACGGAGATGACGACGAATGTCACGGTCTCGTACAGATCAGCGTAATAAATGTTGATCCCTGCAGATTTGTATACACAAAAATTGTAATAACACCGAGACCACCAGGACGCAGCTGGGAATATTATGTCTTCCTTCGTGCACCAAATAACAACAAGTTGTCATTTTGCAAAATGGTTCTTCTAAATGGCTGCAGAATTGTGATAAGTTAATTGTCAGCCCATAGTAAAAACTGGTTCGTGCTTAAAAGTACTACGAAAATAACATAGCTTATAAATTCTGATTTATTGACAGTCACATCCGTCCTCCAAGAGTCCTAGATTCCCACTGATAAAAAAACTAGTACAAAACTTATGGGAAATTACGTATTCAAATGATCCTCAATACATATGCATGCACTTATGACTTACATATGTATGTACATACTGCATTAACGTTACATACGCTACACTGCATCTGACAAAAGCAATTTGGGACGCCTTTCTCTAAGAATCACCCCACAACGCAATAACTTTCTCTACTTCCATCCTGCTCTTTCTTTTCTGGTAGTTCGACATACACCACAAGTGATAAGTGCTTTCTTTCTCCGACCTTTCCATTCTATTATGATCCACACACCAGCCCCGAGAGACTTGGCGAGAGAAGAAAAGAATCCAGTGTGGTTACTGAATGTCATTGTGAGGGTCATGGAGAATTTAATGTGGCGAGGATATGTTGCACGTAAACATAAAAGGAAGTTTTCATGAGGATGTTCCTATTTGGAATTTGGATGCTTTGGAACATTGGATTATGGCGTGAAACAGAAGAAGAGGGAGCGAAATGATGCACTCATCCTCATATTTAGTCATCTATATGACCTTCAGCTCCGCTCTGATTTACTCACAAGAGCAACTACGCAATCACGGTTACTGCTGCTGCAAGCAAAGTTCATACAGAATGTCATGGCCGACATTCGTCTCGGTTTACCTTTACGAGCTGGATGGAATGAATACCACAGGAAACAAATATTGTGCATCGAACGAATACATTTATTGGGATTTGCGACCAAGAAAGTAATCAATGTCGAAAACTAGAATTGATTATTCTGATTAACGGATCGATTTGCAGAATGTTCAGAGTATTTTCCTTTGACACTAAATCAAGCTAATAACTATGGAACATTACCCACACCCAAAACTTAGCTGGGATAATGGCATTTGATAAACAGACCGTGAAGATGAACGGATATAATTAGGCTAAGGTGATATATATTCATTCTGCTCCGTCTTTTGTACAAAATCCCATCCAATTTAGCACAAACTATGTATGTACTACTGCTAGATAATATTAAAATTAATGGATAAGTACTTTGAAATTGTAATGAAGCTGTGGACTACAAATGTAATTATAACCTGTGTAGAGTATGACTCACGGGGAAATACTCCGGAATAAATGGAATACGCAGAGGTTTAGTGGAAATTCAAAGCAACCGTATTTGAAATATAATTTTGTCACGTTCATCTATTTACATGTATCCGGTAGTTTAAAAAATTACAAGGAGACCTTTAATTGAGTACGAAAAAAACAATTTAAAACCAACTCTCTGAATTAATTTAAATCATGCCAAGTTTTGCAAATAAGCTTGTTATCAACTGTGTGCTATTTTAATAGAGTTGTCAAGCTTTGACTTTGATACTAGAATTTGGTTTGTTGCAAAAAAGTACTTCTCACTGCATTCGGTTGTCTCATTTTATTTTCGATTGGTAGAATGAGATTGAACGTGATTTATGCAGCCATGCTCTATTTAAATGTTGTTGCATTTCTCTCTTTCAGTTTCATGTTCAATGAGCAAGCATTTATTGGACAAATATGTGCACATCCGGCCTCTGCCACAACGATATGTTTAACCGGCTAGTTTTCTACTCGAATTGTTGACAACCTCAATTTCATCCCTGACAGTGTAGATTTACATCTATCGCATGTTCAATAGGAACCGTATTAAAATTGTAATCTGCAGAAAAATACTAGTGTAGATATTGGGCGGACGTCATATGCAGCGCAATCTATAACGTTACATGCATGCCTACGTAATCCATGCATATAACATTATGTTTATCCCAAAAGAAAGCAGTGTAGCCTCTAAAACAACCCGGAGAGCGTGATCATTATTGATGTGGCAAATCAGTCAAAACACTTCCTTCACAATTGACCCTAAAACATAACCCAAATCTTGGATGCCAGCAAAGATGTCAACAACTGATGGATTCAAGTATGCATATACCGACGCGTTGACACTTGGCTTGGTTTTATAACTTCACCTCGTTGTCATCCGTCAGCACGTAACAATAATCCAGTAAACTCAACAGATTATCTAAACTAAATAAATACATATGAACCAGTCTCCAGTCCTTGTGGGCCAACGCAATGTAAAGATTACAACGCAATTACAAGACAAATTCTGTCCACAAATAAATAGAGGTATGACATCTTGACAGATTAAATTATCTGCTTAAAAGTCTGTCTTACAATAATGTCCCCATATATTTTAATAACTGACATCAGCCTTGCTTGCAAAGATCAAAAGTATGTCACCATATTCTACTTGAGCTTGTGTGTTGTGTTAGTCACGCAGGTTCCATAATATTCCCACCAGCAGCAACGCAATGCATGCAAAATGCAATTTATTTACGTACAAACCTTGGGCAATTTTGACGATTTACTTGCTTAATTAAATCTATATCAAATATTTATTATTAAACTGCTGTGTAACTGTTTCTTGCGTCAAATTGAATTTTATAGCACATTTCCTGAAATTCACTCGTATGTATTCTAGCAAAATATGATGTGTTTCACTGATTAGTCCCGTAAAGTGACGGAAAATTGAACTGTTGCAGAGACACTGACAACCATTTCCTATGCCCAAATTGAACTGTAACCTGGGACAGAATCTTGCAGAGAGAGGAAAAGACAGATATGTTTCAATGGTCCAAGTATCTAAATACGTACGCAGGAGTGTCGAGCACACACTTTCACGAGGAGAAAGTAGAGCTCCTCTCTACGCGTGTAATAATGCAATGAGGCAAGGAGCAGGCAGCGTGGAATCGAAGACAGGATTTCACCCAAGAGTGAAACGCCGACGATACTTTTGCACTCTGTTCAAGTGGGGACGACTCACGGAGAAAGTGGTCCTCTTCGAACCATGTAAAGAGAAATAGTGCAGTAGTGTTATTGTGTGTGGTGGTAAATTTTGCTATATTTTCATCGCGCATGTTCACCCTTCCTTTATCCTCTTAGTGCGTTCTGGGTCTAGAGTCGGACGAGCTCGGTCCACCCACCCATCCGTTACTTTCTAGAAGAGGTAAACATCTAGGTCGTATCTCATGTGCAGCAATAATAGCGGTTACGTCGAGCCTACTTTACCACACAACTCTGTCCCAAGTACGGAATCACTCACAGTTCTCTCACATTTATATTTACGACCATGGGCGGAGAAAGTATTTGAAGGTAAAGAAAGGAAAGAATCACTGACCTGATCACCTCGATTCTGATTCTGAAGCAGCAGAGTTAAAGTGCAATAAGCTGATGAATTCGGGGAAGGAAGGGCTACAGCAGAGTTACGTCGTAAAAGCCCGGCTTTACGGTCAACATACATGCAATAATCTTATTTATGACGGATTTATACTTAACCTTCTGAACCAAATGCATGTTTACTTTATTGAAATGAAGGCCGCTTCTGGCAATAACGCCCGGACTTTGGCAACCTGGCATGCAATTTGTTACATGTCAAAATGAATCGTACGGAGATATGAAGTTATATGGAAATGATGTCAAATAATGGCGTCGCTTTGCTCCTCTCGGCGATTGAATTGATTTTGATGAATCAACGAAATCAGACTTTCAGAGTCAATTTTTGGAGAATAACCAAGAACTACCTCGTAATATATACGTACTGATGAAATTATGTTGTCGGCACAAGTACGTAAATAATGAAATTGCTAACTTAACTCTAACATCAATCATTCGGAATCATTTGGTTAAAGGTTCCGAATATATCTAGTTTGGGGAAACTCGCTCCGTTTTCCGGTGCTGGATGTCTTCACAAAATACAGCGGACAATTAAGTTAATGGATACTAAAAGATCCCATTATGCTACATTCACTACCTCTGTCCATTGATTTTTCGATTAAGCAAGGACGTACGTATAACAAAATAGTCTGCCATGATAGACATCAATGATTTAAGGAGCTTAGATATCGACGTCCATTTGATAAGACCCAAGTCGTCCCGGAACAGTGGATTCCAAATATAGATTATGCAAACCATTTGCACAATATACAAACAATTGTACTCGATATATGTATTGCTTTTAAGTATATTGTACGTATGTTTGACAGGATATTATGGCTGACTAGAATGATGAGTATGTAATGTAAACACCTCAAAAGCATAAAGAAATCCGTAATGTCAACAAAGGGAAATCTGAAGATAAAGGTGAAGGCCAAAAGCATAGCATTGTTCGAAACATGGTTGTAGCCTATACACACATGTCTGAATTTTTGAAAAAGACCTTCGTGGTCTTGTCTTTTCAAGAATTATCCGCCTAATGATGAAGTTATTGATCACTTCACCACTTCCTATTGACCCATGGACAAATAATGCATACTCCGGTTCGGGTTTCTGCCCACCATTATATTAACGAGCTCACAAGTCAGTTCCCAGCTCCTCAGCAATTCATTGTCCGGAACAGGCAATCCTTAACTAGTCCCAGAGAAATATCTTCACGTGCTCAAATTCAATAAACATTCCGAATCTTTCCAAAAGGCATAATGGGGGCTCAACGCAAACACATTCGTCACGACAGATAACTACCAACTAATAGCATCGGATTCAGGATCATGAGGCAAAAGCTACAGGACATGAATTTTGGGGTTATTAAATATCCGGTTCATCTGTTTCCTCTCTTACAACCCGCATATAATACATATAGTCAGCAGCACGTGTATATGTATTGCTTGGGTGCCCTATACATAGTTATATGTAGACATACTATATAAATGTAGCACAACAGTCTGCCTATTTAAGCATATTTAAGTCTAGTTCCACACAGATATACGAAAAGGGTGTGGTTCAGCCTTCGTCTGTTACGTTCGAAGAAAAGATTGCTATTTAAAGCAGATGAAGTCGTGGCATATGGGCCAAACCTTGAATACTAGTCGAGTCCAAAAAATAGATTTGATAGTTTGGAATGCTTACGGCTTGTAGTAGTTTTAAGACTTGTGGTGTGAAATACGCCGACAGCTTGGCCTTTATCAGCCCAAAACAAATAAATTTTGCTGGTCACCAGCAAAGCACTCTGGTTAATGTTTCGGTCGGAATTCCTTTTCCCATTCATTTCAGCCTACACCTTGGTATTACCCGATTTGGTTTACTTCACTGAAGGATACTAAAGTCTTGGATTGCGCAATGGGAAAGAAAAACAGTCCAGGAAAGCAAATAGTGACAACAATGGACAAGCAAGGGTCGCAAGATTCTCATTGCCTTGCACATGCCCAATATTTGAAAAGTATACAAACCGAGTGAACAATAATTTATAAAATTCAGTATTGTCATAGATGACCAACGAGAAAATACAAGTCCAGAATCAATTGTAAAGAATTCCTTGTTAAGGAATCTTTTTAACAATATATTTATATAAATAATTTCACCTAACTTACTAAAAAATGCACTAAACACATTTTCATGAAACTTGAGTTATTCATTGAAAATTGGGAGATCATGCTCAGCAATGAAAAGTTAGTCATTCCAATTTATTTCATACAATACATGCGATCTACGAGATTTATATGCCTGACATACATGAATCCGTACGGATGGAATTTACTGGAAAAATTAAAAAATTCGAAATGTTCACAAACCTCATCTGTCGGTTGTAGTTGGGGGGATGGTCCACCGCGTTGGGGCTTCCAGGTAGCGTCATGTTACTCAAATCAAAGTCAAGGATATCTGACTCGGGTGAGCTCACTGCTAACGGCTTCTCCGACTCAAAAAAGGTCACACGGACACGGGATGGTGGTCTCGAACCTCCAGTTGAGCCCCTAAATTAATCAATTAATACATAATTTTTATAAAATCCCATCAAGATTACCACGATATTGTATGTACGGATATAAATATATGTATGTAGGATGATTACTCTCCGTGCCACTTTCCTTCTCGTGATATTTAGTAGGCTTTGGTCAAATGCTACCTAAATTCCTACTGCAATCTCAAAGTTCATGTCCAGAATGTGTGCCAAGTTAAAGGATCAAGAATGCGAATGATGCTACTTGCACTGTCTCACCACCACAACTGATGACTTCGAGTGTGCTAAGAGTTAGTGATTTTGGGTTCTTGAGAAAAACTAAACTATGTAAACTTCAAGCACATATTGCTTACAAAACTGACAGCCAGTTAGTCAAGTCGTGTGATTGATAAAGTGCTAGTAAAACCATACCAAATGTAAAATATTTTCCCAGATATTGTTATTGCACGCACGCCACATTAGGCATTAGGCTGTATTTACATATGTATAACGACTTTCTCCACCTAGTGATTGTACAACCAGGCGTTGCATTCCGAGTAATTTGGTTACATTTCTCAGTTTAAACTAATACTTGTAGCTGTGCTGCAGCACAAAAAACAGTCCACCTCCATATTTACATGAACTGCATGTGTAAGCTTTTTCTTCGATAGCCATATTTCTGTGTACATAGTCAGAGCCGAGGCCTGGCAATGAATTAAAAATTTCCGACGCTAAGTAAATCTTAGCAGACGTCAGAGAATATAACACCCTGCTATTTATGCCCTTTATTCTCCGGAAGTCACCTTTCCCCGACCCAAATTATATACAGCTCCTATTTTTCTTTATTCTATGTACTCGACTCACAAGCTGCATGGATTTTATACAAGAATACAGAGTAGTTTTTAGCTCGGCTTGAGTAATAGCTAATCTCAAGTGCAAGCTGCTGCTCTTTGCTATGTTTACACGATGTGATTTAAATACGTCATCCTGTTCATGGCCAAAATTTTACCAGATTTCTTGGCAAACCTCCCTCTATTACTTAATCTAATTTAAATCAAGGACGCATACGTAATATACCAACCGGCTTATCAGAGGGAATATATTTAATCAATCTTTAGTGACTGTGGAAAACTATGCATCATTGTTTTTCAACAACAAATTCAAATACGATATTTTATACACCAATTTGTTGCATCGAATACGTTAAACCAATGACACGTTTGCATACAATTCTGTTGTTTTATAATGTGCCGTCTGAAATTTTATGTTACGATAGTCTGAGCTGCATTGAATATTTTGGAGGAGATTGGACGTTCTTTAAGAAATTGTACTCTATTTTAATTTATTGGGTTACATTATCATTCTTCTTTCAATCATTTTTGCTAAAAAATATCATAATGGCCTCTTTACCATAGGCGCATAGAAACAATTCAGAAACAGTTATACGCAAATGAAAATTTTCCTGTGAAATATACCGAATTGAGAGCAAAAAGATAATCTCTTAATAACTCAATCTGCAGACAAATTGGATTTCTTTCACATAATTACAGGGTAGGAGAACTGCACGTGCTCGATGTTATCTCAGTTTCCTCGTATGTAATTAACTCAAGTTTAATTGCCCCTTGCATGATACAAAACATTCTTTTCCATCCAATTAGTCAATCATCTAACTCAATTAGAATCTCATTGTGAGTCCGACTTTATGAGCAAAAACGAAGAGATTGCATATTCGGCTTAATCAAGAATTAATAACAAACAGGCAGTAAGATTATCGTAACAATAGATCATTAAGCTACGAGGCGAGATAAATTAAACGTACTTTGGATCCAGGTCTAAAATTAAGGGTGGCGATTGAGGAGAAATTTGCATTTTTTCCCGATCAGATCAATAAGAGAATTGACATCAGTATCGATTGTTCATTTATATCCACTCGGGCTTAATTGTAATCATTTCATGCACATAATACGTTCATAATACTGGAACAATATAGAGTTGTGAAATTATCACTTGCAGAACATTTTTCCCAATAAAATTCCCAGCTGGAGACAAATTATTGATGTCACGCTGTGCCAATGAATTGTCAGGATGGCTAACAATTGCTCGAGCACTTTGTAATTCACTTGGTTCACTTCCACATTTTATTCCATCCCAGCGCAATACATTTAGGTAATTAATTAACCACGTTCTAGAAATTTTATCATGGAGCTGCAAAATTCAGTTTGGTAAATACACCTCCAATTTCCAGTTCATGTAGATCAAAGTTTTTCTTCACACGTTTACATTACAATGCGTCTGAGAATTTGGCTTTAAATTCCTGAATAACAACCCAAAACAAATATTAAAACTTATTTTTGGAGTAATAGCTGCAGATAAACGCGATTATGTATCGTTAACCCACTGTGTCCATTAAATGAACAACTTCATTGAACCAGAACAACTTTATACAGATAAAGTGGCTCCAGTCCATTTGAGTAAAAATGCGATGATGACACTATCAACGTCACCCACAAGAGCACAACAACACGATCTGCCTTTTGCTACTACTGATCAATTTGCAACCAACTTCAATTCAATTCCGACAATAAATGCCTGTTGCGCTTTACTTCATTTCAATCTACTCTGCTATTCACATTATATTACACACGATGCGATGCGAATTATCATCGCAACCAATCAATCTGGGTCAACTTTCAATTTCAGTCACTCAATGAGAACTCATGTACTTTGTCCGCCGCAGCGTATGCATTTCGCAGTCTACCAATGATAATGTTCATCATATGTACATGTAAGGTATCCCTGTAAAACTGACTATCTGTGTATGCACTACAATGCTTTATCTTGTTCTTTGCTGTTATGTATGAAAGCAATTCTAACTGTGCAGTCCGCTCTTCCTAGTAATAATGAAGTCACTTTTACGCCAAGTACGTATTATGCGGTAATTCAAGTTATCAATTATTATCCCAACACCTGTTCCCTAGAGTTGGTATTATTTAATGCCGCAACAGCTTCTGTGTCCTGTAATAAAAAAATGTAACAAACAAACTTGGTTTATTACTAGGCTAATTTTTTATTTGGTAACTGCCACCCGGTTTATTATTACCATTTAATGCATGTTTGGGCGTGCGACAAATTGTAGCTACTTTTATACGTAAAGAAGTACGTTCTTCAACGAGTGACTGAATCAATCTAAACCTTTATTAGCGAGAATCCTTACGTCTAATCCTTAAAACAACCTGAACTTTGCGAAAGGGGATGGTAAATATAAAAAACGCAGGATAGACAGCGGTGGGGTTTATGTAGAATGAAAGGCGTTGGTTGAATGAGCGAACGGAAGTGAATCCAAGTTACCCTTATTTATTACACAAGTTATGTATATGATTTTTGTCTCCTTGTAAAGTAATATGTAATGATGCTGTAAATCTGCTGGGAGACTGCATTTCAGACAGAAGTGGTGTTTTATGCAAGGTGAAACACTGACTAACACTGATTTTTCACTGCACCGGAGATAGATTGCACCAAACTTGCAGTAAACTTCATATCTGTAGCTCATGCATTTTTATGAGCGGAAAGGAACGTGGCTTGGGTTGAAAGTTTAATTTAGGGATGAAATGCACCATTGCGACGTTGTAAAACCATTCGTAATTTGGAAAACGAATTCACAATTTACTATATGCATCAAAGCCAAAGCTAGTTTGAGGTGTGTCGAGCTGTGCTGTATAACGTAAACCATCACAAAAATGTAAACGATTAACCCTCTTCTTCCCTGACTACTTTCTAATAAACCAAAATTGCCTTCATCAAGGAACCCATTCAGTAATTCCGTCCAATTGACCCTGCTTTTCTTTTTAAGCTCAACTATTACTTTTCACAAAATTATAAAATTACCGTGTGAAGATTCACAATAAAGACTTGACTTTACAGTTTACTCTTTTCAGAAAAAACACAGAAAATGCACTTGAAACACACTAAATCATCAAACCAACAACGCTGACCAAATATAACTGAGTAAGATTATTCGGCAAACCCCCCTCCCCGAAGAAGATGACGACGATGAAGAAGAATACGTATGTACATACAACAAACACGACTTGCCCACCTAACTTTGCAAGCTATAAAAAGATGTTTTTAGATCCCAATAGTTTACTAACATTGCCAGAAGAGAGACCGGATCTATATGAACGAGTGCCGAACCCATATTAAAATTCTGGCAAGAGATAACCTGACATTGGCACCAGTTCCGTGGAAGCAGAGCAGACTTTTTGCATTGGGATGAGAACATCTTTATTTTTCTTTACGTTTCGGCTCGACATTTTCTCGACATTGCGATTTGTTGTGAAGGTTTGACTCGCTCAAAATGATATTGGACGGCTAACTCAAATAGATAGTAAGTAAGTACCTAATAGTCTGTTACAGATATTGAAGCTAATATACTCCTAGTCTGACTGAGTCCGAGATGACAGTTTAACTGTTTTTCGCTCTCCTACTCTTCTCATTCATTCACAGTTGCCAAATGCCGATTTTCAATGCCAAACTGCCAATTACATAAACCTCAACTCCCATGGTAAAGAAAGACGGATGGCAAAAGTCTGTGGTTGACTGTGTATACGAGACGGGAATATATAGTGCATAGAATTAGCAATCTGTTAAAATGGTAGTTCAGGTCCTTCCTTTAAATCATGCGCTTCACTTGGTTCATGGGTGGTGTAGGATAAAGAAAACGCTTGGGGACGCGTCAAGAAGGTTTCGGTGCAATGTTATATACTTGTCTCGACATGTGTGCCAATATTTTAGTTTTAGTGCAATCCGCGTGGGTTGCAATTGGTTTGTTTGGATTTTATTAACCTTAACCAAGGTCAGAATTATAGGATCCAGAATTAAAGAACCCCTATAGGCACTACCCCTTATGGTGCAAGACACGTAGCAATAAACTAATTATAAAGGTGTATGAAAATCCAAGATTGCGAATTTGAAAGTCAATGAGGACCACCTCCGCTCTGCTCAACCTCAGCAACAAAACTCACACGGTAAAGCACGTCAAATATAGAATTGCAAATCTGGTGGCAATGAGTCCACACTTTTTCCGAAAATCGCGAGGAGAATCTCAACACACTTTTGCACTTCACTGGACCGGAGTAACACATCACAACGACTAAAGTATTGGATGGATTTCTTATTATCATTCCTCCGCTTCAGGCTTAGCCAAGAAAGTGAAAAGGTGACAATCAAAGAAAACAATGAATCCCCCGGGGACCCGAATCCCCTCTCTCTCTAAGGATGGTGCTGTCTTAATCTTATCTGTTGCTTCACGTTTTAGGATACAAAACACAATGGGCAAATAAACACTGGCTAAACCCAATCCGTGTTAAAAGGATTTTCTATCCGTTTCTGTCCTTTCAAACGGATACACAGTACGTCAATGACAATGGACACTCTTCTGCCAGGATCTAAACTAACCAGAAGGTCATGGGATTTGCAGTTTTAATATTTAAACAAAGCGTGTACTGAGGATGTTTGAAAATTGTTCAGGACTACTTCAGCCGGGTACATATATATGTACCCATACATACATTCGTACATGCAATACGTGCTTTCTGCCCATCGCATAACGCATCGCCTTACATGTACATGAGATTGCTTTTAATTATTCTCACGTAGATTACTTTCCAAAATGTTAGCGTAGTACAAACAGCACAATACCCGATGATAAAATTGTAGATTATGTTATTATAGCGTGCCACGAATTCATTCGGCCAAACTGGAAAGAAAATTCTATCACAAAGTGTATATTACAATATAATTGCTGAATAACTACATATGCGGACCAGTAGGAACTCGAATTCAATGTCACCAAACAGTGCTGAGCCCACCTCGTCATCGGTTGCATAGTGTTTATTAATGTAAATTTTGAATATGTGACGTCATTGGGCATTAACACATATCTATTTACTGTACTTCACCGATGATGTGTACATATTTCTTTAACCGAGTTCCACAATCGTTAGAAAGTAAAACAAAAAACCTTTTTGCTCTTGAGAATCCTAACCTTCAAACTTATCACAGGTGGTTCCACTTGAATGCTTAATTATAGTGTCTCACACTTCAAAAATTCCAAAATTTCAAGTAAAAAACCAAACCTTCCAATACATAAATAAATGTGTGCAATTTAAATCTTGATTCTTTCAACTTGAACTTGTCACAGGATAATCACTTGGCGAGTTGGATAAGCTCTGTTTTCCACTGCACTGACTGACAAGGGAACCTTAAGTACTGTCACCTCTCGATTTCCTTCCAAATAGCCTTAATCGACAGATAATTTAGTGAAACTTAAACTTTGTCATAGAACATGCGATGCAAAATCGCGTTTTCGCGAAATATTTGGCGAGAGCTGAACCAAAACCTGCCATTTTCCCAATGCTTTTAACATAGCCACCAGCCTTTCGAATGATGAAATGAACTTCATATAATCTTATTAAATTATATTTGTACCTGTCCGCGTAATTTCAGCCCGATCACCAATATGCATAAAACAATGCAAAGATTCGCAAATTTTTTGCAAATTGCGAAAATCTGAAAACTTGCAAATTTGAATTTCTTCGTTTCTTTAAATTCAACAAACTTTAACAGTTTAACTGTTAGAAAATATATTTTTCTTATTGCAAAAAATTTGCAAAAATTTGAAGAAACTGAACTTCGCAATTTTTCATGAAAATAACTTAAATAACCAAGGCTAGTCTATCTTTACGTATTTTTCGAAATTATTTGCGGTATTTCTTTTGGTAAGTTGCAAAAACTTACAATGTGTGCAATTTTTTAATTCAATATTATTATGTAGAATTTGTTTGCAATGTTTGCATGTTTAATTGTTTAACAAATTATCTTTCCCTTTATTCGCTCATATCTGCATATATGACAATTTTTAAGTTTCTCTAAAATGCGAAATTTAAAAAATGTAAACTTTAATTGTTACAAATTTTTGCAAATTTTTTGCAATAAGAAAAATATATTTTATAACAGTTAAACTGATAAGTTTGTTGAATTTAAAGAAAGAAAGAAATTTAAATTTGCGAAAGTTTTCAGATTTTCGCAATTTGCAAAAAATTTGCCAATCTTTGCATTGTTTTATGCATATTTGTGATCGGGCTGAAATTACGCGGACAGGTACAAATATAATTTAATAAGATTATATGAAGTTCATTTCATCATTCGAAAGGCTGGTGGCTATGTTAAAACCATTGGGCAAATGGCAGGTTTTGGTTCAGCTCTCGCCAAATATTTCGCGAAAACGCGATTTTGCACCGCATGTTCTATGACAAAGATTTAGTTTCACTAAATTATCTGTCGATTAAAGCCATTCCGAAGGAAATCGAGAGGTGACAGTACTTAAGGTTCCCTTGTGAGTTATATGAATGAGAAAAACTGTATACGTGGTTGTGTATGTATGTCGGGTAGGTTAGGTTTGGTCTGTTAGCACAGGCAGTAAAGTTGTGTACTATATTCTGCTGTTTTCATAACGAGTTTTAAATGACCTTGAACGTCCAGGAATTCTCGTATAATACTCGAACCATTATATTGCACATTTCAGCATCATGTTCGTAGGCACAGATAATTATATGTATATCCACACATGCGGCATAGATGATCGGATCCCACCAGTATAGAGATAAATACGCGTATATTCCGGCAGTTAACTTTTAAATTATCCAAGTGTTCGGCAATTAGACCCTCGTCTTACAAGGTGCGATGTCAGATTCGTACGGTATGATAATTATGCTTTTTTAATCTTGCGTCCCCTGCACAGTTGATTTATTTAATAACTTGTCCCCACACGGTTTGTGATAAAATACAAATCTGAAAACCTATGTGGGCTCCCATTCCAGCACGAATTCTTAATTCTGTCTAGCTACAAAAAAATATTGTTGAAATGTTGACCGGTATGGAGTATGCATTTTCCTCTTGTGTAACCTGTCTACAAAGGAGTAAACAACCCCACTTCCAAATTCGTACACATTTTTTCTATTATATGCAAATTACATGCATACATAATACAAGGGCTTGAACAACGAAAGATTTGCAGCGATGATCGCTGGACACCTCAACTCAACTGAATCATGGAACGCCCGCTTTCCAGATAGTTGACAATGAAATGTGTATTTATTATGCAAAAATGTCGTCTTTCCACAATCGTGTTATTATTAGACGTCAAATCTAATTTCCTCACCATGAAGATACAAGTAATTCAAGACATTGTACAGCTGGAGACTTTTTGATCAAGAATTTTGTTTCATAGCACATTTTGAAAGTATGGCCATCTGGTTTATGTTATATGTACGAATGAATGATAGATAACGAGGAATAAACAAGTTGTGCAGGATAAATCCATTACAGATGACATCATCCAGGGATTTTAATGTCATTAAAATGATAATATGTTCTTTGATGTCGACATAAATTGCCTAGATCTTGAGCGTATATCAGAAGAACATCTGTGCAGTGTTTTAAAACCCACAACTCAAACCGCACCTAATATTTAACATCGA
Source organism: Folsomia candida (assembly GCF_002217175.1). Classification (NCBI taxonomy): domain Eukaryota; kingdom Metazoa; phylum Arthropoda; class Collembola; order Entomobryomorpha; family Isotomidae; genus Folsomia; species Folsomia candida. The sequence goes on along the minus strand of NW_019091193.1, from coordinate 8,945,737 downwards.
CCGAAACCATAAGTCGCACAGTTGAATGTACATACATTTCGCTCTCTACTTGTGTATATCTGAAAAAATCGAAGATCATCCCTTCTTTACAGATATTCCACCCTTGCATCCCTCGTCCCCTACATTTCTTGGATTGCTGACTTGTCTTCTCCAGTTAGTTTCATCTCCATTCCTCCTCTCTGTCTTGTCTGATTAACATCACCTCACCCACACACCCTGACAAGAGTTGCTATAAGTATGTGCATATATCGCTTACCTAATGTCAAAACAAAGCATATCTCTTTCAAGCGTCAATCTCCACCGAGATCAAGAAATTACTGAACATTCTGTATTGTTTCACTCACATATGGCAAGCTGAGATAAAATTAACATATTACACTTCATCTGCCATATTGAAGAAATACATGTTTATATATACATCCATATGTAAGTATCTGCATCATCACTTCACATAGGACTAAATATATATCTAGCTCTGAGAAATGGGTAACACGCACTTATCGTTGAGCTTGAACTAGGACTCCACGGACTAGGAATCCACTTCCGTAAACAAAACATGCTTTGGAATGATGTAACACATTATAATTGCTTTCTCGTCATTCTACGAAAGAGATAAATACACTGATCCAAATAGGATTTTTTCAGTTGTACCACACGTAATTTCAAAAGCATGTGCTAAAATTTGGCACATTGAAAGAACCCGTGCCGACAAAAAGGAAATCTAGGAATGACAAACGATAGAAAAATCATTTTTCTCACGAGACCTCGCCTCCTCATTGGAAACTGGGAGATCTGTTAGCCTCCTTAACTACAGGATGGCAAAATGAATAGGAAATCAACAACCAGTTAGTGAATAGAGCCGCTTGTTTAATTATTTTGCAGATTCCACTTCCACTTATGTACGTATGTATTTACGTGACTTGATATAGCTCTCAAAACTATTCACTTTTTTGTGAAAAAGTATCGAAATTGGAAGAACGTAAGCAGCTTAACTTAAGAAACTTAAATGGCTACATACATAGCTCGTTCAACGCTCTGACTTGTCAAATACCATAAACTCTTGAGAACGGCAAACTCATGCCTGCAAAAAAATGATTAAACTAAAGCGTATGAATTGCAACGAAAAAATTCTTCCTTGTTTCCGGCGTTATTCGTTTTAATGCATACGAAATTGAATTGCTTAAAAAAGAACGCTGGAGCGTCGAAAGGTTACGAATTTGAGAAAATATGGAGCCAGTTCTTCTCAGAGTATAAATACATACTCAAAATTTCTGGTTTTTATTTATTTTTACTTATTCATACACATTCTTGTTATGAAATTATTCAGTTATACCACTACATATATGTACGTAAATATTTTGTTATCCATATATTTATATCACATTGTGTAAATCAGATTTTAGCAATTTTACTGACTGTCGATCAAAGTCTTCCACTAACTGCAATTATGTCGATATGGATGAACGAAATGAATTATAATCGTGTTATTGATTCTAGTATTTTTTTCGCGTTTTCGGCGAATGCAAATAAAGTACGTTTTTAGTGAGCAACAAACCATGATTTACTTACGCACTTTCGCATAAAAACCAGTCTGATTAAAAAACAACCAACATGAACATATCAGACAGGGCATAAAAAACGCGGGCAATGTACTAACGCACAGCAAAAAAAAAATGATGCGTGTTCTTAGGAAAATGCGGAAATCAACAACTACATAGCTTGTAAATATTTGATGGTGATCCAACTCCAATTCTGTGGCTATTTATGTATGCGATATATGTATGTGCGTATAGCAAATCAGAGAACAAGCAAAACTGGAGCACCAAAAGTTTCCTGTATTGCAGATTGTTTATAAATCGTAAAGTCACCTCAAGAATGTTCCTTGACACTCTTCTCGTAAATTGAGATTTATTAAAAATTATCAGCACTGGAGAAAATGTCACATATCGCGTTTACGTTATTTACTGGTTGTAACTGGATGCATTACGAAATACGCAATGCGCATTACGTACACACGAGTGGAATGAAAACATGAACATGTTTAAGAAACTACAACTAAATATTTCTTCATGTACATGACAAATTCAACATTCAAATGCAAAAACTTCAAAATACTCATCGTCGTCTCACACACAATCTGTACAAAATATATCTTAATGTGTACCAAAAATAACATATATCTACTGTTTCGATGATTTAAGAAGCAAATTAATACCATATATGTACATATTATATACGTACATTATGACTGGTAACTCGTACACATAAATCAAGCCAATAGGATTTACCATTTAAAAACGATTTTGGAAAATGATTTATGAAGTTTATTAAGAATAGTTAAGAAAATTACTTACTTCCAGTATCCAAGTTTTTATGCTCGTAGCTCTTCCTCCACTTCTTTAACCTTTTTGCACTCTGTACAATTGTTACCAATACAAGTAAACTCTGTTTCAGTCTCTGTTTTATTTATATTTGTCGTGTTTTTGAAGTGCGAGAAGGAAAATTCCGGAATGTTTCAAAATGTATTTATTCGCGTGAAAGAAAGTCAAATTTAACTCGAGGCAATGATGAACACAACGAGCGTAATTTGTGTAATTCACGGTCACACTTGCAACTCGAACTCAACTTTACTGACTGACTGACTGTCGTAGGAAGTGTGTAAGTAAAAGTCACAGAATATAAAAGTTTCGCTTGACAGAATGCCGGGTTTTTGTTTTCTACTACGCGTTGGTATATATGTACACCAAGTTTGCTTTGATTAAACGATTCAACCAGTAAGAAGGGACCGAGGGAAAATTCAGCCTTTCTCTGTCCAAATCCGTTTGTGGTAGGTTATTGCATGGGCAATACTAATAAATGCTGCTGGACTGTGGAACGGATGGATGGAGGACTTTATTACGGAAACCGGGTATTATAGTGTGACGTGCCGGAAAGTGAAGCAGCGTGAGGGTTGCTCGAGCTAGGGTCACGCTATCACTCTGCCTGTTGTAGCCACTGAATGAAATAAAATCGCCTTCGTCCAAACGTGTGGATTAAAATCCTACGAGCTTTGTTTTACTGCAGTACAATGAAATTCGGCCCAAAATTATAATCATTCGAGCTAACAACTTCTCTTAAGACTGAGGAAAATCTAAGCCTGCTGCTGCCATGCTCCCATTTTACACACTGATCTCGCGAGTAGGAAGGATCAGAAGAATAATACAAAAAGAAGTGCATCCAGGAGAAGAAGAAGAACCATCCAGCCAGCAGCAACAACTTGGAGGCCCAGCTTTATCGAGAGGAGAGAGAGAAAAATGCCATATGCGCTGACTTAGGGAATTCTTTCTACGTGTGTACGTAATAATACAGAGTGTAAAGAAATGGTAAAGAATGGAGCACAAGAAATATGTATGACTGCTACTTCACTTTTCGTCGTCACTGCCCGTATTTTCTAATCAACTCACAATTCTCAAATATAATAATCACGCACGGCGACCACGTTCAATAAATTACTTTCAGCAGTATTTCTATTAGCACAAATGTGCATACCTTCTACCACCCACTGTTAAGAGGACGCAGATGGTATGCAGGCGTAGTACCGGCACAATTGGTCGTAATAGATTAACTTAGTTTCTGCATAAATTTCGGACCAAAATGCCAAATTATAATCCTTTTACCAGACCTAAGATGGGCGTTATAAATTCTCTTTTACGTAGTTATTGTTTCTGTACATCCTTAATATAGAAGTTAATTTATATACTGCGCGGATGCATTTATTGCAATAAGTCATATGCACATGATGAAAGCTATACGGAGCACAACGCTACGTAAGCATTCTGGAATTCCAAAGTTTCGCAAACTATTCTTTGATTTATATACATCAGGATAAGGACATGACGCGAGGTAGTTGTCCAGCATAGATTTAACCCCAAAAGTGAAGAATCACCCCAAATCTTGTTTGCCATCTTGCAATCCAAAATATTTTCATGTTAAGATGTGGAGGTGATCTTTATGATGCGATTTTCTCGTACTGAAAAACAAGTTTTTACACGGAGCGAATTATCCATACAATGCACAGCTTTTCAGCCCGAGCAGTATTAAACCCAGCATTAGTACTTTTGTAACTTCCATGTTTCACTCTCCATTTGAAATTTTTCTTACTTAGCACACACAAGAACCATCCGATCTTTTTCAAGCAAACCTTTTTTTCATGGAAGAGTCCAACCATATGCATAAGGGGCTGAATCATCCATCTACAAGCCCGTCATTATTGTTGCTAAAAAACACCATCGTATGAACTCAGAGAGCGCAATGATACCACAGATGCGTTGTATTGCAACCCATGCAGTTTGTAGATAAGAAGGAGGTAAATCTCTGGCGTGGATGCAGAAACTTTAATCGCATCTTGTACCCGAATAGAGATTTGTGTAATTCTTTTATCGACAGATCACTGTTGTTTTCATGTAATAATAATTAAGGGTATAGCCGTATAGGTACGTACATATACCACGTACGAGCATATGTAGGAAGGTTTACTTTGCTATATAATGGCCATAAAACCTTCATGCGGTTCAAGCTCGACAATTTAATGGTAATCGCATTGGCAATCTTACTTATGCGTATTCGAGTTAGCATATCGTGTAATGTTCAGGACTAAAAGATGGCATGTGGGGGAAACTGTCTCCGTTTTTTGTCAATCCGTGTTTTAAGACGATTTTAATGTTTCTTTTGTTTTCAGAAGAGCGTTTAGTGCTTAGGATAAATATGTACGTTTTATTTGACAAAGAATGAATGCATGGCTCGAAAAAATATTCTTTGTTTTACTTGTCAATTTTTTGTATGTACATATTTATTTTGTCGTCCATTGTTTCGAAATCTTTGAGCTGCCATTTTCATAGGTCGTACAAGTGTGTGCACATCCCTTCAAAATTGTCTCCCCCTGATGTGCAGGAATATGTGTTTTCTGCCCCTGCACATATCGTCATACGCAATTTTCTTTATTAAAGAGGGTGGATGAGTCACCTAACAATTGAATAAAACTCGAGGGCACTGGTTCGAGCATATCTGTAGTGGAGCACCGGAGTGGTCTTGTTCTTATTTTTCTTGTCCCGGTATAGAAAAAACTTTCACCGAGCATGATGGCCATCGGAATTCCTCAAGTGCTCCGCTGAAATTGGATAAAGCACGATCCGACAACAGTGAATGAGTATGTTTTATTCATCAACTCCTCAGTTCCACTAATGTCGAGTGACTCATCCTCATCTCATTTGTGTTGATGGTGGCGAGAACATGGCAGCATGAGAAGCGAGCAATGTCTTCCACGAGAGTTTTCAAGGTAATGAAAACAAATATGTGTGCTGTATAAGCGACTAAGAATAATGGCAAGATAAAAAATGTGATGGTGAAATGGACCTGCGTTGGCTTCATGGGAAGACAAGGTTCTTTAAAAACTACTCGACGCTTTCAACTAAACAAACGCACAATCTCCCAGTGCCAAGAGGGTGAAGTATCGGAGTTGGTTGGAATCTCTCAATTTTTGGATGTTGGTAGGATGGCTCTGGCTGCTCTGTTTTCATCCCATCTTTTCGAATGCCCACTACTTTCCCAACATTGTTCATTTCGATCTCGAAAACGGAAACCTATTTACTTTCACAGTTGGTACTACCAACTTCGCCGCATCGTTGGCGTGCTTGAGCATAATGCAAAGAGAGTTACTTAATCTTTGTCCAATCTTCTCGTCTGTCCATAAACTATGTACACACAAATCCTGATTGATTGTTTGACTTGAATTGTGCATTATATTCGTTCTGTATACTTTCACCAAAGAAGATTATTGGTGGACATGCAATTGGAGTTGTACAATGGCTACATAAATAAAATAAAATAAGTACCCGGCATTTTTTGGATATTTATAACATTGGCTTATTTAAAAAATTCCCAAAATTCCCTGGACATTGACAAACTCTGCATATAATAAGATTATGTTCAAATCAAATGATCTTTCATAAGCATTTCTGGCCTTAAAATTTATACTATAGTCGGCAATTTGTAGATTTGGATGAGACTGAACAGTGAGCGTGTTTTTTTGGCGAGTTGGCGTTAGATTTTGGATGCTTTGGTATTTTGTTGCAGTAAAAAAAATGCAAAAAAAGTGATGCACTTACCCAACAGCGTCGTTCCCACTTTTATCGTCGTCATTAATTGAGACAGCTTTCGTCTCATCATTATTTCCCAGTCCTCCTCCAATTGCTGACCCATTTTGTGATTCTTCCTGGGTTGGGGTTTCGTACACAAGAGTTTCAACCAGTCCAGTCTTTGAACTCCCGAATGAAACCCTACATTATTTCAAATAGTAATGCATACTTAAAAATTGTGCTTGACTATGATCGAATTGCTCCAAATTCTTCAGGCATATTATGGTAAGATACAAAGGGTGCAAATTGTTACCTCTTCAGCCCAACTTGTTTAGAACCGTTTCCCAATTTTGACAGTTTCGCGACTTGGCCGGTATTTGAGGAATCTGCTGGATCGGCACCAAATTGGTTGGTTGGAATGGAGGAAACTGCTTCGCAACTGGAATTTCCAGACGGAAGTAGTGGGAGATCATCAGCATCATTGCTCTCATTGAGGCTGCCTTCTTCCATAATGTAATCATGTTTATGCCATTCCTCCGACTTGGTTGTTGTGCTGGAGGTATGTGAGGTTGTCGTTTTCATAATTCCCGTTTTTGCCTTCTTGACAATCGTGGTAATTACGACTTCTTCCGTAAATACTTTGTTCTCTCCTTCCTCCACATTTTCATTCTCGTTGTCCAGCAATTTCAGCGACTCGCAAACAGAGTCGGTCAGACCATGGGAAATGAGTGCAAGCCCGTCTGGCTTCACGGACTGTTTATTCATATTGGAGTTATGATTAGAATTAAAAGTATCAGCCAAAAAATTGGCATTCCCGTTACTTCCGTCCCGATTTTGATTCATTTTGCCCTGCTGTTGTTGCGTTACAATACCGTTACCGACATTTGACGAATGATTGTTGTGGTTCTTTTTTTGGCCTATTAATAAAGTGGGACTAGAATTGCCAGTAGTGGGTTCTTCTGCAATTATGTGTAATTCTCGACTGTGAACTTCCGACACAATGACAACTGGTTCAACACTCGCATTACTCGGTGATGGGCTGGGACTACTCGAAGAAGAATTAGAACTAGTTTCGATCGTGTTCACTGTGATAATTGATGTCGTGTCCACAGGTCTCAACAATGGCTCAGCAGACTCAAAAGCTAGCATCTTGTGCCGGCCTCCTCCGGCGCTGGCAACATGGACCATCACGTTCCTCAGGGTAGGGAGATGATGAAAAAGGAAATAAAATAAAATAATCCAACACAACCACGAGTTCTTGTGAGGACGTCGTTTTGACCGATTGCAGTGCAAAATTTGTATAAAGCAAGGAAAACTCTGTTGTCTCAATATTCTTGCCAGGCTAGAAGTTACTTTTTTGATTTGATTTGATTTGTTTGACTTGTTTGTCCCCGGTGCACTTTATCACAGAGACAAATTACTATTTTCAGGCCACACGTAGTCGTGACAAGGCATTTTTGGGTGATCAATCCTCTGCCGAGATTGGGGAGAGAAAGTAACACCTTTCAGTTTTTCTGCTTTCTCCAGACTCAAAATGGTTCAGAATATGTACACATACGTATATACATAGGTTCATGTATTAGTATGTTGGCAGAGTGCGGAGGAGGAGAGCGTGACTTCGAATCCTCTCACTCAATTCCAAAATCAATAAGCGGATCAAGTTCTGACCTCGCACCTCAAAACCACTTTACCAACTCGCAAGCCAAATCTGCTGGAGAAGGAGTCAGTTGAAATGGATAATTTGATTAGCGTCTTCTTCAATATGCCCTTGATGTAGGGCGAGAGATTTCAGTGGGTGATAAAACTTTATACTCGAGTTGATTTGAAGAGGTTCTATCTGCGAAAGTGTTTTTCGCAAAGATATCGAATAAAGTGTTCGCAAATCAAGGCAAAAACTTGTTAGTTTCGTCTCCTTCTCTTCACAACAGGATAAATGTTGATAAAATATTTATTTCTCCGTCGATAGCTGCACCTTTGATTTTATTTCCATACTCACTACGGAATTCGAATCGAATATTCAACAACGTTGCACATTTCCTTGCGAAATAGTGTCGATCAACTTCACCTTCAACAAGGCCAAAGATTCATCCCCCTGAAAGTACACGTAAAAAAATCACGATTAGGCCATGATGTTTCGCAATCCAAATTAAATCGTGGTATAAGATTTCCACCACTTCTTCCCCTGCCAACCGTACGGAGAATGCCACACAAGAATATTCTATGCAGTTGTACTATGATAAATTATATGACGATCTGAACAACGATTAGATATTATTTTCTTTCACGTACGCTTATTGTAACGCTGTTGAGGTACACTCTGCCCTGCACTAAACTCACATATTAACCGCAATCGAAAGAACAACCATGATTTTACAGTCCGGGTCACTGGCTTTTGAAAAGGAGAGAGCAATGCCAAAAAGTATTGCGATGTCATGAAAGATTTCCATATTAAAATAGCAAATCTGTGACGGAAATGCGCTTATACTTGTCTGAAAGTCCTCCCACGAAAATATCAACTGGGCATCAAAATATTTTGGCTTCTTTCTCCAATCTCTTGGCATACATATTTCACGAATAAGCTGAGTAATGCATGAACAAGGGTCTTATTTATAAACTTGGAAATAAGATGAACTTGATAATACATATTAAAAGAGAGAATAATACCAGCCAAACAAACGGATCCTTCCTTCTTAGGTTAGCAGCAGCAAAAGTATATACCGAATTAATCGCTGCACACACCATTGAAACTTCTCAACAAAAAGTTATTTCCGTACGTTTGTATATAAATGTTATGATTAACTGTTGTCAGAATAGAAAAAATAAAAAATTACGACAGGGTGTTGTCCAAAATTTGAATAGCTCACGTCAAAAGGAGCGTGATCTTCCATAGAGGAAGCTGCTTATCAGTCTTTTCGCAGAAACTAAATTGAGACAGGAGTTGAGGTGTGTTGTGTGTATACGTAGAAATGCGGATTATAAAAGCTCCTCGATCGGTTTGAAATTTAGTGCATACTGACAATGTACCTAAGCAGCATTGCTTTCTTTCATTACAAAAAGTTAGTCAGATTATTCTTAGATCATTTTTTGTACAAGTCACCCACAGCAAGTCTATTTTTCATGATTTTTAATAGCTATCCTGCCAATGACCACGCAATCTTTGCTCAACAATTAAGTTTACTGTGATCAAAATTTCGTAGATGCACGTCTTATCATATTGTCACAAAGTAATTGAACTCACAAATCTTATTTATTGTTGTTGGATGGAATTTTGTGGATGATACAAAACTCTGCATATTTACCATGTAGAGTGTTGTGACATGGAAGGTGAGACAAAAGGTTGAGATCAATTAGCACTTATGGACACACATACCTGTGACGACTGCTTGGTTCAGAATATTTAAATATTAATACACGACTTCATTAGAGCAACCTTCCTATTATTTCCTATGGCTCTGCTTCGATTTGCGTGCATCGATAGTTAAATGGTGATTAGCAACGTATGAGGTTCAAGGATGAAGATTTGGGTTATGCATTGGACTCACCACCGGATCTAATTAGCAGACGCAGAACAAGCCATCACAGAAATTAATGATGCTCAACTCAGGCTTCGTCATTGTTTGGGCTATGAATGTATGTATGAAATTAGATGCAGCTTATTTGTGAGGAGATAAATAATTGTGTTGTGTTTTGACTCCTCCTTGCATAACAAATAAATGCATGACCAAAAGCTATTTAAAAAGTGGGAGAGTTTCTTGGTCGGATTTTCTGGAGTGGAAAGACGCTAATAAGAGCTTCGATAGAATAAGGAATGTTTACGACACTCTTTAATTTCGCTTTTAGTAGTTAGTTAACTAATGCAAATAGCCAGAGTCAATGTTTACACTGGCTGGCCCACCATCGCACCTTGAAAGTTAGTATACAAAGGGTCATTAGAGTTATGCAGTAGATAACCGGCGATAGATTGTCCCTCGAGGGGTTAACATAACCAAAGTTTTTAATTTAAGTACGTTCCAAAAAATTATGTGCCTAAAAACGTCTGAAAAATTACCACCAAGTTTGGGGAACATGTTGAACAAAAAAACAAATTCGTAAACGCAGGATAAACTTGTAAAATTAGCTTGGTACTGTGTAAAAATAAGTCTAATAGCCCTCTGTACTCATTTTGACAATACAACAACATCGTAAGAAAGAGATAATCCTGTACAAATACGCAAATTCATTCCGTTTTCTCCCAGGCTGACATATGTATGCATTTAAAATTACCTTAACAAGACGCTTTAACTTTATGACTGAAGATTTCTTTGTTTTTCATGCACATATGTACGACGTTTCATTGTTTAGCTTTTGGTGAATCGCTATCCTGTTTTAATGGCGAACCACAGAAGAAAGTTAAATATTTAGTTATCTATACAATTAACAAGAAGTCAATGTCAAGTTCAGCGCTGGTCCGATAATGTCCGTGACGTGTGAAAATCTGTGATCTTCTTCACAAGTTTAAATATCCTGAGATTCACAGAGTTCCATTTTGTATGCATATCACTGTGTCAGCCATGTGGGAAAAATGTACGCACTTCGAACCCGATTTCTAGGATTTGCATACACACATTGAATCAATATGATTTACAATGCGGCAAGTGTACAAAGTTTGCTTGGTTAATAACATCCCTTTGAACTTGAAGATATGTAAACACAGTTGGGAATTTTAATCACATATGAATACATCAAAAAATCACATGTAAATTAAAGTTTAGTCAAGTCACAACATGCAAGTTTATAAATAACCAATATTGTCATTAAATTTGAAATATGTGATTTCCGGTTCATACGCGTCCAAACAATAAACCATTTTTTGACTTTATTTATGAAAACTCGAATATAACGTATTTGTTGCATTCATTTCAAGTCTGATGAAACTCAAAATTAAAAACTGCTCAATAAAAGTGTGGTATGTCGTCATTGATGGCACACATGCTCGTACTGGGCGTATTTAAGTTTAATGCTGGTTTTTCTATCAATTTGTTTTAACACAACGTATGTACGCAACATATCATATTATTTTGATGACGAAGGGGAAATGAAGCAATACTTTATTAATTATTTTTTGTATATACGAATACGACTACAGATTGTGACGAAGCACACTTTACTAGAATTGTAAAATGTAACAAAGGCAGCAAATGGGACAATGAGAACATAAATATAATTCGTCGACTCAAATTTCATGAACACAAAGCAACAGAATCAACAAGTCTCATAAAACTGAAATATTACTGTCGCAAGCAAATAAGTTCATTCCTCGCAAAAGACGATGCTGTGCTGCTGGTTCAAAATCGAATGTTTTATGCGTGCGTAACTTTGTTCCAAAAATATTTCTACATTAAGTTCGTTTATATTTCAGGGAAAGATCAACGTATCAACATCAACATTATTTTACATCGTTTTTTGTCACTTTTCTATTTTCAGTCTCACAAGTCACTTCTCCCACATTATTTAGACGCCAGACAGCACGGGCTAGCTCAAAGTAACATAAGCAAGTGCGATTTATTTTACCCTCGAGATCTTCTGCACTAATAAAAAGTTTGCAGAAATTTCAGACAACTAAGACAAGTAGCGACTGTATAGCTTACCAATCCGTACATACATACATATGTACGTAGTATACGTTTATTATTAAACCCCATCCATTCAACCTAAGCAGTTGATGTTTATTCCCCTTTCCCGTAATCGCGACACCTCATTAATAACTTTTGATTTTGAGTCCAATAGTACATAAATCATGAGCCGCAGCAGTAAGATCTATTTAGCCAACGAAAAGTCAAAGTGCGGATGATGAGCAAAAAGTATCAAAGTGTTGAGTGATGAGAAACACCCACCCAAAATACCTGCACTGCGGCCTTATCCAGTCGTAAAAGAACACTTATCCACATTTGTATACAGCACTTTAAAGATTATGCAGAAGAAAACTTTTGTTTATTCACGCAAAACTTGTAATTCCGCCCCTCATGTTTATTTTTCATGAAATGGGAAAATTCACGCACAATTTAAATTAGCGAGGAAAACTATAACGAAAAGATGAATGGTGAAACGATAATCCAGAAGAGCAGTTATGTAAAATCCAAAGTATTCCAAGAGCGTATGTATATCGTATGCATCACATCTCTGCTAAATAAAACACAGCCTGGCTTCCTTGCGAGTTGCAAAATGACTGGCACACTCCATTCCGATAAAGCCGTGCTAAAGTTTCTTTAATAAACTGAACTAAAATTCTCAGTTTCTTTTTACTCTGTTTGCTCCAACATTATCAGTGGTACAACATATAAACCAAAACTAAACAACAATCCATGCGGTGCATTTATATATATTTGTGAGCAATGTATCCTGTAGCTCGTGTAAATTGCCTTTCCGCAAAAAAAGGACCGAGTGTGCCGATTCTCGCGAGGTTTTTGTTGTGTTTGGCTCACTATTCTCATTCTTGCTAATTTCATTCTGATTCAGTTGCATCTCAGTTGAAAGTAAACCGTTGTGGTGGTCACACGTTGGTATATAGCTGTGTGAAGGCATAAACCATGATCGTTATTATATTTCAATGCAAATGGGTATTGTTTAAGACGAAAAATTTCTTAACGCACATTCCACACCATTCGAAAAACTATTCAAATGTGTGTTTATTTATTAGTACCAGTATGCAATATGACGTATCGTGGGATGATAATTGTTCTGCGATATACATGATTTTTTGGGAATTCTTGTCTCGGAAAATGTAGCTAAATGCTGCTAAATGAATCTACAAAACCCACTCGGAATATGACACATAGGAGTCGTCGGGTCTCATCCCGGGGTCATAGAGCTCATCAATTATAAATAGATAGATGAAATAAATCCATTGTGTCCAATGCGTACTTATTTATAACAGGAGACGACTATGCTAAATGAAGACTTTACATACACAGGTGTAATAAATTTGTCCCTTAATGATCTTGACCTAGGGCCCGTATTATATTCGAAAACAGAGTAATTTACTACATCGACAAATAATTCTATAAACAAATGTACGAACGCGTTTCATGATGGTGGAGTTTCTGATCATGCATCACATTATTTAATCCGGTGTCGAAAATGAATGACTCAAAATTACTAATCATTAATTTTATGGATTGGTAACTTTTAAAGTTGGAAGATTTTTGTTGGTTTATGCCAACTCAAGTTGCATTTCAATAAATATACATACGCTTAATTGGCACGAATTAAAAGGAGTATCTAAAAACAAAATCACCTTATAAACTAACGGTGTCAATGAACCATAACAATGTGTAAATGCGTGCTGCATCTTTATGACGAGTTGACTCGCACAATATGGGACAAAGGAATTAATCCACAACTGTCAACTGTACTTTTGTGACCTACATTCAAGGTCAGAAATAGCTCACCACTTCTGGGTAACTTTTGTACTAGTCAAAAATGTCCAAATTTGAATTGTAAAATTGTTTCTAAATGTTACATTACATGCTGTGAAAAATAGGAAGGCGTTAGTTCAAGTAGCGTAGTATCACCATAATTATCCAAGTCTCTGAAATCAATTTATTCTTATTGACCACAAACCACCACTATCACAATAATTATGTGCCTATAGTGGAGATATGCATACATATGTATGTAACAATCAAAGTAATTGTATTTCAGAAATAATGAATATATGTATGCATATGCAGTTCGTCGATACATGCGTACAGAGCATGGCAAGAAAATATTCATATTAACCGTATTCTTCAGGTTCAAAAATACATTTTGCCCAAATCAAGAGTGTGTTCTTCTGAAATAACAGGACTTATATGGCTCGTACCAGTTCATGGAACTGTTTAAGAAAAAAGTATATAAACCTAGCGATTCTGTGCCACAATTTTATTCCTTCGTGATTTGGAGCTACTTCTTTTTCGGTAGTCGTAAGTAATTTACAAGTTCACAATAATGAACGCCTACATTTTTGCGCTGCTCCTGCTGTGGGGTGAAATCGTGGTTAGTCAAATACCTCTACCGGGATCATGTCCTGATATTCCTCCGTTCAAAAATTTAAACTTAGAAAAGGTAAAAATTAGTACAATTATTTTTTTTAACACAAATTACACGAATGCATAAACTCGTTTTCCAGTACCCAGGAAATTGGTATGAAGTGGAAAAATACTTTTTTGCACTAGAAGCATCTGGAACATGCATCTCCGTAAACTACACGGCAAATCATGATGGAACTCTAAACACTCAAATTCGTTTTACAGAATCTGTGTAAGTATTATCTTTGAAAAAGTATATGCAGCCGGTGTATTTTAATAATGATAATTATTTGTTGCGTGTGCTTTATAGCTCAGGTAATAAAATCGCTTTCCCTGGAAAAACGATATTTTTGGACCCAGATACTGCAGGTTCTGGAAAAACGGGAAACATGCAGTTGACATTGTCCATTATAAATCCGTACTATCTCCAAACTGAAGGTGAAGCATTTATATCTTTATTTGACGTAGTCGAATTTATAATCTGGTACATGATTTGTTTGGTAATAATATTTTTTGCCTTTTGTAGTTCAAAAGACGTATATCTATAAACTCATTGACACGGATTATGTCAATTATGCAATCAAATGGTCGTGTTTACCCTTGATGGGGGTCCATTTTGGTAGGTCTTTAGATATGTATATTTAAGTCTCTGTGGTATTCTAATTACTACCAATTTCTTGCAAGTTCTTATAAATTGCAGTTATATAGTCTAAAATGTATGGTTTAGCACTCATGCGCATGCATTCACTTCAATTAAAAAATTGGTTTTTTGGTAATTCCAGAAAGTGTTTGGATTCTTGCAAGAGACGTGACATATCCTCCAGAAGTTAAAAAACTTGTACGAGATTCTCTAGCCAAGTCTAAAATCGATACAAGTTTCTTACAACCAAGCACTTGCTGAAAACATTAATCACTATCTCAAAATTATTTAACTAAGTTGACTACGCTTAAATATTTATATTTATTCCTACTCGTAACCGATTTAAAAAAAAATTGATATGTATGTTGGATGGAACTTATTATGTATTTTACGTTGGATGAACAAATTGGTATTGAAAACGTGCCATTTCTCTAGAGGATTCACAAATGCTTTCTCTATTCTACTCACCATAAGATAAGATTTTGCATGCGATAAAATTTAGTACGCAATAAACCGTGATTGTTTTACATATGTATATCTGATTTCGTAGTAAGATTCTTTTGTTTCCGTAAGATGTTACATGGATGGAATTTAACATTAAGTAAAGAGTCTCAAGTAAAGAGCTGTCAACCGAAGAGACAAAAATTATATCTAGTATGTAGCTACATATTTGGGATATCCAACCAACACTTTTACGTTTGCACCTTCATGTCATTGCTATTCACTCTCAAGTAAAAAACTGGTCATTCCAATATCTACAGAAATTCTGTTAGGTCAATAGATATCGTTCGTGACAGGAAAATTGTGGAGAAAGCAATGGAAACTAACAACCTGAACAAATGTCCAAACAATAAGTGCATGCAGAAGTCTGGTACGACGCTGAAATACATTATGCTAACCACTTTCCGAACTTTTCATATCTAATAAATAACTATGTATATGGCTTTGACATCTACTAGAAGAACATTCAAAGTCATTTATCTCAACTAACCTCACCTGTCAAAGAAATTTGGGGTTCAGAGGTATCGAGTTGAAATCGAATGACATTATTTGCTATATTTAATAGTATGCATTATATCTACATGTGCATCAACTGGTATGGTCAACATTGAGGCATAATTCTAAGATTTGCAAACTATTATTAAACTATTTGGACTTTGAAGGCAAAACATGTTGCTTGGCCAATCGCGAGATCAATGAAATTGGGCCCAACATACGTAATTCTGTCGAAGCTGTCCATGTTTGCAAATAAACCGAAATGTAAATACTCTGCGTGCTATGTGAAACAGTTACAAAATGAAGTAGGCAGCTCAACTTCCGTCTTTCGTTTCACTTTCCTTGGCTTCGTGCGTTCGTATCAGTGACAAGAACAAAGAACCCGTCGTTCAAAACTTGACTTTTTGCGCTGATAAGCCCGTCGGAAATAGGTCACGACGGGTTTTCCATTACAAAGTCAATTTCACTGGCCAGAATTAAATGGAGGAGCTTATACATATATATTTTAGTACTGTTATTGGTCTTAAGTTTCAATAAAATACGGGATAGAGATACCAATAAATAATCATTTAAACAATACTTGTACAAAACCGCACTTTTCTGTGACACTTTCAGCCTGACCTACTTCGTTGTAATATTTTATGTTAAAAATTTTTTAAGTGCAAAATTAATGCACAAAAATTGCATTGTTATTCACCAAAGGTATTAATCAAGTGAAAACAAATCCTGTCCCGAATATATATTTGGCAAATTACCAGATTGAGATTAGGAGGATGATTGGCTAGAACCACATGCAAACATGTTTGGGGTCACGGTCGTGACTGATATGATTTAAAGACTCAAATTGAGTATCTACTTCTTAATTTGATCAATTTATTAGAACGGATTCAATAAGGAAATCTGTGCATTTTCCTGTCTACACATATGCAAATACGTTGTATAGTATTAAGGTACAGGTAACGGCATAAAGACAATTATGCTTTTTGTATTAAAACGTATTTAATTATACTGGGAAATGTTAAGCGTTCTTACAAATTGTGCATTTCCAACAGACCCGTGCATCCTCTTCATACTGTAGTTCGCGTGTTTTGTCAATTAGAATAACAATGTGAAATTTTCACCTGAAATATTTTTTAACCCTGTTTCAACGGATGTCAAAAAATTATTTGACGTACCACATTGTCCCAAGACGATATTTTCCTGAATACGGTAACCTAAAATTTCTTAGCTATCGATACGGCTACTTTACATAATTATTTTCATCTTGAGAACTTACACATTAAATGCATTCTCGACAAAAAACTCATTAAATGAATTGATTAATAATACTCGCACAAAATCAAACCGAGATAATGGCATATACTTATTAACCGACATTTTTACCTGGGTCGTGTACTAGTATAAATTTTTGTATTGTATACATACTTATGCATTTTTGACTCGTTTGGAGTAAAAACTTGAATTGCTAGTAAGCCATACATATTCTCATATTATATGATAAAGGAAGCCAGTATTAGGTAAACCCACTCTACGACGATTTACTTACATATTTACATAGTATTCCATTTCTTTATAACATTGCATGTTAGCAAGATCAGGTTCTAAAATTCTAAACTTTGATAGGTACAGTAGGATTATATTTCTTATAGTTAATGATCGTGGGCATGCAATTTGAGAAATTACACAACAAATAAAAACTGCATTACTACTCTATACTAGAAAACAACATGAATTATATAAACATTCGCTAATCTCAGTTCAGTATAACCTCATGCCATAACTTTTCTCTCATGAGACACAGAAAGCCCTAGTCACCCAAAAACCGTGTAATAATGAATTTGTGTACCGAACTCTTGGAGCAGATGTTCAAAAGGGAGATGGATTCACGAACGGAATAACGGATTCCTGGAAATATTAACAAAACTCCCCCAAATATTCGTAGAATACAGAAGCACTTGTCGAAAGAGCGAGCAATAACACATCCGACCTACCCGAGAAAGTATAATTGGATCAGACCGAAGGGAAGGGCTCGGTATTCTACATATATCTATACACATTTCATCTCACAATACAATCTGAATGAATGGAATACTTGATTTCATCTCGACACAACTCGCCGACTTTGGACACTCCCGCAAATCCAAATGTCAAAAGTTCAAAGAATTCCAATCCATTCACTGTCAATTGTTGGATAATGAAAGCGTTTGAAATCCAGGATTTTAAGTTTGCCCTTTCTTAATTTCGTAGAATTTGTGGAGAATAAGTATATATCAATTTGGCTTCCGAAATTCCGTTTGTCCAATTGGAAGAAAGTGACAATCATTATTACAATCATTATTATCCGAATATATGTATACATTCGGCAATGCCTACAAATAGCATACATATGTAAGCAGGAACTAAACGTATGGATTTGCAGATTTTCTAGGTTATTTGTAATTACTTTTATAATTACACGGGGTTGCACAATGTGCGCCTACTACATAAACTGCATAGTAATGTTTCCTGAAAATGTCATAGTTCATCTTTCCCTTCGTATTCCTCCCCAAAATTCAAGTATCACATGTGGTAATGAAACAAGAAAAATAGCCCACTTCAGTCATATCTTACCAACAAAAGAGATTTCTCCTCAGAGAGAGGAGAAATGAGCATCTCTATGTATTTATGTATAGAGATGCTCTATCTGTATCCTTGTAATCCCCTCGGAGTGATTTTTGTTTCCTATTTAGCGTCCCATTGACACTAATGTTGACTCGAACCAAGCATACCAAGCAAGTTCAACGTTAGTTTGTGTTGGCTTCGTAATGCAGAATTCAAAGCTTGGTTCTTTTCTTGTAGGAACGGACAGCTCGTAAAATATTTTACACTCAGAAGGAGAAGAAGCGGCCATAAATGCATTTTCATTTTGCTTTTATTACCTACATACATGCTTATAAAGATATTTTGGTGTAGCGAGAAGAGGGGTAATTGAATGTGTGAAAATATTACAAAAAATTAATTTCAGTTTTATTTTGTAGTGTGTAACAATGCCGATGTCACGTTGAATCGGTGACATGTAACTTTCCGCTTTCAATTTAATAAGTTAACCTTTCAGTGAATGTGCTTGTAAATAAAGCACATGAGATCAAGTTCAGGGTTGGTGGGTCGTAAAGTTTTTGTTGCGACGTTCGTAGAAATGCGTTATTTTATGACGAAATCCGTCCACGTTTCATACACAACTGTTTAGCTACTTTTTCGGCGAATGCATACGGCGACGTCGTAAACTCATAAACTTTCTCCCCAGGAGCAGCCACACCAAATTGAAAGCATATATTTATATATATCCCGTTTCTTGTGCGAGCAAACAATGCCGCAATAATTCTCAGCATGGTTGAGTTAATTGAACCAGAAAAATAATAATTGGTGAAACCCTCCCAACGAGTATTGATGCGTAAATTTATAGCATGCAGCTTGTTCATATCCCTTGTGATTTAATGTCAAAAATAGCCCAGCTAAATACAGGAAGTAGTGCCTATAGGTTAGAAATACTTGCATTTCATAAACTCCTCATCGCCCACATGTCCGCATCCCATAAAGCCACTACTTAACCTATGCTCCATTTTATTGTCAAAAGTCACGCGACGATAGCTGAATTTCAATGTCTCTGTGTATTCGTTCGGAAGTATAGTGGACATTCATTCTGAGCAAAATAAGTCATAAGATTTAACTTCTGAACTTGTGTGTAATACGCCGTACCATATCATAATAATACCCTTTGTAATAAGTAATCACCATATAATTATCTATACCCAGTGAAAATTCCACTCATCCGATTGGGTTCCTTCTGCATTCGCCGGTTACAAATGGATTATTTGCTTTCACACACAAAAGATTTGGGATTTCTTGTGTGCCCAGATAGTAGAATGAATACACGTACATTTTCCATGAATGCATACACCTCAAGCAGAAATCCGAGCACACCTCCATTATAATTACATTGCAAATACGCCAGCTTTACATAGCATTTATGGACTTTCACTACACGCAGAGTTTTATATATAGAGCTACATATAAAATAGGACTAGAGAATGAAAATGCAGGTCAAATTTGTGTACTGAACTGCATGCAGCAATAATTAATACCCAATCAACTCATGAAATTTCGCAATGTGGAGCAAACTTTATATCAGATGAGTATGAGTCATGTCGTAGAAATCGATCCTTGCCGTGTTATTGCTTTCGAGACACAACAATAACAAATAATAGGTGAAAGGGAAGCCTTTTTACCTCAAAAACTGCAGTGAAGCGGTGTGGAGGTGGGTCGTTCCTTCAAGAGAAAATGAGGTTGATTTGTGTTGTTGTACTCGAAGTAGAACACGTTCCACAAAAAACTCTATTCTTTCTTTCTCTGCTAATACCTTGTGCTTCTAGGCTCACACGTCCACCATCAGCCAGAGGAAAGTGAGAACTGCCACAAACTTTCTCAACCGAGAAATGTATGCTCACTCTCTCTCTTTCTCAGTTTTACTTATTTCAAATCGATGAGATATCCTCCACCACTACTGATGATGACGAAACGTCACCACGAACTGGAAATAGCCGTGTCCCTCGGACGACCGTGGGTTGGAGTGAAATGGTAAATAATAGGTAGCGGTTGAGAGATAGATCCGGCGAAAGCTCATGTCAATAGAGAAAGCCCACAACTCTGCACCACGGACGGAGGAGCAGAAGAAGACCTTGGGTCCACCACAATGCGAGGAGTACCCACCAACACCACTTATCTATAATGTGCACCCGGAGAATGGATAGTTAGTTAGTAGGAGGAACGAAGGAGAGTTTGTGCTCCTTCTTTCAGCAGAATCCGTCGTAGAATAAAAACGGAGATCTCTCGGACCCTCGACGGAAGAGCACGGGTTTAGTTTTGGGATGCCAGAGTGAGAGATGCTGCGAAGGAAGTTGCTTGGATTTAGGATACAAGGGTTCAAGGGGAAAGTTTCAACATATACGTAGCTCCAGTGCCTCCTCAGTGGTACAACCTTGGTCCTCTTATTATTACCAAGTGCAATGCAATGGTTATGCTTTTACGACCAAGCAGCAGCAGAGCCTTGTGCAAGCAGCGTCAACACAGCAGCTCTCCGGGCATTTCATTCCATTTCTTCTCCGGGTATTCTCCTACGGTGAGGGAATTGGAGGAAATGCGCAGGATGATGATGGGGGATGTAATATAAGCGAGTGAATTTGGACGTACTTTCTACGCGATGAAATTCATGCTTCTTGCATTATATTCTAAAACGACCCTCCTAGTATACACACACATGCATCAATCGGCCTTTCTTCTCTTACATAAGCACACGACTTAGAATGGACACCCGCACTGTACAAGGGTAGCGTTGGATTTGTTATAGTCAGAAATTCAGGCTCAGAATGTGCATATGAGCCATTATAAATGACCCACTCTTGTAGTTTTCTATTGCATATATGTACAAGAAGGAAGGACGATGTATCATCTTGGCTTGGTATCATCATAAAGGAATATAAAAACTGATGTGCACCCGACTTTTGTGGTGACAAGAAATAAATCAAAAGGTTCTTCTGGAATTAGAACGCTACAATGTATGAATTGGAATCATATTGAGGTCATGCCGCTCTAGAGTTGACAGGGTTGATTTATTATTTACGGACAATTGGAGTAGTACAAAAGTAGGCACGATAATATGTGTATAAAAGATACTAATGTTATGCATTTTCTGCAGTTGTTAGACAATCATGCGGAATGGATCCACCGGAATAGACAAAGTGAAAGTTACTTTAAAGACAACGAGCATAATACTTTATAAGGAATGAGGTGGATTAGGTGATTCTTAAACTATGGCTAAACTTGACCACATTTTTATAAGTCAAAGATATTAGAAACAGGCCGAAGAAGCCACCCACCCGAAGGAGAAAGATAATTTAAATTATTAGTACATACAATTCGTCTTTCTATATTTATGTCGTTAGGAGTCAGGCGACTTAGGCTTCTTGTTCATCCTTATCTTTGGCACCATGCTTAAGAATTCTTGTGAATTCTACGTAGTTGAAAGACCCATTCTTTATAGGGGCCTCACGGAACATTTCGTCCACCTAAAAAAGAAACAGGGTTACTTATATTTCAATTTTACAAAACATACATAATTCACCAATTAAATATTTCTGATGTTTTTGGACAACTTATATTGAATAATTAAACAATACAATTAGTATTGATTAGTTACCTCCTCATCCGTAAACCTGTCTCCCATCGTGGTGAGCAATTCTCGCAACTTTTCTTCGTTAACATGCCCCAAATTTTCCTCGTCAAAGCATCCAAATGCGTTTTTTATAACGTCCTCTGGATCTGTACCTTGAAGTCTTTCACCAAACAAGGTCAAGAACATTGTAAAATTGATTGGTCCCGGTGCTTCGTTCATCATTGCCTCGAGATAGTCATCAGTGGGATTCTTTCCTGTTAAATAGAAAAAAGCATGTAAAAAGTGTCCTGTACATTTTCAAAAATAAAACATGAACAATCACATCGTTACTATTAATTTAATACTAACCAAGTGAGGCCAACATGTCATGAAGGTCTTCCTTATCAATGAAACCATCCCTATTCTGGTCTATCATGTTAAATGCTTCTTTAAACTCTTGAATTAAAAAAAGAATATTAAATTGCAGAATTTTCTTACAACGGACGGAAATAACAGAATTTAACAGGATTTGTCTTACCTTGAATTTGAGCTTGGTCAAACATAGCGAAGACATTGGACGTGGCACGCTGGGCACGTTTCTAGGTGTGAAAAAAATTGAATAAGGTATGAATAAGTAAAGTGTACTTGTACTAACAATAATTTCTACAAATTTATATCATTGACATGCGTTTTTATAAAATCATCATATTGGCGAGTTAAGTCTACCTTGGTCACGCCGCGACGACCTGTTTTCCTTGCTGACATTTCTGTAAAATATAATTTTGTAGTCAGTACAATCGTTATTTACAAATGTCAAAAGAATCCTTTACAACATTTAATACTTTCCAAATTCATCTAGAACATGGTCAAAACAAAACTTACTGGCAGATGTTTTTTTGTGTTGCTGGAAGTCAACAGAAAATTTGTAAGGTGTTTTTTCACTCTGGAAATTGTAAACTTTGTGGGTGGGTCGAGTGACTGGACAATTGCTAGAAAAATAACAGATGACAATTACTAACGGATGGGAGTGAGTTGAATGAGTTAACAGGCAGGAAACGGATAAAGAAAGTATTTGTGTGGGGATCGGCTTCGAGCAGGAGCAGCAGGATGATGATCTCACAGATGGCCAACTTTTAGTCGCTGAGGGATTTTCTTATGGTGATACAGTGATAATATCCTCCTTATTCCAAATTACTGAGCTATTTCGTACCTTGTTTTGTACGCTTTCTATATGCAATTTGTGCTCCGAACTTGATGTCAACTTTTTGCAGAACTAGTATATGAGCAGTTAAACATCAAAGAATGTGATATGCTGGCATTGTTGTAAAATTTTTAGTATACTGTTGGAATTCAAAGTTTGGCTTGTGAATAATATGCATATTGTAAAAAATGGGCTGATACATTCCATCCGAGTCTGAATATACTACCAAACATGGTGTGCTTTAGCTATTTATGCAATAATGGCGAGTTGTCTGAATTTGGCTTTCAACTTTCATTTAGCCTTCTACGTACAATGATGACGTACTTACATGTATGTATGAATCTCCATTGTTTATTATATATGCATATCGCAACATATCGGGATATGGACTGAAATTTATTGCAACGGTTTATTTTATCGTTGATGCTGAATTATCGTTTGATTGTAGCAGATATGTTTAACTGAATTAGCAACAAAGTTATAATCATTATTGTTCAATGTGAGACAAAAAATATTTAAGGTAATTAAATGTGCGTGTTTTTATTGCCTTCCGGAGACAGAACTTAAAATGGTTTATATTTTTACCACATTATATGATTGCAATAAGGTAAATACTACTACTTGCCGATGTAAGTAGAAGAACGCAACGAGAACGACTAGAGGTTAGAATAAGGTCACGCATATTATGAACTTTGAGATTACGGAATAATATTCATTCTACAGGTAGCATGACGAATATACAGGATAAAATACACACTTAAATGTCACATGCTCGTGTTCGCTATTAATGTTCAAATGACTATAATGGACGAGTACTCAAAAATTCACTATCGAAGAAAACTATTGAAGCTGTTATGTCATCTCTAAATAAACGAACGCTGTCATCTGGTAGGGTTAACAGTTGGCTTAAACGTTGATGATCAAGCCCATGTTCTGTACCACCAAGTGCGTGTCTAATTAGATGTGTGGCCGAATTGGCATCAATAGGTTTAAGTTTGCTCGCCAAAATTCGAGACGTAAGTGTTCCATGTAAATTTCCGAGCGCTATGGGCCCTTTCTCAGGGAGATTAAAAGGTTTCAGAGCCTCTGAAATTGAAAACAAGTTTAATTTGAGACATTATAAAGACATATTATGAATATGTTTTAACTAGTTAATAAAATGATTTCAGCGAAACCTTTTCCATATGTATGCTCTCCAACAAGGTGAACAGCTTGAGAAGGTGAAAGTAAATCCCAGAGCCCATCGGTTGCCAAAATCATAAATTTATCACTCGCACGAAGCTTGTGGTAGAAAGTATCAGGCTTAGCGGTCAAGTAGGGTGGGGTTAGACTAGAAAGTATAACTGCTTGTTCCCCTAACATTGGTACCAAATAATCCTTGACGTCATTTGCAGTCCACTTGAACCTAGCAAAATAGTTTAAGCAAGTGTTGGTTTAACAATGTTTAGTTCTAAGTTATAATACGACATACATATTTGATTATGTATTTAATGAATGCAGTGTTACTTTTGAGTTACCTAACATCTCCAAAAGCTCTCAATGGAACTAATTGTCCAAATAGTCTATCGTTACGAATAATTGAATCTCTTTCGTTCTCCGGATGCTCGTTGACAAGACGGGTCACTTCTTTGGCATTATCAGCATTATGATCTTCAGTAAGGACATGGGCAACCCATGATTCATTTTCACTATCCCACGAACCTAGCACAATCCTAATAAATATGAAACCATAAATTAATTAGTCATCATCAAAACTATTTAGTTACTACATATCTTTGTGAGTGTAACTTGCCTACAGTCCCCACTACTGCCTACATGCAAATGTTCTTGATCTACATGTGCTATACAGCCAACAGATCCCGAAAGTGCTACTGACAATGTTTTCATATGTAAGCTATCCGGCTTGACTTTTCTAGAAGGATCCAATTTTTCTAATTTTGCTTCCTCTGAAATATTATCGTCCAATGTTACAAAAGATTCACATATTGCATCAGCCATTTTAAATTCTCGTGTCGAATTTGAGTGTAACTTGTGAAGGAATTTGTTGAAACTCTTTGAATAAAGCGTTGATAAATCTTGGACCTAAAATTTAGATTTATATACGATTTGTTTTTTATGTAGTAAGTAATGTTATTACATACCAATTCAAAATTATCGTTGTAAAATTGTAAAAGCGACACATCTTTGGAAGGCAAAGACCCAGGACTAGAAATCTCTTTAAGCATTTCGGCAGGTAACATAGTGGCTATAATTAAAAATGTACATTTTAGAATTGAAGTGAACTGAGACCAGTATTTTCTCACCTGCAATGTAATTCAACAACCGTTTCGCCACGACTTGAGCACAAGATGGGCCACCATGACCATCAAAAACACCAAACAACATTCCTGCATATATCCAATAGCCATGAATATAAAATAGTGTAAAATTTTGATACAATGCTTCATTAGGCTTATGTAGATAAATTGAATTACCAGTCGTATACAGAGCGCGTCCCTCTGCTCTAGCATCTTCGACCGGGTTATTGGACGAAAGTTGATTTGTGTCAAAGGATTTTACGGAATTGTAGTTAACCTCTTCGCTATACTCATTTTCCTGTAGCAAAGCTGTCGCCTAAGCACACCATCATAGACAGAAGAAATATATTATTTTCCAATCATAGAATTATATCCCACAATGCCATTATCTGGTTACCTCAGAGGGGGATATTTTAACATACTGTCTTCTGCTGCCAATTCCAGGAACAAGAAACAACCGAGACAACAGAGGAGCCCAGCTTGTTACAAGCAAGTTACAAGTTGCTTGTACAGGAATCTGGCCATATTTTCGTAAACAAACAGCCATCAATCCACCAACCACGAATAGGACCAGAATTTGCAACTTTCTCCCTTCCACCTTTGCCTATATGGGACAAAGAAAGTAAGAATCAAATTCAAGTTCAAAGTAACAAAGAATAAGATATAAGTTTAACCTAAAGTATGTAAAATTTAAAAAAATTAAAAAACTAATCAAAACGAAAATTAAAGAGAAGTAACTTGCAACTAAGCCAAATGAACCACAGGACTTACAAGTAAAATGGGTGATAACACGTTACGTTAATTATGCCAATAATTGTTATTATTGGATTTCGCCATTTCTTTAATTGATAATTAAATTTTTCCCGAAAACTTGAACATGAAAATGACCAAAGTGGAGTAGTAGGGTGGTGGTTGGCGCCGTGAGTTTGGCAACGGTGAGACACATTGGTCGCCGCTCTCTACTGACTCTAATAACTTGTAATACCTGTTCTGTATGATGTGAGACACGTCCATCTAGATAGTTAGATAACCCTTTATTAAATAAAATGTATAACTGTATTATGTACACTTTATAACTCAAACTGTCGCTAATATTGCAGAACATGATCACAAATATGCCAAACCCTTGAAAATAGTAGAATCGTTCCAAAATTTCACGCCGATAATCCGGATTCAGATTATTTTAAGTCAACTATAAGGTCCAATGCTGCAAAGAAAAGAAAGCTAAGAAAGTAAACAAGACAATTTACTTCATAATCTAAATCTTCAACAAATTTAGGATGCATCATACTGTATATGATTCATACTGTAGTAGCGTTCTACGAAATAACACGGGCTTGATTCACTATTCACCGTCCAAACAGTTTTCTCCTTCCCCGTTGCCTGAGCCGCCTCACCCGCCATCAACTACTCAATTACAAATCTCCACTTTTTCATCAACTTTGACAAATTTCCGTCAATTTTTTAAAATTTTGACAGCTCTCCCAGCCCCATGTCCCACATTTGCAAAGTGCTCAGTAGGGGGTTCCAAGTCCTGCCCAGGGTGACCAATACGTTGTGATTTGTCCGTGGCGGCGACCAAGTTGACCAGGTAAGAAGCTCCTTCGCTCCGTTTTTGTTTGTGATTATTTTGGATGCCTTGTGTGCATTGTTGTCACATTCGCGTCATATGATCTCGAATTGACAAATTATGCATATGATTGAGTGATCTTTAACCTTGGTGTGATCTTTATGTTGCGTTAGGCTTTATTGACACAAATTATGTACTAAATAAATGTTTATATTGTGGTTCTGTGCAGACACACTGCAGCAATTTATTGGATTTGGAATGCCAAAAATGATGATCAACTTTGGAAATAGAGATTAAAGATAAATATGACGGAAATTTGTATAACAATGACACAATTATCACACCTTCGGTTAAGTGAGGGGATGAAGACACTCGTTGAAATAGACTAAATAATTTAGAAAATAAGACAGTCCACATCGCATTTTTTAAACATACCTGTACGAAGAAAGAGAATTGGAAATCTGAAGAAAAATCTATAAGGCTGTACAATTAATTAGGAACTGAACAAGAACAAATTGTATCACATCATCGAATCTTTAAGTCTCAAAGTGGTATTGTACTGAATTTTGGACGGACACGCCACTGATTAGTAAAAATATACAATAAGTGCGTATGTATAGCGATTAATCACAGATCTTGTCCATTCTTGAAAAGAACTCTTGAACCGCCCCCCTTCCATGAACATCTCTACCTGGTCATGATGGATAAGGAGGCCGTACCTGTTGTTAATGAAACTCAAAACAATAATAACCACCATCACAACAACAGTTACTTGGAGGATACCAAGGATGACGATGAAGCGGCGAAATGTTCCTCAAACAATGACATTGTTTCCGACGGAGATACGGAAGTAAACAATATCAACAACAAAGATATTTCTGAAACGGAGCAAACCAATAATGACACCTCACCCTTCCCTCCCTGCAAAATTGCGAGAAGGTCGAAAGACTCCAATCGAAAGTCGGCCTCTTCCCCCAGAATGAAAACTTCCACCCCAAACAGTATGGCCGGAACTCCCGCAGGTTCTTCTTCAGAAAGGGAGCCTAATTCTTCACCAGCATCGATCGATAACCCACCAACAAATGGCTCTATAAATGTAAGTTTTCGGAATGTCACAAGTTTCATCCATTCCTCAAGGCTTATTAAATATTTAAATTTTGTCGCTATTTGGTTCATATGCTTATCACTTAATGTTGCATTTATCTATGTAGAATGACACATTTGGAGATGGAGAAAGAAGCGACAAGACAGAATCTGGCGACAGTCATTCGATTAGCAGCAGCACATTTCAGACGACAAATGGGCCGCATAATCATATGACTCCAACCTTTACCAAAAGAAGCGTAACCCTTCAAATGTTACTCGAAGCTGGAATACTCAAACAAGGTAACAATTCTTAATTTATTTATAATGAAATACCAGAATTGGAATTGCGGCAAACTTTTTAACAAAACTATGTTGATCCTAGGGGAAGGCACAATGAGTTTGGAGTACCATGTAAGTCTCAGTGTTCAAAATATGTTTGTAATATAAACACGACGTTTAATTTGTGGTTACTAATGACAGGGACAAAAATTTATTGGAGATCTTTCGGAAAACGGTCAAATCAGATCCCAAGAAACGTCTCTACAATATTCCTCACCATCTGCATGGGCAATTGCATGCAAGCAGATTATTAATCCTGATAAGATTCTACGCAAATCTGGTTGTGGATGGGCATCTATTAAATATAAAGGTATGCCACAAGGTTATATTTTATCCTTCATGTTCACATGAACTTACTCTAATCTTTTTTTTTAATTCTCTAGGTTTGAAGCTCGACTACTATAAAACTGTCTGGTTCAAACGTCTTCGAGAAGGCGCCATAGACATTAGACACATTTCCAACGGTGCATCGTCTACGTCGGATGATGGGTCCGATGATGAAGATCACTCTGCATTCTGTGTTTTAAAATTTGGCGAACACTTGGACAACAACCCTATCTTGCAATCCGCACAACAACTAGGAGCTAAAGTACAATTTCCTGGATGTTTAACCTGATTAACAAGTTTTTATAAATTTTCACATTATTAATGTTCAATATTCATTCTCATTTAACAGGTAATGATAAGCTGCTCCAGATTTCAAGAAATAGATAGATTGCAACCATTTTATGTAAAAATCACGTCAGAAGTAAGAGTTTAATATGTTTCATTCATGCATTGTGTAAACTTCCCAATAACATTTTTTCTTGTATCTTAAACTATATTTTACAGGCTCTTGCACTGGCAGACTTTCATTGTAACATAACCGGTAAGTCCTTCACGGGCTAATTTGTATTACAATTATTGCAATTTAGCATTTTATCTTGTGATAATCGTTCATTTTTTTCTAATAGGTACAGAATCTCTAGGATATATCTCCGGACGTTGGAATAGCGATGAAAACAGTAAATATCAGATAGTAGACTACTTTTTTTGACTTGTTGATAGATTTTACATTCGTTGGTGTTGCACAGGTTTAAGCATGGAGATAGCTCATCCTTGCAAAGTCCTCATGCCCAACTCATCCTCAATAGACTGCGATATTGAAAGAAACAGGATTGCATTGGAAATTCAACGACTCGGTCATGACGTCGTTGGATGGTAAGTTAAAATTCATTCAGTTTAATCAAATAAATATTCAAATAAATAATAGTATGCCATTAACTTTTTGATTATAGGTATCATAGGTAAGGATATGGTGGCAAGGCCTTTGTTCAATTTAAATAAACACCCAACATGGCCTATGTTGGGTTCTAGTCAAATCGTCATTAGTATTACTACTATTAGTACATAGTTATTGTGTTTCTTTAATTAATTGATACTTGATATTTTATATATTGTACTTTTAGTCACCCTAAGGCTCCTCCTCAACCTTCCAAGGATGATATTTCTCGTCAGTTAGATTATCAAATAGTAATGAAAGGGGCTTCCGAGTCGTCCTACATTCCATGTGTCGGGTTAGTATTCAACTATTTATGAAGCATTTATGAAAAAAATATTCAAACATTGTATTTATATTTATATTTTATTTGTCATGTATCATCTGATTAACAGAGTCATTATTTGTAAGTGTCTGATTTAAATCATCTTAAACCACAATAACTTTCAAATACTTATATTGTTGAACTTCTGTACTGTTGTAGCTCCACTGTGCTACTCAAACCAAGAGGATCTGACAACTTCTCCAGTTCAGTTCTTCTGGGTTATGCCGCCTCCAGAAAACCGTCCATTGGATATAGGAAGACCGATGAATATAGAATATGACACTTACTCTCCTACCAATGTGAACTTGAAACAATTGCTTGAAGAAATGGTACAGTTTATTACTTTTAAAAGTTCACCCGTGATAAATTTGTGTCCATATTTTTGTAAGCTGATTTATTTATCCAACTTTTATTATAGGCATCGCTCATACAGTTTTATAAAGAAAAAAAAGATCTTGTAGATATTAACGATTTAACCAGCGGAAGATATGAAAAGTTACAGGTATGTCTGAATCACATTAATTAAATTGTAAATTATATAATTGTTTTGGAATTTAAATTCACGTGCTTAATTGATTTTGTAGGAGTCTTTCTCTTCTATTATATCCGAAACGAGGATGAATGTCGACTTTTGGGACGAAGTCAAACTGTTATTTAACGCACCAATTTTATCAGTTGCGTGTGCTAGCTCTGCAGGATCCTCAAATGTATCGACATCATCAGTATCATCTACTTCTGCGGCTTTAAATTCAGTATCAACACCAAACTCTGTGGTGTCCAATTCCACACCACCAGTGGCTTCTACGCCAGTTGACGAAACCCCATCGACTGAGCATAATAATCACGACGCTCCACCTTAACGTCTGAAATTCTGCAACTATTAACTCGATAGGCTTTAAATTAAACTGACATCACTTTAGTTACATAATAACTCCGCTCTCGTCTCTGTTGTTGTCACGTTAGAGAAACATAACACAAAGTTGTAGATATGTACACCTTGTTTCAATTGGTCTCATATGAACGATTGCTCGGTCGTCGTTTTTGTAGTAATTTTTCTACGCTCGATCTGAAATGAATGGATGAAAGACTTCCAACAATTGATATTTTCCTGTCGTACAAAGAGTCTCTGTTTAAGATAGACGTCCAATGTTTTGTAAAATATAAATAGGTGTCGTCAAAGTTTTTTTTCTGTTCGTATATACATACGTTATAAACTCAAACGACTTCAAATATAGAATGGCAGTAACTTCAAAATACGCATTGCCGGTTGGGGGATGATTGAAGGAAAAGTTTAAAGTTTTGACGACTTCGTCTCCGTCCCCCCAGCTGGAAATTTTTGTTCTGAAGCTACTGTTATTCTATGTTCGAAATAGTTTGTAATAATAAGTATTTACTAAACAAAATCGCGGCTACATTTATAATAACTGAAATTACGACCCCTCGTATTCGATAAAAACACACTGCTTTTAATATAAAGCTGAACAACTAATTGCCATTGAAAAAATAGTAAGATTTACTCAACAGTATTTATGATAGTATGAAATGATGAACTCTCGGCAGTTACATGGTAGTATGTCTATCAGTAAACATTAATTAATTAATTTTAGGATTGAAACAGAGTGCTATTGGTACTTTTAACCTTGTCAAGGTTCAGCTACCTTGTCAAATGAAAGTTGGCTGGATTTTTTTGTATGTATTTTCACCATGCATTTCATAACTTTTTTAGTTAACCTTTATATAACACAAGCAGCAGGGGATACAACATACAATGTACTTAATTTAACATTACAACTGTAATAATTATGGAGACGGAACTGGTTTTGAAAAGCAGCGATTTTGCATAATATTTAAAATTAGAAATTGTGTTTGTAATATTGTATTTACGCTAACAATTTACACAAAGTACAAGCCAGAAATGTTTTATATACGATATGAAAATGCAGACTATAATTACTCTCTAACTGATCATGCACCATCGGAATTCTAACTTGTTTTTGTTTTGTTTTTGCAATCTCTGCTACTAGTAAATAAGTTATACGATTATACATATATGTATATACAGAAAACATTACCAAATGCATTTAGGGAGTACCTTTTTTGAAGCTTTTCTTGGCATTTAGATAAAATTAGAATAGCATATCCAGTGTCAAAAGCATAATGTATTATTATGTATGTACTCTTTGATACTGACCTATGTTAATTGTACGCAACATAAAATATTAGAAATAATAAATATTGCTAGTATTGTACCAAACTAGTGGAAACCTTTTGTATTGATATTTTTATGTAGACGAATAGACTTATTTTTAGACAGGATGATCTGTGTCTTCTGCAAAGTCCAATTTGATTAAATAAACCCAAAAGTTTAAGGTTAATAATAAATCGCTATTAATTTGGCTGGTTTTATTGTACGAGTTGCATCTAAAAATCCACATTGCATAAAAAAATAGTCCTTTTATTGCATAACTGTATGCAGTGCAAGTGCATAGTATGCACTCCGCTACCCTGAGAAGTCGTTCCAAACATGTTTGGCATCCCGTTGCCCGAGTAACGTCCAACATCAGTCGCATCACTCTTCTCAACTTTTCCGGGTTGTTTTCAGACTATTCAAAATTATTTAGATTCATTTAGGTCAATTAATATTTTTTAAAGTTTAATACTTTTTCGGTACTTGCATTGCATAGAAAACCGTTTACACCACGCCATTGAAATATGACAACGTCATATTCTGAGAATATCCGGGTGAGATACGTATCTCAAGGATGCTCGAAAGCAACATTTTTCAACACTGTAATTTGCATAATTTCTGTGATTCTCCCATATTTACTCTGCTACAGAAGTCAAGGTTAGTAAAAAAAAATGTATATAAAGTCTAGCAGAAACTCTTTGTATCATGGATGGGTTGATTTGAACACGCAGGGTTTTGGATTAAGCTCGAAAGATTTCGAGAACAACCGGAAATTTTGTGGAAGCATGAAATTCTTCTTATTTTGGATGCCAAAGATCAAAATGGAAAATCGGAAAGTCTGATTTGGACCACTTTTCCAGGTAAGTTAAAAAAAGTTACGTAAATCTTAATACTCAACTTTCACCCCGAATTTCCAGGATTAAAGAGCATGTTATTGGGAAATGAGTTGACGCCATTTGTAACTGTGAGAGTGATAATTAATATAAATTATGAAGAATTGTTTTAATTGTATTTCTGTGCTTCAGTCCAGGGAAGCAGATTCAAACTTTGACAATGTCCGAGATTTCTTGGAATTTACAATTACGATACCCATCTCGACCAATATTTCCGTCTATGGCATCGAACTGATACTTCTCTTTGAATACAAGCTTCATGTATGGATGCTAATTTAAATTTATTCTAAATTATATTGCCCCAAAAATATCTAAATTTCATATAAATGTGATTTATTAAACATATTTATTAAACATATAGAGCTATGCAATGATGGAAATGGAATCAATGGTTTTTGTCAGTAAGAAATTTGGCACGGTTGGAAATGCGTACGAGTTTGTAGGTGACATGGGTATGTAAAAATGTCTTTATAAATTGCACACAATAGCCGACAACATTGATTATTACGGGTATTAATTTTAATAAAATTTTGATTTTTGCACGACAAAAGGTCTCGTACAGAAGGAACCCTTATGGAACAGGTACATCGATCATCGATATAATTTCCCTGTGGTGCCAAGAGACAGTTCGAGACTTGAAGATTATATGCTCACCAATATCATGCATGCATATGCACATAGAAATGGTATGCATGTGCATATTTGTACTTAAATTAATACTTTTATCAAATTCAGTGCGTCTCGCATATTTACTTTCTTATACATCAATTTTTTCTAGTAAGCACAGTTCTGAAGAATAATTACGACTTGTGGTTGACGTCTCCTCACATCTCCAGCGAATTTTCCATCAAAGGTAAGCATTGTCATAATTATTGAACTTTCGTAAAATCCTGAGAATAGTAACCGCAGAAAATTGCATGGGTATGTAAATAAATGCGTATGTACATACGTACTTCTACTTTCTAACATACTAAAATAATAGAAAATAAGACCTATGTTCTTCCTGCAAAAATTGAAGAAGGGAAAAACTCGCATTGTCAGATTTAGAATTTCTCTTATATATTCATAATAATTTTCTGCAGTTATTATATAAATATTACCAAGATTTTATGAGAGTATACTAAATTACAATTTTGCAGGGAGGATAAATTATATTCAGGAAACGTACGAGTGTTGGGCTGGATTGTGGGAAACTCTGAAGTGGGCGTGGGTTCAATACTTTGCCGTGTTCATTATCACGTATATGATTCTTAAAAAGTTTCAGGGGACTGTTCACAAGGCTAAAATTTTTGACACTTATTTGGTCGTTCCTTGGGAGAAACGGCTAGGAACACAACCGACGTTTTAATTTATATTGTTTTGGTATCAGATATTTTTTGATTATTACAAATAAATTAGGTTACGCGTGTTTTGTATAGTGATAAGGTGGTGGTATCTGGTTAATTAATACCTTTGTATTTATATTTCTACTTTTGTATATAGTATAAACATGATTAATTCCATTCATAAAGTCTTTTTAAAAATGAACATTAATTCTTCTTGGAGGATAATCAACATCGACTAGAACATAACTGTACTCGTATTTGCCACTTTCATTCTGAAAATTAATAAAAACCAGTCATATGCATTAGTAAGTTCTACGTACCAAAATCTCGTCATACGTACCTTTTTCTTCTCCAAATTTACAGTGGCCTTGCCGAAAGGTCCTTCAATATAAAATTTCATCCTCAGGTATTTAATATTCCCTTGATTAAATTCCACGTGACTAAAAACCCCCAAAAACATTTTTTAATGAAATATTGTAACGCATATTCACATAAAAACACTAACTTACGACACATGACGCCTCCAGCCTCTCCTTGACTCCTCTCCATAACATTTGATCGCTGGTTTAAAAAAAAATCGAGTTAATTGGCATCCAACATCCAACAGTACAGTTATATCATGGACGTGGTATCATGAATTTGTTAATTGCCATATAAAACACATACGTGTGCCTAGGGCGTCTTGCACTTCAGTCGACAATTTGCACAGTTTGAAGGCATGTGTATAAATATTGTTGGGACTGTCACCGGAGAAAAGCTCGCTCAGGACGACGTACAAAAGTCCACCCGTAACCACCAGTCCTGCAACGACGACCAGTCCATATCCTCCAGTTTTTGCATTCTCCTTTACTAAGGAATAAGATGGAAATAAAGAATGTCAAATGTTAGAATAATGAGATAACGCAAACAATAAACCGTTTAAATAACTAAACCATTGCAAATTGGTAAAATAAAACCTTTTTCGCCCAGAGACAGCGTTATTGCGCCGTCCTGCTTGCTTTCTGTTAATGATTTCTCTCTCGACTTTTGTTGAGCTGCGTAATATCTGCAATCTACTCGTTGCAAAATTCTGCTGAAACTATTAATATTATTCGACCCATTAAACGAAAGTGACCTAAAACTGTACAACGTTTGTGTTCTCCAAGCGCTATGAAGAAGAGGAGGTGATCTGAAAACGATTGTGGAAATTGTGTTGTACATTCTTCAAATTTTTGACGAACGAGTGAAACTAAATCACAGAAAGATGCAAAATTCTGTAAAGAAAGTGAGCCGCCGGTAGGAATAGTGAGACGAATTCACAACAAAGTCAATGTGCAAATAACACATGAACGAGTGAAAGTGAGACTGATTGTGAGATGAAGCAGCTGCTCATCATTTTCATAACAAAAGCAACAGTCTTCAACTTCAAACTTTTGTCTCATCATGGCAAGAATAATTATTCAGAATTAATCACAATTATAAAATAAATTATACTAGAGGTGCATTATGCCCATCAGTTTGTTCGGTCGTAGTGTGAATGACTCGAGGTGAGGTGAGATTACATAGTTTATATAGTTTAGAATTAGCGTATTTTGTCATCCCTATTTTCTCCAGTATATAGTCGTCAGTGAATCATCACATTAAATGACTAACCAGTGAAATTAGCTTAATAATCCACCCATCCAAATACTGTCTTACGGCTGCTGGATTTTGAAAGTTTCTAACACTATTAATTCAACGAGTGAGTGAAAGCAGTTGTAATATAGCGGACTGGTACTTTCTCCACCGAACTTTTGTCTTCATTTCGTGAGTTGAAATAGTTGGTAGGATGTGGTGAAAGTAGCGTATATATTTTAATATTCATTACCCATTTCGCTATAAATTATATATTACGCATACATACACGTTGTGCTGGTTGGGCCACGTATTTATAAATTTTCACAGAAGAAAGGCATAATACATGCCTTCCATGGTCAAGTTTGCCTTGCAACAAAGCCAGCAACATTGTGGTTTCATGGGGGAAAGAAATCGATACCTCTGAGACTCGGTTTTTGT
The DNA here is from genome assembly GCF_002217175.1 of Folsomia candida. NCBI lineage: Eukaryota > Metazoa > Arthropoda > Collembola > Entomobryomorpha > Isotomidae > Folsomia > Folsomia candida. The sequence continues at coordinate 8,909,240 of NW_019091193.1, read as the reverse complement.
TGTTGACATCCGTCCCACTCGGCCTACGCTGACCTTGGTCCTTGGTTGCGTGATCCGAAGCCTTTATTTTTATCGCTCTCTCTCTCTCCTTCCTGTTGCCTCCCTGCCTGGAACAATTCTGCGTCCCTCCCTCCGCCCTCATTTAATATGTGTCGTGCAGAATGAACAAAGTCCAGCAACAGCTGCAGTGATTATTGATACTTGTCGTTCTTTGTGACTTCTTGGGTCACTTCGAAAGCAATTTCCATCCGAGCGAGGTTGGGATATGGACGTGAATATACCCAACAACATGGAGCCTGCTTCAACAATGGAGATGCTACTTTCTCTAATTTCTGGGATTGCCTCTCTTGCTATGATCTTCGGTGGGGTTGTAAGTATTAAATTATTATACTTGGTGAATGAATTAAACAATGGGGCTTTGTATAGTTACTAATAAAAGTCATTGTCTCCGCAGGTGCCATACATTCCGCAGTACGTGAGGAATTATTTTACTGTATTTTCAGATAGAAAGCATGAAAATGATTACCCAATTAATTACTAATTTCAATGATCCTCAGGTACAATGAGATCCGCAGGTCCGGAAATGCGGTGAGGTTCAATTAAAAAAACTAAAATATATTAAGCTGTGCATAGGTCACATAAGTCGAAAGCACAATTAAATTGTTGTATACTTGTATATATGAATTAGTTTAAATTTAACAAATTTAGGAAGGATTTTCTCTTTACGTCTGCCTCGCCCTTCTCAGCGCAAACATTCTCAGAATTCTTTTCTGGTAATTACTTTCATCTTGAATGTTACTGATTACGTATTATGCATATCTTTCTCATTGTCCTTCCTGTCCTATCTCAGGTTCGGGAAGCCATTTGAGTCGCCCCTTCTCATTCAAAGTGTTCTAATGTAAGTGTTTTCTTTGATTAATTTTTATAGAAATTTAAAGCAAATAAATACGAAATTATATTAAGAGTAACCGTTTTGTGGAATACTTTAGGAACATTGCGATGATGTGTATGATCAAACTATGCATTCAGGTGAAATCAATATTTATTGGTTACGCAAAAGATTTGTATACGAATATTTGGACCTAAACGACACCTTAAATAATTTTACTTTCAGGTGAAAGCAAAATCAGACATTATCAAGAAGAAGGATAAAACACTGCGAGGTATATTTTTATTTTTTATAATTACTTTCAAATTAGTCGACTCTTATTTATGTTGCATGCATTGTTAGTTTATTGTTGCATGTTCTAGTTTCCTTGCATGTCTTCTTGATATACACATATGTACTTATGTTGCTTTATACGACTCGTTTAAAATGAAAATTTTTCTCATTACATTTTTCTCATTATGGAACCTGTATTATAAGTATTCGTTGATGCCACATTTGCTATGATTTTCCTGGTTGTCTCGCTTTTCACATGATGTGTTTTCTTTTGCTGATGAAGAACAAATTAAAATGACGAGTTTTTACGTCATAGGATCTGAATCTGAATCTGACGAGAAAGCACTTCTCCCAAGACGTAATTTCTGGGGTAAGGGCAATTTTGGAAGTGTATGATTTTATAGTCATATATTGTGCGGTCAGGTCATATCTCGTGTCCCACTGTAATTATTAATAATAATCCTATCAAAGTATCAAGTACTCCTATCAAACTGTTTCTCGTTCTTTGTTCTCACCTACATCAGGCATGTGCCTATAACTATAATGCGGTACCTACTTGTGTAGGTCATGTCCGTTTATATAAAGAAGGGTAGCATCAAAAATATCTAAGATTGTTTGGTGGATGGTAATGGTATGGTGATGGTGTGTGATGTCATTGTGTAGCGTCCTTATCACTGTGTTACTGTGTTTTTATGTGATCGACATATGTATATAACATTGCTTATTGTTTTTAAATAGACTTTGACAAGGATTATTTTTGGGACTGGACGGACTTCCAATCCTATATCGAGTGCACCCTCTGCTTTAGCATTGCCGGAGGTATGCTGATGTACATGTTTGCCAACAACATTTTGTTTGTGGAGACTGTTGGATTTCTGGCTGTATTTGTGGAAGCATGTCTTGGCGTCCCTCAATTCATGAAGAACTACAAAAATGGATCTACTCGTGGCATGAAGTAAATTCCCCTTAGCTTAATATCGATATTAGTATACGGTTATAATGATTGTTAACCAATTTTTATTTATTTTTAGCTTGACGATGGTAAAAGGAATTACTGTAGTATAAATTATTCATCATAGACTCGTGTGTGAATTTCTAATTATACATGTGCCATTTATTAGGTTCTCATGTGGTTGTGCGGAGATGTATTCAAAACAACCTACTTTGTCCTACGAGCGGCTCCAGTCCAATTTACCATTTGTGGTTGTCTACAGATCGGTGTGTTAAATAAACATAGCTACAGCACAATACATTTTTATAGCTTGACTTACTGAATAATTCTCTTTATTTGATGTAACTTTTTCAGGGGTGGATTTAGCCATTTTGTCGCAAGTGTGGGTGTACAGCAGTGGCTATGGTTCTCCTCCTCCAAGAGTTCATGTTCATTCTTAAGTGAAATATTCTGCATCCAATAACAAATCTCTAAGGCACCCAGATAACAATTCGCTCTGAATTCTCTTATGTTTCGATATTATATTCGCTTTCATATCGATATCGAATTCGCCTCGAATTTCCAACTTTCGAGATAAATTCGAGGAGATATCGAAGGGAAATGTCCGCCGATTCGACAGCGAAAGAGAATCGTAAATCGATTTCGCCGGTAAGTCTCCACGATTTCGTCTTGAATTCGATGAGCATGTAGGAGTTCATAACGATTTCTAAACGAATTCGACGCGACTGCTCCACGAATTTTATGCGACTTCTATGCGAATTCACTGCGAATTAAGTAATAAATCGATACGATTTCTCGTTTATTTCGAAGTTACATAATTCCGTTTATAGTTTATTTTACTTCTTCTAAATATTATGCAATATAAATAACTTTTTATTAAAATAAATATAAGTTGAATAATCAGATGAACCGGGTAGTGAAATTGGCCGCGAAGTCAAGTCACTTCCTATTGAAAATATACTAATGTTATTTTTAAAATCTTTTGCAACAGTTATTAGCGATAGTATAAGTACCTCATACGCTTCCCAACTCTATCTGCGACTTTCTTAAGGGATTTTTGAATTTCCTCGTCAACTGTGCCCTCGTCTGGATAATTTGGAGTCCTAGGGTGAGCTGCTACCGCATCTGAGATTAACATATTTTTTAATGTTTTAGATTGTTGTTTAATTAGATGCTAAAATACCTTTAATGAGTTGTCTTAACCCCTTAACTTTCACTAAAGAGTTCTTTCCCTTTTCTCCGTAAAGACTATACTTAGCTTGCAAATCATCGGTCATCAGCTTCTTGAGAATGCTCTCGACCACGGTAGCCACCTCAGATCCACCAGCAGATTTCAATTTTTCAATCTTGGACTAATTTTGGATACTATGTCTTATATCAAAAGTATCAATTTCACCTTCACTCTCTGAGCTAATTGTTTCAATTGAACTTACTTCACTCGTGTTACTTCCGACTTCAATTTCTTCCAGATCTTCCTCGAACACTTGTTCTGAATAAATGTTTTCCCCTTCGGCCTGGACTAGGTCACTATTTAAATTTTCCTCGAAAATTTCACTTGGTTTTTTTACAAGTCTTCTTTTGTGGCGAGCACTCAACTGAAAAAGTCGTCTCCTTCCCATGAGGAAAGATTTGAATGTGGCAGCTAAAATTACTTTAAAATACAATACCAGCGTGAAAGAGAGAAATCACAGTGAATTCTCTAAGAATTATTTACGAATTCGAGATTCAAGGCGAACAGTTTATAGTCTTCTATTCCTGTAAGAAGAATTCCTATCGAAATCGGGGAGAATTCCTCACTACAATAACAGCGAATTCGTTTAGGAATGCATAGTGAAGTCGTTTCGAATTCGATAGAAGAATTCTCTGAGAATTCGAGTCTAATACCCGATTCCAAGTGGTAACTTTACCACAGAAGGAGGAAGAAGACGTGGTAGAGAGCTATTCCTCCTCTTCTTTTGCTTTTGTATATAATGTCATTCATTACGAATTCTGAAATGAGCGTAATATCGAATTTAAATACGAATAATTACCGAATTCGATGCGAATTCGATACGAGAATAATAACGAAATCTGAGGGAATTCGAGTTCTCAGTTTTTACGCGATATTCTCTGCGAATTCTCTAAGCGAATTCATAGCGACCTGTTATCTGGGCATGCACATAGTGTTGAAATTGTACTAATTCACGCAATTTAATTAGTGATTAATGATAGTGATCCTGCCTGCCATATTGAATCACTCAACTTAAACATATGACATTCCTTTTGGTTCCCTTCCACAACTTGGATAAATATTAAGTAATATTTTAATGATTGACGAGAAAATGACAACGAAACTTAAACATTATCACTTAAATATCTACCTACCTATATACTTTTGCCAAACTTATGGGCTTGTACATTAAATATAATTTATTTTGACTCTACAGCAATGCAATAAAAAATATTAAGTCATTCACCTTCTAAATGTATACACATGTATGCTATCTAGAATTAATGTTACTGATCTAAACTGTATAATCAACATATTACAACTTACTTTACATATTAATAATGAGCTTTACTTGTGTTTTCGGTAAATATCAGTTGTGGTCTGTGATAATAACATTGTATCAAACAGTTACTTAAGTATTAATTACCATGTTTTTTTTTATATGTATAATACATCTGTTAGTCTTATTTTAATTTACTAGTTTATCCAGTCAAGTAATTATTTATGCATGGACTATTTGTTGTTCATTTGACTGATCTCTGCATTGAGCTCACTTAATTGCATGCAGAATTTTACATAGTTACCAAGGATTTTGCACGTACGGCATTTCTGTAATTTATTATATTCCGTGCCTCTTTGACTTTTTAAAGTAAAATAAATGATCAAGTAATTATGCGCAAAATATAGTCAACTTCAAATAATTTAAGTATTAAATTATTTAAAATGACATCTTCTGACATAAATGGCGAGTTTCTAGCTACCTTCTTATCCCAGGTGTTTTTAATTTTTGGTGGTGTGGTAAGTTCCTTAAAATACCAGCATCATGAAAAAATTATTTATTACAATGCATGCAATTCCTTTAGCTACCTTATATCCCCCAATATTTGGACATTGCAAGAGGAGATGCTAGCGGATTTTCAACACTAGTTTGCCTTGTCCTTGTCCTGGCAAATACACTGCGGATAGTTTACTGGTAACGATTTGCAATGATTTGGTTCACATCATTTTTCTCTGGGATGTACATAAAAGAACATAATTTTGTAATTCTAGGTTCGGACATTCTTTTGACGACGCCTTGCTTGTCCAAAGTGTTATAATGTTGCTGACCATGTTTATCATGTTGGACCTGTGTGTCAGAGTGGAACGATTAAGAAGAAGATCTTTATCGCTTCCCATAACGGAAAGAGTTTTCACGGGTATCTACTCTGATTTGACGTTACATAATGCGAAACAAAAATTGACAATTTGCATGAACTACAATGTCATTATGATTTTCTTAAGATTTCAAGTTGGAAGACTTTTGGGCGTGGACAAATCTCGCCTCTTACATTCAAGTGACCATCTTGATTGCCACGATTGCTTCCGCCACAATTTTTATATTTCTCGACAATTCAATCGTCGTAGAAGGTATCGGATATGCTGCACTGCTCACAGAATCATGCCTGGCACTCCCACAGTTTCTCAAAAATCAAAGAAATCGATCCACCCAAGGAATGAAGTACATAGAATTTCATAGATATGTACAATTAAACGATTTTATTCTATTACAATTTTTGCTTCTACTACTTACATAGCGTGCTGATGGTACTCATGTGGGCGCTGGGTATAAGATAATAAATTCATAAAATGACCGGAAAATACTACGAGTAGTCTTATTAAATTCAAAATTTTAAATTTTTAGGTGATGCTTTCAAAGAATTTTTTTATGTGTGGAAAAATCAACCTCTACCGTTTATCCTTTGTGCAAGTATTCAGCTCCTTATGGACTTTCTGATCCTCATCCAAGTCGTGATCTTCCAATGAAGAAAACTTCTGAACGCTAAATATGTATATAAAATCTCTTTTAGGCAAACGAAATTAGTTTAAATATTTGTAAAAATAAAATTCAGGATCTCATAATGTCTGAACTATAATTAATTGATGTGGTGTATATAAGTTATGAATTCCTTATATTTACATAGTATTTCAGCCAACTGAATATTAAATGGAAATATTAAACGTATGCGTGACCAATGCAATAATCTTGAGAGTACTCGGAAGTAATGGTGATTTTCTCAATAACGATGATTCTCTCAATTGAAAATTCTGATTCAGAATTTACTTTCGCATAACCGTGTCCCTACTGTACACGCTCCTTTTTTTATTGCTTATTATGAATAATGTTCATAGTTCATGACTCCCATCATATTTTTTTTTACAAATCTCTAATTTGAAGCCAAAACTTCTAGTCCAAATCTCACTGTAGTCGTATTTAAATACATGCCAAAAACTTGTGCTGTTAGTTAGTGTCTAGTATGTATCACACCGATTGATGCGATGATGACACGTTTTAGCCAATTTCATAGAAGTTTGAAATACTAGGTTTTTCCATCCCACGAACCACTCACTCTAAACTGGTTTGGCATTTTTATTCAACAAAACACTGCCTGTAGCAGGGTCATTATTTCTCGATAATAAAAAACTGCATACACATTTGGGACGACATAATCTCCCTATGGATATTAATTGACGCTACATTATCATTATGTATCACATGCAACAAAAAGAAAACCTTTTTCTAGTTTATAATGGGTATTATGATTTTAATACTTTGCTGAAAAATTCTAGTTTTTTTGCAAAGTATTTAAGTTGGCCAAATTCAATAATATGTATGTATAGCAGATACGATAAAGACCTCTTCAACTTGCTATTAAGATGTTTGTACATATTATATTCACCACTCACTCTTATATGGAAATGTAAAGTGGATTTGTACTGCAGGTAAAAAATGTTAGCAAAAGAAACATGAAAAGTTGCGAAAGTATTTTGCATACGAAAGTGTACATTGCGTTGAGATGCGGAATAATGGACAGGTATTAATTTTTTCAATCATTAAGCTCATCCGTCACCTTCAACTCCAATCCACGCTATGTTTTCTATTACGTTTTCTATTAAAATTTCGCCTGTTCTAATAAATAAAAGTACGGTCGGTGAACAGGTAAACAAAAAGAAAGAACTTGCTTCAATGCAAACTTGCTCTTGTCCTGCCTGTAACTACGTACATCTGCCCTGGTTATGTTTTTTACTAATCCTAAGATGTGTATTCCATCAATCCATCCAAATTCAATGATGCATTATGCACTACTTGTTTCAGTTCTAACAAGTGCTAGAACCAAGTCACGGTCGTTGTGCTTGCTGTTTGTGAGTTTTCTAAAAGTTTCTTTTAGAGCATTTTAGAGCATTTTAGTGTCAATCGAGGGCTGATCTTGCAAACAAGTGTGCAGAATTTCATTGTGTTGCGACATCAAACCACATCAATCGCGTCTGGAAGACAAAAGTCGAGTGATCGAGTTAGAAACTCAAAACGCTGCTGAAGGATTGCCATAAAGGATTTTCATCGACGCACAGCTTGATTTATTAAGCTCAAAGTTCATATCAGTGTAGCATTTTTGCCGTGATTTTAAACCTGGTGTAAATGCACTCTGGTACTGCATTTTGGAGCGAAAAAAGCCATCTAATAAGCTTCTCACCACAGATTACTACAAACATATATATCTTCTACGGTACGGTTGACGATATCTTCTATATGTATTATGTACGTAAGAATTTTTTAAGCAGGCTAAATTTTTACTAGACCCAAAAAACAAAGTATATTTCACTTTTATAAATCAATAAAGGAATCAATAAAGGAATAAAGGATCAGGAAACATAAGTGAAGGTGGAGGCTAAACGAACGTGGGTGTAATTTATTTCAATGTTTTTTTATTTTAGATATGTCAATGACCAATGACATATGTAATGACACATCAAACATCATAGATATTCCTAAATTATAATTCGACGTAAACATTTTGAAACTAATTGTTTCAGAATACTGCTAATTATTCAATTAGCAGATTATAGAGGCATTACTGGTTCAAGATTAGGACGCCGGCAGGTGAGATGAGAACCACTTGCTTGGATATATCTCTGTAAAATGCAAATAGTGTTCTACTTATTTAAACCAGATCCAGTTTATGGTAGTGACGCTCGTAAGTAGAGAAATGACTGTCTGATTGATTAAAAACCTTACTTGTAAGGGCAATTTTCTGGTTTGTCATATGCACATTTATCTACGTATGAAGGAAGCATGAACATTAAATTTTTATTGTCATAAATTCCTAATTACGATTTACAGTTCATGTTAGACGTGATTCATGAAAAAGAACGTGATAACATTTGATTAACCATTTTAGACTTGTAGTACAAGTTGGCGTCATTCATTTGTATTTACCATATGTACACATATTATGTAATCACTAATCTCCATACATAATCAAAAAATACATGGGTTCAAGTATGGTTCAAGTGTAGGTGTTGGTATAGTAAAATCAGCTGGATCATTCATTAAACAGCTTGACATTCACTTTCTTAAAGGTTTCATGAAATTTATCAAGAAACTGTAAAATAAACTTGTATCGCATCAGCACCAAAATGACCGAGAAAGACTTGGACGTTGTTGTAGTTGGTTCCATTATCATGGATTTGATCAGGTAGTTCTTACCTTAAGATCGATATTTGAATAGAAACCAATTGTTGGTTTTGTGCCTATTTAGCTATTCTAGCCGCATTCCAAAGTTGGGAGAGACGATTGAAGGAATGGATTTCATGACAGGGTTTGGGGGAAAGGGGGCAAATCAGTGCGTTGCAGCTGCCAGACTTGGTGCAAAGTGTGCATTTGTTGGAAAGGTACGAAAGCCACCCACTAATTTGAAATGGAGTTAATGGCCATTTACACGAGTTACAGATTGGGGACGACGACAATGGTCAACGCTATTATGCACAACTTCGCAAAGAAGGAATCAATGTGGAAGGCATCCACATAGAAAAAGGCAAGCCAACTGGGGTTGCAACAATTTTGGTACAAGAAACCGATGGTAAATACATGAATTTGATCGTCATTTTCTAAACATTTATAGATCGTACCAATAATTACTAATTTAGGTCAAAACATCATCGTAATAGTACCCGGAGCCAATAAAATGGTAACTCCAGTGTACATTCGAGAACATGGTGAACAATTCATAAAACGTGCAAAAGTAGTAATTGTTCAACTGGAGATTCCGATAGAGTCAACACTTGCTGCGTTAGAATTAAGCAAAAAATATGGCGCACTCACGATTTTTAATACGGCTCCAGGTTTAAGTAACATTCCAAGAGAAATGTTTTCACTGACAGATATTCTTTGTTTGAATGAAACCGAGGTATGTTAACTCAGAATTAAATTGCTCATGAAAATACATATGCGTCCTTACATCCTGCATTTGATTAATACTTTGATTGATTGTTCATCAGACTCAACTAGTTACAGGAATTCCCAACGTAACATCGACAACTGACGCTGAAGTCGGAATAAAAATGTTGCTGGACAGTTTCCCTTGCAAAAGTATAATAGTGACGATGGGCTCTCAAGGATCCGTATTTTGGGACGACGACGGGAAGAAGGTCAGCGTCATCGGGGCTGAAAAAGTGAAAGCTGTCGACACGACTGGTGCGGGGGACTGCTTCGTGGGGACGCTCGCATTCTGCTTGGCCAACCAGGATAGTTTAGAGTCTGCCATAAAACAGGCCACGGCCAATGCGTCCGACAGCGTCTTGAGGAAAGGAACGCAAAGTAGCTTTCCATCAAAGTTATTGTGAAGTTTGCAAAATTATAATATTGTTATTGAAAGTTTGACATTGCTTTTTGGTAATAAATTGAATACGGATGATCAGGCTCTTATTATTAATAATGGGCGTAATGACATCATCATGTAAATTTATTCGATAGTAATCGCATGCAAAAATAATACGAGTAACTCGGTTGTACACCATTGAACAAGATCAGTTTCCCATTAATAAGCACAAAATGTGGTTTACGATATTATTGACGAAAAGCCACACAAATATCTTTATTTGGACAAGTGTTCTTTCAATTTATGCAACTAACTAATCCCATGATACTAATTTGTTGGAATTACAAACTCTAGTTTGTGCATCATAATAATTTCTTGTAACTCAAAGTATACTAATTCCACAATTTAATGTACATATATCCTACACATCCTGAACCAGTCTTATAAAGCTAACATTGAAATCATTTGTCTTTTATATATAATTAATATGACTTCCAAAACTTTCAATCTTGGAGAAAACTCAGAATCGAATTCTGGATCTTGGGCAAAAATCTGCATAATTTTTTGCTGTCTTTTGGTCGTAATAGTGGCGATAACTGTTGCAGTCTACGCGTACAAATCAAGTTTTGGTGGATCCGGGTGTGAGTTGCCACAAATTAAAAAAATGTGCATCTAAATGATACAGAAATCATTTACTGTGCTTTCAATAATTTGCTTTAGATTGTGAAGTTCCAGTTTTGGATGAGAATGGGCTGAGCAATTGGACCAAAGGAGCTGAGACGGTTGCATTTGCATGCTTTCCAGGATTTTTTCTGGAAGGTCACGGAAATATGTTAATGTCAACCTGTTCCAATGGCAGTTGGTCACCGCAACCTCCAGCCTGTGTAACAAAGCTATACTTTAATTAATAATTTCCACGCATTGTGCTCATGTTGATTCAAATATATGAATTATGCATGATTTCAGAACTTTCTGCCCTTACGATTGGATTGCGAAGTGAATTTTCGTCATCTCGTTGGGAACATTTCCATGTGGCAGAGTGCAGTGGATGAGCCAGCCTTCGTTTACGGGCTTGTCGACTATGAAGACGTTGATCGCTCGATGGGGCATCTGATGGACATCGTGCACATGTCAAAAGCAAATTGTATGATTTCGGATGATGTGATCAATGTGAAAGAGTCGTATCCTACTCCCGGTGGGGCCACTCTTAAAATCGAGTTTAACAGCACCCAGCTTAAGGCATACAACAAAGCTGAAATCCATATCAATTTGATTTTCGTTGATGCCAACACTACCGCGGCCCTGATATCTGTTCATCAAGATGAAAAAACTTTTGTCTTGCCAAACTCAACTCCATTTTCGCGACTGCCTAGAGATTTTGTCTCTAAATATGGGTTGGACAGCTACTATTAAGTAAGTTGGAAATCGAGTTAGTTTTAAGTGTCGTGTGGTCATTATAAAAATTTGGACACAAATAAGTATTTTATTGGTAATATTTATTTTCATGTGCACACAAAAAACAAGAATTGTATTGTTTCATAAATAGATAAATAAAATAAGTAATTCAACGGTAAACTAAAATCAGAAAAGATGAACAAAATTATTGGTGCAGCATCTTTTTTCTAGCTCAATAATAACAAATAAAGAAATGAGATTACTTTCAGAAACACATTGCATTTTTTAAGTATAACAAACGCGTATTCAAACAATCACATAATAGTCTAAAACAAGTATGTATATTTAAGAGGTACATGCATCTTATACTTTTGTTCGTGTTGGTTATTCTTGAGCGAGTAAAGAGTAAAAACCGGGGTTGGTAACATTACACAATGAAGGTTGTAAATGACCAGTTAAAGTAACACATAAAATGACAAGAACTAAATTTGTTGTTACCCTACTTTTCCTTCTAATTTACGCAAGTTAAAAAGTTATTAAAAATGTGCAACATATTCGTCACATTACTTCTAAATCAAACAGTTTCCTCAGATCGTTTAAACTCTCGAATATATGTCTTAAAAATCGTTTTGAAGACGTCTTCGGGCAGGAATGTTTCGACGTGACGTGAAAAAATATTTTATGATCTGATGGGAGCATGTACGAGACCCCATAGCCAAAATCTGAGACAGGTCCAAAGCCTCCGCCAGGCGATACCTGTTGAAATTAGCGTTTTTAGTATACACGCTACCAAAGGTAGGGCACCCTAGTGGAAACGAATTTGACCTTGAATAACCCCGGAAAGGTTAGTCGTATCGGGTCAAAATTTTGAACAGACGAGCATGTTATTCTCAGGTAGTTGTGTGCAAAAATTCAATTCTCTACTTTCAAAAATGCCTCCCCCACAGCCCCCAGAAGCTGAGACACTCATTTCAACTTTTTCCAAACTCCGTCTAAAAAATTCGGTCTCCGCAGGAAAAAATTTCTTTGCAACTATCCGAACCCAGAGAAGTCTTTTTGACTTATATCTGGGGATTGAAGTGATTTTTATCTCCAATCTAGGTTCAAGGTCATTTGCATAATCTTAGGTCAACTTTGTCGTCTGGGATGATGCTGCGTCACGATGAAAAATTACTTATTTATTTTTTTACCGTGCTATTTAAGAAAATGTTACTCTAAAAATGGTTTCGATACACGGTCAACATAATGCTTTGCAGATTTCTTCACTTTTTGGGGGACTTTGTGAAGTGGGAGGACACCACGACCCGACATTGCACCCACAACCATAAAATGTTTAAAAAAGTTCTCCTCACTGAAAAGCACCAAATTGCTTGATTTTTTTTTCGGCATTTGTCGTGTACTAAGCTCTTCGAACCCAATTAGTAATTTGTAGAGAAATTAGTGCTTCGTCAATTATCATCAATAACTCACTCCTATTCTTCAATTTAAATAAATTTTTTTGCAAACACGGGCGAGATTTTTTCTGGAACCAGTTGAAATGACTGTCTCAACTTCTGAGGGCTGTGGGGGAGGCATTTTTGAAAGTAGGGAGTTGAATTTTTGCACACAACTACCTGAGAATAACATGCTCGTCTGTTCAAAATTTTGACCCGCTACGACTAACCGTTCCGGGGTTATTCAAGGTCAAATTCGTTTCCACCAGGGTGCCCTACCTTTGGTATTGGTACACAAACAATAATCATTTATCAATGAATGCCTACCTTGTTTTGAAATAATGGTAAGTTTGAATCAGGCACATGGAGAAGCTGTTGTTGCGGTTGTTGGCTGGTAGACAAAGTCCAAGGCCGAGTTAAAACTTTCTCAAGGAATGCAGATTCCTAGTTAATTAAATCAAACTTGTTGGTACATTTTATATTAAACGGTCAAACCTAAAAATGTTTTAAAGCATCTTACATGATTGAGGCCTTTGCAACAGACGTATAAAGCGAAGAGATGACGATCCACACCTTCAAGGATGGAGAGAAAGGGAGAAAAGAATAAATACAATTCTAAATGGATAATGAGTCTGAATAAATGAATTAAGTAATATTCCACACCTTTCCCATTCATAGCGTCTCGGTACAGTTGCTGATGCTTATCAGCTGCTTTATTAAGCAATGAGATCTTTTCTTCCTTTGATATATTATCCTTTATCATTGCCCTTTAAAATGTAAATAATATAACCAAACATGTAAGTAAGCATTTATGTAAGTATTATATAAACAGTGGATTATAGAAAATGAAAAACGTTAAAACATACTCTACAAAATCCACCATCTCTTGTGACAATGAGCGCACTGTTTCTGTACGACCGTTCAGATAGAGTCTAGTCATACTGGCCTCATAGGTTTGTGCAAAACAGTTGGCTTCCTTATAATATGCCAATTGTAATGCTATCTGCACGAAAGCATCAGGACTAATTTTACATCGTTTTATCAATCCCTTGCCCCATTTTGCATGATCTCCTATTTCAAGATCGAGGTCCTCGTTATTCTGAAAATTTAATGCAGAACACATTCATGAAGTCAGTTCAATCAAACAAACAATAACTAAACACATTTACGATACATATAAATCGATATGCAATTAACACTAACCGCTTCAGCAAAGTGAAGTGCCTTGTTAATTTCGTTTTCAAGTTCTGATGTCACACTCCAAAGCAATCTGACAGGCTTAATTGTAGGAGCTTGACGAAATGATTTTGGCATTGGCATACATTGTCCATCTTCTGTGTACCATTTTTCGGTTATTCTAAAGTAGAAAAAAGCGTTATTGTACGTTTTTGAAGCAATAATTTCATACATATCATATATATAGATCATATATACTCTTTAGTTAAAGAAGATTCCCACACATGTCCCATCACAGGAGCATCGGCTGCAGTATGTTCAACGTTGAGTCCGCAGTAACCGTTTTTGAAGAAGACAACGTTAATGGTTTTGTCATACCAAAATGTTTTGCCATCTGCATGTAACAGGAACTTTCCTTTCTCATTTAGTGTTGTTGGACTCTTGTCACTCAGCACTACGAGCAGAATTGCTTTTTCAATAGACAAATTAGACTTCCTATTATTCCCCTTCTTAAAATTGGTCTTCCATATTTTTGCCCAGTCTGATCGAGGCAGGGCTGTTAAAGCAGCAATATTTCTGGCAGCCTCGGACACTTCCCCTATTCACATTGATCAACAAAACATTCTTTGATCATGAAAACAAACATTGATAAGGATAACCAGAGGTCAAGAAAAATGCCACATAAACTAAATTGAACTTTGCTCAGGAATTATTATTTCTCATACCACTCTTCAGTTGACTCTCTGCATCTTTCATTAGCGGGCTTATATATATTAATTTAAAGATACGCATTGCATTCTCATCATCCAAAGTTACAGTATTTTCCATTCATCATCCTCATCTAAAGTGTCATTATTGTAGTTCATATATTTATATAAACTGAAGTTAAGTGACAATGGATAATTTGGAGGGATTGAGTGATGACCAATTATGGAGCACAATTGAAAAGTGTCAAGCCATCTTAAAAAGGCGAGCAAGAGAAAGCGGTGGTGAAAGTTCTGTCTCTGCGTCAACTAGTTCATCTGTCACGTCCAAAGTTAAACGGATGCGAATGGTCGTTAATTCTGGTGAAAGTTCTTATGCAGATAGTGAAAGCAATGCCGATGATGATGATAAGGCAAAACCAAAAGTGGACATTTGCCGAGTCCCTCGTACAGTGTATTGTGCGCAATACCAAGACCGACAATGTAATACTGATTGTCCCCCAGATTGCGATGGAGATCACAAAAAGTGTAAATTGTGTCCGTTTCTATTTACTGGTGACACGATTCAAAACAAGTGAGAAGAGTCCTTTAGCAAATTCATTCCATATTTTTGCATTCTGATTTCTTGTCTAAACAATTGTGTGGTTGTTGTAGACGTTATCCTGATCGTCCTCTCATTATTGACGACACTCTGCCAACTTTTACATGTAGGAGTATCGATGCGGGGGATTATGTCCTTATCGACGAGAATTTATCATGCACGTGGGAGGGAAAAGAGGATAAGGAAAAAACGGGACCGGAAGCTATTTACTTTGGACAAAGTGGTCAAGGAGCAAATACTCTCCGGGATAGGCTGAGAAGATATTTTCTTTTTAAACGTAATGATTCTAATCACCCAGTTGTGGACCATTGTACGGGTGAATGCAAGGGAAAGGTCAAATTTATGTATCTTGCCGAGATTTTGGATGATAAATTAAGGAAAAGTAAATGCTATTAATTAAACCCAATGAGAAATTTGTAACTTTTTAGCCCGAGTCAGGGCTTATGTAACCGTCATGTCCGTCTGCCTGTCTATCGACTCTCTTTAAACTTATCCGATCGGGTTGAAATTTGGCTTGAAAACTATAGTAATACCTTGTGAGCAACTATGGTGAAGTTAGATTTGATGCAAAATAATCGGACTGGTTAACGAAATATGATACAAACCCTGACTCGGGCTATATCAAGTCTGCACTGTAGGTTTTAACTAATTAATTCGCTTTGTGATTATAGAACGAGAGACGGAATACATGTATTTGTTTGGAACATTAGATCCACTAATTGGGTTTAACATACAACCCAGTTCCTCTTCCTCATTCCAAACCACGTCCTGTAGTATTAGGAAATAAAGCACCTCTACAGGTTTATGAACGTGTTACCCGTAAACCAAAGTAATAATTATTATACAATCCTCATTCAATATAATCTCTTAACAATTCACTAATGGACATAATTGTGTATAGAACACCTCTCCAGGACATTCACTGGCAAATACCTGCCGCCGATTGCATAATAAGACAAACCTCTCAACAGGCCACAGCATCAATAATATCGAATTATGTAAAAAATGCATACCCTAATTATTTTAGTGAAACATCCTTAGAAACCTGCTTCGGCAAGTATCTTGGATTTCCATCCGAAAAATCCGGAGCTACCTGGATTTCGAGGACAGGGAAAACGGAAAATCCAAGGGGAGGTCCCCCTATAAACGTTTTTGGCTTAAACCCAGCAACATTTGTTCAGGCTGAGTTGGATGCTGGTGTGAAAAAGATGAAAGAATATGAAGAAAGTAGGACACAATCCTCACACGTGATACCCGAATCAACTCAATCAACCCGTAAAAGAACTCCCGTCAAATCATACATCGATCCTGAACCCTCTGAATCCGATTAAGTTATTAAACTTTCTTTTTATATATAAAAATGTAATCTTTATCTATATACTTGCAAATTGCAACTACCAATTCAATTTTCACTTTGTTCAATGAATGCCTCTTACCACTTTTCAATTCCGAATCCGCCTGGTTCATTATCCATTCAAACTGCGTCTGAATAGCAGATGGGCTGAGGATCTGATTCTTTATATCATAACATTCCACTCGGTAATACATCCCAAGATAATTTACCACAATGTGCTTTGAGTCGGCTGAGTCGCAATGTCGCAGCTTGTCTACTTTTTCTCCAGGAACTCTGAACCATATAAAGAAGAGAAGCGAGTTAATGACTTGTATGCGTATGCGTGTACGAAATAGTAAGCATACTTAAATGTAGTTTCATACTAAATATGTAATATAATTATATTAAGGTATTTACCTTATAGATGAAAACAGACGTTCATATTGAGACATGCAGATTGGAATTGTATTACGAATCAGCAAGGGAGCGAGTTCTTCTCTATCAATCATTCTCTTGAAGACCAATATCTATGCAGATCAATAACATCACATACGACGTATTTAAATTGCTTACAACTTTTCTTATTAAAAATACTCACATTGTAAATGATAGTGGCGGCCCTAGCAGTTTGGTTATTTGTTGGAGTCCAATAGCTTTGATCCATGCCGTAATAATTAGAGTTAATGGCCAACGGACTTCGGCTCATTAGGTACACATATTTTTCCCTGTGAGAAACAACAGCGTGAGGAATAAACTCCACGAGCCAAGACTAAAATGGCTTACTAATGTCATGCATTTGAAACTCACCACCAGTCACTAACGTAATTAGGCATCCACCAGCTTAAAAAATAACAGGTTCAGAGATTGTTAAGGTCAGTGAAAGCCCAATAATTATTTAAAGAATTACAATTTTAGTGCCTACCTTTTTAGTATCAAAATTCGTTGCAGCTTTTTACAGAGAGCACTATTTTCAAAGGCAGCAGCTTCAGCTATTAATTCATTGTGCTCAGTCTGGGTACACAATGGTTTCAGACTGTCCAAGAGCAACACCAGAGTTTGGTGCACGTTGGGGACGGGGAGGCGTGGCAATGACCGTTGGCAACTGTAGAGCGAAGGCGAGTATCCCGAAATCATTTTGACCAACACACCCCACAGCACAGTCTTCCCACTCTGTGACTTTAGATTTTCGTCTAAAATTAAAATGGTATCAATTATCTTGTCAATGATGAAGTGTCATTATTACATATAACTTTAAAGCATTTCTTACATAGCCATCCCCGATATGATAATAGAGCTCGCAACGCATACTGTCTTAGTTTCTGAAATTAAATTCGTACTATTTACGATATGAGTAACTTATGATCATTTTGGGACAGTTTTTTAACTTGAGGTGCTCCTTTCTGCTTTGGTTGGTTTGAAAAGGTCGACTACATTTTAGACAGTCAAATTTAGGATGTTTTGCCAAGTGTTTTTGGTATGTGTCAGAGTTATTTGTATAAAACTTGCATGCTGGGCATGAGAGTTTTGATTGTTTATTATGAGTGGTCTGTAAATGATATGTCAAGTTTTGGTGACTTGCGAAAGTTGAGACACAAAAACGACACTTTAATGTTTCCGGCTGTCGGGCTCTGTGTGCATTCACTTTAGGTGTTTTTTCTCTAAGATGAATCGGTGTTTTCAAAAGTTTTGTAATATCCTCCCTTATGCAATGTATATTGTAAAAATTCCTCGTAGTTATTTTAAGCCCCTTGAACAAATCACTTAGTTTTTCATTCACGACTATATCAAAAATGTCCGTCTCCCATAAACTTTTAACCTTCGATTTTAATGTTTTTAAATCCGTTAAATGTTTGGCATATTTAGCCACCTCGGTGTTTTGACTTCGTGGAGACAAACCTAGGTATTTAGTACTGTCCTTTCTGTATTGTTTTTTCATAACCCTTGACATCAGAAATAAGTAACACTCTGAAGCGTCCGTACAGGAACTATTAGCACTATATTCTTGAAATTCGATTTCAAACAGTCTGAAAAGTCGGAACGTGGTATTTTGTCTCTCTGTGTAAATTAATCGTTCCCCTTCCACTTTTTCATATGTAGTACAATAATCATGTCCTAAGCCCCTAGAGCCCGATACAGAAGACAATTTTAAACTATAGTTAGACGGGTCTGATAGATCGATAAACACTTGAACACGATAACCTTTACAGACATTAAAAAAATATTTATCTTCGTCATATAAACTACCGTCCGAATCAGTGTCACTATTTTGCACAACTATTTTTTTTCGACTTGGGTGCAGGTTTTATTTTAATTACTCTCTTGTCGTCGTTGCTAATGTCAGACAGTGCCCTTTTAAAACTCATCCTGTAATTTTTCGACTCCTCCGTCCTCACATGGTGCTAACTTTCGTGCTGCCTACCACTAACTACCCACGCAACTTCCCCACATTCATGTACCAGCCGGAGTAGAGCAGAATGAGACACGATTGATCTTGGTCTGGAGTAATGTGATGACTCATGCCTAATATTACCTTACCATAACATTCCCGAACTCACCATTAAAACGACAAAGAAAACCAGTCCTACGACCCATGCAGTTATGAAGGCTCGAAACCATCGTGGAGTTCCTAAATAATGAGGAATGTAGTATTAGTATGTAATATATTTAGAGTCAGGTTCAAAATAAATAATACCATCTGGAATTGGGAGAACGTCTGCAAGATTCCATAACAATTTATTGAGCACGACGGTTTTGACCGGTTCTGCCAACAGTAATCCAAAAGTGATCGCAAATACAATGGACAAGTTATTTGTCGATGTGGGCCAAGTCCCGTTATGAATTGAATTTCTATGAGCATAACATCAATTGTAAATGTTGTTTATGTAAATAGTGTATAAATTATTATAATCTAATATCACTCGCTACTCACCGAGTACGGAAAAATCGTCGAACAAGGGACTTGCGAATCGCAGTGTATACATCCTTCCAAGAATCACGTCCTTCTTCCAAATCTATAAAAAATTGCATCGTGATATATTTCATACTAATTGTTGCATAACATAATAGATTACCTGGAAATACTCGTAACTTTCCTACAGCACTCCTCGCTTCAGCCATTGTGGCAAAGTACGATATGCACTTCTCCTCCTTGGCACTAGAAAGATTATCAAATTATTGTCTCATATATAATGATCCTGAATTAACAATAATAGCAAACAACACGTATGCTTAAGTTATCGATACTGCAGAAAAGTGGTTCACTTATGCACAACTAAACTACTAGGCTAAGAATTGGGTATCGGGTCTCAGTCTCACTGAAAAGATTTTTTGATAATGTTTGATACACTTGGAATAATTATTTATCTTACACAAGTCTAAACATTGAACATGAAATAACAACCATGCATTTGGCACAATCAATCAGCACAATGGCTGGGATCTGGGATAGCCAATTATTTCCTTCTTTGGTTTATGTACGGCAATTTGATATAAACTAAAGTCACATAAACTAAAGTGGAAATAATTTTGGTGTGCTAATAAATTATTGATATGTCTTGTTGCCCTGCTTGCTTCAGTCTCGTACGTAATTGTAATTGTGCCCATCAAAATAGCAATTGGGAAGAAATTTAGAAAAGGCAACACGTAAATAAAATACCTATCATCAATTATTTGTGGCGTTCGTAGTCGATGAGAGAATTACTGGGCCGGGCTTGAGCAGAAACTAACTACACTAAATTGACCTCTTCACAAACACGACTGAACGAATATTACGATTTTAACAGGATGTGTCAGTTTTGGCCTCTTGCTTTTCTCTGTCTAACATACAAACAGAGACGATTCAATCCTGTTGTATTTGGATTTTAGGATTATTAGCAAGCAAACTGGGCTAAACGAAAACCAAGAAGCATGAACTGACTGTGCGATGCGGTGATGGGCTATTGATTTCTCATCCATGACTTGATGATGAAGAAGAGCCATAAATGTAAACCCGTTCAGTCCTCGCTTTTCACTTTTATAAACCTGCATCAAACTTTAAATTAATCCACTGTAATCCATCCCCCTCGTGAAATTATTATCTATTTATAACAGAAACACCATTTGATGCTGGATTATCAGACTTGGTCCAGTCCAAAGTTTATGGTAGTGAATAATGGTGGACGAAATTACATATCCCGTAGAAAAAATTCATGGCGTGATCATGCAACTTCATTCCCTATTGTTATCATGCAATTAAAAATGGTTCGCCTTGGCTGGTGATTTGATACTTGATGTTTATTTTAATTTTTGGGGAAAAAATATATTACGAAAATTCCATATTAGTACAAAGAAATTTTAATCAGTATTGTTATTGTATGGCACAACCTTCAACTTTTCCTCCCAGCATATCTGTATACAAATCACTTGCAACGTCCCGTAATTCTCGCACATGCTTTCGAACATTTCGTATTTTAACAAGGCGATCTAGAGTCCACTCGGGGTCAGCAGGGTCATACTGAGAACAGCTATCTGAAACTGCCAGGTTGTGATGATTTTTTTTCGCGTTGTCGTCCGTCTCTTTGCCTAATAAGCTTCCGAAATGTGAATCAAAATCTTCTCCAAGCCCAAGCAAAGTGGCCACGGAGGGTTCCTCTCCAAGGGCTAAACTACGACCAAGCTCGACTAGTTTTTCAACATCGTTGACACTTAAATCTACCTCTGTAACAAGTTGAATAAGGCTGCGAATGTGACTATCTCTCTGTTCTATACTGCATTCACGATTTTGAATTTGACGTTTTAAATCTTGATTTACAGATGATAGTTCCGTCATTTCATCTTCTAAGGTTTTGTTTTTGTTTGTCAGGGAATCCAAGTTTATCTGAGTCACAATTAATTGATCTTGTAAAGATGACAAATCTGTTTCCAAATTTGTGATTTTGATTAAACCATCTGCCCTGTCAGACTCCAACTGGCACAGCTTGTCCCTCAGACTCGAAATAACTTTTGAACTTCTCAGTAATTGTGCTTTCTGCAAGGTCAAAAATTCAGTAACTTTATGGACGTCAGTCAAATCAATCGGCGACAGTTGTCCATCCTTGGAAAATGCAATTTGTGCATCCTCAAGAGGTTTCAGCTCGTCGAGTCTATTGCAAAATGGACGCAAAAATATGACTGCTCAATAAGTATAAGATCGTAATTGACGTGTGGGTATATATATGTCTAATTACTTTAATTCAGCCAGTCGCATCGCATTTTCCAATATCATCTTTTCTTTTTGAAGAACCTCGACATTTTCTTTCATCCTTTGCAGCTGTCCTGTAAGCAATTGGGTTTCATCTCTTAATTTAGCACTCGACAACCTAGCTTCATCTAGTTCCTCTTGGCATGGCAGCTCATTAATGTAATCTTGAATATTTTCCAGTTTTCGGTGTGCTTTGGTCAGTTTGACTTCAAGTAGTTCCTTCCCATGGTTGAGGTCCTTCTTTTCTGTGTCCAGGCGAAACACTTTTTCCAAGAGTCGCACCTCCTGACGATTTTTCTCCATGTTGGCAAGCTCTAAATGTTTTCTAAGCTGCTCATTTTCGTTTTCAGAGGCAGCCAAGAGCCCTTCCAGTTTGTTGACCCTGTCGACGAGTCCATGTGTCGTTTGGGTGTGATGGAGAAGGGAGTTGGAGGGGACAGAGGAGGAATTCTGGGAAGTGAGATTCAAGGAATTTGTCACCACTAAATGTTCCAACTGGCTTATCCGGAATCGCAACTCGTGCACGTCATTGTTACTTGACTTTGGTGTTGAATGGTGCATTTTAGAACGGAACAGCGTCAAATCTATTATGTGTAAACACACCAAGCGAAATTATTGATTGAGTGTCCTTTGCCCCAGTAAAACTTTGTGGGTGTAAAATTTGACATTTGATGAGCCAGCCAGGAGGATATAAATAAATTGTGGCGTGTGGACAAGACTTGACAAGAGCTGCGTGTATTTACACTACAGTGTTGACAGTATGATCCCGCCGATTTTTGGTGAAACTGCCCATTTCTCAACTTCTCACAACCACAACCATATGAAATTCAACATGAAATGAAGAATGAATGAAGTTGAGAAATTATTTTTTAAATCATGCTGAATAGAAGAATATGCTTATGCACATAACTAACAGTATGGTAAATGTGACTAACGGTTGACAAACTAATTGTAAGTGTGACTGTAAATGGACGGCTTACAAGTAATGTAGATACATACAGAAACGTTCTTATTCGCGAGTGGATTTATTCATCCTCAATTGAAATAGAAACAATTTAACGTTTACAAGGTATGATAAAAATTTACTCCGCTGGTGGGGGAGCTCCACGACCGCGACCGAAACCACCTCTCTGAAAAATAAATATTTATCGATTAGATCGAGATCAGAAGATATTTATTATTGCTGCAAGCTTTCGATAAAATAAATTTATAAAATAAATATTATTTCTAATATGTGAGCATTATCGGCAAGCATGCTTGTAATGTCAACCAAAAAATTAAACAATGACAAAATATACAACTTACGAATTCCACGGCTCCACCTCCAGGTCCAACTTCGGCTTTCTTGTCGCCATCACCACCACGTCTGTAGGCGGATCTGTCTTCGCTAGATTTTCCTTCCCCTCTTGGAGCCATGGCGCGGGGTCTCGCGGTTTCAGCACGAGCTGCGCGTTGAAGTGTAGAAGGAACGATCTGTAATTTAAAATTTCACATAAAATATATTCATGGATAACGTGTTTAAATAAAATTCAAAGCCTCTTCACCTCAGCTGGAAGGTGCAAATAGTCCCTCAAATACTCGATACCTTCATTTTGAAGGTACCAGTAATAATGCCTCCATGCAAACTGCTCCTTCACATATCCACGAGATTTCAAAGACTAGAGACACACAAAATCATCAGCCAAAAGAAGTAAACATTGTGAAAACAAACTTAATTCAACATTATGGCATATTGCAACATAGTATCAAATACAGTTACACGATTTGATACTTGTCTTGGATAACCACACCCTTTGCAACATGTTTTCCTTCTTAAATAAATTTTAAAAGTTAAAATGAAATTACCTGCAGAGCTTTGATAACTTGAAGATTGGGAATTGATTCAAGTTCGGGGTGTGTGGGGGCATGGAAATCCTTCTTGGCCACCATAACCCCTTCGTTGAAGAGGTGTTCGTAGATTTTTCTCCTGTTGGCTTTGGGCATCAACATTTTGACACAGTTTTCGGAAAAATTGGATGAAAATTTAGGAAAACCGGAGACCGAGTTCTGTTCAGAGACTGTTCAGACACATGCTCTTCTATAATTTTGAGAGAATGGCCGTGCGGGTCTCGCGAGAGGACGCTGCAATATCATCATCGTCACTCGTAACCTCCTCAGTTCGCCCCATTCCCTCTTTTCTTCCATAATCTCATACTTTCCAAAGTTCTCCCCAAAGTTGCAATTATTGCGAATATCTTTGATACACAACTAACGCACACAAAGGTCCCTAGTTATTGAATACATTAGGATAAGTGTAGATTATCATTTTGGTCGTGACTGTTCCAGGAAATTCATGGATGAATGCAGAGTCTCACTTGCCCACAGTGAAAATTTTATGCGGGAACTGGGTTCAAGCCTTCAAATCGTATCATTTCCAAAACTCTAAAAGCGAGTCGAACAAAAACAGAAAGGATAATTATTGATTTTTCTCCTTGAAATTGAATTTTTATGACAATTAATCTACTTTAATTAAAATATACTACTTAAACCGAATAATTGGCTGTGTCAGAAAGATAAACTATAACGGATAAGCGGTTTGGTTGGTAAGAGTTCCATTTGTTCGTCTCATCATCATGTTATTTTTGAATTGATCATTGTGTAGTTGTTTTGTAAATACATATTGATTTTTGTCTAGACCTAAGACCTACTACTGGAACAGACACTCTTTATTCATTCGCAGCAGAATGGACGGAGGAGCGTCATTGATGGAACCTGTAGATCCAGATGCGTTTGAGTGCATTGAAACCGGAAGAATGGACGAAATCGGGAAATTTAGTCCCGACCAGTTACGTCCATTCGTTCCCGTGTTGACAAGAGCTGGACTATTGCACCAGAGCGAAGCATTTGCGAAATCTTCAGATTTTGTACAACCAATTTTACTAAATTTAATCCAAAACGAAGCTGCCAACAATATCGTGAGTTTGCTTCAACTTGATTATCAAAATCTAGAAATGGACGTCAAAAAGGAACTACAGCTTCGGTAATCAATCCCTGTTCAAACCATATATATATTTCCTTACCATTGACTACTAATGCAAGTTACTGTTTGCTTGTCAATTGTAGACAAAAGTTGGGGAATAGGGAACAAGACAGCATACTCGTGCAAAATTTATCTCAGGGCATTACGTTGGAGTTTGAGAAAGCAGAAGGAACAAGGAAACTTCGCTTGATTCTGTCTGAAATATTATTTATTTTATCTCAGGTTCGTAAATCAATAAAGCATGAAAAATGGTTAACTTATCGTAGTTGGAATTACCTTCAATTGTTTATTATTATGTTCTATAGATGATCGAACCTCGTCAAGAATACTATATTAAAATGTCCGACCTGTTTGATAATTGGGTTTATATGGACGATATTTGCGATGCTCTATCTATCGCGATGGTGGAAATGCCCAACATTTTGTCCATTTGTGATGTAATTTTTATTTGGTGTCTTATGCAAATGAACGAATAACTAATGCCGTGCTAACATTTTTCATTTTCTGAATCAAGATTTGTGAGGCCATGCTGCACGTCAAATATGGCCAATGGATTATAACGAGACTCGTTGCAAACATGCCAGATTCATTCAGCGAAGGTTCATTGAAATCACCAGATTACCTAATAACACTCTACAATTTATATTTTGATTTCAGTTTGCTTCCATTTAATTTCAAACGGAGATAAGTGCGAGGAGGACACAGAAGGTGGACTAATTCGACTCGATGCTATGAAGATGTTGTGCAAGATGAATCCGAAACAAAGTCTGTTAATAAGATCTCGTTGTGTAAGTGAAACCTTTTGAAATACATCTTTTCTCCGTATAATTTATATATATTGCCATTTTTAATAGGTTGAAATGAATAAGATGCCAGCTCTAGCTGTTTTTGTCAGTTTAGGTATTATTATTCATTCTGTTGAATTTGTTTTAACTCATGTCACCGGATGTTTACAATTGGTTTATGTAGAAGCTGGCGACACAGAAAATAACTTGGTACCCTTTCTATCTGGTATACTTTTGGGAAACGACCAACCAATTAGAAATTGGTTTTCTGTGTACGTTCGAAATGGACAAAAGGTATAAATACAATGAATAACAGTCGAAATTACTTACATATTACTTATTAATTGCGTATTAGTTTCTTATGATGCCAATATCTTGTGCTAATTTTTATGCTCAGAGAAAATCGGATGCGCCTAATTCCCTGAGCAATATGCGAGAATCTATTTTCACGTACCTGCGGCAAATTTTAGAAGAATCCAGAAAGGAAGGGAATCTGAATAATGGGGGTGTTGTCAAAGGATCCTCATTGTTAAGACTTTTATGTGCTCTGAAAGGAATCGCTGGCTTCAAGTAAGTTTATTTGTTCATGAAATGCATCGTATGAAACTTTTAGGATTGAATTCCAATTAACTAATATGTTACTTCTAACATTGATTATGACAGATTTCATGAAGATGAAATTTCCCATCTTGTTAGCTTCATTACACTACGTGCTCCCATTACACCTCAAGGCAGCCGATTTATAATTTTAGGACTGTGTACACTATTAGCTTGCCCTTCATTGTTGTCAACTCCAGAACAAGAGAGAGTAATCATTGAATGGATAAGATCTCTTATAAAAATCGAGTATTCCACTGGGTGAGCACTTATTCTTATGTTTATATTTTGTATGCCAAATACTCACTGTCTTTATTAAAACTAGAAACTAACAGAGGTGGGCAATATACATCAAAATGTATATTGAATATACTTTGTCAATATACTCAAATTTTGTCTCAATATACTATACTATATACAATATACTACAAAATTAAAATATGCAATATACAAATATACGTATATAATATACAGGATTTTAGCTTCAATATACTATACATGTATATTGAATATACAATCCCAATATACTTTGCAAAAAATGAGATACAAAGCATAATTCAGTTAAAAAATTTCCGTTGAACATTAACGAATTTTGAGGCGGTGACTGGCAAAAGTCGCCAGCATAAAATTAAATTGAATTTTCACTTATCGTCAGATAGTCATGCATATTATGAAAACTTATGAGTCGGGAAAGTTTCCGGGTTTCTCATATTGTGGGACGCCAAGTTTCGTTATCAGTTGCACAATGTATTACATAATTATGCAATTGCATTGCATAATACAATTGCACTTAATTATAATTAAAAAACGTTATAAAATGAAAAATATTGACAAAAATTGGTCAATATGAAAATGTGAACGTATGTGGGGCTTTGTTATAATGGGTGTTCCAGGCATGTTCCTTCCAGATTTTTTTAACATGCAGAATTCAACAAATCTACTATTTTTTTGATTATCTCAAAATAACTTTTAGTTCAAAAGTCGGACCACTACCACTACCCTAAAATCGCTGATTTATAAATTGTCTCAAAATTAAAAGTTCGCCCTTTCCTATAGCAGAATCATTATACGGGTTTGAGGACCTTTAATCCATCGATTCCAGTGTGGAAATGTGAGCGTTTTGTATTTTATACATAGTTAAAAAAATCAGTGGTTTTTGTGTACTGGTCCGAGTGTTGAGCTTAGAATTATTTGTATTTTCTAAATATCTTGAACTATATAAATATGTTGATAACAATCTAAGGAAGGACCAAGGAAGCCTGATATACTCATTGTTAGAGCACCCGCAAACGGATATAACGATTTTATAACTTATAACGAGTTTTAACATATACCCCAGCACAACTTTAAAATATGCATTCTTGTCATTCACCACGCATTTTACACCTAAATGTATATTGTATATTTACTGGACAGTTTTTTGTCCAATATACAATATACAATATACTTTTTTTCAAGTCTTTGAAGATACAATATACAAAAAGTATATTATATACTGTATATAATATACTTGTATATTCAATATACATGTATATTGCCCACCTCTGGAAACTAAGAATAATATATAATGAATATACATTAAATAATTGATTGAATCACTTCTTAATAGGGCGGATGCTGTTAGCGCTTCCTTTGGCGAAATTCTTCTACTGATGGCTATTCATTTTCACAGCAACCAATTATCAGCAATTTCAGATTTAGTTTGCACTACGCTGGGCATGAAAATTGCTATTAGGGTGAACACTATGGCCAGAATCAAACAAATTTTTATTCAAGATATATTTACTGAGCAGGTGAGTTCAACTTATTCTTTATTCATTCACTCGGGTCCTAATGTATATATATCTAATGTTTCTATACTTTCTTAGGTTGTCACTGCTCACGCGGTGAGAGTTCCTGTGACACCTTCGTTGAGCGGAGATCTGTCAGGTTTTCTCCCCGTTCACTGCATTTATCAATTAATTAAATCCAGGGCATTTACCAAACACAAAGTCCCGATCAAAGATTGGATCTATAGGTTTGTTCTCATTTCTTCTCAAACTAATACATAATAATAAGAGTATTAGGTATAAAATTTATTATATTTTTTTTGTAAATTTCAGACAAATTCTTACAACTTGCTTTCCAATCCATTCAGTTCTTCCTGCTTTACTGGAAGTGTATACACAGTCAATATTACTCCCAACAAGCAGTACGATTGGTGGTGCTAAGGTGGAGTTGACAAATGAACCTTTGAGCGACGATGAAGTTTTGAGCGCTTTCCAAAGCTTTCAAAATAAGCGTTTGGCTCCACAACTTTTGATTCTGTATTACGTTTTGCTGTACGAAGACAATCGACTGAATAATTGTAGAAACTTGGTCCACAGTTGCAGGAGCATTAAATCATATTCTGGGAAACTGTTTTCACAAATTCCCATAAAGTTTCTACTGCAGGAAGCGCAAAAGAATCAAAATCAGTGTGGAGGTACGCATGCCTATCACTATTTATAACCATGAAATTTCTTGAGTAAATGATTAAATTTGTACTTATTCTATTTCAATTTATATTCTGTTCTAGGACTATTCCCATCTTTGCTAAAACTTTTAACAACCCATTTTCCACAATTATGTATCGCCAATGAATGGTTGGAAGACAACTTGGCCCTCGCAGATGACGAACCAGTCTTTTCTGTTACAAAATGCACTGATATTGATATATCTCCTGACAGTTTTGAACAAGGTACTAATCATTGCCTTCAATCTTGGTAATTCAAAGATTCTTAAGTATATATGTATGTTCTTTGAACGTTATTTACCTTGAAGCTTTTCTGCGAGTTGCTGACGACCCAGAAGATTCAATCCGCCTGTTAGAAATTTGTAAGCAGCTAACACCTCATAAGCTGTGGTCATATTCGAAAGATATTGTTAGTCAAGTTAGAAAAGTGGCCCAGCCATCAGTATCAAGAAAAATACAAGGTACGTGAATATTTCAACATATTACTCAACACTTGACTATGGCAAGTGTTCAAACTAGGTATGAAAATAAAAACTAGGTTCAAACCAGGGAATAAATCTTGCTCGCACTATCCCATAGCTTGCTCGCACCGCTTATGGGCCGGTTCGAGCAAGATTTATTCCCAGGTTCAAACTAGTGAAATGTGAATATTTTAGATTTATTCCGAGAGGTCTGGTACAAATTGAACAATGTGTACCCAAGACATTTGTGGGAGATTACGAGCAATGCCTTATTGACGGACGGTTCCCTACACTTAACCGCAGACGAATTAACTGTTGATCCCCTACAAGTACTACGTTGCGATACCAGGGTCTTCCGTTGTGCTCCAATTTTAGACATTCTCCTTCATATCCTGGCGGCTTCATTAGCTGCGTCTAGATACTTTCTTTGGAAGCATCTACAGGTATAGCAGTAAATCTATAAAAAATGTATGCAACTTTAGAAATACGAAACCTATAACTTTTCATGTCATGACGGATGCAGGAAAACCCTTCTATGGTTGCCCCCGGACCTAATCCACAGTCTGACGGCGAACGAGAAGAGCTGAAAGTTGCATTGGTCGCAGTTCAAGAAAGTGCGGCTGTACAAATTCTTTTAGAAGCCTGCTTACCTAATGAAGGGGATAAAGCTGTAAGTTGTACTGAACACACGGAAGAAATCTTAAACTCAGGAGATATGCTAATCCATAATAAATGTAATCCAAATACAGGAGGGAATTTCGTGTGATCTAACATTGAAAGAGATTCAAAGTTTAATATGTTCCTTCCTTCATCAAATGTTTATTGCTGATCCGACATTAGCCAAATTGGTGCATTTTCAGGTACACATCAAATCGTGCATTATCATCAGTTATGTTTTTTTTAATTGTTTGATTATTATTATATTTTAAAGGGATATCCGTTGGAATTGCTGCCAGTTACTGTTAGAGGTATCCCTTCCATGCACATTTGTTTAGATTTTATTCCAGAACTTTTAAGTCAGCCTGAAATGGAGAAACAGGTATTTTGATTGTTGTACAACATTACATCGTATTGTGTGCTTTATATTAAATGAATGTACATTCTTAGGTGTTTGCTGCACAACTGATATCCTACTTATCCATGCAGTACGCGTTGCCCAAATCATTTAGTATTGCTAGAATTGCAGTGACCACTATGAATGGCATGGCATCAGGTAAGCATTAACCTTGTAGTAAGATAATATTATACTGATGTATAAATTTTATGACACCATAGGTTTGATGTCGGAGGAAAGAGCAGAATTTTTTATCCCTGCACTATCTGCACTTGAAAGGCTGTGTGTCACTTTCCCTCCTCTAGTGGACGATATCGTTGCGCTATTAATGCACCTGGGAAAAATATGCACTGCCCAAAACGCCGTAGAAAGAAACCGTATGAGTAGGATAGTTAGAAACAAACAACTTCTTAAAAAGATTAACGAGACCTATTGCCACGTTGTACAGTATTCAATGAAGGACAGACATGTTATGTAGCTAAATAACTGAACTCCTTGATGCGACAAAGAAACAACGCTTAAAGAATGTATTTTAAATGCTGACCGTAAATATATCGTGTTTATTCATCATTAAAATGTATTGTTAAAAGTCCTCGTTCGAGTTTGTTGCATAAGATAACATATGCATGATGCGCATATATTCACATATTTATTGCGAAATTTGTGTGTCAGTTCCATAATCAAGCACAATACCAGAGTAGGAAATTCTGTCAAGAAAATGACAAATTAAGTAAAATAACTTGACTTTCAATTTGGATTGTGCCGACTTATTATAAATGGCGCAACTTACGTCTGGCTTTGGAATTCGGTGTTAATAACCAATAAATTGATGGCATCTAGTGCTAATGTCCTGGGTTGGTTGATGGGGAGGAGGCCTCCTCGTTGGTAGTGTAAAATTAGACTTGTTCTTTCTGAGGGATCGTGCATGATGTTGCTCGGAACTTCTACCCATTTGGATAGCATTTGTCCTCCGGATATATCCGAGCTGAAATGATTACAAATATATGTTTACATCAATTTTGTCACACTGATTTATCTTTTAAACTGCTTACTTGTCTACAAGAGTGAATCGATCAGAACGTGTTCCATCAGCAGCCTTAAATTGGACCCAGAATGTACCAACTGCACGAGCTTGGGATGAACTAATTGGGACTTGAATTTGTACTGATTGGCGACAATATGGTGTCCCATCTTTGCCATCACCAGTATGAATATAGTATTTTCCAGATCCAGTGAAATTTTTGGAATTATAACCCAAAGGAACGCATCGACCTGGGTCACGACACGACGAGTAGCAGTTACCCCTATTTACATTAAAAGACATGAAAAATATATCCTCAAATAACATGATCAATAATAACCAAATAACCTTTGGAAGGTGTCGTAGTCTGCACATTGATAAGCAATGAACGGGCAACTGCTAGATTTTACAATAGATTCCAGATAGAAATCTGCTCCTCGAACGTGGCTGTCAAAGAAATAATTACAAGTTAGATAATATAGATCATGCATATTATTTAATAAGATTTTTGAACATCAGCCAAGTGTGCGAATGCGATTTATTAGCATATCAATAAGCCATGAGATTCAATTAAGTAAACTAACAAACCTGCAAGCCCAAATTCCAATAGCGCCTTCAAAGTTCTACAAAAGAAGAAGAAACGCCTGTTTAAATTTGATTTTTTCAACAACATTCCATAATATCGATAGCCACCCGAGATGCTTGTACATATTAGAGCGTGGCATTGTAAAGTCGATAAACCGAGAGGTGCGTGCAATTACTGTTATAGCAGTTCATTTACATTTAAAAAATCTGCATATAACTTACCAGAGTGATCAAGTCAATGATGCTTCCAACGATGCTTCCCAGCAAATCCGCACATCCTGGCTGATGTTTCCCTCCTACAATAAAATAGCATACAAACTTATTCGCCTTGGAAAAATATGGGGAACATTTTGAACCAGTTTATTTACCATTGGGGAAGATGTCAACGTGACCGATGGGTCCAACTATTCCCATTCCCAAGTTCAATGCACCGTTTCCATTGGTATGAATAACTTCAACGTGCCTAGCATCCCCAGTGTCCAACCTCACAATTGGATCTGTGTCGCTAAAGTATGGGTCAGAGGGATCGATTGCCGTAATTCTTGGAAGTTGGCCAAGAGTACGATCACCCACGTATCTGAGTAATCAATATATAATAATATAAAAAACCTCTAAACATTATTAATACATACATGCATGCAATTTCTATTTATTACCCTGCAACATGCCCACCAAGATTGTGACCAACAATGTCGACATCTTCAAAATTGAGACCTCCTTTGTCTTGTAAAAAGTATAGGAAACGTGCCGTCTGGGCGCCTACAAGTCTATAATATAATAGGTATAATCATTTATATTATATCATAATATAAGATAATATAATTCACTTTTTTGACAACGGTCTTATTAACATAAGGTTTTGCATGCCCACGTTTTTATTTTACATACCTTGCGTTGGCAGTAGCACTGAGGTAGGGCGCTTTTGCTCCGGGGGCCCAGTCGATGCAAATAATGTTGACATCACCCTGTTAAGATTTTTTGTCGTTTCATATTATTCTCGGACGTGGTTCAAAATTATGAGGTGTGAGTAAATAATGAATATCGTCAGAAAGATACGCATACATACATACATATGTAACAGAACGAATAACTATGCATGAATAATAGCCTATTACATAAACACTTCCATGTCCACTTGAACCCTAATCTTCGAACCCTAGTCATCGGACATTCTTATCAAAATTGCACCACATACTGATACAGTTGACATGAATGACACGACATAGGGGACGTTCGTAAACTTCGTAACGCAAAGAGGGGTGGGTGGGGGGTCAGGGCCCAATGATATCGTGCCTATGTGACACATATTAAAGGGGGTGGGTGGGTGTCCAGAAAACCAAAAATTTGCGTTATGAAGTTTACGAACGTCCCCTTAACCAATAAAGTCGCAAATTTGACATGTTTAATTAACACCACGCGAGAGCTACGAGAAGTCATATCGAAAAGAAATACGTATTAAATACGTATTTGGTTATTTGTGCGCATAAGTTCAACTTACGTTTGTTAAGAATTGGTTCTTAGCTTCCCAGACGTAACTAGATTGATGAGAGTCCGTAAAACCATGAATGATAAAAATGGTTTTTCTTAAAGCAGAAAAGTCAGAATTCTCCAAGAGAACGTCCTATTTAAATAATTTAACAGTTTGAAGTATTTATATGCTAATGCGTAATTTTATGACTAACTTTGTCAACCATGAGGTCATGCCCCATGGATTCGGTGTTCCGAGTGAATAAAATAAATCTAGTCTGAACTTCATATGGAGGCTAAGAGGACAAAGGAATTTAAAACGTGAGTAATGATTTTGGGGTACATACGATTATTACTTGTTTGCATACCTTAGGGAGAGCAGACAGGGGTCGAAGAAGAGAAGTCCATGGAGCGTCGGTGCTGAAGCATCCATATTTATCGTAGCAAACCTACAGACCACAATAAAAATGTATTTTTTTATACGCAAAATTGTGTATCTCGATTGCAACTTTTGCTGCAGTACCTCTCGCTTATCCGCATCGTCAGTGAACGCTACGGAGCCTGTATTAATAATTATAAGTTAGTCACAATTAGTAGTTTCGTACCTTGTTACAAGTAGTAAATAATTTATGTGTAATAATGGGCATACTTACACAAAGCCGTCGCAAGGAGAGCAAATAAAATTTGCTTCATTTTATCAGAATTTTTGCAAGTTGTATGTCGAGAGGATACTCGATATTAACTAGGAACCAATTGCAAATATACTTATGGGTTTTATACTAATTTGTACAAATATATAGGGGACAAAGGTGTGTGTATTGTCACAGATGCAATCGGTCACCCAACACATGTTTCAGTATAAAGGTCGATAATGAAAAATAACTTTATTTTGTTATCTTATCAATATATATTGGTAATTGACTGATTGACAATCGTAAAACACTGTTTGGACCACAAGAGTAATAAGGGAATTTTTGAATGTCAACTAATTTAATATATGTTTGCACGTACCACATAAATACGAAATAACAAGAGATACACATCTATCACTGCATGCGCTGTACTTTGATATTCTACTTGTTATACAAGTCATTAACATATAAAAAAAACAATTTGCTTAATATCATCATACCGTAACTTTAACTTATACAATTTTTACGGAGTCTGCAAATTCTTTTGAAAACATTGAAACACCGAATCCTTGGTTCCCTGAAGACTTGATACATTTTAAGTTAGGTAATAAACCTTGTAGTACTTTCACCAAAGTCAAGTTAACCGGAATTTGATTGTTGCTAATGTCTAACATGTGACAATTAACAAACGATGCCAGTGACGCTGCATTTTTTAGCTTATTTCTTGAACAGTCAATGACTCGATGATAACAAAACCGTTCAGGGTAATATATTGATGTTAATTCTAGTCCACTCAAGTCTACAATCTCCTCATCTACTTTTGCTTTATCGAGTAAAATCCATTCGATAACAAACTTGGACCCTGTAATACACATTATAAAATTTATTG
Organism: Folsomia candida; assembly: GCF_002217175.1. Taxonomy (NCBI): domain Eukaryota; kingdom Metazoa; phylum Arthropoda; class Collembola; order Entomobryomorpha; family Isotomidae; genus Folsomia; species Folsomia candida. The sequence continues at coordinate 8,874,420 of NW_019091193.1, read as the reverse complement.
CGGATTCAGGCAAATTTAATTATTTATGAAACTTTTTAGATTGCTTACTCAAGTCATTGTAATAATTGGTTCTCTTGGGATCAATTTTCTGTAGTTTGTCCAAGTATTCCGTAATCTGTGGCTTAAATTCGACGAAATTTATCATACGCAATAACGTCATTGCAGTGTATATAGGCCCTACACAAAAGTTTCATATCATTTCATACTTTTTCACTAGGAAATGTATACTGATATTTTGTTGAATACATAACCTAGATAATTTCTTACATTTGATTTCCGGTTCAAGTTCGTGTAATTCTTCAACCCACGCCAGTTCTTCGCGTAACAACTTGTCGAATGCAGGTGTCTTTGGCTAAGATTGAGAACAAGATACGAATTATATCATGTTAATAAAAAAAAATTAATAGATAATTTTAAAATCAAAATCACACCTTGGTATCTTCATCAAAATATGAATCAAATTTTCCATGCAGTTTATCTAATTCTATACCCATTGAATCCGAGCTAAATAATTCTTTGATGTATTTGCCTGATACCGAAACTTGAACATCTGAATCCTTAATGGCATCAGCAGGGGTATTTGCTATCCAAAGCTTTGAACGACCTGAATTTAAAGGACTTTTCCAAATGATTCCAGGTATCTCGATACGGATGTCATCCATGGAAGGCATTGGAACAGGAACATTAAAGCAAGCAATTACATGGACTTTTGAAACCTGAAGAACCCTCAACTGTGGAGCATCTGTTGAATCAAGAGAAAAAAATCACTTAATTGATTCAATGAGTTTTTATTGAATTCGAACAGATTAGTCGTAACTTTTTAAACTCACCCTTTTTCAGCTGAGATTTTAATAACCATAAATGGTACAACCATGAAGATTGGTCCTTTGGGTCAGTAAATGCAGCATTTCTAATTAATTCTAATTCCTCTTCCAAGTAATCTTTGGACAAATGTGGCAATATTTTTGACCGCAAATGCCACGATGAGAAGTTTGAAAAGTTTGAAGATATTTTATCTGTTGAAAATTGTAGCTCTTCTTCAAATGTCACCAACGAGCAGTTATCTAGCAGAAATCTTCGGTAATCCCACCCGTGAACTAAAATATGTAATAAGTATCATTGTATAACTGCAGCACAACTTGAATCACATTTTCATAAAATCGCAGTATATTTAAATATTACAATTCCGGTCATCATATGTTAAAAATTTGGAACAATGATTAAGCTCTTCTTCCACTCTTGCAAATTCAGTCTCCTTCATAAGCCAGCAACGATGATACCATGCTCCGTAAGACTTTGGATTGCTTTTTAAACAAAATGCAGAAAACTCCAACTCCTTTGGAACAACGGTATCCATAAAGTCGGATAAGCTAAAATATAATGCTTCTTGTGAATTGACTGAATTAGGTATTGGGTTAAGTATGTATAATATACAGATTAAATCATACTCTGCTTTCTTCAGTTTCTCCAAAGTATCTTTACGAATGTTCCATAAGGTAGAAATATCAGGGTTTGCAGCCAAAACTTGGCCAGTAATTGAAAGCATTTGAGAATCCAATTCTCCTTTAGACCTCTAAATACAAAGGAATTTAAGAAAACATTTTACACTCATCATACGTACATATAACAGTAAATTTAGCTGATACTCATGCACTTACCTTTTCAATTATCTTTTTCATAGCAAACTGATAAGCAGCCACTTTCGCCTCGCGTTCCTTTTGTTTCTTGGCCTCTTCCTCTGGGGATAGTTCCACCCTTTGTCGGCCGTGCTATGTGGTGCAATCATACCATTATCATTATAATTTATAATTAGTCATGCAAATTATATGTCTTACGTGTCATTTCACAAGTCACTTACCATTTTTGATGAGTTGTTGTCAAAGATTTCTTGAATACGTTGAACGTATAAGTTATTTGTCCGGATCGACTGGAAAATTGCAAACAGTTTCCTATTTTCCGTAAAAAACAAAACAAATAAAAACCAAAGTGCGAATGATGCTGCAAATAATAAAAACAGCTGCCAGTTGTGCCAATCTCAATACGCCTCACACGCACTCGTCAGCTGCGATTCCAGATTTTCGACACAATTCAAGCACAACATATAGTGACATAACTATCATTAAATATTAAGTTAATAATATTAACTAAAATTGTTACCACGTGCGTGGTGTGGTGGGTGCAGACCAATTTTGCAATTGTCATTAACTGTGAGTGATTTTTGTAAGTAATATTTAACTCCTATTTTGAATTTTGAAGTTATCTTATTAGAATTATATCTCATTGTATTTAGCTAATCGTATCGTAAGCTGTCACTATGTTGGCTGAAGATGATGATTGCGACTTCATCAATGTCCCTGCCGAAACCCCTCTTAGCCCTGAAGAAGCTATCATACGCAGGCACCGAAAAGAGAAACGAGATTTACAAGGTAAACTTTTATTGTTATTTATCAACTAATTTACACTGGATAGTGAGTCGTTGATGAAATGAAAAAATAAAATTTAGCTTGATTTGGTTTTAGGGACAATTCAAAGCATGAAGAAAAATGTGAACCAAAAAGATAAAAAGAAGAAAAAGGAATTGGCTGAAGAGATTGTTAAATTGGAAGCTGAACTGGATGCCAGGCATAAAGCTGAGTTGACTGCCTTTCTTCCAGGAAAATTGGACCTCCCAACATCTAAGATTCCAGAAACCGTGGTAGAAGAGACTATTCACGACACGTCGTCTTGTACAAAGAATGAGCAGGACGGAAAAATGTCGCGAGCTAGGAGACGACGTGAAAAGAAAGAGGTTGACGAGAAAGAAAAGAAAAAAAGGATAGATGCCGAATCCTTCGTGCTCTTGGAAAATTCTCAGATGAAGGCAGAGGACGATGCCTTTGTAAAAATTATGAATGATCTCAACTTGAACATTGTTGATGTTGACCCCGACGGAAACTGGTATGTGCATGCTTGCTACTTATTTGTTAGTTGATTTGGTGCTAGCGGATCGTGTATGATAATTATTATATATTTATTCTTTTTGATTTAGCTTATATAATGCGGTGAAGGAACAACTACAGCGATTTGGGGACAGCATGGAAGCGCAAGAACTTAGGAGTTTGACAGCAAAGTATTTAATAGATCATAAAGATGAATTTATCATGTTCATGGAGGAAGAATACACTTCAGACGAGGGTTTTCTTGTTTACTGTGATAAACTGGAAAATACTCCTGCGTGGGGTGGACAGTTGGAGGTATGTGCATAATTTATGCCATGCAAAGTTATTCAAACCCAGTACGGTATTGTGATAATCTTCACCCTTAATATGTACATTATAGGTCCGCATATTGTCCCTAATTTTGGAGCGTCCTATTAAAGTCCTTCAGGCTGAAGGAGTTCCAGTCACTTTCGGGGAAAATTTCTCCAAAAAAGAATTGACCTTGACGTATCATCGGCATCGATACCAATTGGGAGAACATTACAATTCCACAAAACCTGTCGTCAAATAGTATACAATTAATTAATGGTCTGGTCTCTGGTCCTCGTGAATTACTCGGATTGATTAACGGAATTTTTCAGTTATCGTCGTAAGTCATCTTGCTTCTATTATTTGTACAGTGGCAGCAACATTTTATTTCACAGTTCGCGATGTAAGAATTAAAAATAAACTAAATGCAAATTGAGCTAAACATCACCAACTGACTAATATGACGTGCTTTAAACTATTAAAATTTGTTATTTGTATATATGTATGTACATTCGAGAAGAGCATGATACTTGAAGACTATGTACATTGTCTAAAGGAAATGGGTCCACATTATAATTTTACATCTCATATATTACATATAGAACTAAAATCACGTAATTTTTTTGTTATTTTTGTTCTTGAAGCTAACTAATTTATTTAGGTGGGCTGGACTCTCTAGTTTGGTCATCAATTGCTTGCAGGTAGCTAATTCCCGTTTTTGCTAATAAGATCGAAGATCCAAGTGCTAAGCCAACTCTAGCAACTTGTACTGTTGTATCCTTATTGGTCGTGGCTACAAATTTTGAAGCATTTGTCATTTTATATGCATACCCTACATGTAAAAATCCGCAGTTTATTATATTTACCTGCACGAATCATTGCCCAAATTAGTAAAGAGCCCAAATTAAACATTCCAGCGGCGAAAACACTGTTCACAATAAGTGAGAAAGTATATTAACATGCATATTCGAATTGTTCAAAATCTACATTTTATGTATATAAAACTTATTAATTACCTAAATCCAACCTTTTGTTTCCCTAAGCTCTTGAGATGTTTTCTGTCGTAAATGTAAAGACAAGCCCCAGCAAGGCTACCGGTTAAGAGTACGTTTGTAGGGTCTGCAGGAGAAATCCTGCAATGTAATACGCCAAAATTAGTGTCATTTATAGTGGCAAAGATATTATCCTATTCAAAACCTTTGAAAACGACCCACCTCTTGAATAAGCTGGGCTTAACGATGTGGACGCTGAGTAGGCTGTAGGCCAGGGACCCACCGAGGGGCAGATAAAAGTGAAGCAGATTTTGTCTCGTAAGGGGTCTGAAGGTGATAAAGGGATGCCAGTGAGCACATTCTTCGGCCTGCTCATCCAACCCAGAGTCTGAGGAGGAAGACATTATTATTTTCAAATTCGAAAAAATTCCGTGTTCCTATTCCTTGTGCTGAATATTATGTAAGTTTTATGCAGATTTCCAAAAGAGTTGGAAATATACACCAACTGCTACAAGATCAAAAATTAAAAGTTAAATGAAATATTTAGTACGAGAGTCTCGAGAGAGGATTTTACTGCCGGAGAAAGTAGAAAGTATGTAAGTACATGCAACTATGCAACCTTTCATTTCTTATTCGCAGGTGATTTCTCCTCTCCAGATCCAGTCTCACGCTTTATGCTACAGAATACCCTTTCGGAAATACTGCTACTTGTCTCAAATTCTTCGTTCTCACGCAATCTTCATAACGAATAGCATCAGTTCAATTTCAACCTACTCAAGCTATTTTGGTGGATTTTGGTGTATCTCCCAATTCAGGTGTTTACTTTAGCGGGACAATCTCGTAGAATCGGGTTTATTCGGTGAGTTGGAAAATTTGACTTGGAAAACGAAAATGTCACTGCATGTATAAGTATGATATTTTCAGACGATGGCTTCGGCCCCGTTATCAGAGGAGGACAGGTATGTTGGATTGTTGGAGATAGGAAACCCTTCCGAGGTGAAAGATGAATACTGGATCTGGGCAGTTAATCGAACCAACATGAATAATCGAAGACCGGATCGCGAACAAGAAAATACAAAATGTGGAAAATGGCTCATTTTCGACAACATGGACACAATTGACGAGACTTGGGAAAAGGTCAAGAAAGCAGTTACAACAGGTGAACTGGGATTCTTGGCTAAAGTATCCACCATGAAGGATAAGCAAGGTACATATAAATAAAAGAACATTTTCATACAACTCATATCAAGACAATATATCAAGCTATGTATTCATTGTTAAACTGAAAAATAATTGACATAGAACGTGGAAATATTTCACAAGCTGTGATTTGCGTCTACACGTATGACTGGACTGATGAGACAGATGTCTCGAGAGTTCGTGAAGCACTTCGTTCCATTGGTTTTGTCAAAAAATTGCCATACAAATCAGATGAGGATACGCTGGCAGGAAATTATGCAGGCAAAGGAAAGAGAGTGAGCAAATATTATTACTGATGATAAGATTTCATGCAAGTAAGAATTTTCATAAATGTATTTCTCAGTATTTCAAATTAAGTATGTGTATTTCAACTTCAACAATTTGTATAACAATGGAATAAATACCGTACGAAAATGTTCGGATTGAAAATCAACCAGTGGTGTTAATTCAAATACAAACTATTTGCATATCAGTGAGTAGAGCATATATATTACTAAACCGTATTATTACTATACCAATTCACATTATACTGTCAATTGTGTGTTTTAGGATTTGGTAGATGATGGCGCAGTTCCATCGCCAGAGTTTTGCTTGTTTAGAGGATTGTTATCATCAGGACATTGAGGACGCATTGCAGGGAATAATAACACTTCCTAAATTTCAAAAAAGAACTAAATCACGTGAACCAAAATTTTGGTAATCAATAACCTTTGGAGAATGTATCACCTTAATATTATGCGAATCAGTGAGTAGCATGGCCAATCGGTCAATTCCCATGCCCCATCCACCGGTTGGAGGAAGTCCGTATTCCAAAGCAGTACAAAAGTTTTCATCAACCATTTGTGCTTCGTCGTCACCTGCGGCTTTGTCCTATTCACATATTCATATTTTAATTAATTTGAAAGAGCTTAATGAGAAATTTGTGTTTTTCCAAGGCCTTACTCTCGCTTGTTGTTCAAATCTACTGCGTTGGATAACAGGGTCGTTTAATTCGGTATATGCGTTACAGACCTAAGGAAGTGAGATTTATGTATTTCATATACAAGTTAATATAAGGAATCAGTTTCGCAGCTATTGACTGGGAACTGGTTAAGGGTGATGGATTTGATTTGAATTTCAGCCCGCTCGCAATGTTAATCAAATGGGCACGTGTTTTTGGCGGGCAGAAATTCCATCACCCTTAACCAGTTCCCAGTCAATACTTACCTCTCGCTTGTATACAAACAATTCAAATCTTTCCGTTAAACCCTTTTCTGACCGATGGTACTTGGCCAGTGGGCTCATGATTTGTGGATGATCAATTATAAATGTAGGACTGATACACTGTTCTTCAAGAAAGTGTCCCACTAGCCTATCCAACATTCTGGAAGCCGTCTTGGGTGGAGGACATTCAACACCATGCTTTTCACAAAGTTCATTGAGCTGTTTGAGGGATTCCGGTGATCCCAAATTTTCGTACGAACCTATGTCATATTGATTTCACTTACAATTGCCAATCTTCACCTATATAAATTACGTTAAAATGTTACTCACTACTACCTACCTAAAGATGAACCAGTAGCTTTCTCCAAATCAGGAAGCATACGAAATCTTCTAAATGGTGGCGTGAAATCAATTTCAACCTCCTGTCCTTCTTCTGGATGAATTGTAATTTTATAGCCTCCGTAAATTGACTTTATAAGACCTGTATGGTTAAATTTGAAATACAGGCTTAATGGTGAATCGTGTTTAATGTATGTATCAAACAAATTAATTTACCGGAGAGCAAAGACTCTGTTATTTCCATTACATCGTTGTAGTCAGCTAGAGTACAACACACATTCTTTATTGACAGTCAAGTCCAGCCATTCACGTAGATAATGCAATCTTAAATGTACTTATTACATACTTACCGTAAGCCATATAAAATTCGCACATTGTAAACTCTGGATTATGTGTCAAATCAATGCCTTCATTCCTAAAGTTGCGACCAATTTCATAAACCCTATCGAATCCACCAACTACCAACATCTGCAACAAAAAATACAATAATATTAAGAGTCTATATATGGCACGTATCTTTCGTACCATAGAAAAAACGTAGTTAAAAAAACTACCTTAAGGTACAATTCTGGTGCTACTCGCATATACAAATCTATATCTAGTTCATTGTGGTGAGTTATGAAAGGTTTCGCTGTTGCCCCACCGGCAACCATATTCATCATCGGCGTCTCCACTTCCAGAAAGCCCATATTATCAAAAAATTTGCGCACGTATGCTGAAATATTGCAAAACAGTGGTACGTAAGACACCTTATCACTCACTAATAATACAAACCCAATAAAAACTTACAAATAATTTGGGAACGGATAATAAACTTGTTCCTGATCTCCTGGTTAATTATCAGATCTAAGTAGCGCTTACGATATCGAGTCTCTTGATCTTTCACCCCGTAATGCAAATGAGGAAGCATATGAAGGCATGGAGTAAGAATTTTAAAATCTGTAGGAATCAAAGACAATTCTCCCTGGAAAAATTAAAGTAGATCGAAAATTACAACTATAACAAGTACACACAGCAATTTAGGTGCATTTCGATATGAGGACTACTGTTACCTTCTTGGTTTTGGCAGGATGTCCAGTAAAACCAACAATGTCACCTCGCTTAATTTTATCCATGGCTTCTTCAAATTGCTCGGTATTATTGAAATACTTTGCATTCGCCATAATTTGCATTTTAACTCCTTCTCCTCGAACGTCAAAGAATCTCAGCTTTGCTCCAGATTCTCGAATCGCATGAATCCGACCAGCTAGAGAAAGTGTAACGTCCTCCAAAATGTCACCCTCTTTTAAATGGTTGTATTTGTTAATGAACTCGGTGAGAGACGTGGAAACATGAAACTTGTGAGGATATGGATTTATTCCTCCATCTTTTAGTTGTTGCAAGGTTTGAAGTCGCAGTTTATAATACTCCTGCACATGAAAAGAGAAATATGACAACATAAAATTAACATTATTATTAGTAAGTATTGTAACACCATCCTAGAAATGCCTAGAATATTATGCATATTTCATTCGATTCAATTTGGGTGAAAAAATTGTCGCAACATGTGTGTCTGAATTGCATGACAAGAAATTCAGGGCATAAAATGTGGCCGGTTTATTTGCGAGACCTTTAGCACCAAGACGGCATTATGATAACATTTCGGTGACTCTGGCTCGCAGTAAGAATTTGAGTTCATAACATGCTTACATTTGGTGATATTTCCTCTTCATTTTCCTTTGGTTTATTTGCAACGGGTTTCTTATCATTCGCAGCATCCTCGGCTAATTTCTGCTTTTCTTTCTCGGCCTTTTCCCTGGCCTTCTGTTCGCCCTTTTGTCTTCGCTTCAACTCACTGCAATCAGAAACCACATTATATTTAAGTAAATTTAACTCGTCTGGATAGTTGCATACGGTAATGTTTCAACAAAGACAAGCAGATCTCGACTATAGCATTAATATAAATTATGAATAAATTCGACATATAGATGGACTAGGCTCCTTACCTCAGATTTTGAGGTGTGCAAGAAAGGTTTCGAATTCTTGTAAAATTCCAAAAGGATTGATGCACTTTAGAAAAATCTGAGCCTAGTCCAGCCTTGGCAGCACCTCCATAAAGTGCTTTCGCCAAGCTGGCTAACATATTCCGCAGTTCTAATTATTTATGTCATCACAATTTAATTGTCCTGCTTCTACCGTCTTAGATCTTTGTAAAATCGAACCTTGCAACAGCTCATAAAGTGAGATAAGCTAAATTCTCCATTTTCCTTTATTTATTTGTACTGTGTCATGTGTTCTCTGCTTTGTCACTTTGTCGATAAGGAATGACTTACTTTTTAGATTCCTTTACGCCAGCTGTGTCCGCCATAATTCTACGTCAACTTTCACTTGATAAACTAAATATTCAAATTGGTTAGACCAATTACTTCGCCAACTGACCATATGCTCACACTGCCAACTGTTCCAGTCAGTAATGTTTAGTAATTGTCAATTAGCTAACTGATGACGGGCAAGAACACACGAATTCCGGAAGTCGCGTGTGCAATGAGAATGTGTGCCGTGAATTTGAGTGAGGAACGAGTTTACCCTCCAAATCTGCCTGTGGGCCAGATGGGGCTGGATGTGTGAAGCAACAAACGGAAACCTTGCGTCATTTTATTTGCAAAATCGCTTCCTTCGTGTTACTATTGTTTGTGATGACTGTTTCGAATTAATTAATTCACCTAACGTTATTGTTGATACGGCTGACTCAATTTTGAGAAATATGAGGTCAGATGAGACAGAGTTGTTGTAAAGGCACAGCAGGCGGTGGGAAAGATGAGACGGGGAAATTGAGAATGTCTCAAAGTGGTGAAAGTGGCAGTCGTTTACATTTGTAACAGAATTTTTGTTAATGAGTAATATGCAATATCTATATTATGCGTGCCCTACCTATAATTATGTTAAGGTTAAAATAAATGGAGGTATATAAATATAAGATTAATTCAACTGTCAAAAGACAAGAATATGGCATAATCGATACTAGAATATTGACTAAACTCTCATGATCAGCTTTTTACATAGTTCTTGACAAATACATACAATGTATTTAAAATTCAACAATCTGGCATCTCGACCATGAGTATACCGTTTTGATGCTAAAAGCTTCAAATTCTAAGAACTTGTAGCATTTGTAACTAAGGAGTAAATTTTGGCTATCCGAAGTGCATACTACTAATAAAGGTTTGGCATGTGTCTGAAAATTTAGATTTCATAATAAGTCTTCGGTCGCATTAAATTCAGTACGCTAAATAAATTCACATCCCTCAAAATGGATTTGAGATTCAATATTAAAGACTTGGCGAAAATGTTTGACGAGGTGGACCCTGAACGTCAAAAAAATCAAGACGCTAATAGTGACAGTGATTCTGAAGAGCCCAAGTCCAAGTTGGGCAATAAAGGTTTTGATTAAATAGTTTTCTAAACAAATTAATTTAAAATCTAATTTAAAGTTAGATAATGATGCCTTGTGCAGGTCCGGGTGACATTGCAACCTCAAAACTGTCAAAATCTGATGCTAATGCTAGCACATCTGCAAAAGTGATTCCTAAAACCATGAAAAATCTCAAAGAGATTTGGGACTCCAACTCATTGAAAACTGCAGTAAATTGCATCACTGAAGACAACGAAGACTTTGGCATTGACAATATTTCCATACAAAATGATCCTCGCAAGACACCCAATTATGAAACACACTATCGTCAATCTGTTACTACAGAAGATGTCTTTCTTCATGTAATTTATCTCAAAATATAAATACGCAATTTTTTTTGCCTGTCAAATAAATAAAATTGCCTGCAAAATTAAAATTATTTTTATTTAGATGGGACACAAAACACCAGGGACTGCGAGTTGCGAAAACTTGGTGGTAGAAGTTCACCTTCCAGGAGATAATATTCAACAGATTCAATTAAGCTTAAAGAAACAAGCGATTGACTTACGGTCACCGATTCACTTTTTGTATCTCAATCTCCCTCATCGAATTGACCCACGGGTTAGCAGTACTGCTTTTTTATCCATATAACACAAATCTTCAGCCCCCAATTATTTATTTGGCTTGATTTCATAATGTTTTGTGTGCTTGGTCTTTCTGACACACAATTCTACAATTGTGCATTGTAGAATTTCATCCAAATTAGCATTTTTTATTTAGTATCATCATAACTTATCACGTAATATAGAAATGTGTCATGTTTCACACGTCGTCCAAATGTCTGGCTTAAACTCTTTAAAGTGGACTTGATTATTTATGACGTTACTGCAAATAATAATTCTCCATCATCAAGCCAAATGCCAATTACAAATTTTTATTGTAATTTCAAATGAGCGAGGGCATATGTCGTAATCACTAATAATGTATGATTTCATTTGCAGGCTGGAAATGCAAAGTGGGACAATGAGAAAGAGAAACTCGTCATTACTCTCCATCTCGTTCGAGAATTCGACGAATATAATTTTTAGTGCAATCAGTGCTCCTTTATTGTTGTAGCGAAACGTAGCATATTATTCTGTAGGTTGGTTGGTTTAACAGTCAATAAATACACAAATTTTCAAAATAAATATAACAAATCTTTTGCTTATAAATAAAAATAATGGAATAAATTTACTATGACGGGTTATGTAAAACGGGTAAAGTTACATGCGTGAATTTCTTCTTTATGTCAAGCCAAAACTCCAAAGGGGCTGCACAAACGTCACTTGTTGAATCGTATAATGGGCTGGGCTAGCACCAATGTGACCTCCGAATCCCTGCAATTTAAGCTTCGAAAAATCTGATGTGACGTGCTAATTACACACATGAAAATAGAATTTTGTATCTTGATTGGCACGTTGTAGCATCTAATTTGATTATCTAACAAGAGACTAACTAATCACGATACAAAAGACGTTTCAGCTGAATTTAAGAACAAGAACTGTTGACACAGCTCGACAGACATTCATATCTTATCCCGTACCAAAAGGGTGAGTCCCAGAAACCAGATTTGACGAGACCTTGTCATTGAGACTGCAGGTTCAGCGTATTTTAGGAATTTGACTTCAATTGATTGAGCTATGTGCATCGTGTTTTGAACAAGCAGACATGATGGCGATTCTATGTACATATTTATTTACATATAAGCCCTGTCTCACATGAATTGTCAGACCAAAACGTTAAATTCAGGTGATCAACTAATAAGCCATTCATCCTTTGATCCTCATATACATATGGTCACCAAAAACTACACTTGACCAACCGTGACATTATTGACACCAAATGCACCAGTTTTACTTACAGCCAAAAATGGTAAATTAATTATGGGCAATATTGTTCGTGCTAATCAAGCAGCGAGTATCTTCCCACGAAATCTTCTTGCACTCTGAAGAGTGCAGTCTGTGAATTAGCGCTGCATCAATTACATTTTCATGATCATTGATTACAATGAGGACGTCATGTCCCTATATATTTTTATACTATGCTTTAAATGTCGGCTCAGTATGGTCTAATGGGATGGGATGGGACACACAGTGGGTTGGATATTTGGCAGGAAGCCTCGTGATTCATTAAAAAATCATCTTTCTAAGAAGAGGAAAACTTGGTTTCGTAGGTATGTATATGTGAATATTGGATATATGTATTTACATATGTGTATGTAAAAGTGTGCAATATTATAATCGACACCAACCACGACCACTGCAAAACACCGTGTTCCGCATAAATTGTACGCAGAGACATGCAGTCTGCCTTTTTAGGCAGGGACATTATCACTCGCAGAAGCATTCATCATTCAGGACAAGATGACATTTAGCAAGGGTATTAAGACCAATTTGTGGTCAAACATGAGTGTAAATGTCGTCAACAGAACAAATTATATATACACATTCATACAAACACAGTTTTGTGCAACAGAACAGATGCACCACATAATTATGGCAGATTTGCATCGAAGGTCGAAAACTGTTGGAAAATATTTAGACAACCCATTTCGGATTGACTTGGTCTCTGTTAAACTATCGCAAAGCGATGTGAGAAATGATTCGTTGCACAGTGCAGACGATTTTCAGATAAATGCTAAATTGATTAGTTGAAATCAATACGAGGCGAGTAAAGTTTCAATGAACATTTGTACACTCAAGGATTGTTTTTCATTAAATTTTTCATTAAATTCATCATTAATTTTATCAAATATTTAGAACTTATAATAAGTACCATCGGATTCCACCACATCTCATTCGCCACTTTGGGTAAAGGAAATGCCACATCTCCCTTGGGCCTTCGGATAACTGAAAGAATATGGTTCCCTAAAGTAAAATTAGCTAAATGACAAGCTTCTTCGTGCCAAAAACATAAATATGGTTTCACCAAAACTATGCGTATGATGGGACGGTTATTTTTTATCGGGTTGCAATAAATTTGGCCTACTTTTGGTATTGATACATTATCTCATTTCACGAGGGAGTGAATCATATTACAAAAAATGTCTTTATTGGTGTACATTTCAATTTAATGCGTGAATATATGCATAAATTACGCATACGTAAATTCGGACGAATGAACCAAATGGATCACTGAAACCTCAAAATGTCATAAAATCAGCCCAGTTGTGGAGGCAATTGTCCTGACATAAAAATAACAAGTCCACAGTTGTACGCGCATATTTATGCACTATGGTTCCGAACATTCTGTCTGGTTGAAAGTAAAACTTCTCTCTGGAATGCGTTCAGAAATGCATACCAATAATAACAGATAAATTATTGGGACGTTCATATGTGCATACGTGCATATATCTGGGCATCACTTTCCCAACCGAAGCCCATTAATATTGAGCCATCGTCAAATGCAGTTGTTGAGGTGCTCCATTTCACGGATTGGAACTAAAAATAATATTTTCGCTGAACATGAGAATTATAAATACAATACAAGTCAAGCAGGTAATATGTAGTGCATATTTGCATATTTATTATGTGCATATATACTGTCAATCAATTGAGAGTAGGCGTATGTACTTTTTTTAGTATGTAGAACAAGAGCTGCAGTTGGGATGAAGTTTTGTTTATATTTGGAGGAAGTAGATGAATGGAAATATAGTGAACTTGTTTATTTGCTTTTGTCTTGCGAAATTTTTGAAACTTTGCGATGATCTCAATGTGTCCCAACTCAGTATGAAAGTGAAAAGAATTGGTTCAACAAAAAACATACTCGAGACCAATGACCAAACTCGTGCATACCATTCGTTAATACAAAATCTCTAGTGTATTGGCACCATTAATTGTTTAGCCAAAATATCTCCGAGAAACGCCATTTCTACGGGAATTGCACCTTTTGCCACGCAAATGTTAATGTGACCTTTGCTGGTACAATCTGATTAGAGACTTGCTTCATATCTTTTATATCAAAATAAAAACAATGGAATCCTGAACTTCTATACCGCCAGTTTGCCATAATCATGACCATAATCTGGTAGTACCATGCTCATGGATATTCAATTCCCAAGTAAATATATAGCAACCTCATCCGTGCATCGTCATTCACAATATTTGCTTCTTGTACATAATCGAACTTGGAATAGTAAATCACTTCGATCTAACATTTCGATGTTGCTGCAAGAATTGCATTGGTTGCATCTTGATTGGATACTAACCATCTTGATATCCAACGCTCCGATCTATGCAGACTTGATCTGAAACAACTTGTTAACTAGATAGCACACTCTCAGCTTAATATAAAATGTTTATTAAATCAATATCGTCCCTTGTAAACACACGCAAAATATTTACTTTCAAAGTCTATTTCTTCTGCCTTGCAAAAGACTTGACAACATATTACGAGCAAAGTGAGGAAGATCGAGACCACTTTCCTTCATCCATCCAACTAACACGGATCTCATCTCATGCACCATCCAAGCTCACATCGCCTCAAGTTCTTTCGTCGTCGTCGTCGGAAGTGATCCATAAATCTGCAAAGTTCGTGACATTTTAAAACAAGCTTACACAAAACAATTTTAATGTGATTTACGAAAATAAAAAAACAAGATTTTCATAGAAAACTGAAACTGACACGTGTTTCCTTTGAGTTTTTTTAAACAAATTGTAAACAAATTTGCCAAATTGATGCAAAAAACACTTAATTGTTCAACTAATTGAAACTCTCGACAATGAAGGTGTTCAACAGTGGAGGTAGAATCCTTGTCATCGCCAGCATTTGGACATTCCTTATTACACTTTTCTCAACCGAAAGTCATGGCTGGCGACACGATAGACGTAAGTTAATTGACGTTGGCGTTTTTTTCTCGGTGAACCCGCTTATTGAATGCTTTTCTCTCTGCTAGTATTTGTAACCAATTTATTTTATTAGTATGTCTGTGTTTATGAATTCTAAGCAATTATTTGCAAATGATGTCTCGTGTCGACCTTTTTGAGACATTGTCGTACTTATGTATGTACGCATTTCAAATAATTTGGACAATGGCAGACTTATCTCTAATTTTACCAAATAGTTATGCAAAATAATTAGGTTACAGACAAAATAAATTATGGATGCAGCAAGTACTGCGCGTGCTGTATGCACCCAAAACACTTATTATTAGATAAGTAGATGCACTCCAACATTATACCGAGTTGGTTTCCTTTGCTCTTTATCTCAATTTGCATTTTCTAAAAGTGAAAAAATTGAGGTGTAAAAATGGTTTGAATGTATTTACAATAATAACAAGGCTTGGTTTATTCATTTTAATATCGGCAACTAATCTCATGACTTTGGTCGCAATGTAGAAATAATGCAACGTGATGTGAGTCATCCATGTGTATGCATGCATTCACAGTGTCTGCCATATGCAGTGTTATCACGCTATCTTGCTAAAAATGTCAGTTTGTACCCTATGGACCAAAGTGATAATTACTTGCACTAATTTTTATCATAATTAAAGTTTTGACTTTGCAGTTGACCTATTTGATCTTAAGTTGATAACGATGTGAGCAACTGCATAAAACTCGTGGGCAGTGGCTTTTTAACAGTTTTTTCTTCAATTAATGATGCCTCTGTGTATGCGTTATGTTAAACAACACTTGATTCTTTTTATATCTATCTCACCGCTACGCTGTTTACTAAAGCACTGACATGAACCTTACGATTGTCAACTAATTAATCAATTACTTAATTATAATTATGTTTCAAATAAATTAAATTATGCAGTAATACAGATTGTAATAGACGAAATCACTTAAATCATCATCTTTGATTTGAATTTAATCATTAATGTGTACATACATATTTCACTCAATGTAATAAAACTGCAATGTGTCATTTTGCTAATGGAGTCGATAGTGTGGCACAAAGTCGTAAATTCGCCCACTTACGCACATCCGATTCCAATTCCATAAACATTCCTCCAACATTTAACCTCTCCACTCAGCAACGCTGTAATTTATGGATAGTTAAAATCACCCTGGCATGAAGCGTTAAAATTAAACCATTAAAGTATTTAAAAACTGCTACCAACCAACAACTTATGTCTAAAAACAGTTTCGGCTGAATGGCTTCTAAGCAAAATTGTACAAGGCAGACGACGCTTCACTAAAAAACATCGACCTCGGCATAGAATATAATAAAGTGCTTTAAACTTGTATGTATCAAACCACTTGTGAAACGTTAATCAATGTTTTATGGGTTCGATTATCGTTTAAAACAAACATGTTGGGATAGAACTAATTGAAACAATTGGGCTACCTGGATTATTAACACAGAAGACTTCCTGGTTCAGATTGAATATGATTACATATGTTCCAGGAGATTGTGAATAATTAGTACTTTGATTGCCATTCATGCGCACATTAATATGTACAAATTCACATGTGCATATCAATTTACCAAGTACGAATTTAACTGATGTATATTATGCATTAAAATTGCATGCGTCGTCAATTTTTTCGACCGTAATTTGCTAATATTTAAATCAAAACGATACGTTTCGCATAAATGATGAGAGTTAATTAAGCTGGTTCATTAATATTTTCTGGCTTTTTTAGGTCCCCGAGTGTATGGGAACCGTATGCCCAAAAGTATGCTGCTCACAAATTCTCACAAGGTGCAAGAGAAAATCGTCAGTGCTCACAACTTGTTCAGATCCAATGTGAGACCAAAAGCATCAAACATGTTGGAAATGGTAATAAGAAGTATGATTTCGTATTCTTGAAAATATTTAGAATCGGCACTGTTTTTACCATAAATTCACTTATCCATTGTCTGCTTACAAAAATCGACGAATCCCACCATGCACTGTCAATTTGCATACTACTGACCATTAATGCAACTTCCCCGACATAGCCGAATGATTATAAACTTTTCGATTTATTGCCAATGTCCAAATATGAAAAGGGGACCTAATTGTTCAAGACAGGTAGTGACAACCATGAAATTGGATGAGGATTTTATGATCACTATTGTTATTTAGTTTGTCAAACAAGATTGGTTGGATAAGTTGCACAAGAAAATGATGTCTGACTACTTGTCTCTCTGGGCTTGTCTGTCACAAGCAATTATCGTTTATAGTTTGCAACGAACAAATTATTCGACTCCCGATCATGTAGTGATGTGGATACATTGTGATGTAAATATTTAGTTGTCTGTGACATTTTTCACTATTTTTATTACAGACGTGGCACTCTGGGGCAGCAAAAACGGTACGAGTATAAATTATTCCAAAATAATTATTGTATTGCATTTTTAGTTAAATTACTTTTAAAGGCACAAAAATGGGCAGAACAATGTGAACTCTTGACACATGATAATGCTACTGACCGATGGACTGAATTTTATGGGCCTTGTGGTCAAAATATTTTCGTGTCAACGCACAAAGTCCCTTGGTAAGCTGTAGTAAAACATTAAATATGCTTATGCTATTGCCTTCATAGTTAATGTTTTTGTCATAATTTGAAAGTATAATCGAAATTTATAGGTTCTTCGCTATCAAAACGTGGTATCTAGAACACCGTAATTTCACCTATGGCTCCCCCAAAAACGAACTTGGCGTCATAGGCCATTTTACACGTAATTCCGTTTTCATTTGAATTAAAAATTTTTATTGTGTACTTTTCTCAAAAACAAAAGCAAAGTTAGTAAGTTTGACTTTCAGAGCTGGTTTGGGCTACCTCGCATAAAGTAGGATGTGGATTTTCACAATGTAAAACATCAAAAGGAAAAACTTTTTACAACTATATTTGTAATTACTGCCCCGTGTAAGTCAGCAACGCAGCCAATCTAAAAGTCAATGACTATAAATAGTTGTAGATACAGAGTATGCATATGAGAAGACTTTCTCCAACATTTAAAATGCTTTTGTATTTTGCCAGTGGAAACTATATGGAGCTTCTTGGACAACCTTATAAACGCGGAACACCTTGTACCGATTGTCCCGAGAGTTGTAGCAAGGAGACAAAATTATGTACGCTAGGAACATTTATTTATTTTATTGAAATACTGGAAGTTTAGATAATGTGAATTATTATTTTTTGCATGCAATTTAGGTACAAATTCATGTCCATTTGCGGATTTGTGGGTCAATTGTGCGGACTTGGATGCAGGATGGCACGACTGGCTGTGCAAGGATAAAAGCAAGGAAGGAGTCCGCAGAAAAAAACACTGCCGAGCAACTTGTCATTGTAAAAATAAAATTGTAATGCTATTTCCCTCAAATCAAATCTCAACCATGCCAAATAATCGTTAAGATTAGTTAAAAATAATAGTTGCATATTTATGTATATGCACTTTCCAACGTTGCTGGCTCTTGTCTAAAGTTGTTTTTAGTAAAATAATTTTCAGACAATATTAAACTCAGGCCTTGTCAACTTTTCCATAATCAGCAAAAATTGTTATTACTTAATTTGAGGGTGTAACAATAATTGCTTTGCCATATTGATACTTATCGAATAATTAATGTAACCTACTTAAGTATAAATATATGTTTAGAGAGGATATTAAAAGAGAAAAAAACTGCCAAAAACTCAAAACTGAGGCAAAATTATGCAATAAATATATTATACCAAATATTCATGACGTGTGTAAAGGATGGATCAAGATGTTAAGGGAATACTTAACAGTCTTAATAAATAAAGTGCGTAATAAATTGTTTAACAATCGCGCAGGCTTCTTGACGAGAGACCTAATAAATTAGTGTAAATTTCTTGCATTATTATTTCGTATTTTAGGTAATGAAATTAGAAGCAGGACCGCACAAGGCATGGTCACTTGTGCGCTAAACCAAAACCCAAAGTCTGTGACCATGAACCATGAATGATGTGTGGCGTTGATCACCTTAACCCAACAGAAAAATTATGGTTTAGAAATTAACTTTTTAGCAGTGTTATCATATCGCTTCGTGAAACAGTTGCGGCGACTCATAGTGCTATGACTCACTATATTACTTGTACATGTACATATACTATTAAGTCTAGGTTTAAGCATTCGTATACAGAAGTACGCATATTATATCCATGTAATGTACATAGTAGGCAACGGTATACTAGATCTCACAGGGTTATGATTTCATGACCGTTTCAATTTCCGTATGATGATTGCAAAAACCAAAAGTAAACAACAGTTGTAATTGCAACGGTTATTTATAAGTCTTGCTTTATCTCATCATCATCATCATCAGATTTCTGCATTTGAAGATCCCAGAATATGAAATCTTCAGGAATAACATAGCGCAACTACAATTACAGCCCACCAATAAGCACGCAAACTTGCTATCAAGATCAAAAGCATGTCTTTAACTACGTTTTTGATTATTTCCTAACTACACATGTATACATAATACCTCAAATGCGCGTGATGAACAAATGTCAAGTCGGACTCATTAAACTCTTACATTTACTCTTACATATTTAGCTGCTGTACGACTTACTCATTAATTTGTATCGAAGATATCTTTGCGATTTATGACAATTAATTCTTAATGATCGTTATTAAAAGTACGATTAGTCCTCCTCAATCATAATCTGTGTGTTTCACAAGCGGAAAGACAGATTCACACGAGTGCATGGTTCCTGTGTGCCGCGCGGCTTCTTCTGTATTAACTCTTCGTCATGTTATCTTCTCGAAATCTTTGTTGCAAGACGGAGGGAGCGATTGAAATAGCTGGCAATTCGATTGTTGTGTCATCCATAAAGTCAGCGAAACAGAAAAAAGAAGAAGAGTGAAGATGATGATGAGCAAATTTTACCACACCAAACCAGACCACGCCAAAAAGTCTCATCTTAAAGATAATGTTCACCATTGCGGAATAATGAAACATGAAAAATGTAGTCGTGAGAGAAGTTTCATGCGCAGAATGTGACAGTGTGGAGTCGTCGTTGTCCCGTAATTTATTTTCATAAATAAATTGCTTTCGCAATTCTGAGCCACCAATTCTAAACAATAGAGGTCCATAATACATATGCAGTAAATAGTGCTCTATATGTACGTATGAAGGGAAACGGTTGAGATGATGTGGTGGGGCGCAGGCAGTATACGACATGTACTTACATACATAAGTTAACCAGGCAAGCACAACAAAATGTCCCGATGTGTGCAGAAGCGTTGTTGTGTTCCGTGCATGCAATTCCACGCTGGTAACCACAAAGCAGAGCAAAATAATCCCCTGTAAAGGAGGAATCATAAAGAGGAATCATATATAATTGCTGATCCTTCTGTGATTTCCACTGATGAGATGAGCTCAACTCTTTCAGGAGTTCAGGATGTGAATACCTGCTGCCGAATTCAGAGTACATACCTGAGAGTGGAATGGAAGTATTGTTACGTAATAAGTAATACCAGTTCTAAAATAAGTTGAACCTGAGACGTTCACATTTCCTTAAATTTCTTAAAATGAAGTGCCCAAGGCCTCGAAATTCTTTGTGCTGCAAGGGAGTAGTGAAAATATTATTTTTTGTAATTACGTTCTACTAAAAACCACGGAATCGACTTTATTTTTTGTGCTTTGTAATTCTATTACATCACAAACCTCCTCGTCACGAGTCATCTCCGGTGAAGAAATACAAATATACATACGTATCCAATTGATGAGTTTGAGCGAGAACTATAACCTCAAACTCAAATCAAAATCAGTGTCAATTTGCGAGGTGAGAGGTAAAATTGGACATCGCTTTGTGAGTTTGTAAGTTTAGTTTTGAGAAACTTGTGTAAAATTGAATCGTGTTATAACATCATGTTCTTAAGACAGTGTCTGAAAATTTAGAATTGTACAAATAAATCAGAGGTGAAAGTTCATATTTCGAATCCGTCTAAAAATTAAGACAACAAATATGGGAGAATTGATACCGTCCGACGAAATGCACTCTAAGGAGAATGAAGATCCACTGCAGAAACAAAATGTTAAAAAACCATCCGACGAGTTGAAACGGGATGGAATTCAGCAGAGCCTGCGCCAAGGGTATTTTAAGGTAAGTTTTGTCATCTATACTTTATTAAATTAACAAATTAATGTCTACATTGCATGCTACATATACAGCATCGCATAGGGAATTCTTTTTTGCCTTCGAACCATTAGTCCGGCATCTGTATGTGATTTCGAGGTTCACTGCCTGCTCATCCTCTCATTATCATTTCCTGGACAGGGCTCATCCTCAAATTATCATTTCGGGCTAGGGCGACCCCTTTAAATTTGTACATATTATGTTTGTACATATACTAACGTGTAATACAGCTGCATCAGTCATATTGCAGACCCCCTCAAGGGATGAAAATTACAAAAATAAGTGACTTAAACCATCATCAAAAATCAAAATTTTGCTCGGATTTTGAAAATTCTTGCATTTTAGAGGCTACCGATAGTTTCTGCCTCATATTAAATATCTCATGAGTTTGATACCATTACATGTCATTAAGTAGCTCTGAGACCAAGAAACTGCAAGAATTATCAAACTCCCAACAAAATAGAGTATACTTTTGAACAAGATTGGAATTGAACGATTTTTGTTTTAACATATTTAAGGGGATGTGTCAGTGTAATAGAGAGATTAGAATGACAAACGGACGGACAAGGACTGAGGACAGCTCGTGAGCTAGTAATGTCAATCTGACATCAATTTCGACAATGAGACCTGTGTTTTTCAATTTTATTACATGTAAACTACCGATACGAAATACAACCATGTCAAATTTCACTTTCTACGAGAATTTTCAAAAACCAGTGGGCATCACCTACAGGGTTCCATAATTTGGCCATTATGCTGGGCCCTATCGTTTTTAATTTCGTACTCAAATACGACCATTCTAGCGTTCCACCAGAATTTAAAATATTCTGCACCAACGATCCCACCCGATTCACATGACCCACGGCGCTGACGCCACCTGAGGTCTATAACTTGACTGATTTTCCTATTTTCGAACTTGTTCATCTTTTGGCTTAACTAATCAGTGTATTTTCATATCTTCCCCATCTATGTATTTCGAGGAACGAACCGACGACACGACAATAATCCCAGAGTCGGGCTAAATACTTTTTTTTGCAATTGTACCATAGTCGTATGGACATGATGCGAGGAACGAAAATATCCTCATGAAAATAAGGTCAAGCATTATGTCTCTTTTGCATATATTCATCTGCTCACAATACTTCAATTTCGCTCTATAATACAAGTAAACCAAATTTATTCCATAGTTTAAAAAATGTCAATGGCATGTCATTTAATCCTCGTTCCGTCATTGTCGCCAGGAGTCAAACTGGATTGATGTGATGCAGAAGAGTGACCATGCAACCTAAAAATATACGTAGCCCTATAATAAAGACACAGTCTCATCCCCCAACCATCAACAATACGCTTATAAACATACATATCAAGAGCAAAATGTTTGTCTCATCCTGCGCATTTCAATGCCTGCTTCAAAATATTCAGATTGTATCTCTGGGTATTTGTGTATTTTTGTAAAACAGGGTGAGGTTTACTAGCTTGTCCAACGCCAACGATGCGTGACAACCATATACATACTTTTAAACAATGCTTTACGTACGCCAACTCAAAACTTTACCATTAAATATTGCCATGAAATGATCCTCCCCCATTTTATTTGTGTTCCCTGCTTCCACACGGCAGTGGCATCAGTATGGCAAATAACACAGGTTGTGCAAGTGTACATACGTATGTACACAGTGCAGGCAGTACCCTTCGGCCCTCATAAACAGACTCACTATTTGTTGTTAACTTGCTATATCGAGGCACGGCGTTATTACAATAATTTTATTTCCATCATCCGTCGACGCAGTCTTTGTATGTGTGACGAGGAGATTGACGAAGGAAACGCCAAAAAAAACTCACTACTAGACTAAATACCATCACATCAACTAAATAAGTCCCTCTTATCTTAATAATCATGCGATGCAGTGCTTGTTGCTTACTCATTCACTGCCCATCATAACGTAACGAAAGGTTTACAAATCCTGTGTCTAAAGTTTGAGATTTATCGTACCTTGCATCCTGTCTTTAATTTTTTCGACACAAATAAAGCTCATAGCAAGACATTGAAGTGGTGGAATTAAAACTTGGGCTAAATATTGTCTTAAAATCCAAGCAAGGGAAAACAACAAAGAAATACTCGGTCTCAGGCTGCCTTATTGTGTTTTGGTCCACTTCAGTCCGTGCTGTGCAGAGGATTGCTTATGGTCTGTTGCGGCGTTTCATTCCCTTATCAGCAAATCTCATCTTTCTTGTCACAATCAGTTTTCACCACAAAAATACATACATACAAATTTGTGAGTGAGTGAGTGAAGATTCATTTAAAAACACAATAGTTCTCCGTCTTTAAAATCACTTCTCATTTCAAAAATTTGTGAAGGCATTCAGTGACATGCAATGGATATACGTAGTGTATTTAAAATGTGTTAACTGTGAAGGACAGCTAGACGTCACCCATCTTGTGACCCTGATATTCAGTGCAGTGTAATTTCACAATTTATTTGCAAGTGCTTCATGGGTGGATTCATTAAAGTTTTTAATTGTAACACGATTAGTTTTCATACAAAATAACGAGAAAACGCCCGAAAAATTTGCATGATTGAACAAACCTTCCATCATTTGTGACAAAGGAAAGTTTATAATTTTTCTAGTTGTACTTCACAAGTGCTGATTGAAATCAGGACACCAAACAAAATGTAATTTGTGAAAAAATTCATGCAAACGGTTTCCATAAATTATTTCTGGGAAAGATGATTGCATTGGAGGATGTGGATGAAACACGTTTTCGAGTGGCATCCGTACATCCGAAAGTTTTATGGAATTGGATAATGTGATGATGAGACTTGATAAATAGCGCAAATTAGTGTAATTTGGCTCCGCATTTGTTAAAGTTGGCAAGACATAAATTTGAATACTTATGAACAAAGGACACTAATGAGTATGAAAATGGGAGAGAGTGAAGCATATTCTATGCAAAGTTTCAACACCTTCGTAAACACCCAGTCGAGGAAAGGAGGAAATTACTTTAATAATGAGACTGACGGAAAAAAGTACAAACTGCGATTAAAATTTGATGGGGCATGTGTTCTTGAAGTTGTACGGTTAAATGGAGGTCACTTCCAGGTTGGTAAATTTAATTATGCAATTACGTACATATGTAATTCATTATTCTGCATGAAATACTTGCTGTCACCTCTATTTGCCCGTAAATACATATAAATACGATGGTTCATTGCGTAATTACCTATTTAGTAAATGACAATCAACAAGCACATTTCCAACATTATTACTGCATGTACTTATTTATGTTAATATTGTGAACAATCAAAAGACAAATTCATCCCTTTACATTTTATTTTTTAAAAGCTGCGAATGCATAACAATTCTTCTACTCTGTTCGTAACAATGAAAAAAGACAATAAGAACTGCAAGGGTTGTTGCTTACTCATTTCCGGGAAGCAGTTTTTCTTAAGAATTAAAGTGGTGTAATTTTGATTAGTCACTCCCTGGAGATCTTTAGGCCGATTTGACCTTAAGTTGAGGACAGGTTCATTGCATTCTTTTTTTTATATAAATGCATTGTCAGACGACTTTCATTGATTAGTAATTTAAGTTATGGAGTTCATGTTTTTTTATTATTCATGATGCATTTTATGATTAATTCTTTGTTTCAGAATCTCACTCACTTGGATATTTCTGGAAATTCTGCAGAAAAATTGGATTTGAGAAGTCTGAACCGTTTGGAGTGGTTGTGTTGTGCCAACAATAACCTGGAAGTCCTTTTGCTTTCAGGAGCATCGCTAACGTACCTTGACTGCTCGTACAACAGTGAGTGCCAGTAAAAAACAAAGGGCCGTGTAGCCAATGAACCATATACCAGAGGTATTGTTAACCTTACTTTTTGGAAATTTTACAGATTTGCTGTCAATCTCCGTAGGTAAGGTTTTTCAATAAATTATTTGCATACAAAATTTAAATTACCACTGTGCATTGTGTTTTTATTCCATAGATCCTCCGCCTAACAACTTGTCTACGCTTCAAGTTTCATTGTAAGTCTGGCATTTTAAAACTGAGCTTGAATTTGGGTTGAGAGATGAGAGAAAGTACATACATACGTAATTGTATTTATAATGTGCACTGATAAATTGGTGATAAATCATACGCATGATGTGCTAATTTCTCTGATTAAAGTTTCTTTCCACTGAACCACATTATTTTAATGGCTGAGTTGTTTATCTTTAATAATTTAATGCTCGTTGTTTCGCACATTAATGTATTTTCGTGATAATAATCATAAAACTTACTTGTGCATATTTCATTTGTTAAAGCAACAACTTGGAGGAGCTTCCCAATTGGTGTTGGATAGTACCAGAGCTTTTCTCCGTCCAAGCGTCTCACAATCGGCTTCGTCAGGTTGACTGCAAATTTCAAAATTCATTGTCCAACCTTCCCGTACGTGAACTATATTTGCATTGTAAGTTTGTTATTCGACAGTGTAACTTGAGAATCTGTTGAACCGGGAATGTAACAAGACTGTAATTTTTTTTATACGCACATGTCATGGTTGTGCTCAAATAATTAGTCAGTTTATTTGTCAATGTTTATTAGTTAGTAAAGTAGTCAGTTTTAAGTCAAACATAGATTAGTCAAAAACATAAAGAAAATGTCATGTCGTCACTAGGTCATACACCAAATAGCAATAAAAGACAGTCTAGTGAAAATTTAAGTCCAGTGCCTACGAAAAGAGACAACGTTTTAAGTAAAATTAAAAATTCGACAATATCCTTGTGTCAAAGTAGGGGGTCGTATAAAGTTCAGTATTGGTTGAATGTGACTAGCAAAAAAAACTTATCTCTAAGAGTGAGCACAGTAAGTGGAATAAATAATGCGAAAGTTTGTCAAAGTTATACTCCAGTGCAAGGAAAAGAAAATATATATACTTATACATACAAACCAGGACCTGAATTTCAATTGCTATATGAAATAAACTTAAAAGAGACAATCGATAGTGATAACCACTTATCTCAATTTGGTGCGGAAGCATATTCTTATTTAATTTCTAGTCTTTGGGAATATCAACATGGCTGTGATCCTGAAAAACATTTACCATTATATGAGAATAGTAAAAATACTAAAGACTGTCATCATGCTCGACATTGGGAAAACAATACAAAATTTGGACAGATTTTAGATGAACTACTACATATGGATAGTTTTAAAATAGTAATTAGTAAAGAATTACACAAAGTATTTGACAAATTAGAAATAACTTATCACTCTTTTTATCAACTAGAGTGCAATAGACAATCACTCGAACAGTTTGTGAATGATCCGAATAGGTCAGCTTTATACTCACCAAAAATCAATCCAAGATCACTACTTAAAATTGAGTCTTTCTCGTGCCGTGTTTGTGGCTTAAAATACCAAAGAAGCATTGATTTAAATCACCATATAACAAAAGAACACCCGAATGAACCGAAATTGACCTGTGACATGCTTTACCCAGTTTGCATCTCTTGAAGCAAAACAATTACATGACAATAAGCATGCCTTGAAATTTGAATGTGCAACATGTCTTGTCCCATTTTCGTCTACTTATTCCAGAGATGTACATGTCAGACGAAAAAATTGCAAAAAGCCTTAACGATTTTCATCATTCTGTTGACAGGCAATAAAATCGAGTTCGTGTCAAAAGATTTCATTCAGAGAGCAACAAGGTAAGAAGAAAATGTCAAAAAGTTTAGATTTTAGATGTAGAAAATATTTTTGGGTGACAAACGAAATTTATATGCTTATTGTATTGATAATAAAAAATAACGAGGTCCAATTTTGGGTTGAATATTGAGTTAAAGCAAAAAATTATTATTTTTTGTGTCAGTCAGTCGCAGCGTTGAACATTTTTAATTAACAGCTCTGTAAATACTTATATTGCGTGCCGTTTCATGGGATTCACTTTTCCTGTCACGATCATCCCAACTGATTCCATTCATTCCAACGACATGTCGCATTTTTCAACTGAAACAATGAACGGTGTTCCTAATTCGAGTACAATAAAGGAAAGCTTTCAATTTATTATACTCATCCAATTCTTTATATAAAAGACTTGCCTTTCAAGAAAAATATTATTGCTTTGCCATATGCCACTCAAAGTGACAAATTTAATCCAACTCTACTTATGAAATTTCATCACATCTTTAAAAATGGGCAAATGTAAGAAAATGAAAGTTGAAAATTTAATATCATTAATTGTTTGCAGACTGAAAATCCTCAACTTGAGTCGAAATATGATCGAGCACATGCCAAATTTTGGGAAGAAATGTCCAGTTAATGAATTATACATGAGCCGGAATAAACTTCAGGATACGCACGAGAAAGATTGCTTAGAGTTTTTATCCGAATGTGGTCAACTAAAGAGGTTACACTTGGGTTACAATAAAATCGAACACATAAATGACAGGTGCGTATCATGCGTAAACTTTGTAGATGACATTAAATTACCGTGATGTTTATTTCTAATTTCTTGAAAAAAATGCAGATGTATCTCAGTTTGGAGGAACCTGGAGGAATTGATACTCTGTGGAAATCGTATTAGAACCCTTCCAGCCAAAATATCTTCGCTGACAAGTCTGCGAGTACTTCGTGTCCACTCCAACAGTTTGGAAACTGCTCCAAATCTAACCAAAATGCAGTCGTTGAAAATGGTCGATTTGTCGCATAATGTTTTAAGGAAAATCAATCTAGAAACTTTAATTTCGGGCGGAAATTTAACATACCTTGATATTTCATGCAACGAGCGGCTCAGTCTAAATGCAGAAAAACTTAGTACACAAAACCAAAAGTAAGTCGTCAAAATAAAATCTAAATAAATAAAGAGAATTTTAAATGATTAAACTTTTGAAAAAATGCACTTGCAGAAGGCCGATGAATCTCGTTGAAGTGACGCACCCTCGAAAAAGACAAAGTATTAGGCAAAACGAAACCAGAGACTTTCCAGCAAACCCACCTTGGGAGATTGGATTTTCAGAATTACCAGATCGAAATCTTGTCCTGAGTGTTAGCCAGTATCGAGACATTAATATATCCAACGGACAAGAAGCCCTTTTCGGTCTATTCGACGGCGGTGATGGGAACTCGGCTCCAAAATATATTTCAAAATCTATTGCAAAAATATACGCTGAAGAGAAAAATATTGAAGAAACTCATGGATTTTCGCTCAAATATACACTCCTCAATGCCATTAAGTATGTACAGTAAAAAGTCTCTAAAATGATATCATTCAATAACAGTTGTTCTACTTTCACTCTAGATCAATCAAACAGCAAGGATATTCTCGACCTTTGCAAGGAATTTTGTGCTTATTGTCCAGGCATGAAGATCCCTTGTATCCAGGAAAGTTGTCGTTCTATCTGAATTTGGCCATGGTTGGTGGTATTCGATGTCTTTTAGTCGAGTCGGGAAAGAAGCTTACTCGTTTGACGGACATAACGGAAATGGGACTTGAGAATCAACAACAAATAAAAAATTCGGACGGCAGTGAGCCTTCAAGTTATGATAACAACAGTGAGACCAGCTCCACCCAATCAGCAAGGAGCAATTCCAATGAAAACAATTTGAATGAGAATATTCCAGACCCAAAAGTGCTATCAATCCCGTTGTCGACAAATGCTGAATTTCTTATTATTGGGAACCACAGTGTTTGGAATTACGTCAATGAACCCGAGCTTATCGAAGAATTGGAGACACATCGTCACAAGAAAAGTGTTCTAATTGCTAAACGTCTCGCAGACATGGCACAAAGTCACACTTGCAAACAAAGTATTAGTTTGATTGTTGTCAAATTCAAATGGCACGTTTCAACTTCCTCCGTCATTCGAGCCGTTGAGGGACATGGCATTGGGAACCACAAAGCTAATAAGTTCTCACCTTCCTCTGGGGGAGATTTAGGTCCGTTAAGTTATTACAGTGGTTCATCCGAGGTAATTTCAACTTTAATTTATTATTTATTTAGGACAAAAAAAGTTTTGTCTTTCAGTGTAATGTTTTCTATCATTTTTATCCTGCTAGGAGTACTCGGAACCCAACCCTCTGATTTCCGTGATCACCCCGGATAGTGCTATTGACACGGATAGGTCTTCCGGTGCAGGAAGTGTGGGTAGCAATGGAGGGTCCACCAAAAGTGCATCTACAAATGCAAGCGATCATAAAATTACAAGACCAAGGTTTTCACAAGATTCAAAGGAACGCAATCACGAAGTGTCCTCCAGCAAATCTACTCACAGCGATAGAACCCTTAAATCGTCTCTTGACAGGGAAGATGATCAAGCTTCTTTAGCAAACACTTCCGTGTCTCACATGTCAGTAGAACAATTCTGCGTTTGGGAGTACATGCTGGAGCAAAATGCAAAAATGTTATTTAAAAAGGAATTGGACACGTTGTCCAAGGCCAAAGGTGTATTTGCACGAAATCAAAAGTTGCGGAAATCAGTTCATTTTCCTTACCAGCAGCCAGGAAATGCAGTTACTGCACCTGCCCCATCAGATTCAGTACAACAACATGGTCACAAATCCTCACAAAATCTTCATCCTAATTCTAACAATCGAACGCCTGGATTTTACACGCTCAGCAAAGCCAAATCCTTATCACACTTATTCGGAGCTGAGCCAACAAACACTAACAAAATCGTTGTCCAGTCGGAACCCCCATTTCCTCCGCCAAAGCCAACAAAGCCCTCCAGATTTCCAATCTTTGGCAATGGGAACACATCGGCTGGATTTCTTGGTAGCGTTCGCTCTAGTGCGAGGAGAGCGATTTTGGGTGGCCCAAATGCGGCATATTTCAGCAGTTCTCAACGCCAGGCAAATATCCCACCCATCCAAGATTCACAGGAAATTCAAGAAGTTCGAAATTTTGATTCTATCGAACATGAAGGCAGATTGAAACGCTATTGGGAAAATAAAATTACGGAATTGTAACACCACACATACATTAAAATATGTGTATTTGCTTAGTATTAGTATTCCATATACAGTTATATACAGTTAAAGTGCAAAATATCTAGCTTATAGTCATAAATGTTGTAATCAAAATGCATTTGGGACGTTAATTGAATACTAGTTTACCAAACAAGCCAAATAAATGATCACTAAGCATGGAAAATATTCTCATGTGTAATTTCTCCTGGTCGTCAAAAAAAGAAGCAGCGGAACTAGAGTTACTAGAGTCATAAACATTATACATTATTACTAAACATATGAAGGAAACGAAATAATGGAAACAAACATTCATATCAGATTGGGAACACAATATCTGTGGAAAAATTCGAAAATTATGTGACAAGGGCAATTCTTTGAACTTTAGTCTTCAGAGAGATAAGGTGAGCGGCGGCGTCACAATTTTCTCTAATTTGTTATGGTCGCTTGTACTTTCTAATAATGCATGAATACGTACTAAAATTTTAGAGACTTGTTCATCTTCATCTCACCTCATGTGAAATGACGAGCAGCTCAATCATTTTTATATGAATCTTAAATGGTTAAAACTGTCAGAAACTTTCAAATACTGTATCTCTGCAAATCAAACTCAAATTGTACGTCTAGATCGATAATGTGTTTTAATTGTGCATTATTGGTTTATTTATTATTTGCTTAGTAAACTGAAAATGCATGTAGTCGATGTGCATATGTATGTACATATTCACCTGCGTGTTTCGTTTCAGTTAGCCAAAACCTGAATGTCCAATGACATTTAGACATTAAATAAGTATTTTTCTCGCTATAAAATCTGAAACACATCTTCTGACATGCACAGCAATGAAATTTCAAATAATTATCATCTTTTGCCGTGAACATAACTGTCTTGTCTCTTACAAAAATCTTATCCAACGAGATTGACCGGCTGCTGCAATCTGCTGCATCATTTATTTCTTTAAAAAATTCAAATGAAATTTTATGGTGGAGCAGGGCAGAAAATGAGACGGAATTTTTCAATCGAACAAAAGGTTCTTAAGGTTTTCCTGCGTTTTTTTTCTAGTAGATAAATCTCATCACTGTCTGAAACAAATGAATGTGCAGCTTAAAAAGTGAGACAGATTTTCACAATCCGTATTTCCACCACAAAAAATGCATATATACGTATATACATTTAAGCACATATGTACATACACACACGGCACGCTAAACAGCAAATAATTGAATTAGTTGTTAAATTCTAGAGCCACGGAGTTCAAGAGGTGACTCATTTGGATTTAAGTATTGGTCCTAATCCTACATAATCTAAACAAGGCCAACATTTGAGTTTGATTTAGATCAATTACCTATATCCTATGTATCTACGGCATATACTGAATAGTAGTAAATTCACATATGGCATGGCAAGCACACAAGAAAGGGTCCAACAACATATACGCAATTATGATGAGTTTCGAGTTGCACAACAATGGGATGTGTTTAGAATTTTAAAACGCTCTCAATTCCGGTCTGCGTCTGGTTTTAGAGCCTCGAGATGAAAACAACAATAATCGAATTTATGCTTAATGCATCCAATACGTTTGCTTACTTGCAATCCTTAGGCGTACAAAATAGCCTTTCCCAAGTTTCTTGGTAGTTACATATTGCAATAAGGGCGCAGCACTATTAGTTCAGTGGCTTTTCAACAGTTGATAATAATCAGATCCGAACCAATGAATGACGGGGGCACAATGGAATATTTATCGAAATAATCATCATTACTATTATTACATTGACTAAAGTCATAAGGTCGCATTTTTTCTTTTGACTGTTCCAATGCATAAGTGGAGCCTCAAATTTAAATTAAAGTTTTATCTGGTCTTATTCTTTGTCAATTGTTGAGGTTTGTGCGTACCTCCATTATCCCCATGCACCCAAGCATATGTATGAGTAACAAATTAAAATTTATGTATGCGCCTAATAAATTCTTGACTTGAAGTTGACTTATTGAGTACAATTTCTGATTGTTATTTCGATTACGAGGTCAGTTGGCAATGAAGTCATTGGACAGCAGACTTAAACGACATTTAATTTTAATCTTAAATTACAGTCAACTGAATTGAATGTTATTCGAATTAAGCATGACAAAGAATATTTATGTGCACATGTACATATGTGTGCATACTTTTTAAAATATAAATCAAATATTGATTAAGAAATTGCTGTGTTTTCTAATAGTGACATTAATTGGTTCAGCTCTGATTCCATCTCCCACAATAAATAATTTGTTACCTCCAATGGCACTTATGTTTGTATAGAAAGATGCATATCTGCATAATATATGTGGCCATAAACAAACACGACCTTGATTGAATTTTAAAAAATCTGAATTTGTGCTTCATATCCCTTGAATTTTTTGCAAAAATTTCAATTATGTACAACGTCAGAATTGAAATTCAACATCAGAGATTGATGTTCTACTAATTTGCCTACTTTAATTTTTCTCAAAAACAAACTTTGCATTTGTTGCCTGTGCACAGTGTCTGATTCATGTATGACTTGATTATATTGTTCAAATAAATAAAATAATTTTAAATTATGGTAAATGGAAACCACACACTTATGCTGGTGTTAAATTAGTTTGTTAAAACTGATCTATGTGCCAGGAACACGCAAATCCTGTTGGTTGTAGATGAAATAGGTTACGATTTCAGGTTTCAGTCTTGGGATGCTGATACAACACATACAAATTTATAACCCGTTTTGCATGCAGTTTTATAGATATTCATCTCTCTGGTGGGTTCTTAAATACTTTGAAGGAGAGCTTGTCACCGACAGAATGACCGAGTTTGATACCCTTTGAGTAGTAGTTTACCAACTAACTATTTCAACTAACTAACTCAACTTTTTGAAATTTTGAGTTTTTCGAAGACATGTCCAATATTTTCGAAAATGCAGATTTTTTAAAATTGAGCTTGATGCCGGATACAATACAACAAATTAGGAAACAAACAAGAAAAAAACTCGAAAACTATGCAAATCTTTCGGGGAAAATTATGCAATTCTTTCGGTTGGGGGGCGGGGCGGCTTTTGAGGGCGGGGGGCAAATGGGGCCATGAAATAAAACTTTACTTTTCGTACACTCACCTAAATAGTACTGCCACATATCTAAAGGGCATTAAAATCTGTGAGTCTATCGGTGACAAGCTCTCCTCCTGAGTGCAGCCAGTATTGTAATCAAAAGCCTCGAATTCTTTGTGTGGCATTTCTTTCAACATAAGCTAAAAATGTAGGAGAGCACTTTATTTCGATGCAATTCGATTCGTTACTTTTGATACATGAGTACATTCAATTTATTTCCTCGGGAGAAATGAATGGCAAATCGGCGACTCGAATTACACAGTCTCGTCCATCATGAGAGGAACGAAAGGTGTCTGAACTGTCTTCATCACAACTCATTCATTATTCAAATTAAGTTTGGCAATTTTAGGTGTGATCTTGGCAAAAGTACGTATGTGAACCTTGCATTCCAATCTCTTATGTTGCCCACCATGTAAAAACCACAGCTCAACGCTAGCAAAAACGCCAATGTATATTTTATTGGGTTCTTCATTTTTAGCATGCATACACACACATACATATGTTTACATATGAAGGTAATTATAAAATTCCGACTCATATTTCATATTGTCATAAATACAATGTAATAAAAATTAATTTAAAGTTAATTACACCAACCACAACGATTATACTACTGCATATGTGCGTACATATAGTCCCCATAAGCGTGTGGTAATGATGATGATATGAATGACCATCATCTTCATCATCGTCAGAAATATTGCACATTATACGCGTTAGTGCCTGCTACTTGCAAGTAATGGAGCATTGTATGTAAATTGCAGCCGACAATTGACATTCCACTGGTGCAAAATACAAGTGGCGTTGAGATTAACACACATTAATCCAGCTTGGAATGCGATATAATACTGCTTGAGCAGAATTTAAGCTCATTATCGTAATTTATAAGGAGATCCCTCACTCTTCTGTGGAGGAAATAGTTAGATCCATGCTGGGATCTCTGTCTCTCTTCTTGATTCTTTTAAAGTTGAACTCTCCTCGTTTTCGTAGACACATCGCACAACAATAACTACTTACAAGTCTCACGGAACAGAAACATGCTACATATGAATAACATGCATGCATGTAAACGTATAAAGAATCGGAGATATCCGACATTAACATTTGATTTCGATATATCATGATCATCAGATACTGAAATCTGTGGATACTGATGATCAGTGTGGGTTGCAATATTATATTAAATCATTAAAATATAAGGATCTCTTGCATTTCCTATGTACATCGCATTCATACCAATTATGTGTCTTACTTATTTGCCCAATTATTACCTTTTGATCCTGTTCAGTCTTTTAGCACATTTTGCACATACATACATATATTTAGGAGGATAGCAAATCCGTGCGAGGAGGGATGACCACAACGTTGTACATAATAAAATGCACTATAATGTCCCACTTAAAAAGCTCCCGCTTGCTTACTACTTGATTATGCGAAATCCTGAATTTATTACTCGCAACTTTTCTTCTCAGGCAGGGAGGCATTGGTAATAAGAGAGTTTCAAACTTAAATTGCTGGTTAAAACTCATCTTTAACTGCGGGGTGAGCCAAGTAATTTAACACGTGAGGGGGTAGGATCGAGGTGTTCAATCAGTCTTGACCGTTACTCGCATAAGGTCATCGAACTGGGTCATCTCAATCCCAACCATCAACCAACCGCAGTCTTAAACTTACCTCAGCCAAACTTATGTATGTGCATGCTTATTCCCAAACCGATATGCATGTTTATTGCCCTCTGGCATCATTGTAGATCTGTGTGTGCATCCCAAAGTCCCAGTCCCAATCAACAAGTATTATCTGCCGCTGTCCCACAACAACCAGAGTCAATTGCTTGCTTTTTTCAGACTACAATGTCTTTCGTCAATATTTATCCCTGCTGCACTCACAATTCGTAAAATAAGCCCAACCAACTCAGCAACACTAAATGCATTCATCGCATAGCAATATTCAATCGTAATCATTGTGCATTCAGGACCCAAAAATGAGCAATTCATAATATGTACAGGAGTTAATTTGATGATCAAAGCGGGACGCATGTATGCAATAAATTTAGCTTAAACAAATAAACGTGCAAATTGTACAGACAAATATATTATTGGCGTAGTGCGACCAGATTCACCAGTTGGATATTGGGCTTTTAGATACACATATTTAAGAAGAGAGGAGATGCCACTCATGAAACAAGGAATAAAATACTAGGCCAACCAACGACGTCTCACCTCAACTCTTGAGATCATCATTTTTTTGGCGTTGGTTATGTGCCCACTCTTGATTAATAATCCTTAAAACTCAAGTAAGAACATCAAGCAGCAGAATAAATATAATGCTTGGCTGTATTCTCATCTAGGTTCCAGGATGCGAGCGTCTCGTACATACAGATAAATCCTGTTGTTTCTATCCGCAGAGGAACGGGGACCACTTGGGTTTGAGCCATTGTTACCTGAATCTCTTTCGGGAGAGAGGAATCAAGATGTTATATACGAAAACGGTCTCGTTAACTAAAACCAGGGGACTCACCTGCTTGTTGGTCTGCACAATAACTATGCAACATCTTAGCTCTTAAAACCAAACCTAGTTTTGTATGCGTGATAAGGTGGTGGATTATACACATACATTCATATAGCTTTTCGTTGCATGGCACTTAGCTCTTCTTGGCTTGGTTTCGGTTGGCCAAACCAATAACTGACAACTATAACAGGCCTGTGTTGTTGATGATATTGTTATGTGCATGCAAAGAGCTGAAACCTTTGCTATATGTACGACGATACAATATGACATTACCCACCAACCACCATCCTCATCCGAATACAATGGATGGATGCAAGACGAGTTCTTCTAAGAAGAACCTACAAAAGCAAAAAAAAATCTTCCCGTATGTAAGTATCCAATAAGTAAGCCCTCCTTCCATTCTCGCTTCTTTTTAACCTAGGTTCCCTGAGGTAGAATATTTTTTACACGGACCCACGACTGCCTACCTACCTACCTACTTGCCCATAGGAATTGTGGTTTTCTAATATTCATCAACCTCTTGTCCTCCTCTTCTTCGTCGTCGTCGTCGCATGAGATATGCAGCTCGCGAGGCATGGCATACGGTGGCAGGTCCTGCACCGATCGACTCCTCGCAAGCCTTTCACGCGTCGGATACACAAGTTGACCACACTGATTTGAATCGGTTTGCTACGCTTCTTTGCCATACTTTTGCGGCTTTGGGTGTCATCAGCAGTGCGTTACAGGATTGGTGGTCACATTGAGAAATGTGCGTTTCTCAAGCAGCATGAAGTGCAGTGGAAAGTCGAGATGGCAATCTAAGGATAAGTTGGAGCCTTCTAAATCAATAAAGAAAATGAAATTCATACGTTATTAGAATTTCTGATTCTGAAAAAATGAACGCGTATGCATTTCAACCAAAGTGCTGCTGAAAGTGAAGAAGGGGTGAAAATAAAATCCCTCTAAAACTTTTAACGGTTGAAGGCTCCATGTGCTACAATAGGTTCCTGTGAATGAACAAGTGCAAGTTGTTGTGCTCAAGGAAGGGGAACAACAAGTGTAAAGCCAGCGACACTTTTGTCCATTATTGAGACATTTCTTCTGGCTCATTATTGTTAAAAAGGAATGGAATGCACTAGTAATAAATGCCTCAAACAAAGGGACCATAAAGCCACCATTGATTTAAACAATCTAAACGAAATGTACTATGCGAAAAAAGCAGAATGACGATGCACTCGGAGGAAAACCTTTTAGGATCTAGCTTATCAGGTGGAGATAAAGGATGCAACGACAATTAACAAACATTGTGCATTAAAAAAGTAGTGATAACGGATAACAAGTCTGTCTGTCGTGTCGTGTTACTTAAAAAACGGTGCTTTCAATATTTATTGATTCCTCATTTACAGTAAACTTACTTAGAAATAACATAGTTATGTATGGAATCGTGATCTGACACAGAAGTTCATGAAAAATCTCAAAGTAATTCAGATTAATTAGCACACCAAATATCAATTACTCGTCATCATCATGAAATCAATATTTTCAAAAACGGGGAATAAAAAGGACGTTTCAGGTAAATTGGAGCGTCGCACTACTTCCAATCCTCCGAATCAGGCCGTCGTGTCGCCCAGCACTGGACGCGTCAACTCCTTCATCCCCACCCCTGCCACGTACAGCCACAGCAATGGTCACATGAATGGTCATCCTCCAGGAAAACAATTGTCCCAACCTGCCTTAGCCCCCCAACAGCAACAGCAACAAATGTCCCACATCATGTCCCAACAACAACAGCAACACCATAATCACTTCTACTCCAACATTCCTCCTGGAAACCCGAATGCTAATAACAATGCTAATAATGCTAATAATGGGGGCACTGTATCTCGAATGGATCACCACTACACGACTTATCAACAACAACAATCAATTCATCAAAGTCACCAACAACAGATCCACCAACGAACCCTCACCAAATCGTACTCCTCTTCTCAACATCAAAATCACAATCATCAATCTCATTATGGGAATACAACATTGTATGCGAGTAATAATAGTGCCAGCCACGGCACTACCTTTTACGGAAACACGACTAATTTAGCGAACGGTGCAATTATAATGAACGGACATCATGGCATTAGCGGAGGTGAGAGATCCGACGCTATGGGACAAGTTCATAGCAGTAATAATAACAATAATAATAACATGCAATCATCGTCTTACAACCATGAACAAGTTCAACATCATCATCATCAGCAACAACAACAAATGCAAACACAACAGACAATTCAAAAGATGCATGTTCATCCTCAGCAAAGGGGGGTTCACCACCACAAACAACAGCCGCAGCTTAATTTCCAGCAAAACAATCACCTACACAATAACAACAATGTCATCCCCCCACCGTCCAACGCTACGGACGGACTCCCACCCCCACTGGTCGACTCAATGAGGACATTATTTGACATCTTGGACGATTCGAAGCAAGGGAAAATCAGACTGAGTGATATTGAGACAAGATGGGAAAGCGATTCCAACAATGGTGGTCCCAATGGGAAAGCGACTGGTGCTGAGTAAGTAATTAATTATTATTTTCCAATATTAATTAGTAGTAAAGAAACAGCTTTATTTAACAATTTCAACGCGAGATTACCAGCCGTACCCAACCAAGTTGGGTATTTTTATTTCTATTCCCTCACCAAACAAATATCCAAAAATTTCCTCAAACAGAGACTTGGAGAAAGCATCATCGAAATGACTAAACTTTTGATATTGTCTTTTCTCTTTATTTACAGACCTCTCATAAAAATGGGGGTTTTAGAATATCTTAGGAAAGTAACTCCGGGAGATGGTAAGCATGCTACTACTTTGGACTCCATAGAGTCTTATCATTTATGAATTGTCACTTGTCACATTAAAATAAACAATCTCTGATTTTTTTGCAGGGATGCTCACATTTGATCGATTTTGCTCAGGCTTGCGACTCGCTCTTCTCACGAATAATGGTGATCCATTTGATGAACATGTGCCAATAATGCAATCTGAAAAAGTTCAAGCTAATCATCCTCAGTCCCAACACTATTTTCAAGAACAAGTAAGAAATATGACCAATGTGTCCAAGCCAATTCACAACAATCAAGTTGGGCAACCACCCCCTCCACCTCCTGCTCAACTACATCAACAGCAGCAGCAGTTAGTGTTTAGTGGAAATCCAATTAATAATAGCAATAGTAATGCCCCACTTAACAAATCGACTTTATCCGGGGCTGCCCCAGGCCAAAGTAATACAATCTCTAGACTTTCTAAAATACCCAACTTTTCCTCATCGCGACTTCCCATGCCCAGTTCCGGAATAGCACTTTCTCCAACAAATCGCGCAAACACTATTCCAATGGTAAATAACAATAACAATAAAGGTTCCCATGTTCTGACCCATCATCATCATAGTCATCATAATGGTAACAACGGTGGGACATTGATCAGCGGTACAAAACGATTCCCAACTAACAACTCGGAACAGAATACGACGATCGCTTTGGTGCACCCACAGCCCCCACCGAATCCGAAGCCAACGGGAAACGGGACTTCCAGTGGAATGCCCATGCCGACCTCCTCATATTCAACCATTGGGGGTGGAACAATGAAGGGAAATAAAACCACTTCTGGTTTCTTGAATCGCTTTTCATCAAAGAACAGCAGTTTAGATGACCTCCAAGTTCATAATGACGAGTCTAATTCATCTTCCGTTCAAAAAGAGCGTCCACCTTCCGCTCCAATTTTGGATAACGATGACGAACCGCAGACAAGGCTTGCTCACGAGTCTCATCATCATCAACTAACGAAACAAAAAATTAGAGAACGAGCTAAGAGTCAAGAACGTGATCGTGTGGTTAACAACAATGCTAATACTAATAATAGCAACCATATTAGTAGAGCGGAAGAAAAGTCGAATTTTGTCAAATCACGACAAAGGACACTTAGCATGCCACAACTGCAACTTAACAAACTCAAACCTCAGCAAAGTGTCAATTTTGATGAAAGTTCGAGCAGTATGGATCCCTCTCCGGTAGAAAATTATCCTCGACCAAGCACGCTGAAGAATCATTCTTTATCCAAACTTTTAGCCGGAGGTCACCAGTACGGTTCATCTATTCCTTCTCCTCTGTCTGCCACGACTAACACCTTGAAACATCCCACCACCACTTCATCCACCAATAAAGCGGATGATAACAACAGGCAGCATGAAAA
This sequence comes from Folsomia candida, assembly GCF_002217175.1. Lineage (NCBI taxonomy): Eukaryota > Metazoa > Arthropoda > Collembola > Entomobryomorpha > Isotomidae > Folsomia > Folsomia candida. The sequence continues at coordinate 8,834,195 of NW_019091193.1, read as the reverse complement.
GGAGCCGCAAGGCGACAATCTTCCACCACCCCCACCGAAACCTCCAAGAAACACCATGAGTGGACCTGTCACAATTTCCACCACATTAATCAGCGGCCTTAACCAAGATCCACCACTGAGTGGGAGCAGTTTTGGAAGTGGACAAAGCAGCAGTGCCACCACGATAAGTGTCAGTGCAAGCAGCACCAGTGGAAACTTGTCTGCAAAACCAGAAATTAGGAACGTTTTAAATAGTTGGCAGAAAGGATTGTCAGATAAGAAACCGGTCAAACCGTCTCTTAGTTCTACAAGTATTGGAACAAACAGTTCTGTCAATACGGTAAATACGATTGAAACGAGCCAAAGCGTTCCGACTGCAACCATTCTGCTCAATGGAGTGACAAAAATGTCGAATGGTAGCACAACCATGTAAGATCACATACAATACTGACTCCCTCATTGTGCATTACACTATTATTTATGTGTAATTCATTTAATTCGATATTATAGCGACGATGTCAAATTGAGACAACCAACAAAATCTAATCTCAAGCGAAAGGAGACTTCTCGGCGACATGTAAGAGATACATATTAATTTATTGATAGAAGTGAGAGAGAGAAAGCAATCTGGGGTTGAATAATAACAAATATTTTATTTTATTAAAGACCGTCCAGTCAGGCATTGACTTTTCTACCCTGAAACGCTTGAAGCAGCTAGAGCAAGAAAGAGACGTGCTCCAACAAGGCATCCAATTTTTGGAAAAAGCAAGTGAATGGTACATGAAACAATTGGAGACTTCGAACGATAAAATAACGCTGCTCGGAAAAGGGGCACCCACCTCCGTAAGTGCACTAACTAGTCGGTAGTCATATTCATAGACAGCTTAATGAATTGATATTTGAATACAAAAAAATGAACAGGATTACTGGAGTGAGTCTCACGAAGAGAGATTGAACCTCCTAGGTTGCCGTATAACTGAGGTCAACTCGCTGCTGACTTCACTAATGGACGGCAACTCTCAATATGATCCTCTCCACATGAATTTACAAATTCCATCTCATCTCAGCCTGAGGACAATTACAAGGCTCAAGGATCAAAATCGTCAGGTAATATATCGATTGAATTCAGATTTTCATATTCTCGTTAAACTTATTAAACTTAGTAAAAAACGTCTTTTACACTTTCCGGTTCCGATTTCACCTTTCCCGTCGTTCAATTCCAAAACAATAATGTAACCTTTATTTTTGCAGCTAACCCAAGAAGTTAGCGACTACAGTCATCGGGTCACACAACTAGAAAACGAAAAAGCAATGTTGCTGCGACAGTTATTTCACCAGAAGAATAATAACTCGGCGTCAGACGAAACTGTTTACATGTAAAAGATGATCATAAGAAAAAAATACCCAGTGTAAGTATAGTGGATCGGATAGAGTATGGTCTTCTATAAAATGCATAAATCATCAGCCATAATATTGTATTCAATCAGTCATTGACAAATTTTAGCGATATGTAGGGTATTTAATTTTGCGATTTTTGTATATTTAAGTATGGTCACAAATTTTAGAGGTCGGAGAAGGGCTTAATTGTTACCTTATATAATATACATAAATGTTATATGTTAACAAAGACGAAACGCTTAAATTATGCCATCTATACATATAAATTACTATTTGTTACTCCAAAACTTAACCAAATTATAAACTATTATCATAATTTATTAAAGTTTTATCACATAAGATAAAAATCGTCGTATAAAAAATGACTATTTTATTAAATAAATATGTATGACATACCGTTTACAAAATTGCATTGGTTCTTAATATATTGTTTTACGTTGGCAATACTGACATCATATGGTTTACATTTTGACTATTCATTGTTCAATATGCTGTACTATTACTGTCTATTATTATTACAAAGTATGTAGGTAAGTTCGTTTACAAATTATGCACAACTGATTTTTTCGTCGATCTCAGACATCCAGCATTTTCCCGTAAACTAAAAAGATAAAACCATAAATATATAGGTATATATATAAACGGAAAGAAATTATAGTAGATACCAATTCAATCATGTGCGATAGGGGTTGATTAGAATTTGAGCATTAGAGAATATAATGGATGCGTCATGTGCGGAATATGGATAGTATTATATATAATAATTGAATGCAAAATTACAATCCTTTACGATCTGTTTGGTCATGTTGCTCATCGATTGACTGGATAATCACTTGATGATAAGGCCACAATATCCGGAGAAGTGGATTTGGTCCAAGCAACATTTTCATATTTTGGAAGCTGAAAGTCTTTGAACCTGCTGGCGCTCGGCGAATTCCTCTTGAAAAATCCGCAGACGTTTGTCCTCGAAGTGCAAGATACAGGTAGTATGAAAACATGCCTAAATAAAACAAACCAAAACAAAACAACCAAATCAACAAACTGTCTGATCTGATTTAGCCTGCCGGAGAAAATATCGTTCTCGCTAGTTTAATAACCCATCAATGGCTTTAAATTGGATAAGGCAGCTCTAAAGGTGCAGGTTAATTAACTTACCCCATGCCGGCCATTGGCCAACAAGTGTAATTCCGGATAATATATTCAGAGCGCTGGGATCATAAAAAATTGTGAAGTAAGGAACGAAGCATTTGAGCAGGAACATCCACCAGACGACCTCAACAAAGTAAACGTGATATATGAGCGAGAAAGTGCTTGCGAGTGAGGTTCCAAGAGCTACATAAAATAGCATTCCGATGAAATTACAATGATTTTCTTCGCCGATGCAGCCCATCTGAAAGTCAGAATGTATATGCTAAGTTGGCGTTACCAATGTAATAAGAAATTAATATGCTTGGATTATTTATAACTTTAGTATTAAATACAATAGATAACGAAATCAATAGATCAATAGACAAATAATAATTCACTCACGGTTATGATGCAATGATGATCTCTTCGCAAAATGCAAGTATTGCAAGAATGACAGTGCCAAGTTCTCGGAGGAACAAAAATTTCGCAAGCTGCGCAAATGTGCCATATTTGATCGTCCTGAAAAGGTGTTGCCACAAAATGTTGTCCGATGTATTTTGTCCGCTCTTTTAGTTCATGGTCCTTGTCGTAGGCTTGTGCGGTATCTCCAGCATCTCCGTTAATAGTTGCTACGGAAGGTGGAGGAGGTTTCAACACTGGTTGAGCCAGGAATTTGTTCCTTATTGACGAGTCTCGTACTTGAATTAAGATCATATTGGAAAGCACGGCAAAGAAAATCCAGTTGGGAAGGAGAAAGTTTAAGGCAATCTTGATTATAAGATGATGCCCTTCCAAGATCTCTGGGAGAATAATAAACGTCCCATAATAGTAGACGAGGACTGCCAAAAATATAATCAATGAAAATGACGCAGCTTCAGCAGGTCTCGTTCTCCAAACTGTAAGTATTTTTTCATATTCAAATTTTCACCATGAAACAATACACAATAGTGTTGATTGATGTGAAAATCATAATCAATTACCTTTGACAAAGTGTGGAATGGGGTTACGAAACCTGGTAAGGTGAAACATGGTGGGGCTGACGACCAAACTCTGATCACCTTTAAATTATAGCAGCATTTATTTTAGCGACTCCCTGACAAACTTGATCAAACTGCTCGATTCCAAATTCCAATCCAACAGACCTAAAATGAGAAGTAATTCTGCTTAGAAATGTTGAAATACGACGTCAAATCCGTAAATCAATAGAATTCCGATTTTCCGATCAATAAATTTATGAATGTTTAATTACTCTCTTAAGTATTCCTGCTGGGATTTTTAATCCAGTCTGCTTTCACTTCTTGATACCCAATATCAAATATCCACGAATCCCACTCAGATAGACACTGGACTCCTATGTTACAATATCACTTATCTGAAAATTATTGCTAACTTTAGGAAAATGGATCAAATTTTGAATCGGAAGTTTCACCCGGAACACAAAAGATGAGGAGAAAGTGAGCAAACACTATTCGCTCAGCACAACTTTCAGCACTTCGCCGGATGAAGCGGGTGAAAGTCCGTGTGTCAACTTCCCCACAACAACAAAAACAAAAACTCACTGCGTTGCTCTGACAATGGAGTATTCAGCGTGTAATATTTGGAATATTTGCTAAATTTTTGCAACAGGACGACAATTTATTACAAAACGGCTCTCAAGGTAGATAATAAGAAGTTATTTATAGCATGTTTTTAACTGATTCTGCATGAAATGTTTTATTAATTTAGTGTTGGACATTGTTGTTACCGACCGGGGTCCATTACTACTCGTCACATAAATTAGGACCAGGATTTTGCAAGCATCTCACACGCTACTTTAGCTCAAACAGAAATGAAAATTTGAACAATTTTCTGGAGAATCTTACAATGAGCCGTCATCATCATTCTCGCTGGTTTGATAACCCATTTGAAGACGATGAATTTAAACTGGATAAGGCAGCTCTAAAGGTGCAGGGTTTGGAGTATCTGGACTCGGCATTTGCAAAGGGCACGCGCGACGGGGACGGAGGCTTGTATGTGGGTGCGGTGGGGGTGGCATACGCATTTCTCCACGTCGCACACCTACTTTCACCAGAAGAACGGAAAAAGTACCACTCGCTCGCATTGAATGCGTATCAAACCCAGGCGAAGTACTACCTGACAAGCAATCCTCAACGGTATTACGACATTATGCAATACCAATTACTCTATAGCATTATGGTTTATAAGGTTTTTTAAAGCCATTTGTGTTATTAGGAACGACGCCTGCGCTTTTCTTTTGGGGAAAGCAGGATTTTTCGCAGTGGGTGTGGTGCTGGGGAAAGAATCTGGTCATGAAGACATCACTGAAGAGAATATTAAGAATTACATTGAAGCTGGAGAGGTGTGCAAACAGCCCAACTTTGGTAAACATGGAGGGGATGAACTGTTCGTTGGGAGGGCAGGTTATCTATGTGGAGCGTTATGGTTGCAACAGAAATTGGGGTATATGCCGATTCCACAGAAGGTAGAAATCTTTATACATGTGATTGTTTAAAGACGCACATATTTTGATATTTTGTATAATACATTTCATTAGGATCTTCTAGAAATCTTCAATTTGATTATTGAGAGTGGGAGAAACTATTCTAATCAGCATAAAAGCCCATGTCCATTAATGTACTCTTACTACGATACGGAATATTTGGGTATGTATGACACATTTTTTGGCCAAATAATCATTCACGTCTAGTAACTTAAATTAATTATCCATGTTTGTAGGAGCTGCTCATGGATTATGCTCTATTTTACAGATCCTTTTATCATATCCACAATTTCTGAATGAAAACTCTGATGCTGAAACTGTGGTTAAAGCTACATTAGACTTCTACTTGACCCTTCAAGATTCATCGGGGAATTTTCCATGCGCAATGGATGAAATTGGTCCTAGAAAAAAACGGGGGGACGCCGACATGCTTGTTCACTGGTGTCATGGAGCGCCAGGTGTTGTATATTTATTGGCGAAAGCTTACTTGCACTACAAGGACAAAAAATATTTGGATGCGTGCATAAGATGTGGAGACTTGGTTTGGAATCGTGGACTACTTCGAAAAGGACCTGGTAATTAATTGTTCTCCTTACATTTTCTTGCATAAAATATTGCGGCTAAAATTTTACGCGGTTTTCAGGGATATGTCATGGTGTTGCTGGCAGCGGCTATGTTTTTCTGTTAATTTATAATCTACTCGAACAACGAGATCCAAAACATTTGTATCGAGCTGCCAAGTTTGCACAGTTTTTAAAGTCATCACAATTCTTAAAAGAGGCAAGAACTCCGGATTGCGCCTTTAGCCTATATGAAGGAATAGCTGGGACGGCATGCTTCGTGCTGGACTTATTGCAACCTGTAAACGCAGAGTTTCCCTTTTTCAATGTGCATAATAGTTATAATGGATAAAAGTATATACAAGAGGTCATTATTTTGCGAATGAAAACTTGAACTGTAATAAATTTATGTTCCGCGTCTCATAAACTTCAAGTAAATGTGTATGCAAGTAGTAAATGCAAATCATAATAAATATTTTCTACAAAGATGACATTGACTCGAAGAGATTGTAACTCCTTTAAGCATCTCCTGTATGCATTTCAGTGAACTATTGTTGTCTATCCACGTCATACACCCATTATGCACGAACGACTCATGAAACTACCAATCCGTATGTACCAGAAAATGAACGGTACTTTGACTACCTACAGTAAAGCCGGTTTATATGTATCGCACTACTAATACTCACATTACGAGTTATCCAATTTACTCGTTGTTTTATTAAATGTTTTGATTATTTAAACATTTTGCTTCCATCTGTGAATCTTAGTCATATTGCAGTCTTTGCCTCTTCAAAATGGGCTGCAAAATAAATGCTCTCTCAATATCCAAACTTTTATCTAGTCTGACAGAGTATTTGGATTCGAAATATCGTGGACGTTTGTACAACATTACAAATTTCCAGGTGCAAGCTGGATGCAAAGAATTGGACAATTTTTTGAGTTCCATACACAAAGTCCAATTGACTACTAAAGTATTTACCGTTGGCAGTGAATCCTTCAATGGAGCAGAAGTTGACGGCGTAGGAGAAAATACGAAAATAAGAAAGTGTTCAGAGGAGCATCAATTCAACTTGATCTGCAAATCCACAATTTTGGAGGATGATGGGAACCGGGACAATTTGGAAAAGTATTACTGGAGCATCTTGTTCACAAAGGAGAAAATTTGCTACGATTTTCTGGAGAACTTGGCCCAAGAACTGGGAGAAGTGAGCCCATTGTGTCCCAAAATGCACCATTGTTACAGTGAAGGGGAGGAGGAATATTTTTGTCTCATCATGGATGACTTATCCATAGGCTTCACCAACCCGCTGGACCACGGCGAAGGGATTTCGCTTCAAGAATGCAACCTCATTATGAAGAGTCTGGCCCGACTGCATGCCCTCTCGTTAGGTGAGATTATAGAGCTCTCCTTGTAATGCCACCCTTTATTTCGTATTGTTCCCTTCCTTTGACAACCCTGGCATATTTTTAATGAAAGGATTACCACTAATAAATTATTCAATTAGTGTAAATGGGCACTTTGAATTATGAATGCGGTACTCCTAAGGATAAGAACCAAAAATATTAAGTCACAATGGACACGTCTACGGAAATGAATGAGATGTCCATGTCTAAATATATAAAGACGGTACAGTTGCTAACTTTCTGCCATTATTTGGCAAACTATGTAAGCAGACGTAATAATAATGATGCTTATTACTTCATCCAACCGAAACATTTTTGGGGCTTGAATTAGCAATAATATGTATCTACTTTTCTCTTTAAAAATAGCATTACGTATGTACCTTACATAATGTAAGTACAATATGTAAATGAATCAAACACTGTTTGATGAAAATTCTTCGTGGGAAAATATACAATTTAATGAATGACATCACATAATGTTTGAAATTGATGATCCAGTCAGGATTAAAATTATATTATTGCAAACCTTATACATAATTCAAACTTTTTATTAAAATGCTAGACCAAGAAGGTAGGTAGCAGGCGTTTCTTTCTCTGAATTTATGTTCATTACTCATGCCGCATGCAATATCTTTCTTTCCTCCATCTCGTTAAAACTTGAACAATGTGGCAATAACACCGATAAAAGAAATGGGTGTGCATTCCCTTCCGTAATAAAAAGTTTTGTGCCATTTGCCAACTAAAATTTGTTATACTACTTCATTCTTTGTGTAATAAAAACTTTTGAGACGTCAAAATTCTATATTGCTTCATCTAAACCGGAGCATTTTTTACTTTCTCTCTTGTATACATGTAGCTGGTCATGTTACGTATGCACAAAAGATGCAGTAATGATATTTGTAAGTACGTATGAATAGATGATATATAATAGTAATACCCGCACCCTTCCTGTGCCCATAATACGTACGTACCCCATGTAATGAACCATATTACTATTTCATCTGTGCGTAGATTTAATAAATTGCGAGATTGGAAATGAACGTATTTTTTGAGGTTATCATTTTATGTATTAAACACATCGTCCCTTTCTTTACGTAAAAGTCTCAGCCAAATTACTGAATATATTTACATATGTTATGTATATATGATTATACATAAATAAGTGGTACACAGTGAGAAGAGACAGAGGAGAGTATTTATTAGTAGAGAGTTAAAGCTGGAGTGATGTACAGATTCATAACTAATTACATATACATATCTACGTAGGCATACATATACCTAACACTACCCTCTCACGAAAAAATTTTTCTCCTGAAAAATAGTCGGAAAGAGTGTGTAGGTTTGCAAACTAAAAATTTCAGTAGTCACAATTTGAATTAGAAATTTTGAGGGTTGGAGACATAGGTAAAATTCATGGAAAAATGAAATATGAAATGACTCCGGAAAACAAACATGAACAAAGATTTTGCATGAATAACACTGAACAATTTAATACACATATCGAATGACGCAGTAGTTATGCAGGGCTGGAACTTGAGAAGATGGTATGGCTCGCAATCGGTGGTAGAATTGTATCGTCTCAGGCGTGGTGGTGGTTGACTCATATAAAACTTGCAGATTAGGACAAAACGATGAACAAAGAGAAATAAATTGTTGTGGTCTTGGTATGTGGTCCATCGGGACATCGGAGGAATACGCAGACTTGTGAGGGTTTTGTGGGGGTGACCCATAACCGGACAACTCGAAGACGCAGGGTTTTGTGTGGGTGACCCATAACCGTGACTCGTTAAAAAAGGGGAACTATGTACAATGTGGATTTCCATACTTGAACACGCAAATAATATGTAGACGTTGCTCATTACAAACATTAATCTCAAGGCGTTATATTTCATTCTCAGCCTGGGAAAGTGGTGACAACGCAGATCGAGCATAAAAGTTCAGCAGAATTTTGAGACAAGGTGAATCAGATTACATTTTTGCAACAAAATTTGATAAAGAATTGACACTTTTCCAGACGAAATGAATAAAAATGGCTGTTTTTTCATATAATATGCAGAAATTTTGACAAATTTTGAACGAATTTTGATGACAATTTTTCAGAATTTAAACGGAATTTTTTTACAATATTTTTACGATTTTTTAACAATTTTGAAGGACAATTTTGCATATATTTTTTTTGACGTGTTTAAAACAAATAACGGAATTTTAAATTTTGCATATTTGCTCGAATTATGAAATGTAAATTTTGGACTGGAGATTTGGAAATTTTAAGAATGGGGGAAGATTTTCAGAGTGGTTTAGAACCAATTTACAGACCTGATAGCATCCGGGAGGATAATCCAATTTACAGACCAGATGACGAAAATTCACAAAAAAAAGTTTCACAGGAAAATCACACAGTTTACGCAAGGTTTTGAGAAGAGAGATTTGGGAAGTTTCCCTATCGGAAGCAAAATGACAAGCTCTAAGGGGCGGTGGTCAAGCTGCTTAGTCGTCGCAGTCGTAGCAAATTTGGTAGGTGATATGTCTTGCGAAGAATTTTGAAAATTTTAAAATCCATTGTGAGTGGGAGGAGCGAAAGAAAGTACTCGACGGTCCACCAATGTTATGTATATATGATTATACATAAATAGGTGGTACACAGTGAGAGGAGACAGAGGAGAGTATTTATTAGGAGACAGTTAAAGATGGAGTCAACTCTTCTGTGGAACAATTTTTTTCGGTGTGGGAGAAAGTTTATGTATTCCAATTTTCTTCCATGTAAACCCCTCCACACACAAAAAAATATTATATTCACTTCTGCGGAACCCTCTTTTCACCATTAACCATCGGCGGAAGTTTAATTTGAGATTTCCTGAGGACATGACACAAAAAGCGTTTCTCGCAAACTTGAAAATATGAGATTGCCCGAGTTTCCCATGCATTTATTATTGGGAGCTTGTTGGCTAGTACGTACAGTGTCGGACAGATGTCTACGTCCACATAGTCGCGTCAATTTCATTTTCAAATTGTCACTGAACTACTGAACCAATTTTCATCATTGATATATCAAATTCTCACAAATTTAACGTAATTTCATAGCACATTATTAGTTTTCCGCTAAAAAATTTATTTTAGGCCAGAGATGTATTTTAATTCAAAATGAAAACAATTGGATGGACAAAAGTCAACGTCCAGTCAGAGAAAACATACAAAAAAAACTGTAATTTATAAGGAATGTTATAACAATTAATTTTTAATATTTGGTTGGGCCTCCGTTCGCTTTAAGGACGGCTTCAAGGCGCCGAGTCATTGAGTTTACCAAATTCTTGGTCACATCTTCAGAAATGGTTTCCCAAACTTCACGAATTCTGGATTTAAGGCCCGGAATTCCTGAAAAAGATTGTTTTCTTATTTCTCTTTCAATGTGGTCGCACAGATGCTCAATGGGATTCAAGTCTGGAGATTGGGGAGGCCATTCTAGCTTCGGAATTTTTTTTTCTTGAAGTATTCCATGGTGGACGTGGCAGTGTTTCGGATCGTTGTCTTGTTGGAAGGCAAATCGTCGTCCAAGTCCAAGTTTTCGAACAGATTCCTGGATATTACGGTCAAGTATTCCCTGGTACTTGTATTGGTCCATAATTCCGTCAATAAATTCCATTTTTCCTGCCCCACTTGAAGCCATGCATCCCCACACCATTACCGACCCGCCGCCGTGCTTAACTGTGGGGTTGAGATTTTTTGGATTCAAAGCTTCTTTTGGATATCTCCACACTCTACGACGCCCATCTGACCCAAAGACATTGAACTTTGACTCGTCAGTCCATAAAATATGTCCCAGAATGTTTGTGGCTTGGAAATGTGGTCTCTGGCAAACTTCACTCGTTTGGTTGCATTCCTCGGTACAATAAGAGGCTTCCGGACTGCTCTGTGGGATTTCAAATTTCCCTTATTCAGTGTTCTTTGGATGGTCATAGGACTAACCTGTTTGCCGAACATCTCCTTGATCTCGGTAGATAGCTTTGGAGCACTAAGTGAGGGTGTAACGTTGACTTTGTTGAGCACGTGGCGTACTTCTCGGTGAGCCAAAATGGGTTTTCGACCACTTCTGACCTTGTTTTGGACTGAACCATTAGCTTTAAAGTTCTTAATGATTGTCTGGATGGTTGTCCTTGCTAATTTATACTTGGTCCATATTTGTCTCTGCGACAGCCCCCTTTTTGTCCACCCTTCCAGTCCTGAATGACAAGATCTCGAATAGCGATAGGAATTTCCTTGCGTGTCGACGCCATCATATTTTTCTGGAAGAAAATTATTTAAAAATTAATGCGGCATATGTTATTGATAGATTTATTAAGTTACCTGATTTTATAAATTGGAGAGATTTTTGTTGTTGACAATTAAAGTGAAGTGGACGTAGACTTTTGTCCGCTCAAATTTCATCCTCTCTCGCTCTGCACTATGATTCTCAGTTTTCCCAGAATTTTCAGAAATAACTCATATGTTTTATGAAATTACGTTAAATTTGTGAGAATTTGATATATCAATGATGAAAATTGGTTCAGTAGTTCAGTGACAATTTGAAAATGAAATTGACGCGACTATGTGGACGTAGACATCTGTCCGACACTGTATGCATCGGTAGTCAAGTATAAATTTGCTCTTGTAAATTTCAGTTCTGGAAGGCAAACAAGGCTGCACGCTCCCATCCAAGTACGAAATATGTACAACGGAACTCCTATTCTCGGCTGGAGTGGAGCCTGCCCTAAAGCCTCTGACCTATAACTCTTTCTTGGGCTTCCTAAAACTGACAGCAAACTTCCGGCCAGATTTGTTGCCATATTTGAAAAGAATTGACGATGATGAAAATATATGGAATCGTCTTTGCGACTTGGTGAAACCGGGACGGACGTCTTTTTCCTGCCTTTGTCACGGTGATCCTCGCTCGAGCAATATTTTTCTGGAGAAATCTACGTCGCAAAAACCATCATGCAGAGAGAACAATGGGAAAAGTAGCAATCATCATGATTATCATCATCACGACGGGTCCAACTTTAAACCGGAAGAAAAAAACGTAGAGAATGGCATGTCAGTGAACGGTGGAGGAGAAAGTCAAATTCAGAGCCTTCTGCTGCAAGAGCCAGGTTTAAGATTCATTGATTTCCAATTGACTCGGTATGCATCACCTGTCACAGATTTGCAATACGTGCTTCATATGAACACCACACGAGATTTCAGAGAGAAGCACACCATGGAAGTGCTCAGGACTTATTACGCCGAGTTCCAGGATGTCTTGGGTCGTTTTCCTCACGTCATTTTGGAACAATCGGAAGGAGTGCGAGGTTGGACTTTCGAGAAATTGACGGAGGAATATGAAAAATTCTACATGTATGGATTTCTGGCGGCGGTGATTTTATTGCCGATAGTTCTTCTTCGTCCGGTTGACATGGACATTGATAAATCCATGAGCCAAATGACAAAGGCTGAACGAACCCAGTTTTTCAAAGACGGCAGAGCAGATCTCGTTTTCAACGCTGGGTCAAGGAATGACAACATGAGGAAAAGACTCTTTGAGATGTGCGATGAAATGGTTGCCAAAAATGTAATCCCGACGAACGCACCAGCCTAAGCCCTAGTGAACAACCGAAAGACTTTCCCCGTCTCAGTTTTACATTGCACTGCTCACAATACCAGGATGCACATATGTACGAGTATGTATGGACTCTGAATGAAAACATAGATGTACCGTCAGTCAGTTTAGATATTTTATGTTCTTTCTTAAATTAATTTATTCATAAATATCATAGTTTATTAATTTTAATTATTTTGTCCGGTAAATATACCTACATGGGCATTTGCGCACATCCGTACCTGAACTGTAAAAAGCAATCCATAGTTTATCTAAATATGTATTTATGTACTTTATAAGGATACTCGATTTTGTACTTTATTAATTAATCAAGTTTTAACTTTTATGGCTGACACATTTATTTATTTATGGTTATTTTGGGTGAACCTCACTATCTGTGAGATTAATAATATTTAGCTACAGTATACATATGTACATGTGGATATAATTGAGGATCTTGGTGATCCATTTTGCAATATATACTCGCGTCACTGCTAACTTGAGATGCTGACCATGTTGTAATTTTTATAATTTTCCTCCCGGATATATTTCAATTAAATCGTGATGAATGGCATGATGTCATTGTGTCATATAATTTTATCGCAATCCATTCTCGAATGACTTTGGCATTTAAACCCAAAATTCTCTAGGTAGATATTCCTCAACAGAGACGTTCATAGGAAAAGACGTTATGTGTGCGTAGCAAGCGCTGACAGGTGATAAGTTTAAATGGAAGAGACGATTCTTCTGAAGACTTGAGATGGGAAATAAATTGAAGATTACAAAGGATGGAGAGAGAAAACTTCTTTGCACGATTACGTCCAACTCTCCACCCAATATAATATTTTTGCTCCTCATCGTTTCCCTTTCCTAGGCAGCTCGGCTAAAGGAAATTGTTTGGAAATATTGAGGAAATCAATGAATGTCGAACACACGGGAAAACTGATGAAAGAGCTTCATAATGCGTCTTGACATCGAGTTTCTTGCAATAACAATGGAATGGTTGATTCGAATTCTACATCTCATTTCTTACCACAGCATTTCAGTATTTCGCGTAAAACATGTTGTCAATATGGATGAAGAACTCTGAACTCGCGTATTACTCATACATATTTATGCATACATATTATTATTACGTTGTTGGAGAGAGGAATTTGCAGTGTGTCTCGTGCAATATCGTCGGAAATAAGCTGCACGATAAAAGCTTTCAAGAGGAATTACGTTCCATTCAAAATTCCAAGAATACTGAGCTTGTGGTCTGGTTTGCATATATTTATGTATTAAGTTTAGGCAAAGTAATACCATTCCTTGCTACTCCCTCTTTGTTATTCATAATAAGAGGTAAAAGAATATATGTACATGTACGTAAACTATGGTTCTAGGAAAAACATACAAAGCGTAAACTGCTCCCTGCCAAGTAAATGGTTAGAACACGAAATGGAAAGAAACTGATAGAATGGGATGCAGATCGGGAACAGCATTTCGTTCTCTTTCGCGTGGGAAATGGCACTACTGAAGCTGAGCTTGGACATTCTGCCAATTTATGAGTCAGGCGATTACACACTTTCCTGGTTTCCAGTGAAACGGTGCAATATGCCCGAATGCGAGTGGGTTCAGTTGGTCCGGGAACAACCTCACGACGACGGAATCAAGTTCTTTCCTATAAAACTTTCTAGGAAACAAAAGTAGTAATGAGATAATGCTCGTTTAATTTAAACTCTGTAATTGCACAACTGCACTTGGCTCCTATTATACAATGTAGTTAAAAAATACAAGCTTCTCTCGTTTCATTACAGTTCCCATCCACTCGTAATTGCCCTGCTAATGACTTGCTTTCACCTGTCCCAAACAACCTTACAAAGCTAAAGAACTTAGACCCAAAAGTTTACACGTGGTCATGCAGGGCCGAGTTGCGAGTGTGTTAACATTCACAATATATGCTCCTCCAGACCGGATAATACAATCAAAGTGCTTTGGGCTCGACTGGAAATAATGTGTATGTACATACATACATACATACGATACTGGGGCCGCAAGGAAATATTAGAAATTAAAACTAAATTGATGAGATGAAATGCAATGAATCCAATAATAGGGCACTTAGTATACAACGATTGGGCGGCACATCGTTGTATACCATGTTTACATAATTAATGAGCTGCTGTATGTATATGGAGGCAGTAGGCACTAAGTCACAACCATACAAAGAATCGCGAATGCCAAACACACAACTATTTTAGGAAATATTTCACGATAACTACTCCAGGATATGACATGCCTGTTTACGACAGATGCGTTTTATTTTTATTTCTCCACTTTCAAAGAGAACCACATTTCTTTGATAAGTTTACAGATAAGTAGCCAATAAACCAACCCATTAAATACACCAAACATTACACTTTATTCTTCTGGACTGAGTCAGGAGTAAAAATAGATGAAAATGACTGCGCCATACATTCTGAGGAAATTTTACAAGTCATCAAGTGGGTCACGTCGTTTTACTTTATGCTCCCATTCAGACATTTAATAGTAATTATAAAAATTGGATCATCTTCGTGGTCGTCTGGTTTTCCGATGATAAAATAACTAACTAACTACTATAGTATGATATATGTGCATAGCCCTGTACCATCTGAACTGCCTGGACGGGTGTTACCGACCGAGGATGGTGGAAAACTAAGGCGTAATTTATCGCCAAAATGTTCACAATGATGAAACTCATACATGCAATATCATCACATTTTATCATCACTGCTGCTCAGCCACAGCGTGATGTGAACTTGACGAAAGTTTAGGGCAAAGTATCCATTACTTTTGTGGAATAAAAATGATTATAGCAGAATTCAACATGCCATCAAACAGATAGATAAGTATGTATTTATTTGCTTCTGAAAATGGAAATGAGTCAGAGACCTGTGTAACTACGAACTAGAAACTATACGCGTCGGTACATCAAAGTCATTACCACTTATTCATTCATTCGGTTATCACCTAAAAATTGTCTTACGGATGATGATGAAACAAATGTCATGCTGTTGACAGGTTTATTCTCACGGATGTTGTGATTCCTTGCTGTCTCATCCCAAAGCACATCATTAAAAGCTTTGCCATCCTTTTTGACATTTTGCAAGACGACTATAAATAGAAAGTTAAAACTATAGGAATTAAGGGATATATGACTACTTTCAGGTAAGAGGGTAAACCAAAACCCTATTTGGCTCGGTTTATACTTATTACAGGCACTAATTGAATTGAAACCTGTCTGGCTGTGGTGGATTATCCGAATCACACTAATTACCAACATTACTGAGAAAACTTCCCTTGGTGTCACCTTATTACAAAAGTTGGACTTTGGGAAACGACGTAAATTCACAAAAATGACATAGTTTTTGGACTTGTTTTTAGGAACGGATTAGCAATTTCTACAAAATTCACCACTAAAATAACCTAAATTAAATCGTTTACAACCTGTCACAAGTTGTCACACCACAATTAGTTATTTTCTAAATTAGTGCACGTGTAGGTTGTTTTGATGTTAAAATGACAATTTGATTGCTATTTAATTTAACATTAGAAGCTACATGAAAGCACCTGAAAACAACAGAAATAGAATTAAGTTTACCCAAAGGTGCAAGAAATATAAGTTTTTTTCTGCGAAACTCCTTGTAATATAAAATCTAAGAATATCTATTACATCATACTCTTAAGGGTTCATACCCATTTATAGACGTAAATGTACCTTAATGGGCATGTATATGTGCAGTGAGAAATTATTTATTTTCTTCCATCACAAAATTCACAGAGCAATTATATCTGCAATGGAAGATGTAAAATGTAGCGTAAATGTGCAGTAGTAGGCGTGTCACATTTTTTTGTGCCACACAACACAATAGAAATCTCGAGATTGTGTATCATTCTTTACCCGACATTGCATCGTTTGAGGTAAACGATGAAAGCATTCCTTGAGCATCAAGGAATCAATTCACCGAAGAAGCTAATAAACAACAAAAGAAATACCTTTTTGTGGGAACGGTAACGTAATTTCACGAAACATTGACTTCAACTCTGAGAATTTATGGAAAAGTAGGAAAAACACATTTTTTTTGTGTATCTGGTTTTTTAGCTTCATTGTCATTGTTGCTGCGCTGCACCAATTGCAGAACCGACTGTTTACCAACACCGAAAGTCACATCCCAATCATTTCTTTCTATTGGTAGACTTGTCAGCCTCCGGGGTACTCTTTGACCCGAAAGGTCTTTTATCATTCCTCTTCGACCGGAGGTATAGCAGAGAACTCGTAATTGCTGAAATCCTTCATCTGCTTTTTATCTCTCCCTCTTCGTCTTTCATCTCCAAAAGAGTTCTCCAGGCACTCGTATAAAGTATGTACATACATATAGTCCCGCACATTATGCTCCAATATTTCCTATACGCACAGAAAAAAAAATTATTGCGATTTGACATATTGATGGCGTTGAGGAGTATGCACGCTTACAATACAAAATGGAATGTCCAGTATTTTATTGTATCGTATGCCACGCATCTAGATATGTACATACATATGTATAACTTGTAACGATTTTTTCGTCAAAAAATGTTGGTGAAAGTATCTAAAAAAAACTCGTAGATTGTAATTGTGTCAATTGGTGATTCATGCAAACAATTCAACATGAAAGAGAAAATTTCTAACCATCAGCCAAAGACAAGTAACAAAGTTTTGCCATTCGAGAAACAATTCTTTTCCAGCAGCAGGACAGCAGCGTTGACAGTTTGTCTGCTTCTTACCTATTGTTTGGTAGAAGAAGAATTAGTTTGGTTTCATTGTTCATTGAACAATAACAGAGTTCTGCAGGATGCTACATATACCTAACCGAAAGCTACATATATTTATAACTTGATCCTATAACGCCGTAACTTGCTCTTGTACATACGAAACTTTCCAAACTTTGCTTCCGTCATTTTACCTGCTCAAGTTTAAAGTTTACGTAAAAGATTTGGCTTGGCAAGTTGGTTTCTTCTTCCACCTCAATTTCTGTTTCGGCTGGCATGTTTCTCTCTGCTCAAACTTGTCCTGTCATCATCATGACGAAAGTATATATAGATTTGACTTGAGAATTGATTAAGCTCTGAAAACATGGAACAATTGGCTTCATCTTCATTCCTTTTGATTTTCTTAGCAAACGGGAGACATGTATGGACGAGAAACAAGGCAACGCAAAAGCAAAAAGACTTTTCCGTCGGCAGTGGAAAAGTTGAAATCTATGACTTCGCTCCATGAAATAACACGGAAGGGCGAACAATGAAGAAAACTTTGTTTTTGTTCCATTCCATTCTTTGCCTGTCATTCCTTTGCTCTCGGTGAAGAAGATACAACGAGAGGAAAACCAAAACTAACCAAATTTGGAGGACAGAAAGGACAACAGCATTGCACTCTTACATATCATTCGTACATATAAACTCTTTGGTATAAAACCTGTGCTGGACTGGAATCTTCTCTGCTCTAGGAGTTGCTTAGCTTTCATTTGATCAAACTTTGAACAAGCTTGCATCGTTTTCAATAATCTCCTAAAAAAGTTAACGGTACAAATAGGTCAGCCAATCTTGTTGCTCTTTCCTAGAAGGACTTTTTATCGTTCGAGTACAGATTTTTTTCTAACCTGGTCCTGTGTTACTCGAAACTAAGATTTAAACCAGCCGAAGAAGAAGAATATGAACTACTTAGTTAGGATACTAGACTTTTCCTTAGATATACTGCAGATACATGGATAGAAGTGTATTAGAGATGTTCGTTGTCTGCTTTGTTGTAAAGGAAGGCAAAGGTGTCTATTCAGCTGAAATGAGGACTGAGGGAATTCTGTGTGCAATAAAAGCAAAGCCATGAAGCAGAATTCCGAACAGACTGCCTGAGCCAAACAACTTGACACTTGGGGACTTGTGCAAGTCGGGTGATGATTCAATTTAAATCCCTTCGCATTAAAAGGAACAGAGGAACTAGTTTGTTCACCTGGTTTGCTTTTAACTTAATAGACAAATTAATGTATTCAAAGTCCCTGCTAAAAGTTTAAAGTTCTAGTTAAACTCAAGTTTAGTAATTAGATAATTACGCTCGAAAAGTATACCTAAATATACTTATATGCATGTATACCAACAGCGTGTGGTTGTAAAGATTTCATGGTTTTCAACAACACAAGACACAAGGCAGACAGTTATGAATATAAAATGCAAGGATAGAGCACGGGGAGACAGTTATTTATTCATATTCCGTTGACAAGGTATATGAAGATGAGATGGAGTAATCCTGCGCCAGCAAATTTACAAAGTGGATACAATAAAACGGATATTTCTCTGGCGTTGAGCAGGGGAAAATTCTGTGTTGGGCGAAACTCTGGTACAAAAACGATATCGTATTGTTTCCTTCTCGAATATGCATAGTTCTGAACTTCAGAATCCAAAGGAATTGAAGGAGAAAAGTTAGGAAGCAAAAGGTTGGGACATTATAGAACAATCTCAAAAAAGAACCTAGACTTTTGGATTCAAGGGAAACAATTGTAATCGTATCACTGCAGAATACCAGACTCTCAAAGGACATAATGGAAAACAATCCTTGCCATAATTTGGCCCAGACACACGGCCATAATACGCTAGTCTCATTTGTATCGTTATAAGAACTAGCAGCAGGACACAATTGCAGCCAAACTTTTTCCACAAACTCGTAATGTTCCAACCCAACATATTGTATTAGAGGAGTCAACATAAGAACAATTTCTGCAGCAAGGACATTCCATATACTTAAGTGTGACATTCGAACATTTGCGTAACCATTATTGCCCCCACCTTTCGCAAACACATTCATTTTCTGTTTTATTTTATTTTTCTAGAGTATATTGCATACATATCCAGGGAAAGCAGTTATTACGTATATTATTATTGTTTCCCCACCACACCAGAGTCATTCGGTCTTTTATTCTTACTTTCACTCCACCTCGGTTGCGGTTCCTCGTCGACGACCTGAGATATCTGGGTCTGAATTGAACTTTTTCGCTGCTCATTTTCATGTTGGAGCTGGTGCTGGACCAAACCACTCCAGCAGGAACCAGCAAATGAACGAATGACCACAGCGGACCGTGACGTTATTTCAGATTGTTTTCCAGAGCACTTTCCTCTTGGTGGCACCTGCACTTTTTTCTCATTATTCCCTCATTCCTTGTATCAATCCCAATACCCTGTGCATCTACCTACGTATGCACAACCTATCTGACGGCATAGAGCTATATTGATTGGACTCGGCTGGACAACCAGTGGAAACCAAACTTGACATTATTTTTGTTTCGTTTTTTTTTTCTTTCTCTTTGTTCGTATGTATAAATGTACTAGTCAACCTGTACGTCGATATTTTATGTCGTACAAACCGATCAGGGAAATAACTCCTGTTCCGAAGGAGGACCTGCACAAGAGGAAGCGGGTGCGCAAAGATAAGCCATAATCCCAACACCAATACTCACTTACGAGCACTTTTCCGTTTGAGGCTCAAGGAATAAAGAATGGACTGCTTACTTTTTTTCTCATCTAAACTAAACTTTCTTTGTTTCTGTTTCTGGATAGAAAACAAACGTGTCGGGATTATGGATAGAAGATACAGAAGGATTTTCTGTGTATATATATGTACATATTATACTCAACCTCTTGATCTGCTGCCATATCGCTGCTCATAATCTGTGTGTATGTACATAGTTCGGAATTTCCGGCATTTCATTCCCCTCTTCTCATGCAATTGTTACATATGTATTAATAAGACATCAAGAATCTCACGCATATCTGTGAATTCTCTCCACTCCCGACTCCAGGCACAACACTTTTGGACTCCGGTGTGAAATACGTCAGCACATTAATGAGGACATAAAACAATGCGGTGAGAGCTCTGTTCTTCGCAACAACGTAGAATACCAGCATAGTTTTACTGCTATGTGTTTTGAGTTATAATGCATTTGTTTCGTCGGTTAGAAGGAGAAGAAGAGAGAAAGATAGGATGATGCGGACGATGGAAAATAATAAAAGTAAGGTGAGAACTCGTGGAGCATTATCATTTGGTCCTTGTATCGCAGAATTACTGTTTGCTGAAAATTCCATAATTTCTTTGCGCCTCTGGGACCACCACACCGGAGCCAAAAAAGCGAGTAGCGAGTTATATATGTAGCAAGGAAAAGTAAACCTTTTGGCTTAATCCAAAACTGGAGGATGAGGATGAGTGGACGATTTCTGGTCTCTCGACGACTCAACTTGGTTGGAGTAGAAATTTCCAAGCTCTCAAGTCTAGCGTTTGAGATTGAGCAGGTATTATCTCATCTCGTCGTGTGTAAAGAGATGTGGTGTATTAAAAGCCCAATGCAATCATCGTCGTCCGACTCTCACTGGAGAATATCGCTACTTTTTCCGCATTTTCAGGTTCAGGCTGCTGCTGCATTCACTCTTTATGTACTTAGCAGGCTCGCCTCGATCCAACAATTCCCCACACGGCGTTGGTTGAAACCTTGTCTCAATTCTGGACAGGATACGTACCACCACAGCAGGCTTCATCTATCTTCTCTCCTCCTCATGCTTGTTAAACCACAGCAGGGCTACTTGAAACTGAAAATTAAATAATAACCTCCTCGGCTCGTTCCATAATAAATGCTTACGCAAGTTTGGACTCATGTTTGTATCATCTCGATAAGAACAATGATACAATTATTGTATAAATCCTCCTCCAAGTCTCGTGTTGCTGACGATGGGACGCGCTGAGTGACTTATTATGACATCTCCTCTCCTTCCTACCAGTTCTCATGACTGTATTCATATAGTCTGAAATTCAGACTCTGAATACAATGTGTGGTCGCTCATAATAAAAAAGTGAGTGGTTGTTGGACCGTGTGGCGTTCGAGATTGCGACGAGTGAAGAATATCTGGATAAGGAAAGGACAACTTTTATTCCTTGTTCTCAGAGCCCTTGTCCTTCACTCGAGCAATCTCCGTCTTATAGGAAAAGGTGAGCCAGTTTGTGGTGCAGGCAAGTATCATCATCATCATCGCCATAGTTAACGCAACAGTGAATGAGACGGAATCATAAGCAAAAGTGAAGCTGCAGCAGCATGCAAAGAGCTGGCTTGGCTATGGTTCCTCCAATTTCCACGAATTCCCTGGTTGGGCATATAACTCACATTGGACGACGAAGAGCTCAGTTTGCTTTCACCACTCACTCCGCAAGCATCTTCTTCACTCACCACCCACTCCTCAGCCCCATTGTTTAGTCCACAAAGTCTGAAACTTTTGTCCGTCTCACTTGGGGTGCAGTCTCAGCTTATTTTATCCCAATTAGCTGGCCAGCCGTTTAACCATCCGCAGCGAAGAAATCAAACAAAGACGTAATTGTCACTGGTCAATTTCTATTATGTGAAGAATACCATATCCACAAAAGAACATTTGTCTTGATTGAGCAATTCTGCATTTTAACGCCCATTGCGATATCCTTATTCTGTAAGGTAAATCATAACCTGGACAAGAATTTTGTGTACTCATGGGTGTTGTCATCTTTATTTTGGCCAGTCTCCAATCCATCATCAGGATCAAGTAATCAGGAGTAACAGAAACGTCAACAAAAACGCAAGTTTTCACAACCACTGACTCATTCATACGTACACACACACACGCAAAACAATTTCCAACAAATCCTTGGTGGACCAAGAAGAGCACTCGATCCACACTTGCCAAATAGCCATAAGCCAACTAACTAACTCGGTAAAGTACGTGTAACGTATTCCACACAAAACTTGGACAGTTCTCTATATGCAAATTTGAGTGAGAAGAGATTCGAGAGGATACCAGCACACGCCGTTTCGATATACTTTGTTCATTTTACTTTTACTTTTGTGACTCATTCAACACTTGATTACTCGCGAAAATGGATTCGAGAACATTCTTTATTTTGGTAAGTGATTAATTATTGAATTAAAACAATAAACACGTTTTCTCCCCATTATTCTTCTCCTCCTCCGAGTCTGTTGATACACTAGAACCAATTAACTTGTCATTTCAATCTGCGACAATTTCCGATCCCACGCCATCATAATTCACAATATGCACCCTCACCACCACCTTCTTCGTACATATACATATAATAATATTCAGGTCTCATTTGCACCCAGGAGAGCAAGAACAATTCTGGATCCTTCGGTGTGCGGCGTTTCTCTGTCACATTTTAGCTCGTGAAGCTATGTAGGAAACTAGGACTATTCGGCTGCATTATACGCACCGCTATATGTAGATATGCATACAAAGATGGTATTTCGTATATTTTGAGACTGGATGAATCTCATGAATCCTTCTTAATTTTACTGATAAGGGGAAATTTGCGTCTGACCCGGTGGAATTTATATCTGACAGGTTTAGTTAGACACAGGAACAGAACAGAATGAAGAGGATTAGTTTCGCATTGCTCAACGTAGATCAGCCCAAAAGCTGTGAGTTTGTACCAGTGCAATCTCCAGGGCCTTATGATATATACGTCCGACCTACACACGCGAATGGACGGGTTTATTACAATAATGACTCTGGCTAATGCAATAGCCTGCTTGAAATTTGCATGGAAATGATAAAGTTCTATATTGCGAGTAACACAGAATCCCAACGGGATCGTAATTCTCCAGCAATATACTCTTATGGCTTTTATTATGTCTTTTTCTTCCTTTCCTTCCTTCCTTCATTGAGACTTGTCTTCAACTCATCCCGTTCTCAGCCTGTCCTTCTCCCTCTTCATCCGATGATTCAAAGTTACAACAATCCGACCAAAGTACGACATGTGTGGGTGCGTATACGAATTCAAAACACGTTCATTCACTTGAGCAAATCCATTTCTTTCAATATTGGAAACTGTGATGGATCACAATAATAGCTCTCTTTTGCACAATTTGCAATCTAATCTTCCAGCCTCAGGAAAGGGAGGGAGGAGGGCATTCTGGCAATTTGTTTTCCACCAACTTCGCCAATTGCATGCAGATTAGCAACTCAACTGGTTGACTGGAATCCTAAACGCAAGCCTTGGGGAACTACTCGAAATCTGAGATTTCAATTTATTATTGTATTTTGTTCCTATTTTCTGCAAGGACAGCATTCTAATGCATAATGTATACTCTATTTGGGTTAGTTGAGATTATATTTAATTATTAAATCTCATATATTCGAAGCCTATAGCCGGACAGATATTTTTTATAATACGTTTGATTGAATTCTTAGGCTGTGAAGAGTAAAAAAGAGCGAATCTAATTGCCTCCATACGTTACGGTTAAGGTACTGAGACAAAAAAAACCTTTTTAGACTGAATTGATTTCTGGGAACCGTGGGCAGAGTCGTAGTGCACACCAATTTCTTAATATGTACATAGATATGCAGTTGTATGTACATTTTCGTAGGAAGCGAGAGTAGGTTGGTGATTACTGTGTGGTGGTAATCCCATTATTCTCATTGGCAATAATTTTGTAGACCAGCAAACAGGATCAGCAGTTGGTGATGATGATGATGATGATGATGACTAATAATGAATTAACTTTATTACCACTACAATAATCAACGCATTGTCGGGTGGGATAGCGTCATGCAAAAATTACGTAACAGGTCTGCAGAAAGTTTTTTGCGGAATTTATTCGATGTTTCTTGGAAGTAAGGATTATGCTATCAAGTAAAATCCCTATTTATGCCGTACATTTGCACACTGCATTAGTATGTGGTTCAAATCCGTAGCTGACTCAAATGGTAGTAGTACATGCAGAATACTAAACTCTAATAATTCTACGTACAGCATGAAAATGTGAGACTTTACGTTGTAACGATCTTTATAATTTTAGACCGTTAAAATTTAACACTGTCGCTGTGTCGTCTCATTCGCATTATGCATATTTATACATACTTGTTCAAATATTTGCGAATACTTGTATCCTTATTTACTTATTATCGCCAAAGGCTGAAATGATATATCGTTGGACAATGTTTATTAATCGGCCGAGAAATAGGTATATAAATTTATATACGATTTTCGGCACGTATCTGGCCCAACTTTGCATATGTATGCAAACAATCAGATCAAGCAAAATGAAAATTTAATTTTATCAATATCGACCAGCCAACCACGTCGCCTTTGTGCTTCACATCGTAATAGGAATGAACTCTTTCGACTCTATGAAACTAAAAGCTAATAAAAAATCCAAAGTTTACAGAGACCACAAAGTAAAGGATTTAATTCCCATGCAAAAATATGCGCCTGTTAAACATTGAATGAAAGATGGCTTGGTTTTTTGCAAGTCAAGTAGTTGGACCACAAACTTGAACAGAGATTCTCACCCAAAGTTTTGTTCACGGTGGAATAGATGATGAGGAAGGGAAAAAGTCGTCGTCGACGTCGTCGTGTGGGCATTTTGAGCTGAGGAGAACTACAATAGCAATTTCATTCAGCTTTGAACCCTATATATATACACATATATATCTATCTGTGCAGTATATATATATTCCTTATGTATGCACAAGTATGTTACGCCACACAGAGCACAGTTAGTGTAAAAAGTTATGAAAAGAAGTCAAAGATCATATCACAGCCATTGGGTTAGAACATTGAGAAACCAGTGAGAAATCGTAGTATGCAAAGTATATAAAAATTTGAAAGAGATTCGTTCTCTGTATTTCGAGGGGAAGAAAAGAAGAGAAGAAAACTCTCACATTTATTTTTCTGTCCGAGAAACTAGCAAGTTTTTGGGGAGAGGAGAAAGAATGAAGAATCTGTGCGGCTGACAGATGAAGGAAGAAAACCGTCTGAGCAGATGAAGTATCACTTCACAATTTTGACACAAAACTATTCCACTTACTTCCTCTCCCTGTCGGATAAGGAAATTGATACTGGACACAGATTTCAGGGACGGTTGACTTGGTGTGACGTGACGTTCATCCTTCCTACACGCCTTATAGGTATACTTCATATATGTCGTAGATCGTTTTAGTGTTTGATAGAGAAAGTCTCTCTCTCCTCAAGAGGAAATGCAGAACAAGGAAGGAAAGCAGTGAAAGCACCCAACTGTTCTCATCATCATGAAGCCCATAGGAGGAAGAAAGGTCTCCTGCCCCCGTCCAAATAGATGAGAAGATCGCATGCATTTTTATTATTTTCTCTTCTCCGCCTCCGACAAGCAAGGCTCCATATTGCTGCACTGCTGCTGGAAGGAAAGGCTAGAGTTAATTTTAACTGTCAGAAACTTAAGCTGCGACATCGCCATGCTATCATCTGGCCACATTTCAGACAGGAAATTCAATTTCAATCTGCACATATAATAAAGATAGGATGAGCGAGGCTGTGATGTGGGAGCACTGCCATTCGGTGCTATGAAGAGTGCGAGGAGATCGGATGAAGATGAAGTTGATTGAAATAATCTTTTTTGTTCCTTGAATTTCATTAAAGAGATATTCACCCGACCAGCCAACCACCGTGTGCACAATAAGTTTTACAATTTAATGATGCTTCCATTCCACATCTATGCATTACATTACATGACATGAGGAGTCCTCATTGAGGACATGACACACATGAATTGGCAGCTCTCCGTTCTCGTTGTACAGAAATAGTGCGTTGTGTTCGCTTTTGTTCAGTTCTACAAAATTGTAAGGCTGCTATTAGATACTTCTCGTGCTTATAATTATATCTACGAGCGTTTCATAGTTTGATTCAATTCCACAGCGTTAGTCAGTACACAGACGGACGGATCTCTCTCTCATTCAATTGGAGTGTCACTCAACGAGTCATTCAATATCCTCTTTTAAAACTTTGGACACAACTTTGTAACAAAGACCGACTAAAATGGCATCTAATGATAGAAGCTCTGAATGCTGCCCGCAAAATAACTAACTGATGGCTTGGCGTTGATGTTAGGTGATGGCGATGAAAATCACAAGTCATTCCAATAGGAACTCAATACTTTGATAGGCAGAATTCTCTTGAAATAGATGAAACCTGGAGGAAAATGAGATTGGAAAAATATTCTATATTATTATTCATCCTGCCAGTTTCTAGTGTCATGCCACTGTAATAATATAATCCATAATATTATGCTTTGTCCCTGAAGTGACCCCCATTATCTCATGATACGTAAATAGATTTATGCTAGATTTATGACTCTTATGTCATCCTATATATTACAAATAATAATTGGGATAAAATTAATGGAGAAATGAGAATAGCAATTTTTGCCATAAAACTCAACTTTTACAGTTTCACTCAGACCTGAAACTGGTTGAGAGAGTTGGTGCCCTGTGATTAATTCCCGTCTAGTCAGGGCTAACAATATAAAAGTAAATGGTCGCCAGCCAAACATAATGTGAGAGTAATGAAAATAAGTTAAGTGGACGATTTGTGTGATTGCAGGCTTTGGGGACATATATCACCCTGATATTTCTGGAAAGTGCGACGTGTCGCTCGCATGGTTTGAAATATCACCATCATCACTATCAAAGCCACCTTCATAACAGTAATCGTAATCATCATCAGAACCATCCACACTCGCTGGATTACAACAGTGGAGAGACGCCGAACGCGGTGTTGAATCAGGAGAGGAACACGGTTCCGAAACATGGCAAATCGACCCCCACCTCATGGCGCCCATCATCTTCCGACGATGACTACGAGGATGAAGACGACGGCGGTCGACATGCTTATCTGATGTTGCCCTCCTCGAAAAAGTCATCCAGCGAAAGGATCACTGAAGATCAAACCCTCACCCAAGCTTTCGGTAAGTAATACACGCAGGAAGGAATAGACGAAAAAATATTGATGGGTGGGTAACACGAGACTTTTAAATGCTTTCAGAAAAACATATGAAACCTGGAACTCCCAATATTCACGATGTTTATGCATACCAGCTCCCCTCGGACTTGTGGTTCATCGTAAGATACTCCAAGAATGAGGATGGGCAGGTGGAAAAATACATGTAAGTCAAATAATCATCAGCGTCATCATTCTTCTACACAATGCGCGTCCCCATCAATTTCTGACACAATTGAGCTTAATAATATTGCATATGCCGTGTGGCACTATCGAGAGCTCGTTCTCTACCTCTCATTTTTTAACAGAGGCAAAATCCCCCTGTGCAGACACCACCGTGCCAGAACGACTGTACGGTCGATCAGAAGTTATAAATCTTACTATGACCTAAATTCCAGCTTCCAGTCATGACAGGCATTAATGATCAGTTCCTCCTTCGGAGAGACTTGGGAAAATATGAGATTTTCCAAGCACCAAACCACTGCTTTATTATGGGACTGCGTTGCATAATACACACGTATACCTAATACGGGTTACTAAATATTTGTCGTTTTGCAGGAACGTGGTTGACAGCTTTACAAATTATTTGGAAAAGGTAAGCTGACAAATTATAGTATAATAATTTAAAGTGCAATGTTTCTTTCTGGATAATGAATACTTGTTTCATTTAAAAGTTGGAAGACAAGGATGTTCGGACAGTGAGTGTGAACGTGAAGGGGGTCGAGACCGTTTTTAGGTTGACACCCAAGCGAAAACCAGACAACAACTGATACTCGGACGACCCCACCACTACAACTAACCTAACCAAGAAAGATGCTTAATCGAGTGGAAAATCGTCCCTCTGCTGGGAACCATTCGTCAAGGATTATTATCAACAGTACAACACCAAAAACTAATTAGTTGGGCACTTGTTAATTCATTCTTGTATTTATATTAAACATGCAACTATTTAAAAAAATATAAGTATATAGATAACATAACTCGAATGTGCTATTCAATGAATATTACATAATCATAAAACTTCATAATTTTTGTGCAAACTTTCATGTATTGTCATTGAGGAGCATATTAAACTAGATATTTAGTCCATTTCGGAAGGATGAGGACATTATTAACCTGTGCGTGCCCTCGCATCTCATGCAACCGGAAACTCTAAATCGTGTCAATTAAAAGTAGAATTTATATTTCATTCTCATCATACAAATATGACTGCCTCATAATCTGTGTACGCAGTGTAACATATGCATGATATGTACATATTTAGATACCATAAACTTACACAAAACTCGATTTCAAACTTGAACTGTTTTTATTTATATTTCGTTTCTATTAAAATGTTACAATTTCCATGCATTGTTACAATTAATAAATGTATACTAGGTGGTATTTTAAAATATATCATAAGTATGTATACCTAAATTGCATTTAGAAGAGAATAACGGGTTCTGTTACACAAACACATATTAAAGGACTAGCAGCTAGCAAAAATAGGTTTCGACATTGAGTTTACGAAAACAATCACATATTATCAAATTATATCGTAAGCCTGGTACTTCATACATACTTATCATTGCTAATGATAAAGTGACTTTTGACCAAGCTCGTTTCAGTTTCGCCGAAAGACACAACCACCAAGTCTGTTGTCGAGTGAAACGAAAATCTACAGCGTCATTCGAAAACTAAAACAAAACAAGACTACCAACTCCTTCTTATATTCGCAGCACGAAAGATCATTTAACGAAGAAGGCGATATTATATTATACCAAGTAAATATGAATACAATTTAAACATACCAGCAAATGTCTTTTGAAACCCTTTCAACATTTATATTCCGCATCGAATTTGTACATAATCTACAACGAGACTCTTTAAAAACTGGATCAGATTTTTCATATTTAATAAAACCCTTACAAGGTGTCAGGCTTATTGAGACGAAACTATAATGGAATGGTATTAATTCCAGTATAATAAAATCGAGTTGAATGTAGTTACATACAAAAATTTGTATCTTAAAAACCATATGAAAGTAAAGCTTTGTTAGAGCATTATAAACGTCAATGCAAATGGGGAACACTTGGCACAATTGATAAATGCTGAAAAATTGATAAATGGGTATATAAATATGAGGCGACAACGCATGATTGAACAAGGCTGCTCTTCATAATTGCTGTTATAAAAAATGAACGAGCACCTATAATCCTAGGCAAATCCGCTTAATAGTTTATGAAAATCGGACACAGGAAACAAACAATAATAAGGGCATTAACATTAGGTTTGATCAAAAGTATAAGATGACATCACATAAAATCAAAACCAGCAGGAAAAAATTCTCACCACAACATCAGACGAATAATAGTCAATAACAAATAGGTATTATTGTCAAAATTCTAAACGTCTTTCAAAATTTTGCAAATCAATCGCCTAATACTGAACAGTTTGACATTTCTACTACAATAACGGAACTCATATTCAGTGTGACAAAATAACACCCTCATATCACAATATTGTAATAATATTATGTTTGGATGTGTAAGTAAGGTCACTTCTCTCGGATGCTAGCAAAAAATAATGGAATGGATCACGTGGAAGTATCATAGGAAGAGAGTGTAGTAAATATACTTGTTGTCGGAAGAGTTAAACAGTTTTAAGAGTAATAGGGAGGGAGGCGTGTAGTTGTAATAATAACACATAAAACGAACATTACATAGGATAAAAAATACAGAACAATTGAAGTTAGATTTTGCCTAGTTGAGCTATTTGAAGCAAAAACACATAAAACCACAAATTAAATAACGTGTGTTGCTGTTGCATTTAAGTCGTTACAAAATCAAACAACCAGAATTAAGCATGTATTTAAGCGATGGCCTGCTTTTGCAAGATTGGAAGCACGCAATGTATATTATCACTATCTCATTTGCTAAATTATGGTTGAGTATCTCGTATAGTAGCATGTTTCACACCCTTAACATTGATGGATTAATGTAGGGGATATGTCTACTCGACTTTACTAAATTATGTGGTTTACTACGATATTCCATGTTCTAAGGTGGTGTGCTTGCTTCAGTGAATTGCTCGAAAATTTCATCATGCATTGTCGGCTAATAGTCAATCTGACCTATCTTTAATTTTGAAGCACTCAATATTAAAGTGTCGGCACATCTGACGAACCTGCAACAAATTATTTTCGTTTTACAAATATGATCATTTATACGATACTACAACGGTATGTGAATATCAGTCACTTACTATGCATACGCCGTAGTGCAGTTGTGTTAAAGTGGAAAGAATCGCCAAGACATAAACGGCTGCAGTTTCAAAGCCGAGCCCGGGGCGCATTACTACCGATACCTGCATAATAATAAATTGGCATTTGACAATGTAATTAATATTATATCACAATGATTGTCATTTAATATTAATGTCAAAGTGTTTAATCTAACCAAGGCAAGCGCAGTGACAGGAAATAGCGTCCAATTAAAGGCTTCACATCTCGTCGAACTCATCTGAGCCACTATCAATCGACAACAAATGTGAGAAAAGACGGTTCCAACCATGTAAAAGAACATTCTAGGCTGCAGTTCCAAAATGTCAGACGGAGACAGGAACATCCACAGTGAGGTCACAATCATCAGGTAAATTGACGAATACAGAGGTCTCATCATTTCTAAAAGTGGGCGCATCTTCCCTGTCCCTCTCTGATAGCCGCTGAAAAAATTCAACCACCATTTTTAATAAACTAAATTATTGATTATTAGCAGAATTTGTTGATACACATAACCTAAGATATAAACTTACATGTACACATTGTAACAGGCGACTGGCATGGAAAGGCCGATTGATCCAGCATACAGAAGAACTTCAACCACATTCCCAGATGTGTAGTAACCTCCAGGAAGATAGAATTTCCATATCTCATGGCCTCCAAATGTACTGATCAGAAATACGATAAAACATCCCTGTAAAAATCAGAAATTTATATATTAATGAAAAACGAAACATTCCTTAAATGCACGCATGATTCGCACAGCAAAGCTCGTATCACTTACCACCATTGACAAGTCATACCCCCAAGGCAAGTATAGTACACCTGAAAGAAATACACATTTATGTACAAAAAATTTGATTTTCAAAATTTCATATGAAAGTAATTGAGCTTTAGCTACCAGTATTATATTTTTCCCAGTGGGAGAAAATAAAGTTGAAGAATACGTTCCAGTAGCAGAAGAACATGCGTTTTATCGACACACTAAATTTTCCACGACCAAAGACTGAATATAGCCCCGTGGGAATGAACACAGTTGTCCAAGAATCTAATCCGTGGTCAAACAGTTCTCCAAGTGGACCAGATGTCCCTGTTCTGCGAGCTTGTTTCCCATCAATTCCGTCTATATAGAATTATAGGTTTATAAAGTTATTATTAAATGAAATAATTCATAAAGAGCAAAATTCTGTCTACTAAATAAGTACATACCTAAGGTGTGGGCCATGAACAAATTAAAAGCAGAAACAAGCCAAATCCATTTTGGTATTGGCAAATATTCCGCTTCTGTTCCTTCTGGTGCACCACCACCCGCATAAAAATGATAATCATAGAAGCTTAGAATCACAAAATTAGCCACTGTGAACGCGAAACCGGAAAAAGTTAATAAATTTGGCGCAATCCATCTTGGACAGATCTAATCAATACACATTAAAAAATACATGTCATAAATAAAATCCGACTAATAATCAACTCATTCATATTCATAATTAATTACCTTTACAACAGCATTCCAAAATGGATGCATAACATAATTACTAAGAGGGCTGGTGTCCACCGAAGAATACTGAAAGTAAATGATACGCGATATTAGAGATAAAAACACATAATATATGTGCAATGAGCTCCCATTCATAAAAAGCCACGGTGGCAATGATTTCCAATGACCTTTGCCTTGCAGTGATAACTAATTCAATGAATAATACTATAATATGAACTTACTTTATAGTTTTCAAACCCCTCCAGAACTTCTGGAGTTAAATATTGGACTTCGAGACGACAGCAACCCATTTTGTTGATTATATGTATGGTGTTGCGGCTCTGCTCGTCTCTGCCTGGTGAAACTAACTAAAGCGACAACGGGATGATGAGGTCTACTATTTACGAGGTTAGAAGTTCATTTTGGTGGATAAACCTGTAAAGCATATAAAAATTGTAATGAATTAGCAAACGACGTACATTTAATACATATTCATGCATATCTAGGTATACATAGTTGTACATCATATATATGTTTCTTAACTGGTTAAATGCATGCGTGTCAGTATACTCCACACTAAATGATGTATTATGTTTATTAACATATGCTGACTGAGATGCTGAGAACTTCACTTGATTTTTAACCCTAGTTTAATGTTTAACTATATGGCATGCAAACAATATGTTACAACACAATGTAAGGTGATATGATAACAGTGATGATGATAATAATAATAACAAGTCACTGTATTCTGTCTCAACTTGGCTGACGCACCTTGCGTAATGATCCATCCAATTACAGATTACTCATATCCTTGAAACCTGAGTCAGGTTACCTCACTAAAAAAACCGGCCACCGACGGCCGACTGTAATCTCACAATCTAACAACAATCATGTTTTCAAATTCGAAATCCAAAGCTTAAAAATCGAAACAGAGAAAATCAAAAAATTACTTCAATTCATTCCATCAGTCACCACTAAATTAAATTTCTAATGAAACGCAAGTTAAAAATCTTCTACCTTCCATAATCGATCAACAAGTTTTGCAAAATTGGGCAAATAAACAAATATCCGCTCCTGCCCTCAATAACGCACCGCTGCTTTTCTGGGCGCTGTAAATAATTTATCAACTCTCAACCCGACCCTCCTCGTCATTCGGTCAATCAATTAAACAAACGTCTGACTTTTCCTTGCCAAACTACATTTATACCCGAAATCAATTCGTCTCCTCCATTCCATTAAATTGGGAACAGGCAACAATACAAATTTTCTATTTTATGAAATTCTCTTGTACTTACTTTTATTAGTAATTAATCCATCCGTTTTCTAAAAAAACTAACTTGACTTGCACTTTTCTTGCGTGCAGCAGGAATCCAATGGTGTCCGCCTAGTTTTATTTGCCGGTTCAACCACGGTTTTCAAACTGTGAGACGTAGACGAGCGAGACGGCAGAGCAGAAGTGAGAGGGTGGCAAGCGAGCGAGTGAATACGGGTCAAATATATGACCAACTCCTCTCTTATAATAAACAACCGTGTAGCCAGCAGCCAGCTCTATTATTGCGCAACCTGGGCACACCCATCGAGTCATGTGCCACCAAAGTGGGGGTGGTTTTGCCCCCACTACCCCCTCCTCGGCGGTCCTATTGTGCCGTTAAGGGTGAGCGAAATGTGTGGATGTTCCGAATCGTCAGCAGCGCAGGAAGATAGGGATCGCAATATCCATAATATGGACGAGGTGGTGACGGTGGTGGTGTTGGGCTCACCGCCGCCGTGTGGCAGTTTAGTTGGCTTGTAGCTGTGACTAGGAAGGATTACTCACTCGCTCCCTTCTCCGATTTCTAACGTGCTTCCCATCGCCTCCCTCAAGGCAAGGAGGACGAAGGGCTGTGGGTGTGGTCCGCTCTCTAAAAGTCTCAGGTGAGTGAGTCGTGGCCTTGGCTGGGCGAAAATGTCGCCCCGTTGGGCTGGAAAGGTGGAGTAAGTTGTTTGGAGGGATTTTAGAGGTTTTGGAGGGTTTCGATACAAGTAGGTACGGAAGTGAGGCGACTTTTCTGATATCTTTTTTGAGGTTAACTTGAGGTGGTTATTTATTATTGTACTGATTAAGTGGTGGTTATATAAATTAATCGATAGATCAGTAGCTAATTTTTAGTTTGTCAAATTTTCTAACTTTTTCGTCTGCTAGGATATTTTTTGTGTATCAGCAATGTTTTTTAAACTGTGTCAGATTGAAATTAGTGGTAAGAAAAAGTTGCAAACTTTCCGTGCGACAAACGTCTCCCAAAATGATGACATAAGGTCTTCAAAAAGTAAATATAAAATGGCAAATAAGAGTTAAAGATGTAAAGGCCACTGTTACGTTAGCTAAGCTAAAATTAAGTTGATGTAAATTATTAAAAGAATTCCAAACTACAAATATGAATTTATGTTTGTTTTGTAACAGACGTCCAGCATTGATTTTGACATCCAAAATTATCAATCATACTCACTGATGGCTACAACCGAAGTCTTTACAATTTTTCCGTAATCGTGCCGGTCTCCTACACACAAATACCTTCAAAATTCAACTGATATTTATTGCAATTGCGGTGATGGTAAGCGCGAAAAAAAACAAGTTGTTGCGCTGATATTATTATTATTTTCATTTCATTGCTGTATACACAGACTCGACGACGGACTTTTGTAACACAAGAAGATGTCATCCTCAACCTGGGAACCTCCATATGCAAGCAATAGCAATCCCAGCAGCAATAATCCAACCAGTGCGGCTGGGATTTCACCAATCGTCGCACATAGCAATGGACCCGGTGGTGGTGGTGGTGGGATAACTCAAAGTGTAACTGAAATCCCACGTGCCAGTGCCATTCATCAACCAGCTCCGACATATTCTTCTTCGACGGCGAGCTCTCCATACCTTCACCATCCTCCTCCCTACTCGCACGCATTGCCACCCGGTCCTGTGTTAGGTCCTTATTCATCAATTCCTAGTGGCCCCCCTCCTCTAATTCATCCTTATCCTCCACTCACGACTGCCAGTGGAGGTCCTAACCCTGTGCATTATAACCATCATGGAGGACACCCTCCTAACGTTCCACCCCCATCACATCATTATCCAGCTCCCCCACCGCCATATGCTGCTCCAATCCATGGACACCCAGCAATTTCGCCGACGCATACAACAACATCAACCTTGGCACCTCCTGGCGGTGCCCCTCCTCTTCATGTAGGGCAACAGCAAGGGGTGGGGCCACCCCCACCGTCTCATCATGTCCCGTACAATCTTAAAGTAGGAGGAGGAGGCCAGCCCGTTCAAAAGGCAGGATTGCCTCATCAACAACAACAACACCCTGGCCTTGGCGTTGGACCGGTTCCACAAACGCCGATTGGTCCTCCAATTGGTGGAAACCCATTTGGACCATCAGGACCAGAGTTGGATCTTCATCCTGAACTTGTTGCCATTGGATGGAGAAAATTTTGGTCGAAGCGAGAAAGTAGGTGGTATTTTTGGAATTGTAATTCTGGAGAATCCTTATGGGAATTGCCTTCACTTCCTGGAAGACACCCTCCTCCTGGCCAACAACAAGGGGTACGTATAAATAGTTTTTTCTTACCCAACCTTAATTTGTTCAGCTATGCAATATGCATATAAATAAATTGATATTTATTTTCTCTCTTTCTCTGATTTAGTACGATGTAATTACTGATCCTCTGGGGATATCGTGCAACGGCCCAGCTCACCTGGCTGGTGTCAAGCGTCGGTCCTCATCCGGAGAACATCTATCGGGGCCAGGTCCAATTAAAAAATTTATTTTGTCGTAAGTATCTAAATTTAACTATATCTCCAAATATGTGCATATGAATAAGTGTATTATATGCATTGTATTTCCGATTTAGGGGGCCTTGGGATTTGGAAATTTCTTCAAATGCATATTCATCAGAATCTGTCATACCCAGTAAGTACATTTTTAAGTCTCATTTTCTCTTTTACAGTCCGCAATAGCGAAATCACCAGCAAAAATGGTATTTTAATGAATATTTTGTTTTTGTAACCATCCAGCATACCTCCCACCTCATCCTGAAATTGAGTTGATGCGCTATCAACTTGTTGTAAAGCTAAGACAATGTTATCAACAATCTTGTCAATCAAGAGAAGGGATCGATGCACCTAAAGAATCGATGAACAGGTATTGTACATGTACTGTATTGTACAAGTTGCAGCGGTTAGCAGTTAGTTGTAATCTATATCTGGTTACCTTATGTTCTAGATGGTTTGTCGAAAGAAAAATGCACGATCGGCGAGGAGTTGATCCAATATTTCCATCGTGTGACGAAGCTGATGGCGTAGTCTCACAAGTTATGTTTAAAGAAATCATGAACGACATTCCCATTAAAATTTTAAAACCGCGATTTACTGGTGATGCACGGAAGCAACTCTCAAAATTTGCGGATGCCTGTAAGAAGATTATTGAGACTAGGTAAATTATTTTAGAATACGTTGCATCTTTTATTGACAATAAGAAATTGGAGTAATTTGATGTGATGAGAACGATGACGAGTATGACCACAATATAGTTTTTCTTTATATGAGTGTGCCTTAAAGGTTTTCTTTATGAGTGCACTACTTGTGAGAAGCTGTGGATTTTTGATTTTATTGAGGCATTTGTCTGATCAAACTCCTTCACAACAGTTGCACCAAGTAATCTTTATTTGTTAAGATCTAATTACTAATCATGGACTTGTTCTCTTCGTTTAGGAACGCCACAGCGGAAGCAAGGAAACTGGTGAAATGGAAAGTTGAAGAAACCTTTTCCTGGTTAAGAAGCACATCCGGAGGTACATATGCCCAAATATGTTTGCCTACATTTTTTTAAAACATAACTAACTGGCTATTTTCTTCTTCGTATACATTCATCAGATAAATATATTATATTACAACAACTCATGCATACTCATTAATCGTTTATATTTTCAGCCCCATTTGAGGCATTTCAGGAAAGACTAGTTCATTTAAAAGTCACCTGTCAACCTCATGTACACATTGCAGGTAAGGATTATTATTTTCTTCGCCTTGTAATTTGAGACAAAAATGTTCCGAGACTTGAAATTGTTGTTCAGGAAATTCCAATTTTTTGAATGTGATGAGGGATACTGATAAATGTGTACGAATCGACACTATTGATTTTGAAAAATTTACATTGCAGCTAAATCATCAGTGGAAGGCATCTGCAAGAAAATGAGTCTCCTTTCAAAGCAATATGCAGGAAATGTCAGAGGGGCTCATCTAAAACTCTTTGTTGATCCGGACAGTGTTAAGCAAGATACTAAATCTGTAAGCTTTAAATCTAATATTTATATCAATGAATCAGTCCATCTATTTCTTCTAGTGAAGCTAATTTATTATTTAATCTTTTACGCTCTTAAGGAAATTGGAAGATTTCGTTGTCATCCGGCAGTTTGTGGAGCTTACTCGTTTACTGACGCTGGAAAACTTCCAACAATTGAATTTATGCAGCAGGACAGAGAACACGTACTTCTTAAATTCAAAAACGACGTAGTCAGACTTACGACGCAATATCTACAAAAATTGGTACGACAGTCTTAATGTCATATTTACTGTCATATTATATACGGTGTAGTGCATAACACAGTTTTGTACAAGTATTCTTGGTTTATAGGAACAACTGTACAGATATAATTGCGTGGATGACAGAAAATTTGAATTTTTCCTTGCACGGTGCTACTGCTTAATGAAGCGTTATAACGGGTAAGATTCAATAAGTACTGGTCCAGATTTATTATTTTCTATATATAAATCTTCCTAAACACTTTCCCACGATTTTCTCGAATTTGGTATTTCAAAACCATCTGCAATTTTTCTGATCTTCTATCTAAATCTTTTACATTCATCCATCATACTTTCTCACTGGTAAATAATTTGCCTGTTCTACTGGGCTGTTAACAATAGGATGAGCCACTTGCTTTTACCAAATTCGTAAAAAGCCTACACATATAAAATATATAAAGCATAAAATTAGTTTCTATAAAATGAATGTAATGTTCTTTTTAATTATCTGGTTGGTCGGTTGACGTTCAATCTATATGGGGTTTAACTATTCTAATGTACGATAAATTGTTTGTTATATCTAGATTTTGCGAAGATTTTGTTTCCCCTCATTCCAGCCAAGGTTTGTACTAATATAATCTTATCCCCATAATATATATTTAAAATATTTTATTATTTTATTTAGGTTCTCTACCAATCACAGTATTTGAATCGATTCAGAGAAATTTTGGAGTCTCATTCGAATGTTTTGCGTCGCCGTTAAATTCATATTTCCGGCAGTTTTGTTCAGCATTTCCCGATACTGATGGTTATTTTGGATCTCGAGGAACATTTTTAGACTTCAAGCCGGTAGGTGTATATTATAATTATTGCAAACTCTTAAAAAACACAACATGAGGTGGTTTAAAGTGCAAAACCTGTAATAATTTGAGATTTGCGCAATTTCAGGTAGGTGGCTCATTTCAGCTAAATCCACCAATTTCTGAAGATCTCATTGATTCAGCCATAACGCACGTTGAAGATCTCTTGGGTAAAATTTAATGATTATTTATCTTTTGCTACCAAATATTATCGTTGTGTTATGCAACCAAAAACAATTATTATGATGAGAACGATGACGAGTATGACCACAAAAACGTTTTTCTGCCAATGAGTACTCTGTAAAGGTTTTCTTTACGGGTTGTACTAATGTGAGAAACAGTGGTACATGATTTTATTGAGGCATTTGTCTGATTATGTTTTGTAAACAAATATTAATTTGTTTTATAAGTTTAAGCATTACTGGTGTGGTATGCGACATTTTCGTTTTGTAATGTCTTAAATATTTCATTTCAGGTGGGACCAAAGAGGCCATGTCGTTTATTATCTGTGTTCCCGATTTCGTTGACGAAAAACAAGGCGAGGAATCTGAAAATGAGTGTAATTGGCTGAAGCGGTTGGAAAATTCCAGGTGGAAACGAAAGAAGATTACAATTTCTGCATTCGAACATGAATTTCGGCACGGGGGTCAACAACTAGTATCGAAGTATGTATTACATTTAGGTTTTGTTTGACACAAGTTATTAAATTCCGAATACATGAATTGTGTTCCATTTATCAACAGGAATGAAGTGTCAATCAGATCGCCATATACAACTGTTGTATTTTGGCTACAAAATGATGCAGGGTTTGACGAGTGGCAGCCTACAGATCAGAAAGTCGATGCCCTAATTGATGCTTATCGCCCTGGCCGAGAGCGAGAGAGGGATCGCCAAGATTTGCTGGCACCCGAAAGGAAGAATCCACAACCTGCTGATAAGGCAATAGCTGCTGCAGCAATAGCCTCAAGTTCAATGACTCCAGCGTGATTCTTGAGTAATGCAGCATAGACACAAAACCAGTTGATTCTTTCGTTCCTCCTTATTGTGGTAGATGATGAGTATTCAGTTGAAAATTTCCAGTACAAATTATATTTACAAAAACGTAATTCTTAAATGTGACGCATAAATTGAGAGTTATTATTATGACACAGTAATAATAATCATAATAATTTTGGAGTGACCGTACACGGACGTACAAGCTACCAAGCTACGTGTGCTTGTCAAATTGAATTGTATTCTTATTGTGGTAGGTAGGTAAGTAGGAAGCAAGAAATACCTATTTATCCCCGAGTGTTTTTATGGTGACGGTGATGACTACTTGTATATTGACCCTGTATGTACTAGCCTTATAGTAATTGTTGTAATATAAATTTAAGCTATATTTTGTGTGCACATTATCCATGTGATTGAATTACCAAGTACTTATATTAAATATAGTGAGCCTTAGATTACTATAATCAACAACCTCACTTGTTTAAATTTACTATTCTGCACGACCAGCAACAAAATGGCATAATTATGTACTAGTAACGTAAGTAGTATTGTTGACGTGTGATTAAAATTGCTTTAAACGAGGACTGAATTTGTTTGTTACATATATGGGATTTTATTTTACACAATCAGCAATAGTAAACAATATACATTAGGTATTCATTGTACACTATGATGGCTTTCTAGCAACATATGAATTATTATCTTCAACAACAGACTGATTGGGCGGTGGTGACCTTAGCGTTTGAGGAGTAGACATGAGTTGGAGTTTGGGCTTACTAGATAGGTTGCAAGTCACTTGTGCCATCAGTTGTTCTCGCAACGATCGGTTGCATGCCTTCAAGCGAGACACTTCCTTCTCATGGGCTTGTCGAAGTTTTTTATTTTCTGAAACTAGAAGCAATTATCCTTTTATTTAGATTTTATTTATACACAAGAAGCATTGTTGTCCACCTTTTTGGTTAATATTAAGCTGACGGGATACGCATATTACGAGGACTTACCAAGGTGTGAAATTTTGTTGTGACACTCCATTATGTATTTGACCGGATCAGTTATATGGAGCGTTTCTGCGTTTGGATTGTACTGAGCCAAGGGCACTTGTTTGCACGACAGCAATGGTTTCGATACATTGTTAGATTGGAACAACACTTTAACATCGTCCTCTCCCCCATCTGTCCCTTTCTGTTCATTTTTTGATTGACCAGGATGATGGGAATTGGTTTGCGAGTTTATCCCAGTGTTCTGCTCAGTACATGAAGATGATGATGAAGATGACGCCCCTTCTTGATTAAAATTAACATCGCCACCATAATTACCATCACCCCCGTCACACATATCTTGTTCTTCTTCTCCATTATCTAAAAATTGTCTATCCCCGCGTGCATCGAAGTGGAAACTGTTTCGAATTACCGGCATAATAATATCCGATTCCTGCATTTCAAAGTCATCCCCATTTTCATAATCGTTTTCCTCTTCGTCCTCTTCATCGTCAATCTGTTAATTTATCCAGTATCCGTTAGAATATTTAAGTTTTGATGGCATTACATGTGATAAGTTTATAATACCAATTCGTCTTCATTTTCCAACTGCAGAGACAACGTAGGGAAAAAGCTTGTTGAAGTGGGTCGACCTTCCAGGAAGTGAATGCTGCATATCTGTACATGCATACACACGTGTGCGTTTATTTATATCGTAAACAACGGTAGAAATTAATGGCTTACACAAGTCGCGTCGTTGATGTCCAGTTCTGGTAGTCCAATACGAAATTGCCACATTTTCCGTAGTTTGTCACTGTTTGGGAATGGATACAGAACAAAAGGCGGAGGGCAGCCGCATTTAGCCCGAAATTTGTGATTGTGACTGGCACATGGCGTCCTTTTCCATACGTTCAGCTCCATCCCAGTATTTTTGCAGCCCAGAACGACACAATATTTCATACGCTCCGATGAAGTTGATACCGTTTGAGGATGAGTAGTAGCAGCGCTGCTACTGCGCCCTGGTCCTCCTCCTCCCATACCTCCATTCGTAAGCTTGCGCGACGGTGCTGACGAAGCCATGACCCAAATAGTTTTCCTCTGCGTGATAACAATTATTATTTCAAATTACCAAGCTTAGAAAATCTTGTCAACGTAATGCCCACGGTTTTCTCAGTTGTCGAAATGATAAGTACAGCTTACCTTTTCATACGATGTATGAAATCCCCAGTCCCTTATTTTTTGCCAGAGAGCAACCTCGAGACTTGCTTCCTCGTCGGATGGTGAATGTTGACGGATTGAGCATGTGGGTGGGAGGAGATTTGCGCAGCGGTTTAGCCGTCAGGGCTCCTTCGCGCATGTCATCTTGATGATGATGACTGATCGGGCTGCACGCTCATGAAAAATGAAATAAATGCTAACAAGTTAGTGAGCTTATCCTTAGCTGCTCTAAATCGACTGATGTTTTTTTTTATCCGAACGCCAATCTTCTCATTATTTCATCTATGTGCATCAATTTATTGGTAAAATTAAAAACTTTGGCAGGTGAAAACTGTAATGCAGGAGAAAACTTGCTTTCACACAATGCTATACTTATCTACGCTTATTCTTGTGGGATATCGAATTCATGCAATGTTACCTTGTTTGAAGAAGTAATTTCAGAATAAGACACGGTGTAGTGAGGAAATTGAGACTTGTGCTGGAGACGAAATCGGGAAGTTGAGAAACTTGAGACGGATAATTTTGCGAAATAATGCGAAACAGGGTGAAAATCAGTGGTGAGCATGTGCAGTAGCAGTGCAGCTTTTGACAGC
This sequence comes from Folsomia candida, assembly GCF_002217175.1. Taxonomy (NCBI): domain Eukaryota; kingdom Metazoa; phylum Arthropoda; class Collembola; order Entomobryomorpha; family Isotomidae; genus Folsomia; species Folsomia candida. Next base: position 8,791,845 of record NW_019091193.1, on the reverse strand, counting down.
AGAACAGAGGAAAGTTGTGCAAGTTGTGCTCCGCTCTCTCATCAACTCAGAGGATGAGATGTTAAAAATTGTTTGTTTTGTTTTTAAATAGTTTTCAAAAGTCAATGAAGAATTATAATTTATTAAGTATCTCTGTTTGACATTTCAACATTCTTTCAGCAGAATACTTTCGTGTTCGGTTGCACTCGTCCAGGTCGAAATTTTTGGTTTTACTTGGAGCTGGACTTGCACTTTTTGCTGCGTTTGTTTATCTTCATCGAGTAAGTTAAGCAATCATTGTAATGTATTATTCGTCATTATCTGCTACATTTATTCTTGATTTTTTCATAGTTCGTAAAATTTAGGATGGCGAATCCAGTCATAATTCCGGCTACGGCGGCTCATACCGCAACGGTATTTATTAAAAATCTACTATCTACTTGTTGACATACGATTGAATTTAAAATGTAATGCGTCCTTCATGTTTAGATCATTTTTCTTCATGGCCTGGGCGACACTGGGTAAGTTTGCACAAATTTACGCAATTAAAACTAAAACCAGAAATAATGACAATGCTTTAACTCGATCACACAGACATGGATGGGCGACGACACTAGCAGCCTTAAAACCTCCATTTGCCAAGCTGATATGTCCCACAGCGTACGTTTACTTTGATGATAACCAATCAATGAGTGTTAGTCAAGTTGAAATGTGCTTTGCAGAGGAAAGATACATGTGACCTTGAACGGGGGGATGAGAATGCCATCTTGGTTTGATCTCAAGTCGTTGGACCCCAGTGGCGTCGAAGATGAAGAAGGTATTAATAAGGCGGCTGATGCCATTCGAAAAATCATTCAGGAAGAGGTACTTGCATATAACGAATTTGTTTAAAATAATTTTCTGAAATAGATTTGTAATGCACACATGTCTACATATTATGTTCATGTATTATGACTTTTAGATCAAAGCTGGAATTGTTCCGGATCGAATCGTAATTGGAGGTTTCTCCATGGGGGGAGCTCTTGCACTGTAAGTTAAAGAGCGTTAGTTTATGTTGGATGATACAGATGTCTGCAATGTGTATGGAATATTGTTTCTAGTTATGTTGGATTGAGTACACCTCCAACTCTTGGGGGTATTGTTGGTTTATCCTGCTGGTTACCGATGCACAAAACTTTTCCCTACGGAGGGGCAGGTGCCTTACAACGACCTCCTCTGCTCCAATGTCATGGTGAAGCAGACCCACTTGTTCATTATTCGTTCGGAATGCTTACTTCAACCCTTTTGAAGACACAACTTCCAAAGTATACATTCAAATCATATCCAAATTTGGGTCACTCTTCTTCCGAAGCAGAGTTGGAAGATGTCAAAGCATTCTTGAAAGACGCACTGCCACAGCTATCCTCTTAGTTGCAATATATGAAAGTCACCATATTAATTCTATCACATTTGTATGTACTACGTATAATATTCTACAAAATTACAAGTCCATGAGATTTGACTTTCCGACGTGAGATAAGCTGTTCAAAAATTAAATCAATATAGGAAATAAATATTAAAAGTCACTGTCTTGAAGATTAATTTGCAGTTGTTCAATAAACATTAGCCGAACCAGAGTTAACCGATGCATAGAATGTCGAGTATATGGCTTTTATTCGAAAGTTTATAAATCATGGCATGGTAAAAGTATCTATATCAAAATGCGTCGTTTCTAAAACAGTCTTAACTTTCATAACAATAATTATGTACAACATGATAATTCATACATATGTATGTACATACTACATTGAAATTTACGATAACGGTCGAGGAACAATATTTACGAATCTTCATCTTGTTCGACGGAACTGAAATGCAGGACGTAATCATTTATGATTTTGTCTTGTTCCTTAATTTTACGCTGTAAAGCTCTGATTTGGGCACCAAACTTATTCTTCAAAAGTTCATTTTCTGTTTCTGGAAGATATAAAAACATTACAATTAATAATGTAATGACCAATAATTAGCTTCGACGTTGACGTAATTGTTTTTTTTCTATACCAAGTTCTTGTACTCTTTTTTTGAGCAATGCTGTCGAGTCACCCTTTGAGTTTGACTCAACGACTTCAATTTCTAAATCAGAATTCCAAGACATTGGGAACTTTGTATTTGGCATCGACTTGCAAAGTTGTTGATATAATTTGCTAGATGACGGTGTGGAGTTACTACGTCCATGACCAAAACTACTAACGCCACCAGCCACAGGAAATTTTTCTGCCGAATTCTTAGTTGACGCGGTTGTAACCGTTCCCTTAAACGACAATTGAGGCTTCTTCGAGAAAAGTCCATCCGTTGTTGGTGGAGCCATGGCCAACTTCTTTTTCGGTGGTGGTTCCATTGCATGATTTTGATACTCTGCAGGTTGTTTAAAAGATCTTGCCGGGGTCAGTTTGGGAAGTGGTTTTGAGACCATGCGTTGCCTGGGAGGATGTTGATATGTCACATATTGTAGGTCTTCTTCCTCGTTTATCATGTCTTCATCGTCTTCATATTGAGCTTGCACTTGTGCAGGAATAAAGTCAGCTTCGTCCCCCTGGTCGCCTTGGTCATCATAACCATACTCGTCTTGAGCACCTTGATCCTCGTCGTCGTAATAGTAATCATTATTACCGTTATTAATATCTACATTTTCTCCTCCATTTTCAACTGTCCCAGAAGCGTCGTTACTATCTGTCAAAACAATTCAAATTACCAGAATGAGGCTTACTTACAATTAGACCAAAAAAAGTAGCTTTCATACAAATTTCCGAACAACTCACCATCCAATATAAAACTAGGATCATCAAGATCAACAGAAAAAGTGGGGAAAATGGAGGGGATCGCGTTCTTAACGAGCTTCCTGCGTTTCTGGTTTGGATCCTGTACAAAGTCGCTAGGATTAAAGTGATGTGAACAAACAAGTGAGCCTCTAAACGGAATCCAAGCCTCATCATCGCGTGATTTTTGAAGTAACGATGTCCAAATCTCCCCTATTTAATTTTGTCCTTATTAATTATTTTTCTTTTTAAACAAACTTTATATGTTCTTACATCGCTGTTGATTTTTATCCCCTGTTGGAAAGCTGTTGAGGAATAAAATTGATAGTTTTTAGCATTGCATTAATAAATACATTGATGTCATTAAATCAGTGTCTTCTCAACTTACCAATGATAAGTTGTATGAGAGTTTAAATCTCTCCATTCCTCGCATCCCATTACGCTACAGCTCTTCAATTTCTTTGCTGTTAAAATATTTTCACATATTATTATTACTTTATTACCTTCCTTTCCGGAATAAGTAATTACTTGACGACTTTAGCAGTACCATTCTTACCAACATCATCAGGCAATTCCGCTCGCTTTCCTCGCCTTTCTTTCTTGGTCCCACTGGGCAGAGAACCCCATTGATAATCCATTTTCTTAAGATTTCTGTACCACTCCTGCGAAATATGCAATTCAGTTTTACATAGGTTGTAAAACATGGATTTTTAAATTGTATGCATCTTAACAGAAGCTATTTCCACATATCCAAAATTGACGTGATAAAATCGTTATATTTATCTCTTTGCCCTTATATTTTGTTCACAAAGTTCTAACAAGTTGCACGCAAGGAAATACAGGAATGATCGCGTAGCAATTTAGACCACCTCCATGCAAATGACCTTGACACTAAACCACGCAGCACAAATTCAATTCACCATGCACCATACGAAGTAAATTAACCGGCCCACTTTACAACAATCTACTGCATAAAACAATCTACTTACCTAGTTTGAAATACTTGTCAAGATTAACTGTTTTTCTTCCAAGGGAAATTAATTCCAGGTTTAAATTTTCCAGGAATATTGAACCTTCGTTCGACTGACCCAGAAAAAAATATTTCCGTCAGCGAAAGATGCACGATGCTGGCGAGCTGCTGGAGAAGATATTTGAAATGTGTGGTTTCGTCGTGAGGAAATGTTGAGCAATGGAACGCTAGGATTTGAAGGAGGAGCTATTGGCAGAAGCAACCGTCCGTCCGTCCGTGCGTTTTTGGATATATTCTGAGAAGGACTCTAGCCAACGCTACTGGCTCTGGTGGTGGTGCAACCGCATTGGAATATTGTACTCATCATCACATAACCTGAGCACATAATATTCCTTTATCGTCATCTCGTAAGGTTGCTGCTGCTGGTGCGAGCGAGTAGGCAGAAGAGAGAGAACGGTGGTCGACGTAAAACTTTACGAACGAACGCCCCAAAAACTCTTCGTGGTGTGGAACGTACGTACAAATGCGTATCACACAGCAGCCATCCACCAATTCAATGTACAATGATTCAATGGCAATGAGAGGTTGGATTTTGGAGAAGGCTGTGCGACTTTATTTGTGAGACATCGTATCATCGCTCCGTTCTCTCTATCGTCGCATCGTTCCATGCTTACGTTGTGACACGACGATCGGTGCGTCCAAAGATGCTGCAAAACTTCGAGCGTTTCATGTGATGAACAATGTCTCAATTGCACTATTTGAAGGAAGATCTAGTTGATTTTAGGGGGGGCTTCTATTTAGCATTGCATTTTCACAAGGTTATCATTTGGGATGATGTTTTTAGAAGAAATGATAATCAATGATTACTGATTTGGAAGAAGATCATTGGTGATTAATTAGATGATATGGAAAACGTAGTGGTTTAAGCATCCTTCTTTTGTACAAACAGTATCTCTTTGTCAACTTCTCCCTTCAACTTGTAAAAGCGTTCAGCATAAGTAAAACGCTCCTCCATTCCGTCCGAGAGTCCAACCAAGGTACCATCACTTTGCATACCACCCCAAGCGTATGTATGTACATATATCAGCATCAGATGAGCAAAAGTAGTTCCACTTATTTAAACTTGTCCTGTCAGTTCAGAGGATACGACTGGTTAATAAAAGTTGTTGTTATTATAAAGTGGCAAAGTTAACCGCATATCAAGTACATACATAAAGTAATGGATGGATGTTGGACGTTCTTGTATTTAGAGCTGGAAATTGTAATGGTGGGAGCATGGATTTGGGAGTGAAATTGAAGGATATCACCCAAGAACTAATAATATTAACGTCAACGGTGGTGTGGAGAAGGTTTCTATGCATTACAATATTTCTGTGTTACATATATCTTCCAATCAAAATATTTTTGGACGAGTAAGCGATTTTAGGGCGAGTTGATATGATGATGAAGAAGAAGCAAAGACACAAACATTCAGTGCTGCATATTGCTTAGTCTTTGCATGGAATATCATATAAATTCGATAGAGACAATGATAAGACCCAAATTAAGTAGTTATTGTAATTTGGGGACGTCTGGAGACTAATTGACTGAGTCATCATGAATCGTGATATTCATGGAATATTTTGGAAGCTTGATTTCAGAACTCTGAACTCTTTTAGCAGATTGAGCACAAGTATTCTAGGCAAACAGTTGGTCCTCTGACACTTTTGAGGGCACTTTTTCTCAATTTTTTTATGCACATACAAAATTAAAATTATAGCCTCCTTGAAAACTAAACTTACAACAACACCGTGTATTTCAACACAACCAATCCGGCGTCTCCCCAGACCACCTTTAACCTTTGAATCACATAAAATTATCCCAATAAAAATATACATTTTCATCATATCTCCAGAAGCTCTGGCCCAGGACCCAAACTCTAGTTTATCTGTAATATCTACACTGTAGGCAAAGCTTGCTTTTACGATTTGCTCCAAATCTAAACCTATCGCCAAAACAACTTTGCTCCAAGATTAAGGAATTGACACCAAGTTATAAAACTTCTTATATGATAATTTTGCATGAAATATGACACTCTGCTATCAAATGTGATAAAACTACGGTAAACATGAGCATTAACTTAACGAGACAACCTGTTTATGAAATTTTAATGAAATTGAAAAAGCATAATTATGATACCACAATCAAATAAAGTCGTGTGAAGGAGAACTGAACATATCATTATTATCCTTCTCTTGCATGCATATGTACAACACACATTTACAGAGTAGGATCAATTTCAATCCTGGAGACGCATTACAAGACACTTGCCATTAGTGCTAAGAAGTTTTAAACAGGAGGCGAATTGTAAATTTTTGTCGTCCAAAATAATATTTTCGCATATAATTCATTATTTAATTTTATTTATTTAATTACCGGTGTACACCGGTTGGAGAAAAATCATGCAGTTTGAAGAAATCTCACCGATTACTTGTGTTGAATTAACAAGTCGCATGTACAATGTGAGCAATGTGGTGGTGCGGTTTGAGGCAAAAGCGAACTTTCTCTCTCTGCTGATCATCACCGGCTTAAAACGAGGACAATTTTCCCCCTGGTATTAATTACCCGTGGACACTACCTTTGTTTTCGGACTTTCACAGTGTTGCCTTCCTTACCAAGGAGTCACAAAGCAGGTAAGCGCCTCGCTCAAGTCCCCTTATTAACCGTGCCTTATTTATCTTGCATATAAAAATTCGGGAAGGTGAAAGGGAAAGTAAATTTTGAAGGTTATGCTTATGCTAATGATGCATGACCATAATGAAACATACACAGAAAGATGGGTTGTATAGTAGCATGGAAATATAATAATCATCATGATGCAACATAATCCGTTAAGGATTCTTATAAATAAAATCTTAATACGCAAAGAACCATTTAACAATGATGAACAATAATGTACCTTTAATTTGACACATATGATATCTTTCTGACATTGGGTATATATTTAGTAATTTAGAAAATAATTTGCCACATTTATATTTAGCATATAAATTAACAATGTCTATAGAACTTGAAAAAAGTGGTTGACTGTGTAACGTAAACGTACTGATTATAATGTGTGTGGACTTTTTTCATATGATTATCTGGAGCAGTCGTCTTTGACAGGTATAAATTTACACATAGTGTAAGTGAGACAAAAATACAAGCTAATAACTCTTCAAATTATTACATGGATGAATAAACTGGAAAACTTGAAAAGGACTAAATATTCTAATTTTAATACATGTATATTACTACAAGAAATTGCTACTATTTATTTAGTTGGGTCTACCGTACTACGTTTTGGTCAGGGCAGGAATCTGTGAAAATACTTTTTGTCTTTCTTTAAATAAACTCTCGAATAACAATAAATCTAATCTCAGTCTTCATTGGACAGTTAATGACAGTCTCACATTTTCGTTTCATCAGTCTATTAAATGAACTCTTCAGTCAGTCTTACTACTGGTGATACTTGTTTAATTATATATAATATTCTGATATATGTATATATATATATTTATGCATAGGTAGGTAATTGTTGAGGTGGTTTGTTGCATTTTTGTGGTACGCATATGTATGAGCTTTTTTACGCCGTGGTGGGAGTGGGTGGGGTGGACACGCGACGTTTCTTGATGGGCACAACCATGTCTAGTGCTCCATTTTCATCCAGGTCGTCTTCTGTAAAATCACAGATCTGATTAGGCTTCGGATTCTTCCTTTTGTTGACCGAATGAGTGGAGGTGCTGGCAATTACACTCCGTTGTTGGTAAAGGTGTTGGTGTTGCAAAGGGAAATTCTCGTTATCCTCATCGTCAAATTGAGCATCGTCTCCATTTTCGCCGTGATCATTATTATTCATCTGAATCGAACGAGTAGGAGCCTCCCTTATCCATTTTTGTACAACGCGGATATTTAGTCCGAATTTTCTGGCCACACCTCTGGCATCACCAGCCAATTCCGGGTCATAGTTAAAGGCCTCGAGAACAGAATTCTTGGACCGGTCGGATGACTCAAAATTGTTGTTGTTGTTATTATTATTATTCGTGGCGTAATTCAATTCATGTCCTGGGGGTGAACCTGAGCTGCTCGTGTGTGGGGACGATCGACGCATGGAGAGAACATTGTCCACGAAATGTTCCAAAGATGCAGTGGAGGACAATGGGGGAGGACTGGTGTACCCATTAGTTAAATTTGTCTCTTGCTGTTTTCGGACGAGTCCTAACTCTGACAAGAACCCGTAATCTTTATTCATTGCTTTACTGCGGATTGTCGACGAAGTGGTGATCAAGGTTGGACTTCTTTGAATTACTGTGTTATTGGCCTTGGTTGTGGACAGGTCCATCCCATATGACTCCATATTGTCCATTGGAGACGGCTTTGACGTCACTACTTCCAACATTGAAGTGGGATCCAAATAGTCATCATCATTATTATTAGGTGGAGTAGGAAATGATTTCACTGGGCGACCATTTGTCATTTTTCTTCGATTTTGAGAAGGTCTTTTTGTTTTGTCGTATGAAGAGTTTGGCAGGCGTTGAGAAGTGGGACCATTACGCTGAGAGGCGAGAACTGCTGCAACCGTTTTAGACTTTGAATTACTAACTGGAGCTTTTGGAGAAGCAAAATTGTGGTGCTGAGATGCCGACAAGTCGTGATGATGGTTGTGGTTATTTCCATTACCATTAAGAGTAATATTATTATTGCCTCGTTGTTGTTTTCGATTTGTATCGAGTCCACTTCCGTGTTTCGTAGTATTAGTAGTATTCCCCCCTTGTAAGTTGTAGGCTCCTACGGCAGCAGCAGCAAATGGATTATTGAGCCATGAAGCGTATTTGCCATTATTTGAGTGGTCCGATAAGTCTTGAAATTGGGATAGATTTGCGTAACCAGATTGCAAAAGTTGGAAATATTCATTTTGATTCTTTATCATCTGGAGTGTTTGTTGGGTGATGTAGTCATTCCCCCCAGGGGATGGAGAGGAAGAGTTTTTACGATGCTTTCGAAGTGGTGGCGACAACTTAGTGAAGGATACTTCGTTTTTTAACATGGCCCTCCGAAGTAAGCTAAAATCTTCTGATGGATACAGGTGGCAAAGTTCATCCACCAGTTCCATCATTCTCTGCGCGGATAAGCTTCCGTTCATATTATTGTTGCCGTTATTATGATTGTGGCTGGCAGAGTGTCGCCCTCCATTCACTTGTCCAATGCCATTTGAGCTTGGGCTTTGCATGGGTGGTGGAGAAACATGTCTCGAGTTACAAGCTTCGAGTGCTAATGGGAGCGATGATAACAGGGGGCTGGCGAGTCCCATGAACAAATTGGAATTGCTGTTTGAGAACAATGGGTGGTGAATATTTCCGAGCCCTTTTCCATTAATGCTCATTAATGGCGACGAGGAGGGCAGGCTGGCTGAAGGGGAGGAGGACACTGCGGACGCTTGTAGTGGGATCAGTGGGCCTTTACCAGCAACAATTGGCATTTTAGCTCTCGGGCGACTTGAACGCGATTTAGCTTTGGAGTTGGTGGCTGTACACTTTCCAGCGAGGATGCTCCCACGACTTGGCAAAGATACTGATGGTGATGATGATGAAGGAGGATTCGGGGTCAAATCTTTATCACTCTTCTTTACTTTTTGCTCTTGTTCATCAGAGGATGGCTGCTGCTGGTCCTGTGAAATACAAATAGATAATAATAATAGTAATGCCTTACATACTGGTTTAGTTGGTTTAAACGTTTGGTAAATATATACCACGAATGAGTTTAAAGGGGGAAATAATATGTACGGGCGTCTGAAAAAGTAAATATGTATGGACCGATAATCAGCATTTTTTCTCTTGCTTACCAAAATTGTGAGAAGCAAGACAATATAATAATTTCATTAAAGCAAATAATAGCAGTTACTCTGCATGTGCATGCACAAGATAGTCTATTTACATACGTAGGGAAACAAAGGGTATATTATGCACTATTGTTAATTCCTCGTTTCAGGAAGACGACATGAGTCATCGTCTTGTTCGTATGCAAACAGCATGATAGAATTACTGATTTGAATGATTGGGCACCACCCAAAACCTAAATGCCTTCTGGAAACATAATCCATAATACGGCAGGATATGCAGATCATAGTAAATAAAATATTGAGCAGAACTTCCGAAAAAACTGTGCCATGCAATCTCAATTTGGCCAAGCTGCATTTTTATCTAATCTAAAATTTGTCTCGTTAAAATGAGACACTTCTGTCAACTGTACTGCAAGTAAAATTTCTGTAAAATTTATTACAGGATTTATTGGATATTTATATATTGATTGATTGGATATTCAGATATTAATCGAACAAGTGTATTTTAAACAACACGATCCCTTTATATTTAGTTTTATTCTTATTACCACATATATTGAGGACAACCTGCCTCAGCAGAATTTTTAGGGTAGAAAACGACCCTTACTTATCGAACAAGAAGGTCCTACCTCTACGTACCTACCTGGGTACGTAGTTCTTATATTGGTTGCATTGTTGCACAAACGAGCTCTCCCGTCCCGACCCTCATCATCCCTAATGCAGTACCACCAGCTAGATATGCACTACACACAATGTCTACCTGAACTGAACTCAGTCTTCCCCTTTTTTCTCAATTCAATGTCTTGACGTAATTATTTCCCTTCTAGGAAATCAAAAGTTTATTGATTCTGAAAAAATAAAGTGAAATTTACCCGAAATTCGTTATTTTAGAACCATGTTGGGAGTGCGGTAGGATGGTCGTAGCGTCTCGAATATGTCAAGGACAAGGAACAACAAGTAGTACTGTTAGCTGCACAATGTCTTGGGGCTTTGGCTAAAAGCGAACTGACAAGATGAGAGAGGAGGAGAATATCACAAGACCAAGAAGTAGATGAAGGAGAAGAAGGGAATAAGAAATGTTGTAAAAAAAACTTGGGACTTGCAGGGTTTCATTTTTTAGCTTGGATGCTGATGCTATAATAATGCTACCCTACACACCTCGGGAAGGAAGGAGAGAGTCCTTGAAAATAGCTTGGTCGAGTCTGTTTATAATTCCTCTCTTTGTGCCCTTCTTCGTCTTGCATTAGTTCCATCACATAGTTGGTTTAGATTTAGACTTCCATGATCAGTGCGTGTTTTTGCATAAGGGGAGTTTATAAAACAAGTTTTGATAGTGTATGGTGGTGCTGGTGTGGTATTTGTTGCATTTTCTTCGCTCTTACAGATCCGATATAGATATTTTAACTTTAAGGGTTTCAAGCAAGACCCTTCCTCAAAATAAATCAGTGTGGTGGTGTCTGCTAGTCATCCGTGCTTATTGCTTAGATTTAGATATATGTAGGTTCATACGTAGTTCGTACCAAGAAATTGCTGCTGTCCCAAGAAAGAAAGATCATGCATTCATTGCACGTCATTCTATTAAACTCTCGCCTCCAGTTTTTTAACCAGTCAACCCTGCAACCAACCAAACTGACGATGATAAAGCCAACTTGTCCATAATGTGGAGGAACACGGAAAGGATCAAGGAAAAAAATGTTTAGAATCTCCTCCGGCCAGAGCACTTTATAAACTTTAAACTTATTTAGGATGTTATAAACCTTATGAACAAGGAATATGTAGGAGTCACTATACATACATGGATGCGTTTCTAAAAGTGGTCAGGTAGGGTCCTTAACCATATATACATGTAAGCACACATACATATGCCCGCTCTTCACGGATGCACTTTCGTATACTTATATCGAAACGATGTTGCAGTACCCATAATAAATAAGCATAAAAGTCCTACAAGCGGGCAAAGGCAATTTACTTTTTAAGAGAAAAGTGTTTAAAGCCAACTTCTGGAGAAACACCTCGACAATAAAATAAACCATCCCTGCCCTATCCTATCAGACAACCCTCATGTGAATGTTATGCTAGCTCGTTGACTTGTGTTTTTTAGATTACGTTTTTTATCCCCCTGCACAACCAAACTTCTCTAACCTACCTTAAACTTTACGACTTTCCATGGCAAGAGATAGACTTTCTGGTGTGTGGTTTGGTTGCCTTGCACGTATGCACTAAAAAATAAGTTGGTTGGAGCTTTTGTATTTTAATGATTATACTTTTTAGCCACAATGTAAAGTAAATGAATGACAGGAAGGGGATCTACATATGTATGTAACTATCTATCTCGTTACTTTGTTGAGCCTTTCACATACATAGGGTTCAAAAGGCATGCTATGCTTTCCAACTTGCACTTCCCTTCTTGGCTTGATTGAATTGAAGGCTTAACGAGGGTTCAGATTGAATTGAACTTCAATTCAATCTGAACGGGGTTAAGTTTGTGGTTGTGATGCTAATAAATGTTTTAATGTTTTAATTATTTAATAAAATATTGTGACATACTAAAATCCCTTCTATTAATTAATTAAACTAGTATTTTAAAAAATGTGCTAAAGGAACTTGCTTCCTGCCTAATTTTACTAATTCAATGCCGAAAGTGAGTAAATATTTTTACCTTGTTGTTATCGGAGGATGCCTGTCCTGTCAATTGTTGCAACCACTTTTGCACTTGTCGGCGATGAATGTTAAACTTGCGCGCAGTTGCCCTCTGATTCCCAATGCACGCCGGATCGTTAGTGAAGGAGTCCAACACGCTTTGTTTGAATTCAGGTGTGAAAATGCGTCGGGTTGTTGAATTTGCACCCCCTCCACATCCAGTTCCACCAGTACTGCTGCTGCTCTCGTTACTCTTGAGGGATCCAGCAGGTGATGGGGTAGAAAGTGAATTCGGATGATTTATCGAGTAATTGTTGTTATTATTGGTGTTTCCTACTTGGCCGTCCTCTTTCTCCAAAAATTCTTCGTCTTCTTCGTCACTTAATTCCTCTTCGCCCTCCTCTGTCACACAAATAACATTTTACGACTGCACCACAGTACAATTTTTAATGTTATCCATAAAAATGTATGGAATATTATATTTAGCAACGACGTCTCGAATTAGACTACATATGGAAAAATTGACTTTGAGTTACTTACTCTGCACTGTGCCCTCTGAGACTGAGGAGCCAGTGTTCGTGGCCTCCCTGTATTCGCCTGGACTCAAAACTGCGGCCGTGGTCGACATTGGTTCTTGCAGTACTCGTCGCCTCCGTTCTGGGTCCTCGGCCATCATCATCATGGCCATCGCGATCTGTTCCAGCTCCGTCTAATTTAGGGAAAAGTGTGATGGGGTCAACTGATTACATAGCCCAATTACCAATGCAAAATAAATCTAGCCGTACCTGAGCCATGGCAGCGTGCTGCTGGAAGTATCAAATTTGTACTCAATTTCCGATCCCCATTTGTAACCTTTAAGGCAAACCGTCGGACGGTCAACTATGCGTTAGATTTTCAGCGTATAGATTTTTTAGTGAGGCGTTTATATCAACATTCAACAAAGAGATAAATACTTTCTATGAAAAATGTTGCCAAATCTTCTTACAGATAAAATGAATTCAAGTCTGTGCGAAAAGTTAAGAGAATAAAAAAACTATTAATTTGCACGAGCTAAAATACTTGAAATTGAATCGGTTGGAGCTTTGCTTCGTTTTCTCGTGTTAATTTTTTGCCACCTCGTCGTCGTCGTGTCAGTCTGAATTGCAAAGCAGCAGAGAGCTCGTCTCCGTTGTTCAGTTTCTCGTACTCAATTATTAGCAATCGCTGATTGTGGTGAGACGAAGAGGTAGCGCAACGTCCCTTGCTAAATTTTCACTCAACTCTCTTCAGCAAATGACGGAACTAGTAGCAAACCAACACTGATTTCGTTTTAAGAAAGTTCACTTTTTGCATGGTGAGTCGCCCTTATTTCTATTTTCACTTTGGCATTCTAGATATGTCTCCAAAGCATTTAATCAGTCTTGAAGTGTATAGATTTTTAAAAATTATTGCTGCGACGTTCAGTACATGTCGCGGAGTAGTGGTCCAGTTTAAGTGGTAGTGAGGATGGAAGAAGATAACAAGGAAGTGGCGATCTATTTAACTATTTATTTGGTTTATGGTGATCTCCATTTGCCACTCCATTGCATATAGTAGTTTTATATCGTGAGTAGAAAAAGGATGTAGGGAGTTCAGCTTGCAGAAGAAGAACGTAAGGGTAGGTTAGTTGTATAATATGGTGAAGTTGATGTAAAACAAGGGATTTGTAGAGGGTTGGCGAGGGAGAGTAATAATATAAGAAGAACTATATGGCACCATTTTCCCTTTTCTCTTCATACATATATGTTCCTAGGGAACTTTGAATTTTGTGCAGGAGGGTCTTGTTGGCTTGTTGCAGAGTAAAATCATGGAAATCATGGCAGTAGTCGGAGAAGGAATAGGACGGATTGTCAAGGGTAGAAGTGGAGGGTTGATCCCAAGAACGCCGAGCACACGATGCGAAAGACCCTTTGTGGTACCATAAACTTGGCCAAATATGTGCGTACCAAGTACCAACTATCCACTCATTTCATATGCATGCGTCCATATAAAAGTAACCAATGCAAATATTGCATTGGCTACTACTCTAGTACACAAGCCACTAAAAAAGGCCGAGACAAAAATGCAGTGGTGCTCAAAGTATGCGATGAAACTTTTATGTATGGACGAAACCTCAAGACTTTATTCTATATCTAGCAATTTTAACTCTGTGGGACAACATTCTTGGAAATTTGTTTGAATGTTGGAAATGAGTCATGCAGTAATTTCCACTCTGTAAGTACGAAGCGTTTGTACATAAATCCTTTATAAAAATGGGATCTTTATTTTACGTAAATTCTTGCAGTTACATACGTATTGCAAATACATATGTATGTAGTTTGCAAAATTTAGCTTCTTTCGACCAATTTCTATCACCACTTAAATGACCCCCACACCTGTCAGCCACTGGACCAATCATGCTAATCTTCAAACGCATCTAATCGTAAGGCATTCTCATTCAGTGAAAGTAGTTACTAAGAAACTACCCGCACAACAAACCATGGTCACATTTTCACCACATGCATTGCTCAGTCCTTCTCCGTTTACTCATTCGGCCTTGTTGTTAGAAGAATGCAGAGAATTGAGACTGACCAGAGTGAAGTATTTTTTTGCTAATAAAATGCATTTATTTACGCATTTTTACGAAAGGCTGAATTGTCGACTTCACATAAATTCCGAGTGCTGAGTTGTGATGGGGACATCAAAAGTAAGTCCAGAAGATGCTATTAGTGGTTCATCGTCTGAAAATGACAGTGAAGGGATCGGCCTGTTTCGTTTTCTTCATTTAAAACGTCGTAAGATGGACAAAGATATCTCTGCATGGATCCTAGACTCTGAAAGGCACTTTATTGAACAGCGCTACACTGACTTGTCTCACAGCATACATCTGGTACTTCCAAGATGCCCTTATTAGTTAGTAAAGCTATTTGTAAATAGTAGTAAAGGATATTGTTAAAATTGTCCCTATAAATACATACATAATGAACCCAATGATGACTGAGACTGACTCACTTCTTCACTGATTAGGAAACTTCACATCAAGATAATGATGATACTGGACTGGTGCTGGTGAAAAATTCCACGGCCAAAAAAATTGTTGACGTGGCTGCTCTTCCTGCTAATAAGGAATTAAACTTTCTCCTCAGAGGGACGAAAATCCATAATAAAAGTTCAGTCACCCTCCTGCGTCCAGTCACGCACCCACCAACGGAACAAAGTCAGGCCTTTGTAAAACGTGTTCCTTCCTTAACGGACTTGCATGTACAAAAACCTGGTATCAATGCTGTCAAGCCATCTCGACGCGTAGGATGTTCTGTTTCTTGAAAACAAATGTAATTAACTCGCAAGTATTTGCATAATTCTGCTTGGAGTAAAAAATCACGGCCTAAAATCGGTCGAGAAGCTCAAACAGTGGTTCTGAACTTCTGAAGGTACTATGGTCGAGGCATTATAATTAAAGCCATTTTTACATGCATTGCTTATATAAAAATGGCTCTAATTTTAATGCCTCGACCATAGAAGGTCACATAAATAGATCATATGGATAGCCACATTTAGATTTAGATAGTGAGATACGTATGACCATGACATATATATTTAAAACTAGTCCGAATGATATAGAGAAACTTGAGAAATGCATATTCATGTATGAATTTATAAGCTTAAAGTCTGGATGCTCAGACTAATTAAATTGTATTATGTAAAAATCAAAATCTCCATATACCTTTTGCTCTTCTAAATACGTATGTTATTCATTGATGAATCTTGTTTACTTTTAGGTACCATAACTGATTCATTCATAATTCCATAACAAGGAGGAACGAGGACCGTAATTAAAGTCATCCACAACAGTGACATAAAATAAGAAAAGGGTGATATTTCATCAAATCAAGAGAATCTCGTCTTGTGGTGCGTCCAAAAAGTTCCACAAGCTCTTCAACCAGACCTTCTTGCTTGGATCTGTCGGTGAACATGAGTGGTAGTGTTTCAAGAGTGCTATCAATTTTAAGTACAACGGTGAACTTCAAATCAATGTATAAGACTAAGCTTCCATTGACTATAGTTCGCCAAGTTCATCAAAAAGTGTTGAAACGGTATAATAAAAAGTCAAATTTACTTTCTCACAAAATGCCTGTCATCACAGCCGTGGCCGTGGCTGCCCATCGTCAAAATCATCACCTCTCTACGGTGTCTCCAAACGATGCGACCCATGCACAATTAGTGTATCGAAGATTCAGATTGCTGAGTTGTGGATCTGCAATTGATATTCCTGGAACAATGCCATTAATGAGAACCTCCAGTTTTGGTGGGCGTAGTTCGATTTCGGGACCTATGTATCCAATTCAAGATTTCATGCGTCGAAATTATGCCAAAGGGAAGGACAAACCAAAAACGAAAAAGGCCGTTGTGACCATAAATGAAGATGAAATTCGAGAAATTATTGATGTTGACTCGCTAAAGAAACAACTGGAAAAGTTGATGGATCAAATGAGAGAAGACTTCAGCAAACAGCTCAGTGTTCGTGGGGCTGCTGGTAAGTTTAACTATAATCCAAAGTAGAGAACGCGTTGTGATCAATTTGGAACCATTGTTTAATTTTAATAATAATGTGTAATAATAGTAAGACTAATAACGATTTAATATTTTCAGGGGCTTTGGAAACATTGGTCGTCGAATTTGAAGGAGAATCTTACCCACTGCAAGAATTAGCCCAAGTCGGTCGGAAGAACCCTCAGTTGGCCGTACTAAATTTGGCGTCACTTCCCGACGCAATCCAACCCGTCATAAAAGCCATTCGAGATTCAGGAATGAATTTAAATCCACAACAGGAAGGGACGACTATTTATGTCGCACTTCCAAAGTAATTTGGTTTAGTTTTGCATTAATTACGAGTTTTGAATGATTTTAGTATACAAAATTACACTGACGATTTCTCACTTCATTTCTTTAGAGTTACACGGGAACACCGAGAAAATCTCGCTAAAAACGCCAAAACCATTTTCAACAAATACAAGACTAATTTTCAAGCTGTGCAAAACAAGTTCATTAAACAAGTAAAGTCTCAAAAAGAGGCATCTGAGGACTTATCCTTCCGTGTCCAACAGCAGGTGCCTACATAATTACTACTTTTGATTATATACAAAAGTGCTTTAATATTTTATGGTATTTGTCATTTGTAGGTCATGAAATTAGCAGAATCTTATATCGCGGACGCAGAAAAACTCCTTCACTCGAAGCAAAACGAACTTTTGGAAATTAATAAGTGATTCAATTTTTCTATCCTTTCTGACTGATGATATAAATATGCCTACAAATTAGTCATTTGTTGTTTAAGTTTAATTAGCTCTATAGGTGTTCAATAATATAATTATCAATCTTATCCAGTAAATATGATTGCATATTTCAAAATTTGTGGTTTCATGTTTATTTTCGCAATTTTTTAAAATGACAAGTAACTCACGATATATACGCCTTGATTATTTAAAATATAAATATACCGTAACTGACAAAACAATTGGTGAAATATATAAATATATAGTACTAGGAACACATATATAACAGTTATAACAATATAACATTATATTTTATACGGATTTTCAATGAATTAGTTAATTATTGGCATAATAATAATTAATAGTGATTGGATGACTTTTATACTAACTTTAAATCAGACATTAATCAACTTCACCCATGAAATCCTCAACATCATCGAGTTCAGAATCTGAGGAGTCAGATTTTTCTTCATCAGGAAGCACAATTGGATGAATATTTTCGTCGTTTGAGTTTGTCACATGTTCGTCGTCGGAAATGTCGAGATCTTGAATATCTTCTTTCAACCAGCGCAACTTGAGGTGTCGATGCAACGGTCGGGGCCATGGCCACTGAGAACGTTTTGTTAATGTGATTTTCAAATATTGTCCAGTACAGAAAACGACGGGAACTTGCTCAATTGTTCCAAAGCAGTCAATATCAAATCCATAATCCGGTGGGTCCAGAGTACGAAAACTGATTCTTTTCTTGTTTATGTCAATAGAATACTTCAGGATGTCTGCCTGGTTAACCTTTAAGATGAATTCTTTCATGGTCTGTCTCCAGACCACGGTGGGATGTTTAAGCGTACTAAATCCCCCAACGGGAGTAGATTCATGACTTTCGACGGCAGGCATCTCTTGAGAAGCTGACTTTGCACCTCCTTCAGCATCTAATAATAATTAGAAGTAGAAAGAAAACTCAGTCTTATACATACTCCGAACCGAACCCTCGTACGCATGGTACGATATACACCTGGGGTGAAAGTACTGTGGAAATACCCCCTGAGAAACCCCTAGATACATAAATTTCGATGAAAAAATATTATAATGGTATCCGCACCTGGATGAGATGAGGAGACCACCGATTTGTCGTTCGTTGTTGGCTGCAACTCAATCTCATCTGCTTCATTTAGTTCAGATGAAGGCACCTGGATTCCACCCGGTAGTTGTATTCCTAACGAGTTTAGTACAGAATTCCTATCATACCCAACAACATCGAAGGAGTTGTCGGAATCAGAGTCCGTCATACTGTCGGGCAACTCTTCGTCAGAGCCTAATTCCACCTGTTGTCGATCATAAAGCTCATTCAAGGTTGTTAATATGTTCTTCTTGGCCAGTTTCAAATCTTCGTCGTCTTTAACAAAACGGACGCTTGCTGCGTTCTTGAGCACCAACAGTTCACCAAGCTCATCCCCTGACGATGTGATCATAAATGCACTATAGCACCGACACGGAAAATGTTCATGTCTTCTTGTCGACCAAGCCTTTAATACACATTAAAATTGTATTTGAAAATAGGTTGAGATTGGAAACAAATATTCTAAAATTAAATTACAACTAGATAAATTCTTACCACAACGTCAAACATTACACCGTCATTATTCTCATCAATAGTTAAGCTCGTAAGACAATCAATAACTTCACTATCCCAATCATTATTGCCATTTGTGGGTGTGATGTGTGCCAATTCAAAAATTATAGCCTGAAATGGAAGTTTTGTTACTAAACTTTGAAGGATCGGGAATAGCTCTGCAGTCGGTGAAGATTTTTTGGTATCTCCAATATCAACTAGGAACACGTCATAGACAATATTTTCCTCATTTTCACGAACATGGGTGATTAGTCCCCGATACCAGCTACAAGACACAAAAATAAGGAATTATTTACACGTGATACAAGTTCTTCGCTAATCAAAAGATTTTCGTCTTTTGTAACATAATCATAAAATTGGATAATACGCCACCTTTGATCTATTTGATCTTTCACAGCCACGACCATTCCCTCTTGATAGTATGAACTAAACTCTTTAGCGTAATCGGGACATCGATCACTAATCATTTCAGAAATATGATCATTCAACTCCTTGTTGACGGCATTCAACTGACTATCAAATTTTCCATTAGTGCCAATAATGCAAGAGGGGTCTATGGTAAATGATGTCCAAATTTCCACAGTTTGAGGCTTTTCTACGCTGCTAGTTGCAACAAAGGCCCATTGATATTCGTCGCCGATGTTGTGAAATTTTGACATAAAAAGCGAATCTATAAAAAATAATGCAAGATTGTTTTAATATTCAAATGAGAAAGTCGAATTTAGGTGATAGCATAATAATAATCACAAGTTGTAACAAACTTTTTGCAAGATTTGCGTGTACATCATCCAATTCGGGACAACTATAACCAGTCTTTCGGCACAAATTAAGTATATTCTTCAAATGGTCGTCATTGTTTTCAGCCCACTTCTTTTTAATCAAATCCAACCGAATGCTACATCGAGTCTTTATAGTGGAGCCTACAGCATCACGTCCAACATCGATCAAAGGATTCACCCATACTGTTTCGCCTACAGCGAATACAATCTATTTGAGTTTAAACACATATGTATTAGTTAAAGGCTATAAGAAAAACCTACTCCAAGCACTTTGCGGGGCCTTTTAAGACGGCATTATTACATAAAAGCCAGACTCTAATGAACGATTGGCATATAATTTTTAGCCCGGACTAGGGCTTATGTAATCGACCTGTCCGTCTGTCTGTCTTTCCATAACTCTCGAAGGAGTAGGCTGAATTTTACCAAATTTGATACAGACATGCATCTGGGCATCGACCGAGTTCGAAGATGGGTTAGTGTTTCTCACGGGTCGGGTTCTTGCAAATCCGAAACCCGAACCCGAACCCGATGCCACTGATCCGAAACTTGAGGGCAACCCGAACCCGAAGAACCCGAAACCCGTTTGCAACGATCCGAACCCGAACTGGCGGATCAAATCCGAAACCCGAACCCGAAAAACCCGAATATATTTTAACTTTAAGGGGTGACTGGCTTTTTAGCTAAAAATTCTTTGGAAGGTTTCAAACAAACAATACTTCTGTAAATATGACCGAGGAATTATAATTAAGCACATTTCTGCATAAGTACATAACTCTTAATTCCTTGACCATAATAATGCAATCTCAAAAAATCGACCATGAATAATGGCTTTCCGTGACATTCAGAAATTTTTAAATCAGTTGAAAACTGAAAATGATTTTCAGTTTCAAGTTTCCAATATTAAAGTAAGCTCAAGCTAAATATTTTGCAAATTTTTGATAAAAAATATATTTTATTTTAATATTCAAACCATAACACTAATTGAAGACACTTGTGAAAAGAAGTTACGACAATTAAAAATTTGAATTATTTAATGAATTACTGCAGCATAACCGTCGTAGCAAGTTTGGTTAACACTTTATTTTCTTTTTTAATGTTTTCGTGTTCGTTGTGGCAAAAAGTTCTTGTTGGTTCGGGTTTCGGGTTCTTAGTCGGAACCCGAACCCGACCCGAACCCGAAATTTTGGGATCACATTTCTCGGACCCGAACCCGAACCCGAAAGTTTCGGGTTCAAAAATTTCGTATCCGAAGCAGGACCCAAACCCGATCCGAACCCGAAACCCGAAGTAAGAACCCGAACCCGTGAGAAACACTCGATCAAAAAACATTTAGACCAATGAGTGGTACCCTGGACACGACTATCACCTCGAAAGTATCCCTTGTTAGCTAACTTTTAATTTCAAATTCTTTGATGAGAAGCCACTAATTGTAAGTATTACCGTGCCGGATTTCATGTTTTTAACGCAATTTCTAAAAATAGATATGGATAACCGCATCAGATATAAATTTTACCAATTTCATTTCATATTGTTCCATTAAGACCCATTTGCAACCTCTCTCCCAATTTCACTTCGATATGACGATTTTGAAAAATCAGTATGGGTCACCCCATAGGGTCCATCAAGATTAAAATTTTTCCAACCTAAATTCATTTTTGTCTGTTACACTAGCAACCTTTGTTCCAAATTTCAACTACCTACTACAAATTTTAGAAATCCGTCGGGTCACCCTATCGGGTCTCCCAGGTTTAAAATTTCTGAAACTCCACTCCAATTTAAACGCTTTGAGGTCAGTCGCAATCTTCATACTAAAATTACTTAAAATTATTACTATAGATATTTCTCAAGCTACAAATATTTTACTTACACTTAAATAATTTAACCTGCTCTAAAGGTTCTTGGTAGTTAAGGGCAACGCATTTGGATGGAAATGACCCCCACCGGCCAATTACTTGACCGATCATGCCCACCTCCGAACTCATCCTTACTTTTGACCCGAAGATGAAGTGTGCAAAATTTCAAGTCGATAGCTTTTGTTTAAAGAGAGTTATCGTGCGCACAGACGGACGCACAGACGGACGGACAGACAGACATCTTGGTAAATCTATAAGGCCATCTTAAAAGGCCTAAAAACGGTATATGTAATGTTATCGAAAATATGTAATAATTGATAACACTGCGTCTTCATTACCTTGCCAAGAAGAATTTTGCCTAGAGTCAATTCCTGTGCTTTCTCGTTTACTCGTGACTCGTACCCATTTGCTCCGTCGATGGGCTGCAAATTCCCCAAGATTAATTCTATTGCCAATTGGGGATGGGCTGACAAAGTCTCAGGAAGTTTAAACAATTTATCTGCAACTGGTTGTAAAAAGTTCCCGGAATCAATACAAAAAACTCTCAATTGTTGTGGGCGCTTTGAGTCTGTTCTTGTAATAATTTGTAAAATTCTCGATCGGAATATTTCGTCCGAACTTTCAACTGCACATAACGTTCCAATTTCAAATGAAGTGGGAGGTATCCTGAAATTGGGACAAAATATTACACTAGTGACTGAGAATGCATTAATTATTGATAGTTGGACAAACCTATTATCCTTGTCTTTAAAGTGATGCATTAGCTCCTCAGAGATAGATCTAAAATTCTGTATCCATGAAAAACGTAATTTCCTCTTGTTGTCCACAAATTCATAACAACGCAAAACTCGTGCAGTATAAACGGATGGATTGACGCACTCTGAAATTTGTACTTCAATCTGAAATCATAAAATTTGTACAATAAATAATATTTCAAGATAATGTCATCTGATACCAAATCAAGGGATATTAAAGGCCATTGAAGAAACAGATACTGACGGACATTTGTATATGTACAAAAAGTGTTACGCTCATAATACCTCTCCATTTCTAGGAACAACCGATTTCTTCTCCAGCTCAGTTAGTAAAAACGAATGACGCGTTTTACAATTAGATGGAACTGTTTCAACACAACGGCCAAACACCTTAATTCCTGTGCAGATAGGCTGCCCACTCATTATGTTTTCCCCCATCTAAATGTCCATATTAAAGTTTATAGTCCAGACCATAATCTTACTCTTTCGTCATTATTACATATTATAATACTTACTTGGTCAGCAATAACAACTAGCGATTGTGGTATGTCGCATCGTAAATTAGCAGCGAATGTTTTCAACTTGTATAAATTTTCTTCGTTGCCAGTTAAAAGAAAATGAGCAGCAAGTTCCTAAATCAATAATAACAATCATTAATCGTTTTTTAAAGACATATAAAAAGCGATATAGCACAACGCAATAATGACTAATACCTTTCTATGAAACTTGACAGTACGATCAACCTTTTCATTCGCGATATCCCTGAAATTCATCCACATACAAGAGAATCTGTCAACTGCACCACCAGGTTTGGCGGATGGTATGTCAAAATGTATCAGGCAGGTGACGTCGTATATACGAAGACCTTTAAGCATTTCATCATTTAGCACCATGAGTCTTCGATCCACTGGGAAGTCTTCCCATTCAATTCTGAGTTCTGCAATTAAAAATTGTTATGATTTAGTTTTTCATTTAGCAAAGTTTACAACACCGCCTGTTTATTATTATTTTAGGTATTTACGATGGAATACGGCTTGTGTCATCGTTCCTGTTTCTGCTAAACATGCATAGATTTCATTTCTTTTCAGCTCCTTGTGAACATTGATGGCAATTTCAGGTGTACTGCAGACGACGAAAATAGATTTATGTTTGTACAAGTCCAAGCTTTTCAAAATATCTAAAAATTCAGTAGACAAAAAGTGTTTTAAATAAAAAATCATGATACGTATACGCTTCGGTTATAGCAACAGTACATAAATCGCACTGATTTGTACATATTTAATTAATTTAAAATATGGTGTTATAGTACGTACTCAGCAGGAGATCCATTCTTTCATCATCGGAACAATGATGCATAAACCATTGCATGCCAGAATACTTAATTGCTTGATTCGGCGAATTGATGAAAACTATTGGCACACTGGACGCAGTACTATTTTGAGCAATTGGTTTCAAGTTCATATACAAAGCTTCAACTTCAGGGCACCAATCTTTCCCACAGAACACTCGCTGTATAAGGTATGGACTGTGCTTGGACGCAATATTATGCATAATATATTGAATATGCTCAAACTCTTTGTTATTGGCACGCAGCAAAATGTCAACATCTTTGTAAACGATGAACCGCAAACTGAAAACCATTTTAAACAAATGCAGTATAGATAGATTGTTATATAATATAAGTATATACAGAATTTGAGTTCATATGAAAAACTTGTTTCTTGT
Source organism: Folsomia candida (assembly GCF_002217175.1). Taxonomy (NCBI): domain Eukaryota; kingdom Metazoa; phylum Arthropoda; class Collembola; order Entomobryomorpha; family Isotomidae; genus Folsomia; species Folsomia candida. The sequence continues at coordinate 8,767,592 of NW_019091193.1, read as the reverse complement.
TAAAAAGAAATACGGATATCTTTAATACTCACTTCTCGAATCCAAAATATGCTGGAGAGTTGTGCAGCAAATTTGACAGGAAATGCGCACTGGTAATGACGATGTCCAAACATTTATGAACAGTCTTGCGATCTCCGCCATTGCAAATTACGGCATGAGAGAGTTCTCTCCGGTTGCACGCTAAGAGAATTCTATATAAATGTCCGTCAATCTTTATTGCTGATGTCCTATCAGTGCAAACGATTAGCACAACTGGTTGATGTTCCTGAGTAAACAAACCAAAAATATAATTTCTACACTCGCGTAGAACAAATATTTTCGTTGAATTATGACTTAACAAGAGTTGAGTTGACTCACGTGACTTTGATGTGAAAACGATTTCTTGGCATGTCTGTTAGAACTCAGTTTATGCGAACTAGAAAAACTTTGATCGTCGAATTCAGACAAAAGTTTGCCAAGCAATGGGAAAATATATGACAAAGATTTCCCACTGTTAAGTCCACCAGTAATGAAGCAATCTGCACCACAATTAAATTTTAAAGTATTTTGAATTACGAAGTTTTCATATATCTAAACGAAAACAAATAGACATACCATCCCCTCGTAGGAAATGTGGCGCAACACTTTTTTGTAATGCATTAAAGTCAGCCAATCCTAAGGTTTGGATGCCCTATAGCAAAATAAAAGGAAAAGTTAATCATATGTATTAGTTTATTCGCATATGTTGGGTTGGTCTTACCTTTACGAGTGTTTTGTAATGTGTGAAGTGAGCCATGAGGGCTAGCGGTGACATTAGAAGAGGGCCACGAATAAGAACTCGTCCTGGGAGGTCCAATGGTGAGGTGCCATTGTGCTTTATTATGTTTCCAGGCTTATTTATTAGTTTAATCGGGACAAATACAGGCCTCTTTGCCTCCTGGATTGATTTAGAGCTGCAAGGGCTATCCTCGTAATTTGCAACCTCATTTTTCGGCAAATCCTCTAGATCAAAATCATCCGCGTCAAGACATTTGGGATTTGAATTTGGAACTCTTTTTTGAGGAGATGCAATATCCAAGCAAATTTTGTTCGATGATGAGTCTGCGTTAGCATAATTATAATTTTATTAAAATGCACTTACTTGTTAGGTAATTTAATTCCAAGAATGCAAAGTATTAGCTATACCTGATTCATCACTGCTGCTGCTGCTGTCGTCTGAGCTAGTGTCTTTACTTGTCCTCCCTCTGCCTCCTAAGCCCTTCCCATGGTATATCGAACTGAAATTTTGGGCTATAGCAGCTCGTGGACGTCTCTTCAATGAACTTGTGTGATTTGACCCTGTATAGGGATGGCAAAATTAAATAAGTTTGGCTTTACTTAATCTACGCATGTTAAATAAGTGCATGGGATTCGTAGCATATAAACACGAATCTTACCATTCTTACCAGGGTTATCTTTATCTTCACTACCAACCGTGGTAGCCTTACCGCTGTCACTTCCGCTCATGTTTCTCAGTGGAGACCTTCTGTCACCACGTCAAAGTTCAAAATTTACTGAATCGTGAACCGCAGTAATTAAAAATTGAGTTGTAAGTGAAATCTTAGAAATTATGCTTGCAGTTTGTGGCTTGCATTCCTGGATAAATAAAACAAAGTGAATTCTCCGGTGCCTGCTGGAGTTCTGCCGAGTTATTTATTTTCTTCTCAGAGTTCGAACCATTGTCCTCAAATTCGCGCCACCGCCAGTGAACACACAACATGTGCTCACAACCACATTTCCATTTCACATCTTCTCCAGATCATTTTGCAGTGAGATTTACAATTTACATTAAAATTTAAGAACAAAATTCCTTAATTTGAATAGAATAGAAAGTTTATCACATTTACTTGACTTTGACTCGCATTGTCCGAACAAGGAAGAATTTCATCATGGGTAAAAAGAAGCCAGTAAGTATTCAAGTTTATAATGCATTGTCGGCATTTGCATTAATTTGGAATTTGTTTAATAATATGCATGCTAATTATTTGTAATATTAGTCCAAGGCACAAAAGAGAATTCGTGCTGTAAAGCAGCGTGATCCCACGGCCGTGATAAACGAGGACGACTGGGTTCACCATGAACCTGACGATGTGAAACGGGCGCCGCATTCTTTCATCATTTATCGTGGAAAAGTTGGTCGCTACATTAAAGAATTGATGAGAGATTTAAGGCATGTGATGGAGCCTTTTACTGCGTCTAATTTGAAGGTATTTTAATGCGTCCAATTATCAAGATCCAATTCGTTACATGCAATCTCTGATGAATGATTTTTCATCTTCCTTGTAATTTTAGATGAAGAAGGGGAATGTGCTCAAGGATTATGTGTCAATTGCTAGCTATTTTCACGTCACACATTTATGTATGCTCAGCAGAACTCAAATCAGCCCATATCTCAAGATTTGTAAACTTCCGAGAGGACCAACCCTCACATTTAGGATATTGAAATATACGTTGGCTAGGGATGTGTTATCGTCCTTGAGAAAGCAGGTAATAAAATAGTGGACCATTTATAATCGACACTATTACATAATATCAACATTTATGTACGTGTATGATTGATAGGTCACGTTTGATGCTCAGTTCCAACACCATCCTCTCTTAATAATGAATAACTTCTCCAGTGAATTAAATGAACATCAACTAATTTCGACAACCTTTCAAAATATGTTTCCGCCCATTAACATAAACAAGGTTAGAGTAACGGAGATTCGGAGGGTGCTTCTTTTAAACTATATTGAAGAAGAAGATTCCATTGAAGTTCGACACTATACAGTCACAGTAAGTAGTGTTGAATGAAGCTGTTTATGGTAGAAATTATGCTAATGTAGTAAGTTGGCGAGTATAAAAATTCGAATTTGCATTTCAGTACAAAGCTACGGGAGTTTCAAAGAGAATCAAGAAAGTATTGTTGAGTAAGCACGGAAAAATTCCAAACCTTGGAAATTGCGGAGATATTTCAGAATTTCTTAACAGGTACACATATTCGCAGAGGTTTTAAATATTCAGGTTGAATTTTATGCACGAATTTATTTTTATTATTATTGTGGCACGTTTAGAGATGGCGATATTTCTGAAAGTGAAGGGGAAGATAATACAGAAACGGTGGGTGTTCCTCAAAAAATGACCAAAGTCTCGAAAGGTTTGGAAGAAGTCGGAATAAAGCTAGTAGAACTTGGACCAAGACTTCGAATGCAGGTTAGTAGTTGACAATGAAGTTGTTTTTAAGATAATTAATTTTATTTTCGTGGTTTATTTTATATTGCAGTTAATAAAAGTCGAAGATGGTCTTTGTGAAGGGGAAGTTTTGTATCACAAACTCATTGAGAAGACTCCAGAAGAAAAACTTTTGATAAGAAAACAGAGAAACATTAAAAAGTATGACCAGCAAAAACTAATTCCAATTACTAGATTGGTATTTTTATTAATATTTGTATTTGTTCTAATTATAATTATTAGGAGACAGAAAAATGTACGAAAACGGGAACAAGAAATGAATATTGAGAAAAAGCTTAAGGACAAGGAAGCACACAAGAGGCGTTGTTTGGAAGGTGCAGGGGTTGTTCAAGATCATAAAGAAAACGAAAACATGCAGGATGAAACAGACGCCGACTGGTACCGGAAGGAAGTCGGAGAGGATCCTGAAGAAGGCATGTTTTCTGAAACTCAGCAACAGCAATCACAAGGTGACAGACGCCCCGGGAAAAGGAGGTCGGAAGGACATCGAGGAGACGGCCTAGGCAACTTAGAAATGCGTCCCAGGATCAATAAGTTTACAAAAGTAAAGGAAAAGGCAAAGCAAATGAAATTGGACAGACAAAGGAATGCATTAAGAGGAAGAAGTCGCGATGGAATGGGCCGCTCTTCCAGAGGTGGTGGACGTGGTCGTGGTAAAGGTGATGGAACTTATTCTAAGCCAGGAAGAGGGAAAGGAATGGGTAGTAAACCAAATATGAGAGTCAGCGGAAAACGAGGCGGATCATCTCGCGGAGGAAGCGGTATGGGTGGTGGGCGAGGTGGATCTCGAGGAGGTAGCAGTGGAGGCAGGGGTGGTTCTCGAGGAGGAAGAGACGCAGGTGGATTCCGTGGGGGCAGGGGAGGATCACGAGGGGGTAGGGGAATGGGTAGAGGTGGTGGATCGAGAGGCAGAAGTTAAAAGTAAATAATATCAGTACATTGACTGTTACATAAATAGATGCATATGTAAATATATACATTCAAATTATGGCTATATGTAATACAATTATGTCGCTGCGCTGTACTTTTAGTTTATACGACGTTTTATTAAATGTTATTTTCTATGACATGTTAAATACTGAAATGATTTTGACATCGGTTAAGTATACGCAGGGTTTGGCGCATATGAAATGGTCCTACAATTGTTATTTCATACATTCCATGAGGTCAGTCAATGCATTTGTGACATTTGGCAGTGAATATTTATCACACATCTGTCGTGTATACGTATGCAAAATTGAAGTCGTGTTGATTAATTTACATAATCCTTTGCATTGGCTTTCATAACTTTGTGTATCCATTCCACGTAGTTTGGGACTTTGGCTAGAAACATGAAAAATTGCATGAATACCAAGAAAATATTGACATTTGCGAATGGGTATGTCTAACCATAAATCCCAAATTTGCCCTTTCGACCACACCCATCTCCAAAGCTAGTTACACCAAATACTGTCCATCTATATATCAATCATAAGAAAATACCAATATTATTTAGCTTCTAATTAGACCAAATTCAGTTTTGACTTTTTGGCTACCTGTTATCCATTGAGCACAAAATCGGGCCACCTATGATATCAGCAAAGGACACTGATAATGACATGCCCCATCTACATGTATCTACTTTACGTAAATAATGACCCTACATTACCTGAATCTCCAGCACCTGTTTAATGAAAATATGAAGATCAAATGCATTAAACTCAATACAATCGAGGTTAGATAATCCCAATAAATGTTTTTTTTATTACATGAATCCACTGTTCCTCCACGATATCCCGCACAAAACATATTGCCCGTAATGTCATTTTTTCCATAAGTGTAGCGGCATTCTGCATTGCTCACTAAAGGAACCTAATAACAACGTCATATTGTTAGTAAAATGCGTCTTTCCTTGGTAAACTGCGATAATATTTCCAATAACTTTTTTCGTTCTTACTCTGCCCTCGTGGAGAACTGTGGTCCCAAAAACATGGGTATGGCGTTCCTTTCCCCACCCAAGAATTGTGCAAAGAGTGCCTGCTTTTGGAAGAACTTGGTTTTCGTGGGGCAGACAAGCCAGCCCAGCTTCCGTGGATATTGGTTCCGGTAACAACAATAAGGCGATGTCATTGTCCACCGTCTCATGATCAAAATCCGGATGAATGAATGCGGCTTCTATCTAAATTTGCAAAGAATGTCTTTACATATGTCGAATAATCGCATTAGCATAAAACTTGAGTTAGGCTTAATAACCTGGTAGCGTTTTTCAGTACCGTCGTCCTGATGTAAATGGTGCTCGCCGACTGTCACCAACAACTTTTTGCGAATGCAATGCGCTGAAGTTTGTATTTATTCTTATTTGCAACAAATTACAAAGCGATATGAATTTTTCATTTGATTACCGGCTGTCAAAATCCATCTGGGTCCAATTAGTGTTCCACCACAAAACGCTTCCTAATCATTATTAAACTCAAACTTATTTACACATAAATATACAAAATGGCATAATGCCCTTCAAAAGTAGTATTATTGGTTCTTGCATTCAATTTATTGAGAACCGCAACAACCCAAGGCCACCTGTCGTAAATAAAAACCGAAATCGTAATAATTAGTTAACTATAGTGGATTTAATGTAATACATAATATGTGCGTATAAACAGTCCCCGAGGAATTCTGCTGCTCAGATTTTAATTTGTCTGCCCACCTGCCACGTTGAGCTTCCTGACCACCGAGAATTCGCGTTGCGATCCCATTTCTACTTCTATCTGTACTCCAAGCAACGCCACAAGTTGGTGAGGCCCCCAAGTGGTCATAGTCGTCCACTGGAAAGGGTCCTTCTGACTCTAAGGCGTTTGACCCCGACAAGAAACGGCTGGGCGTTGTGGGGATTGGAGGAGGTGGGATCCAACTCGTCTCATTTTTTCTGGATCTTCTTTGTGAACCTCGGTGATTGCTGTTCTTATTGAATGGGATTTCTGGTGGTGCAGGTTTCCTTGTTCTTCGGCTTTGGGTTATCGAATTTTCATTTATCATTATTTTGCTGGGTGATGATACTAATTCATTTACAGATTTCTCAAAATCAGATAACGATAAATCCTGTGTGAATTGAAGTCCTTCTGAAAAATATCCAAAAAGTACATTCGTTCATTGGATTGCATATTACATGGTTTAGAGAAATAAACCATTAAAATGCATGTAACGAAGGGGTGAATCCAGTGTGTCAAACATACGTAAAAAATCGACGTGTTCAAAATGATTTCAACATTGTGACCTTTGACCATGTCCACACGGTCACTGGACCACTGCGAGTCAAAATCACATATTCAGTAGCACAGCTCTTTGAACATGTTATCGATTTGGGTCCTCAGATGATATCGTTCTAATTTTAGATAATCAGGACCTGTGACCTGGCGCCATAACCTTGTGATCTACATCACCAATTTTCTAATCAGGTCTGCCCCTTGACGTAAATAAATTAGGTTTCAAGTTTCACATCGTTTGGCTCACCAGTTATCGGACCAACAGACCGACGGACATGAGGATCTTATCAAGGGGTGAATAAAATATACAAACTGCATGTCTCGCTCGATGAGGAACGGGTTTTAGGTTATGTAATTAGGTTCCGAGTATTTTTAAAAGGGTAATGTGTCTGTTGATACATAGTTGGCTGACAGCATGACTAGAGGCAGAAGGAGTGACAGGAAATGCAGTACAGATGCACATTTCAAATGCATATGCATATGTACGTAAAGTACTTCTTATGCACCAGTGTTAGGGACCTGAGATGAGCCGATGATATGTATAAACAACTGAAAATGTGCCAGACTCACTTTCATTTGAATGGATTTCATAGTCGGCCTGATCCAAGTAGTCCGTGTCCACATCGTCTGAGGCGAACAGGAAATCACGCTTGTTATTTTCGAAAATATATTCACAGTATGTCCCTCGGTGGTAGCAAAACGCTTCCTCGTGTATTACCGTGTTGCCGCAAATTAGAGGAAATTTGCATGCCCTGAAATTCAGTGACAAATACATTTTCAAAACCTTACATAAAACCATGCAATTTAGCATAACTCTAAAATTGCAGTGCAAATAGCACCTGTGACGCTTCGTCGTACAGTGACGAGTGCATGACGCCCATCTCGTCCATCGACTGTACAAAAAAGAGTCCATGTCTTGCAAGAAAGTCGGCGGATTAAAAGATCGTATTGCTTTACATTTTACTCCGTTGCAAATCTGAAAATTTAGTCACTTTTTACACTCAATTTACTGCATATCTACAAATGCACAATGTATTACCTTGTATCTCCTAAGCTTTTTGGGGACTTCATTTTTGATACTGCTACACACAATGACCGGAAGTACGGTCAAAAGTAGCAATGCAAACTGGTAACGCGTTATTGAAGAAAGTTGCATTGTTATTGCTCACGTCTCAATTTTCCCACGTTATGAAATGCTACTCGTTATGACTGTAAATACTTCTGTTTCATGTGATCTCACTATTCCAGTTAGTAAACTAAACTTATCACCTCTTGTAATTGATTGTAAGTTATGCGTAAAGTTTTATACACCTAACCCGAGGATGGGTGGACACAGATCGAGTGTTGAGCGATGTTGTTGAGATGGAAGCCAACGGCAGAGTAAAAATTGAGACGGAAAAGAAGAGTGAAAGAAATGCATAATATTATGTGTTCATATTTATCTTGTTCTTAAAAAGAGTTGCTCGTTTCGGATGTTCAACTTCCTACAGTTTTCATACAAGGAGAGTGCTACACATGTCCTGATGAAAACTGTGTTCAATTCTAAACAAGAGTATTTTCTTCATTGCTATGAAAAAATTGGTGGTAGATACGTGCATACTTGTGAGTATGGCTAATTAACAAAATTACAACCACACAAATTTCCAACCTATGTATGCATTTACAAACTATTGACACTACACTTCCACCATTTACCAGCTTTCATTGACCCGTGTCCATCGGTATTCATCTAATGAACTCTCCATCTGCGAAAAACTATGCCCATATCGGTCTGGAATAACAATGAAATTAAAAGCCCACACACGCCTAAATTCCAACTTGGAAATCGGATGTATGTACATTGCGTTTTTAAGATCTGCTTCGACAATTCTGATGATGATGAGTTTGCAAAGTGTTCATCAACCTTAAACCAGGCATTTTCAGTGCTACGATCTCTCTGGTGAAAGAACCCTAAAAATAAATAAAAGTACGCAATGTCGCACCTTAAGCTTATGTGTGAGCAAGCATGTTAAAAAGTTCTTTTTGAGTCATCTTTTTCACAAGAACTGTATTTGCTGATGAGCAAGCAACCTTCAGTGATGGGTATATTTTAAAGTAGAAAAAACATGCATGCAAAGGAAATTTGCTTCAGTGGCACGATTTGACAGCAAAAGCCTAGAGTTCAGTTTCGATCTAGCCCGAGTCAGGGACAGAGTCTGCTTTTATCCAATGACTCAACTATCAGTACAATCTAATATTTGAAATCCTCAAAAATATTTCCATAATCTAGTGCAAAATTCAGCTTTTTTGACCAGTTTCAAAAACCAGTATGGTCACCCTGTTCCTCGCAAAAATATTCATAAATTTGACTTCGTATTCTTTAGTCTCATGTGGCATAAGCAACAAAATCTTAAAACTGACTTCATAAGTATCTGCTAATCTAACCTACCCTTGCAAATTTCACTCTCCTTCTAAACAATAATTTGGGCATGACATCGTATTTTCACCTTAATACACATGTACATATGACCAATGTCATTCTCAATATTTTGCACCAACGACCCTACCCTACCTTTAGATTGTTAAACCGATTTTGCTCATCTCCAAATTTATCTCCCATCTTCTTCATTATCTTCATTCCCATCTTCATTTTCACCGTGTGTAGCAAATTTCAAGTCGGTAGAATTAGTGTAATGGTAGTTGTCGTAAGGCAGACAGACCGACATTATAGTTTCATAAGCCCTGACTCTGAGTTTTTTCATGAAACATAAAAATTATCGCTGCATGTTAAATCGACAGCCTGTCTCACCCGATATGATACTGACGGCCAAGGATCAAAGAATAATAACTAGAATTATTCAATATTTATTTGGCGTTTAAGCATCGAGTTGGCCTAACGAAGCTGCATAAGTACAAATCTGTAAGTTGGTGCATGTAGTCTATACTTCTGAGTTAATTCTGCTTCCGTATTATCTTTGTAGTGGGTTAGTTAACCTCAAACTCACTCCTTTACGCTACATATATACGTACATACACAGATATAGATATGTACATATGCATTTTTTATATCGTCTTGCAAGTTAGTCTGGGGAATCCTGAGTGAATGGTCTTCATATTATGCTACATGATGACAAGGTATATACATGCATACGTATTATGTATGTATATAAATATGTACATGTGCTTACCCTCATCAATCAATGACTTTTCAAACAAACAGGGATTCAATATTTCTTTGAGCATTTTACAAAAAATTAGTTTATTCATCCGCCGTTCATTTTCATTGATTCATTGATTTCGATCTGCTTAATTATTTAGGTTAATGTGATGTATGTATAATAAATTATTATTTACATAACTAACTGAAGCCATCGCAATGTTTCTGTGTTTGGTACATGGCACATGTCTTCCCAAAATTCCATCCCTTCAGTCGTTGGGCTAGCATAAGGCATGGAACCAATGCTGATCTTTCCCAAAATGACCTTAGATCCTACATATGCATATGCAGACAATTAATTATGGTCATAAAAATTCAATGGCAATACTAAACAAGCAAAAAAAAATCACCCAGTCGTCCTCTTGCAATCACTTCTAGACGAAATGCTATTTGACTGAGCAAATCTTTTGGGATGGTCACGACGAAAACGTCGTCATACACTGGAACAGACCCCCAGCGAACGAGGCGTGTTTTTCGTGACTTTATGCATCGTCCTTGCTCTGTATCATCACAAGTTTTTATAATACACATAAATATGTTCAACATATTGAAAAAGTAGATCAATCAATATTTTGGTTGTATGCAGTTTATGCACACGAAAGATATTTTACATAATCGAGAATTACCTTGCAATGTAACTTTCACATGTGTCGAAGCTATAAAATCAATAATGATATACATAAAAATGTAGATTGATTAAAATTAATACAATTAATTTTCATTTTTTTTTACGTCATTGTCCTAATGAGGTCAAAAATCTTACTATATTCGCTCGCACTGGTTGCGTGAAGACCTGTCGCTTCAACGATTTTTAGCGTCAATAGACCCGGAGGAGGTTGTTCTTGCCACATCAAAGAAACTCTGAGTCGTATTCCATCACCAACCAAAGTTTCGGTAGAACCGCTTTCAAGGAATCTCCAAATGTGTGTACTTTGCAGATCTGAAGAATTGTCGCCCATCTCAAACCCTGGAAGTTCTTTCAATGCCAGGTTAAGAAAGCCAATCAACTTCTTTGGCGTTTCTTGTATGACTGCTTTGAATCTTAGCACCCTTGTGCTAAGAGTGGACTTCCTGATGTGAAAACTAAACTCTTGATTGTACACAGGAGACACTTCTTCGAATTCTGAGGTCTTTTGCTTCCCCCCACGACCTGGGTACAGCTTAACGGAAATGCAATGTCGCACATTCTCCGGAATATTTCTTCCTCCGAGAAGTCGCACGTAAAGTATTTGAGTGGCTGCCTCGTAGTAAAGGCTAAAGCCAATCTTGGGATTTTCAGCATCTCCTTGAATCAGTTGTGGATAAAATTCCTTGGGAATGGAGCACTGTGAAATTGACAAGCTTTTTGAACATGACGGAAGCTCGGAGCGAATTTCTCTATCCGTAGAAATTGGCTGAGCTGGCAGTGAGATCTGGGAAAACGTAAGCATGCCATTAATGGGAATTCACGTTAGGTACATATTTGTATTAATAAACGTGAAAAACAACCCTGCTTACGGTTGGAATGACAAATTCGATATTTTTGTTTGGAGTGATAATATTTTTGGAAATCCCTGTCTTGCTCTTTCCATTAGATCCGTTCATTTTTGGTTTTTCTGTACCCCCATTGTTTTCTGATTTCCATCCCGAAAAGAACGATTCCACTTTACCTTCAGAAGGTGTGGTACTCGAATGACCGGAATCAAGAAGGTCGTCAGCGGCCTTATTCCCCTTATCGCTTTTTCTTCGTTTGCAATAGTAGGCGTAACACCAAATGCAGGATCCCAGCAGCATCAAAGCTATGACGCTTGTGGTGCTCGCAGCAATGGTCAAATCCGTATAATTCGTCTTCAATAAGGATTGACGAATCTCACTCAGAAAATTATGAGTTGAACCATAATTTTCTGAATTCATTGTCAATTAGTACGAGCTCTGTAATGTGACGTGTGGTTGGTGAACATGTGCCCAACCACCAAAATGTAATGGAGTTTCACCAATTTATTGCTTTTGTAAAATGTTCAATCTAATAAATGTTTTGATACGGTTGCAAAAAAAATGCATTTTGTTCTTTATTATAAACTGGAAACTTTTAATTACGAAAATTAACTAGGGAACTTTACACTTGATGAAACAGACTGCCTACATATGTATATACATAATTCGTATATTATCCGACTATTCAAGCTACATACATATGGCACAGATTTTAATCCATGGCAGGCCAAACAACTGGTCATATAACTTATCAGCATCACCGTCATCATCTATCCAGGCAGATACGCATCATTAATTCTCTGTAATCAGAGATAAAGACAACATTACCTTCGAAATTCTGTGACAATGCTATTGACTGCAAATAAGAAACACTTGTGCAGATGAGCCAAATGTTTCATCAATCGGTAATCCTGCAAATGTGTGGATTCGCTCGTGACAGCAGAAAGCCAAAGTATTCAGATCTGTCCATAGTGAACGAGAACTTCACTTTCTGGATAATTCCCAACATAATAATCTACCCCATCCGTACAAATATTCGCATACATTGGTTGGTGAAGGAAAGAAGAATAGAAATGAAATTATTTGGCCATACAAGGATAAGTAAATATTTGTGAAATGTTTGAGTTAATGTCCTACACTTGGTGATTTCCTGTAAGTTTATATTTTGGCATATATATGTAAATTTTACCGTCAATCCAGTACGTATAAATAATGTACAAATCTAATCATACAGTAGTATTGAAAACCTATACAGTTGTCTTTTACTAACTTGAGTCTATCATGAACACACGAATTTCTATTCTATTGTCGGTCGTCTTCTTCGTCAATGATTCCCAAAGTCATGGCTAATTCTTTCACGGAATTGATAACTTGCTCCTGTACCAAATTGAACGACATTGCGAGCAATGCAATTCCAAACAGCAAATATAATGAGCAAAGGGCAATACTGGCCTGAAATTAAGGGAAACATTAATAGTTCGTTAATTATTATTTCTTTTTGTGTATAAATCTTATTACTTCTGATTCCTGGGTGGGTACAAAATCTCCAAACCTTCAAAATTAAAGTTTGTATGGATTTGAAATACAATTTACGACCCAATCGTCTACATTGTGTTCGACTTACCCAATAGTTGTCAATGTAATGAAACAAAAATACGCAGAGTCCAAAAAATTCCATTCTTCCCATTTCGAGAATAGGAAAGCGCCTCCAATGATGTAACCAATGACCAATGCTGAACACAACCAAATCGGGACGGGACGCTTTCCTGGATCCTCATCCTCGTAGTCACTCTCGTCGTAGTCATCATAATCTTCATCCCAAAATTCGGGCTCTTCAGGAGGTTTCATCTTCAAAGAATCAAGTTTTTTTAATGTTAGCACTTTTGCAATAACTATTTGCACTACTTATGCAAAACAGTTTACCAATTCAGGAGGCACAGAACGATTTCTTGAAATTCTATGCGACGAGGATGGTGGCGTCTGATCTGTTTGAGCAGGAACCACTGGGACCAAATCCTCTGCATATTTGTTGTACAAAACTGGCAAATTTGGCCCAAACTCAGGCTCTGCTGACTTTGTTGATCGTTTCTAAGAGAAAGCAGTTCGAATTTAACAAATAATTTAAACTATGATTATGTATACAACAAACAAGATCGCACATGATGGTGCGTGTGACTGTGTCCATGACCATGTTGATGAATTGATTTGGGCTGTGTTGTTCTAGGCGGCATTGTAGACGAATAAGCCTTTTGTGATGCGTAAATGCTAAATATGAAGAACAAAAGCTTCTAATGACACCGTTATAATATATGCCAAAATATGTGATATTCTGTGGCTCATTACACTCCTGGTTCAGATAGGGTTGAAACGACAGAGTCTGACATTGCAGAATCTGCTGACCGCTGAGATATTCTTGCTGATCTTCTGATTGACCGTTGTTTCATACGAACACTTCTGATGATACGACATATGGAAATAGTATTTAATGTTAATTACGGTTAAGTGCTGCAAACTTTATTTTACCCTCTTGGTGGGGGCCCTCGAACACTTCTACCTCTTCGAAGCTGACTGCGAGGCCTTCTCGCAGGTCGACGTGTACAAATGTAACAGCAAACCTTAATATCAAATTGCAATGATGGTAGTTAAGCTTATGTCAGAATATATTTTCTAAAAACCTGAGTAACCCAACCTTCCAGTAAATCACTCTGAACGAACTGGCCATAAAGTCCCCAATGTGACTCCTGAGTGAAATGAAATGAAATGTACTTCAAAAGTATGTAATGTTTAAAAACTTACGGTATCGTGACGTCTCATTCATCCAACGAAAAACTCCATATTTTTTGACAAAAATTAATTACTGGAGAGAAAAGTAAAGTTGATTTTTCAAAGAACAGGTGAAGCAAATAAACTACGATTTTCGCGCTGGGAAAATGAGACAGTGGGAAACAAAGATACGACTGCAGTCTGCTTGCTTGCATGTATTCATGTGACGTATTTATGCACGCATGAGAAATCAGTCTCTCTCAAACTGTTAAAAAACTTTAGTTTCTTTTATAATACAATTATAAAATTCAAATTTTTTTCCTGACGTCCATCTCTCAACCTTTTACAATGTCTGAAGACACAATTCTCGAACTTTTTTATGATGATAACGGAGAAATCGACATCGCCGAAATTGAAGGTAAAAAATTTATATTTTGTGTACTATGGACTGCAGTCATTTCAGTGTGTTTTACTTATTTTGCAGATTGTACGGGTTACAACAAAATTTACACGACACCATTAGTCGACCACACGTGGGAGACAATGTCAGCAGTGGTCGGACGAACGTTTCACAAAAATCTGACGAGAGTGGCGCAACAACGATCTCGGGAAGGAAGATGTAAAGCCAGGTATTTTTTTTAAATATGCGGTGGTGTCTGCAGACTTGCTTCATGGTTAATAAAAACAAATAACTTTACAGCCGGTCATCCAGATACGGAATCTCCTACGCTCCCACATTAAGCTGCAGCTTAGGACTCGTTACTCAAGAACGGCTTAGTGGCCGGAAAGAGAAGGAAGAAGATGAAGAAGAAGACGAGGAGGGGGAGGAGGTGCAAGGAGAAAAGAAGATCATTTTTATGCTGAAATCCTTCGTTAGAATTTTTACAAACTCGCCGTGCGCCATGGAACCCTCTCATTGTTTGACGAAGTTGGAGCATCTCGAAGATGTTCTCAGGGACCACCTGCTGCAGCAGACCTCCAAATTTTCACCTTCAACTGTTGAATTTATGTTGTCCTGGGGGGATGCACCCATGCTGGGGCACTGGAACTTGTTCGCGAAAGAGATGCAGCTGTACCTCCCAGATCCGAAACAATTTATCTCTGTCCCGGTTTCAACAATTAACGCCATCCATAAATCTCTACGTTGGCAGGGTCGAGATGCTAGTTTGGTGCTGGAGGAACTGTGGGATCCTTCAATTGCGGCTTCAGCCTTGAAATCTAGAGGTAAGTTTAAATAATTCGACCTATTGTTAAACTGCAGTTTAATTTATTCTTTACCGTTTTAGCCAAACTGATTCCACAGCCCCCAGAAAAAGAAAACCCTTATTGGGATGGAGTTCCGGCCATACAAGTAGAATCTGAGACCCTTTTACTGGATTATGACGACAACGGGGATATTCAGGCTCGTAAATTAGATGATGATGAAGGTAATTTGTTAATTTCCTCGGGTTGGACTGCAGTCACATGGCACGAATTTATTTGTTTTTATTGTTGCTTGCAGACATTGCAGGATATCACGAGATATTCCTCTCTCCTTTAGTGGACAGTGACTGGGACGCAGTTGCAATCGCAATTGGCAGAAAGTCTGGTCCGAAGCATGCAGTGTACAACGCGGGGGCGGTCAACCTGCTGCATCAATGAAAAAGGGTGCAAGCCGAGGTTTGTTATTTTGTTTAATTTTGTCTGCAGACTTTACTATTGTTGACATTTGTTTATATATTTTTTCTACAGCCAGGTATTCAAATACGGGATTTCGTATGCCCCAACGATCAGCTGCAGCTTACACATGGTGACTGCTGAGGAAAGCATTATCCTCCTTCTCAAACCCTGGACGCGCATTTTTACAAATGCAATTGATGCTCTGGAACCTTCGAACTGTCTGGAAAAACTGCACCATCTTGAACAAATATTGAAAGACCACCTGCTGCAGCAAAGTTCCAAATTTCCATCATCTACGGTTGAATACATGCAGTCCTGGGGAGATGGCCCAATGAGTGAACATTGGAATCTGTTTGCACGCGAGCTGCACCTCAATCTTCCCGATCCAGATCAATTCCATTCCATCCCCGTGTCGACGGTCGATAAACTTATCGAGCGTTTGAAACGTTACGAAACTGCAGCTGATTTGGTGACCTCTCTCATGGATGCAAAAGACAGAGCTGCAGCTCTTATTAAAAGAGGCAAGTAAAAATCTTTATAGCATTACACTTCTAACTTCTCTAATCGTTAAATGTTCACAATTTCAGCCCAAGTACGACCGCAGCCCTCCCATGTAGACAATCCGTTCTGGAACAAAGTAAAGTCCCCAATTTCCCCTGAAATGATTGAAGCTACTGAAGCAGTTAGAAACAAAGTTATGGGGTTCAATCAAGCTGCAGCGTCGTTCGGCTTTCACAAGGGATCCTTTCACAGGACACTCAAGGAGCAGGGAATTGTTTCTAAATATAAACAGGGAAGACAACAACTTCCAGACTCACCTGCTATGGCTGCAGCCATCGAATCTGTAAGAAAGGGCGAGAAAAAAGCCTACACGGCTTCACAAGTTTATGGAGTTCCTTACACCACCCTTCGACGAAGACTCGCTGATGCAGGAGTCGTCCGGAAACCAGAATGAGGCAACTACTACTCGAGGTTCAATAACACGATGGAAGTTACCAAACTTATCGTCATCCCAGGCTGGAAGATTTCCGGGCTTGCGACCATCTCCACTGTCGTCACAATAAATAGTTTTGTAAATTATTTATTTACAGTAAATTTGATCTATAATGTTTTATTTAGTAGTTTATTTATATTTACTCACTTATTTTTTTAAATTTGTGAGATGCAGCAATTCTGGTTAATTACGGAATAGAAGTATTCAAAGAATTTTAAACAAATAGTGGAAATAATAATCCAACCAATGCAACTGTCATTGGGTATACATACATACATACATACATACATTCGTACATACCAAAAAAAGTACCATAAAACCAACAAACAAAGTACCATAACCATACAAAGTACATACCAACAAATGACCATCAACGGGATGCCAACAATAGCGTAAAAAATTGTTACGATCTTCCCCCATATCGTTTTCGGAGATATCTATTTCGAATAAATGATACACAAACACATTATTTTTCATAACTCAAACTCTGAATAAAAATTCAAAATTACTTACATGCCCGTAACCTGAAACATAATCAGAAAGTACATAGTTAATCATTTCGTAGTAGTTTCAAATAAATGCAAACACTTCTTACCAATTGTTGTAATTCTAATATAAAAATACAATTTACGATCAGAAAATGTCAATTACAATTAGAATCGGTAAAGAGGTATAACTTTAATTTACGTTATTATGGAATAAAATAGCGACCCTGTAAATGTCCAATTTAACTGCTCCTCATTTTCATTTCCATCCCAGCCGTCTTTCTTTATGGCATTTATTAAGTCCCGTTCAAACTCCTGAAATAAAATTGTTGTCGTGTATTTACATGCAAACTTTTCTTACAAAATTTCTCTCACCTGCAGAACCTTTGTTGTATTTGCAGCCCAACGCTCTGGATGGATGAGATTCGTTGCTTGTGTCATGTTCCATAAATAATGGGAAACGTTCAGCCGAACTCCTGTCATCTTTCTTTTCTCCTGTTCAAGAAAATCATGCACGACCGGAAGTCATTATTATTTTCTTCAAGTTACGGGGAGAAAATACATATTCAATGGACATTTCATGAAAAGTTTCATTTACCTGAATTTCATTTCTGGCTTCCAAAGCTTCAAATGTACAAATTTAATGTATAATCACATGATACTGATCAAATCAGGTATGAAGTTCATACCTGATTGTTCTTTAAATTTAAACGTACCTTCAAAAGTGAAGGCCCCAATGACACAGTATCCTACAACGAGGGACAACAACCCCACGTGCGACAAAATAAACGCTGTCACATGTTTGCAACCTAATAAAATCATATTTCATTAAAATATATTTGAATATAATACATTATTATCTTAAACTATTTTGAATAACCTTCTATACAAACTTGACATTTGGTCTTCTCTTCGGGCTCATCTTCATCTTCTTCAACTTCCATACTTGCAGAAAAATCGGGAACTGTAGAATTTTCTGAAATACAGTGATGATGACCACAAATAACACCGGTTTACATTTTGTCTATGTATTTTCGGATCATGTTAAATAGCACATGTATGTATGTATTTACACTTTATTGACAAAATTATTTCCAACTGCACTATCGCACGAGGATCATTAGCGAAATTAGTGCACAGACGAGTGTCAATGAAACCAACATGTTTGGATTGCACCACTTTCACATGAGATATCTTGGCTCGATATGCAAGATTGTCTTTCACGGGACCAGTGCCACTTTAACTGAGGATGATGATGAGGCTCTATGTAATGTTATAAATAAAGTCTGTTGTTTTTCCGCATGTATTTACCACTTTAAGTGATGAGTCGCATGACGATGCTACCGTGAGCTTTTTTAGACATGCAACATACAGAGGTTGAGCAAAAAATTAAACGTCTTTCTAATGTTTTGAAGTAAGTAAATAATATATTTTATAAACAGCAATTGAACTTTTGTTGCAATTTATTCTCATAATTACTGAATGTTTATTTAGCTGTGTATCTAGTGATATTTACGTAAATTTTATCTTGAGAAAACTGTACTAAAAATAGTCGTTTGTGCAAATGAAGTGTAAAGTAAAAATAGAATTGTCACATTGCATACATAAAAACACTGCATTTATGTAAGTTATCGCCACCACAAGACAATAAGCTTTTATGCACCCAATGCAAGTTGCATTGGTTTGGTTATGTGTACGTATTTATGTAAAATTCTTTAAATACTTCTATTCCGTAATTCAACAATATCTCGGACGTGTGTCTCAAAAATAAAAAAATAAGTAAATAAATAAACTATTATAAATTTAATTTACTGTCAATCAATAAAAAGTTCTGCACAATAGACTCCTAAAACAAATGCGTATATAAGATCGCTAAATCAAAACTACTATTTATTGCGACGATAGTGGAGATGGTCGCAAGCCCGGAAACCTTCCAGCCTGAGACGGCGACAAGTTTGGTAACTTCCATCGTGTAATTGAACCTCGAGTTGTAGATGCCTCATTCTGGTTTCCGGAAGACTCCCAAACCACACTTTCGTTTTCTTGGTTAAGATGACCCGTTGTCGCAACACTGCTAAACATTCAAATGTACAAATAGATGAAAAATGCATAATTCCAAAATTACGTTAAAAACAATGCAAAGATTTCCTACCTCGTAGTCAGCGGAATATTTGATGTGGTTTCATGCATAAAATCAGTGGATATTTTATTTTGGTGTCCCGACATTTGTTGAGGTTTCACTGTAGTCATCAAATATTTTGTGAGAATGCTAAACCTGTCTGACATTTCCTGATTTGATCCCTGGCTAAAAAGACTTTGGACAAATTGAGACAACGGTTTGGCTTCTACGGAGGCCGGTGCTCTGGGTGTGGGGACAGTTTGGGCAGTTGTTGATGTCGGCGAGTTTGTCGAAATTTCTTCTTCTGATGAGGAGGACGAATCCCAGGTTTCCATACTCATCTCTGGCAGCACGTCAATTGTTTCTGTAGCATTTAAATGGAATCCCACGTCAATTCCATTGTTACTTATTGCAGATTCAGTAATTTCGTCCACTGAAATTGTCGTAGGCACGGTAGTTGTCGCAGTATTTGTTGTAGTACTTATTTTTGTACACTTGAGATTTTCCGGATGGAACTCACTCCCAGTTGGGCATCGGTAAGTGTAGAGGATCCAGTTGCGTCCAATAGGAATGCATATTTTATAGTAAGATGGGTTTTTATAATCCGGAAGTACTTCGTGTGCATTCCTGCAAGAGATCTTATTCTCGCCCTCTCTCTGAGTCAGGTCTGAAGGATTCGGTGGTATAGAATTAAAATTAAACCGATTCGAAGTGGGTCTAAAACGACGATTTGGTTTGAATGTTGTTGTGGACACTGTTCGAATCAGTGATGGCAATGTTGGTCTGTGTCTGGAACCAAAATTTGGCCGATGAATTGAACCTGGACGAGGGGAGGAACTCCGACGACGACCTGCTGCTCCAGTGCATAGTATGCTTGCAAGAAGCATGCAACAAATGACCTATGAATTTATTCAAACACTTGGAATTTTCTAAAATTATTCTTACACACATTTATAAAAAAATTGTTCGTTTACCTTAAAGTTCAGTTGTCTCATTTTCCCCGTGTGCAGTTTTACCTTGGCAAATTTGCCGTCCCTCTAATAATACACAATACGACTTACCGTGGACAAAGTCGGCGAAACAATGAAATTGAAAGGGGCATACTGTTATTGTTCGGAATTTGATATCTCAATTCGCTAAGTAGTCTCAAGAGAAAGACGCTAATTCTTAACGGGGATTCATGCTCTTTTGAGTGCAATTGTTTGTGAAAATATTTACATACACAGGTCACAGACTAGGTGGAATTCGATTTATGTATGCTAACCTGGTTCACTTTGAAGATGGAAATTAATCTGAGAAACTTAGAATTTCAAGTAGGTACAACTCCGATCGAATGGCATTGATAAATATAAGCTTAAATACAAATGCATCCACAAATGTTCAAATGTGTATGACTTTAAAAATTCCCCAGATGTGTATATTAAGGCATTTATTGATTTATGAGAATACAAGTAACTTATCCTACATTTTATAATTAAATTTGCAACATTAATTGTAGTTAGCATCTTTTGCTTACTTTGTTGCTGATACATACAAAGATAATAATGTGTGTATCAATGTGCTAAACAGTTATCAAGGATATGTGTACCTTATGACTCGTTGTATGAAACATTGTATGAATCGTACTATCAGTGTATGTATGTGGATAAACATGACATTAAAGATTTTGAGTTAGTTCATAACTTCGGGCAGAAAGTGCGTCCGCTTTAAAACGTCAGGTTTCTTATTCGACGTCTTCTGTCCAATGGTAACTACTCCTTTTGATGTCCCTGAAACCAACATGTCACATTTTTAAACAATTTGAAAGGGTAAGCTCAAGCTCATTCTTTATTCCTTCCTTTTGATGTAAAATTACCGTAAAAGTCCATCGGACCAATAAATTTGGGACGGATCATGCTTTCCTCAGCAATTTTGGCTTTCCTCCTATTTCTCGCAGTAGTAAAAACTTCAATGGCCAAAGAAATGAATCTATGAAAATTAAGGAATTCCAAATATTAAATTTATGTATCGTCTGCAAAATACTCTAAGTTTGCCATTTTTTAACCGTTTGTTTGTTTCAATAACATAGATCACATTAGATCAGTAAACAAAATTTTCTTACGCAATTCCCAGTCCAATAATGGTGGCAATAAATACCCCACCGAGAGACTCCAATGAGATTCCATCGTTTTCACCATCTCCTAAACTTTTGAGAGAAAGAAAAGAGTGAGCGAGTCATAGAGAAGGAGCGAGCCCTCAGTTCAATCTCGGGCTGCTTCATGATCATTAGTCGTTTTTTGTGTAGATATTTTTAAACGTAAACACTATCATATAATTATTATTACTTCATTAAGATTTCTTAATACGTGTGTGACACAGTTTCTAATTTAATCGTGTATCTTATTATTATGCAGGTAAGCCATGAGTGATCACTCTAACGACGATGATGATGATTTCGTCAACCCTCGCTCTTCCACAAAAGCAAAGACTCCAGAAACGCCATCCACTTCCTCCAAACGGAAATTAACCACTCCCACCAGTAGTAAGGCAAAAGCGCCAAAGCAGAAGAAGGTTGATGACGACGACGACGAGGATGATGGAAAGGAGGAAGAATTACCAAGTTTCAAGTAATTTTTCATTTAATGAAAATCATACGTAAATATTTCAACATTCTTTTTAATAATTTCAACAGATATCTCAAACTGGACTCGGATGATGAGGACGATGAGGAAGAGCTTGTTTCGAAAAATGAGTGGCGAATGGTGGAGGGAGCAACGAGATATTTGAGAGGTCAACCTACCAGTCTCCCCGAACGAGGTTACGTGAATAGGAAAATTGATCTGCGTGAAGATAAGAACGACATTGTGTGGTGGGCAATTAGTAAGGCTATGAAAACCTATAAGAAGATGTCGAATAAGTCTGAAGGCAAGAAAAATTACTTAGAATTTCATATTATTTTGAAGTGTACTATTTATGACATGGTTTGTTCTTGTTTTTAGATGAAGGAGATAACAAACTGCGAGAGTTCTTCTGCAAATTGGCAAGAGAGGTTGATCAGGATCAGGAAATGGGGTCACAGCAGTCGACCACTTCCAATCTCACTCCTCTTACCCCCCCAATTATTACAGGGAAATATCCCCCTCTTACTGCTGCAGAGAGATTGGTCGCAGAGACCAAGATAAGACAAGCGGGGTCAGACGGATTGGAGATTCCTGGGACAACGTCTAGAGTAGCGTTTTCACCACCATATCAAAACCGGAAATACGGGTTATTCGTTCGTATCGCTACAACTACAAAGTGTTTGTTTATTTAGTAAGTACATTCCTTATGTATATGATAAATTATGTGGTATGCTCTAATGTCCAACGTGACATGTCTCCAGATTGCGTGCGAACAATATCCACCATTATGGACCCGAACCCAAAGTGCTACTTTCACAAAGGAGAACAAATTGGTTTCGTTTTGGCCCAGTTTACGGATGGGGCCAATAAGAAGAATGACGTCATCCTCCATGTCATTTCCTCTTTCAAGTATATTCATGGGGATAATGAGGGGAGATCACAAAACGCAACACGGTCAATCATCCTTCAGAATCTGACGAAATCCGAATTGCCGTGGAAATCATACTCTAAAGAACGTGAAGCAGCCAAAAAACCAGCCGCAGAACTAGTTGAAATACAGGATCGTCGCCTATACTTTGATGATGAAGACGAAATGATGAAAGTTTACGCAGCACGCCAGGTACAAGCAATAATAATGCTGTGAAATATGTAACCCTCATTGTTATAATGAATTGTCCAATCACTTTTAGACTACGACACTCTTTCAACTACTTTTATGGCCGGATACTACAATCAAAATAATATGTCTCAACCTAGACATTAATCTTCCTAATGGTGCGTATAAGGAGTTGGTGGAGGAGATGGATCTTTGTGGTCTGGAATTGAAGATTCACGATAAATTGTCACCATCAGCAGCAGCAGCAATTGATTTAGAAGCAGGTGAACAGATTCCATATCTCTTACATGCAAAACATCGTGAAAATATTGGGGCATTGTTGACGAGAGGAAGAAAGGAGAATAAAGAGAAGGTTGCTGCATTATACTTTGTCTCCAATCCCCACATAATTTATGCTGGTCAAGCACTGAATAGTAACGTGCATACAAAGAATTTGTATGGAGACCCTGTACTTGTTTACAAAACTAACAAGCCCTCCACCCACCCGGAGCACAAGTTGGTCCCAGTAGGACTTGTTCGTGAAGAGGAGCGATACAAATGGGAATGTCATCTCCACATTTGTGCCTTAATAGCATCTCTTCTAAAACTTAAGAATTGTATAACTCCAGACGATTTTTCTGCCCAGTCTCACCCTCTTTGCATAAATAAGAAGATCAATTCAAGTTATGTAGATAAAAAGTCATGGGGAATTGTTCATGGAATTATGATGGAAAAGTTTTTAGTTGATGTGTACCTAGGACCCAGGACGTCCGACTAGTAGTAATGTTTATGATAAATTGTAATTTTTAAAACAGTTTCATATGAATTGGTTTTCGGGTCTTTGAAGATGAGATATTGAAGTGTAAATAAATGAATTTAATTGTTTTTACCGTAATAAATGGAATGTAAACTGAACCTTTCATTTCCTTACCCAGGGCATGTTGAGGTCCAATAGCGAGCTGACAGAGTTTCAAAGAATCGCTCAGTTTGCAGTTGTAGAATTGCCATTGAGATATCGTCCTGCAAAGGATTTCCTTGTGCGACGGCCTAATAAGTAATTATAAATAAGCAACCACAAATTTATATATGTATAAATACGAAAAGTTGTATCAGTAACTTCATACAATACTACCAACATTGTCAGAAATTGAGTCAGCTAGCCCTACACATATCTGATAAAAATACTCTTTGAAAGGGGACCCTTTCTAACCTACCAAGGCATATGGCGCTTCAGCAAATGGTTCGCCAATCAAGGTCAAGTTGCAGTTTCGAAATACTTCGTATTTTGTTTGGGCTGCGTCATGAATGAATGCGAAGTAATCATCGCTTAGAACCTAAAAAAACAATTTCATAAAAAGTAACACATATCCCATAACGTCAATATTTATATGTACACCGTAATACCCTTGAAAACCCTTCGGACATGTTCAAAACGGGTGTGGCACTCTGGATAACTGAATGAATATGAATATACATTTCCCGTATTGGATATTCCCAGACAACGTACTCCCTCGCTAGATCAAACGCAAGTTTAATTACACAGATTTAATTTACGATGACTATAGACTTGAAGTCGAAATTTGTGTACTTACCCGATGATGGCGCTGTTAAGGTCAAATTTCTCCACATTCTGTACATGGATAAGATATATTCAAAAAAATTACTGAACATCATATCCCATATTTGTGGTTTCCTTACTGATACAAAATTTCTTCAGCATTTGCCATATTTTTAAAGAATGTCATTGCAGTTGAGACATTGACTACCGAGTATTTGACACTCGACTGGGCTGCCAAGTGCTCCAAATTTCTAATTGGGCTTTGCATTCTGTCATGTAAAGAAAGTTAGTTTAGAGTTTATGTGATGGGACCGGTTTAGTAAGAATGATTTATTTACCTCTCCACTGTTAAGAATGCGGCCAAATTTGCTGTAAACGTTGCTAGCATTAAGACCACAAAAATCCAATAGGCAGCGACAAGTGTCCGTCCCGAAAAAGCTGTCGTTATTGAAGTGACAAGTTATGCAAGGTATATATGATACAACGCACATAAGAGCACATTTTCTTCAGAAAATTTCTTATGAAACTCCTCCGAAGTATGTATTTACATGCCATTCATCTCTGGATTTCGGTCATGTATTCCTAATTCTGGTGTTTTATTACCTTTCGGGGGTTCACCACCTCCTTGTGGAGTAAAAGAAGTCAGAGCAAACCAGAATGATTCCTTGAGAGTGAATTTCCTGTTGAAATATTTGAAATTTAAGTGATCCAGGATGTATGTTAGGACATTTACCTGAAGGTTTTATATTTTTGCGGATTATTTTGGGCGGAGTAGGGGGAGAACTTGTCCAAAAACCAAAGCATGAATCCAGTCGCGATCGTTGCCCCCAAAATGCTCAGCCAAACCTTAACTCATTAGGGTAATAATTAGTATTTTCCCAATATTGTCAGCTTACTTACTTATAAAATCAGACAAGAGCTAAGAATTACATGTGTCCCTTGTCTGGTTTTATAATTGGTCGACGATATATATTTTTTGAAGGAAGGTTAAATCGCTTATGTATTGGTAAGCATATTCAACAAACCTCAGTACGCAGGACAGTCATGAACTTAAATAACGAATTTTTGACCACAGGCCGTTTCATAGCTGCAAGGGTACAATAATGCTCAAAATGTGTGTTTAGTATAAGAGTAGACTATTGAGTAATAGGTTTAATACAAATATTAAATTTGAACTGTACTTATAATTAGTCCAGATTGTTCATAGTACGGCGATACAAAGTCAATAAACTGAAATGGAACAAAAGTTTATCAAGTTGGTCTTTTCCTATATGTTTATATAAAGGCAATCACCTCCTCTCTTTCTGAAGTCATTATATATGCGGCAACTGCTATGTCAATTTTCTGAAATTTTTTCATACAGTAAAATTTAGCTAAAGAAAATCGTGAACATCAAGAGTGATTATAAATTCTTGCCCCATGGACGAGGTCGCCGGTCAGTCCGTTCCATCGACCATTCGGTGGCATCCTCTTTCCAAATCCTTCGCTTACAACGAGATCGTACTCGAAATTCATTTTGTTCGCTATCCCGTTTGCTAAATCTATGCAATACCCGACCTGCAAGCAAATACGTCTTATATCAAAAACAAATTTTGAATATTTTTTTGTAGAATTTAATCTCTCAGTTCATGGATAAAATTAACAAAAGCCATTGCCAACATGATTTTACCCATTCTCCTGTCTTTTCATCCTTCATTGTCCATGGGGGAAACTGCACATCGAGACAGGACAAAAAATAAGATAAGTTGTATAATGCATACACCATAATTTAATTGTAATAATACGCACATTAACAATTCCAATTCTGAAGTATCTTTTCCTGTCTCTGAATACAAACCCGGGGGTTTGTTGGAGTCCCGTTTCAAACTTATATTCTCCAACGGCACGGACCGATCCATTTACATAATCTTCAACTTTTAGAGGAAATTCAAAAGAAATTTTTCCTTGCTTTGCGGTCACCATTTTGTTACTCGATTTCTAAATATGGGCACCATTAAAAGTTAGTACTGCAATGACTCAAAATGTGTACGCTTTTCGTACTCATCTATTACCGCATTAATTGCATCCATCAGAACTGCATTGAATCCCCGATCTCCAACTCTGGGATCATTTGGAGGGGTGCAGCTGACCCGAAAAGATTTTTTCCCATCAGGGTCCACTTGGTTTAACGCCTCAGCGAGGACAAATGCCAACTTTCTGATGTATATTTCACTGGGATTTCCATCGCAGGATGAAGCACTACACCTCTGCGAATCTGTCGTTGGGTTTGCCAACGTGCAACATGTTTCGGATGAAAAGTAAGCTCGAAAATATGGGAATGAGATATTCAGCTTGGGAGGTGACGAGGACATGAATTGATTGTACATAAAAATCCATTCCGTTCGATTTCGCACAACGTGGTGATTAGCTTGGATGAAATCCTTAAATTGCTGCTCAGTCCCATAAATGATTACGCCTGTAGGAACTCGGAACTCAAATTTTTCTAAAATCAACTCCTTTTGTCGAGGATAGGTCAGGAATGAGTAGCGAATGAGAGTACTTCCGAGTACTACATTCACTCCGCGATTCACATCTACACATTTATGTAACGTATTTAACATGTTATTTTAAAATGAAAAGATGGTTAAGCAAGTGGTATCATCTTATTTGTCCAATTATTGATATTACCCAAGTCGGAATGAAAAATCATGAACCCATTGCTTCCGTTTGCCAAATGTAATAAAGAATCGACTCCACGTAACAAGGCGTCGAATGGGACATCGACACGAAAATAAGGAATCTGCTTTGTCGCAAAGAATTTTTGAGGTTGTGTTTCTGGATCCATAATTTTTCTTGTGAAATCCAAAATTACTGTAACATTTGTAGCAGCTTGGCAAACTAAATAAGTACGTTTCCCCGTATCAAATTTAAGCTTAAAATATGTCAATTATACAAATATGCATTAATAAAATGGTTAAATTTAACCTTGTTCCCAGTCAGACTCGTTTCTGTACAAAACTTGCACAAGATTTGGGCTTTTCTCGTTTCTGTCGTCATAATCGGCTAACCCAGATTCGAAGCTTCGAACCCAGGTTTCGGCATTGTCGTCGTGAAGTAATACTACATTATAAAATGACGTGTATTTATATAGTTCTACACTAAAAAGTTGGATTATATATTAAAATATTGGAGATATTAGCTTACATATACGCGTTGAGCTCAATTGTAAGCATCCAAAAATCAAAATTATTGCTCTTAAAACTTTCAAAATCCGTTTTCCCATTTTATTTCTCTTTAGTATGTAAGATCTTGCAAAAATGACACGAAGATGGATTCTCCGCTGAAAACTATTGAAACTTGCATGTCGACTTGCCGATTCGGTGTAAAGACCATACGCTATTTAGCAATGGTGTGAATACGTACGTATATAAAGCGTTCCGAACCGTTCCACCTACAATTATATGTATTACTAGAGTGCGATACTGAATAAAACTCCCGATTTTTACACCATTTGTGCCGAAATAACATGATTATTCTCATACGTTTTGGAATATTTGTCAGTGTGAAGTATCATTAATTATGCATGGGGAAAGAGGCAGATGTCTGAGGAGTCCTTACTACATGTCCATCCACTAATGACGAGGGGGCTTTTCCAGCTCACACATTGTGCTGACCACGTAGCAGAAGCCACGCCGAATTTCTCCACACTTTCTTCGCCTTCGTCGGACAATTTGTCAAAATCAAATATTTATTATCCATTTGAAATATTACCTCTGGAGGAACCCATTGTGAGTTTAATAAGAAAGGAAGGTACACACACCTACGAAATGTATGGATTATATGCATAAATGTACATATCCGTCATGTTCTCCATGCCAAGTACTTATCTCGCACACACACACATTTATTATTATTATGTGAATGAATTGTGCTGAACTGAAATGTCAACCATCTACATTTGACACGATGCGGCGTGTCAATAATTTTAATGTGCAATCCTATTAAAAGTTATCTTTATTCATCATCATGTTATGTATGAAGGAATTTTAAATTGTTTTAATTGAGGTTAACGATGGACAGACGACAACAAAAGCGTCCTTTTTCAGGAACAATTTTGCACTCAAAGCAAAACATTGACGAAACGCATTTAATTTTTAAAGGACAAAGGAATTTATGAACTCTGCAATACGAGCATACATATTCTCATGGTTCTCATTATTATTTTAATAATAACAAAGCACTAGTTTTTTGACTCCAGGTGATAAAACTATGTGTTTGTACAATGGTACATGTACTTTGTTGAAGCCATTGTTAGGTGAAGTCAATTAATCCTCTTCTTCGCGTATAATTCCCAGGCGAGTGGCCACTAATTTCACGCTGCTAATTACTTCTTCTTGTACCAAATTGAAACTCATGGCAAGGAGAGATATTCCAAAGAGTAGATACAACGAACAAAGGGCGATGCTGACCTGAGATTGAGACAAAAATTTCAGACAATGAAGTCTCCATTAATGATAGAGACAAATTGCGTGCGAGTAGCAGTAACTGTGATAAAGTTGCTTATTTCAGTAAAAAATAGTGTCTACTACCTCGGACGAATCATTTTTCACTCGTTGTGCAGGCACAAAGTCTCCGAACCTATCCATTTCATTCGTATCATGTTATTTTTGCATAATATTTTCCAGTATTTTCCATTGTTAGTGAAGTAAGTGATTTTTTTTATTAAATTGACACATTTGCATTAAAACGCGAATAATATATGCATGTAAACATACATGTTTACGTTCATATGTATGTGCATACCCTATTGTTGTAAGAGTGACAAAGCAAAAATATGCCGAATCCAAAAATTTCCAGCCTTCCCAATTGCTGAACAGGAAAGCTCCAACTAGTAACAAGTCCAGTAAATCTCGATTGATTGATTATTCAGTCATGTCATCTCAATTAAAACGATAAATATTATGTCATTTACGTACATATAATATAACTGAGAACGAGTAAAACACAAAGCCACTGAAAAAAAGAAGAAAGAGAGGACATATATATAATTCTTTGACTATATAACAATAATGCGAATTATTCAGCGCTTATACAAATTATGTGAGGATGATGAGATAGAAAAAAAGTAAGAATGACAACAACGACACAATTTATACATGAAACGTCTAAATATCAGACATATTTATTTGCAAAGAATGGGGTTAAAGTAATTCATTGATGTTTAGTAAAAAAAAATTGTAGAATATAAACAAAACAAAGTGAACAAATTAACATTCTACCACAGAAATTGAGGTTTTCCATTGATTATTGGGATTCCATCCCCCTCTCTCTGTACAACAATAGTGCATCCTGTTTTAAATTGAAAAAGTCTAGTGAACACATTGTAGTCAAATACTATGTTATAGTTGGTAAGTTGTTCAGTCATGGGTCTCATTGGGTGTCCTTTGAAGTCTTGCTGAAGAATTGTCCCCATTAATGTGGCCAATATTCCCATAAATTCAGCATGGCGAGTGCGGATCTCAGTCTCGACGGGGTCATCCAAAATATGCTGATAGAGCATGACGATGGTCTCAAGATGTTGGGCAAGTGGCTTGTGGGGAAGGGCGTTACCTACGCTTGCTCCTGATGTATGGACAGTTGTCTTCGAAGTCATAAGGCCGTCTTTTACTGCACCGTTCCCATTATCTCCTTGGTAGGTGTGGTCCTGTTTCTTGATGACACGGATTGAGAACATTTTATTTGGAGTCAGTTGGTTGGTAGCTGGGGTCACAATAAATTTGAACTTGTTTCGGTCAAGAATTTTCCGAACTTCCTTCCAGTGGGCATTTTTGAAGATGGTCAAGCCCCTCCTTAGTTGAATTTTGGGATGGGTCGAATTAGAAAATGCGTTGTTGTGGAGGAAAGTCATTATGCAAATTGCAATCTAATCAAAACAAACATAATTAGTCATTTGTTATAATAAGGATTGGGAAATGATACGAGGCAAATTGAGACAGTTATTTACGCAAAAAGTGTTGAATTTCTTCGGGGACAGAGTTGTGTCAAAACGCCAGCTCATATCAATCACAAAACGGCAGTTTGGATGTGAAGCGATGTACTTGACAATTGTTGGAAAATGTTTGCCATCTATATGTTCACTTCGGAGGTATACATTTATATTTTCTTCATCAAATGCGTTCATCCGAAGATCTGGATGGTGGATGAAAATGTTTGGTTGGATATTTGTGGCGTCTCTTAGTAGCAAAAATTCACGGAGTTTAGACGAGTCCTTACGACAGTATCCTATCATTCTGTCCTGTAAAATATTGACAGATTATTATAAAAATGAAATGTTTAAGTAGAAATATGTTCAGTAATTACCAGTGAATTAACCCAACAATTTTCTCGTGTGCATTTTTTCTTGGACCCATTCCAACTCAAGACCATCCTTTTCTGCACCTTATACATCAAGGCTTTGACGACGTCACCTTGCCATTTGATCGCAATTCTTCTGTTGTCCTTGTCACGAATAGGTGTGGTTCGATGAGGGCTTACCCCCAAAGTACATGTGCCTTGCACCGGAAGTGACTTCATAAGCTCCAAAAACGCATCACTCCCACCCATATTCGCATCTGTCTCGCCCGGATTATCCCCCCATCTTAAATGAGCTTTAATAGCATCAAATACGCACTTTATTTGACCATTTGGTTGCTCCCATAAGTCAGCTTGTGGTGGTGGGGGTGGTGGAAGAACGATTGGCGGTGGTGGCTGAGGAGTATTGACTAAAATAATTCATAAAATAAGTCATTACATATTTGCTCTGCTTAATTAATTTACTCATTCATCATCTTGCATATAATTAACCAAAACTGAATAAAATCATAAAAACTCGTCTTTTCTCACCCATTGGTTGCACTCTAATAAGTGGTCCATCTCCATGTCGCATATAGAGGTCAAAATTGACGGGCGCTCCAACCATATGTGGTAATGGGGTGGTGGGGACATATTCCGTCACGGAATCCCCATACGTCAACATTAGACGTGGTTGTGGGGGGGATGATGAGGAGAGTGGGTGCCGATCAAAAATATATTCCTCCTCCTCTTCAGAAAAAACAGGAGGGGAGGGTAGTAACGAGTTGTGGGGTCGGTGTCAGAGGCAGAATCCGCGTCGTCATCAGGTGGGGAGGGTGGTTCCGAGTTGTGGTGGTCGGTGTCAGGGGACAATTCCGAGTCGTTATCAAGAGGGGAAAGTTGTTCCAAGTTGTGGGGGTCGGTGTCGGGGTCGAAATCCGTGTCGTCATCAGGTGAGGAGGGTGGTTCCCAGTTGTGGTGGTCGGAGTCAGGGGCAAAATCCGTGTCGTCATCCTCCTCCGTATAACACACCTTCTTTCGTTCCCTCAAACTTCTACTACCTACAAAAAATAAACAGATTCACACGAATTAATAATACGCTGAGGTGATAGAGAATGGATGGATGGATGGATGGGTGAAAAACTTACGCCCTGTATCCGTGTTGTGGTGGGCAGTGCCAGGGGACAATTCTGAATCGTCATCACTAGAATCTGTGGAGTCCGTGAGTAGGTGGTCGGTGTCAAGAGGGCGAGTCCGAGTTGTTTTCCGAGAAATTGGTTTTGTGGGAAGCATACTTGCGCCCTTAAAAGGACTTGAAACAAGTAGGTAGAGGGTGGAAGATGGTGAAAACGTTAGGAGGTGCGCAATAGTGTGGAGGAGAGAGGAAGAAAAGATGTTAAACTCGCTGACAGGGCAGACGAGTTATGTGAGCACTTTTCCATTTCTCTCCCTCGATGATAAGGGACGCCAAGCTTTTCTTATCAATTGATAAGAAAGCAGCGTGGAGAATGTAGCGTCGTTTTATTTTTGGATGCATTTTGTTTAAAACAAATGACGGTTAAATTAAAGAGTAGTTTGAAGAATATATATTTTTACAGTCGAGAAATTTATGCCAATCTTTTTCCTCATATGTGTGACCAAACTGTAAATTAACTTGAATTATATAATTGTCAAATTTTGCAGTACTAACTATCGGCACAGGTTTTTTGCGAACATCTGCATTGTCTTCGTCGTCGCTCCCATAAATGTACTCGTCGGCTTCATCTTCCCAATAGTCACTATAAGCCTGCAAAAATATATGTATTTAGTTATCGATCAAACATCAGCATTACGTAACGAATCACTTGTTATGCACCGTGTAAAGTCTTCTCATTCATGTGCGATACACATTTCGTGGCGTAATATCTCATCAAAGATCTCATTCTGGAGTCAAGACACTCGCTCAAAAAAAGAATATGCAAAAAAACCAATTATGCTCGCCGAGTACAATCTCAAGGACATTTTTTAGTATGACACATTGTTGATTTAGCCCAATTCGCATGCGGTTAAGCTCATCCAACTTGAATTTGTAAGCGTCAAGTAGACATTTTGATGAAACAATTCAAGTATTTTTTCTTGATTTCATTGAGATTTGAAAACTCAAGTGTGAGTTTGCATGAGTTTGGACAAGTTTTAATTCATTACATGTCCCAAGATCGTCAAAGTAATTTGATACGGATAAACACACCGCAGACCAGCATACATAAAACATTCTTAGAATCAGAAAATCTATCTCGAGAGGTTTGAAGGCAAGAGAAGTATTTAACTGAGAATGGACAGATCAGAGTCGAAGAAAGATTGATGATGACATTTTGCGTTGGGTTGGTCGCTGCCTGCTAGCTGTTAAATGTACATAAGGATGTGCACATTATACACTCATACGTATGAATGTGTATGCATATGTGTCATACGAATGTTGCTGCTTCAGGAATTCCATTATTTAATGTTTTCGCACTCATTTTCATTGAACTCGTAAAACTCGCAATGATACTTGTGCAAATGTCCAGTACCTCCGTGCACATCGACAACAATCATCATCATAACATTACAGCACCCACTAAATACAAAGTGTTGTATGCCTAGTCCCAAAGGAACAGGTTTGAGACTTGCCTGCGTAGTCTGAAACACAGTGTTAAAAGAACAGTAAGTTTATCAGTCGTATTATTATCGCATTAAAGGTGGGAAACATAACCACCACAGGTTGTTCTTTTTCCAACAAGAACTTGATCTTCGCCTTCATTTATTTATTTATATAATACAGCAGAGCATCGCAAGTTACTTAGTAAAGCATCACCTCAAGACCAGCAGCTTTGCAGAATTTGGGCCCTGACGTAAGGAAAACTGCTTTTCTTTGTTGAGCTTGCTGTGCTGCCGTCGTGGTATGCAAATTACAAGTTGGTAATGAATGTCTACAATTTATTGATTCATAGAAGGGTGAAACTACTACGTCAGGGTACCCAGAATCTGATGATTATTGCTCATCCATCCCAGAATCTAAACAAATTGTCTCAATTGGCTCCTTCAAACCAAAGTCAGCAAAGTCAGTGTGATGGTCACTCCATTTCTCTTTGTGGAAGTGCTCGGAGCTCGTGTTTACCACTAATAATAACTCCCGTTGTGTTGTACCAGTCGCAGAAAAATCATCAAATTTAGACAACAGTTTTAGGTTTTAACTTGTATCGACTTAACCCCAATCCCACTTATCAGTCATTCATTATTACGCATTCGTCCCAGAAGGAAAGTAGGAGCATGGACACGGGTAATGTTAGTTCCAGCGTAAAACCCGAAAATGGGTCAACTCCAGTAGAAAGTGGGAAATGCGAGGTCGAACTGCAGCTAGAAGCAAAGGCAGAGTCGTCAAACGTGACGATGGAGGAAACACCGAATAAGTCGGTGGCAGTGGTGCAATCGATTTCAGATGGCACAATGGAACCCTCAACAAAAACACATTGGCTGAAAAGGTACCTTCAGAAAAAAGTTGAAGGGCTGACCAGAAGGCAGATTTACATTTGCTTCATTTTTGCATTCGTGGAATTCTTTGCAGGTAACATTATTAAAACCGGATGGATTTTAATAATTTTCATAATTAATAATTAATAATTTTCATAATTATTCACACATTTCCTCACAAAACATGCAAATTTTGTGAGCAAACTAAAGTTTCTAAAGTCTTAAAGAGGAAGCAGTAAAGCTGGTAGGGAAAATGAGACGGATTTAATATGTACAATTTTTCTGATTTATTTTAGCAACCGTGATTTCCATTCAAGCTCCTTTTTTCCCTGACGTGGTAAGAAGCATGTTACAAACTTTCTCTCTCTCTTTCTGTCTCTCTATGTTTGCCTCACATATTGGTCAATTTCAGGCCGCATCAAAAGGTGCCACGCCAATAGAATATGGCTTCGTCTTTGGGGTAAAAAATTTGGAATGACAAACAATTCGTTTTTAATGTGTAGATGTATGCAATTTAAGTTAACTGTGTATACTTTTTGCAGATTTTTGAGTTGACTGTATTTATAATGTCCCCGATATTTGGAGCTAAGGTAAATCAATTATTTTTATGCAAAGCCTCAATCCTCTTGATTAATGTGGTTTACAAAATTTCACAGATGAATGCATTTGGCCCGAAAAGACTCTTTAACTGGGGGATATTTACGACGGGAGCATGCTGTGTAATTTTCGGGTAAACTTATTGACATTCTCATCATCATCCATGTTTACAGTTCAATTAATAAGTACAAAATTTCTTAATTGTAATTTTATAAATTTAGGTTGTTGGATCTATTGCAAGGAAGAGTATCGTTCATTGTTGCATGTTTTGTCGTACGTACGATAGAAGCCGTTGGAGATGCTGCGTTTGTTGTAGGTTAGGTTTGCTACGATTTTTAAGCTAATCATTTTCAGCATAATAATAATAATAATAATATTATTATTATTTGTAGCATCTTTTACAATCATCGCACTTGAGTTTCCTGACTCTGTTGCAACGACTTTTGTAAGAAACAGCAGTTCACACAGTGATTAGATAACATTGATGACTTTAGTAATTTTAATCCTGAAGGGCACGATGGAGACGTTTTATGGCTTGGGAATGATTGGTAATTATTATTATTATTTCAATAAAGTATTATTTTCGCGTGAAGAATAACGCGTACAGGAAATTAATAAGGTAAGATACGATTCATTGAGGTAAAAGAACCGTACAATCAATAACTAGTAAAAAGAAACAACAACCTACTTAACAAATTTCCAAACAATCTTCCCATCATCATCTTTTCCCATAGTAGGGATCTCCACTTCAATCACTTCGCCATATAGATAACCAAATATATCCCTAAATACAGATTTTGAATACGCATCATCAAAGTGGGAAAATTTTTGACATAAAAAATCAATGTCGCGACCATTTATCTTCAATCCGAGTATCTCGGCAAGTAGTGACGCCATGTGACCCATAGTTTCCACACGCTCAGCTTTCTCCTTCATTTCATCGTGAATTTCCTTCTCCTCTTTTGACAACTTCGTGTACTTCAGTTTATCTTTTATGAGATTAGCTTGAGGGTGGCCAAATTGATAAATCCTCTTTATCTGGGTTTTGTCAAAATCAGACAACGCCGTCTTCTTGCCTTTGGTGTGTGTACTGGATCCTTGTCCCTTTGCTTTCCGACGCATCTCATACTTTAATCCCGAATATATTTCACCTGTGTTATTATCCCGTGCGAGGTAAGAGCTTGGCAGATTTTCATAGGAGACTGTTGGATGAAGAGAATTGGGTAGAAGGATGGTGGACTTCTTTTCACCCGTGAATTTGAAAATGAACCCGTTTATCTCAAAAACTTGTTTCAACTTTAAAAAAAAGTTCTTTTGAAATCCGTCCCTGTTTCGAAAATAAATATCCTGGTTGAGGAAGATGACCCTGTCTTTCACATCACAAGTCGAATTGTAGAGCATTGTCATAATACTCATCGCTACCTAAATGAATGATGGAACATGATTAGATTATGACAATATTTAATAATTTCAATTTCAATTTGTGCTGCTATAATTTCATGTATACCATGTTGTGATGGTTTCCCTCCCCTGCTAAGAAATCCTCTGTCGAGTACTCAAACTTGGAGAATGACCGAAGAACAGCGACGTGGAGGTCAGTTTTAGAATCTTTGTGAGAGTTCATGTAGTTGTAGAGGCATGTGGAGACACTCTCGGCAGTTTTTGATTTTGAGTAGGTTTGCAAATCACTGTTGTTGTATCCACCAATTTTTGGATTCATGGGAGTGACGATTGCGATGGTGGTGACATCAGCTTTGATATCCCATACAAAATAAGCATTTACAGGGCAGTGAGACTTGCAAAAATTCCATATGCGCGAGTTCTCATCTAGCCAACAGAAATCAAGTTGACATTTGTAGACGTCTTTCCCCTTCAAATGTTTTGTAAAGGGGGTGGGATTATGAAACCCGACCCTGGATCGTTGCTTGTCCCATATCACTGTAAGAGTGACATCGTCGAAAGTCGTGGTGATGGGGTTCTTCTCGAGGGACTCCATCGCCACTTTGAAACGCGGGTCCTTCACCAAGTCCTCATCCTTTCCTTCAAATGAGATCCGTTCTTTAACTGCCTCTCTTATAGCTTTCATACGGGATGTAGGAACTACAGCAGTGGTAGCCTTAGCAGTTGACCCTTTCATATCTGCAATCATAACAATTTTATTTGTTATTTTAATAACAAATTCCAAGTTGTAAAATGTACCCTTCTCATATTTGGCGTCCCTCTCGTCAACTTTCTTGACAAAAATTGTCAAGAGTTGACCGGTCGTGGTCTGAGAAAGTCCACCCTCGTCAATCATCTTTTTCAATTTCTGGGTTGACATGTCTTCGTATTCATCCTCGTCAGAGTCGGACGGCAATGGGGTCTCCTCTGAAACATTTGGTGTTGGGTGGTTCCTCTGCAATAACAATTATTAGATGGAAAAATGAAAGTTGAGCGGTGCATAACACAAATTAAATGAAACCTTACCTTCATTGTTGTAGTGGGTGTGGTTCTGTAATCTTAAAAATATTTAAGAAAATATAGAGAAAGAGCCTTGTTTGACGAGAGGAAAACTGCTGTTGAGAGCGAGAGAAAAACAAGGTTGGTTGACCTCCTCTCCGTGCGTATCAGAAAGAGAAATTGAAAGAAATTTCAACACATAAAGTAATTCAATGTGTTGTGTTCAATTGAAAGAAATTATTGCTGACACTATAAAAACTAATTAATTTCGTTTAATCCAAGTTGGACCTACCCTTGGTGGTGCCCTTTATGAGGTAAAAACTTGCAATGGATGATTCACATGTCGCTTCTCCTTTACTTCACGTATTTAATATCTTAATTATTTTTCCCACTCTTAATAATATTATCCATTATCACTTTTATCACCAGTTTGGGGGCTACTCATTGCCATTCGCCTTAATGGGAGGCCTTTTGTTCGTTTGTGCATGGGCTACCTATTTTTTCCTTCCGGAAATTGGAGAATCTCCATCCATTGAGAAAGGCGATCAAAAGTTATTGACCACATCCGGATTGGAAACTTTCCAAATGCTTCGGTTCCCTGTAATCTTCATGATTGCCTACAGTATTGTTGCAACTGCTGCTGGAGTTGGATTCCTGCATTCTACGTTAGAACCTCACTTGGATGTTGCTCAGGTACAGATAATGTGCAAAATCATAAATTTAAT
Source organism: Folsomia candida (assembly GCF_002217175.1). Lineage (NCBI taxonomy): Eukaryota > Metazoa > Arthropoda > Collembola > Entomobryomorpha > Isotomidae > Folsomia > Folsomia candida. The sequence continues at coordinate 8,729,599 of NW_019091193.1, read as the reverse complement.
TATGCATTTTCATTCGTTATTCTCAAAAAAGTTTGACTTTATGTTTAAATTTCCAATTATTATTTTTGTAATTATAGGCCAACCTTAACAAATTCCTTGTTGGTGCGGTCTTTATCTTGAACGGGGGTGTGTATGCTATCGGGTAAGTACATGCGTGTGTACATATATATGTTCAGAGCTTAAGAGGTGGAATATACAAACAAGGCTTATATTAACTTGCTACATATTCTGAAATTAGGGCACCAACGTGGGGAAGGATTTGCGACCAGTCCGAGCAACCAAAGTATTTTACAGTGATTGGTTCCATTTTTACAATCTGTGGATTTATTTTAGTAGGACCATTGCCTTTCTTGCCTTGGGAAACGTATGTCACCCAATAAAACGCTAATTTTTGAACAAGGTCAAAAGCAAAAAAATTGGATGACAATAAGTTTGTCTATACAAATGCAGGAATTTATGGAACATTTGTATTGGATTGGTTCTGTTTGGGCTCGGTTTGGGGGCCACCCTTGTGTCTGCATTTATTCAAGCGTTGCAAGATGCTGTGTAAGAATACTTCTTAAATATTAATACTCTTATGACCACTGTTTAATTGAATCTGTCACAAAATTACGATAATTGACGGTTGACCTAATTGTGCATAATGAATGTCATACAGGGCACTCGGTTATCCTGATGATGTCTCCACGTATGGCTTGGTCTCTGGGTTGTGGACCTCGATGACAGCTTTGGGATTTTTTATTGGGGCCAGTAGCGGTGGAATCTTGTCGTACTCAGTTGGATTCAGATGGGGAACAATGTTTGTCCTTGGAGGACAGTTAATTTTGGTATGATTAAGAAACTGAATAAGACATAAATTACTTTTTCAACTGTTAATGTCAGTAATCCATCAATCTATGTATACTCGACCAGCTTACTTACAACTGACATCTGAAGGATTATTCTTATTTTTACAAATACTTTAATCTGATTCCTTATTAAGTTATTTAATTTCCTGATTTTTTTTCAATCTGCAGGTTGTAATGTTGATGGTGTACTTTTACACTCGAAAAGGAAAGAGTGGTGATAACGACAATTCTGGAAAAACTGAAATTGCAATGAACTCTTCCGAAATCATCGAATCGAATGGAACTGAGACAAATAATTCTAAAATAACCACTGCCACAACCAATCCAACTTTTCAAAATGACGAATGACACTAATCGAGAGCCGCAAAATACATGCAATATTATTATGATTATGTATTATTATGTAGAATTGTAGACTATAAAATGCACATTTATATAAATAAAATGTGTAACATATTTGTGATCTCCTCTATATTTGTAATAGTGGTTGAATAATAGGCTAGGAATTTGTACGAATAATAAAACATTTTTTTACTCACAAATCGTTCAGGACTCCTCAATTGCCTTACTCGAACATGTTGTGGTGCTCTCACAATCTGAGCTTCATCCGTAATAACATCTTCGGCGTATCTGTTGCATAAAATGGACAGATTGCGCTTGGACCCAAAAGCCGGTTCTGCCGATCTTGTAGACCTTTTCTGATACACAAACAAGGGGATAATTGCATGCATGGAAAAATTGACCTATACCCTAATCATCATTAAATGGTCAAATTTGCAAACACATTTAGGTTGGCATATAAGTAGTTTCAGTTTCGCTATCCCTTCATCACTCTCGCAATAAATAACATACCTGGATATTTTTGTAGCTGTCTGGGCGGAGGTGCAGTGGGGGAGAATCTTTCATTCTTCGCATTGGCAATGCAGCTCGCAAATGATCGTCCGAATGGACTCTTCTGCAAGAAATATATCGCAAATATGTATATTTATGAGTAGTATCGTAGTGCATGTATTAGTAAATATTATCATAAGTTGAGAGCAGCATGTTGAACCACCACATTCATCCCATTTCCCGGTGTCTCATGGTTATACGATAACGCAGTAGGTCATATCATTGGAGTTTGACATTGTCACAGCCGTGTGGACTGCATTGTGACCCACAAAAGCGTGGAGCTGCCATGACTTTGTCTTCCATTCTATCAAAATGAGTACAAGTGTGATCGCATCGCACTCACCGAATGCCAGGGTCAGGGAGCGTAAAGATGGCCGAGTCTGCCGAGTATGCAGAGTCTTCTGAACGCTGAGAAGTCCTCGCTGACCTTAGTGCTGCTGAGGCTGACCTTTTCATCCCGCGTGTGCTACAAACCATTACAAAACTCAATCTGAGATGGCCCAAGATCCGTGACATGATTTTCATGACATTGCAACGCTTCTTCAATGCCAACCATGCTCATGTTCACACGGCTGATGTATTATTTTCAGATCTCTGCTATACCAAGACGTAGTACAACATATTTAGGTAGATAATTATATGCACAATTATAGTGCTCACCCTTCAGTCCACTACCACATCGTTTAGTATTCACAAGTTATCGTATACGTATATGTACATAAGTCGCATTATTATATAATATTGTGCTGGTCTCTTCCTTATTCACGGAAGCTGAACAAGTTTAAGCATTTAATGAGCACATCGTTCTTCCCCTGCTAATGCAAAGGCTATACTTATGCCTTATTATCATTGCATGTGCACATGGTATGGTTAATGGCAATCTGAGGCATTTATAAACAAATAAAAGAATAGTGAGTTCACTTAAATAAAATAAACAAGGGTTTATGTGAGCCATTCACAGTTCGCCATTTCAGTTTGCCAAAAGCTGTCGGCCGACTGTGTTGCACGTTTTTTGTGTTATATCACTGCATACTAATGCAGTTTGCCGAATATTTTTGTGGAGAAATTTGCTCTGCACACATTTTTTTGTGTATATATGTGATGAGAAATAAGAAATAACGTATGTACCTCCCACCCCCTGGTCTGGAAGGATTATTGGATCGCAGACTTCTTCCACGTCGAAATGTACTGCCTTGATAGCGTCTCATTGTCCGGGGTGATTTCCGGCGAGTGCACATGTAGCAGCAAACCTTTCATCGGCATTAAAATTTCAGTATCAACTGCGTAAATATATAATACTACAGAATCAGGTGAAGGTTATTTGGTACCTTCCAGTAAATCACTCTGAAAGAACTGGCCATGAAGTCCCCGATGTGCGACAGGCATAGGAGCATCAACGGGATCCCAATGATAGCATAAAATATTGTCACGACCTTCCCAAACACCGTCTTGGGCGTCAGATGACTTTGGATCGTAGGATTCAACGACGACAATGAATGTAAAAAGTATACAGTACAAATGAACAAGTCAAACAATGTCTCGAATTTGCATATATTTAATTATCTACTTACCCGTAACCTGAAAAGGAGAGGAAAAGTACTTGGTTAGTGCTTCAAACATTGTTTAATGACCCAATAATTCCTATGTAACTTAACAATTACAATCACAAATATCTACGTGAAATAATATAATTTATTGGATGAGAAGCATTTTTCAAATCAGTTAATTAAAAGTGTCCATGAATCCATCCAGGCATTGTCAAATATTTGCCCCAAATTCTATTCTACACACAATCAACAGGTAGTGTAGGTCATAACTCTTTAATGCAAAAACATAAAATATGAGCTTAATCGAGCAATTAAACACATTCATAATACATGAATAACGCAAAATACTCGTCGCGGATTGCTCAATGTTACACATAAAAGTTCTTCCTTGAATATTGCAACCATTTCCAAAATTGATTCTGTGCACCTCCACACAAATTTCAAATTGTTCTAGTATTTAAACACCTAGCTGTCCCTGTCGTTCATTACTCTTTAGGAATAAAAAGTTATGCAATTTTTGTGGTCATTCGCTCGTGTAACATGTCCGCGTAGGCGTTTGATCTCTTCTCATCGCAAACCATAGCTAATTACAATTGCTGAATGTATACAAAGCATAATTTCATACACCTACATGCGTCATCCTAATTTTTATTTTTACATATATAGACCAAAGGTCATGAGTAATATTTTTTAACTGAACCCTTAAAATTAAATCATGCTGAAGATGTTGAGGTGTGATACAATGTACGTGACCATTTTATTGGATATCAATATTGCTGTGGATTGGCTATGGGTAAATAATACCATAATTTTCAATGTCTCTTTTCACACACATCACAATTACGCCTTGCATTCATTTACATAGAATCCCGTACGTGATATGCTCATACATACGCCACACAATTAAGTACGTAGAAAATGCTGCATATTGCACAACAATGCCCAAACTGGTCAAGTACCTTACCTTGTATTTCATTGTTATGCGTGGAAATAAATAGATTGGTATTAGAGAGACTAAAAAGGCGAAATTGAATGTGAGATAATTTACGCGTTTTCACAACAAACAAAACATTGTCAGAGTCCACGTTTGAGACAAAAGTGATTACAATCATCGCCAAGCACCTCAGTTCAATTTTTGTATTCCGTTCGGATTCAGGTTTATCTACCAGTAATTTGTCTTGTCCGTATAAAATGGCTTAACGGTTCAGTAAATTCTACCCTCCAGAGTTGACTTATTTCTTATTTCTAAATTATTAAATATTCGTCGTGAAATAGTGAAAAATAAATATGAAAGCTTTAAGGAAAGTTTGTCGTGGTGGAGTTTTATTAAGTTGTTGTCTTATTCAGTCAGTATTAATCAGGGTGGATGCGTTGCCTCAATGGGTGTGGAACAAAGAGGTGGTTGACAGCAACAGGGTCGGTGGAACTAGTCAAACGTTCTTTTCTGAACAGTCTTCTAAATTTCCAATCTCTTCTGAACCCGGTAAGTATGTTTTTTTTACTTCATTTTCAAATGTGAGAAAATGAAAAAAATATTTTGTACAGATCCTCCAAAATCCAACATAAGGATTGTGGATGGAACTCCACGCCTAATTCCAAGTGTTATAAGTGCAGTATCTAATTCTCTTCAAGGTGGAGGCGGAGGGGGTGGAAACGGTATGGATTTACGCCCAATAGATATGCAAACATGTGTACATAATTTGTATATGTCATCAACTGTACGTTGATCAACGTCTCATTTCGATATATGCAGGAATTGGTGGCTTGTTTGGAGCAGTCCTTCAATCTATTCCTCAGTTGGCAACACAAGCAATTGGTGGAATTTTAAGTAATCGACCAACAATAACCCTTCCTGGCAAAGCCCCTGACTATGATTCTGGATCTGGTGGGAATTCGGGGGGATCAGGGTCAGATTCGTCAAATTCGCAAGGAACTGGGTCATGTAAATGCATTGATGCTGGATCATGTTTCTTGCCAAGCAAAGCCGGGGTAAACTAATTCAATTTTGCATTTCTATGTATATACCTACATGTTTGTCGTTATAAGAAGAATTCAGAATTATGATGCTTCTTGTAAGTTTACACCTCGTGAGAACTTTTTTGCTCATCCTACTTTCTATTTTTTCCTTATAAAATCGCAAACTACGTCTTTTGCACTTTTATCAGTAATGTGATAGCTACATAAGTAGATATATTTATAGCGCTGCACCTCTGAATAGCCACACATATAACTAACCACAATTCGTCTGCTGTGTAAAATTATGCCTGTCACCAGGTCGCCACCAATAATCACTAGTTGAAAACCCAATAACTTCCGTATTCGCATTTTCAACGATGACTAAACGTGACAAGCTATTTATTCATTTCAGTTTAGGCCTGCCATGAACATAAATCACTAAAAAGTGTATGAAAATCTCATTTCAACAGGGAAGCTGCGGAGGTGGACGAGTGCAATGCTGTTCTGGAACACGAACAGTGTTCCCTGATGAAAGTAGCTCATTCTTATCCGGTACAAAAACCACGAGAAATGAACGAACTGTCACCCAACGTGAAATTCGTCGTGGACTTTTACAACAAATATTGAAAGGTTCAGGATCTTTAGTGGATGACACATTGGATCTGATTCTTACTCCCTATTTGTCAAAAGATGATCAGCAAAGAATTGCCACCCGGGTTGTCGCCGACGAGTAAAAAATGGTGCATTTTAAAGCTTATTTAATATTATAAATACTATTTAAAAGAAACAGACTTGTTCAAGAAAAGTAATAATGTGTCCTACACTTTTGTGAGTCTTTTTCTTGTTATTCTGTTGTCGTGTACTGATGAATTCTTATGGGCACAAAAACTCGATAGAAAAACGTTTACCAACAGAAGCGATACATTTATCATGTTGACATTTATCTATTCTAATTAATGTCCAAACTTCCACGGTTGATGGTCAATTAAACTTGAGACTTTTCACAAAAACAATCATTTCTTTCACTTTCACGTATTAAAACTTCTCAGTAACTTAGAATGTGAGAAATGTGGTTCATTTTGTGATGATGAGATATGTAGTATCAGATATGTACTTTAGAGATGCAATTAAAACTAATTATTTCTAAGATTATTTATATATACGGAAGCATTTTCTACAAACACTACTTTAAATGAAATATAAAATGTAGCCTTACCGATTGTTGTAACTATAATTGTAACATGAATATTACAATAAATTAGAAGTCACTATAAACTGCAAACACTTGTTTATTTTGACTCACCAACGACGATAGAATAAAATAAAGCTCCAGAAAAAGTCCATTGTTGCGTTGATAAATTTTCAGATCCATCCCAACCTCCTATAAAACTTGTGTTGATTACACTTTATTTTTAACCGTGGGTTTGTCTAACCTTTCTTCATTGCTAAAAAATATTGGAGAAACTTGTAATTCTATTCCTATTATAAAAGTAAATGAATTTTAACCAACCTCGCAACAAATCTGTCTCAAATTCCTGCAAATTTCGTTACCAAAATTACTATGAACCCTTGCCGTATTTATAATCCACAACAATAACGGCGTGGTAAAAATGTACCTGCAATCTGTAAGTTGTATTCTGTAGCCAAATTTCTTCTCGAATTAAATGCGTATTTTTGGTCATTGTCCACAAATATTGCGTCACTGCTTGTCTAACTTGGGTCATGTTACGTTTAACCTGATTTTAGGCAGGATTGCATATAAACTTCTTGCAGGCGCATACTTCACAATAGGTGAAAGATAAAAAGTTAAATACTGACCTGCAGTTCGTGTGAAGATTCTAAAGCTTCAAAAGTTAAATTTCAAAAAAATCAAATTTTGAAAAATAGCAAATTTTGGTATAGTACTAGACGGCCTGAGTGAAAGTGTACCTTCAAAAGTGAAAGCACCCATGATACAGTACCCGACGACGAGGGATATGAGACCAATGTGAGATAACAGGAAAGTGAGAACTTTTCGAAACTTTTCAAGGCACTTGGAACACTTGCTCCTGTCCTCTTGATCCTCCAATTCCAACTCCATTTTTACAATGGTCACTTCACTCTCCACACGTTATAGACTTTATCAAGGAATTAAGACTGTCTCAAATTTCCCCACCAGAACTTTTTAACACAAGCCCATTAGCTTGCTTAATATCAAAATTGAGAGATTTAAACATTTTACACACCCCTTTTTCCGACTGGCTTCATCCCTTCCTTCTTGTGAATGTTTAAAAATAAGATTTTGTGAAAGCTCTGGTCTGTTTTTGAAGCATGGTTGGATGATAATGTGAAAGATTGGATTCAAGGATTAGAGTGAAACCTGAGCTTTTCAGTTTCAGCTTTTCAGTTTCACAAGATTCATCCGGAAAATGAATAAGCGAGACGTTCTCAACCAAATTAGACTGAAAACATAACACACCACACGCTGACGGTATGCATCATATTGTGGGAGTAAATTTAGCTTGTTGAATGAATTGCAATTCACCGTCGTCGTCGTCGTCTCACCATCACGGCATCACGTCTTTACAGACTGCGGAAAACTTTTACTACAGAGTTCTCTGTCGAATCCTAAAGTTTATTTTGCTCGGATGGGAGTCTTATGTCATAAAAGTCAGGCATAATAATATATAATGGTTTCATCGGCTGCAGCTTGATGTCTACATAATGGCAGATAACCTCATATTCCTTATATTGGGGCCCATTTCAGAGCAATAATACGGCAAACCAGCAATGGTGCATTTTTTATCTGTTGGCTTTCATGGTGCCATATGGGATACCTCATCTATCATCATATCTACTATAGCATCATCTATTCATGAAAACAAAATTTTTCAAACCCGGTTATCGGTGCATCTCTAACAACATCACTCATTAATACTTTGCATGCATTTTTGTGCGATGTTGAATGCTTTTTCTTGTTGGTTTATGAAAATGTACATTGATAAGAAAATTGATAACAAATGGCTCGAATATTTTAAAAATATTTCATTTTATCCGATTACCTTCATTCGTACATACATCGACTAGCATGTGAGATTAAACATTATGATTTTGGAGGAGTTAGTAAAAGTGGGCTAATGTAATGTCGCAATTCGTCTATAGGTTGCTCCCACCTTTCTTCGTAAAATATATTTAGGAAAGGTTTAGAATTGAAGCCGACTTCCAATGCCCACCTGTAATAAAAATAAGTAAAATTACCCAATAAATTAATCAGTATAAAGTGCATAAAAACGATTGAATCAAGCTTACTTTAAATGTGTGTTTGAATATTTTGTACGCTGCTTGGGATAAAGTCTTGTCGCACCAAATAATCCTCCAGTAAGGCACATCGGAAGGCCAGTTTGAATCCCTTCAATCCATTTCACTAACACTTCGCCTATAAATTGGTACGCACATATAATCAAATAATTATCAGTCACATGCAGATACATTATTACTGTATGTTATGCATGCTACGTACCCAACATGTTTGTGGGTTGACCAGATACTGTATGTACGAGGTCATGTATTTCTCGATACCGTTGCATCACAAAAGCCAATTCTGGGTCTTTGATGAATCTTACGGGAAGTCTGCTGTCGGGAGTTACCTTATTCTTATCTAAAAACCTGTAGTATGTTCCACCCAGTGTATTTTCGGGAAGGGTGGAGAGCCATTTCATGTCTATCGTTTTGGAATTTATTCTTGGCTTTTGGATGAAGATTCGGGACGCTTCTGAATCATTCATCATTTTAGTGTAGAGGGATGATAGGACAGGAGTAGCAGAAATCTCTCCGAAAGTTGCAATATTTTCTAAGAAAAATAAGATTAGACATTATCACTACTTGATCAGTCTTGAGTGCATACCAAAACCGAGTGAAGTGCCAAATATATTGATTCAATTATGAATTAAATTTACCTGCTTTTGTGGGATCGAGAAACGATGCAATTCCGGACCCAGCATAAATGATTGCTTTCTGTAATGGTGTCAAAGGGATGAAATGCTTCGTTCTAAATTCTTCCTCCCAAGATAAGTCGTGATGTGATTGTGATTGTGACCCAGTCTGTTTGTTTTCATGTTGACCATGTGCAGAAAAATATCTTTGTTGACTAGCAAGGTGTTTACGGCAACAAATCACTTCCTGTCCTGTCGTGTAGACAAGTGAATTTAACTTCATTTCTATGCTAGGTTTAAAAATAGGGGAGATAAATATTGCAAATTTTTGCAATGATTTTATTCTTTAAATTTAACGAAATTATTTGCAAAAATTATTTGAGACAAAAACTTGGTCTTTCTTGTGCAAAAATTATGCGTTTGCCCCAGCGAAAGATTTGAAGATTGCGCCTGCACTTTTGGAGCTGTGAGTGAGCCGGGTTTGATTTTGTGCTTGTGTGAAATTGTCGTCGGCCAATTTCCAGTCGATGCGGCAGTAAATTTCTTTTTCAGAGTTATTGGTTTGTTTCTGATAAAAATTGTTCAAGGGAGTTGGAGACAACCATAATTCAAGGATTTCTATTTTTGGTCTAAGGGGTCAATCCCTGTTTAACTTATTCCTATTTTTTCCTGTGAAATCGTTAAAAGTTTAAAAACTTTCAAAATGGTAAGTATTTACATACTTTCAACTTTTAGTTATTATTTATTTATTTATGAGTGATGAGAGAGAGGGGCCCCATTATTGTCATTAGCGAAATTATAAGAAATTATGACTTTGATAAGGTCGAAGGATAAGACACTAATTAATGTTATTTTTTGTATTTGTCCGCAGACGATCAGCAAAAACAACAAGATGATGCAGCACATCAATTACAGGATTCGGGTGAACCTGCAAGATTCTCGGACCTTCATTGGGACATTTAAAGGTATGCAAATAATGAAATAATTATGATTAATTAGGAAACAATAGTTTACCAATGTTTTGTTCAATATTTTTGACATGTTTTGATGTTCTGTGTATTTGCAGCATTTGATAAGCATATGAACTTAATTCTTGGAGACTGTGAAGAATTTAGAAAAATTAGAGCCAAAAAAGGAGTCACTGGCGAGCGAGAAGAAAAGCGAACACTTGGGTTTGTTCTTCTTCGTGGAGAAGGCATAGTCTCGATTACTGTTGAAGGTACATTATTACGCTAATCATGTAATATAATATTATTGGCTAAACTATGTTATATATTAATAATTCTAAATCATGGTCAGGTCCTCCCCCACCTGATGAGGGTTTGCCAAGAGTTCCAATTCCCGGAGCTGTTCCGGGACCCGGATTGGGTCGTGCAGCTGGTCGAGGTATGCCTGTCCCCGCCGGAGCGGTCCCACCAGGTCTCCAGGGTCCAGTTCGTGGCGTTGGTGGACCATCTCAACAAATGATGGCTCCGACCAGAGGAGCTGCTCCTTCTGTAACGGCTCCCCCGCAAATGCGGCCTGGTATGCTTAACATTCTTGTCAAATAGCATCTTGTTGTCGTATCGGTGAGGTCAAAAAGAATATGTTGTCTTAAATTGCAGGAGGTCCCCCTGGAATGCCTCCACGACCTGGTATGCCACCTGGCATGCCCCCTGGAATGCCTCCAGTTCCTCCTGGTTAGTAATATATTGGTCCTAATTAAATTGAAAATAAATTTGACCATTCAAAACTGGTATTGTATTACAGGTATGATGGGTCGCGGAGTTCCACCACCAGGAATGCCGCCAAACATGCGGGGCCCCCCACCCGGCTTGATGCGTGGAGGTAACTAGACCATTTGTGCTAATTATTCGTCATAGTTGTAATAATTCCTACTCAATGTATTCATTATTCTTTAGTTCCACCCCCACCCGGAAGACCTCCATTCTAAGAAAAGCGTATATATTGCTGGATTTTGTATCATCTTCAATTTACATTCACCACGTACATCCTCCAAACAAATGTATTATTGAATAAATGAATTGAACTGTTTCTTATCTTTCTTTATGTGTACGAAGAGTTTTGTTATAAAGAGAAATAAAATTTTGTTTTACTCCAATGCCGCGTAATAATACTAATGAAATGAAATACTCCAACGAATTGAACCAATCACTACAAAATGCAAAAATGTTTCACAATGCTTAATGAGTATTTCAAATGCAATAAAATTTGCCGAGTAATGATAAAACTTTAAAAAGTTTATAAGCACTTGTTAGTACAGAGTTGTTTTGTTAATTTTGCGAATTTAAATTTGGTTTTTTGTGTTGCGATAAGAGCCTCAGAGATCCTTGGCAAGGGGTCGTTTCCTCACCAAGGCGGCGACTAATTCATAGAATTCATACGCCGTGTTACATCATCGACTCTTTCGAGGTCAATGATAGACCCTACCGAAAGGCAATGAGATTACGTATGGAAAACAGGTAGTTGGAGGCTACCCCATTAGAGTAAAGCATTCCAATTTTACACTAAATATTAGTAGCCGCATGACCGTTCTCTGTTTGTATAGAACTTTTTATAGGTAAAGGCATATGTCACAATATGGTTTGTGCAATAAAATAGTATCATCCTAGATTTCTGCGTCCAAAATTTCGAATTTTACGAGTTTATGAAATTTTCAATGCTAAAAGTGTTTAATCTGGAGGAATGTTGAGTTTATGTCTCGGCAGAGAGCACTAACTGTCCAATTCATAAGGTGTGGTGAGACTGATCTTTTGAGGTTCTACTTTGTTGAGAACAATTCTCACGTGCATTAACTTCATGTTTGTGAATACCAGAAAATTTAATTTACTGTTGCACTAAGAAAGTTATGTTGAAAATGACAATCACTGGAATGACTTTAAAATTTATCTTAATTTAATAAGCATCTACCAAAGGGAGGGCGGCCTGGTGGATACGAATTTGACCTTGAATAACCCCGGAACGGTTTGTCGTAGCGGGTCAAAATTTTGAACAGGCGAGCATGTTATCCTCAGATAGTTGTGTGCAAAATTTCAGCCCTCTACTTTGAAAAATGCCTGCCCCACAGCCCCCAGAAGCTGAGACACTCATTTCAACTTGTTCCAGAAAAAATCTCGCCCGTGTTTACAAAAAAATTTATTTGAATTTTCTGTTGAGGAATATGAGTGAGCTATTGGTGACAATTGACGAAGAACTATTTTCCCTACAAGTTACTAATTGGGTTCGAAGAGCTTGCTACACGACAAATGCCGAAAAAAAATTCAAGAAATTTGGTGCTTTTCAGTGAGGAGAACTTTTGTAAACAGTTGATGGTCGTGGGTGCAATGTCCTGTCGTGGTGTCCTCCCACTTATCAAAGTCCCCCAAAAAGTGAAGGAATCTTCGAAGTATTATGTGGACCTTGTACTGAAACCACTTTTAGAATACAATTTTCCTAATTTGCACGGTAAAATAATAATTAAGGTGATTTTTCATCATGACGGAGCGTCCTCCCAGACGGCAAAGTTGACCCAAGATTATGCAAATGACCTTGAACCTAGATTGGGGATAAAAATCATTTCGAATAGTGAAATACCTATACAATCCCCTGATATAAGTCAAATCGACTTGTTTGAGTTCGGATAGATGAAAAGAAAATCTTTCTGTGTGGACCGAATTTTTTAGACGGAGTTTGGAAAAAGTTGAAATGACTGTCTCAGCTTCTGGGGGCTGTGGGGCAGGCATTTTTCAAAGTAGAGGGCTGAAATTTTGCACACAACTATCTGAGGATAACATGCTCTTCTGTTCAAAATTTTGACCCGCTACGACAAACCGTTCCGGGGTTATTCAAGGCCAAATTCGTATCCACCAGGCTGCCCTCCCTTTGGTAAACAGCAGTAAGTTTAAAACTTAACTAATTAATATAAGTCCTACTTTCTGTATAATTATTTTATTTGTATAATCTGTGGCACATCCTTGAAGTAAAATTGGACGTCCCAAATTTTCTTCCTTTTGTTCCAACGTGACATAAATCATCATAAAATAGCCTAATTTGTTGTGTATATGAGTCATAACAATAAATTATCAGCCATGCACATATACACAATTAAGGAAGAGACAACACATAAAATGGTGCGTGCTGTTTGATGTTGGATATAGAATACGCACTACATACTTAATTTGCATAAAAATTGTTAAACGATGTAAAATGTTGTGCGTAGATGCCTTTAATTTTGAATGGCCTTTGACTTGGTCACTTATTTGTGCAACATTTCATAGATTTCGCAAAGACTCGTATATTAACCGATTATAAACTAGTATTTTGCATGGAGGCAATTAGTGTCATTATAAATTCTCGCCAAGACCAAAAATTTATCAAAAAGACGTTACATATTGCTCAGTTTGGTTGGATTGAGCAGGTAGTAAGACTCTCAGCTTCATAGAGATTGACCAAATTATAGGCAAAACTGTTATAATTTATTCCAAATTTCATTCACAAGTTAGGAAGGTCTTTGTTCAAAATTTTGACCACATTTGACTTTGACACGTGTCGCCGTTTGCTTGTTCAAATGTATAGCAAACTCTTAGTAAAACAAACAAGAATGCATAATAATGGAAATAACAATGAAATTTAAATACGCACAAATTACTTTTGGTCAGGGATTTGTAGATGTAATAATAACGACTTGTAAACAATCGAGCTTCCTAATCAATAGAAGATCCCTCCAGAAATTGTTGCCAAAACTTAATTGAGGGCCAGTCCTTAGCAAATGAGTCAGTAGGGAGTGATCCCGTTAAGATCTTGACTTGATGCAAGTTCATTAGCGAATGTTTTCAAAGAATCGATATAGAGCAAATTACGCACGTTATTAACGACACAATATGCAAATACTGATATGCACACTTAGATCAAACATGATATTAAATATTATCCTTTTGTGTACCATTTTACGCATCTTACGTGTGTTTTCCGCAACTTGCGTGCGTAGTAGTCAAAATTATTGTCTCGTAAATCTCAATTAGTCAAAAATCGTTCCATATTGTTTTAGGCATGGATCAATTGATCTGGCAAATGTGGATCAGGCTTTGGTACACGCATTATTTGATTTCCTGAGCATATCGCTCAATCAGCAATTTTTAAAATAACTCAAGTTTGAGTAAGGTGAAATTGCTGCGTCTTTGGTAGAAAATGTGGTCCTAATATTTTATGTACAAAAGTAGTTAGTATGCGTAGAGCATAATTTAGTTGATCACGCACAATCAAATTTTCGCAATTTATACACAATCTGTCGGTATACGAGTGACGAATAACGTCATTGCAAGGATTGAGGATCAACTCATTAAACTCCAATCAATTTTATCGTTTCTCACATCTGCGGTAATTCAATGAAAAATGAAAGGGGTTGGTTATTAGAGGCAGCACGTTGCAATTCATTTATCATCTCTATAATTCTACCTACGCATAATTTTGCACGCACAATGTATGTAAATGTGTGGTAGAGGAAGAAATGAAATGATGCTGTCCGTCGTATCCAAGTAAACCTGTAATGCCAAACTAATTTCATATTCCGCCTTAATTATTGGGACGAGACCAAGATTCCTAAACTTTTTAGCTCGTTTCCGTGGAGTGAATGTATTAGGATTATGTAATGAGGTTGTCCAAGGATGAGCCATCTTTTAAAAATTATTAAAAATTTTCGAGTTGGGGACAGGCACGCATTTTTTGGCGTTGTCACCCGTTGTTGGGTGAGTGAGAAATTATTTTAAAAATTATTTTTGCTACATTTTCTGGGGACTGCTTTTAATTTTTAACTCGATTGCATATTACATATGTGATATTGATGACCATTTTTGTCCCCGATACTTTTATATATTTGTACACGTATTTATATGCATATTTTTATAAAGAGCACAACCAGGTAGATAATTCGAGTTCCGGAGAAAAAATTTTCATTTGTCTAAAACTTGACAAAATTTTCATTATTAAATTATCACTCCCACGATAACGGTGGACCTGGAGGACGAAGAGGAGGATAATTTAGTTCTGGAAGATTTTGTAATTGATGAGGTAGCAGCTGCTGGTGCAGATTCAGAACCACTCCTGCTGATACCGAAGATGAGTTGTTAACGGTATAAGTTTTTAAAATCATGAGGATGTCAATTTTTGTCAAGTTTTTTTAAAGATAAATAAACATTTCTTTATCTGGAACTCGAATTATCCTCCTGGTTGTGGTCGCTATCTTCATAAAAATATGTATACAAATAAGTGTAGAAATATACAAAATTATCGGGGGCAGAAGTGGTCATCAATATCACATAATATGCATTCGAGTTAGAAATGAAAAAGTCCACCGAAAAATAATTTCTCACTCACCCAACAACGGGTGACAACGCCAAAAAATGCGTGCCTGTCCCCAACTCGAAATTTTTTAATAATTTTTAAAAGATGGCCCATCCTTGGACAACCTCATTACATAATCCTAATACATTCACTCCACGGAAACGAGCTAAAAAGTTTAGGAATCTTGGGACGAGACATATCAATCGCATCATAACAAAGCGGCTCTATTCCATACCCTTTACTTAGCCACATACATATTCAATCCATTGATCAAAGTCAAAAGTCAGATCACGAAGCAGCAATTTGTCTCCCCAGAATTACAACAATCGGTGCCCAGTCAATTGATAGGTGTAACTTATCATCGCTAATTATGTCATTGGAAGTGTTTGGTGGGATTTGTTTTGTTTTCATTGTCAAACTCTTGGCTTGCTTTTGGACTAAACTTCCTTGGATTTATTTGCATTATAAATTAGCACGATTAATCTCAATTTTATGAAGGCAATTACTTAAATACTGTAGTTCATAAGTTATGAAAGGGTATTATTCATGGATATGAGTGACATTTTTTTACGTAAATATTGCTCTGCATCAATATGTCAAGCACGACCTAATTTTTATGCATATTTTAAATTTCATCATTTTAAATGTATATCCGTTTCTAGTAATTATGTATTTACGTAATTTATATAAAGAAACGTGTGCAATTTGGTTTATTTATTTATTGGCAGCGAAATTTGAAAAAAATACTAATCAATCAATTCCAAACTACGGAGCATTTCAAGCTTTGCACGTATATTTCTGATTGAGAGTAAGGCTGTGGTTGGTTGGTGACAATGAGCGACACATCACAAGGACTATCAATCAAGTGCTCTAATTAGAGCGTAAACTGATACCATAGGAGAAACCAAATAAGTAAGTCGTTCACTTACTTTTTGGAATATTTGTCGTACGCAATGCAAATAAACAACGCGTTCGTGCTCATGATCCGACAGATCTACGCACGCATAAAAAATAGGCAAGATTCCAGATAAAGAAATGCGTCCACACAGATGCATCTCTGATTTCGATCATTATGTCCCAGGTCACACTATACGAAGAATATTGTCACAATGTCAAATCCCTTTATCGTCGCCCTGTTCCTCATTATTATTGCTAAGTGAAGCATTCAAGAGTCCACGTGTTGTGGACGTAATCAAACCATAAGGTTAAATATTTTTACTGCACAAGTAATTCTGTCGTTAACTTTGGTGCTTAGTAATAATTTGCCCAAGATTTCTAGAACTCATCAGAATAAGGGTGTTGTGCATGGCCTTTCTGTGTGACAACAAAAGTCAAAGGTACACGCACACATAATCCTTATCCATAAGGAGTGATTACAGCGATACTAAAGCATCTTGAGCAGGGATGAACGTATAGCAAAGGTTAAATCCATTTCAGGAAAACGACATGCATTGCGTTTTATGACACGTTTTATAGTTAAGCACAAATAAATATGCCCCATTTGATTTTACACTTTTTGCGTGCGTAGGAAGGAGAAAGTTTTGTTGGGACATGTGAACAATCTAGTTTATAGGTTGACCCCATAATCTGTACAAATCTGACGATTTTGTCCTAGACAACGATTGTCCAGATTGGGAAGTATTATAACTTGACAACTTTTCAAACTGAGCAGCAGTTAACTTGTTTAAATCACTATAACGTTTGTAACACAAGTCTAGCTAAGAACAATGGTCAAAAGAAAGAAAATAATTTTTTAATCGTCCTTGTTGATTGTCAATTCATAAAATACTAAAGAACATTGTTCAGTACAAAAGAGGCAGTAAATTAGTAAAATGAGTAAGCGATCATAAAAACTCGCACCGAATGAAAGAAGCGAGAAGGCGTTCCTTTATTTTGATCTCGGCTAGTTTGACGCTTTTATTGGGAACAAAGGCCTTTCATCATCCCTTTCTCGTTAAAAATGAGGGATATGTACTAGCATTTTTCTTTCACACGTTGTTTGTCACTCTTTTTTCCCCATCATTATTTTGACAATCTTGATTAATCAAAGTAATTAGAAAGTTTCGCTACAATTAGATATTTAGAGTTTCAAATTATGAATATGTACATCAAAACAACCATAACGATCCCTTTTGATCAGAATTGTTCACATTCATCCCATGTTTTTTAATGACAGCAGATGCAAGCACTTACTTATGTATTTCTAGGGACAAAGACGAAAAAGTGCGTAAGACGACAAACGCAAGAAAAATATACGGAGAATGTCAAAGAACGACAACACACATAAATCCATGAAACCCATTAAAGTGATTCTAAACCTCATTGTTGCTTTGGTCCAAGTTAAGTCACGGAGAGTCCTGCATGGAGTAATAAAATTCAAAAGAGCATCACAGTTCAAGGTTGCAATGTTTATCCATTCGTGGTTTTAGTTGTGAAATCGCCCCTCACGCAATACGAGAAGGGGTGCAAAGTAAATGTTAATGTGTTCTCTCTTCCTGCTGCTGGTGGATGGATGGCTGTGGGAATGAAGAAGGTGTCGAAATGTTGGTTTTGGAAATAGGATTCTTCTAGGACGCTCTGAAACCGACCGTGTACATACATTTATTTACCACCCAAACACACACAAGGCGTGAAGGAACTCATTTCAAATGACTCGCTACAACAAAACCTACAGTGCAGACTCCATATAGCCCGAGTCAGGGACAGAGTCCCTGACTCCTCCAGGGTCACTCTGGTTAAAATTTGCTCAGTTTTAGCTTCATATCCTTTCGTGAGAAGCCATTAGGTATCACCGTGCCGGATTTCATGTTTTTAAAGTAATTTCTAAAAATCGGTATGGGTTACCCCATAGGGTCGCTCCAGATAAGAATTTTACCAATTTTATGTCATATTCTTCTATTAATACCCATTAGCAACCTATCTACCAAATTTCAGCTTGTTATAACGATTTTGAAAAATCGGTATGGGTCACCCCATAGGGTCCCTCAAGATGAAAATTTTTCCAACTTTTAGTCATTTTCATCTATTAGGAGCCATTAGCAACCTCTGTACCAAATTTCAGCCTTCTACGACAATTTTGAACTTTTGGTGCACAATACCCCACCCACCTAGATGACCCCCACTGGTCAACCACTTGACCGATTTCGCCCATCTTCGAACTCGTTTCCTAACTTTGCCCTATATGCATATGGTAAAAATTTCAAGTCAATCGGTTCAGCCGTTTTGGCTCTATCGTGCCGGACAGACGGACGGACGGACGGACGGACATGACGGTTCCATAAGCCCTGACTCGGGCTAAAAAATGAATGAGTATAGTGTCGAGCGAGAATGGATTGGTTTAATGAAAAAGGATTGCGAGAAGTGTTGTCAAACTGCGGCTGGACAGGGCTCTGGAACTGAAAATTGGACACTGCCTTCTATCGAACAAAGCCATCTGCAAAATATACACTCCTCTAGGGTTTACTTATTAGAGTCACATCATGTCATGGTAGACGTACAAGACAAGTCAGTATAAAAGAAATGCAATTTAGCATTGCGTAATAACAATCCGAAAGGAAATATTATAGCATCGGAGGACGGAGCAGCTTTTACTCTTGATTACTTCTTCCAGATTTTGTGTAAATGTTACCAGATGCATGATATTCGTGCGTGCGTGTGTGCCTGGATTCGAAACAAGTTCAAAGTAAGTTGATTTTGAATGTCTGCTTGGGCAGTTCTTCTTGTGCAACGCTGTTATTAATATTGCTATTGAGAATGGCATCATTTTTCCTGGAAAATCATATATAAACTGACTGGTTAAATTACCACATTTGGGTGGTTTTGTTGGTTGATGATTGCTGAACTTATGTACATTTGAAAAATGACATTGACATTACAAAAGTAATTCGAACCGATATTGGTTACTTTAGACGGATTTAAATTTCTCTTTGAACCAAGCGATAAACGCTCCATCATTAACACCATAATTTGACCCAGGCAGTAGTCTCAGTATTTGTGCATAACGTTCCTCAAATATTTTTCAAACTTCTAAAACTCAATTCCGACTCAGGGTGGCCCAATATGATGCCATAAACTGGACAATTGCCTGTGTGGTGGACGACGAGAAGACTGCCCATGAACATGAACTTGAACATTTCAAAACTTGAATTCAAAATCCTCCAGACGGTCAGCTCCTTCATATAAATAGCGGATGGATGGAGTTTTAAATCTTCAAGTTTATTTAAATGAGGATGAGAAAGACGACCAAGATTCAGATCGGAGGAGGAGGCTGAGAATAATATACACGAGAAAAGTACTCGTGAGATAACGCGTCTGTAATAAACTTTGTAAAACGAGACTTGAACCACTCTCCAGCCAGCAAATAAGGCTGCTGCTGCTTTGACTGGAAAAAAAACGTGAGAGACGATATTACAGGTGTACATAGTAAGCACGACGTTGAAACATTGGCTCGACATGGACAACATATGGCGAGGAAAAGAAAGAAAGAAAAGCGAGAGTTGAGTGAGAGGGTTGAGAGCAGTATTAACGCCGGATAATAATAATAACGTCTCATGCATTGAATTCTTGAAGCAGTTGAAAGTGAATTAGATTCAGATTTCTTGAGTTAGGATAGGATAATGATGATGGTCCAGAAGTCGTGTTGTTGTTCTGGATGTCCAGTCTGCCAGTGCTGGAGATCCCACCCTCCTCAAGGCCTTCTTAAATAATAAGCCTCCATTTCTCATGAAGAGTCGTTGGATAACGCCGAGATTTTACGCACCACAAAAAACCGGCACTTAATCTCAAGCCAGGTCTCGAAGAATGTTGACCAGTACACAAAGTCCATAGCTGGAGGTTATCGAGTGTTTAAATGTTCAAACTCTCTTCTCTCGTGATAATAAAGTACCTCCCTTTTCTACCACAACATATGCATTTTCTTCTCATTCCTTTTATTTCATGGGGGTTAAGCCTCATCTTGACTCGATACGAGAATAATAAAAGAGGAAAATGAGAAGGATTATGAGATTATGCTGTATATGATGATAGCCAAGATGAAAAAAACCGGCATATCAGCGTTTGTCCAGTTGAGAAATCGGGATATCTGAGGAAATTATCTTACGAAAGAAAATGGTGAATTGGACGGGATTTTTTTAAAGAGAAAATTATACACTTGGTCAGTCTTGGTCCAGCCCGATAGGTTTGGGCTTGGTCGGTGGGGCAGTTGCATAACAATGCTTATTACACAATAAGTGTACATACGTATCCAGATATACAGGGCCACAACCAGAGGCCAGGGTTCTTTTAATTTGTTAATGCTGGTGTGTTTCCTTCCATTGAAAGTATTTTATACATGTTTTATTTTGTGTAAAAAAAAGTCCAACCCCATCAAAACATTTACTTTCTGTTAATCCAAAGTTCATTAAGATTACGAAACAATGCAAATGAGACGTGGTCCAAATGAGCGACACTGCTTATAAAGTACGTATGTACCGCAAACAGGCAATACTTGGGATATCAGTATCGATATATGTGCATCGGTACATATGTATAGCAACTTGACAAAGGCGACAACTTTTTGTTCTCCAACTCAAGCTTAACAGAAAAATGTTTATGATGCCAGCATGTTGAGGAGAGAGTGAGTGAGACTATGTTGCATCATCATAGTTTGGAAGCAAGTATGTATCAAAAGCACGAAATACATAATAAAGCAGTAATAAGGCGTTAAGATTGCATTATACATAGTATACGCACACAGGGATTCATGGCTTTGTGAGTTTTTTAGTGGATTTACTTGGAAAGCCGGAGAACGAACTGCACGTGTAAAAGGTCAATTTGGACAGTTTGTCCTTAGCGATGGAATAAGTAGAAGGATTTTAGTATTGGACCCACAACAACCAAGGCGAGTTCCATACAACTTCCTTCACATTCACACACGCCGAATCATTATTGTGATCCAGCAAAGACGAAGACGAAGAACGCACCAGCACCGCACGATGATACGCATTACGACTTTGCAACCTTCAGCAGCGTCAAGTTTGATGCTCTCATGTCTCGAGGGAGGTTTGGTTGGTGGGTGCGAGGGGGTGGAATTAGCTGGAAATGGAATACCGAGGCCCATAAGAGAGAGAAGAGATGGTGGGGAGGAGTGATTTTGGTATGCATCTTTTTTGTCGAGATGGTGCAACTTGCTTTTATTGCGTACGACCATGGCGTAGATTCCGAAGATGTTCATGTCCGTGTCCACTATGCACGATTGCAGTAGAATCGTTCAACAACCGATAATAATATAAACGTTGGCAGATGAAGATCAATATTAAAAAAGTGCGTTCATCTCATAGGTACCTGTATGTTTACATTGCTTTGATCTATCACTTGATGAGACCCACAACTCC
This sequence comes from Folsomia candida, assembly GCF_002217175.1. Lineage (NCBI taxonomy): Eukaryota > Metazoa > Arthropoda > Collembola > Entomobryomorpha > Isotomidae > Folsomia > Folsomia candida. Next base: position 8,707,757 of record NW_019091193.1, on the reverse strand, counting down.
ACTACATACAATTATCGAGTACACAAGCGTCTTGATTCTAAAAATAAAAAACAGGGGCATTTCGAAATTATAAGAAATTCCAACTTAAAAACTTTATTTCAACAAGGCAAATTGTCAAGAAGCATGCAATGCACGATTTTTTACAGCACCCACAATTGTATGGACTAGTGGTCTGGTCTAGAAAGGTGTACCGAATGAATCGATGGTTAGCTATATCTCTTCTATTATTGAGATGCGGGTAGTGTGATTTTATGGATTTTTTCCAAATAATTTACTATGTATGAAGCATCACGCTCATCTTCGATCTGCAGCAGTTATATTCATAAACCACTCCAAAATCAAAGCCAACCAGAATCCCTAAAACTTTTTTGATCCACAAACCCAATTGAAACTTAAACCCTGTTATCATCGTGGAGAAAGAAATTTGTAAGGCGAATAATAATTATAAGCCTTTAAATCCCATTTAAAAAACATATTCACATTCAACCTCCAATTCTCCTTAAGCCACATAAAAAGTTTCAAAAGAATTGTGAGTGCAATGCATCTCATCGTGAATACCTCGTCGCCGGTAGTGGTTGGCAACCGCCGGGGTTATCCTAGGCGAAAACATCCCACTCGACTTGTTTCTTCTCACAGACTGGAAGTGAACTAGTGTAAAGTTTAACAGAAAGTGCGTTGGCTGGATGCACGCATATCAGTCGAAGAGAATCCTGCGATGGTCGAGGAGAAGGAGGAAAAGTGCGTTTCATTCGTTTATGTTGTCGACGACGGATGAGTCCACCGGCTTCGAAAGCTCTTTCCTCCCCCGCACGTGGAGTGGAGCCCCAGAGTTCATCGCCCTGGTCGACGCTACTTGGCTACCATCCATCCATCCACGCACTCTCTGCGCTTCTTGGTTCTTCGGGTTCATGGAGATTCAACCCACAACCACTTAACCCTTCCACCACCAGCCAAATGCACTTTTTGACAATTCTTTGAATATTCCATGCATGCACACGCACACGAGATGAGGCTTTTTGGGGCTGACATCCTTCGCCAACAAAGTGTCGAGACTTGTATTCACGCAGAGCCAAATTAATATGGTCACATTTAGGAAATCCTGAAGGCAATAACTACGCTTGTAAAAATAGGAGATGCTGAAAGAACCAAGCCCACACCTTAAATGGATGATTCAATTTGTGCATCTTTGAAACATTTTTTTCAACTCTTTGAATTGTTGCCTTGTTCCTTCACACAAATTCAATCGAGCAGCAGCATTGTGTTGTTCATATCCGTCAAGTCTACTTTTTTTACGTTATTGCTTTCAAAGCCTCGCTTGGGTTGGGTTTACATAGACAAAGCTCAACATCTTCCAGGTAATGCGTATTTCCATCTGCCATGTCTCCATTATTTACATTTATTTAGGCACACATTGTTTATCCTCCATGCAACCTGATAGGCATCCACTTTCCTCCCATTGTGCAGATAACTAAATCTTGACAACCTTTTTTATCCCTCTTCCCCATCATGCATGCGTATTCACGGGGTGTGGGTGCTGGCAGTGATGGCTTTAACCTGGAGTAACCTCTCTTCTGGAAAGGAATGTGCAATGGAACTGCAGCTTCTCGTCGTTGTTGGTAAAATCGATGAAATGTTGCGTTGGCTGTGTTGCATTTAATCGTGCCTACCTGCCACACAACCACCACCATCATCACCCCACCAGGAAAAGGAGGAAGGAAGGGAAAGTGCGTGAAAGTATACGCACAAACCTAAAGTTGAGAGCTAAGCCTTTCCCAACTTCATTGACTCAAGTGCCCTGACGAATGGGCTGGGTGAAAGCAAGGCGAGGCGGTGGATAAGCCGGCACACAAGGCAACCGGTAACTTCCACTTCTTCCACCGATAATATGGCGTAGCATGCTCTATTCAATCAATCAATTCAATTTGCTGTATTTGTTTTGATGAACAGGAAAGGAAGAGCAAGTTTTGTAACTTTTGTACCATAACCATGAACACTTTCTTTCTTTATGTGTATGTATGGACGTTACTGTTTTTGTGAGGAAGTTGGTTTTCACCGATCCATAATAAGGAATCGGTGTAGTTAGGTGCGTGGGTTATTTCCGACACGAGGAGGGTTTGCTTCCCCACGGATGCGGTGGTTCTGGTGTTCGTGTCAATGTCGAATATCTTGGGGCTACAGCTCAAGAAAGGACGAACTGAACGAATATTATTATTCCTGCATTGGAAAGGATTCACCGAAATGGGGAGAAGATGATGATAAGCTGAGCTTATATATTTTGACGCTGTAACATGGCATATTTTATTATATTTGGAAAGAGGATATCCCAAATGTAACATTGTGAGTACGTATGTGGCGTCGGTGGGGTTGTTGTCTTTCTAATATATTGACCATTGTACTTCAAACTCAACACACACTTACATTCGATTGTCAGTTTTATGGGGTTGAATTTTCCTTTTCCGGATTTTCTCCCTCCTTAAATCTATCTTTGCCTCGACGCTGTACATGTTTCAATATTGCTGTGTGATTCTTACTCTTGGTGTTGTCAGCGTTGAGTAGAGTCAGTTCCACCCACCGTCCACCCCATCAAAATGCATACCCTGATGTGGAAACATACATCTCGGAGAACACAGCGAGTAGAAAGGGGAGACTGAGTGGGGAGAGGAAACTAATAAATCGCACGTGGAGCAGCTTTGCCCCTCGACTGTATTTTATTATCATTCAATTTTCACGGGATGAAGCATCCTTATTTGATAGCATTTCATACAATTTTTGTGGTCATTGAAGAAATTATTAAACTCTGAACAAAACTAAAAAGTGTGGTTACTGTTTTAAATTAAGACAAGTTTCAAAACCCTGATCAATCAATTGATTATTTGGTATATTTAGATAACCAGTAAAAATTATTTGTGCCTTAAGTAACCTTTCAAATAAAGCAACAAAATTAGTAACGCACGAACAAAAATAAGCACGACGTCGATGAAAATTAATAAAACAACGCACATTTCATTTCATGTGTACGCATACATACATTTAATCATAAGTACATAACACGCATACTATTATGTGATGAGTAATAGTATTATAATGGGATTGGGGACAAGCTGGCTACCAAAAATCTGCCAATTAAATACACCAAACATTCAAGCAGTCATAAATATAATGATACACTTTCATCATTTCACTGTATTTGCCTTGAAGTAATTCGATATTATACAAATTTTTATAATGGAAAATTTTGCGAGTATATGGCCCACAGCACTGTGGTCTAATTATTAACGAGGGGAGGGAAGTGATGCGTATTTATTGTGATCAATTTGTCCGTCTGCCACCATGATAAATTTCGAACGAATCATTTTTTATTTCCACTTTTGGGTATCGACATCTAATTTTAAAACCAAGAGGGAATTTTTGAGGTGATCTTATAGGTCAGAAGGTCAACGGCGCCAAAGGACAAGGCCCACAAATGTCGAATTTTTTGTTTTAACAGTTTTAGACGTTATTTCAGGGATTTCAAAAATCATCATCATTTCGACGTACGGTGACACCGTGATCGTGCAAACGAGGTCAAAGGTCATAAAATGTCGACACGCCAGAAACGTAAAATGTTCCTACCAAATGATGCACCTCGAATACGCATCTCAATGCACTACCTTTCCACGAGTTTATTATATCTGTTGCTGGAGTTTGTTATTGTAAACAAATCAAACATTAAGACATTACCACGACCACAATGTTAGGAAATCTACCCCAGCCATCAATGGAATGGAAACGCATAATTGGATTTAGACGGGTTATACTAGATCATGCCAAACCCATAGCAAGTAAAAAAAATCCAATAAAAACACAAAGTCAACCACTCTTGATGACATGAATGACTGCTGTCAGCATTTATTAGCAGAATGCAGACACCAGTCCCGACAAGAGTGGTCAAATCTGACACCCTTCCGTCCTCTTGCATGCGTATTGCGTATAATATCCAACACTTTTTTTGAGATAACCTTTTACCTCGCTCGCTTGAGCAAATTATGCGTGGGGTAAACCACTTGTCAAAAATTTCATAGCGGTTTGTTGAGCACCCGTGAAGTGTGGTATCTACAATATCAATATAACTGTATCAATGTAATCGTCCAACTTTTATTGATACATAACCAGGCGATATGTACACTGTATTGCGCACATGCATCTCTATACTTATATGATTAACCTTAAATTTGCGTGAGGAAAGTTAATTAACATTATTTTATTCACGATTGTTGCTCTTTTCAACTGATTACATATTGCTATTACGGATTTAATGTCACAATACAAGTTGTATGAGCTCTTTAAAAGGTGCAAATAATGGGCAAAAGTTAATAAATGGAGGGTCACTGTAAATATATGTGTGTTCATTGTCTAAAAAATGTAACCCTTATTATTCCCCTTTGAATTAATAACTTGTTGACGAGTTACCAACCACATTTGGAAATGCGACGCCATTTGCATTGATTATATATTATTGTCGCATTGTCAATTGTTGCTTGTCGTCAAAGTATGTAAGCTTTCGCATATGGATCATTGACAAAAACAAAGTAATGAAAGCTTTCAGAACAATAGGTGCATTATTTTTACATTGGAAGTGCGTACATGTGTGGAAAAGGAGCCATCACCACATGCCACAAAGTGACTTTGAGTAACAAATATTCATTAACGTATTTTATGACACAACCCAATAAAAATAAACACAGCAGAGTGCTAATAAAAACAAATGGAAGAGTGTGCAATCCAGGTCATTTGCAATTTCAATTCGCCATCCGTCAGCCAATAGGATGATCAGACTCAATTCCAGCGAGTGCAATGCTGCTCAATTAAATTGAAAAGTACTCAAACAGATATTATTGAGCCCCCTGCAAGCACACGCTGCCATTAAATGCCAATCATCTCTCCTCTCTACACGCAGTAGTCGGCCTTTTATTAGCCCAATAAATCCGCGTCTCGTCAATAAATGTTCAATTCAATTATTCACATCCCATGCAGCCCCGGTGAGTCGAATAGATAGTCGAATTATTGTAAAACCCAATAGCAAGTTTCCCATAAAATGAGGATGCATAATATTTCTGAAAATAAAAAATGCGTGTGGTCTACGGCAGAGTATTTTTGTGTGGAAATTCTACACATTTACTGATTGATTTGCAGAATAATTGGTTCAAGATAATTGCTGCTACTTTGTTTTAAATGAAATCAATTTTTCTTATTGGTTCAATCAGTTTCATCTAAAAAGCAATTATAATGACTCAATGAATGATTAGTGGCTAATTTAATTTGCATATTATGCATCTGAACGATTGGGTACTCACTCCTTATCAGTTTCTTGTTTATTGACACAAGACTAAGAAGGAGGAGGGAGAAAGGATACCATCCACAACAGTGCATAAATATGCTACACAATAAAAATAAATGGAAACTAATTAAGCCAAACTCGTTAATATAAATAATCTCCAAATCCATTCAATTTGAAGCAACTAAAGAACAACACACCAATTCAATGTGACATTGAAGATGTATTGCCAATAACTATTACTGTAGCTCCTCACGCAATGCAGAGGGTTTAAATCTTTAATGGTATGTTCATTTCAGTTTTTAATGAGCAAATGCGTTGATCTAGTCAAAGTCAGTGTCACTGTAATTACTCAAAGGCCTACAACTCCTCTACCTCCCAGTTTATCTATGTATACCAATTGATGATACTTCCTCTACGGTGGGTGGACTGAGATATTTTAACCAGTTTCAAACGGCAGAGGAAGACAATAGTGTGTATTAATAATGAAGGAACATGTGTATATTGAGTAATGGCAGGTTTCAATGGCAAACAGAGGCTCGTGGCAGTGCAGTCTACGCAAGTTTGTGGAAATCCAACAAGGCCAAGAGCATCAAAGTCTGTATAGATTTATCTTCCTTTACGCATAATATGTAAAAGACAAAAAATATCTCACACTTTTGCTAAAGGCCTTAGGATATCCGCTTACAAGTTGCGCAAATTTGGAAATTGTAATCAAGGACTGGCATTTACAATATTAAACATTTTGTTGAGCAATGAGTACATATATGTATTTATTTATGTATTTATATGCACAGATACATGCAGGCTGCCTATTTGTTAAAGAGCGAATTTAAAACAAACATAACAAAGCCTTGGAATTGTTATAATGGGAAATATATACTCGTAATTTTAAAATTATTAAGTCCTTTGCGAGGCAATGCAATGCAAGGTGTATTTTGTGAAGGTAGCAAGCAATTCAGTTCAGACTGCCGTTTCTGCTCTTCTTAACATACTTTCACTTACGCATGATGGTCCGACATGTTTGATTTTGCAAGTACAATGGATTTTCCTCTTGCAAAAAAAGCTGCAAAACTGGTCTTCTGTTTGTGTGATTATTTCCCAGCCAGAATTGCATGTGTGTGCTATTGTGTGTGCAAGAGGAAAAATGTTGGCGAATAAATGATGCTGATTCACAGAACGTTTACGTATGTATGTATGCAAGCATAATATACGACGTATATTATACGTACGTATATGTACATATGTACGTCCTCTGTAGTCTGTATACCTATTATACAGAGATCATATCGATATGCTCCACGTGCCTGGATTGCCGTGTGAGATAGGTCCGTCCAGTGCACTGTTTGCAGAAAAAACTGGAACTTGATTAATGTCTCACTCAATTTAGAGATTTGGACAGCACATATCTTTATATATTTACATAAATAGTTATGCAAAGCCGTTCTGCTGTTTTGCTCAATGCATGTAGTTTAGGTGGAATAAATTTATTTTTACTGACAAGTTTTTTAATAGAGTGGAATTAATCTGGTAAATACAATTAAATTGATTTCTACTGTTCTGTTTACGTGTCTCAATCCATAAGATTTACAGACAGTCTTTAGAAATAACTACACCTTTGTATGGACTAATGAATTAAATCATTGCAGGAGCCAAAGGTTAATCTCTTCGTCATGAGCAAGTTGTGAGAAATGGCATTGCATAAAATCTCCAACTGGAACATTACACCCATTATTTTATTATGCAAGTTGTTTATCAAGAATTGTGGTTTTGAGCTAAGCAAAATAATGCTCCATGTCCTGCTGATTTGTTTTTACTACTTATGTATTACCATACTCGTGTTATTCATCGACTGGAGTGCATCTATGTAAAAGCTATACGCGTCTCGTCTTTCTTTAATCTTATGTAAATATGCTGAAGACCTTCAGAGGTCACAGTAGCACATGCATCTAGACATCTACATATCTATAAAAATAATAAAAGTATCTTTGCTATGAGATTGTCGATTAAAACTTTCAACAAACATCAACTTTTGCAGAGCATGTACTTCTATTCACTTTTAGCATATCGGCTTTAAAAACGTGTCGTTTTTTCTTGCTGTAGTTTGTAAATACGAAGTTCAAGTTTAACACGGATTATTCTTCAATGAATAAATTCCAATATGTGAAACACATCATTTTGTAATCCTTGCGTTTCTGCTGACTGAATATATTTTTTCTACATTTGCCACAATTTAATATCTACTCATGACTGCAAATAATTTGATAATTTGCATGACACGAATGAAAAGCCTGAATGGTGTGAGATTTGATTGTGTGCAATGAAACTTGCTCAGTCGAGCTTGAGTTGAGTCCCCTGGTGAAAGCAGGCACAGTGCAGCATAAAAATATGCATGAGACAAAACACCCGTACGCACACCAACCAACCAACCACGCATTTTTCTATGTGACCCAACTTTTGTTACATTCTCTATCAAAATAAGAATTTCGCCGTAACTTTTCCTGGCGCCAGGCACGTACGTGTAACTGGCTTATAGCAGGGAAAATACTATTGACCTACAAACAGAGAAGACAAATGAGTCTGTCGGATGTCAAGGAGTCGTTGAAATGCGTGCTGCTTCTGACATATACCGCATATCCCTGTTTTCACGTCCCTCGGTTCTTAATATTTCCGTGCATACATAGTGCGTAGCAACAAACCCGTGGCACGGGTCTCAGATTTGGGGCAAATTTACTTGAGATATTGTCAAGAATTCTCCAACTTTTACTGGTTTTCTCTTCCGCCATATCCTACTACGCAGCCCCACGCACCATGGTCGGAAAGTAGGTTAACGCAACCAGAGTCTTACTTAATACTCTGTCCAAGAGAGACGACGGCGACTCTCCATTATCAGATTTCGCAGTATTCGCACTATTCGCACAAGGAGTATGCATACTGGTCGTTGGATAGATCAGCGAAATGGGAGGAAGCCGGAGTCAAAGGATTAGATGAGATTGCTACAAACGTTGAAAGTGTCCATCCAACCCAGCTACATTTACCTACTTCATACACGCATAGATACACATAGCATTGTGTGTCCCTCGGAAACGCAATGTGGGGCAGTTTTACGCAGAAGATAAAGAGACGCGTTTCATCTTGAGCTCAGTATCTGGATTATTTCGGGTAAAATGAGGATGTGCGTTGGCTGAGTAATAAATAAAACAATTTCACCCACTGTGTGTGTGTATATGGTAGAAGTCCATGGATAAACATGTCGACCTCATTCATTACAATCCTATTATCAACATTTTGTCCTCTTTATGCACACACACAATCCTCACTGTGCGTGGTATATGTACTTACGTATTATGTCATTGGACTGGACCCCATGCGTTTATGGGTCTTGCTATCTTTTCATATATTTAAAGAAGTGCGAAAGTGCGGTGGTTGGTTATATGGGAAGCTGTTGATGATGATAGCAGCCGATGGGAAATGTGGACTTTGGAGAATTCTCTGGTAAAACAGGACATGTCAGGCCGGGCTCAAGGACTGCACGTGGAACGACTTGAACTCCTTTCGAACTATTGCAACATTATGGAACAAAATAGCTACTGCTTAGATAGGGCTCAGCCAACCGCTCAACACAATGCAACGTATCCAGCCAAGAGTACGCTAATAAACTAGACCAATAAAGTTTACTAAAAAAATTTGTGCAGCATGCGGAATGGTTAGTTCAGTATGTACGAACAAATGGGAAGCTATGGTACGTGGGTAATATGGGAAAGGTTGGCTGCTTTGTTTGTCTGCATGCATTATTTTATAGCTCCAATACGTACGCTTGACGACCTGCTCGTTTCCTGCAAATTCACCTTCAAATTCATTTCCTTACGCACGCAGAGTCCAGGTTGGATTGGTAGCAGAGCAGCTAACATTAATTATGTTGGTTCTCCAGCTTGTTCGACACAATTGGACAATTATGTATGCACAACACCCCATCCTTCAAATTCAAAGTGTTCCTTTAACGAAATATGGGCGAAATTAATAAATAATTAAAGTGAAAAAGCATGTGCTTTACGAGATATGGGATTATTTCTAAAATATGAGAACTTTTGTTCATCTGTTGCTTGCGTACGAAGCAAAGAATGCAGTTTGGCTTTCACTTCATTTAATATATTTTTCTCGTTTAAATATAATACACACGATTGGTGATTAGTTTTCAAAAAGGTTTTTACTTCAAAGACCAAAACCATTGTCTACTGAGTAGACTCTACTCTGCTTCTACATACGAACATATTATTCGACATGTATGCATACATACTTATTAGATTATGCTTTAAAATCAAAAGCAATTTGAGTTATATTATAAAATCGTCAACTAAATTTTGAGAGCACCCTTGAAATTTTTCGTGGGGTGATTACTGCTGGCTGTGAATTCCGAGTATTTTTGAATGTCAAGGGCAATATCGACCAAAAGGAAAGAGTGAAAGTCACTTTCACTTTCACGAAACAAAGCGTTTCAAGGTTGTTCTCTTTGGTGGCGGAAATCAGGCCTTGGACAGAACTGGTGATGAGCTCCAGTAACCACACATTGCTTTCACTTGCATGTTATTCACATACTAATTTAAATTTAAAACTTTTCAGGGACGGATCTAGGTAGGTACCTGGATGACATTGCCAATTTTGAAAGACGAAATTGCAATCATATTCGTTCACCTTCACCACTCACTCACTCACCTTGTCTCCACCAACCAACCACCACCTGGAATACATCCCCCTCTCGCTCTCATTTGCGTCTTGGGTGTCAAATGAAAACCGAGCAGTGGCCTTCCTGACTCCAACCCACATGGAGAAAGTAACTGGAGCGAGTAGCATTATTGGCCAATGACGAATTGTTAAATGCAATATGAATTAAATTGGAATCCTACTCAGTCGCATGTGCATGCATAAAGTGCTCCCTCATACTTTTAATGACTAATTGCTTTCCTGAACAACTTGTCCTTCCGGGAAAAGTTTTTGGAGGTCACCGATGAGAAATGAAATTACGTATGTATAAGAGTCCTGTCAATAGCATGCCATACCTTCCTCCGTTCCAACAGCCGCTCACCTTGAAATTAGATGAAAAGCCTCAGAGAAAGGTTTTTATCTGGTGAAATGTGAGTTCCTATTATACGTATGTACGTGTGTATGTATTGCACTTGTACGAGTATCAACCATTATCCACCAGCTCGTTGGCTACAGTTATTTCTGTCAAGGGTATCCAGACCCCCGTAGCCAATCATCATGTGCTAATCAAACGGTGTGCATGTGATGGGTTGTCATGCCCTTTTTGCCTTTGAACGTGTTGCATCGTCATATCCTTTTATGCAACCATTGCACTGTCTCCACAACGTAATGTCAACTTGGTGAAGGAGAAAGTAGGAGAAAGTTTACGTACTTGGGTAGGTTTGGCAATGCTGGATAAATTATTCAATTCAAGGTGAAAGTGTTTTGCTCAGTTAGTGGTCGTATATACGAAATTATTGCATCGACATCAAATTGCCAGTAATTACTGTCCCGATAAAAGAAACATATTACCTCAAAACCGGGTTTTTACAGGTATGGATGGATACAGAGTAATCGTTATTGCGACCTTATTGCATATAGGTATGTGTTGCCAATTTGCTTGTGCATATTGCGTGTCTATATTTTGAGACACTTTTTATACCCTTGAAAATTGGTGAAATTGAGACTCGTCCACGCTGATCCCTCTAAAAAATACAAGCTTCCTTAACTATTTAAACCTGACTTTTGACACATGTAATTTCCGCGAACATGCGAGTAAAGTGTCTAAAAAACAAATTACAAATAAATTGGACTCGAATGAATCTAGTCAGATGTCAAATTAATACAAATCAGTGAATGACACATATAGAATCTGTCTGCGGCGTAAAGCTGATCCTGAAAAGTGGGTTGCTTTTGTTTCAGAGCATCCAGCGTCCTTCGCTCCTACGCGTGCAGAGCATGTAAAAGTGCGAGAGGGGCATATGCAGAAAAAACAGTTGATGTAACGAATCGCATCCTAATAATAATTGCGTTCATGCGTTCCCAATTCATTCGCAGAGAGCATAGGAGCGAGATACGAGACTGAATTAAATTCCATGATGAAAACAAGCACATGAAGGATTTTTGGATCAGCACAAGTGATAGGATCACATATTGCCTGTTTTGTTGGTGACACACATAGGTAATAATGCCAAAATTTCACTCAGTAAACACTTCACTTTCGGTTTCATTCCTCTGCGGGGTTGGTTCGAGGTTAATCCAGCACAGTTTCATACCCAGCGGCACGTGCAGTGCGTATATTGTGCGTGTACCAAAAAAGAGCTTCGTCTGTATTGGTGTATGTATCTTCTTAATACAGAAGAGCTCGTTTTTGTACAGGGTGCGATACGACAGATCGAGTTTATTCCTTGTATCATCAAGACGACAGACGTCCACTAAAATAAATGTGCCCTGTTGACGACTATGCTTACGCGTATCTGTATCTTATCAAAGTGTTATGTGTTGCGATTTATCATCCGGTCAGCAATGATCCTCATAAACTCGTCAAATGGGTCATGAACGGCAGTTAAATTGCAAAATGCTTTAAATGACTTGATAAATAATTATGATTCAGTCTTTTAATTAATTAAAAATAGGTAATAAATTACTAAATGGGGTATACTGATATATGTAACTACTGATGCATGTAACAAAATCTACTAAGCACGAGGGTATTAGATAACTCATCTCATCTTTCTATGGTCTATCAGATCCTTTAACGCGTTCTTTGTTGACGATGAACCGTTCAACCAACAAAATCTTGTGGGTTGTCCAAATCCATAACACTAATTGCAAAACTATTAATTTAAATGTATACTATTTACTAAAAGGTCCCCCAGCCCACCTTGCTTTAATTGCGTTTATTAGCATTATTTCATGTTCCTTGATTATACACACTGTTTCCAACGCTTCATTGAGAAACGCGTACAGAAATTTGGCCAACACGCATCTTCCCCATCACAACCATGCATACTCTCTATTCGATTCTTGCAGCTTATATTTAACATCACCATCATTTCCCAATTGAAACAAATGTAGCGAAAAATGAGACCACTTTACGTCGTCCATGAGCATAATAATAATTCTGCGTTCTCCATTACGCAGCTTTGCATTGCGTGCGAAAGTAGAGCAGCTTTCTGCTTCCATTAATTTTCCTCCAACAACATGATCCCAGCAGCAGGAGGAAAATAGATTCAAATGGTAAACCACACTCTGAGCAAAGTAAAACTCGCTTATCCGTCTCCAAAAGCAGAGCAGTGCTAAATAGAGTCAAAGGCCTGTAATGGCGATAATAACAATTATTAACGTGCCAGCAGCAGCCATAAGAATTAACTGAACAGCGTATACTGAAACCAGTCCATACATCCATCCATATTCCAACTTGGTCGAGATTGCGTAGCCAATAAATATTCACATTATGCGGAGGAGAGCATTAGCATTCGTATGGGTTTTGATTAGCATAGGCCATGAAACTTGTACTGCTTTCCTGCAGCCTGTTTGGTGACTATGCGTGTCACGCAACATGAAACGCACTGACGCAGGCTACACCTAAAAAAGCGACGACCAAAAGTTGCTGTGTCGACGCACGGTAATATGTGAAAGTACTTTTTCAACTCTTCCGTGTTCTCGTCTCCTCCAAATGATGCGTTCTCATTTATTCGTACGTTGTGTTGGTGGGTCGCCGGTTTTGGCTTCCCAACTTGGCTTTTGAAGGGATGTGCCAAATAATGCTACACGACGCTAAGTGTTGTCACCTTTATAAATATTCAGGTTCAAAGCCTTTCAAATTCAAATTATGCGTGCACTCTCGATATGGAATTTATGCTGTTTCGTGACTTGGCTATGTTACTTATTTATGTATTACACAGCTACATTATTTAAGTACTTTTGCCATGATTAGTATGCTTTTCATAATTATTTAGTTTTCAAGTATGCCCATAATGAATGAACAAGGGTTGTTGCTTTCACTGGAACGTGTGTAATTATGGCCTCGCTATTAATACAACCTTCTTGTAAATCACAAATACGTAGCGAAAATAGTTAAAAGAGGAAGTCGTTTTCTTAATAAAAGTACAAAATATACGGCCAAATTCAATGATTAATATTGAAGAATGAACTTGAACGTGATAATGAACGTGATGAGGATGTGAACGCATCCAAGGTATTTGTGTACCTAATGCTTTTACTTTAAGTTTAAAGGAATTCTTTGACCATGCTTTTGATCATGCTTTTTTACATTATGATAGCAAACGCATATACACCTGCACATTGATAAATTGTTGTTTATAGTCAGAAAAATTGACCTTTCTTTAGAGTAAGGACTGTGGGTGCGTGAACTTCAAATCCAAGGTAGTTTTGTATGTACTTATTTTCACAGTGTAAAAATTTTCCAATATTTTAATGTCTTCCTGCAATTGCGAACTATGTGTATTTGCAGCCTCAGCCAAGGCTTTTAATTTTTGTCCATAGTTTGTCTGGTTTCTTATGATGACTTGGCCAACGTTCACCCAGTGCGTGTACTTACTTGACGAGTTGTTTAGGTTTCCACCTTTTACATCTGTAAACCTTTACCACTTTTTGAAATTCAACTACGATAAACCAGTGCATACCGGTTTCATTCAATTTCATGCGACGTTAGAACATTCGTAGTTTTATTACTTTATTCAAATTTTATTCATATACTACCGAAGAAATGTAAACAGGATTTGGTCATTAGGCTGTAAAACAACACGGTATCGGGTAACAGTTCGCCGCAAGTTACATATCGAAGGACATGCTTCTTTAGACAAGGGTGGAAAATGCATAATATTTTCGTGTTGGATAGCTATGCAATATTGACAACCGTTACAATATTAATTGATTCTCATGTGCATTACGGAGTGACTAGGAGTTGGTTAATATTGCATATTTCGATTGATTCAATCTGATCCCCGGCCGTCTTACACGCATAAAGTCCACCGAATTTCAATCCAAGGAATGAATCTATATCCTCTAAAACAGTGCCTTGCAATGCATATAACAAAGCTACAAATATTACAAAGGAGTAGTTAGTTAACAATATTGTCGAGAGAACTATGTGTAAGCAAGTAAAAAAAAAGTTGCTCAAAGGAAGACAAGAGCACAGCTTTGAATTTGGGGTCGAAGGTCGTGAATTTACACGTGGAAAATCATTCGGAACGTGTCTAGGGCGGGATCATAGGCGGATTCTTCATTCATCTCACTACTTGCTTATAGGGCAAAGGGCAGGGCTTATTTTATGAGGTTGTCGACGTCATTTTTTTTACATCTACCAAAACACATTTGAGCAGATATTTACCCTACGCAATATAAACACCACAAACGCAGGAATATGTGTGTACGTACGCAACGCTCAAACCAAAGGGGTAGAGATGAAGATGGAACAAGAGAGTAGAAATATGCAACAGATATCCACTGGGAGTTTCATGAGAAGGATTCTTCTTCTTCCAGCTCTCATACATATAAAATGTGGATGGATACACATTCACTTGCATTCTTGTGAGATTTACCCCCTCCTCATGCATGTACATACGTAAGCTTATCTACGAAAGTGCGTGCAAATGACAAAGCAACACGTTGTATCGTTGGTCGACGAAGAACGCAACTTGCAATGCTAATGGGTAACCATATTAAACTTGGCAGTATAATATTTGTAATGCGTTGGGAATATAAGTTTATGTAGGAAAAGCAGCACCCATCCCATCCCACTGCCAACATATTCGTCAATACGAAAGAACCAACTTTTGTAACGTACGATCACATTCATTATGTTCTGGTCGGCTTGAATTTGAATGGCTTCAACATTTTTTATTATTTCCTTCTGAAGCCTCAAGAAACCTTACAAAGTCATCAGTACGCATATATTTACGTACCCCGCAAACCAACCAAGCTACTCCCAGGCCAAGAAGAAGACCACAATCGTGCAGTCATTGCATTGCGTATGCAATGTACATTTGTATTGCCAAGCAACTTTTTAGCTCATTTTTTACCTCACCCAAATACAGTCGCTTACGCATACAAGTTTGTGTTGAGAATGTCTGTCAATCTCTCAACAGACAATAACACTAGAAGTATAAGGGACCTGTCTTCTATCGACTTAATTACCTTATCTGCTTCACACCATGCCGCTCTAAAAAAAAATGATAACTTAATTCTTTAAGCGTATATTTTTAATAATTTAAATTCATTCATATGTAGGAGATCATAGCTTCCTTAAAACTTGACTTATGTATTACACATGAATTAAAACGAATAAAAGCTATTTAGAATTCGACTAAAGTTTGTTGAGTTAGTTTCAACATTATGTATGATCAATGCTGAGTTGTAAATAATATTCTCCGTCAACCTACGTCATGTTGTAAATAAGTTTTTCAAGAGATAATAACCCTTTTACAAAGAGTAAGGTGAACGTAAACAATAAACAAAGCTACGCATAGAAAGACACGTCGTCGTCTCGATACTTGAGCCACTTACAAAGTTTGGCTACATGGCAGTATTATTAGTTAGTTAGTAGTCATATAATAGGTTTTAACAGGGCAGCAAAATTGAATAACATGTGAGAGTATGTAAATCAGTGAGCTTATCAGACTCTCACATCACACGCATTTTATAATGTTACACACACAAAGTCATGCGAGAAAAGTGGGCAACTTAACCAATACCGTTCAAAACTCGACGAACTGCTGCATGGATGGAGAAGCACATTGCATTGGATAAATAAGTAAGTAACTTGTCCAACTATACACGACACGACCATCCGTGTACAGCAAGTTACAACAAGGAAAGAATTTTTCGTCCAATACGAAACCAACCACAAAGCTGAGCAGTATCTTGCAACGCTCTAAAGACGTGGACAAGTGTTGAACTGGTCCCCGCAACAGAAAAAGATGATCTCCTAAGTATTTACATATTCCCAACAACCTCTGCATTAGGCTCGTAAGTACAATTCAGCCTACTTCAACTGGAACAGACTTGCAACATGATAAACCACCAGCCATGCACATCATCCAAGCCTAATAACGTTAATTTTGAAATACGTCGTGAGTTTCCCAACGGCCAAGAGAGAAATCTGAGCGGCAGCCCCTCTGATTATATGTTCCTTGCCTCCGTATCATATTTTTTTACTGGCTTGTAATGTAGAGCAATGCTGTTTGTTATAATAGCCAGCTCCTCATGAAACAAGCGCCCGCTGCTTCCAGAATAATCGAAAAGTCAAGTAAATAAAATGAATCACTGCCAACAAGTCATCATGCATTTGTACGCTTCAGTATCCTGAGGGGAGTCCAAGATTCGTCGGTAATTTTAATGAGAGTCGGTCGGTGCGGCATGTATCATATTAATGTAATCGAGTCTGGTCGACAATTTGGATTTTTCGGTCAAAATTTCTCAGAGTTCAGAAGGATGCGTTGTCGTCGTCGTCTTCCTTGGTTGATCTTCTATATTTTTACTTAGTTCTTCCAATTCCAAAACTTTGGAGATCGAAAATTCCATGCATATTATGTACAAATGTATGTACTGTGCATGTAATAATCGATTGTTTTTTTAACTTTCAAGGGTCATATATCCACCAGGGGTGACCTTAGCCATATATGCAGAATATGCACAGCTCTGTGCCTTAGACACTTAGAATTTTTCATTAAGTACGCGCGTACTTTCGAGGTTCGAAAGTTTAAAGTTATGTCGCGTCCCGCGACATAATTCTTAACTTTAATAAATTGTACATTAATGTGTGGCAAAAATTAAGATAATTCGGTGCATTATTAATTAAGGTATGCATTTACTTTCAAAGTTTCTCATAATTTTTGACTATTCATACATACATATAAAGCTTTAACGATGATAAGCATATGCATAAAAGCTCAGTCTGGAATCACTGGAATTAGGGCCAATGTGGTCAGATTTCGAGTTGTTGAGCAAAAACTGGGCATAATTCCACCCACATATGTACCCAACAACATGCATTAATCCCCAAACAACCCCCAATTGCAAAGACCTTGAATTTTGGGGTTAAAATCGGATAACCAAGATTAACCTCCGGCGAGGGAGGGAATCCCCATTTTTTTGTCTTTTAATGACAAAATGTTTTATGTCTAAGGCACAGAGGTGTGCATATTCTGCATATATGTACATATGGCTAAGGTCACCCCTGGTGGATATATGACCCTTGAAAGTTAAAAAACAATCGATTATTACATGCACAGTACATACATCTGTACATAATATACATCTGTGTATGTACATCATTCACTTAGGCTGTTTTTCAGACTTTGACCTCTCGAATGGAAAAAAAATCCAACACATTATATGGTCTAGCCAGACTAAAATACAATACAGTGAAAAGAGTGCGCCTGTTCCATTGTTGTCTTGTGTATCACATCACGCTTACATAACTGCCTATCAATCAGCCACTCTCAAAAATTAACCCATCCATCTAACGCTCAAAGCGAGCCGAGACGACTGCCGATGCGAGTGAACTTGAATCCTCAAAGTGGTGATGAATCGACGATGAAATTAAAATTAGGTGGTCCGTGTTCCACCCACTATTACAAGTTATTTCTTGGAAAATTATGCCCGTAAAGTGGGTCAAATTCTTGAGAAATGTTGTTATTCTTATAAAACATCTCCCTTAAAAGAGACCACCAAACTAGTAAAGCACCAGATTTGACCGTTGTAAATATGCACATAATAGCTTGACATCGTATACATATCACATAACACATAATACAGGATACATAGGCATAATGTAAAGCAGTACAAAGTGATACATTAATTTCCGCTGCATCATCATAATAATCATGAAAATTTCTCCCTGGTTTTAGGATAATTTGGATGTCATTTTAAAACGGGGCGAATGAGTGAAAGGCACTTTATTCCAAACCCACGCACATCCTGCCGATCGGGGCATCGCTTTCCAACTGCCGCACTTTCACTCTCGCTCTCTCACTTCGTCTCCTTCCTCGCCATCCTGCCTACAGTCTCGCCCATCACTTTTACCTCTCCGAACATGCATATGCATCGGGTTGAGGGGGCAAGCTCTGAAAACTGGGCTAATGCTGCCTGCTGCCTGGCAAGTGAGAGTGCGAGAGTGAGAGAGAAAGTGCAACTTCACCTTTCCCTCCTTGCACTGCACCCGCAAAACCCGATACCCGATACAGGATGGAGGTTTCTACCATCCGTTTAAATTGTGATCCCTGTGCGGAACTCTCAATGTTAAAATATTTCCTCCCGACCATCGCCTCCTCTGATGATGCATGTTGTATCTCTGCTCAGTTAATGTGTAATACATGTGCAACAGAGTTTCGAAAAACCGTCCAATCCTGCTCAAGATATTTTGAATGTCATGTCAAAGTTATTGGGCAATGTCAGGACAAGAAGAGGAGGCGTTGCTTGATCTAGTTCCTGCTTATTATCCCAGAACCAAACCAACGCCACAACATCGCCTCCTCGACACAATATTTCTAGACGGACACCGATCCAGTCAGAACTAATCATTCCTTGTGCTTTGACCCAGAAAAGTAGGAGTAGCATTGTTGGGGAAGTTGAGAATAGTAATTTTTTCAGTCCCTGTCCAACTTGAGACTCATCTGCTCTAGTTCAAACTGTATTATATCATCTCATCTCGTACATAATTTGTACTTATTATTTGCTTAAATCTGGACATTATTTTACAAGTCATACAAGATCAATCCTGTTCATTGGCCAACTAAATAAATCCATCGAATCAAATTATTCAAGTAGCTGCGATGACTCAGGGTAATATTAGAATGTAAGCAATCCTCATAAATAATTGCACGTGTATCAGATATAGAATTGATAACGAAAAAATAAAGTTGTTGAGTTACACAAATAACATCAGTCACCATTAAGAATATTAAGCTCACAATCCGAACATTAAGCTCACAATCCGATCCCACGTATTCCCTGCTACGTACACTCACTCATTAAAATCTAACCAAAGCCAAACCAGCCATCGGACGAGCTTATACGTCTAAAAGCCAAATAAAACTCAATCTCAAATTTGCTCTTGTAAAGTATTTAATTGGCCAAAAGCTAGGGTTAAAAAAGTGCAAATTGTGCATTTTCATTAACATAGAAGAGTCAATCACTCGCATCTCTGCATCTGAAGCTCTCTGACAAAATTTATCTCTCTGTCTCTCTCTTTTTTCCACCAAGTAGGCAAAAGTGCATCCCTTTCGTAGTATCATCGTAGCCCAAGCTGCTGGTTCAAAGGACAAGCGAGGAGAAAGAGGAAGAAGTGCAGCTAGCTATACAGCAGAGGCATCGCGTATGTACGAGCGTACGCTACGGTAGAAGAGCGAGCAGTTTTGTGTGGGGCAGCTCACATTCAGTTTAGCACCCTTGCGAGACGGTTCTCGGGGATAATACAACGCCGACTTATGCCTTAGTTTAAAGGCTACATCTTATGAAAACGGATTTAAATCCCAGCAACAATTAAGACTTGACCACTCCCGTGCTCCTGATTTTCAGAGAGTGGTTCATATATTTACCTGCTGCGGAACAGACTCAAAAATACTAAATGTAGTCGGAAATTTCATCCCTCGAAATTTCTTATTGGTGCTCATCTAAGCTTTAAGTTTCTTACGAGGATCCACAATTTAAGTCCACCCGTCCCCAGACTGACGAGGAGGAATAACTTTGAGAAATATAATTGGATTCCGCCACTATAATTGCAAGGTAAGAGGAAAAACTATTTTGAGACTTATCTAATTTCACCCCTTCATCTGCATATCGGGAGCATACCGTTCAGAAAAGTGGTCAAATTTTGCATACATTTCCAAGAAAAAGCATACTTTAGTTAATCTGCGGAAGAAATTTCTGAAATTTCTGAACCGTTTTTGAAAAAGTTGCAGTCGTGCAAAGTCTTTGAGGCAAAAGTCATTCACTTTTCATCCTTGTTGGCTCATATTGCCCCTCATGGTAGGAATTCAGGGACGCTTTTTGCAAGGGATGAAGTGTAATTGGCACAGGTATAATTGGGGAAGAGATGGATTGCGTGAGTGGAAGGGCCCCCACAGAATAAGGGCAAAATGCAGGGTTGATTCTCTCGAAGGTACATCTTATTGAGATAGGTTTGAGGTTGAGGATATGCTCGTTTCTTTTTCTGGGGCCTTGTGGGGCACCGTTCGACACGTGCAGTCGAATTTCTGTAAGCTAAGTCTGTAACCTAACCTATGGTATTATGGTTAGGGTATGTTAGGTCGGTAGTCGAAAGTTCTCCTCTATAAAGACATAAACAAGATGAACTATAGGTATAGTTTCTTGTTTGCCGTCCACAGCGTCGTAGCACCGCTTGCACATGCCGCGCTTATCATGAAGCAATTCGAAACTTTTTTGCACCAAAACTCCCAACTTATCTTATCCAAATCTCATGTCATGTGCAAACTTATTAAATCTGTGGTGCACGGGGAAAAGGTAAAATTAGTTTAGTCACCCGGCCCTGGTTAAACCTGAGTTATCCAACATAGAGCCACATAAATACCAAATGCTCTTCTATAGGACGGGAAACAAGGTCTGACTGCAGCAAAAGAGAGATATACTTATTGGTGTTATTTTGATAATATAGATATACTTATAGCATCACACTTATCGGGGTCCATCCATCCACGGGGTCGTGTCAGCGTGCCCCCTGGGAAATGTTGTCGAGATGAGCACATCTCACACATTTCAGACCAATGTCATGAAATTTTGGTGGAACATTTCGCAGGTATTTTCGGAGGGACAGATAATAGTGTTGCATCTGAAATTATGAGACCCTATGAAGGGGTGTGGCTGTGCATTATTGCATTGCTGACGCTATCACTGGGCTGAGAGAGTAGTGAGATGCTGGTACATTTTGGGGTGATGGATCCTGCAAAATGTGTGAATGTGCCTCTGAAATGAATGTTGTGTAAGGTAAGGTAGGGGACGACTGCGTATATATAGTGCTATGGTTGGGGAGGCAGTAGAACGGCCTAAAAAACTCTCTCATAATATCAGGACGTCAACTAGCGAGATACTCGTGGAGGCACAGCTTAGAGCTCCCATGCGCAGTAGATGGTCACAATGCCAACGGCCGCGTCGAAGAGCACCCCAGTTCTCAATGCAATCGCACGTGGAGGAGCGTCGAATTGAATGAACTGCACAACATCATACCCAAATGCCCAGCACTACTACAAAGCGACGCGTGGAGACTAACCGTGAGTAACAAAGTAGGCGACGCTCTTCTAGGGGAAAGATTTTCGGAAATTTTCGAAATTTTCTGAAAATTTTGACCTGTACTGGTGCCGTATTATGATCAGACATCAGCCCTTGATTCGTAGCCTTTTTTCTCAATCAGAAAGATGAAAATCATTGAAAAATGATCAAATAAAGCTCGGTTGGACAAACGACATTCTCATAAACGGGCTCCCTCTTAACGACCAAGTGCATTCTTTGTGTAATAACACCACTCTCGGGTAGTATCCAATGCTTTAAAGCTCCCCCAAATGATGCACTCTTTTACTACATTTTTTCCTCGACGTTGTTGTTGTCCAAATTTTCATTATTCTCTTCCCTTCATAAATATTACTTTCCAGATTGTTCGCATGTTAAGTAATAAGAGTTGTTGTCAATAGAAAATATTTTGTTTTGCTGCTCGCGAATTTAATTCATACATTATTCTAAGAACATGAGTTGGTATAGGTACTTGTATGTGTAATCAGGAAATTAGACGGTGATTTGGCAGTAGTTGGTTGATATAAATGTTGAGACACACTACTTCGTCTGTACTTTACTTATTGGGTCTGCATTTTTACTCTGTTTACCAACTTTCTGCTTAAGACAATCTGGATTGAATGGGAATTAGTAGTGGTTCGATGACGAGACGGTATCTCTCATCACCATCATAATAATGTACTGATTCACCAACGACACGAATCCCATGCATGTTGTCTCATCATAAGACTATTTTTAGTTGTTTACGGGATGGATGAGAAAATCCTCCTCCTTGATGCATATTATTCCTGGGCCCGTTCCAACTCCTTTTTATGCATTATTGGTGGGTGGTTATGCCCATTATTGTATTGATATTGTGGCAGCACTTGCAAAATTGATTGTATTCAGCTAAACCCAAAACATTGCGTGGGAGGAGGGCGACATTATTGTGAATTGCTCAAAATGACGTAAATGCTTAGAATGACGATTTGGGGTAAATCTGAATCAATTAGGGACGGATGTCGCTGTCTGAATTTGAGGAAAGAATTAAAACTTAGATAGTAACAGCTACTGTAGCTGAGCTACGGCAACAACAACAATGGTGATGGTGATCAGTTAATTCTGGCAAAAGTTAAAGATAACAGTGTATCAAGTGAACGGTGTAACAGCAATCTGTACATACCTCATTCAAAGTTTGCATTAAATTCTCTCAATGCCAGATTCAACCATAAAAACACAACCTATCCTAACGGCATTGTTATTGAATAATGAAAGCAAAGTGGGATAGGAACCATGAGCTTAAAGGTAAACCAAGCGTACAATAATGTATGTAAGTTGACTACCTCAACTTTAGTCGCAACTATTTATTTCGTGTGCAAAAATTAAATTTGCAAATAGTTCACGTAATCAGTCATATGGAGAATTTAAACTCATGTAAGCGCATAATTAAGCATGAACCTAAACACTTGAACAAGCTGGGCTGATAATATTGTGATGTCACCCTAATCAAAAAATGTGAGGGTAGGTAGAGGTGAATACGGCAGTTGATGAGCTTTGTTTAAAAAGCCAGGCTGCAGGATGATGTATCTTTGCGTCATCAACAGGAAGACTGAACGATGATTAATTGATAAATGGAATGCAATTATGCATGACACATTTAGGCAGAAGAGCTGTCTAGAGTCTAGAGAGAGGTGGAGTGAAAATAGTGGAAGGCCTGCTGCATGTGGGGACCTGAGTGATTGAACCAATTCCAAGATATCTGTGTTTATTTATCGTGAGCTTTAGTTAGTTGGAGCCCACATCTTGAGACGAGATTTGGGTTAATATTACATAAACATGGTGGAAAAACTGAGTTTTCGCCAACAAATATTATTACCAACAGCACTTTCGACCTTATTTTGAATGTGTCATTCATTATACGTGTCATTATTATGTAACTCAATATACTGTAATGTGCATAAAGTCGCAAAATCGATGTAAAACATATTTATTTAAAGCATTATGCATATTTGCAAGGTTCGTGCTAGACTGCCATTTATGCCGTTGAGAGGAAAAGGTTAGAGAAAACAGTGTAATAAAACAATATTGCAAAAATACAAGGCTAAGCTAGCCGGACCAATCCTGCACTAAACCAGCCAGACTACCAGTGATTTCAGCCAACCCATCATAATGATAAATGATGTCTCTCACTCAGCAGGATGACGAAGTTGTGTGTAGTACTATGCAATTTGAGTTAGGAAAGGGAATGGTTGCTTAGGCATTATTGATTGCTAGCACAGCCTTACCATGCGACAAACTGGATGTGCAAAATGTGTGCAAAATGTACACGGAGGCCAAACTAGCAGTATAGTAGTAGTACATACATAGTCGGCAATGAGGGTAGAAACTCATTTTGCAAAGGGGAACTTATACCATGGCCTAACCTAACGTTTCACGTTCCTAGCAGAGTCAGACAACCCAGGCTCAGGATAACTTATCCATTTCGCAGTAGTGCTAAAAATTCTGCAAACTAGTTGGCAGGAGGGTTGGCCTCTCGGAGTTTGCAGTTCATAGATAGGTATTACCCCTGAGGTTAGTTTTTGCACAAGCCTTTCCCACTTGCTCAACTCGCTCAAGACCTGCACACACAAATTGCGAGGCGCCTGGTTGTGGATGCTTGCTATGTTGTGGGAGGTTAAATGTGCAAAAAGTGGATCCTCATGACGTGCCGCAAAAACTATTGGGCAGGCAATCCGGCCACAAATGTAATAAATACATTCTAGATACATACAGTGTGTATGGGATGTGCAATTCTTGACCTGTGTTAACGCTACCATTCTTGTGCTCTCTTTCCTCCAAACTTGGTTCATTTAGCTTGGTTTCAGTCAGCCTTTCTGAGTACCAGAAAATTATCTCTGGATGAGGCAGTACTCAAAGTACATGTATTTTTTATGAACATGATGTTTCTCTGACTCAACCAGAGTCTTAATAAATTGAATTTTTTTGCAGTGCACAAGTAAATACATATGTAACTTCTACCTTAAACTTTTGCTACCCGAGTTGTTTGTTAGTTGCAAAGAATTATGGAGATATGTATGTCTGAAAGGTGTTAAAACCATTTGCAGATGCCATAATCATCCTTGTTACATAATTCTTATACAAGGTTGATGACGTAAAACATGGCAAATTAAAGAAGAAGAATACAAATTATAAAAACATAATCCAATCGCAATGTTGTCGGAGATTAAGATTCCGATGAGAAGTAATATTAATTATTATCACTCACCACGTTATGAAATTGCTTTTTTGTTTATTTTTTCACTTAAATTTTGCATATCTGCAAATTGCAGACTGCAATTTATGTATGTAGCTCATACTACAATGTAGAATGGCCAACGAACCGACATAAAACTTGCTCATCTTGCAATATAAAAATACCTGATTTGCATGCGCATTTCATTGCGACTCGTTTGCAAAGAAGAAATTACGTGACCTTATTTTATCAAATAAAATTTCAATTGGACGTAAACATGACGAAAACATTACAAAGTGAATGATTTCCTTTGCTGACTAATATTTTTTTTTCTTCGTATCAACTTATTAAATTCGTAGTAAAGTTCGTCATTCAGAAATATGGAAATTTATTATTATTTTGCATCACCTGACAAGGTACCTATACATAGTTGACAAGGGTTAGTAATGCATTGTAAATAGTCATTTGAAGGTCTTCAGCAGGATATTCTCTTGTTCAAATTGAATATTTTACAAGCTTCAGGTAGGTTAGTTAGGTGGCTGCGTCAGGGGATAAAAATTTCCACATGCTTCGGGTACCACATACATGTACGACATGAGTAATGAGTAACTCGCTATGTTTGCAAAAATTGACGCACGTCACAGTCTGCTCATGTCTTTTTTCATCCTGACATTCAATTTCCAAATGATTTTTTTGTCTTGTCTATGATTGACAAATATTTCATAGTTGTTGTATTCTTAAAATTTGGCAGGTTACACACTTTGGAGAAAAAAGATGTCAAACACGTCGATGATTGAATTTATGAGCCAGCAATTCCCAGCCATGTACAAGACTTCAGCAACAACCACCACAACGACCGAAGGAGGAGCAGGTCCTGGAGGTCAGAAAGTGGTCTGCACTCCGGAAGTAAGCCTATACCAATATAACAGCCCTACGGACAACGCTTCCCCGAATAACAGCGGTTTGAGCCGGCTGGAGGACAAAGGTCATCCTGATCTTGGACTGCTTCCCATAACCCCACCGGGAACCAGCAGAGCCAGCGAGCCGGGTAGTGGGGAAAGCGTCACGGGCAGCACAAGCAGCACATCCGGTTTTCAGTGCGGATTCTGCGGGAAGACATTTCAGCAAAAGAACACTTTCCAGAACCACCTGAGATCTCACCGCGAGGGAGAAGACCCCTACCAGTGCGATATCTGCGGGAAAACGTTTGCTGGTAGGTGTTTTTATTTTATGTATATTGGCGTAGGTTTTGGCAATCATGTAAGAGCAAAATTCGAGTCTAGTCTGAGGAGGGGAGGTTGTGTACTATCAACTCCCAGATCTCGATGCCCTTTGGATATTTTGTAGTGTCACATGAATGAGCAATAAGTGGTTTGATGCCATGGCCACATTTGCGCCCGCCACACCCACTCAAATGTGCCCAAAAATCGCTTTCACTCCAGCTTTCACTCATTCAAATCCACGCCAAAAATCCAATTTTAGTCGGATTTTGAAATTTCTTTCACTATTGTACCCCCAGATAGTTGCTCTCTTATATTCAACATTAAACTCAACTTTTTGAACTTGTAAGTATTTTTAAAATTTAAAATTCTGAATGAGCTTTGTTGTAGTAATCAACAAAGTAAATTATGCCTGCGAAATAATCAGCAAAAAAGTTGAGTTTGATATTGGAGATAAGAGAACAACTACCTGGGAGTATATTGGTGAAATAAATTTCAAAATAGGAGTAAAATTGGATTTTTGGCTTGGTTTTGAATGAGTGAAAGCTGGAGTGAAAGCGATTTTTGGGCACCTTTGAGTGGGTGTGGCGGGCGCAAATATGGCCATGGCATAAAACCACTGCAGGGTTGTTGTTCATTCATGGGACACTACAACATATCCAAAGGGCATCGAGATCCGGAAGTTGATAGTACCTGAGTCTCACCTTCTCGTGAGGTTTTGCACAACAGTGATGCTATGCTATGATGCTATGTACAAGGCCATATATGTAAGAGGGGAAAATGCAGAGGTATTTACATATGTAGGTATTCGGCCACAATAAGAAAGCACAAAAGGTTGACTCACACTCGTTCAAGGGGCACTAACTAAACTACAACTTTTGTATATAACACAACTCATCACCAAACAATGGCTCATATTCTAAACAAATGCCAACTGCGAAGCATCACATTTAGTTGTAATATTATGATTTACAGTGCCAGCAAGATTGACGAGGCAATATAGGACTCACACTGGAGAAAAGCCCTAATAATAAACAATTTAGATAATTGGCCTTATATATGTTTTATTTTTTGAAAAAAGCACGCTTAGGGTTGCATCCAACTAAATAACTAATAACTAAATAACCTAGAAGTATAACTAAACATTCATACATGACCCACTTGTCCCCACGCCAAGCGCCAGCGCCACGACCAGCACAGCATCCCTTTGTTTCCGCTAGGTGCGTAGGGACCGAATCGTGAGCCTACTGAACGCAGGGACAAGTGGGCCGCCGTGGATGTGGCCTTGATGCAGGTATGTCGTTGGCCCTATAACCTATGGTTCGATGTCTTCTGAAAAGATGAGCATCTCGCAACCACAGATTATGGGGCCAACTGAGGTACATCAAGGAGGGCCCATCCACCCTCACCTCCCAACCGTTTGTCGAAGAAAAAAGATTCTAATTAGCCAAATTGGGGTTTTGAAATAAATTTTGAATAAAAAACGGTCCTCCCTTCTTCCACATCCACGGCCATTCACACACACATTCATACTATACTAAGCTAATTATCCTACTATGTACAAATAAATCTAAAAATAATATATCCTAATATAACGCTGTAATACATAATTGTGAAGCATTAAAATCGAAATTTTTCTACGTTAACTGGAAAGCTGAAAGGCAGCATGTGAAGCAGGTGGATTGTTTGGGCTGTTACCTCAATTCTATCTGTTAAATTGAAATCAATAAGGCGTAAATAAATGTTCCAGTTTTTAGAGCAAAGTGAGATTAGTGGGGAAAATGAGATTGGTGAGGAAAAGCCGATGTTTTTACATATAATCAATTTGGGTGTCTTGGAGGCAAACTGAGATTTTTATCGTCGTATTAAAATCTTTAAATATAGCCTACCGTAAGATTCGTTGTCGTTCTCTTCCTTATCGTCCTCTTTAAAAGACATCCAAGAGTTCCTCTTCCTCCTCGACCTCTTTCTCGTCGACCTGCTTCTTCTCATCTACGGTTGTAGCTT
The DNA here is from genome assembly GCF_002217175.1 of Folsomia candida. Taxonomy (NCBI): domain Eukaryota; kingdom Metazoa; phylum Arthropoda; class Collembola; order Entomobryomorpha; family Isotomidae; genus Folsomia; species Folsomia candida. The sequence goes on along the minus strand of NW_019091193.1, from coordinate 8,679,715 downwards.
CACGGTTATTTCCATAAAATTTGGTGTTCAAAACATAACCACTGGTTGATGCGATTAGTTTCCTCGCATTAAGTAAGACGGTAAGGTTATGGTTGAAATTTTTTCCAAATTGCGTCCAGTCAACTCTGTATTTGTCCACTATATAACGTTTAATCGTTTCCTTGGTTGTTGGTTTGTGGGTTGCTGTTACTGCGGCTAGGATCATTTCTGGTTCCCTGATAGGTTTTACTGAAGTTTTCCCAAGTTTGTACGTCTTAAATGAGTTCTCACCTTGAGTTTGGACTACTTCTTTGCGTTTGATAAGCCTGCTTAACGATTCAAACTTAATCTTGAACCCGGACGTCGTACTTACATACTCCTCAATATCCGAGTAGCTTGATCCCCGAGCTTTTCCCAGGGTGGTTATAGCTTCAACAATCAATTTTGTTTCTGACGGAAGTTGTACAGCATTTTCTTGCTTCAGTTGTTCTTCAACCTTTGTCTTTTTCGTTTCAAAAGAAATTGAACGAGATTTTGGAGACTTCTTCCTTACAATCTTGACTTTTCGTGTAACTCTCACCCACATTCCTTCTTCATTCTTCATAATATCCACGCTATGCTATAATGATTAAAGATGATTCATATTTTAGTCGGATGTCCACCCGATTTCAACCTCTTTAGTGCAAAGAATCCGCATATTTCACCATCATTGGAAACCCACAAACAGCGACAAGGTCCTTCAGGGTCTTCGTCTATCTTTCGTTTCTTACTTGGGTAGCTCATCCTTGGGAACTCTGCTCTACGAAGGTATGATTACTGCAATTGGAAAAATATTGCGTTTGTTATGGGAGTTGGCCCCTAATGCTGCCACAAATTCCATTCAACTTGACATTTTTATTATGTAATATTTCCTGCATGAGTTTATATATATATTGTGTTAGCCTGTGGACCTACTGGTAGCTTCCGTTTAATAAGGTAACAAATTAAACTTTCGTTTACGCCTTTAAAAAAAGGAAAATGGCCAGATTGCCAACGAAATTATATTAATGATGCTTCTCCTTGATTGTCAAAAACTTATCAGATGCAAATTTACCTCATCAATTGGCTTCTACTAAAAAGCTTCACCTTGAAGTGGGACTGATTCCTTAAAATATTTACCTGATAACTTCTAACCGAATTTACCTAACTATAGCACGAACTGTTATAACTAGAGTGCTGAAGGTGTGCGAGTTGAAGAAAAAACGATGATCGTTCCAGTCACCAACGTGTGACGGCAACACTATTTTATCTAATTATAATAATTGACTAATTGCTAGATAAATACTCGTGTAGCTACCTAACTTAATTAGAAAACTCATTTGATTGTGCATAAAACATCAAAATTTACGTACATAACTTTAAGGAGGCGGAGCAGATGGCTCGAGATGTGTAACGGTTTGATATTGAAGCATAGCTACAGTTGCAAAATTGTAATACTGGATTCGTACAGATTTCGAGTGTTTGGAATAAGTTTTTAGAGAAATGATATAATAAATTGTCACAGCTGATGTGATCAAGTTTATATTACTAATAAATTGGGGAAATTGGGGAGACAAACCCCAGACTGTTTTCAAGCAAAATTATTCATGTGATACATTTACATTTGGCTAAAATTTGGATTTAATTGCTGAAAACGGAACTTCAATGAATGTCGACATAAAAATGAATGAAATTATGACACCATTGGTACAAATGACTTATTTTGAAACAAAATTTTCATTTTTTAAATCGTTGGGGCAAAAGTTGTTCAGTTTGTTCCAACGAGTTTGAGGTTGAATAACTTTTGAATAGGGAGAGGTAGAGGTTAATTTATGCAAGAAGGAATCATCATAATTTTAGATTTATGTTTACCTAAAAATTCGAATAATAATATTAAGAATAATATTACATTTATTTGCTAAAGTACAAATTAAAATATCATTCGTAAAAATTGAAAATTCGCTTTGGAATCAATTTATATAACTACAAAATATGAAATAATATTGAAAACTTACCTGAACTGCTAATGTTGACTTTAATAACGGATTCCCAATTACAATTCCTGCGTTCATAAAATACTAAAAGCGCATCAATTGTGTTATGCTGCTATTGCTTAGTAGGTTTAGTTAAATTCAAAGAAATTATAATAATAATTCAAAAAATAAAAAAGATTTGAATTTCTGAAGAAGTGCGTGCGAGCGGAAGAAGTGTACTCGGTGACGTCCAGCACACATATGAGCCTACTACGTGAGTTGAGCTTGCACCACCACCACTTTCAAGCAAGCAAGCAAGGGAAGATGCATTAATTATGTCACGCTGGCTAATAGTTGCAAGATAGGGATTTTTCCCTATCCCGCCCATCTTAGCCAGCGGGACATAATTAATGGATCTTCCCCAAGCAGCTGGCAGTCTCTCCATAGCGTGCGCAACTCGGGGTTCGAGTTACAATCCCACACCGAGATGTCGCTGACTGAGGCAGATTGAGACTGACTTATAAAAGTCAAACTTGGCCATAAAAAAAATAAGAAAATATAATAATTTCTAATTCTTTTGTTTTCCTAGTCTTTCTTGTTAAATAAATACTGTTTGCGGTATTAATATAGATATTTATATGTATCTATCTGCTAATAAATTCGAGTGTTGCGCACACAAAATAAATATTACTAGCAAAATAAGTTTTATTATAGGGTGAAACCCTATAATGGAAATGCCTTGTCTGCTCGTGCTCTAACTTTAGAACGGATTCGAATTTCGACATGCGGTTTTCCCAATAGTGTTTCCAATCCAAAAAGTACGGACAAGTTCGAAGATGGGCGTTGTACGTCGTAAGGTCACGGCGCCACGGTGATGACGCCAACGGTCAAAGATGTCGTTTTAGACGAATTTCGGGACGGGGATTTCGAAAATCGATATGATTTTGACGTGCGATGACCGTGAACACGACAAAAAATGTCTAAAATATCGAGTGTTGTCGTTTAGATAGTTTTAGACGTATTTTGGGACGGGGATTTCAATAATCGACATGATTTCGACGCACGTGATTCGATGCACATGATTTCGATGACCCCGTGACCGTGTAGATGGGTCGCCGGCTTGGTTTCACCCTATTGCTACATTTCGTTTGCAACGGTTTATTTTCAATATAAAAATGATTTTGATTTTGCTGGATGAAGAATGTGTTAAGGGGAAGAGTTTGTCAGCACACGGTTAATTATGGTGCCTGATTGGTGGTGGTGTTGTTGTATCCGACTACTCCAGTTTCTACTTTGGGGGAAGATGAGACAAAGTCTTCACATGACAATCATCCAAAAATGATTAACATAGTGATTCATTTATATTGAAGTCGGGAATGTGAGGTTGTTGATTTTAAGAGTAATCATGTCAGAGCAAAATTCGAGTCTAGTCTGAGTCTCACCTTTTCGTGAGGTTTTGCACAACAATGATAGACTAAGCTATGTATGTACAAGGCCATATATGCACGAGGGGAAAATGCAGAGGTATTTACATAGGTGTATGTACGTATAGATAGGTTGATATATTTATAATTGCTATGTTGTTGCCTCTCACTCTTCGTCTGTTAAATTTGAGGGACGGAAACGAGCTAAAATTTTTTGCTTGTTACTTAGTTCAGGGCCGCTTTGCACAGTTGTACGTATGTATTTGCCAAACAGAATATTTGAATGGTTGGAATGGCGATGATTTAGTTCTGAGAAGCGAATTGAGGTTTATGCAGGTAGTACCATTTCATCACCTACATATTCGCCACGCCAAAAACATCATGCAACGAACTCTGTTAATAACCTCGACTATTTACAAATAATTATATTGCTACTACGCAATTTAGTTTATTCATGAATAAGTTTCAATTATTCAGTTTGTTAGGGTTGGAACATGTCATGTCAGTTGATAAGTATATTTAATTCCACTTTTCTGTCAAACATATAATCATAATATTTATTCTGATTTTCAGTACCAGCAAGATTGACAAGGCATTACAGGACGCACACGGGAGAAAAGCCCTACCAATGTGAATACTGCAACAAATCTTTTTCCGTGAAAGAAAATCTATCCGTTCACCGCAGAATACATACAAAAGAACGTAAGTGAAGTCTTTAAAGTTGCATAGGAAAGAAATGCACATTTTTAGCGACCTTCCGCGAGTATTTTGACTTGGGAGGTCGCTAAAAATGTTCATAGTCGATTATTTTTGAAAAATTTGAAAACTAACATCATTTTTTATTCCCCCCGACCCCTTAGGACCGTACAAATGCGAAGTGTGTCAAAGAGCATTTGGTGAGTATATACTCACCTTTTATTAATATAAAGAGCTAAAATTAATTAATATAAAGAGCTAAAATTAATTTCATCAATTAATTTATTCCCCTCCATTTTTCCCAATAAAGAGCACAGTGGAAAGCTTCATCGTCATATGAGAATTCACACGGGAGAAAGACCTCATCGGTGCCAGATCTGTCAGAAGACTTTCATCCAGAGCGGTCAATTGGTCATTCACATGAGAACGCACACTGGCGAAAAACCGTACGTCTGCAAAGTCTGCAACAAGGGATTCACTTGCTCCAAACAGCTTAAGGTCCACACCCGCACCCACACAGGTGAAAAACCATATACCTGCGATATCTGCGGAAAATCGTTCGGCTACAATCACGTGCTGAAGTTGCATCAGGTAAATAGAAAGACATTTATTTTCCTATGTATATCTACGTATCAGAAGTCATAACTAACACCTAGCATCACTTACCGGTATCTACAATACGACTTATTACAATTTACAGGTGGCACATTACGGGGAGAAAGTTTACAAATGCACATTATGCAATGGGACTTTCACTTCCAAAAAGTCCCTCGAGTCGCACATCAAAACCCACTCCGAGGGAAGCGTCCCACAAGAGCCATCGTCTCCACCCACCATGATTGAGCCCACCAGCGTACCTTCCCCTTCGTCGTTGTCGCAAACACCGCAGAATTCGGACAAGGAAAATCGAGAATCTTCCGACTCTGAGATCTCTTCCCAAAACTCGCCGCACGCAGAATCCCCCAAGACGCCACCAGCCAGTCCGATTGTATATGTCGATGTTCCTCATCATCTGTCGCCAGCACAGCTAAAGTCTACCTCCCAATCATCCAACTCCGGTAACAACAACAACAACAGTGGAAACAACAACTTCCATAATCACCACCATCGCGGTAACAATTATAATGGATACAATACCAATAGAGATAGCAATTACAGTAATAATACTAATAGTAATAAGATGAGCAGTAGCGTTAAGTTGAACCCAGCGACAAACTTACCGTACCCAATGCTTCCTCCAGGGGTGCAAGTACACCAAAGCCCACAATCCAGAACTACATTTTTGTACGTCACCTCAAAACTTCCTACTCCTCTTACAAATAATGCATCCTCGTCCTCCCTATTATCTCCTTCTTCTGGTACAAACAGTTGTCACCGTTCTTCGTCAGAGTCCCCTCCTCCAAGGCATTTTAGCCAAATCTCTTCAGCTAAACAACAAGCCACAAATTTCAGCACGGCTTCTTCTATCAGTAATCCAGCTAATTTTAAGGCTTTCGGAGGCTTATTAAGCAACGGCATGAGTAGCATTGTAGGGAAAGCACAAATCTGTAATAACGAGGCACCTACTGCACATCATCATCGTGACAAACTTTTCTTGGCAAATGCGAGCATTCGAGACAAGAAAGTACTACCTTTCCTTGAGCAGTTTGGGTACGGTCTTCCAAAAGATAATTTGCAAGTTAACAATAATTTCAATTTTTCTCGAAAATCCAACGACTTTGAGAAAGAAAGTCGTTCAGCTAAAAATCTGGCTACAGTTCACCCAATCCCTGAAAATTTTTCAATCATTTCTGAAAACTTTAACAATAACACCAGAGCAAAGGGAGACTTGTATCGTCGATCTCCATCATTTGAAGGGAGTCAAATAAGAAATTATGGTGGTGGTGACCGAAGGGATAGGTCCCCTGAGATAATAGAGTACAATCCCATCTCAAACTACACCCCAGGCGGAGTTTTGGCTTTGGCCTTAACTCGGGGCTCAAAAGCTGTCATGCAAAGCAGTCAGTTTTCTTCCAACTTTAGACAGGCTACAACTCCCCCCAGAAGTAATTCTCAAAGTCCCGACCTCGGACTAGACTTTTCCTCCCGAGGTTCAGGTTCTCCGACGAGAAATAGTGTGGCCAGTCTAACTCCCACCTCCACACCCAGATCCACTCCAGGTTTGAGTGAGTCAAACGAGGAGTTGATGGATGACTGTAGCCAAAGGTCGGAGGAAGAGTTGATGAACCACAACAACCATAATCACAACGACAACGATAATGACAACAATTCTTCCGATGGGGACAGAGTAGGAAAGAGGAGGTCGTCTTCCTCGGGTGGGGGTCCGAGAAAGCGATCCAGTCTCATTTTAGAGAAATATGCCCAAGAAAACCCTGCCACTCCTGCTCCCAATAATAACAGCAACACAGAGTCCATCCTTTCTCAGAGACTGAGACTCTCCTCGGTTATCCAGTATGCTGAAAAATGTTCTTAAATAAAATAAACAACCCCTTCAAGTCAAAATCGAGTATGTAGCCTTTGCAAAATTTCAAATTATGCAGATTAGTAATTTAACAAGAAAAAAGTAAGAACAGTTCGCCATGTTTATTTTTGGTTTTGAATTAAAAAAAATCAATTTGAGATGGATAAAATTCTAATGAAAGACTTACAATGAATAGATTTTCTAAAAAATGCAAAAATTTTAAGAATTCCAAGAAGGCCTTGTTTCAACAAAAGCTAAAACAAAAAGTAATGTATTTAGTAGCTGTATAAACTTGTAATTCTTATTGGTACCTCTCCGTAAACCAAGCGATACCTGGTTCTTGAAACTGCGAAAGCCTAAAATTTTTCATAGATGAAACTAAAATATTTTCCACTATATGAGATGGACAAATTTATTTATGGAAAGAAGATTAGAAAATAATATTTTTTAATTCAGTGTCGTAAATAATTGCTACTACTTTTCACCAAAAAAGATCAGAAAACTAATTGTCGGGCCGTAAAAGAGTAGTAATTACACATACATTTACATACATATTAATATATATATGGACATATATATATAACTTGATACCATTGCCTGCTTTTTCAAAGACTGTTAATTTATTCAGGACTGTAGTCACTCAATCCATCAATTTTCTCTTATACAAACTAAAATAATAAATAATAAGGCTTGACTTATCTCAGACTGCTCAATGGTTTATATGCTTCGTCCTATTTTCTCCGTTTCCATTCAACTCTCATTTCAATGTCTCGCTCCGCCGTACTACTAAAAATACATAAACAAGTACTGTCACTATGCAAGTATAGATATCTCACTTCAAAATTTGTGTAGGTATATGAATGGTTCACCAAACGCCACTTGGTAGATCATGAGAAAGATAAGATTTAGAGTCATCAAGGCAATTAAATTGAAACGAATTTTATCACCGGTCGTATCAAATAAACCAAATTGTGTTCAAAATTTTAAATTTCCGAACTGAACTATGTATGGCTAACTTGTAGTATCAAAGCTGAATAACTGCAGACGCACAACGAAAGATTGTAAAAAATATTAATGTCGTATCGTGTGGTGTGAGTGGTAGGTTCATAAGATCATCATTTCATGTAATTACTGTACATTGCAAAGATTAAACAATAATACAATAATAACACAAAAACTTTTGAGAAATTCTAATAATGATAATTTATTGGGTTTCAAAATAGTTGAAAAAGGAATTGCGTACAATCTTATGTAAAGTATATTACTACTACTGCTACTACTACAACTACTATTATATTACATTGTCAAGGAAGATTCGGTTGAGTGGTTTCGGTTTTGTCGATTAATTTCATCCTTTGTGTGTACTAGAGTTATTAGGTAAGATTACTGAAAAAATCGAAAGAGATCGAGTATGTGCTAATCTATGATACCAAAACCCCAGAAAGTTGGTCAGAAAGAAATTTCACGACCAACACGGGAATTTGCGACAAAGCTTTAAAAACCAAGTGTATGAAATGAGTGTAATTACTTATGAATAATGATGCGAGTCTTGTTATTGTCTTAAAATTAATAAGCTTTAATTGTATCCCAAAGAAGAAATAATAGCAATTCATATTTATCTAGTTTGCCGAACAAAGCTTTACAAAGTACATATTACATAATTAATTAACGTGCCGCTAGTTTACGCAGTAAAAAAATATTGTATAATTGGTTACAAATTTATTCCTTGGGTATATGTAGACGTTAGATAAGTAGTCTTATCATCAGAATAGGTGTACAGTCAAAAATAGAGAAATCTATTGTTGCAAGAAGCATAAAAACCTCCTTTCAGTGGATTTTTAGTTAATTTTCATTCTGCATGGCTATCCCTACATACTTATTACATACATATTTACATCATCTCTGTCGGTAATGTTAATTAGAAATCTAATTATTCAGAACTATAAGAGTAGAGAAAATTTATTTTATTTTCAAAAGATGTCTATCTACAATATTTATTATTTGAAAAACCGTTTTGGTCAGCTGATTTGGAGGGTGCTGTACAGTAATTAAAAATGATTATGATGAGTCGTAAAGTACATAATTTATAGAAGTTTGTACTTGGTCTTGGTCTGCGTCATTCATACTCGTATTGTCTTGTCTATAAAAGTACATAGGTACATACATATATTTATTAGGTATGGTATGAATAGCTTATTAATAAGACTTGAAGTTCTACTAGATACTCAGGCATTTTTAGGTAATTTTAGCATATGTATTACTTATTAAAATAGCGTTAAATAAGTACATTACAAATAGGTTTTGTTGTTTGTTGTTACTAACTAATTGTAATGTTGTACATATTTGGTGGGTGGGGGACACAAAAAAGTCTTTTATCGACTTCTAAATAGAGCAAACCAAAGAGGTAACTAAGATATTGGACACGACAATTCGAAAGATTTATATTTAACAATATAGACTCAAAAAATGAGGGCTCCAAAATCCGAGACTTGAAATAGGTTTAATCACACAGAGCCCAACAGTAGAAAAAGAACGACTTTAATTGAGATCACAATGTGAAATGGAAGCAGGGGAATGAAAAAAAAGTTTTAACTATTCTTCACACTTTATCAAAATTGTATTTGTTTTTATCTATTTTATTTGTGGTTTCATTAATTGTTTCCTGGAAGTTTATTAAAATTGTGTCGTTGCCATTTTCCTTTTAAGTAACTGTTTTTATATATAAAAAAAGTCTGGTTTAAAAAATGCATTTTGTTGGATTCTTTTGGGTTACAAAGTAAAAAGAGAATCTCATTCCGTTGTTCAAAGTCCAGAAGACCATTGTGATGTCTGTTCACTTCGGGTTCTTCAAAGTAATACATACATTACTTTACAACTTCTGTATAAGTATGTATGCATATTTAGTACTAATCTTAAGCTAGGATCACCAATCATTATATTATTATTATTATGTACATATTATTATAGATAATCTAATGATAAGTGGAGATATATGTATATAAACACCAAAAAGTGTTCATTCCGTACTTTGCGACAAGTGCGATCAACTACTGATTATATATACACACACACGAAATATATTACTATGTCATTGTATCATCATTAATTAGTTAATCATTTGTATCGTTATCCTACTTATTCTTACTGCAACTAACTTGTAATCAAAAGTTGTCACTTATTTCAATCCACCGCAATGAAACAACAATTTGTACAGATATTTATCATATTGCATACGATTCACGTGCGTAATTGTTTTGTTTTTAATGTCCAACTCGTGGTTTGTTATGAAAATTTCAATCAAGTTTTCAACCTGTAATTTCTACCGGTAATTATTTATTTATTGAAGAAATCAATTTTATATCTTCATGTTTTCACTGCTACGTTTTATGTGTTCATTATACGGCATGTCGAATTGCCTCTAAGGTTTAATTTTATCTATTTATCGTAAAATATACAAATATGATGTTCTCATAAATAAACGAAAATAAAACTTACTCAAATACAAAAAAAACTTTGCGTTGACTTATCATTTTCTCCGCACAATTTGTAAACTCATCTCACAATATCATACATACATTTATTCGATACAACTGACATACAAGAAAAAACTTATTCATCCCATATAGCATTGGATGCCGGATGAATGCTACCAAATAATTCATCCACGTGGAGAGTTTCACCCACTTTTCTCCATCGAGTTCGTATAACTGGGTCAAAATCAGACGTCTAACCCATCTCCCGCATATGATACATACACCAATAAACTCCTTTCTCCGAATAAACAATGTTCGACAAGGTGTTAATGCAAATATGCAGAGAGAGGCCGACAGGTTTTAAAGTTTGGCCTGGTTTACCACGACGTAAGGTGAGCGTGCTGGATGGAACACGAACAAGACAGTTAAATTGGTTGTCCTACAAACTAAATTTCTCGGTGAGCAAGAAAACTTGAGGCCTGGGCTGGAATTGGGAGGAAAAGCCTGAAATGGGCCAGCCACGTGGCGAACTTGAAAACGACCGAGCAAAGGAGGAAAATGGGTCAAAACTCGTTCCGGGCGTTATGCGTTTTCCATTGCGTACGTACGTACGTAGTGCGTTTGACCCCGTTAACGCAGCCAACGCAGGGAATGCTGAGTAAGTGAGGTGAATGCGAAGAAGCCAGAAACTTTCTCCAATTTTAGATCCGTAGATGTGGGTGGAAGGTGCATGGTGTATAGACTGCAGCAGGAAAAAAGGTAAAATTCAAGTGGTAGATAACTTAACAGATCAATGTCTTATTTCCTAGATGAAAATATTTCCTTGTATTTTTAGGGTACTATTATTATTGACGGTTTCGGACGATATTGAATATGTTAGTATTTGACTGTGCGCAATGCTTATAAATATTCTATTTGAAATAACTATGCCTAAATTTATATCTACTTGACATTGACTTGAACAGAGGTGCATGTATGCATTGTTTCTGTACATATGTATAAATAGGCAGTTTGGAGTTATCATAGCATGGACAGGTATTCAATCTATGTGCATATGTACATACGCCCATACATAGCTACATGGATTGTAAGTGAAATGGAGCAATACTTGCCAAGTGAAAGTTGCCAGTTGCAAATTTACAAGTTGTGTGTTAAGAGTTTGTTTGAACGACGTGGTTTGAATAATCGTTATCATATGAAACCCATAAGCTACGCTGACGTGGGTTTGAGACTGGAGGTTTCATGTCTGGTTTGAAGTGCAAGGTCTTTATCATTAAATATGCATTGGGAATTCTTATTTCCGTCGATATGATGATAATGCAATGGGTACACTTTGCATTATAAATTTATCTCTGCGGACACAACAATCATCCAGAGAAAGCCGAAGATAGCACATTACAAACAAATCAAATAATAAATATCTAATGGCTAAATGATTTCCTTCAAAATTAACCTATTGAACAATTCCATGCAATTTTAGCTAAACATGATCTTCATATTAGAACTATATTTATCCGGACCGTGGGCGGAGGGAGATAGATAATATGCATGGCAACAGAAAAAACCATCTGCCATCTCGCCCCCGGAAGTGAAAGTAAGAGTGAATTGGTCGGAATGCATGGCTAACCCTCCATTAGAAAGGAAAGTGAAGAGGCTCCCGTCAATGCCACCCACAGAAGGGCTTGTGCGTCACAAAGGGGATTTTGAATTCAATCAAACTGTTTGATTCTTCACTGCAACTATTGAATAGGCGGAAATATCAAAGACTGTAATTTTCTGGAAGGCCGCTTAACGCCTCCTCTCCAACGAGGGAGAAAGCCGAGAGTGAGAGGAGAGGAGGAGGCGAATGGTGATAGCTGACGACTGCCTGGAGGTGGGCATATGAGCAAACACGAGCCGAGGCGCGACCTTGTCCTTCGAAACTGGGTCGTCAGTAGGTACCCCACCCGCTGGAGTTTTAAGTAAGTGTTCAATGTGCATTCAACAGTTTAGAAGAAACCAAGAGGGAAATGCAAGTTTGCAGTCCGGGGAATACATGCTTTCACCTTGTCGACAGTTCGAGGCCTATCCTTTCATATCAGAAAACCATCGAAACATCGGCCTCCATTACATATACTTTAGCAATATGACGACTGAATGGTTCCATGGTATTCGGAATAGCTTTCACTTCCTCATCATCGTCATCACCCAAGGTTCCGTGTACACCAATTTTCGGGGGAAAGTTCGCTCCCGTTGTGTTCTATTCTGTGTAAGGGCGCGTGGAGGTCGAGAGCATTCAGTGGGCAAACAGAGCACAAAGCTTATCTTTCTCACACTTTGAAGGTCCTCCCTTCATCATCCTGGAAATTTCCGTGATCATAATGGCCTCTTTCCAAGTGGTGACGAACAAACAAAAATTAAGTGTGGACTTTCATACTCGAACGGATCCCAAGGTTTTTCACGGTATAATCTCTAATTTGTAATCTCGACGGATTTTCATTTTCAATCAGAGATCATGAAAGCGACGACGGGATGAAAGGATGACCGAGATTTATTCAGTACGTTGTATGAATAGAGATGTCGAGCATTGTGTCACTCCAATGTCATGCATACATAAGGATACAAATGTAGATACATACATTCATTACTATCTGATGCCAATGTCACAAAAATGTCAAAGTTTCAGTTTTAATTAAAATCCTTCCACACGGGCTAACAGACCAGATTGCTTTCTCCACAATGTTTATTATTACACTCATACTTTTTACAAATTGAACAAAACTTGAAGATTCGCAGATGTGCACATATTTACAGCATTCAACTGCAATAATTTTATTTTTTAACATTTTATTGATTCAAAATAATTTCTAGTCTCGTTCGGTGGGACTTGTGAATGTCGTACATAACTACGCAATAACTAGATAATTTAATTCGATAATGCGTCAGAGTTGAAAAATTGTATTATTAAGATATTAAAATTAAATCATTTAATATTGTGTCCACAATACATATATTTAGAAATGATAAGTATATTTCATAGATATTCCCGAGTTTCAATTAACTTAGGAAGATAAAATTCTGATTGGCGTCAAGAATAAGCTACATCTGCGCCATCTGAAGGTTCCAAACAGTATGATTTACCTATATCGCTTTGTGAATTAAAATGCATAATTCGTGAATTTCGATGATTAACTAATGTAGAATGTAGAATGTAACATTGCACATTATTGTACATTGTCCCAAAAGTAAAAATGCGATAATCTAGCATTTATTAAATTTCTTCAATCCGTTTTTTTACAAATGTATAATAATGGCAGTAAAGTATTCCAATCTATGCGTTACATTATTCTTGTTCTGCACACTTTTAGTTGTGTTAATATGTAATTACTGTAATATGCATCCTAATAATTAATATGAGCCCACCACGGTACGTATTTTCCAAACTTGTGAATAAACCACTGAAAAATGACATGGATATTTTTCTTCGTGACCGAGGTCAATTCCTTGTTTTTGGTGCTTTTAGACGACACCAGGCTATTGGAATAAACCGGGTCACTGCAGTTCATTATTTCAGCAGTCCGGTTAAGAACCCGAAAATTTTCTTGCATTACAATAATTTGGCGTCTTTGTTCCATTAATGCCTTCTTCTCCTTAAACTGCACATGGGGTCGCACTGGTGGTGCTTTAGAATCAACGGCTGCTTTGGCGACCCCGATCTGTTACAAATGAGTTTGAACAAATATTCATGAAACAATTTTGCTACGAATACCCAATTATTGGGAATTATTGCTATTGGCAGTAATTATTACTTCATTATTAGGACAACTGACATACCTTATTTCGATGTGCCTTGTAGCGGCATTTGAGATAATTTCGTTCCCATTTGCTTAAGCCAAATCCAGATCTCCGTTCAGATGATATTGGCATAACTTGACTACAAATCAAGGAACTCAACTTGAGATATGAACAGCTCTGGAATCGGAAGTAAACTGAACGTCATTTACCGACATTTTTATTTATGAAATTGTAGGGAACATTGGTGCGCGGAGAAAATCAAGAAATGAACTTCTTCGTCTGCCAAAGTTCTTTCACCCGAATTCCGTCATTTATCATGCTGGATTCCATTCTCCTCATAATTGGCAAAGTTGACAATTCCGTGCCTAGAGAGAATCAGTTCTATTGATCAAACATAATCATGGGTATCACTTTTCTGCCAGATTTGCAAGGGAAATAAGCATACGCATACTTTTTGACTTTATTGGCAATTCATATCTTGCATGCTTAGCATGCAGACATAAGCAGAGAAAAACTTGACCCTCGGTGCAAAGCTGAATCGGTTGACTTGGGACTCTAAAGTATTGTCTTTCTTGACAATGGAGAAAACTAAATGCCAGCAATGTGATGACAGATTTAATTTAAAATCTCACTTCTCCTCGCAAGGCAATCTATGTGCACAATATTTTTATTTTTATTATTTTGTGCATTGCCAGACATATATGCAAATAAAATTCTATCCTCATCACATGATACGAGGAATGAATGCGAATTGAATTCGACGATTTCGCGTATGCCACTTGAAAAATTTCCGTTAATAGAGCCCACGTTTTGCACGCATGTTATCCATAATTAATTATGTGGGACATAAATGTTTATAAATGTTCAACTCAGCTTGAATGAGGTGCCACTGTTTCATAACTAACGATTAAAGTCACCTTAACCTTACCACAACTCGGGCGTAATTATTTAATAGTACGCAGTGCACGCGATAAAAATTGGATTATGTGTATGCCCAGTACATGTAGGCAGTGGTTCAGATTAAACAAATCCCATAATCTTTAAAACTGAATGAATAATAGTCAACATGGCCATGTAAATGCTACACTTTACGTATATGGACATCATCAAGAGCATTTAGGTACAAAGTTTTTTACGGGATTTTCGTAAACTCGACTCCTTATGCACATATATCTGTGCTATTGACTTATTGTCTCATGCATGGCCTTCACATGCTGCATTCATTTTGTTTTACCGTCAACCGTTGCCCGCAATCACCTCGTGTTAAAATATTTGAAATATATATGTAAACTGTAAAGATATATTTTAAGAATTCGTACCCTGTGATAAATTATAGATTGAGACAAAGCTAGAACCTTAATCATCCAAGTATTGTTATTTAGTGGTACGTCATTGAATGCGAGTTCCATAAATAAATATAAATAAGATTTAAGAATCTTAATTTAAGACTCTTAAATTAAGATTATAATGGAGCTCGTCATTGGAGGGATGTCTGCGGTTTTCGCTGGGAGTTTTAGTAACCCTCTAGAAGTTATTAAAATTCGAATGCAGGTTAGTAATCTTCATGTCAAGTCAGAATTAATTTGGTCGTTTTTTTTTGGTTTTGAGAAATCAAAATTTGTTTGTTCTTTATGTAGTTACAAGGTGAACTTCAAGCAAGGGGAAAATATGCTGTCCATTATCGGTAATGTCTTCCTAATTCTCAAATATTGCGTATTGTATATACAATTAAAAGATTTTTATTGACAGACTTAAAATAATATGCAAGTCTGCGCATAATGACCGTATTATTATTTAATCCCTACTAATTCCCAGTGAAGTCTGGCTAATAATGTATTTATTATAAGTTCTTGTACATTGAAATTGTATGTATTCTTATAATCGATGAATTTCATTTATAATTCAAACAGGAATGCATTTCATGCTGCATATATTATAGGTAATTCGTAGAGCGATTATCAATTAAGTACTACGATCTAAAATTTTTAAATTTAAATTTAGTATGTTGTTTATTAAGGGAGGAAAGAAGGAATTTTCGCCCTTCAAAAAGGGTTGACGCCAGCTCTGTTCTACCAATTTGTCATGAACGGTACACGGCTTGGAAGTTATCAACTAGCAGAAAAACAAGGGCTCACTAAAAGAAAAGACGGAACGGTCAATCCCTGGGGTTCAATCATTGCAGGTGCCGCCTGTGGTGCCTTTGGCGCTATCGTAGGATCTCCCTTTTACCTGGTAAACGACTGTGGTTATCAAATCCTATGTCCACAGGGTGATTATACAATATTTCAAGTCCTACTATAATATATTTAAATCTATTCTACAGATAAAAACTCATTTGCAGTCGAAAACTAACGTAAACGCAATCGCTGTGGGTCATCAGCATGAATATACGGGAGGGATGGCCCAGGCTATTAAATCCATTTACTCAAAATTCGGATTTACTGGTCTTTGGCGAGGTAGTTCGAGTGCCGCTCCAAGAGTCGCAATTGGAAGGTATATAAACTGGGTATTAAATTAAACACTAATAATTATTACAATTATTTAATTTCGCAGTGCGGTACAAATGGTAACGTTTGAAAAGGCTCTAGGTAAATTGACCAGCCAGTAATTCTTATTGGATTAGTGAGTTTTTTGTAGATGATAAATACTTTCATAATATAAAAATAGAATTCGTCCGGGCCAGCGAGTATATCCCTCATAATGGACCATGGAAGACTGCGTTTTTTGCTAGCTTGATATCTGGAGTTTTTGTTACCATCAGGTCAGTGTGATAATATGGTCAATTGCATAGTATAAAATATATGTACATTTTGTGGCTTGTATAATCAAACAGTATGGCGCCATTCGACCTCGTCGCCACAAGATTTTACAATCAAGCAGTTGATATTAATGGAAAAGGTCTGAAGACAATGATTTACATATCTTATTAAAGTCATGGAGGTAAATGTACATTAAATGGCACTATAGGTCTGCTATACTCCTCAGTACTTGACTGCATGCGAAAAGTTCACCATGAAGAGGGGATTTTGGGCTTCTATAAGGGATGGACAGGTACAAGTTAATACAGACATAAATGTACAAGATAAAGCTATGATGACAATATTTACAGTGATATGTGTTATGTTATTTTACAGCAAATTACTTTAGACTAGGGCCACACACACTTTTGCTGCTGGTTGCCTGGGATCGATTAAAGCACCATCATCGACTTTACGAAGAAAAGAACAAAGGCTTAAATTTATAATGTTAATATTTAATAACAACTGAATTGGAGATGGCCACTATCATTAGTTTAGGAAATTATATTTTTCAAATGCAAAATAAGGTGAAAGCTACAAAGACAAAACCCGTTTTAGGAGCTTTACCACAAATTGTTATATAATTTCACCATATACAAAGCCAAATAGT
Organism: Folsomia candida; assembly: GCF_002217175.1. Lineage (NCBI taxonomy): Eukaryota > Metazoa > Arthropoda > Collembola > Entomobryomorpha > Isotomidae > Folsomia > Folsomia candida. The sequence goes on along the minus strand of NW_019091193.1, from coordinate 8,662,509 downwards.
CCACTACTCTCTGATGCTATCACAAAACAGTATACATAGTAGTATACGTATTTATGCAGAATTTAGCGATAATGTTCTAAACAAACGGTTGGCCGCACTTTTAATGATTATTTTTAGTAAATTTCAATTGCTCACAGAAAGTGTAGAACTGTTGAATTTACTTAGTACGCGAATTGATGACAAAATGATACTTACATATGTAAACTGCACTCTCTTGTCAATCCTATCAAAGACACGTCGCTAATCAGTATTAAAATATTTCGATGTAGCGAAATATAGACTGCGTTTCGAATAACTATATACAAATTTACCATTTAAGTTCAAACGATATATTACAAAAAATGTGTCACAAGTCAGACTCGAGTTTACAAATCTTACATTTGGACGAGTTGATTGATTGATTCAACAAAATAAAACGCTCTTGAAGAAAAACTGTTTTGTATGAGCAATTAAAGTGTTATTTTCTATCACGTGAAAATTATGTATGAATTAAAGCATGCCAATCTCAAGCAACATACTAAGAAGGCAGTTACACGGTGATAAATACATATGCATGTATGTTTGTGAGAATTGGAAGGTGTTAAGTTGATTGGTAGCATTTTAAACATATACACACTTTTAAAACCATATATGTAATTTGTTGTGTTCTCATGTTTCATCCTCTCGTAAATACCAGAATAATCGGAACTCTGTGCGACACCCGGGTTTTCTTCGGGTTCACGAGTTCATGTGCCTGTGTTTATGATTTTTAAACTTGTTGGGAACACGCACGGAATGAATGCAGGTGTTTGACTCTTATACAAAACTACAAGTTCTGCCAAACACGCTAAATGTTAGGAATTGGGTTCACATACGTAATTAATGCTTTGTCATAACCCGTGTTACGTCTGACGTCTGTGGCATGTCAGCTCCCCGGTGCCATTGTTTCGAGATTTCAAACAAACCATGGAGGTTTGAGAAACAAACAAACTATGGAGGTTTGAGCTTTTCGGTGAGTTACTTAATTATTTTTCGAGAAATATACAGTTAAAAATTCAGAAAAAGGAACGCATTAATTTTAAAAATTCAAAGATTTCTGACTTTTCATTTAGTACTTCCGTAATCCGTACTAATCCTAATGGTTGAAGAAGAATGCATCAGCTAAGTTACGATTAGTACAATTGTAAGTCAACTTCTTCCATGAAGGTTGGGTTTAATGTGTGGCGTGATCTTAATTTCTCATGGCGTCAATTATCAGATCGGAGGTTCTAATCTTGCAATCATTATGAAGATATGAGAGTCTGCTTGCTGATCAGGGGGTTGGTTGTTGCGAACTTTCTGCCATCGCATTCGGACGACCAAAATAATTTTGTCTAATGCATTTCTCCTTCTCCTCCTTGAAATCGTAAGTCATCAATTCTCAAACAACACATCCGATGATATAACAATATTGCTCAAATGGGCAGCAGCCGGAATGAAATAATTAACATCTTTCCTCCCGCTAAATGGAAATGATTTACTTATCTATTCCAGGGTTGCATGTCGGAGAAAATAGGGTGTGAAGAAAAGTTACCGTATATCAATTTGTAACAATTTGTAGCCACAGCCTTCACCTTGACTTCTATGTCTCCTATTACCTGGCTTTATGAAAAGACTGAAACTCACAGAACAATGATGTCACTGCATGTTCCATGTAAAAAAAATAAGCAACTCCTCCAACACGGTCAGATGTATTGTCACGTTGTGACAGTACACATCTCACCTACTTCTTAGCTTGTTTCGTCCAGTTATCATAATTTAATCTCAGTTAAATGAAGTTAAATACTCATTCGCATTTTTGGTTGCGAACAGTTAGAAATTACGTTTCTCGCTGTTAGCTCCCTTCCCCTTCCCCACTTCCTTTCTGCCCCAGTTTAGTTGTAAGTTTTGTTCAGTAATTAATTAAGTCAGGCAATAATGGAGCTGGCCTTGGGTGGAATCGCCGCAGTGGGCGCCGGTTTTGTAAGACATTATTATAATACACACATATGTAATTGGATTTACTTTACGTTTTTATCATTTTTTAGTTTTCAAACCCACTGGAAGGTAAGATATTTATACGTAGGCTTATCGATTGACACACCCATATATTGACCATTGAATAATTTAAAATTTGCAGTTGTTAAAATTCGAATGCAACTTCAAGGCGAGCTCCAAGCCAGGGGACAGTACAGTGTTCATTATAAAAATGTTTTTCATGCAGCGTACACAATAGGTAAATATATTTCTGTGGATTTTATACATTAAAAGAAAAATATTCACGTTATTTTATACTTTAATAATTAAAAATTGTATTTAAAATTTAGGAATGAAAGATGGCGTAGTAGCTTTACAGAAGGGATTGGTTCCAGCATTATGGTATCAGTGGGTTATGAATGGCTTGAGGCTGGTAATTAAATAATTAACTAAAATATGCACGTATAATAATGTATGTAACTATAATAATCATTAATTAATTAAGGGGATATACCAAATGGGTACGAATTCTGGGTGGACAAAAAATAAGAAGGGGGAAGGTAAGTTGTTCGTTCTTTTACTAAATTATTTTTTTACGTAATCAACTTTTCTACTTCAAGTGTCCATGGCTGGGAGCGTCCTAGTAGCCTCGTGTGCGGGAGCTATAGGGGCGACAGTCGGATCTCCTTTCTTCTTGGTATGCATGCACAAGTCAAGTGACTTTAAATCATTTAATTGATTTGATTGACTTTTTAGGATACTACTGAATAATTATCATTAAACGCGGGGTTCATTTTCTAGGTCAAAACTCAACTTCAGTCAAGAGCCAATGATCCCACAATAGCTGTAGGGCAGCAGCATTCACATTCACGAATGACTCCAGCATTTCGAGAAATTTATAATAAATGGGGATTAGCAGGATTCTGGAGAGGATGCACAAGTTCAGTGCCTCGAGTCGTGGTAAATAACCTTCCTATCAATTTTCAAAGAATTCAAAGGAGTTCACTGTTCAGTATTATAATAATTACTCCCATTTTCTGTAGGTTGCATCTGCAGTACAATTGCCAGTGTTTGATGAGTCAATCCGTAATGCACTTTTATTTATAACCTCTATGAACTTATATTAAAATCATATTTTTTTCTTGTCTTCTACAGAATTCATACGACGTCAAAAATTGTTTAGCGAAGGCAGTTTGCTCAATCCATTTTGTGCCAGCATGATTGCAGGGGTTTTTGTCAGTTTTTTTATGGCACCGTTCGATTTAATTTCGACAAGATTTTATAACCAAGGGGTTGATAAGTATGGAAATGGTAAGTTGAACAAAACTTTTCAGATGTTCGAGTCAGCTAACCCGTTTAGAATGTAGCAATGTACAAATCCGAATTAAAAATTTAAACGATTAAACCTATCGTATTAAAAACATATTTTTGTGATAGGAATTCTTTACAAGAACATAATGGAGTGTGGAATGAAGATAGGACAATCAGAAGGTTTACTTGGTTTCTTTAAAGGATGGACAGCTAACTACTTTCGACTAGGGCCACATACGCTGTTAACGCTGGTTGCCTGGGATTTTTTGAAAACTAAATACAAATTATATGAGAGTAAACGCAAATAATAATTTGACAAAGGAATATTATGGAATAAATGCAGTCAGTGTTGTCTATTTTGGATACTTGATTTATTAATTATTATACTGATTATATTATTAGTTAGTTACATATCATCGTCCTTAAATAACTTACACACGAGCAACACTATGGTCTGTGAATAATTAATAGACGATTGGGCGAAGTTCCCTATACCGTGCAATGTAAGCTATCAATCTCTCACAGTGTTAAATTCTGGGTAATTGGAAAAACATAAACTCAAAAATTTTGTGTGGTCTACAGAATCTCAACGTGTGATTCAACATAAAGTATACATTTTCTGAATCTACTCCTTACCACCTTTGCAACGGTACATCAGGAATTTAGAAATTTTCACTGATAGCCATTTTATGGCGATTTTTAAAAAAATTGCCCGATCGTCTATTAATAATTCATGAACCATAAATATCTACGGATTTGGAGGTACTATGGCTTGTCCAATAAATTTTACATGGCTTCCTTTTGCCAACAATTCATTTGTAGCCTTGCTGAGGATTTCCACCGACAAAAACGCAACTTGTGAACCCACCTTATCCGTCCTAGCCTTTATTAAGACGTCCTGACCCACTTGCGCTGCTTTCATATACCTAAGTGAACAATGTGACATAGACAGGTTACATGTATCAAATAGTATGTAATGCACATATTATGTACATTAATAGCTTGCTCACGTCATGTTGATGTTAAGACTAACTCCAGCGTTTTGAAGCTGTGCATGTTCTGATGTCATTAGTGCGATACCTGTGCCACCCAAGTTGTTAAATTTTCATACTTTCATAATCCCTGGTGCATACTCATGCAATAATATGAAGTTAAATATGAACAAAACGTAACCAGATGGACACTATGGGATGACCCATACAGATTTCTAAAAATTGATATATTCAGGTGAAATTATGGAGTCGAAAAATAACTTATGATTAGCATTTAGGACGGTTGAATTTCGAAATTTTTATACGGGCGACCTCCACTGGTCATTGTGAATAGTCAAGGAACAGTAACTATTTCTAGAATTTGGTGGGAAGTAATATGAATAATTGACGCTAGGTAGTTAATGCAATAATTAGTGTCAAATTGTAGCACGTTATTTTTTTTAGAAACTACTGACAAACATGGGTTTACTGATTTATCCTGGTTCGGGCTAAGCAAAGCTGTACTATAGGTTTTTATCGTTTTAGACGCATTGCGTAGAGGGGGTCTCATTTCATATTCGCGAGTTTATTTGCCTCAGTTTTTGATTCACCTATTTTCGCGGAGTTTTACAATACAATTTTTCAGAGTACAAAATAAACCGTTGTAAGGTTAGCTCGCCCTGCAACAATAATTAGCAAATAATTTTGCACCAAATTCACTAACAGACAGACAGACGGACGGACAGGAGGAATTCAATAGCTCCCGTGCTACGCAGGGCGAGCTAAGAACGGAGGTTCTTCATGTCTTTCGAATTGTGTACAAATTTTTGTATTGTAAAAGCCAAAAGGACAGTCCTGGACTTACGGAAAGTCGAAACGGACGGTCCTGGACTGACCGAAAAGGCAAAAGGACAGTCCTGGACTGACCGAAAGTCGAAACGGACGGTCCTGGACTGACCGAAAAGGCAAAAGGACAGTCCTGGACTGACCGAAAGTCCAAACGCCAACTCGTTTGAAACTTATATTAAGAAGGCGGTTCCTTTCGTAGACTCTTCCCAATTCGTCTTAGTGTCCAGACGTACGTAACTTTGATGAGTCGTGAGTGAACAGTCCCGGTGAAAAATATTAATACATGGTGATGGAATGATTAACTGTGTGTTTCTTACAGCCCTAGTCAGCGATTGTCCTGATTCAGAACATGTGGCAATATGAAGTGTAGTATATTTTTATGCATGATGACATTAAGTTCTCTTTCTTTACAGAGAACATAAAATGTTTGTGAACGTGTAGTTACAGTGGAAAGATTTACTGTTTATATGACTTTAACTACTATTATCTATGTCATTCACAAATCAAACTTTACGTGTATTTTATTTATTTTATGATTGTTTTTAATAAAAACTTCCCTAAGAATATCTAGCTTAAACCTGGTACTAACAGATTTGTTTGTCGTTTTTTTTAATGCACGAATTGCTGCTTCTATCAAATAACATGTACTTAATTTTGCTCCTCCTTTATTTCCTCTCTTTTTTCTCCTCATCATCTGCTGTGTTCCTCTCGGTTTGGTTGTTGCGTCTGGCTCTGCTATCGTCTACTTTATTTAATCGGACATCGTTGTCAGTACCCGCGTCAATAATTGCGTTTACTCTTCTTGTAATATCGTCAAGTTGTTTTGATGACATTTTGAATGGGTTTGAGTTCAGGTATTGTTGGAACTGAAATTGTTTAAGTTTTCATACAAACCCATTAGCTTTACATGTACGTACCCAGAATGCAAACGATTATGTTTGATTGACAACTCACATCAACATCATTTTGCCAACTCTCTAATTTGTTCATTTCATGTAGAGTGGGTTCTGGTAATTTGTGCAGGATCTTGATGATGGCTGGCCTAATCTGCAACTTTATAGATTCTGGACAATGAAGTCGGCTGTTTTTGTTGCCAAACGTCCGAATGGCACACATCATATCCCGTGATTTGAATTTCGTGGGGTGTTTAAAGGCATTCGGAATCTTCATAATGACAAACGCATCGTTAATATTAGGAATGTAACCGGAATGCTTCAAATGGCTGGAAGGGCAACAATTTAATTTATTTTACACACGCAAAATGCTTGAAGGAACAATGTAAACTTTCGCTGTGGTTACCGATCAGTACAGCAGCAATGTAAAACGTGGTTTTTAGCCGCTTGTATTTCGTCGTCTTCTACGGAAAAATTCACAACCGTGCAGGCAGGTGTACCTGATTCGGGTTCGCCCCAGGACATTCCCCATATAATTACATCGTTACTGCAATATATGAATATGACACGGATCATTGTACATTTGCTTCCTACGCGTATACTCATAACCACATGCTTACCTTTCTCTTTTGTTTAGGGTACGATGTGAATGACAAAGTTTGTCTTTTGCGCCTGTAGTTCTACCGCTCTTGCATGTTTCAATTAAACAAAGGGCAACCCATCTTTTACCATTATATCGAGACCTAACTCTGGTTATTTTGTTCATCACGATAGAGCCTGGTTTTGGATTTTTGTATACGGCGGACGTAGACGATTCCCTATTTCGAAATAGTTGAGACTTAAAACTTGTTACATGACTTAGATTTGCTGATGTACTTACCTTCCTGAAATATGTTTTTTGCATAAACCTCCTACGCTTGCTTTGGTGTCACACTTCGAGCACAAAAGTTTCCAGCTGTTTATGTTCTTCTTTTTGTTCATTACTTCGTACCGGCGACGTTCTCCACACTTATTCTCCCATATAGTACCGAGCTTGGGTTTTTTTGGCTTATCACCACGAATAACTCGTTTTTCTTGACCGGATTGATTGGCCGATACAGACGATTGAAGTGAACTTGAACAAACAGGTGCGTGCGAAGCTTCGAATTTATCTACGTATAAAACGCATTGTTGCATTATTAAATTGACCGATCATAATTTCGTCAGCATTGCTTTAGACATTCCTCACTTGCTCGTATCAATTGTCTCATTATTCCGGTGCCGTGCTTCATTGACAGCTCAACAAACATGGAAGGGTCATTCAAACTTGTTAGTGTAGATGGTGCGATGAATTCAATCTCTTCGTCGCCATATTTTAGTAACAAGCGTCGTATTGGCGAGTTTTCTTGCTCAGTTAAATCTGTGTAACAGATGGGTACTATAATTATTAGTATTTGATAAGCTAAGTGTACACGTAAACAAATTATCCACCTGTTCGCATCCCCGGTCCCTCAACTCCAGAAGACATCGGGTTGGGAATGTCTGTCCGGATAAAAAAAGGGGACCGTTTTCGATGCGGAACATTATGACTGATGCCGACGATTCTTTCTTCCGCAGGTGCATCGGTGTCTGGGAGTATGAACACAAAAAGCAAAAATATTACCGAGTTAATAAACACATTTACCAACAGCGGAGAAGTATTGGTTGTGCACGTATAACTTTTTTGCGCATGGTATGCACATGTGCCTGTCGCGTTTTATCACGTTTTGCTTCGTGTATTGACCATTGATTAAAAAATGACACCCCATTTTCCTCACAACGGTCATACATATTTCAATATTATATATATAGGAAACGTTCAGTCATAAATTCTTTAATCTAGACGTGTATTTTATTACCAACCTTCATTTATTGATCCGACTTTGTCATCATTGTCATCATCAAATACTCGTGTACTAGAACACGGTATAGTGGTAGTTGTTAGTGGCGCAACTAAAAATAGAAATAGAAGCAATGTATAAATACTTACTTTAGTTGTTATTTTTACACGAATAATATAGTTATTTCTGAATAAATAAACCTCACCATCTTTGTTGTTGATTAGTGATGGGCGAGAGGGTTCTCGATCGCGGTGACGCCGTTTAAGTGAACCTGTCTTTGCCTTGGATCGTCCATGTGATGACCCCGATGTAGGAGCTTCTGTGTAATAGTAAATTTAATTAAATTTGGTGCAAACCATCATACAAATACAGAGCGGTGCTTGTTTATCTGAGAACGAATTTGAGCCTTAATAACTTTGGCTATGTTTGCAATTTTGAATCGAAATTTAGATAATTGGCAGGTACTATAGTCAACAATATTGGCGTAAAATTTCAATTCGCTAGCATAAGTAACACTTGAGAAATGTGTCTCTAAAAAATATGTTACGAAAAAAACTTTCAAAATTGCTGAAATTTTGAATTTATTTATATTTTTAAAGCTCTGTAAAATTGCTAATTGTGCACATAATTTGATGTGGTGCGATTATTTTTGTCATTTATCTGGCTTCTATAAATAATCCAAAGTAAGTTTTAAAAATTAAAACTGTTTCCATACCACGCTACTTCATGAAAAAAGTACATGAGTAAGTTTATGAAATGATAAATTAAATTTTTTTCATGCAGGCGGTTGAAGATGTTTGAATTATTTTTTGAACTCATAGTTGGATTAGGTAGCATAAAGTTCGAAACCATTTATTTTGCCACTATAAGATTTCAAATGTTGGGTAAGGAGTCAAAAAGACACGGTGATGCTCCCATTGTTTTGTTTAAGGCGGTTATAACTCTTCATGTGAAAGTCAAGGCAGTAATTTTTTTATCGAACTTCCAACTGTTTCTAATGCTACAGACACTAGGGCAAAATATGTAGTACATGTTGAACTTATTAGTTTAACATCGAGTGTTGTGTCCAGTAATTGATGTTTGGAAAACTTAGAAACACAATGTTTTCATTTTAGGGTCAGTGGAAAGTTTATTTTTGATACTGGTGGATTGAAATTTTACGTCAATATTGCTGACTATATAGTATTTACCAATCCTCAAAATTTCAATTAATAATTACAAACAGAGACAAAGTTATTAAGGTTCAAATTCGTTCTCAGGTTAAAAAGCACCTATATGTAATTACACGAATAATACATAGATAATAAATGAAATTATTAAAGAGATTATTAAGTATTTTTGAATTAAATCAATTGTGGCATTAATACTCACGGTTTTCTTTTTTACCATCTTCATTGTCAGAACTTGACAGAGTGCTTACTGGGTTTGATCTTGTGTACATTCTTGTGGTCGACGTTGACTTGTATCGATTGTTCAAGCTGCTCTCCTTAACTAAGAGGTCATTAGAAAAGTAGTTAGTATTTTTTTGTAGACGAATAATTATGAATTTATAAGAAATTAAAGTCAAAATATAATGAGACAAATCAACTTACAGAGCTACTCGTCTTCTTTCGAAAGCTTAGAATAGTCGTCGCTTGGATAGTAGTCCAGATCTGCATCGTCGTCGTCGTCGTCGGAAGAAATTACATACTGCTTCTTCCTCTTGGGCATTTTGTACTGAAATTTATATATTATTCATAAATTAGGATAAAATTAACATCAACATTAATAAATTTCACGTTTACTCTATAAAAAATCTCACAAGAATAAGCAAAAGTAATTCAATGTCTTACCTGATTGAGAATGACTCGTTACTGTTTGCTGTTTCATTCAAACTGGAACCAATTTTTCACTTTTAGTTTTTTGGAAATAAATTTTTGGATAATTAATTTTGTTCTTTGTAGAGTCTATTAATTCAAGGAGACGAACTTAACACTGGAATTATTAATTTAACGTATACTCGAGAATTGATTTAAATGATATTCAGTCGACGAAAAGTGAAGACGATGATGATGAGACGACGAATTTATCACCAGCAATGAGAAGTTTAGTTTTAAATTTGGTTTTTAATAATATTCGAGTAAATGTCTCAAGTGTATTAATTAAGAGTAATTTAAATTTTTATAATTGAAAACTATGTGGATTAAAATAATGGAAGTAAGAGTGACGAGAATGGTGTTGAGACGACAGAATCTCTCTCCAGCAATGACGATTGTGTCGTGGTTGTTTGGTAGTCTCACTCTCCTCGATCTCTTTCTCTACTACGTTTAGCTGACGACAAAGACGCGTCTCATCGCGTCTCATCTTGACTGACTGACACCGGCTTGGCTTGGTGGTGCTATAATTATGGTTCAACTTGGGCATGTGGGCATTTATATTTTATTAGAACAAAAACAAACACAGAAATATTTTTTTATCGCGATTCGATAAAGTTTTTGAGAAACAATTAATTGAAAACCCACTGTCATTCTAAATCGGGGTTAAGAATGGCCGATAAGGCTCATCGGTTGTTCCAAACTCCCTCTGGAATCATCGACAAGTCTCGAACATCATTACTGGAATGACTGAATGGACCAGCAACAACTTTTAGACAAAATTCATCAAGTCATGTTATAATATTCGAATAAAAAACTCATCACTTCATTTATTCAATATTATGAGACCCCATTAAGTAATTGAACGTTCTAGTAATTTTTTTCATAAACTACTATAATGATAGTGCATATGAGAATTTTTTTTGTCGCGATTCGACAAGTACTTTTTGGGAAACAATTAATTGACGACATAATGACATTCTAAAGGGGGGTCTAAGAATGACCGATGACCCTCATCGGTTGTTCCAAACCCCCCCTGGAATGATCGGAAAGTATCCAACATCATTCCTGGAATAGCTGGAAACACCACCAACAACTTTTAGGCCTAATTTGTCAAGCTATGTTCAAAAATTTATTTTGAAAATTTTAACAATTTTTGAAGGAATATTATAAGACCCCATTTGAAAATTGAACGTTCTAGTAATTTCTTTCATAAACTACTATAATGATAGTGCAGCTGAGAATTTTTTTTGTCGCGATTCGACAAGTACTTTTTGGGAAACAATTATTTGAAAACTGTACAATTTTTTGCATTGACTTTACGAGCGGCAAGTTTGAAATTCATTTTGGGGCGAAATGAGAAATACATGCTGATATAAATTTATTTAAAAAATTTCCAACTAATTTATTCGAATACTACAAGACCCAAATAAAACTTGAACGTTCTAGTAATTTTTTTCATAAACTACAATTAATATAGTACAAACGTGCATTGGATTTGACCTGATTGGATAAGTACTTTTCGAGAAACAATTAATTTAAAATCTGTGGTTAGTGATGATTTTTGTTGAAAATTTAGTCAATTTTTGATGCAATATTATAAGACCCCATTAAATAATTGAACGTTCTAGTAATTTTTTCCATGAACTAGCATTAATATAATATGTGTGGGAATTTTTTTTGTCACGATTCGATTAATAGTTTTTCAGAAACAATTAATTGAAAATCATATTATTTTAATTTTGAAAAATTCCACCAATTCATTTATTCAATATTATAAGACCCCATAAGAAATTGAACGTTCTAGTAATTTTTTTCGTAAACTATCGTTTGTATAGAAGAGATGTGCATTTGTTTTGACCCGATAGGTTGGCTACTTTTCGAGAAACAATTAATTGAAAACTAACATATTTTTTGTGCATATAAATGATTTTTTTAGACGCGGGAAATATAAAGTTCTGGGGCAAAGTGAGACAAGTTTAAGTGTGTACTTTTTTATTAATTTTTATGCGAATATTACAAGACAATTAAACAAAGCCAAACGTACCAGTAATACGCTGTTAAGTTTATGCTTCTGGGACTTTTTGAAAACCAAATATAAAATGTATGAGAGTAAACACAAAGAATAATTTAAGAAAAGAAATATGGAATAAATGCAGTTAGAATGGTTATTATTCTGCATGCTTAATTTATTGGTTATCTAGATTATATATATCATAAGTGTCTCTAATTGACGCGTACATACAACATATGCAACATTATCCTACCTTTACCTACGCTTTTGGAAGTACAGCTTGGCCAATAAATTTTACGTGGCTTCCTTTTGCCAACAATTCATCTGTAGCCTTGCTGAGAATTTCCACGGACAAGAATGCAACTTTTGAACCCACTTTATCAGTCCTAGCCTTTATCAAGACATCCTGGCCCACCTGAGCTGCTTTCATATACCTGAATGAAAAATTTGACAATAGTACTTTATGCCGAGATAGGCTATCAACATTATGTATGTATGTACATATAGCTTACTCACGTCATGTTGATGTTAAGACTAACCCCAGCATTTTGAAGCTGTACATGTTCCGCTGTCATTAGGGCGATACCTGTCACACCCACCCAAACTCTTCATTTTCATTCTTCGACACGACAAGAAATCTGACTTTTCATATATCTAGATATACATACCCACCCGATAAAGAGTCAACCAGCAGAGTGGACATGGCCCCATGCATGAAACGCTTCTGTGGGGCACAGTCCTCCTCCTCAACCCTCATTTCCGCCACAAGCGAACCTCCCCCAGCCTCCGTTATTCGCACCTACATAAACCAAAAAGTTCTCATTTTTCTCAACCTCTTCTGCAGCAATTCCTAGTCTCAATTTTCTCAATGAGAAATGAGAGTGCCAATTTGACACTGCCAAATATGGACCAAATAACTTACTTTGTGCAGTAGCCGATCGAAACCTCCTCCTTTGATCCGAACAGCTAGTAATTTTTTGGCCAACTCCAAGCCTGCCATGGCTAAATTTCACACAGATAATAGTGCTCAGCAAATTATTGTGACGAGAAACATTCGCGCTCACACGTGTTCAACAAAATAAATGTGCTCAAGGTTTTTTCTTGTTGACCGACACACTCGCTCGTCTCGTTTTTTCCACAACCACATCTGCTCAGTGCTCACAGTCGAGTTCAACTCGGCTGCTGATTATAAATACAAATTTAGAAATTATTAAAACGTTTTAAATAATAAAATTAATCACACATCAAAAGTTTTACTTATTGGTGACAATAATACTTCCAAGTTATAGAGTACAGTTTATGGTTCAAGTAATAAATCGAGTGAAAGTACAAAATTGGCGATTTTGATTGATTTGAAGACAACGTTTTTCTACAAAATTCACAATGTCGCGGCACAGAAATGTCCGAACTATGAATTATGACGACGGTAAGCTGAAGTTTTTGAACAGTTTTCAGTGGCGAAATGTATTTTGTTGATCAATTTAATTTTTTGACTTCTTTCCCCTTTATGTTAGATTATGAAGGGTATAATGACGTGTACGGTCATTCTCTCGACGATGACTATGGTGTTAGTCCAAGTGGTAAGTGAACGATTAAAATGCTAATACAATTAAAAGATTTACTATTATCTAACCATTTACATTGAAATAGCCTCTCAATATTTGTACGATCGGAATTCAAGACAGACGCAACTGTCTCACTTTGTTGGTCACGAAAACGATATTGTTGAAGAGTCAGAGGAACATGCTGAACCTCCGACAGAATCCGTGGATAAGAGGCTAGAAAAGGCGAGACGGCGGCTCGACTCCTTGTCAATTGAGTCGGCAGTGGCCAAATTGGGAGCAGATGAAGAAATCAGGCTGAAGCATTGCTTGGAAACAATACGAGATATTTGCGGGGATTCGGTCACGGATAACATCATGAAAGCGCACATTATTCAAGCCAATTTTAATTCAGAAAAGGCCTTGGATAACATATTGAGTGGAGTGGAACTGGATCCTGCTGCTGTGCTGCGTATGTTATCATAAAATTCATTATTAATATGATTTTATATTTGACTGCAATATTCAGTAAATTTTATTCGTATTCTCATTTTACAGCGGAAGATTTATGGAAGAAGCATAAACAAGATTCAGAACCTTCTGCAAAACCACCAATTGCAGGTCAGTTGTTGAAATGCTATAAGGCTTGTTTAATATTCTTTAATGAAAGTATGCTAACTCATATTTATTTTATTTCTATGATTCGTGATGCTGCTCCTTCTACTACGAATTTTTATCAAACAATAAAATTGTTTTTATATTTTAAACGGACGTATATCCAGGTAAATATACTCTCTGTTTTTTTCAGCCCCTTAATTTTAAGATTTATTTATAACATATGTAGTAAATGAATGGTAAAAAAATCATAAAATGTAGCCACACCGAGCGCCACATCCAATATTTTTACTTCATCGAAGCCATCAACTCAAACTCAAGAGAATTCTTCAATAAATAAACAACTTCATGGGCTGTCAAAGTTAAAATTGCAGCCTAAAAATCATGGAACTCAGGGGAACCTTAATTTTCAGAATGGGAATGCGTATGTATCGTCGTTATCGTCTTTAGATCATTCGCCCGGTAATACTGTTAATATTAAAGAAGGCACCGAAGGGTCTGAAGTCGTACAAGCAATGGAAGAATCAAAATCTAAAATGAATATAAAAGTTAATCCATTATTTCGGACTCCGACATCAACGCCAACATCAACCTCAAGATCCGACACTGGGCTGTTGAGTAATATCCGACTCAACAAAAATCCCCTTTTCAGTCAAGCAAATAATAATGTTGATCCCACTTCTCCTTCTTCAAGCACCTCTCCTAAACTTGGTTCAAATCCATTATTTAGAAAGAGTCCCATTTTCTCCAAGTCACCAATATCGTCTGATTGTTACTCTTCAGCTCCCGGAAATCCCTTGTTTTCAACGTCCTTTCGACCAATATTTCCCGTTTCAAATCCTTTATTTTCTGCCAAGCCTATTATGCCAGCCAAACATGTCAATGGTTCTCCAGTCGCTGCCGCCTTTGTAACCAAGCCTAGCCTACATCCAGTAACCGAAAAGAAAAATAAAGGTTTAACAATCAATGACAAATGGGATATTACTAGTAATCATGTAAGCGATGAGATTATTTGCAATAAACCGTCCTTAATTGGCTCTCGACTAGCTGAAGCAGCTCTAAAAAAGCAAAGGAAGAAACATGGTCTAAACGAACCTCCGTGCTTTCAAACGTGGATCTTGCTGAGTGAAAAATTTGCTGATCGCGTATTCAAGTTTGATACTCCTTCCCCAGACAAATTAGTTGGTATTGGTATTGGAACACCACTCAATCTTGTAGATCGAGCTGAACCTGCGACACCTGAGACAAGTACTGTAGATAGCTTTGTAGAGACGAAACAATTTCCCAAGACAGGTCCGAAGAAGTCGTCCAAGCGAAAGATTCCTAAGTCAAAGTAGGCAAATTGAACAACAACTTGCCTTATTTCACCGTCCAGCAATTTTAAAACTGGACAAATTATATCTACATGAATCATATCATGCCAACACACTGGGAATTAAAATTACGTTAGAAAATGTTCAATTAATGTAAATGTCAAATAATAAATCAAAATCTTAATGTCATTTCTACAGTCATTCAAAATGCTCAATATTACTAGTATTTATATAAATCATAAAGTTGTAGGTTTGTTTTTGGATGATTAAAGTGATATTATATATTAACAATTTAACAATTATGATTATATATTTATAGATATATTATAGATATGTATACTTAAGATACTACCAGTAATGCACGTAGACAGATCTCGTTTTAAATGTGTAGACTGTATAAGAATATACCAATTTGTTATTATCATGAACGCGACTCAGTTGTTGGAGTATAAAGAAAGCCTAAATGTATGCAGGTATACATTTCCCCTAAAGCCAAAGAATAAAAAGTACTCGACATATAAATTTATCCAGCTCTTTATTTTTAATTATCACATGTTGACCTAATAATTTATTTTTCATAAAGACATTAAAACCTTTCGCACAAAATACAATCAAATGCCTACTAATTCACAATTGTGTATATTTAACAATTTTTAGGTCCACCCCAAATCACTGTGAAACCACCAGCATTCTTTAAGAAACCCGAACTAATTAAAGTAATCCCTGCATCCAAAGCTGCGGTGACTCTGGGATTCAATGTGCCTGCTAAAGAGAAAGACAGGGGCAGCTCCCCACTTACCCTCCAAGTTGTTGACTCTAGAAGTGGGAGTAAATGCGCTTCTCCGTCTACAACAAGGAACACCAAGACGTCAAAGTACAAATATTCCGATCACTTCTAAAAATATTGATTTTCTTCCGTTGCACTTAATATTAATTAATGATACATTTTCATAGGAAAAAGGAAGTGGAATTCAAAGGTGAAATTGCTGTGGACCAGTATTCCAAAGAAAGGGGGAGCGGAAAAGATTTACTCAATTTACTTGTGATTGGTCACGTTGATGCTGGAAAGAGCACGCTAATGGGACATTTGCTCTTCCAAATGGGGCAAGTTCCAAAGAAATCGATGCACAAGTTTGAACAAGAATCAAAGAAAATTGGAAAGCAATCTTTTAAGTACGCCTGGGTGCTGGATGAAACAGGAGAAGAAAGGTACATTATGCGTACATGTAGAGCCAGAATTTAATCATAAGCTGTTACCGAATGCTGTCAGATTATGATTTAAGGCCTAACAATGAACAACAAATATCTATTTCCCTGTCCATAATATCAGGTCCAGAGGAATTACAATGGATGTTGGGCAGTCAAAATTTGAAACTGAATCCAGAACCATCGTCCTTTTAGACGCTCCAGGTAAGAACAACCAAATCAATGATTCATGATTACAGATACATATTGGTTGCAATGCGTCACTATTGATTATTATTTTAATTAGGACACAAAGACTTTATTCCCAATATGATCACGGGAGCATCACAAGCAGATGTTGCAGTCTTGGTTGTAGATTCAACAAATGGAGAGTTTGAGACTGGCTTTGAGTGTGGTGGACAGACTCGAGAACATGCATTTTTAGTGAGATCTTTGGGTAAGCTTTAAATTGTACACGAGAGAACGCACAATGAACTATTTGAAGCTTATTATAATTATTTGTACTCAGGTGTCAATCAGCTAATCATTGCAGTAAATAAGTTGGATAACGTCAGCTGGTCCAAATCCCGATTTGACGAAATTCATGCCAAGTTGAATACATTTTTGACCAAACAAGCTGGGTTTAAAGAATCAGACTTGACGTATGTGCCATGTAGTGGCTTGGTTGGCGAAAATTTATCAACGAGATCCACTGAACCTTTACTAACGACTTGGTTTAATGGCCCATCATTATTGGAAGCCATCAGTAATACTTTTAAAATAATTCAAAGAATAATGTGTGCAATTGTAATATGCAATGCATTTCTTCAGATTCGCTCCGACCTCCAGAGAGGCCAGTTGGCAAACCTCTCCGAATTACAGTCAATGACGTATTCAAAGGAACAGGGGGTTTGTGCGTCAGTGGTAGAGTCGAAACCGGGATGGTTCAGGGTAAGTCAATTGTACAGTATAACATTTATAAACTCGGGGGCTAATTCTTTTCATTTCTAGCTGGAGATAAAATAATGATACAACCTGTAGGGGAAATTGTTAATGTAAAAAGTGAGTATACGTTTGTTGAAAATATGGATGTATGTCATAGACAAGGGTGATGAGTTAATAATATAATTAATCACAGGCATTACATTGGATGAAGGTCTTGGGAACAAGGCTTTTGCAGGAGATCCAGTTCTTCTGTCCCTTCAAGGATACAGTGACATGAATGTAGTGTCCATTGGTTGTGTTCTTAGTGATCCAAATTTCCCTTGTAAAATTGCCACCAAGTTGCAAGCACGAATCGTTACATTTGATGCGATGGCTGTACCATTGATCAAAGGATTTACAGGAGTTATGCACATTGGGACAATAAGTGAACAAGTCACGGTAACGAGATTGATAAGCCAGCTGAACAAGGGTACGGGAGAGGTCATCAAAGCCAGACCACGGTGCTTGCCAAAAAATTCTAACGGGATTATTGAACTGGAAGCCCTTCGCTGTGTTTGCCTTGAAGAATTCAAGTAAACGTTCACTAAAAAATATCCTCAAACAATTTATGATCGAATTTACATGCTTCTTTAATCCATATATTTATTACTTATTTATAGGGATGTAAAAGAGTTGGGCAGATTCACCCTCAGGTCGTCTGGTATTACAATTGCTGCAGGAGTCATTTCTCAAATTTTGTAATTAGTTTTGATATTCTCGTCAAAATACCGCACTTTACAAGCCAACAGAAAAATAATTTACTAAAAAAGATTAAACTCAATTTACTATGTCAGACACTTTGTTATTCGTTAAAATAAATAAAATTGATAAAAACCTTGGTATAAAAACACAACAAATACATATGTTTAATTATTGTAACAATTAACCTTGTATTGAATAATTTATTTATGCAGTTTGCTATGTGTGCTGGTTCTATCCGATCTTTTTGGCAATCTCATTGGGTGACAAGTAAACTGTTTGCATTTGTCAATGGCACTGAACCCACGGGAGATTTTTTCATGCAAGCTACTGTTCTTCATAAATGTCTCGATCCTTCTGCATAAAAACCAACAACAAATCCACCATTAAACATTACACAAGTTTATGCTAGTTAAATAATTAAAACTATTAAAGTACCTGGGAATCCAGGATGTTGCCTCGTAATTTCTCGTGAAAGTGGAAATTTCGCATGAAATTCTCTCCACGCACTCCTCGCTCGTGATAACTTTTTTGACTAGGTCGACTGCATTATTACCATTTTTTATTCCCCTTCCAGTAGAAATTACGGGAATTGGAAGTAAAATAAGTCCTGAAAGTAGAACTAGCGCAATTCCTAATGGAGCCAGGAGTAAACTTTTGATAATCAAACTTCTTCCAGAGAAATCTGAGATTTCTGACGTGAGAGAACGAGTGAAGTCATAAATAATTTGGAAAACATTGATTTTAAAATAATTATAATTCCTTAAGATGTACGTACCTGCTAGAAAGGACCTGCCTTCAACAACGCTGTCCTGAGATGGCTGTGGAGTTGGGAAAGTAATTTCAGAGTTTAGAACATTCCGAGCACTGATTGTAATTAAAAATTGGATGGAAATTATTGCAACACAATAAATGATCTTCATACTGAAAGTCATTTTATTTTGCTCTGGGAAAGATGTTAAAATTGAAGTGTAGTTGTGTCGATATGCCAAAGCACAATGAGACCGTTGAGTGATTCTTGTCTGAATTAATAGCTTCTCGGTGATAATTGGAAATTCTTGAATCCACAAAATACGGGCACAAGTTTAAGGATATATTTAATAAGTAGGTAACTTCCTAAAGTAAAAGTCAGTGTCAAAAAATGTTTGAGAAAGGTTTGTCGTTTGTCGTGTAAAACGTTTAAACAAACCATTGTACCTACAACAAACTATGCACTTTCATCTCATCCTTGGTGTGCATTTTATCATTCGGTAAAAACAAAACGCTTTCTAGATAAAATCCATTACGCATTGAAGTATCGCATTTCCATCCTATGTACGTGTTTATATTTGCAGACAGACACCTAATGTATAACCACTTATAAATACGTGATTACGATGAGTAATCAACCGTCTCAATAGCTCTTTAGAGAAATTCATGCATTCTTTCACTCTCATCTTGTCGTTACATATATTAAAGGCTTAAGAAGCTGTTTGACCGGAAATAATTTAATTGGAATGCCAAATTTAGCTCTGGCAGCAGGATTTAAACTATATACTCGATTTGATACACATAATAATATTGACGTTAACAGATCCTATATATATCCATATACAAAATTAGCTTGGCCTTAGAACCGTCTGAAAATTTAAGAAATCCTGGCAGGCAGCATGAGTAGCCACTTTTTTAAATCAATAAACGCAGGTGTCAGACTTACACTGCCGTTTTAAGGAATCCACTTAAATAAATATACACAAGTTAAAGTGGAAATTGGTGCCAAGTGTATATAAATACCGAGTATTCACAAATATGTAGGTGAAATAGGTGAAACTTTGTTGTATAGCAAATAGATAATTGTAGATTTAAGGTAAGTAGTTGTTGGTGGTTGAGGGGAATATCATTATTAACAATATCACCCTGAACTTTACACTACGGACCAATAATTTAGCCTTTTCAGTCAACATTTCGATGCTAAATGCAATTCCTATCAGAAGAATGTTAAGAGTGAAAATGTGTTTTAAACTCATCAACTCTTCAAGCTTTAGAAAATCACGAGAATTCCCTCGTGAATACTGATGAATGCCTTGCTGTATATTTTCAATATCAGATCTTTCCAATTTCGGGTCACATATTCCATTAGTTTTCAGTTGATAAATTGTCAATCTTCTCCAATGACTTGGCCAACCAGTTTCTACTGCATGATTAATATATGGACTGAAAACGGGGGGTAGAACGGACCCTTTCTCCATAACGATACATGTGGGCACAAAAAAGTTGACATCTGGTGCAATCGTGAATCCTGGCAGATTATTATTAGTCACTGCAGAGTAATATTCGTTAGCTAGATCGACGTAAACATTGTAGCCAATACATGCCCGATTTGAAATTAGTCCTTTCAAGAAGCATCCAACAAATGATGAAGATTCGTTGATTCGATTGCTCATCTCGTACAACTTTTTGGTTACGTTGGACGCGTTATCTGAGGACAAGTACGTTTCACCAGCCCCACCTTTTAATGTGTAATGCATTTCCACAGCATAATCCGACAATGAGAGTTCGTCAAAAGTGGACGGGGGTGGCGTGACCAGTGGACAGGTTAAGAATTGCGTCAGTTTAGACACAAAAAATGTCGAAATTATCATACAAGCAAAGGACCAAATAATCACGAGAACTCCGGCAGAAGTGTTTTCACATCGCCTACTCGATCGGTTGAAGGGCTGGCCAAGAAAAATGAAGTACATTTGCTCCAATATCTGCCAAAAGGAAATTGCAGATGAGTTTCCTGACTTTCTTATCGAATTATTAGTGGAAGCGGAGATCTTTTTTAAAGCAGTCCAAACAAAAGCAAATCCAAGAAATGTAAAACTTAGGTATCTCCAAGAATCTTGATCGAAGGTTCGAAGAATTACTGGATCCCACGATTTGTCAATTTTATGTCCACCCGTTGTGAAGGTGAGCCAAATGTAGAACAATGAGGATGTAAATTCCAGTACTGAATTCCTCTCCCATGTCATTGCAACTGCACCAGAAAGGTCGGCATGACCACTTACAATATGACCCACTATCCCACTCCATGCTCCATTCGATGTTGGGACGCCATACGAAAATTTCTGCCATTTTTCAATAAAGTGGAAACTAAAGTTTAGCTTTTGTCCTAGCATTCGTAGAAAATAGAATTCACGCCAATTTTTAGTGATTGTCTCTTCGTCCTGCTTGGAGCATCCGTTTGATAGGGTGACACGAAAGACGTAGTTTTGCAAATTGGAAAAATGATTGGGAAAATATCTCTCCTTAGATTGACTAGTTTCTTCTAAATTCACAAATTGTACAGTATCCTTTGGAAGACAATACAGACAGAAGGTGTACGATAATTGAACAAAAGTCTCATTTACATCCAAAAATAGCATTCTCTTGATTCTTCTAAGATTGTGTTTCACCGTTTCCGATTTATTTCGTATTAGCAGAGATGGACTCATGTTAAGGAAGATGAAGTAATCGTGACCCAGATTTATAAATATTTGTTTGTATAGGCATGACATATTATTTACTATTGACGCGTCCTTATTATTCAACAACAAATTCCGCACAATAATTGGAGTGATCACAATTAAACACCTCTTATAAAATCTTGGAACGAATAGCTTCAAATCAACTGCACTTCTGCTTGTATTATTTGTGGTGATGGGGATAGAACACGCTTCAGCAGAAACAATTAGGATTCGGTCATCCAAGGTGAAGTTGTTTTTGTTGAGAGTATTGTTAGGACTTGAATTCGCAGTGAAATTCAACATCCATGCGTCACAATTAGCTAAATATATCGTGCATCTTTTCGTCCCCACTGATCTTGTTATTCTATTTAATACTGCGTCTAATTTTAACTGATTGCCATTAGAAGTTAATATTGTATTTAGCACAAAAACCAGTAAAGAGTAAGGGACCCAACGTGCACCAAACATTGCCATTATCCTATTGTGATGATTATTAGTAACTTATTGGAGACATTATTGAGTATTTGATATGAAAACTAAATTGGTTGATTATTCACTCCAACGATTTATTGCTTAGAATAGAAGTCAGTCAGATTATTCTACACAATTTTTCAATAACGAACATTGTATAAGACAAAAAAAGTACAGAAAGTAAAAGGTTTAGAATATTTCGAGAGGTGTGCAAACAAATAATGTCAGTTTACTACTACTATGCAATTGGCTTTATACATATACATATCACGACGTGCATATGTACAATGGTTACCCAGGCTTCAAATTTTATTATATAAAATATTTGGAGGCTTGCCGAGCCAATTTTTTTCACTCCTCAAATTGACCAGTGATATCTCAAAACTTATATAAGTCTACTTGGCCGTAAAGTACGTACATAATACTTCCACTAATCACGATGGCATATAAACGTCGACAGGTGTGGACTGGCATCGAAGGTATTCCGCCCGCCCCTTTGATAGGAGAACAGTTGACATCCATTGATTTCGATTTTATGAGGACTAAATCAATAATAAGCAAGGAAATCCCACTGCTAACAATGGCAGAATTGGCAGAGTATGGAATGGATACGACTATTTTGTTGCATTTGCATATGTGCTATGTCTATTAAAATTTGTTCAACTTATGCAGAGAGCCTAGAAAAACACTGCCAGTGGATTCGATTATTGGACAACTTATGATTGCAGGTTAGGTTAAACTCACAATTACCGTAGACAACATTTAGATTAAGATTATTCAATCCTTCAAAACTTCAATATCAACATTTAAACAGGGTTTCACAATGCTGCCACTGAAATTAGAGAACTAATTCGTGAAGATGCGAGTGAAAGACAGATTGCACGAGAGAAACGCGAATGCATTCCAACCTCGACTCCTCTTGGGGAAGACTTGGAAAAACTAACCTTGTTGTCCACGATATTCTGTGAACAACACGGGTTTGCGGAATCAAGTAAATTTTGAGTCTTTAAAAATATTATTTTAACTATGAAATTTTACTAAATATGATTTAATTAAAGGACAGTGGAATAAGGTCATCATTTCAAGATTGGAGTTAGCAGAGATCTTGGAGCAGAAATATGAAGATTCTCGCCTTTCCGTTTGCATTGCAAATAGCTGCTTTAAATTTTTGGCGAAATTGAATCAAACAGTGTCTGAAAATAGAGTCATCATTGCTGAAGTTCATCTCACAAAGGCGTATTTTTTAATGATGGGTAAATAATAACGCTGCTTTAATTACAATGTGATTGGTTTAGTTACTTATCAATATTGTGTTAAAACTTAGAACATGAAGTGAACTTGAACGAGCTTCACAAACATCTGCAGAAATGTTTCGAAATGCTGGGTGATCACAAGGATAAGAAAATGTACAGTGTAATGGCTCACAAAGGAAGTCCAAAGAGAGAAGGCACCATTCGAATTGCGATTAAGCGACCAGTTGCATTACACGGATGGCACAATTATGAAAATGTAGCGACAGGTTAGATTAAAAATTAGTTGTACAGTGGATTAGTACACCACACTAGTAAACGAGGATTATTTGTAAAATATAAAAAAATTGTCTTTTAATGAATTTGCAGTGAATGAGATTGTAACCCTAAGAAATACGTCGCTGTATCGCATGGCATGCATTATATCCACCTTAAGTCTACTCAAGGACGTTCAACGCCACATTCGGACATATTCTTCAGCCAGCTTAATCAGCATTATTAGTTCAAGTGAACACAACGACATTCAACAATCTCATCAGCAAACTTTTGTTGACGCCATAACGTTTGCGAATGAAGGTATGTTTTACCTATTTAGAAGCACTCGATAAGGATATCAATCTCTAATTCTAACATTTTACTTCCTAGGAGAAAATAGCTCTTGCATCTTCCACGCTTTGTATACTTTTGGATCATATCTCAATCAACAAGGACTGTACAACCAAGCGTACAATGTTTTTCGCCAACTGAAAACAAAATCACAGAATGTCAATGATTATGAAACACTTGGAATCGCTAATAGTAATCTTGGCGTGATTAGCAAGCATAAACACGTTATTCCAGAAGCAATGGAACACCTGGGCGAAGAATGGGAAATTGGACACACTTATAAACTACAGCTTCTCAGAATCGATGCACTAATGGAGCTGGGAAAACTATTATTGGAGGAAGGTCAGGTCGTGAAAGCCGAAAAGTTAGGTGCGCAAGCATATGACGAGCTATTTGAAATCATCACACAAGCAGAGAAAACACCCAAACGTAATGGCAAACATCCTGGACCAGAGAAATCCGAGAAGAGCTACGATTTCAAATATGACAACATGTCAGAGAAATCGTGGGTTATGGCAGGAGTGATGGCAGGTCAGCAGAGGTGGGCAAGGTTTGCAGGCCAATGTCGAGGACGGGGACATTTGTATTCAGTCATATCATGGCAAACCAGCCGAACTCCTTTGCCTCCAGTGTTGAATGACAATATAAAACGACCAGTGACCATCACCTCGTGCAAGAGGCATCACGACCTGGACTACTTGTCCAACAAGTTGTGGCACAAATTGGCAAGTGAGATTGATGATGATAACGCAAATAAGAAAAAACGACCGACGCAAAAGTGGCTTGATGAAATTGATGATAAAGACAACTACGAATTTATGCATGATCAGCCACCCGATGAAATAGAAGAAACGCCAGTGACCAGCACAGCGGATGAAAATTTTGACATTTTCGACTCTGATTTTGAACTTGACGAAGAAGGAAAAATTCGTAGAAGAACTTATTTAGGAATTGCAGCCGCTCTTCAGGAAATTTATTCTCGTCAGCGTTCACTGGAAGAAAAAAATGGTGAAGTTTTTAAGCGACCCTCGCCCGAATTAAGCATCACTTCCGCAACTGCCTCCTCGGGTGAAAAGTCATCAGCAATTCCTGATGACGAGCTGTCAAACAATGGAAACACTGTTGAAAAATCGGATCGATCGGATCGCAGTACCAGAAAATCCAAGAAACGTATTGACCCCAAGCTTGCACAAGGCGAAAATGAAAACGATGAAGAAGAAGAGGAGGAAGAGGAGGAGGATGCAACGATTACGGAAATAATTTCGGCAACTGAGCAAATTGATGAGGATGGTAGTGAAGAAACCTCCAGCCCCGTTCCAACAACTGAAGAACAAGAGGAAGGAGCTAACGAAGAACAGGAAGAAGAACAAACTGAAGAACAAAACGATGGAGCTGAACACGAGCAGGAGGAGGAGGAAGAGGAGAAAGAAGAAGATGAAGAGAATGACATCACCAATATTCCTGAAGATACTGAATCCATTACCGAGCAATCTGAAAGTGGCAGTTCAAATTACTTGATGGTACCCAAGGAAATTAAGAACGATGGTAATCTTATTCTAGATTCTGAACGGAAAAGGTCTAGTCAACGGCAACCGCCATCGACATCATCAACTGATACAAAAGTAGAAGACACGACCACAACAACCGACATTTCACTCCATATTCCAATTAATTAGTCTAATACAAAGATATGATACAACTACATATAAGTACTATGCATAGTATACTTAAGTACTTTGGTGATAAATAGATAATATTTTTAAATTCTCCATGCAATTGAAGGCATCATATTTAATAAGAGTATTAATGCAGTAATAAACACATACGATTTAATTCACTCATCAGTCCTTAATAGATTGGATATGTACATATGGAAATTAGTACATATTATACAAATAAGGTCCAATAACAGACTAAATACATACATAAGCTAAGGACAAACACCTTCCCCTGACTGAGACCATTTTAGTCTAAATAGTGTGACATTTTATGGGAAGAGAGACAATGAAATTGCTCTTGTACAAATGTTTTCTCACTCGCACTTGGATTGAATTGTTGTTTTAATCGCAAATCACCGTAAAAGGTTTACACAATATAAATTTCACGATCAATGGCCACGATGATCCTTATTTTGTGCCAGAAGAATGACGCGAAATGTTTTTCATTCTACAAAAAAAAACTAGAAAATAAAAAAAAATGTGAAATATAAATAAAAATTGTCCATGCTTGCGGATATACTCCTACGAGTGAGATTAAGCAACACACATATGAAATAAACCGGCTTTCTGACACATCTCATGTTACAAGCGTGTAACATGTATTATTAAAAATTATTAGTATGTGAAAATGTTATGACATCATCCAAGTAATTGCAGTGAGTCCAGTTCGGCATCAAAAACAAGTCGTCAGATTTATTCTTGCTGGAGGGAGCAACTCATCAGTTTTATGACTTTGTCTCGACGCCCACTGTACCTGTGTACTATATTACACGGTGATTACCAGAACAGTGGGTGATTGGGTCACTATTTTGGTTCCAAGAAATGAATAGATGAGATCCAAATTTTTTCACATACTAGTTTGACTCATTATAGCCAAAATTGAACAATGCGAAAGTCCTGCGGTTTGGGGCAGGAATCGCAGATCAAGCATTCACATACGATTAGTCACACCATAAAATAAATACGCACTTGCTGCGAATCGTTAATTGTTTTTCAGTCCCATTGTGTCCTCCTGGACAACAAACGTTTATTTATTTAACCTAGCAAAGCCAAATTCTGACACAGGATACAAGCTATAAAGAAGATGGACAGGAAAGATGAAAAATGGAAGCTCTGCAAAATAATCTTGACTGAAGGAGTAAAAGAAGGCCACTCGTAAGTATTTGGTTGTTTATTGTGCTCAAACTTACAACCACCAGACCACCTTTCCCATTTTCTGCAGGTATGTATGGCTATAATATGAAATAAAGAATGAACCAAATTTCTTGATTTAACCTCAACTTGGCAGATGATGGATAAGAAGACATGTACAAATAATGTAAGAATATGTATAAGGAAGGCATGCATAATACCACCAAGATTTTGCACATAGACATTCCTGTTATTATTGCGTGTTGTTGCAAATTTGGGTGGGATAGGTTGGGTTACAACACCATCGTCTCATTACTCATCTCTCACTAACATAAGTATTTCTTCACACAAACTCACACAGCATAGCAGAAAATAAATGCATACATGTATGGGCGTACTAAAGCAGTGCAGTATATTATGTGTGATCCTTAATTGATGGACAGTTACGCATCATATTAATATCCAGGAATGGTCATTCTTCATTTGCTCATCCTTGACTAGGTCTTAAACCAAACATGATGAGGAGTGCACTCGTTTATTGCATTCCTTCCATGGAGGTTTGAACCTTTGGCGACGAGATAAAATGAGACGAGGTGATTATTTTTGATTGTTAGTAGTTATTACTCATCATCATCGTACATCATTCACAATACAGATCGACATACATGTCATCACCATCAGCTTTCTTGTACCTAATAATCACGTTGCACATCCGGGTAACTCGATATTGCGAAAATACATATTTTTCGTATCAGTTTTGATCACTATGTCCAAGATGAGGTCGACAAAGGGATTCGTCTTCTTGCCTCTAGTGGTGATGTGTTGTAGTTTTGTGACAAATTTTGAGTTGGCTTCCTCGCTCAGTATTCCAGTAGAAAGGGATAATTTACGCTTGAGGATTCTGGAGTTTGACAATGTTAGTGGAAAATTGGTGCAAGTTTTGACTAGCAGAAACTCTGACATAATTTACGGAGAAGATGTGGGTAAGACGAGTGTCATCGTGTTGGAGTGCAGAAGTGGCTATGGACCCGTTACACTTTCCTATAAGGGAGATGGGGTAATAATAGAATATGCATAATTTTGATTATGAAAATTTGTAAATTTACATATTATGTAATCGTAAAAGTACAAATTAGTGAAAAATATTGAACGTATAGATCATGAATATATTCTGCTCTTGAACAAAACAGGCCCCAGCATTCACAACGAATACAAACACAACACGAACATCTCATGGTTTATATTTTTGGAGTTTTCTAAGTTTCGAAAGGCCCCTGAGTGCTGAGGATAGTGGAAACTTTACATGCATATCGCCCAATAATGATCCAGGGATCCTTAACTCGGTCTACTTATATGTCCCAGGTGACAAAAATTAAAGCCAAGATTGGGATAATTACTTATTCGATTGGAATTTTACGTCACTCGTGCATATTTATGTGTAGATTCCTCAAGAGCTGTGTTTGTCCCAAGTCGGTTGGCGCAACGACTGGAATACCCTAAAGCAAATTATTTCCGAATACCTTGCAGCGTTGTTCACCCTGGAGCGAGAGTCACGTTGGAAAAATTGTCGAAAGTACGTCTGTATTCCGTCATGCAAATTTTGAACTGTCAGATTTATATGAAATATAACCAATCAATAATCCTTTCAGACATCATATGATGATAATGAAGCAAGTTCGCAAATTACGTATAGTCCAAAATCAGGATTCTACATTCCCATATCAATGGTCAACTCTGAAGGGTCTACGACTTTCGTGTGCAAGGCATCATTCAGGGGCAAAGAGGACGAAGCAGAGTACAAAATTTTCTCTCAAGAACCATCATCAAATTTTGGTTTGTCATACCTTTCCTGTATTAAATCATATGAACGATGATATGAATCTATATATACTATGTACATAAATTTAATTTATAGAAAGTGACGCGGAACAAATATTCCCTCCCACACCAACGCTTTCTACTCCAAACAACATTCGGCCCTCGTCCGGTCTGCGATCAGCCTGCACAAGTTCTACTTGCGGAAAATTTGCAGAATGCATCGTGATTGACTATGCGGCTCATTGTGTGTGTTATGAGAATCATACTGGCGATCCTTGGAAGATGTGTAACAAAATCAGTGAACATTTTCAACAATATGCTCAGGAAGATCCTTGCTCACCAAATCCATGTGGTCGAAACAATCCTTGCATCCCGGTTAACGGCCACCCTGTTTGTACATGTCAAGGGAATCATCAAGGATCGCCAACTATTTGCCAGCCAGCAGCTTCACAAGCAAGACCCACGACTGCTTCCCCTCATTGTACGAACAACAATGATTGTGCTTGGGATGCGTATTGCAACCAAAGAACTGGACTTTGCGAAAATGTCTGCAGCAACAATAGCACACCGTTCTGTGCCCAGAATTCAGAATGTCATTCTCTGAATCATAGTCCAGTGTGTAAATGTTTGCCAGGATTTAACGGCAATCCGTATTTTTCAAAAAATAGTCAAGGGTGCCTATCAGCATTCGGTCAGCCAAACAAACATCAACCAAATTGTAGCCCATCATTATGCGGACTTAATGCGCACTGCAAAATTGATCGTCACAGTCTCCGTGCAGTTTGCGTATGCCCAAAAGGTTTTACCGGAAATGCCTATAGGGCCTGTTCTCAGGTGAAACATCGTCCTGAACCCGTTCGACAACCAGAGATAATCAATAACCACACAACAACCAATGATGTAGATTTGCAGAAACATCTTTGCAATCGCACACGGTGTGGTTTCGGAGCAAAGTGTAGAATTCGTGGTCTTGATGTTCAATGTTTCTGTCCGTCTGGAACCCAAGGGAATCCAAATATCCGATGTGACCCTCATACTGACAAGATCGATGCGGTAAAAGCGTGTGATGGGTGTGGTCCAAACAGCGTTTGTACAGTAACTGGACGAAAAGTATTTTGTGAATGCTCACAAAACGCAACGGGAATTCCTCCAAATTGCATTCATGAGAAACGAGGCGGTGCCTCTGGATTTTGTCGCGACAACTTTGACTGTGCCGAAGATAACGTTTGTGATCGACGCAAATGTGTTAACCCATGTTCTTGGATGTGCAGTGAGACGGCCAACTGCGCTGTTTTGAATCACATTGTAAAATGCACGTGTCCCTTGGGCTACGAAGGAGATCCCAAGTTTGGTTGTCAAAGACTCGCCGTCCCAGACAATGAGCCCGAACATCCCTGCAAGCTTAATTGTGGGAGGAATACGGTCTGCAGGGCAGTAATGTTCAATGAGTTGGAGGAGTACAGAAACACATTGAGACAGAACAGACAGGAGGCTTTATACTTTGATATGATTCGAGCCAACGGAAACCTGCAAGCGAATGGGGTCTTTTCGGAATGTTTATGCAGAAAAGGGTACCAGGGGAACCCTTATTCTTTGTCTGGGTGCAATCCAAGAGGGGATGACGAGGGGGCCGAACATCCCGTGATTGTAATGGAGACAAATCCATGTGACCCAACTCCATGTATGCATAAACACATTTAATTCTGTCGACATGTTCAATACACCAAAAGCTAAATTAATATTGGCCTCCATTCTGTTACAGGTGGGAGTAACAGCTTCTGCAGAAGTTACAATGGAAAAGCATTTTGCAGTTGTGATTTTGATTCAACTGGTCAGCCACCAAAATGCAAACATCGATGCAAAGCGGATTCACACTGTATGTTTAACGAGTCTTGCATCGATGGTTTATGCCACCACGCCAGCGCTGTGAAACGACCACTCTGAAAATGTATTAATTAACGTATTATTACTTATTTACAAAAATGAAACAAACTACTTAAATATACGTATACTTGTACAGTGTTCAGTGCCAAACACAACAACTCCCAATCCACCATTTACGTAAACAAAATTATTGCAAATATACGAGACATTTCTTGTTTTATATAAATTGCAATTTGAAAAAATTCCGTTATCAGCACGTCAATCATAGACAATTCATCCAACATGCTAATTTACAACCGTATTAAGAGTCTCATGCATAATCCGTATCGGGAGTGGGATCATTAATAAGTTTTCTTATAAAGAAATCTGTGGGCGAAGCATTTCTCGGACATGAATATTCCTACATATGTACCACGTCTTCTCGTCATTAGTATGTTGTTGGGTCATTATATTGACGTTGTCTTTTGTCCCATACAACGTGTGCCATATTTTGCGCCTACACTTCATTATACATAAATTTCGCAATGAACTAGAGCAGAAATGTTACTTTACTGTTTAACATTTCAAAATTTGCAAAACTGCCAAAAGTTGTCTCTGATGGCAATGATAATAATCCCAGACATGTTTCGTGATTTCAAAAAAAATCATTAAACTCTTAAAGCAACAAAATTTTTTCGGGAATTTTCTTTTATGAACATATTCCACTTTTAAGGAACATATTATCGTAAAGCTTTATAGCATCATTAGTTGATCAATACAATTCAATCACTGACAACCAAATGTGGCTCAATGTTAGAGTTATGTAAATATGTACAATAACTTCAATGTTGACTGAACAATATGTTCTTCACTGTAGTCAACTTAAAGATGATGACTTAACACAACATCAGAAAATATTACATCCACAATTTAAAATTATTAAGCGATGAATTATAAGCAAATCTCGAGTTCTCACTCATTAATTCCAAGACTTATGTATGTATGCATGACCAGCCCAGAGAAAACCGCCCATCTTCTAAATATTTCTAAATTGGCCAACAACGCACATTCTTTGCATGATTGCTGACAAGTTGCAAAAATTCGTGCGGGTTGTAAATAATGACTAATTTCACGACATGAGAGAGCACTTTGAAATATGGTTTGGAATATAAAAAGGAAACAAACCGGTAAAAGGCGAACCACGGAAGACACGGACAAGAAATTATTCATTTAACTTTGCACCAAGCTACATAATGCAATAATAATAAGGAATGGAACCAGTTTGACAAGACGCTGCAAATGGAAGGGAAACAATCATATGAAAATGCAGTACATATGTAGTAAACTTCACCAGACTACTGGCAACAGCAACCGCAGTAGAAGAAGAGCTCTCATCATCGTCGCCGTAACAATGGACTGAATAATGGTCATTGTTGAGACGAGCAACAACTACTTTTTTCTTGAGCTGCTAATAATGTAAAATATTTGCAACCCTCTGCTGCTGCTGTCTGAAGAGTACGCAGCTACATTGTCCATGCAGACTTTATTCTATTGCTGCTACTTATTTCTAATGCTTGGTACCTCTGACAATAATATTTTTAACGAGATTTTCAAGTGGCGATTGAGCTTTGAGATATGGGAAGTTTCGTGGGGTTGAGAACCTCGGAGATTTTGACTCCAACATCTTCATCGGTTTCAACTATTTGTCAACTTGGCTTCCACAAGTTCACAAGACTTGATCATGTCGTCGCCGTCTTTTTCATTGACCATAAGCTTTATCATATTGATTCAAGTCATTTGCATTTCTCGAGGTGCGAATTTCAGAAATGAACTTCCTGTTATAAAAATCTTTGAAATTCGGGTGGTAACAGCTACCAAGTTGGAGGCAGGGGAAGAGGAACATGTAGTGGACAAATTGCCAAACTCTAATATCGTTGTTGGGGAAGATATTCAACCAAATAGTAAATTAATATTTGAATGTGACGCCCGGTACCCCGTGCAATGGGTTTACCAAGGGGATGGCATGCCAGAGTATTCCACAAATACGACACAAACGCAAAATTCGGGGGGAATAACCAGACCTGACAATTTGTTTGCTGCCTCTATTTCCTTGGGATTCCGACGCCCGATATCCAACCATGATTCCGGCCGTTACACATGCCGCAGTCTGCAGAATCCTGATCTTTCAGTTTTTTATAACCTTTATGTATCGGGTAATATAAATAAGTATTTATTTACTTGAAAATTGACGTCTAGTATGGAAAGTAAAACTCTTGAAATAATGCGTTTCAGACGGCAAACTATTCCTTAATCCAGAAGGTGAAATAATTTATTTCAAAAAGACTGACGCAACTGTAAGAATTCCATGCAGCGTCTCAAATCCGAAGGCAGCTGTATCATTGCAAAAATCAATAAACGTAATTATTTGTGTACTTTATGGTCTACTTGATTCCTGATTTGTTGATTTCCTTCAATTATCTAACATGCCATTTTATTTACGTACAGGGTTTGGTTACCTGCCCACTCAACGACTCGATCACTTACGACTCTTCGAAAGGCTTCGAACTCAAGGTTTCGAACCATTTTGACCCTGTAGGAACTTACGTTTGCACTGCCGGATTCAATAACACTTATCATGTTGTAAGATACACGTTAATCAGAGGTAAGATTTTTGTGCGCATCATATCCCGCTACGAATAGTTTAATAAATTTACTTGTGATGTTAATTGACAGAAAATGAGCCAATTTCAATTCAAATAAAGGAAACGTGTTCTAGAAACAGTGATTGTCAACCTAGTCACGCTTGCATTCAAAATAAGAATGGTGGATATACCTGCACTTCTCCGTGTGGGTCCGTCTGTGGTCGAAATACGCAGTGCGATGTGACCAATCATATTCCACGCTGTCATTGTTTGCCAGGTATTATATTATACGATAAGCTGTGTGTCAGATTTATAAAATAAGAAAGTTATGCCTTATCATAGGTCACACTGGGGACCCATACCATGCCTGTTATGTGAAAGTTAAACCTGAGAGCATTGAAAAAGATCCATGCACACCTACACCATGTACGCCCATAGTAAATGTGTCTTATGTGATATTTGTAATTTACAACTTTAAACAGTATAAATGAATATGCACAGGTGGGTTGAACACTGTTTGTGAAAGACATGGTGGCGTGGCTCGTTGCGTTTGTGCTCCAGGATTCCAAGGAGACCCGTATGTTCGGTGCCACAGTCACTATCAACAGCAACAAGTACAGCAGCAGCTCGACCCTTGCCATCCGAATCCATGTAAAGAAAGTTCAAATTTTAAATGTGCATGTCACAGAGTAGCATTATTTCTACTTAAAAAATGCTTATATTTAAATCAGGTGGCGCAAACAGCGTTTGTAATCAACGGAATGGTTTTACATCGTGCTCATGTCGTCCTGGGTACTACGGCCAGCCGCCATATTGTCGAGCAGAGTGCGAGGTCAACAGCCACTGTCCATCCGATCGAGCGTGCGTGCTTGGCAGATGTAAAAATCCTTGCGAAGGCGCCTGCGTCCACTTTCGTCGAACCGAGTGTCGCGTAATAAATCGGTCCCCTGTATGTGCAACCATCAATTGCGCCCCTGGATATTTCGGAAGGGACTGCCTCTCCGTGTACACAAAACAAGATGGCCAAATTAAAATCCATGAGCGAGTAGGAGCAGCAGCTTCGACAACAACGTCTGATCCAATAACTCCATGCAGCCCCTTTCCTTGCGGCTTGAATGCGGAGTGTGTTGTAAAGAAGGTAAACAACACGGTGCTCAACGTAACAAGCGAAATTGCGCTATGCCAATGTCCACCCAATTTGACTGGAAATTCCGACATCGAATGCTACCCAATTGATGAACAAGTTGGATCCTCTGAATCCAACGAAGACTCGGATGAAGAATCTGATAAACCAACAATAGTTACGACAGAAAAGACCACCACACCCAAGAGCACAAATATTTCTTATCAATGCACTCCCGAATGTGGAATCAATGCTAAATGTGTAGAGGGCAAAAACTCGTGTACCTGTCCGGCAAAGTTTCAAGGAAATCCATACATAAAATGTTACCCCATTAGCTGCACTACTGATGACAACTGCGATAATATAAATGCATCTTGCATTTCTGGAAAATGTGTTGAACAAGGTTTACCATTGGACACGATGAACATTACGACAACAAAACAGTGCGGAGTCAATGCAATTCACGTACTTGCCGATGGAAAATCGACTTGCATCTGCCCCACAAACTATACTGGAATTGCTACAATTGCTTGTCATCCAATAAGTAAGATTTGATGAACCAATACGAAATATTTTGTAATGAAATATGAAGAATAAATAATTTATGTGTAGAATTATAAATACGTACAATGACGTATCATAATTATTTTTGCATTAAATAGCGAAAGATTCTGAAAGCATCGCCGTCACCACTACAGCCGCCACAACAACAAGAACGATAGGCAAGACCCCTCTTGAATCAGAACCAGTCCATAATAAAGTCCAAGTTTGCAATAATTGCGGAAAAAATGCTAAATGTGTCTCGAGGGAGAACAACTCAACAATTTGCGAGTGTATCAGACCATTCGAAGGAAATCCAGAAATTGGATGCACGCTAAAATGTAAAGAAGATTCAGACTGCCCACGATCAATTGATTACTTGTGTCACAAAACAAGCAGCCAATGCGTTCACCCGTGTGACCCTGACTTTCAGGTTGATTTTGTCGAATGCGGGAGGAATGCGGTGTGCAAAGTTAAAGATAACGTTCCCATGTGCTATTGTCCTGAAAATTTCCCATTCGGCAGCCCCAACGTCCATTGTAAAGAGGTACGCAAATTTATTTACAACATGATACACTGCATGATAATTAACTATCCACATATGTGTGTCCTTTCAGAATGCAACAATGTCGGATAATCGCATGCCCAACAGGACTTGCATCGATGAAAAAAGATTTCAATGCGGACCAAACTCTGTTTGCAAAAGGTTTCATGATGACGAAAGATGTGTTTGTGCACCAGGTCATTTTGGCGATCCGACCACAAGTCTTGGCTGTAAACTTGGGCTTCAATGCTTAAAAAATAGCCAATGTAACACGGACGAGGAGTGTGCAAATGGAAAATGCTTTAATTTGTGCAGACACCGGAATATTTGTGGTCCGCTTGCAGGATGCAGAGCCGAGAATCATAAGACGACATGTATTTGTCACATTGGGACAGTCATGAACCCAAAGGGCGAATGTGAACCTGCGAAAGGAGCATTAGCGGAAAGGTTACTCTTTTTCAGGTCATTTGAAGATGTATAGTTTGGCTTTAAATAAATCTTGTAAGAATCCTACAGTCATTTACGAATAAATAAATCGACAAATGTAATTTTGTGGTACTCACAGTCCGAGTTATTTGTATCATACACGTCCATAGAATGTGGAACAAGTCATTGACAGTGCTTCAATTATACGAGAAAACCAGGAAAACCACTTTTGCTACTACAATATAATAATAAAACCATGCCTCACTGGCAAAAATGTTATGTAATAAAAACGCCAGTCGCTAAAAACATTGTGTTACATTGACTGAAACTCTGCAACTTTAGGTGCTAACGTAACATGCACTCAATTTCAAGTTCATTATTGCAAGGTTTTCCGACAGTTTGATCCTAAAAATGTTGATTAAATCAACCAAGTACTTCAATCCATTATTAAGCTCATCACACTGCCATGCTTTCAACCATGAATCTAAAGATACCTATGTATTTATGAAGCAATTACACAGGATGCTTACCGCTTCATATTACTGTAAAATGGAATCAAACTATTACAAAACTTCAAATGCGTAATAATGTAACTTGCCACTGTTTTACAAATTCACGGTGAATTTGTGCGATATTTAATTTTGGAAACAGGCAGAAACGAACATTCTGCAAAAAGTTTGACTGGGTTCCAAGTATTCGATAGATTTGCGATATGCATTGGTCAACCATAATTAAGAAAACACAGTGGATCTGGATCGTTTTTCTTCAGGTGCAGTTTGAAGGGATATCCAGCTTATCACCGTTGTGGGATTCTGTCACAACAAATGTTTACCAAGGTATAGACTGAAAGTAATAATACATACATAAGTAATTAAATTGAGAGATTGTATGCCAAAAATTGATTATTTATTGTTTACCAAGAATACGATGTACAAGAAGGAGACGATATTTTAACTGTTCGAGTAAACATGGGCGAATATAGTTCAACCGATTTGGTCGTGGGTGAAGATATTCGTAGAGATGCTCGTCTTATCTTGACTTGCATTGCTCACCATGGACCGGCAGAATGGTACATATTCAATATTCATAATATAATCACACTTAACCTAATAATGGACACCATCTAATTTAAGCATTATAATTTTATTACAGGGTCTACAGTGGCGATGGGGTAAAACTAGTGCATATGCATAAGATGCATAATCAACGCGAAAATTTTGTAGTAATGTTAATCTGTTGCCCATTTCAGAACCCAAATTATATCAGGAACACGACAACGGAGAACATCGGAAGTGATGGTAAGCGACTTCCCATGGAAGAAACGAACGGAGCGGCCAAGCGCTATATTGCGACATTGACGCTGGGTCAAACGGGGATCACGACGACGAAAGACACTGGAAGGTACAATTGCTTGACGGCCTCTCCTGAAACTGGGATGAAGTACAAAACCATCTCTGCCTATTATCATGTCTACGTCCCGGGTGGGTTTTCCCAATTTTAATGACTAACTTAATACACAATTATTAAAAGTAGCTGTATAACCTAAATATGTAACAATGAGGGTATTCATTATTTCTTCGTAACCTTAGTATTCTTCGTATCGTAAAATAACTTACCAAGCTTACGAGATTTTGTAAGCGTCGTAAGATTTTGCCATCGAAAATCGCGTTACTATGCATTTTTACGAAACCTGACCCTTTGTTTTATCTTCGTAAACTATTTTACGATACTACGGATACGAAGAAATAACGAATACCCTCAAAATATGAATTTTTTAGCCAAGCAGAAACTATTTATTCGTAAGCCAGAAGACGTGTATTACGATCTTAACAAATCCGCTGCTCGAATACCGTGTGGCGTTACCAATCCAAAGGCCTCCGTGACACTACAGAAGTTTGTGCAGGTAAATATAAAATTCATAAAATCATTCTGCCATTTTTTGCATAGAAAACTTTCTGCAAATATTTAACGTGCAGGGAAATCTCGAGTTTATTCCAAATGAGAGTATGCTGTACCATCCAATCTCTGGTTATTACCCAAAAAATGACATCCGAGGCACATATTTATGCACAGCAGCTTTCAACAACACGTTCGATTTTGTTTATTTTACGTTGGCCGCCAGCACTGGTACATACATTAAATACATACATACAGATGCAAGCTGAGGTGTTTTGAAATAAAATTATTCAGTGCTATTAATGATTACTGTAGATCAAAATACTAAGAAGTTTGGTAAAAGACCATCCAAGAAACCTTTTGGATATGTAAAACCAGAAGATTTAGAGTGGTTAATGTACCCGAGTAATACGCGATCGACCATAAAAACTACCAAACGTCCCAAACCTTCTCCGACAAGTTCAGTGAAAACGCCATACGTCCCATTCCATCTGCGTTACAGCACCACAACTTATGGACCCTTCCAAACTTTTTATACAGTTCAAACAACGACCCCAAAGTCACCCTACAACAAGTACAAAACTAGACCGACAGTGAAAACCAACCCGTTCAATTCAGAAAAATATCCTTCAGAACTATTCAATCTAAGGCCAGTTACAAAAGGGCCATATTCTCAAGAGATTGACGACCAACAGCAAGATGTTGGCCTTCCTTTCCCTGAAGATTTGATCTCATACAGACCTGTGTTGAACAATTTTAAAAACACACGCCCTTCTCACACTGCAAATCAAACTGCCTTCCAGATTTTTAATTCCAAGAAACCCACACCGCCCATAGTCGTTCAAACGACGCCTCGAACAATGCAAAGAAATACGAGGACGACGCCACGAAAATATCGACCATACACGATGCCAACAACACAAATGCCTATCGTAATTCCCGAAAGTGTTATCTGTTCACAATTTACCTGCGGAGTCAACGCCGTTTGTTTCGCCAGCATGATCTACAACCGCACAACCAAAGAATTGAATGCTGAACCTGGTTGCAAATGTGTAGAAAATCATTTAGGGAATCCGTACTTGAACTGCTATTTACCTAAAGTAGCGATGGACCCAAATTTGTTATTATTTAATCTCTCTGCATTCGGACGA
This sequence comes from Folsomia candida, assembly GCF_002217175.1. Classification (NCBI taxonomy): domain Eukaryota; kingdom Metazoa; phylum Arthropoda; class Collembola; order Entomobryomorpha; family Isotomidae; genus Folsomia; species Folsomia candida. Next base: position 8,623,802 of record NW_019091193.1, on the reverse strand, counting down.
AGTCCCCTTTTAGAAGAGGCAATTTACAGCACTAGTGAAAGTGAATCTGGCTCACAAACTGATAGTAGTGGTTCGAACGATGAAGAACATCATACGAATAATGGAAAAACAACTTCTGTTGACATAATTGACATGTGATGATGGGCCAACAAAATGCATGCACATATGTATTTAGATTGCACTTTACTTAAAACTATAACTCTATAAATAAAATTACATACTAAATATAAACGCACAGCTGTATTATATACATTTTACATATTATTTATACAAATTTAGGGAATATTAAGAGTATTAAGTATGACTACATAAATGATTTGTTCATTACATTTAAATTCATCTGTACATCTAATTTTAATAGCCCTTCCGACCTCTAAATCGCTGTCTAGCATCCAGCTAAAAAGATCAATGCAAAAACAACGATGACATCACCAATCGGAACCTCTTAAAATCATGAAAATAATGGAGTATATGTATGCTTACCAAGGACCTTTTGCACTCGAAAAATGTTTGGCGAAGTAGAACACAGTCATGAGGGACGGATCCGTCGGTCGCAGCCAAGCACTCTCTGGCCGACTTGTGATGCTGCAATTAATCAATTCATTCGTAATGTTAAATTTAAGACACACTGAATAGCAATTTTGTTGCGAAATTTACCACTTTGACACAGTCACTCTCTTGTAAACAAGCCTTTAATTCTTTTCTAAACAGTGAGCAATATTCAAAAGTTAGGTCAAAAGTCATGAAGCTTGGGTTAAAATTGTACAAGTATACCTGAGTCCAGCGCACGGTCTGTTATCATCTTGTTGTACCGTGTCCTCATACAACTGGGACATTTTCAGTCGCCAATCTTTAATAAATAAGTAGGTAAGTGTTATGTCACAGAACTTATGTGTACAATAAGATCAATGCATTACTTATTTTCTATTATATACGTAAATAACTATCATACCAGGCGTTCTAACCTCTCCTCCTGTTTCCGATGACATTTCAGCTTTTGGCAAGGCTATTTATTCCTTTTATGGCTGGATGAAATCACTTTTAAAAAATTAGCCGATGATTTCGATAATATTTTATTTTGCATTCAACTTGTGAGTGGAATTTGGTGCGAACAAAAGTCGACGAGCAGGGGTAAATAAATATGGATGCATAAAGTGAGAATACGGGGTAGAACAAGAAATTGAGACAAATTCGACATCGTCTCATCCGATAGTTTATAAGTGTAATCTAATCCACTTTACACTTAATTAATAATATCCATAGGCTTGGGTTAGACTAGCAAAATCATCATCTTTATGACATAAGACTTATATAATAATCCAGCTGCTGCTCAGTTATTCAGTCAAATTTTTGTAAAGCACATACATATGTATACATTTACCAATTAAATACATTTCACATTTCGTATTTAGTATGGCTAAATCAGCACAACAATCAAAAAAACTTGTAATCCCTGAAAACGAGATATTAGCATTTGCGATTGATCATGAAACACCAGTTTATTTGTATGATGAAGCTTTAATTAGATCAATTTGTAAAAAATTGAAAGCGTCGTTTAACTGGGCACCTGGCTTCAAAAATTACTTTGCCGTGAAGGCGACGCCAAACCCTTCAATTCTTGAAATTCTTAAGGATGAGGTATGCTTATTGAAATTATTGAAACTATAAAACTATTCAATTTGTAAAACTGTGAACTGTGAACTTTCCACTCCAAAAGGGGTTTGGAGTCGACTGTAGTTCCATGGCAGAGTTGATGTTGGCAGAATTGGTTGGATTTTCTGGAAATGATATTTTCTTTACATCGAATAATACTCCATTAGAGTAAGTAAGCCCCTTTTATGATTTAACGTTACTTACTGGTTCTCATATTTACACAGTGAGTACACAAAGGCCAAAGGACTTGGGGCAATAATTAACCTAGATGATGTGTCTCATGTCGAATTTATCCATGAAACCATCGGGCTTCCAGACCTATTATGCTTTAGGTGATTGGGGTATAAAATTTTCGTTGAATTTTTATGCAAATCAATTAATCTGATAAGCAAAATAATACTTTTTAGATACAATCCAGGACGGTCAAGGACTGGAAATGTCATCATAGGAGACCCAGAAAACTCCAAGTTTGGCATGACAAAAAATCAGATATTTGCAGCAATCGAGAAGTCACTGAATTTGGGAGTAAAAAAGTTTGCCCTGCATACCATGATTATATCTAATTGTTTGAATGAAAGTGAGATTTTCGCAAATGCAAAGATGATGTTTGATCTGGTTGTAGAGATCTTTGTACGTACAGATACAAAACATTTAGTAAATTATCTAATGATCCGCTACGTCATTACATAATTAAATTTTACAGGAGAAAACTGGAGTCAATGTAGAAACTGTAAATTGTGGTGGCGGTGAGTAGATAACTAATCTATGCAGACACTTGACTACTATTAAAATTTACATAGATGGACAATACTTGATGTTTTACTCTTTCTTTAGGGTTTGGAATTCCGTATAGACCGGAGGATCGGGATTTTGACCTTGATACCCTAAGTCGAAATATGCAAGAATATTTTAAGGGTTTGCTTACAAGAGACGGCGTTAAACCGTTTAATATTGTGTTTGAATGCGGACGTTACATAACTGGACCTGCAGGCATGCTCGTTACTCGAATTCTTCATCTCAAGAAAAGTTACAAAAATTTTATTGGTTTGTTTAAACACGTTTTTTGATACTACATACCATATCAGTTCGGACAGGATACTGCTAAAATTTACTGATAAAAATTTAGGAGTTGATGCTAATATGGCCAATTTGATGAGGCCAGCTCTGTACAATTCCTATCATCATATTGTTCACATTAAGGATCCCAACTACGGCATCATTAACAGCAAGCTGAAGAGGTCTTTATCTGAGCAATCACAAGACGGAGTTTACGATGTTGTGAGTTAATAAACATTCTAAACCTTAATGAACTCCCAAGATTTCATATTGGGCGCATATGTGTAGTATAATGTGTAAAAATTACTGTATGCATATGTGTACATAAAGTTTATGTCATAAACCTTGCAACTGAAATACAGGTCGGAAGTCTGTGCGAAAACAACGACAAACTTGCAATAGATCGGTTCATAGGACACAATGTAGAAATTGGAGATCTACTTGTAATTCTTGACGCTGGTGCTCATGGTCACTGCATGGGTTTCAACTACAATGGGAAACTACGATCAGCCGAATACCTTAAAACATCAAGTTCATCTGGTTCATTAATTGAAATAAGAAGACGTGAAACTTTAAATGACTATTTCTCCACTATAAACTACAAATGCAGCAAATAATTTTTTTATCAATATAATTTTTAAACTGAAAATAACTCTAATGTTTTTATTGTTTTTCTAATTCTCATGAATTTTCAAAAATATCTTTGCACTCCAGTAACATTTCCAGCTACGATAAATATTATTTGTATTTCATATATTTGCATGAATTTACACATAGATAAATAGATAATGATCATTATTTGTTCTGCGGCTTCAACTTAAAAATAAATTTCTGTATTCTATTTAATGCATATTGAAGGGCGCATATATACATATGTATGTACATATTATGGGTTTGTGCGTACCTTATTGTGCTAGTGCCAGATCAATAACCCAACCTACCGGAATCTTGACTTTGTTAACTCTCTTTGTGCCAAAACGGGATTTTATGCTAATTTAACATCAAGAAAATGATCATCACTTATTTCATTACAGATTTGTAGATGTTTAGAGGAGCATGCATTTGTGTATTTTTTTTAAAGAGATTTAACATTTTTATTTATCGCATTTACAGAATTTAAATAATAAATAATAACGACATTTATAATGTCGACACTTTCTAGCATTCCTGGATTTCTACCAATTTTAGAGTTAATTTCTACGCCTTTACCTGCATTTCTTATCACACTTTCATTGACCACGATACCATATTTTGTGATTAAACTGTCGGTCACTTCGCAATACTTGGATTTATTCCGCATGTTAAGTTCCAATCTAGAATCTCAACTTGGATACAACAGGAAACACAATTCTCTACAAAATGAGTTTGATTTCATCGTTGGTAAATAATAATAATTCTACCTTTTACATTTTTAATTGAAGAGTTAATTTAATTGGAGCTTGTTGTTTGACTGGTGTAAAGTTGGAGGTGGGTCAGCGGGTTCTGCTGTCGCTGCCAGATTATCAGAGCAGTATCAGGTTTTGCTAATTGAAGCAGGAGGTGACCCACACCCACTGACCTATGTTCCATTAATGGCAGAAGCATTAGTAAATCTTCCCATGATTGATTGGCAGTACACAACAGAACCTTTGAACAACTCTGGATTCGTTTGGCCAAATCAAGTGATTATAAATATGATTCGAAATGCATGCACATGTTCCATACATACAAGGTTTTTATAACTTGGGAGGTAATTTGGAGGATTAATTTGATGTTACTACAATAACCGTAGTGTTGTAGTACTGCCATTCCAAGTGAAAAACCTTGTACATATGTATGTATTATGTACTTACTATTAGATATTAAATACTCAACATATACTAACTTAATGTTTGATGTGTAGAAAATGTCATGGCCGAGGGGAAAATCACTGGGTGGAAGCAGTAACAGCAACAACATGATTTATATGCGGGGAAATCCAGAAGACTTTAACAATTGGGCCAGATACACTGGAGATGAAAGATGGTCGTATGCAAACGTAGAACCAATCTTTAAGCGTATGGAAGACTATGATGGACATTGGAAGGGAAGCTGTATGTAAATAAATTTTCATGAAATGTGTAGATACATATACAAATTATTAAGTTTTTTTAAAAATTAGCACACCACGGCGAAGGGGGTCCCCTGCGTATCGAAAAATCTAATTATGACCCTTCTGCAAGCTATTGGTTGAAAGCTGGGAAAGAGCTGGGAAAACGTGTTCTGGACCAGAATGCTTTCCAAAGTGAAGGTAACAACATGTGAAGCGAAATGACAAATATGTGTGTATATAATGGTATGATCTATGTACATTACATACACATGTATTTTTGCACATTTTAAGGATTTTCGCCATTAGATGTTACACAGAAAGGGGGTGCTCGTTTCAGCACCTTTCGAGGTTACATTGAACCAAATTTCAACAACCCCAATCTGACAATTCATCGATACTCGATTGCAACAAAGGTAAGTATTTACTATGCCACATATTTAAATATTACGTTTCTTATATATATTTAGATTCAATCGTGATAAATGTATGTACCCATATAGATTCATTTTGACAGTGGGATGAAGGCAATTGGGGTGACATATTATCGACATGCAAATAAAAAGTATGCATCGGCAAAAAATGAAATAATAATTTCCTGTGGGGCAATTAACTCTCCAAAACTTTTGTTACTCTCTGGTATTGGTCCAAAAGAACAATTGGACTCCTTCAATGTAAGACCGCACATGGTGCAAACAATATTGTAGCATAATTATGATTTAATGCATTTATTCTATATCTATAGATTAATACCCTCGTGAATTTGAAAGTTGGAGAGAATCTACAAGATCATGTTTTGGGCATGGCTGGGCCATTTCTACTTGGAAAAAATGTGTCGTTCTTAAGATTTCGAGATTTGACTCCAATTGCAGCCACAGAATATTTAGCCCTTGGGAAAGGTTGGCTAGGAATTGATGCATACATTTTTTTTTAAAATACACACATTTAGAGAATGGGCAGGTACAAATTTATTTTCATATTAATTAACAGGCCCGTTATCCTCCCCGAGTGGAATTTCTGCAACTGGATTAATTTCTTCTCAACAAAACGACAATAAAAACTGGCCGGACATATTAATGATGCATGTTGCGAGAGGAATTGATAAAAATATGGGGAAGGAACTGGAGCAGGTTTTGGGAATGAAATTAAATAGTGGGCTGTCAAAATTTTTTGAATACAACGCAATGAATGATTCGAATTTCGTATTTGTGGCTGTGGGGAGACCAAAAAGTCGCGGATACATAAAGTTAGCCAGTAACGACCCATTTGTGAAACCACTAATTAATCCCAATTACTTTTCTGATGAGGGTGGCGCAGACTTGGACGTTCTTATTCAAGGTATAAATTTGCTTGACCCAATGTACACAATTGTGAACCTTTTATGAAGAATACATTACTAATGCATTACAAACATATGTATTCGCATAATTTGATTTTAGGAATCCAGTTTGCTGTCAAAGTGTATGAAAATACAACAGCATTTAAGGAACTTGGAGCCAGATTAGCTCCGAATCATTTTCCTGGCTGTGAAGACCACGCCATGAAAAGTCGTTCTTACTGGGAATGTTTTATTCGACAAAACCCTCACACCATGTTCCATCCAAGTGGAACCTGCAAAATGGGGCCACTTGATCATCCTGATTCTGTTGTCGATTCTGAACTGCGGTAAGCATATTACTTGGGGTTTTGTTCATGGTATACTGAACACTGAATGCGATCTATTATTTACGCAATTTTTTAAAATATTAATTTACTACTCAGGGTAATTGGGACTAAAGGGCTTCGAGTCGCTGATTCCAGTATTATGCCCTTCATATGCAATGCAAACCTAAATTCTCCCACAATTATGATTGGAGAGATGTGTGCAGATCTTGTGAAAAACGATTGGCCTAACATCACACCGGAGAAAAATGTAACAATAACTGTGTGAAATATATGTGTCCATCTGTTACACATATGCAAAGTTTTATTTTATGTAATTATTTATTGAAAACATAACAAGAGCTATTTATTTTAATACTATATAACCGTTGTAAAATAGTTTTGAACAAATAAAACTAATTATTATTTCTGTAACATTCTGAACTTCCAAACTTGCGACACTGGATAACTTGGGTCACAGTCGTGTTCATCAACTTGCTTGTGTAATCCCATGTTCGTCAAACATAAGCCAGATTCCGGATTTTGAATTTGGTAACGCTGCGTGGTTATAATGTTAACCTTCCATTGTCGTTTGTACGTGTAGACGTTCTTTGTGAACTGATATGTTACAACATTCGTCGTCGTGTTGTGGATTAATGGTGTAAAATGATATCTCCCAATTGATTGAAAATCTTCCACTATCCATTTCTGAATTTCTGAATTTTTCCATTTTTCCACAGTCACCATTTTATACGTGCTGTGCGGACTTTCACTGAGGGTTAGTGCCTAATAATGAGCAAATAAGAATCAATACAAGCTAATTGCACTTTATTAAACGATTTAAAATTTACTAGATACTTACCCCGTCGTCTCTCATACTATTAATTGAGTACAATGAATCTCGCAAAAATTGATCTTATGAAAAAAATAGAAAATTTCACTATAATTCCACTTTTGATATTTATTGTCGTTATATAATACGACATTTTTCTTACAATTATGCATGTGCACTTACCCATTCCAGCATTTGCCAAACTTGCAAATATCAGGAAAATGCAGACTGTGAGAGACGTCATTCTGTGTTACCCAATCAATCCCCTGTGCTGAACAATGAACAAGGTGAGACAACGGCAAAAGCAAAGTGACGGTCAGACAAGGAGTTGTAACGCTTTTAATAGCTTTCAAATTTGCACTTGTTCTTAAAAGGGGTCAAGGCTGAAGGCAAGCTGGCAACGTACTTTTAATTATCATGGTTGTGGCATTATTTGATGACGTTGTCACTGGTCACTGACGTGACGGAAGGTCCTCATCTTATCGTTAATCATTCATAATCTTAGGCAGTGATTTAATGCATATAATTTACAACTCGGCTAACAAAGAACCAGCCAAATATCTAACTGCATACATATGTATGTACATATAACTATGAAAAAGTGTGCATGTACATATGTATGTGTAGCAAAACTATTAGTACCAAATCATGCGGAATAAAAACTAGTGCTGTTTACGGATGTGAGAAACTGGTTCAGACATTCTGGCATCAAAATATTAGTCTTTCTTGCCCACTTGCAAAAGGGATGTATGCATATGTTACCAGAAGATTTTTATTTTATCCCCTCACAAAAGGGTAAGAGAGTAAGAGTGCGAATAAATGAAAGTTTTTGTCGGCACAGCATTTCGCATATTGACTAAAATCTTGTAAGATTTGTATTGTAATTCGCCAACAGGAACTAGACTGCAAAAGCAAAGCCCTCCTCATAAATTTGAAAATAGTTACACCTGATACCAATTAAGGCGATGCAGACACATAAAATATCCAAATGAAATTATCACTTTACGTTTCGAGTAACTGATTATTACTCGCATTGTCGTGCTGAGACATATGCATGCAAATAAATTTGTACATACGTGTCTACAGTGTCATTGACTTTCTGATGCGAGAAATAAAGAAACGTTGTTATAAAATACATGTGTATTTATGCATTCATTGAAAGGTTTGAATTTTATTTAGAAATTGAGCATATCAAATTATCTTGGACAGTGAGCAAAGTATGACATCCCTATAAATAAGACAATTATTAAAGAATACAAAATTTGTATGGGATATTGAAGTATTTTTAGCATGGAGCTTATCATCCGTAAAATCCATAACCTGAAAAATCAAGTAGAGAATGAAAATCAGATTTATAAGGATTAATGGACTTGTTGCAACTTACCACCGTAACCTGGAAAATTGATTAATTAAAAACAAGTAATTAATTAAACCGCATAGTTATTAAACAGGTAAAAAATGCTCCCATAACATGGACAAAAGTCAATACTTGAGTTACAACGATAAGCATATATTTAGTTAAGGCAACTCACCCCCGTAACCTGGAAAAATTAAATACAATTAATTAATTAAGGCTGACGTAAGATCTCGTTTTCCCAACCCCCAAAGTATTGTAAAGTAAACGCCACATTTCAACTAAATTTATTACATAACATGTAAAATAATACCTCCGTAACCTGAAAAAATTAATTAGGAAAATTAGGAAATCAATAAAGTTATAACTACAAACGTATATCTATGCATTTAGCGTTGAGCGTTAACTCACCCCCGTAACCTGGAAAAATTAAGAACAATTAATATCAGCTAAAAACAAACACCGAAAGTTCAAAGGTAAGTTCTTACCACCGAAACCCCCACCGTATCCTATTTTTTTTGAAAAAACCAAACAAAAAATCAAAATCAAAATCAAAAGTTATAAGTATTAACAGACATGCACATGATTGAAAATCTTACCTCCATAACCTGGAAAACAGTAAAACCAAGTAAACCCGATTAATACAAATGCAAAATGCCAAAATTAATATTATGTACCTCCGTATCCTGCAATTAAAATAGATCTTGTAAATATCATGCAGTTTGAGATTGACGGATTAATATTTGTGTACCTCCGTAAAAGTGGCGTTTCTGTCGGCTCCCTTCATCCTGGCCTTCCAATCCCTGGCCACGGAAGACTTCTTGAGGAAGTACGGCTGGACGAATTTCTCTAATCACAGGGGCAGGCTTTTCATCCAAAGGAAGGGAATAGGAAATTGAGATGACGCACATGACAACAAAAATCGATGCAACAATTTTATTCATTTTGGAAGCTGCCTTGTGTTTGAATGACGTTGAATTAATTATTTTAAGGATGTGACACCTTTAAAAGATTACTCTCGTCTGAAATATTTCGGAGACAGGAGACCAAGTTTTTATATCCTGTCTTCACATTACAAAAAGTCATACATATTTATAAATATATTTGAGGATGCGTAAATGAAATCACTATTTCAGTATGAATAAAAAAAATAAAGTCGTCGGTTCGTTGAAGCAATTTCACGAGGACATCGGCTGATTTTATCCAGTAATTTGATGTTCTGTGAAATATTTTTTTGCATCACACCAAATAAAAGAAACTAACCTTTTATACACATAGTAAAGTATATTACGTGGATTTTTGTAGTTCATTTTATGCCACAACAATTCTAAGATTTTCCACGTCAAAGGCTTACACTACTTTTTGTCACTTTTTTTATTTCCAGTGAGTGGCGAACAAACCATGGTGAGTTAAAGCATGACACTCTGGTATAGTTAACACAAACGAGTAATTACATAAGAATGAGATGCAATAATCTCCACGAGCGTCGTGCAATCGGCCGAGGAAAAAAAGGATCAAGGTATGTACTTGGTTTAATTTCAAGTCGCAATTTTGGGAAATTCCAGACTCACGCAGCAGTTGTAGCATTATGCGATGAGTACATGTTTTTCTTTCATTTGCTTTTAAGAGTCAGATTATTAGAGTTCATATTGAATGAAAGGGAAGGAAACCACCTGGTGGGTGAAGAAATTGATTCATTACGCTAAGTGAACAAAGCGATCTGGATAAAGTTGGATTTTAGCAGCTTTTTTGTTGGATGAATCTTACAAATGATCTCATATTTATATGCATCCCAGCGTCGAGTAAGAGATTACACCTTGAATTAATATAACTGACTTTGTAAGAACGTGCGATAAGTATTTACCTATTATCCTTTTTGAAAGTGTTGTTGGGAAACTTAGTGCGATAGCAGTAATTATAACACTGGGACAAATAAATTGGCAATATATTTATTTTTTAAGAAAAAATTCGATCTGTTAAAATCAGGTTGATGACCCAGTGTGCATGATTAAAATTTATGTAACCCATCATAAGTTCTAAACCACATTTTAACCGAACCCTTGAAATCCTTACGAGGCTTTAGTGACAGTGATTCAGCGAAAGCTGCTTTTTATAGACGGATTTTTTGTTTATTAAATAAAGCGTGTTATTCCCACAGCTTGCTACGCTTTACATGCGCAATGCATAATATTCAATTAATATTGAACAATAAAATCATAGAAAAAGTATATAATACACTATGTGCACATAAATTGAAGAAAATTTTGCTGTAATTAAGTAATACAATGCTTTTTAATTGATTCCAATCACCGAGTACTAAACGGTTAATCTTTTAATGCTACCATGAATATGTATGTAAGTAGTTCATTCTCGCAGCACAAATTTCTAACTTCAAGCGTTATCCGACCAACTCCAGAAAACTTCTGAACCTAATCATCAGAACTTTTCCTATTTAGATTCATGTTATGCTGTTTGTTATGCTGTCATGTTATCCATTCTACTATGATGTCTTTGCCTTTACTGACCTTTACTCTATCGATTAGTCTGTTTGCATGATCATCAATAATAAAAAGCCAATTGTCACATACAAAAACCAGTAACAAACAATGTCACAGCAAAATTGTACTATTGGAATATGCAAGCCTAGTATATGAATCGTGATATTTGGAATTCATATGTATTTTCATGAAGTAATAAAATACGTGTTTTAAGCAGAAACGAATTTATTTCTCACTGAAAAATTACAACAGGTCAACAAATAAGTACAGTTTTTTATGAAAGATATCACAGCGTATTTCTCTTGTTTTTTGAATAGGATTTCGCGACCAATCTGTGAATCAATGTCCTTGTCGGCAAAAAATTTTAACGTCCGTACCCTAGAACAAAACCAAACACATTAAACATGGAAATCATAAGTGAATCGCTGCAGAATTACAAAAGGGCAGTTTGTATTTTTATTAAAGCTATAAGACCTACCTCCGTAGCCTCCCCCAAATCCTCTGCCAAATCCACCACCATAACCACCCCCAAAACCACGATAGCCCCCGCCATACCCCCCGTACCCCCCGTAAAATTGGCGTCTTACTCGAGCTTCAAAGTTATAAAAGAGTTATAACCATGCCTTTACATGAGATAGATTTATTTAAATTACCTCCGGAGGTGTCTTCTTCCGGCAATGACACATATTCTGCGGCAGGGGAACCAACCAATGATGCGGGAGCAGATTGCGATTCTTGCGCCAAGGAAGCGACGACGAGACAGGCAACAAGGGCAAGTGCGAAGTAGGCCTTCATCTTGAAAGTGTAAAACTTGTGTTCTTTTTTAAAAGATAATCTCAAGGAATGCTCCAGTAATTTGAATGGTGTATTAGACATAAAGTGGATCCTTTTATATGTGAAAATTTTGAGATTTTTTGAGTACCCGTTCACCCACTATGCATATATGTACATATGTATGTGTGTGTGTGTTACCAAGACTTTTCCATCTAATCATCCTTTCGTCGCATTTTCTACGAAGAACAAAGACGTACATTCACGCTAAATGCAACCGTAAAAGTTTCAGCCAATTATTTGGTAGTCGAAGCTTTGCCTGTGGGCACGAAAGAAAAGCGACCGTCCATTATTCGCTAGCATGACTAGGGTGCTTAAGCATGTGTGTACATACATATTACTCGGTGTGCATGGTATGTGCAAAAATTTTGTTTTGTATAAAAGCTCGTCCAGGCGGAGATGAGGTAAAAAACCTGATTTGATTTTATCCAGTGAACAAAGAAAAATATGGGATTTCTGTAAAGTCATTCTGCTGAACGATCAATTCAAGTCTAATACGTTACAATGCAAAAATGATATTATAATGAGATCGTCCCGACGACGTCATCGCTTTGGAGAATATAATGATTAAGAATATTGCTATTCCGTTCTTTCACTGGAAATGGCATTATGAAAAGTAAGAGTATATGTATATATGCATACATGTACATAACTTCCAGTTTTTCCGAACCACATCCTTAGTAACTGCAATTGTGGATCATTTAACACAAACTAAGTATATGTTTTAATACTGGTAATTAGTCCGACAAGACACCATTATTGTACACCTTATTCTTATACTAATATCATAAAATAGAACCCCTGTACATAATGTAAATTTTTTACAGATGGTACTCAGATCATTAATAATTACATAATATGCAGCTTCTTCTGATCAGTAGAATGATATCATTTTCGTGTTTTCCAAAGCCTTCTGGCAATTCTGAAAATTCTGAAGAGCGTGTCCATCAAACCACCCGATCTGGCTTGAGGACGCTCACAAACAGGTGGAGGGCCGTGACATTTTGGCAAGTCTGACCTTGCAGATCGTAAAACTTTTTCAATCCACGGAAGATACCACGTCGCCCGCATGTAAATCCCAGGCTGATTTGCTACTGCACACTTGATTCCGTGAGAAACTGTACCAGCTAAAACCCACTGACCGTTGTTACGCTTTACTGACAGTGGTCCACCTACATTCAGTCAAGTTAGAAACTAATTTTTGAGAAATTAAGCAAGTTGGTAGTAAAAAACACTCACCACTGTCACCTGAAATATGTAAAAAAAAAAATACAGTTAGATTAGTCACTCATTTGCCCAATATTAAGTAAGCAAATACGCTAGTTAGTATGTACCTCCGCAAGAATCTTTTCGTCCACGTCGATACCCGGCGCAGATAAAGCTGGGTTTAATTGGTTTCATATTTCCAGATTTTCGAAACATTTTCTGACAGTCGGTATTATTAAGGATTGGTACATCAACTTCATACAGCATTGAAGGTCTTTCACCGTCTAAATATGTGCAGATTATCGTGCAAAATATTGACGCAAAAAATAATTACAATTAAGCATTCAACCGTGTCATTGGTGTTTTTATTACCGTGCTTGAGCAATCCCATTCCCGTAACGAATCCTTTCTTTCCAACAAAATTTTCCTTAATGTCTGGTAGACAAATTGGTACAATGTGAGGTTGAAACTGAACTGGTGTATCCAGTTCCAAAATTGCAATGTCGTTTTCGTAAGATCGTTGATTGAACTGGGGATGACGAATTACACGACGCACAGCCTTTGTGACCGCATGTGAACTCGGATGATCAGAGTCCGTGACGCCCAAAACGACAGATAATGTTCCAGTTTGTTGAGGTTGACAGTGCCCGGCAGTCAAAACTGAATAATCATGTCATACATAATTTGAGATGTATGTGCATAATAAATCTGTATGCTTATTAAGTATGTAATTACCATGCCTATCGTCAATAAGGACTCCACCACACTTAATTTTGGAAAATATTCCCCACCACACAGTTTCTTTAACTAGAGCCATCCATGGCCAATTTCCGTGTATGGATGGGTTTCCTCCAACGATTCGACTATGTCGTGCAAGAGGTCTCACGCCACAAACTTCTCTATAGTCCAACACGTCCCGTTCAATCTCTACACTTTCAGATGGGGGCGAAACTTTCTTCTTGGAAGGTTTTTTAGTCTTGTTCTTTGATGGGATTCGCTTGGTAGTTTGTACAACGTTTTTCTTTTTATTGGAAGTTGAATTTTTAGACTTTGACGAGTGCTTTGATTTTGTTGAATTTTTATTGCCCTTCTTTTTTAGCGGTGGAGTAGCCGTCGTCGTTGTCGTTGTCGTCTTTCGGGTACTTGGTGATGATGGTTTAAACACGACATCATCAATGTTGGACTTGTCCAGTTCTGTTGCAATACCCGCAACGACCTATGTAAATAAGAAGAAAAAAAAACATTTTTCATGAACTGTTTGGGGTTCGATGAACAATTCGACAAAAAATTAACCTGATTGACAAATTCATTAATTTTATTGTCCCATCCTGCAGATGAACTGGACTCGCTATCATCATCATCAATTTCATTGGAGAGCCGGGATTGCTTAGCAGAATTGGTTTTGGGGGCTAACGAGGATGCAAAGTTGGCTGTGGTGGTGTATGTATTCGTAGGCGTTGATTTGGTAGTGCTAGTGCTACTGACTTTCTCTGTTGTAATTGGTGTGTCGATAGGTTTCGCAGTTACATCTACAAGGAGCGTCGTCAAGGAGTTTTCACTTATCGTGGGAGCTATTAAAGTTGTTGCGACTTCTTCGTTGGACAGAGGAGGTTGTTGTACTGGTAACGTACTAGTCTCAACACTGCCACTGCTGGCGGATAACATTATAGTGGACGCAGTGTTAGGTTGAGGTGAACGTTTCGAAATTTCGTTTCCAATTTCCTCATCATCCTCGTCTTCAGTGCTGGATGTGAAGATCGAGTAGGACGCTTCAGTGGTCGGAGGCCGAGTCCATATCATTTTTTCGGTTGTCGAGCGCAGTTTCACTGGACGAGGAGAATATTTTATTTTTCCATACGTAAATTTCGTGGTTGGCTCGGTTGATGGCTTTTTCGAAGTGGTAGTTTGTTTGGTAGTGGAAGTTTCTTGTGAAATCGGATGCGCATGTGATGTGCTCGCTGCAGTTGTCGTGGTCCGAATTGTGGGAGTAGTAGTCGTTGGAATTGTTGTGGTTGTTGTATGCACTACTTTGGCTTGGGTGATAGTAGAAATGGTTGTGGTGGTTGGAATCGGGGTCGTACTTTGCGTGGGAACAATGGCTGGCGTAACATTTCGAAGGGTGTTATTATGACCACTCATTGTCATTGTTGAAATTTCAACAATGGGATTGTCCGTGGTGACAGAGTTATTGCTCGGATCATCAGATTCCCCTTCTTTGTGATCTTGTTTATCTGATGCAATGCTAAATATAGCCAGGTCAAGAAGGCTCTGTGGGATTTTGAATGACTGATGAAGATGATCCTTAGGTGGCTGAGGTGGTAGTGGGGTAGTTGACGAAGCATTTTTCAATGGTTCAGCCGTTGGAAGTTCTGCCGCAGCGTCAGAACAGCACGCTCCAAACAAATGTCCATCACGACAAGCTCCAATAACTGTGCCAGATCTCTGTTGGCATTCTAAACTGATCATACATGTTCCCACGATTCCGGGAAACTCGGATGAAGTGCATGCTTTCGGTGCAATATTGAGAACTTTTCCTGCAAAATAATACAAGACATTTACAATTTGTTGGGTACAATTTGGTACAATTCGTTCATTGCCAAAAATGACTGCAGCTCTAAATCTCTAAATCATCCAATTGAGAGATTACGAACATTAAAGTTAGGCAATACGTGCAAATGTTTTGACCCAGTCATTTTTGTGGTGGCACAATCTAACAAAATTATGTGGAAATCGGGAAGCGAATGCGAATTTGGACAATAACGCATTCATACAACAGCAAATAAAAAGTAACCCACAATGAAATATTGTGGGTGAGGTGAAGTACAGTAACACTAATCGCTGACAATGCTGCCTGCATCATCACACACACGGAAGACCGGTTTGCACATATTTGTGTTGCATCAGTGCGGGTAAGTATGTGCAAAGGTGCCATTGGAGTATCCAACATCGGTCAACCATCATAACGGGATTTGATACATGAGAGTAATAATATGATCTCATCTTATCAATTAAACGCAGACATTGGTTTTTAACTTGTCATCCGTAATCTGACATTGCGGTTGAAATACGTAACAAATTGACACGTGAATGAATGATTGCATACTTACCCCCATACATGTGGCGTGTTCTGCTGGAGTGCGTCCAAGGGATACCAATAAATATGAAGAGCAAAATCTTTGACACTTTGAGTATCTGCATTCTGACTGACTTTTACTTTAATTTTCTATTTTGGTAACGATTTAATGCATGAGACTAGTACATAAATAAATTCTAAAACTCGAGTAAACCGTGCATGACCACCATTTTGATGTTTAAATTTGATTATTTATATTGCGACGAGGTCACAATCACAAGTATTTTGATATCGCAAATTCTCGTAATTACGAAAAATGAATTTAAAACGAGCCCTCAAACTTTAGTCGGGATTTAACTGAATGCGATCACAGAGTTTAGGATAAAACCTCGAGTTGTCTCCTACTTTTTTCCAACTGAAAAAGAAGAATTCACATTGTGCGTCAGTCATCATTTTGAAATCTTATGAGACAAAATCAACTGGTTTTACAAGTCTGCTGCTGGTTGAGATCAGGGGATCAGTTGCATCTGACCCCTGCCCGGCAGTGTAGTAAATTTTAATGCATGAAACCTACCAGGACATTTCGCAACACGGGTTATATTATGTATGCACATCTTTATATCTTTGCTTATGGTGGTGCTTGCTTAACCGTGTGTGGGAGGATTACTAAACTCGCAAAATTACAAATTTCTTAGGAAAAGGTGTTTTAATGCAAATGCAAATACATATGCAACGAACCAATGTTTGTGATCTTAATTTCAATATTCATTTATTTGGCTAGGAATAAAAATATGACAAACTATTTACATAGTACAAAAATCTAATGAGCAATTATAGTCTTATGAATAAGACCAGTAGTCAAATTCTCGATTTAAGCACTCCTCTTGGACAGGAGCAATGTGCATGGACAAAGGATTTGTGTGAACGCGTTTCATGTTCCTGTAGTTTCTTGTGACAGGTGGCGGCTAAAAAGGACATTTATGTATTAATTATTGTTTTTTGTTAATTTAAAAAAAATGTGAAAATCGGCTTACTGTGCCGCCCTGACACTCAGGGACTTCAAAAGGCCAATCACATTCACCCTTTTGCTGCATTTTAAAATTGAACATTAGTTTCGATAACTACATTACTATGACGCTTATCAAGATGAAAGTTTGTAATGAAAAAATTACCGGGTTGAAATAAAAACCGTCCGGACAAAGAAGAAGGCAAGGCCGATCAATGTCATCGCATATGTAATAGAATGAACAATTATACGGATGGCCGACAGGTCCTTCAAATCCATCTGGACAAATCTGCATAAAAATATTTACATGAAGAACATGCGCATAGCCAAATATTCTCTCAAATGTATAAGCATATTTACCCAAGTTTCCGGATTCTATTGAAAACAAATTAAAAAAAGAATTATTATTATTCAAGTTCCAAGCATAGTCCGTACTACAAATTAGTGCTGTGCATGCATATTATGATCTTACATCTGTGGTGGTGGGTGGTTCCGTGGTTGTAGTGGTCGTAGTTGTTGTGGTTCTGTAGGAAATGGTATGCAAATGAGATTTACACACTTTAATCATGCAAGTCTATACTATGACGGATCGGATATATTTTCTAACTACTTCATACATACGTAAATATGCATTAAAGTCCAACTTACGTAGTCGTTGTGGTTGTGGTAGTAGTTGTCGTAGTGGTGCTGTTAAAAAGAAAAAATGCATTTACAATCATTTCCTGGCTAATGTCTAAAAAAATTAGCGTCTGGGTATGTGAAATTATTTACGTAGGGATAGGCGTGGTCACGATGACGCAATCAATAGCGTCCTGGTGATTACACGTCGTAAGGTCTTGATCCTAGCCAAATGAAAAATAAATCATGAAACGAACTCAAGATCATGACCACATAATAAACTATGGACCACTTTTGCGGTGTGCATCAACTTGGACAAGGTTTGTCCAAATAAGCTTACCCATCTAGTCCCGACCGGGCAGCACTCAGCCTCCGGCTCTCCGTTCGTGCAAACAATAAACCGGGTACAATCGTATGGATATGGCAAATAAGTTGGGATGCCTTCAGGGGCGTCGATCGGACAATCAATGTTATCCGGTGCGGTGTGATTACAAAGAGATTCTGTCGTTGTTATGGGGTTGGTTGTTGTTGGAAAATTAGTCGTTGTGGGTGCGGTGGTCGTAGTCGACGGAGGGGGTTGAGTAGTCGTTGGTTCTTCGGTGGTGGGCTCTGTAGTCTCCTCCGTGGTGGCTTCCGTGGGTTCCTCTGTGGGGCTAGGCGTTGAATTTGTTGGTCCAACTGTGGGCTCTGTTTCTGGTGGTTCCGTTGGTTCGGTTTCTGGTTGTTCGGTTGTTACATCTGTGGGGCCAAGGGTGGGTTCTGTTTCTGGTGGTTCCTCCGTAGTTTGAGATAAGGCGTGACCGACTAGTAGCAAAACTACCAGTGAGAAAATGGTCATATGCTTTAAGAATTTCATTATGGAAATTTGTCAACGCGTCCCAATGAATCACTGTGATATGTGCGAGTGAAAGATGAAAATCGTTCACAAAAGTGGGAGAGTTTTAACCCAATCAATTGTTTTATATTCAAGATGAGATTTTTATGACAATACCAATTGAGTGAATATAAGCATGCTTATCATTTCTTATCATCATGTCCTGAGCATGACAATATGCAAGAATTGAGAGTGCTATCCTATAAGAACAATCAATCAAACAGGCAATTGCGTCAATTACTTATTGTAAAGCATATCAGTCACACAGTTCGTTTTCATCTCTGGAATTTTTATGACATTTTTGAAGCTGGGTATTGAGATTCAATTCCTCGTATTGCATGCATGTATGCATTAATAAATTGGTCACAACAATCTGATTATTAGATTTTGCTTTTATTTAGTCATTTTCATAAGATTATGAATATGTTGTTGCGAGTTTATAAAAAATTAGTTTGGGATGGAATTATTCGACAATGTTGATGTATGTAAGTGTTTGAAAATCACGATTAATCATTAGGTTTCATTAGATTAAAGTAACCTTATCTTTTTCTATCGTTAATCGTTTTGATACGAACTTGAAAATCTCCAGGATTTAGAGCGAACGAAGAATTTTATTTAATTGACGTCAGTGGAACTATTTAATAAGGACGGACTGTTGATAATCGATGAACGACATGTGCACGACTCGTTCTCGTATTATGTGCATATACACCTGCCATTAGCGTCACAAATTGAACGGAACCAATACATGATAAACGATATAATCCCAATGCATACATATGTACATAAACATGTCCAGTATTGATGGACCTTGATATCTATTGTCCGAATTGAGCAATTGGGAATTCATTAAGTGACTTGATCAAGTCCGGATAAATTTGTATGAGCATCTTCCTTCTGTTGCTTCATAATTTTTTTTACAAATATGGATTTTGGTATTTAGAATAGAATTTTTTTGCTAATCATTTAAGTACATATAAAGAAACGGGACAGGCTTCACCTGTAGCAAACTTTGAATGATTTAAATCAAATACTTATCACAGATCATTAATCCGATTTACATGCGTATGTATGTTTGGTGTTGCAAATAATGCATTAAATTATTCATGATTTACATTAGCCTTAGGTAACTGGTCCATTTATTGAATATTTCAAAAAATATGATCGATCATTTTTAAACCTGTTACGATCTTATTTGAATAATCATTACTTTTGATATTTGTACCACCCTTCTCCAGTCTTTCGACCCAACTTCCCTTCTTTCACCATCTTTCTCACAAGTTCGGATGGCTTGTAAAGCGGATCATTGGGAAACCGTTTTGACCAGCCTATAATTATTATATCAAAGCATCGTGAATATGTGTATAAACAGTATACATATTCGAGCACTATTAAGATATGTACCTTCTGCTACATAATATCCAACGTCCACACCAACGGAATCAGCGAGTTCAAACGGGCCCCTGGTTAACAAAATTTAAGGTAAAAGAAAAAAATAAACGTGGATTTCACACTTTTTAATCTATTCTGGATAGTTTGTGTTTCGAGTATTTGCTTATTTATTAAATCCAATCAATTTCACTCCCTCTCGATTAAAAAGTTTAAGAACGATACAAGAAGATCCAGAAAAATTGGCCCTGCAAAGTAAGGGTTAGTTTGATCCCGATTTCGTGTACTGCCTCCCGCTGGGGAAAGGGAGTTTATAGATGGTCAAAAAACAATTTTATATTTATAGTAACGGGAAGATGCGAGAGAAGAAAAATACTCGAATCACAAATTCTCCAACAATTATGCAATCTACCCTTAAACGTGTGAACGTAATAAACTAAATATTTAAATGTCTTACATAGGATAACCAGCACCCAACTTCATTGCAGTATCAACATCTTGATGGGTAGCATCTCCTGTGACGCGACAATAGTTAAAATTCAGTTGAAATCCAAATGCATCTAACTTATGTATTTATAAACATTTGTAAGCGTTACCCCTTTCAACCATTCTCACAGCCTCGATTGAATATGGAATAAGAAGTCTATTGACGATGAATCCGGGCGTGTCTTTGCAGGTCACGGTAACTTTTCCGATGGACTTTCCCCAGTTATCCATTTTATGGTAAGTCTCGTCTGAAGTGTCTGAAATGCGAATGACCTCCAACAGCCGCATCATCGGGACAGGACTGAAAAAATGAAGCCCTCCGAACCGATCCTTTCTTGTACACTTTGACGCTATTTCAGTTATTGGAATGGAAGAAGTGTTGCTGGCAAAAATTGTCTTTTGTGGAGCAAGCTGTGTGAAAATTGGACCCGAATTACTAAATCTATTGCTACCATTTTTGATACCATGTATTTTTACCTAGTTACATGCATAAATGTGTATGTATTTATATGTACACTGCTTATTGTACATACCTTGTCCAGCTTTTCAAACAGTTCTATTTTCGGTTGAAGGTCTTCGATAATGGCTTCGATTACTAAATCTGCATTTTCAACAGCTTTCTTCGAATCTGTGATGTACTGAAGTTTCGATAGAGCTTGAGAGACGTAAGCCTCTCCTTTGGTTGGGTCGTCCTATACAAATATAAAGTTAGCATAGGTATTTTTATGTACATGTACACATTTATTGTCCCGAAAGCGCACTACCTTAAATTGTTTCTTAGCCACCCTCGCCAAACTTTTTTCAATTGCTGCTCTCGACTTTTGCAGAACACTGTCACTAACATCCACCAAATTGACAGTGTTACCGGATGCTGCGGCGACCTAATGGTTTTGTTTTTTGGCAAATTATTATGGTTTCATTATTATGTAGATACATAGGTGTGATGGGTGATTGTTTTTTTACCTGTGCTATTCCTGCCCCCATTGTACCACCTCCGATAACAGTGACATTGTTTATTGTCATTTTAAGCGTGGAGGTACAAAACGACCGGCCATTATTCCCGAGCACCGGTTTCAGTAAGTGGAGTGCCATTTTTACTGTATAAATGCTATGTTTTTACGGATTGTATCGTCGTGCTCTATGTAAAAGCTCTCTAAATCAGCCAATAAATAAAGATTCTTAGAGACAGTAATTTAATACTAAAAACACAACGAATATACAACAGATGAGGAAAATTTGAGCTTGTTTGGAACTTGAACTTTGTCCAGATAGTTTTTACATAGATACCAAATCCAACTCCAGCAGCAGGTTTACAATAATGGTGCATAGTATACAAACATAAATGCAACTTTATATGAAGACTACTTACATAACTATATGCCCCACAAGATCAACAAATATTTATGTACATAGCCATCATCATCATCATCCTCCTCCTATCTCTTCATGAAGAGGAGAGATCCGTTGAATGGACAAATATCCTTGATGTTAGGTATATATTTCAATTTTCATGAAAACAATGCATGCACGTAAATGCATGATAAAGTAGATTTTTTTGCATCATAGATTACTTTTTATTTTATGATCAAATTTTAAAATCAGCGAAATTTTGAGTAATCACATTGGATTATCGTAGGCTTAACCAATTGTCGGGGTGACACAGTTTCCATTAACGCATTTCCCCCCACTAGTACCACAAGGGGTGTTATCACCTGTAAATTTAAATATTTGTAAAAAGTCTCATTCATTACAAACTTATGAAAGCTTTGTGACCTGGAGGGTGGTTCAATGTGACGATGGAATAATAGCCTTCCGGCTTGTTTGGGGTTGGATATCTGCATGACAGATTTTTGCACAATTCTGCTGGAGTTTTGGTTGGTTCAGGGACAGCGCTTGATTGCTTGGTGTACTTTACGCATAACGCCTTCATGTCATATCGGTCTCCCACGTTATCTTTTGAAAGAGGGATGTTGGTCGACGCTTGAATGCTTTTAACACATGACCCCTGGTTCGAGGAAATGTAGGTTTTCATAAGGTTAATGCTGCACGGGGAGAAATAAAATTTGTTGGTTGTTCCCCATCCTTTGTAGCTCATAATGTAACCCTCGTCCCAGGAACAACTGGCTGCATCACCCGAACCGTCGTGTGGTGACCCTAAATTATGGGCGAATTCGTGGGCAACGCTAAACATGCCGTCGTAATATCCGCCCAAATCTTCAGTCACCGAAGTGGCATACCAACGGGTAGTAGTTTTCCAACAGGCAGCACTAAGATATGCCAAGCCGGCGACACTTTTGGAATATACTCCACTACTGTCCTTGCTTTGAAGATCCACTCCGCTGATGACCGCTGCCATATCGAATTTGGGTCCAGAAGCTTGGTTGGTATACGCCCAGGTAGAAAAGCTGTCCAAGACTTTGTCAATATCGCTTCCAGTTTTGTCGGGTACTTTGTTGCTTTCCAGATAAGGTTGTGCGTCGCGAGTGGCGATTGTGGTCACTCCAGAAATTTTGAAAGCAATGCTGGGCTCGGAGAAAGTGGCGTATCGGTTGTTAATTGCGTGAAAAAAGACCCCCAAGTAGTCCAAGATTTTGGTACGATCTTGACCAAATTGTTGCGAGTTTTCATAATCAAAAATGACCCAAATTTCGGGTTCAGCAGTAATGGTGGCACGTGTGCTAATTTTGGGATATGTCAAGTTCCTGTGTAGGTCAACAAAATCGTTGTTGTTCGATTTTGACTCTGGTGAAACAGTTTTGACAGTAAAAACATTGTATTGGTCATTATTGGAAGGGATGATGGCCAAATTATTCATAATTCCGTGTACTTTGTAACCAGTTTCGGTATTTCTGATGCTCATGGCAGAGTCTGAATCTTGATCAATGTAAAACTTTTCCTCAATCTCTCGGAGGTGTTTTTGCGAGGGTGTGTCGTCTACGAAAATGACATTTCCTTTGCCATCGTCTTTCGCGACATTGTATTTGAAGCTTTTAGAGAAAACAGACGCTGAAGGAGCTTCCAGGGCAAGATTGTAATTATGACCTTGACCAGAAACTCTAACGGAGAAGGAGGACGCGACGTTGTCGTCGTCGTTCGCAGATCTTTTGGCAACGTGTCGACGGACTACTTGTACTTGGACGGGGGTTGGACTTGGAGCAGCACTTACTGTGGAAAGAATAACCCCCACAGTAAAAACTGCACAGCGGAGAAGAAGGGTGGATCTCATACTTATTGTTATTGCAGTAAAAGTGGCTGGAAAATGATGAGTTTTGGAGATTATCGATCATTTTTATATAGACAGCTATTATGGGTTCGTAACTCCAGAAATATGGCAATACTATACAAATTGACATTTAGTAGATTAACCAAGTAGGACAATGATTAATCTTCAGACATAAACTCAGGCTACTACTGGTAGCTTTCACGCCGACTTCACGCCGGGTCGCCCAAAAAAAATACAAAGAAAATGAACTATATTCCATAAAATACATTTAAATGAATTAAATCCTACAACTTATGTTTTTTTACAGTTTCTGAATGTCCCAGAAAATCGTGTAGTATCGTATGTATAATGATGTTTAGGATTAGCGATGAGGATAAGTGATATGGGGCGGTTGTTACCGCCGACGGTTGGCGTCGGCGTGCTGTAAAGCTGTAAATAATCGAAACTTTGTGACAGACCCACTATATATTTCATAGATCCAGATCGATTTATGACAAATAAAATAACAATTGACATACAAAGATGTATGAAACGTTTGTGAAGTCTGGTGTGGATGTAATAATAATTTATTAATGTTTGGATAGGATCGGTATTATTAAACCTTCGGGAATAAATTGAAAAATATATCAAACTAAATTCTATGCATATGTCAGTAGCATATAAGTAATTGATACATCCATAACTTATGAAATTCAAAAGGTGATTTATTCTTACAAGGCATTGTCGCTGAATATTATATGAAGGTCAATAGTTAATAGTTATAGACATTTACATAAATGAGTATTTGATGCTCAAAGTCCCTCATAACTCACTTTCCTCATAGTTCATAATATGGCGTCTGGTTCTGTTGGCCACATCGTTGCCGTCTAGTACAACTTCAGTTTCTATTGATGTACTATTGTTCTCCACCTCATTGACATTGACATCGTCAATAAATGAAGCAGTAATGCAGCTTGTGTTAATATTGGCACGCTCAACATCTGCTCTTTTGATGACATCTTGATTCATGGGCTGGTTGACCAGGGCATCACGGACACTTTCAACATCTCTGAAAACACGAAGCAGATTTCTGCCAGCGAGTTTCTCAAGGTCCTCGTCCCCCCATCCTCTTGCCACAAGTGCTTCGAAAAGCGCTGGATAAGATGAGACATCTGGAAGGTCGATTGGGACGCGATCAACGCCTAATAATGCATAAAAATACAGTTGAATTTTTTATGCAAATACGAACAGTGTATATTTAAACCGCTCAGAATTTTCAATACATAGAACTAAAACCCTATACGACTTACCATCATAATCTGCTCCGATACCGATGTGATCAACTCCAGACACATCTCTGATGTGCTCAATATGTTCTATATGTAAAACGTAAAACACGTACTATTATTTTGACTTTTATGAAAATGTAATTTAACTTACCGATTACGTCCTGTATTGTCGCGTTCTGACCATCACACCGAACAAATGACTTGTAAAAGTTTACCATTACAATTCCGTTATGTTCTTTCTATTGGATTAATTATTAATATTTATGCATTTTCATAGATCATAGCACATAATACATAAATATGCACACTTAAAAAAACGTGTTGTCATACCACCATTCGAAGTACGTCGTCAGGCACATTGCGATGATGGTCACATATCGCCTGCATTAATTGGGATAAAATTTAGATGATCGTGTAATCTTGTCTTATAAATATTTGTAATATCTTGCTATTATCACTGATAGGATTTCGAACCTTTGCAGAAGAATGAGAAAATATAACAGGAGCTTTTGAACGGGTTAATGCAGCCTTCATTGTCGCAACGGACACGTGCTGATGATAAGATAAGAAAAGTTATGTTTTATTACTAGGTACAGATGTGCTTTTAATAAAACAGTATTGAGCACTGTAAGAAAAGTCGTAAGCGGATTTCGTAAGCAAATAAAATAGTCAACAAAAACCAAACTCACTGATAAATCTACCATCATTCCCAGTCGATTCATCTCGTCAATAATTTTCTGTGGAAAATTTTCATATCATTACAAACCCTGAATAAGTAAAAATTAGAAATTATTCTTCCGGACTTACCAGTCCAAACCCGGATAAACCGTCATTAGCTGGGGGAATAGTTCCTCCGTCTACTGGGGAAGCGTCCGCCCTAGAATTGGTAAAAAATATAATATTTGATAGCTATAAATACACTGGATGCATGTATTATCATTTAAAATATATAGTTCCACATAAGGTAGTTAAGTACCATGGCAAGTTGCAGCTATGAGTTAGGGTCATATATCTGTCAGGATAAAGGAAAAATATCTGTAATACTTTATAGCCAAGTTTATGCTAAAAATTTGGCATAATTCTGTCATCCTCCGTGATTCTGATCCCCAAGGTAAAATTTAAAATTTAAAAGTTACTACAGCCGAAAATTTGGTAAACGTACGTTACTACATAATGTCGATTCATACGACTAAATAGTTTGCATTGTGTAATTTTTTCAACATATTAACGAAACAGATTACATCTGACTTGGAATTATTATTCCACAATAATATACAATTGTCTAATTTGACAGAATTGCATACAATTTTGGATATAGTAAATTCTACATGAGGTTCTAGTCACTGAACATGTCTTAAGTACGTTCACGCCTCACCTAGCTCCCATGTCGTACATCAATCTCAAAATGCTAAAACTGGACTGAATGCTGTGACCTCCTTCAATTGCTATCAGGCTTGCAATTTTTCCATTTTGAATTGCCGTTTCAATGTCTGAAAAACAAATCACAAATTGATTTCGCAGTAAAATATTTTATCCCTGAAATACGAAATAATCAACGCTCATTGAATATACGTAAACATGTACGCGCAACATTTTATCAGTCATACCAGCAGGGCTTTTGGCTAGGTAAAGATCGTTAGGATAAGCAGAAACCAAGCGTCGAATTACCTAAGCCAAAAGTTGTTATTAATCACGACCAGTTTTACAAGTAATTACTCGTAGTAGTTATAAATGATTACATCAATTTGTTCCAGTGTCTGGGCGACAGAATCCTTGTAGTTACTCGTGCAAGATGTGTACGCCACCCAGAACTGTTTTCCAATCATTCATCATCATCATAATGCAGGTCATTGAATCAAGAAATAAATAAATGTTAATGTGTTCTAATTTCGTGAAATATCGGCTCTTTTAAGGAAGGGCAGTTTATTAGTAATAACACGAAAGCGTGAAATGAGACGATTTCGATACAAAAATACGAATAAAACTTGCTCATACATATGAATTTAATAAAGCCCAACAACATATGTATGCATATACGTAACTGTGTATCATCTTCATATGACCTACGTAACCGTGGGTGTGAGACACAGATTTGTGTGAGATCAATTAAACGTGTGGACTTTAAAGGAATTAATTTTCAATTCTACCGAGTTTTTCATTCTTTATGGTTACATGCTCGCACCCTTAAACTGTCATAACAGTTTGTTGTAAATTTTTAAAATGTTACAGGGCAACATAGTCGTCTTCCATTTTTGGGAGCAACAGGCGATCAACATGCCACTCGAGAGTTTATACACCTCATTACACGGCTTCTAGCTACTCAAGAAAGCTAATTTTTATTCCTAACACTGACTGGAAATAAAATCATTAATTTTCTTTCGCCTCATCTCCCTTTCACGCTCATTAAATATTTAGTAGTTTAAATTAATTTATGATTACGACTCACCTGACCACCAACCATCCCTTTCCGCAAACGTGGAATATCGGTATAAGACTCTGGATGATTTGCCCACACCGGATCTTGGGTCAAATCACTATTGAAATTGACCTTGCTCAAGTCATTATGAACTAGCTTCCTTAATGAAAAAAACAGGAAAAAACGTGAAATCGCCTCCGCGTGAAAATTTAAGACAAATTTCACAAAATAGTTCTCACGTCAATCGTAAAAACAACGAGTAATTTTCACTCAAACTCAATGAAATTTCCGTGAAATGCTTGCGCATTTTTTCACATGAAAATTCTGGTTATTGGTCATTTGTATAGTGTTGTCATAACAGCAAGTATGACAACGTTCAGAAAAAATAATAGAAATTTTCAAATTAGAATAAATGACCTCTAAAATGGTCATGGTTACTTAAACAAGTAACCAATAAAGTAAGATTTAAAGGAAATGCCATGTAAACTGAGTTTTAGAATTTGCGTGAAATTAACTCATTTGTCGCATTACCGGACGTTCCACGGAAAGTCATTATGCCTGCGAATACAAATTTGTGGATATACGTTATAAAATACTATACAATGTTTTCCTTTTTTTTCTTAAATCCAAGTCGACTTGAGAAGCTTGGTATATCGATCAAATTAGATTTTACAAACGAACCCGTCAATAACAGGCATCCTTTCCAAGATCCGAGACGCTTTTTGAGCTGCACTTTGAGGCTCATCCTGTAAATTTCTTGTAGTCACAACGGCAACTGTGACAATTACAGTGACAACGGCAGCAGCAGCTACAATTGATATTCCAATCTGTTTCGCTGTCCGTTGTAAAACAAGTGCAAATATTAAATGCCTGTAATAATCTTAATAATATTTAACACAGCTCACCTTTTATGGGCATTTTTATATTTGTAGGATTTTCCAAAAGAGACGCCGAATTTTGACTTGGAATTCAGAATTCTGTATAGTTTCTTCTTTCAACTATAATAAATTTTGAAAAGTTTAAGCATATCTAAACAACACAGAAATTGACATCAGAATGATTCCAGTGCAGAAAATAGTAAAGTCGTATTGCAAAAATTAAAACGTGGGAAATGAGCCAAATGTCTGTCTCAGACATTAGGTCTGAAACAACTTGGCTTACCAGATATAGAAATTTGATCTCGGATTACGTTCACTTATTTCAACCACCAGGACAAATACTACGAATATGTATGTGCATATAACCTGAATATGTCTACTAGATATGTATGTACCTTCTTTGAGATCCTACTGGATGAGACAAATTTGGATCCTGGTGATACTTGATTTTTTTTGCTAATTGTGTGTATAGCGAATGCCAAAAATCACTAACGAAGAGACGATGATGTTGAGGAATGTCAAGCTTTTTCTATTTGACAACTTATTCACTACCGAATAAATGACCCGTCAAAGTGGATAATGCCAAATTGATACAATCAGTCAAGGATAATCAATATTTGTACGTGATAATCGTTTTGTTGGATGAGTGAGAATGTCGTCGGCGTTGTGTAGCTTATCTTGATGAGATTTATATAGTTTGGATTCAATTTTTTCAACTGATTTTTTATATACTGATATCTGATCTACTTAATAATGCGCAATGTGCATGGATTCTCAAACACCTGAACCAGTAAAGCAGTGAAATGGGCAGTAGTATGCGTATACCTACATATGCATGTGCACATGATACGTATGTTATAAAAGTATCTAATCAGTAATGAATTGTTTGGCCACTTCATTTGGAAGGAGGATATTCAACGATATGTCCATATAGCGGATTTGCACAACCTTGGTAGTTTTGTTTTGCTTAATATATTGTTATTATTACTTTTTACGTGCGAGATATTGTAAAATTCACTCTTGACGGTGTGATACGATCGTCCAGACTTTTTAACGCTGATTTCAAGCGTAGATACGATTCATTGTACATTTAATTCGTTTGTTAATATTCAGTTTCAACGGTTAATCCAAATAAACTGAAAATTTACCGGAAGCAATATATATGTACATATGTAAATAAACATATGTAGGAATGCATATGTACATATACTTACATATAAATGAGATCAAAATAAATGTACCACGCAAAAATGAAATGTACGTGCATGCATATTTTTGTGATGCATCTTCAGTGAAAACAGTAAATCAATATCGACAACCAAACCTTATACATAAGTATGTGTGCATACTTAAATATGCACTTCCATTCTTTAAGGAGATGCAAATCATTTATTGATAAGGATGCCCTCCGATCCAAATTAAGAAATTTGGGATCAGTTGCAGGCGGTTTAACGATTAATTTTCAATTGATTAAATCAATTGAACTTTTCACCTCAAGAACCTCTTTCTTATTACTGCGATATTTGAGATACCCTTTATTCTACGTAGACGCAAATTAATCATTATTAAGTACCAATACATAAGTCTTCTTCCAACCCAACTATTAACTGCAGATCCTTTCATGAAAGTATTATGATTATCAAGATACGACGGATTTTACGCTCTTGCATTGAATGCATATTAATTGGCAACTATTTCATTCATATCGCTAAAAATCTCTACATTTAGCACACGTTGGAAGCATAATGGAGCATATTACATCTTCACTTGTCCTATTGGATATCTTGCTCTAAAATCTGAAGCCCAGCGGGTAAACATTGTTCGTTTTAGGAAGTTTGAATGTCTTTTACCTTTCCTAATAATGTTGTCTCGCCGTCAATCAGTTGGGTCGGGCTTGCAATTGAATACGAAATTGGGAAAAGTGAGAAATTAAGTCAAGATTAGGAGACGTGACCCTGCCCTTAGAACTCGTATTCTTATACGTCGTACTACTATGCATTTCAAACCATTTTGACTCAGGCAATCCAGTTCCGTGACAAATTGAATTACGTGTTGTATTTAATAGTTAGGAATGAAGGAGCCGACCAGCTCTACCAGCTCGGACCAATAATGATCATTTTAATATACGTCTTATCCAATTTACTATGCATCCAATGTGCATAAAATGTATCTCAGCCATTGTTTTGATTTCGTTTGGTCATTTGAATGCCAGCTTAAAAAGGGATTCTATGTAAAATAAATAGCTGCAGCTTGTCGAAGCATTGGAACAGATATACCCCATTCGAGACTGATATAAATTAGTTCTCGTTAAGTGCTCGCTTTTATACGTCTGTATGGCAATGCAGTTCTATGAGCAAATACATAAGTCAATTCCGAATGAACCAAGACGTTTCCAAGCAAATAAAAAAGTCCTCGCCTTAAAATATGTGCCCAACTAACCATATTACGAGAAGGATACTGTCACTGCTATTGCCCACATTTAAAAGTTTTGATATATGAAACGTGTCATTTCGCTACATTGTAATGGCAAATTCAGGAAATTAATATTAACGGGGTGGAAATGCCGGCCTTCCTTTGTGCAGATGGACATACATTGAATGGACATTATTATTATAGGGTTAACTGGACACCGTTGTACGATGCGTGCGGGGGTGTCTGGTGTCATTCGCTGCTAAACTAGTAAATAAAACCGACTTGAAAAAGTAACCCTAAAAAGTGTAGAGCAACTCATAAGAGATGTTCATAGATGCACCCAATGATGCTGCCTACTTATTAATTCCATTTGCAATCGATGCAACAAAAATGCCAAGAAAATTTGGCAGTTCCGTGTTATATGATTGAACCGATGCTCAAAACTCGAGCATATTTAGTAATATGTACATATTGATAAATACAAACAAATAGGCATACACAAAAAGTTCTTAAAACGTCTTAAAATGCATATTGCTTGCCTCGTGGGCGAAGGGGAAAGGGTTTTATCCCCAATAAAATAATCGCAACTTTAATTGATTCCATTCAAATGTAATTAAACCTACCAAAGCCCAAAATATTCTGTTATAAATAATCGTTGGAATTGTGTCTGAATAAAAAGTTGATTTTAACCAGCCATGAAAATCTTGAGAGTTGTTAAACCATTTTAAGCTTTAGTGGAACGCCACAAATAATAATCGCATACTAAGCCCACCAACCAAACATGCTTCTCTTTCTCTTTCTTCACGTTTACTTCTTGAATCTTGAAATTCTGTTTCAGTCTCGCAAGAGATGATTCCCCGAACAGACGGAATCCAACCACTACCATTTCTGACAAAGCTTGTCTCATCTCAAGTCTCTGGTGCATATTAGTTTTACAGAGGAAAAAGATGAGACACGGATCGTGTACATTTTAAACCATTTATACGTGTTCCCGTCTTACAAAATTCCTAAATTTGGTCCATTTGTTCTCGTTTGAAAGGATTGATTCAAGTTTCAACGTCATAATGCCTTTCAGTTACAAAAATAGTGCTACCACAACATTTTTAGACTGACCAGTAGTGACTCGGTTTCAGTGCAATAAATACATCGGGATTACTACAGAGTTGTGAAAAAGAAAGGAAAAAGTGTTAAACATGATAGAATTGCCAGTTTATTTATCGTCGCGAGTAAACTATTTGTGTTACCTTGATCTTCATTGATAAAACCATTCTAAAAATGCTACAATGAAGTAGATTGACTTTTTATTGCGTTCGAGTTAAAGTTATTAAATGAGACTTTTAAGCAAGGCTGATATTCCAGCGATGGAGATTTATATTACGAGGTTGAGGTAAGCCAATCGTTTTAAATCTGCAAAGTCAGTCCATATCAGTTTTTAGGTAAATTTTCCAGAAAAATTAATCTACGGGTGCAAATTAATATTGTGCTTGCTGTCTCGAGTTGATAATTTCCCATGGCGATTCTAGACTGAACGGAGGTCTGCAGTGCATTCACACCCTTAAAAGGGATTCGTTTTTTTGCATTTTACAGTTCAGCTTTTCTTCATTTACTGCTGAATCATATCAGTGAACTAAAAATTTCATCATTACGTCATAATTCAACATTTGAATGTGCGGGGTGCGTATGGCTTGCAAATTGGCAGTGGTTGTTTGTGGTTACTTCTAATGATTCAACTATGGAATATCACGACAAACCAATAATAAATACAACATTGAACCAAGTCGAAACCTTTAAAATTAAATAATGCAATGGAATGCTTGATTTTTTAACGTGTCTCCAAATTGGGCTATCCATAATCCCATTGTCATCACTTGAGTACTTTTAAATTTATTTAGTCACACGGCTTTTTCGACGAATCAAAGTTGATTTCAAGAAGATCTCGAAAAGTTCGAGAGCTGCGGTGTAGATAAATAGAAAAGGAACTAACCAACAAAACAATGAGATGAGATTCTGAGCCTGAGTTAGTTACACCTTCATCAACAGGGCAAGAAACCATACACACACATAAATCTCTTTTTACCGACCGGTGACAAGATTTACATGTATTTCCTTGTTATCGTGTGAGGTGCCATATTCAATCGTTGAATTTCCTTAAATGTTTGTCAGTATTAAATAATTTATTTATCACGGTATTCAAGCAATCATAACACGTTAATTAGTTATATTTATGTTCATCACTACAGATATATGTAGATACATAGGTCAGTAAATGTTTGATTTGCATGTTGGTTGAACATAAGTATTCAAATCGCCCTATCCCAATAAGTTCATCTGTCTGGCAAGATAAACTGTGTGGTTATAGTTAGTTAACCTTTTCCGACACATGAGTAGATTCCGTGCCTGCCACCGTTTTTGTTGGATTAGACACTTTCTTTGACACTTGGCCTATTTATTGTCTCGGGGAGCGCTGTAAATATGCATACCATTTAATACGACTAACAATGGGAGTGCAAACCATGTTCGACTCCGATCTTTTTGTGACTCACACAGATTTATAGATCAACTCTTCACAAGTATCATTTGTGAAGAGGAGGGTCAATCCGATAAATTCAGCGACAACCTCGTCAAATTTTCTAGTCCTGCGCGAAGACTTTCTTGCAAAATGTTTAGAGTTTTTATTTCCAAAATTCCACCAATTAGAACATATTAAAAGTACACAAATACAAGTCTGCTTATCTTTTGTTTCCAATAAAATAAAATTTGTCCCCATAAAATGGAGGGTATACATACGTATGATTGAGACTTTTATTGTCCGTTTTGGACAACAGGTCCTCGCGTGGAAGTGGTAAAATTGGAACGAGGACGTAAAAGTAAGAACACAGTTTCTGCAACTGAGAGTTTTCGCGAACTTGTAGTCTATAAATTTTGCGGATTGATCCAAGTAATGCACCAAATGTTTGTGAAGAGTTGGTCTATCAAACTGTGTGAGTCACAAAAAATTTGAGTTGAACATGGTTTGCACTCTCATTGTAATTATTTGTACATACATAGATTTTTATCTTAATCGTTCAATTCTTCAGTGTCGCTTGCATAGATTAGTTGCTGTCATTTAAGGTCATTTAATGGTAATCCACATGTCATCATTTAATGATATTGGTAATTCTATTATGTAATGATCTTTCCGGGTTGTTGATTTGACACAGCTTAAAATCTAATATCGCCATTTTACCTTGCCAAACCCACAAAGTTTATTTTGAAAATAAAGCCAGTTGCAGTCTAAATATTCGTGCATTTGCTAATACCACAGATTGCAGTCTGTGTTTACGGAACAGGTCATTAATATCCGGCTTAAGTTTTATGCGACGAGTGCGACTTTGATTAAATTGTTGTGGGTAAGTATTCTCTGCATTTCACTTTCACCTATACTTTTTGCTCATTGCAACGTTCAATGTTGACTGGAGTTGGAAATAATGAGGTGTGATTTGACATCTAATTTGTCTACCAACCAGGGAGCTATTATGATGAGTACATATTTATTTACTATTTCTCCTAACCCAACACTTATCGTATTAATGAACCTGTCGGCATGCAGATAAAAAATAATAGAACATGCACCTTTTATACAGCATGTGGCCAAACTAAAATTATGTACAGACTGCTAAATAGCATCGAATTTACGTATATACGCACATGCATATATCTTTTCATCCTTCTATAATGTCTCATTCACGCTTCTTAAATCCTGAAAAATGTTTTCCCTAAAAAAATTCAAAGTTTTAGTATGAAAAAGCTCCACTCTACATATGTACAAGTAAAATCAAGTTACATATTATGCACACTGCACAGTTGGGTATAATAAATTTGAAACGGATTTGTGAAGTTGGAGGTTTTGACCTGGAAGGCACTAATTCAATATTTCCTTCCTCCCATGATGAAGAGTTGGTGAAGATGGTTCATCTTATTGGTCTTTTTGCTTAAGATGTATGTATGCATGCATATTGGGTATTTAGGCATCAGTTCAGCAATGCTATTTTACTGATCAACCAATGAATGGTCTCTGTCGCCTTTTCACTCACTCCCAACTTTCATGTTGATAAATTCTTCCATATTCATACTTTATAACTTTATTATTCACGCATCATTAATTTTTCCGGTCAGTGAAAAACGAACAAAGATACATGTGAGACTATTTAGAACGTGTTTGAATGAATCAATTTTCATCTGTTTGCCCACTACTTTTCCGTCTGCAAGTCTGTTGCTAGTTGTCTCTTGGCTTGGTTTGGCTCGCAAGTCACTGGCACAAACTTTTGGATATTATTACTATGGGCAAAGGCTTAACGAAACTGGAATTCAGAAGGAAATGCGATGAAATGAACCAGATTTACTTAATCTCGGGCTTACGTTATGTGATACATCATTTCATATAAAATGTGGGTGGACGACTGTTTTGAGGACTTTTGCTTTGTAACCTGAAACCACTGTAAACAAGTCAGAGAGAAAATGAAATGAGGAAACTGAGACACATGTATTTATACGTGCGCCTCTTGTGCACATTGTGCTTGACTCGTTGACACTTTTATAAATAGGAGGATTAGCATAAGGTGATGAAATGAAGAATCTTTATAGTCGTCGTGGTAATCTTGTTCTACGTTACCAACAACAACATCAGTTCTACTGGGGAGCGTGCTATTTAGTTCCGTATTCTAAAATAAGGAAAAAAAACAATAAGTGAAATTTGTGGAGTACGTTAAACTCTGTCTGTGGTGCATGTTGGTCAATTTAGCAAATATTCGGTTTAACACAAAAACGGGCTATTTATGATCCATATATATATTTGCATGTGTGTGTGATGTGCATGATACAGTCTAGTTGGGATTATTATTTATCGAGGAATCGCCCAGGATGACGTTAATCGTTCTTCATCCCGTGGTGATTCGATGGTGCGTTTCATGCTGCATTTTTACATTTTAGTTATTACTTGCATACACTTTTCCTGGCAGAGCTACATGCAACTTTCTCGTAAATAACACCCAACGATTAAACATGACGTCTTATTTTGATTATTTTTTTCATAATTTTAAACTCCTTAACTTAATGTTGACGACAGGATGAGATTAATGTGTTAAAACACTTTTAGCAAATTAAGTATGTGACTCCATTCAATGTTGATGAGAATAGTCGTATGATTTTCAGGTGGAGAAGTACACAGAGAATTACCTGGTCAATACTATTAGTATTTTTCTTTACTAGCAACTTCCTATGTAGACAAGTCAACGCTCGTAAGTACCGACGGCTGTAAATCGTTTCAATCGCCCCATTTGGCAGTGTGAGTACTAAATTGATTTATCTTTTCGTATAGAAACAACTGAAGATAACGTATATGGATATGAAGACTCAGATTTAGATGAATTTGATAGTGTACGTCTAGTTTACAACGAGAATGAAGGTGAGAAACTTGTCTGACTTTGTTTCACTTGTTATTTATGGGTAACAAAGGAGGGATGATTTATAAATTAAGTCCTTCGGGATAAAATGCTTCTTACTGATTCCGATTGTTGATATGAAATCAACAAAGTGTAATTCAAGATTTTAAAACAGCTCATTTTGATAAATTTATGTACGTTCATATATATTCACATACATAATTTGTGTGTAATAAGTAGATGAGATCTTCCCCCTTGGGTGGATTAAGCATGAATATTATGATCTAGATTTAACAGGTTACATAACTTGATCCAAGCTGAATTTTTTTTGTCATCTTTTTTTCACGTCCTTACGTATAAAACGTAATGTTTGGAACAGTATGTACACATGAAATACATATTTGATTATATATGTATCTGCTTTGTCATCGGAACAAATTTTATTTTTTATTGTTTTTCATGATGGAACAGATTACAATGGAATAGTGGATGCAAATGGACCATGTGCAGACTACAAACCAGGAGAAGATGATTTGGAAGCTTTTGATTTTATTCGAAAATTTAGGTTTGCAAATAATAATTATTCCGTTACAACTTTAAATTAAGAGGAGTTATTACAATCAAAATTGTATATTCATAAAGACTGGACATTTTGGAGGGCCAACTAACTGCGGTCACCAGAGTTCGAGGGTCGGACAGGTTGCAGACGGCATATCGTTTAGAGAGACAAGTAGATTTGACAATGGATACAAGGTAAAAATGCATACAATTTAGGTTTGCACATACATTTACTGTATTTGTATATAAATGTAGAGACATATTTCCTGGTGGATTACCAGAACAGTTTAGCTTCATTGTGACTTGGAGAACAAGGAAGCCACCAAAATCACCTTGGCATCTTGTGCACATGACAAATGCACAAAACCGATCTCAATTTGCCATCACTCTCAATCCAAAGAATGAAATGGTTGAATTTTCTATATTGGACTACGAAGGAAAGTTGCAGACGCTATCGTTCAAGAATGTCGAGGCAAGTACATATTTTACAGAATTTGTTGTAGTGTTCAACACTCCTGTTTACACCATTACTTGCTTATTTTCTTTTGCTTTTTTGGGAACTTTGTTGGAAAAAGTTCTCCAGAAAGAAAGATTCAGGTTCAACTGATACATATGCATTCACGAAGATACACTTTGTATGTGTGTGCGTGTAATATCGCGCTAAAGATTGAGATGCTAAGAATTTCCATGCCTAAAAAACACCCTTTTAAATGCTGATGTGTGGTTTTGTTTATAGGTCTTTGATAAAAATTGGCACAAGTTGCATTTTGGAGTATTTCGTCAGCGCGTCCTACTCTACGCAGATTGTGAAGAAGTCGGAAGTCAACTTTTAGAACTTCGTGGCAGAATGGATGTGAATGGGAAAATATCCATTGCTAAAATGGCAGGATCAAGTGCCACAGTTCCGGTAAATAATATGAATTCACCGAGTTGAGTTGACTATCAAGAAACACTGAATTTGCGAATGTTTGAAAAACCTACAGTGTTGTTTATCAACAGATTGATCTTCAATGGATGGTGCTCAACTGCGATCCAACACGACCGGAAAGAGAAACATGCAATGAACTTCCGGTAAATATGCGACTATTTATTGCACAATTTTTGACACATTTTATTCAACGCCGATAACTTATTTGTGATATGCAACAGCTAAAGGAAAAGAAAGAACCAGAGAAACCTGCTTGTGAAACAATTTGTCCGCAAGGAGCACCGGGTTGGAATGGCACTGATGTAATATTTTGCATTATACAATTTTCAGTTTGATATTGATTTTGAATAAATTTGGTGACAATTCAGGGACTGGATGGCTTGCCTGGCCCAAGGGGAGAAAGGTGCTTTAACACTTTATATGAAATCATACTTTTTATATACAAGCCTTTGTTATGTAATAACCTTAACTTTCTTTATGGGAACTAGAGGATCACAAGGCGCTCCTGGGTAAGTTATTTATTACACACGTAATTTATTCCACATAATTAAGGTTATAAATTAAACGATCAATCAAACCCCGCACATTTATCACAACATGATAGTACTGAGTTCACCTACAAAAAAAAGTAAAATAAAGTACGGTTGAGCTGGAGCTAGGAGATTATGAGATTATAAGATGGGTTTGGGGGTTAAGGATTAGTGATGCCACTGAGTCTTGTGAATTAATAATTTGGATTAATTATCTGTATCAAGGATTCGACATTTTTCTATTTATATGCAAAATAATTCATAACAATTTTTTTTATCTACTCTATTGAATTTCTGAATAGTCCTTACTGGCGTAAGTCACAACTGTCATGACAATAAATGCAAAAACATGGGTTGCAAAAATCCCAGTTTTAAACTGGTATTTTTTATAACTGAATCTTATATAGCCTTAATTACATATTTGTAATAGAATATGTAGATATACAAATTAAATTACATTAAAAAATATTACTTTTACATATCCGAAAAATAGTTACCCAGGTCCAAGAGGAGAGTTGGGCGAGAGAGGCTTACCTGGTATACCCGTAAGTTTAATTAATTTATTAAGTTTAATTTAATTTAATGCAAATATCAATCAACAGAGGTCTAATTTAATTGGGTTCGATAAATATTTATGACAGGGCTCACAAGGACCGCAAGGACCCCAAGGATTACGGTACAAAGTTGATTTAATAATTTACATAGTGTAGTACAGTATTACGCATTTACATATACTCGTATGTGTACATATTTACATACGTACATGCTCTCTATTTCAAAAGCGAAATATAATTTTTTTGTTTGGTCACAATTTTAATTTTTGTGAATACCTTTTTTATCAATAAGTATGCAAATATTTATTTATAAACAGTTAGGTCTTAATTTTACTCAAAGTAGAAAAATCAAATTATCAATTGCATAATTTGATTTCTGCATAAAGTGAAAGTAAAAAAAGTATCTACGTTCAGGGATATCAAAATTAACATATCGAATTGCTGACACACCATGCACGTCTGAAAAAAGACCTTAAAAATACTTTTTTTTCGTACTCAATTTTATTTTAACTATTCATGTCTTACCATCAAATTATCTTTTGCTACGTTTAATACAAAATGTGCAATTAATTTAAATTTTAAAGAGTTAGATAACCTAAGGTATTGATACCTTTTTACTAAAATAAAAATTTATTAATTTTTCAGAGGACTTCCTGGGCTGCAGGGAGCAACTGGAGGCGTGGGAGGGAGGGGATCTGACGGCTTTCCAGGCACAAAGGGAGAAAGGGGGGACATTGGCGACCGAGGAGAAAAAGTTAGTTCTTAAGCAAAAACTGTATTTCATTTAAAAAACAAATATTACAAAACGCTTTGAAATATCTAGATAGTTTTTTTTCTCTCGTGACGTAGTCACTGTTTTAAGGAAGCTAAAATTTTGCATGAAATTGTTTATGACGTGTACTAAATATACATCATATTTGTTTGGTGTCATACATATTACATATTAGCGACGTTCAAGAGTTATTTTTAGAAACGTCACAATTCTAAAAATGGTTATTTATATCAATTCATGCAACTTACTGATTTGTTATTATTTTAAAATTAAATTAGGGCGAAAGAGGTGTTCCAGGAGGCACGGGGTTGCCAGGACCAATTGGTTTGCAAGGTGGGCATTTATAATTGTAATAAATCAATAATTTGATTAATACTTTGTTATAAGGTCCACCGGGGGACATAGCACGATTATTAGGACCCTCTGGGCCAAAGGTACATACAAATAATTTCATAAATATTTAAGAAAGGTCCCCTCCGTATAGAATTACCAATCAGGCCTAGCCCGCAATATGTTCCGTACTTGGTGAAAATTCTCATTTTAAGTTGTATTAAATAAATATAAATCCTGAAAGCTTGTATTATGTAGAAGGGGCCTTGTTAAACTAATTAACGTTCGTTTATGAACCATAATGTTTCTTTTGTCTTAGGGTGATCGAGGAGATACTGGACTACCCGTAAATAATTTACCATGTTACAAATGCAAGCATATTGCTTAATACAAATATTCTACTGTCTCATATCACGTGCAAATAAATGTAGGGACTTCCAGGAAACGATGGGCGTGATGGTAGACATGGCGCTACAGGGGAAGTTGGACCGATTGGACCGCCCGGAGTGAATGGATTAGCGGGTCTAAGGTAAGAGATCACCGAATGGCCATAGAAACTTACTTGAAAATAATCGAATAATAAAACCGAGCATACTCATTTAGTTTAGTAATCTGACACACTGCATATGTATATTTGTGTTCATTCTACATGTATGAAATCATAAAAA
The DNA here is from genome assembly GCF_002217175.1 of Folsomia candida. NCBI lineage: Eukaryota > Metazoa > Arthropoda > Collembola > Entomobryomorpha > Isotomidae > Folsomia > Folsomia candida. The sequence goes on along the minus strand of NW_019091193.1, from coordinate 8,583,260 downwards.
TAAGACATACCACTTATCTGGTTCTTTCAGGGGTTTTAAGGGAGAATCTGGTAACCCTGGAGTTATCGGACCAAGAGGAGTGCCCGGAAATCCCGTAATTTTAAAATTTGTTATTATTCCACGTAGACGTCTATGTGTACATCTTGAATTCCACCCTTGTCAGCGATTACCTACATACATATGTACGTAGGTCGTACTGACAGTAGGAAGAAGAAATTGGTACTACGGCGTATGTATGTATATACTTCTGTCTTTTATCACTTAACTTTACGCGAGGACTAATTTGGGGTGTGGCCAGGTCAGTAAGGTTTTATGATTCTACAACCAAAAATTACGAATACGGAAAAAGAAGCGTGATATAGTTTATAGACTCACGAATTTAGAATCTGAAAATTTCTACGTCTGACTGACGCCAGTGGAATTCAAGATCCTATGTTTATAAGTAACATTCATATCATGGGTATTATGTGTCTACCAGGGTCCACCCGGAGCCCCAGGACAATTCGTTGGTGATTCGAGGCCTGGACGGCCAATAATCGGTAAAACAGACTTTTTGCAAATATGTGTACTTGTACATATGTAATGCTGCATTCCATAATCCAATAAAAGCAAAAAGAGCATATATATAATTGACCAAATCATTCCCCACTCATTACATACTTACTTTAACTTTAGGGCCCCCGGGACCCCCTGGTATAAGCGGTGACAATGGAATTCAAGGTCAAAAAGGGTATAGCCGTCCATTCTTATAGCATTTTCGTCATATTACGGGCTTAAACCGTTTTATGCATTAGTCTCACCCATCCATTTGTCTTGCGCTCTCAAGCTTTCGAGCTGGTCTAAGTTCTGTTATAATCTATGCAGGTCTCGAGGTGAAAAAGGAGACCAAGGAGTCATTGGTGAACAAGGAAATCCAGGAGTCAAAGGTATTAAACCGATGGATCAAAGTAGAGAGTGTCAGTTTCCGTTGAAAAGGTTTTGTGGTTTGATATCTCAGGCAGGAATCTTTTGCACTGAGTTTTATGTGGATTTTCAAAATTAATTTAATACTACTACTACTTTAATACTACGAAGAATACTACTGTTCAGCCGATATTAATAGTCTGAAAAAAATCTGAGAGGTTTCCTGGCAGATAATTGATATTATTTTCAAAAAGCCAAATAACCTCTCAGAAAAATTTCCAAGGAATTGAGACTATTAATATCGGCTGAACAGTAAGCCTGAAATACGAAGCAATAATGAAATGAATACTCTCAATATGTATTTACTCTCGGAAAAAATAATACTTGAGACAACAATGCAACAAAAACAATATGACCTGCTTGAGATACATACATATGTACAAAGACTATTCTAAGCGGAGAAATTGGCTCTATCGACAGATAATCAATCATATATTTTATCTCATTATTACATCTTTCTAGGCGAAAAGGGGGCTGCTGGAATTCCAGGTAAAATGATACTGTCACTGTTACTATTATTATTAGCAATGCGATTCGGGGAAACGAGGTCTCCAAAAATTAAATCTTCATTCACTATACATATTTAAATCTGGAACAACAATTATTAGAGTATCAATTATTACTAAAGTAATTGACACATACTTTTAATTAGTGTAAATTCTGTGGGTTTGGGTTTGATTTTACTCTGATTTTCTCACCAAATTAAGAATTCAAATCTAGTAACTCCAAGTGTCATGGCTTCATAATTTAGAGAGTTTCGCATGGATGAAACGATGCATACCATTCTACGATGAACTGAAAAGTTAATGATTATGCTACCTTTCATAGGAATCGATGGCGCAAGGGGTGAACCCGGAAGGGAGGGTTTGCAAGGTCTTTCAGGTAAGGAGTTGTATTCCGACTTCGTTTTGCACAGAAAAACCAAACCGAAACAAAGTTTTCATTCATGCTTAATTACTTATTAGCTAAGATAGCTCAAAGCACATGTATTTAGTCATTAGGTGGTCGATGCTAGATGTTCAAATTTTGCATAGAGCAGATTTTTGCCTGTTTTTTACCTAGATTTTTCGACATTGTTTAAGGGAGTATTGTAGCAGTCACAACAAACCAAACCAAATCAAAGTAAATTAAATGTTGAAACTTTCAGGTCAAAAGGGTGAAACGGGTCAATTTGGACAAACTGGATTAAGAGGTGCCCCCGGCTTAATTGGATTACCAGTCAGTAACCATAGTAGCTACGTAACTTTTCACTGTTAAAAAATGTATGACTCGTTAATTGTTAACTTTCAGGGCGCAATTGGTCCACCAGGAATTCAGGCATAACATAAAATACTACTAAACAAATATAATTCTTAAACTCAAAACACATTCAATTTAATAATAATATATCTTTCGTAAATTTTAGGGGCCTTCTGGACTTAAAGGTTAGTGGCTCATTTTATTTATTGTACCTTATTAAGCCATCTAATTCGAATTAATATTACATCACAAGGTAAGGCTACGGCTTATTGGTTATAAACATGTCCGTTTGCACAGTTCCTATCTTGCATGCACATTGCAACCAAATATTATTGCATTCTTGATATCAGTACAATCGATTCAACTATTCATTTAAAACCTTGTATTACATTTTCAAAATGTCACGATGGAAGTTCAGTAACGAGGCACATTTAGTTCTGGAGAGTTCAAAATATTGTGAAAGCTTATACAACTTTTACTATGCACGGGTTCGACCATTATGTTACATGAATTTATATAAAAATTTCGTTAAATCAAATTGTTGGTTGAAATTATGGTTTTAATTACAATGCACTCACCTACATTTATATTTATAAGGCGAAAGGGGACGCGACGGCGAAATTGGTCCCCCAGGAGTCGCTGCTGCGAGGTATTATAACTTTTCAAGTTAATGAATAATTATTCATTTTAATTGCAAATAAATTTTTAGGGGATCTGCCGGTGCTCCTGGGCCACCAGGTTATTAAATACTTTACTAAACATTCGTACTATATAGTTCTATCTGTATTTTGTCAGAATTTTCAGATGTATTCCTAAACGATACAATATTTTGGTGTTTTGTTTTTGGGTATCGAATTTATAATATCGGTCAAAAAATTAAGCATATTGTATGTTATGGTATTGGAGGTCAGAATCAAAAATTTAAAACAACAACCCATATCATACATATGCAAATTGTCAGGTGTCACATTTATACGCAATGAAAGTTTTTGGCAATGGGTTTGCACCCCGAGGAGGTCACAGATTCATGTCCAATTTTGTAGCGTTTACCAAACGCTACCGCATGCTTATGTATATACACAAAGTGTTGACCTTGAAGATTATAACCTACCGGGTCCACTAATGACCTCGACATTACTTAAATGTCACAAGTCTGCTGTTAATTATATCAGAAAACAAAACGTCAAAATGTGTCACTCAAAAGTTGTAATGTGAACAGATGGAAGAACAGAAAGTTCACTTACTATTGCTACTAGCTAATAACTCAAATTGGCATTTTTAGGCCCTGCTGGTCCCCCCGGAGAGGATGGCTTACGTGGAGAGAAAGGTTAGCTTTTTTTTAACTTTATTATTTAAAAGATCTCCCATGCCCATTTACATACAACTCACCAGTTATTGATTTATGAACAAATCATCATAATAATTAAATACTTTTGGGCAATATAAAGTCGCTTTATGGTTGAATAGCATATAAATGATGGATATGTACATACATATTTATAAAAATCGAGTTTATTTAATGTTTTCGAGAAAATCAGGGAATTTCATGACATTTTTCAGTCAAAATGTTTTATTAGGTGAAGCAAACGTGTATAACTGATGCATTTTTGATACAAATTTATATTCAAGTATTATCTTGGCTATTAACAGGTGATTCTGGTGGCGTGGGACAGAGAGGGGAGCATGGTCCCCCAGGTCCACCAGGCTTAGAGGGAAAAGTGGGACCGGAAGGAGAAAAGGTATTTAACGTCCGAGAGTGGACGAGTCTTTAAACATTTTTACGCTTTATTTAATAATAAATAAATGCATTAGAATAGTGATTGAATATGTAGTGACTTTTTTTTCATTTGTTTAAAATTTGAAACGTCCAACCTCGGTAACTTTCAAAGGAGTGATGCGATTCTGTAAAATGGTTTACACATTCTTACTTATTCCGCTTGCCGACCTGAACAAATTGATATGTATATGCGTTACTCATTATTGATCGCTTGCTGTTCCATAATTATTTCTTTTAACACCTTAATTAAAATTGTGCGCTGATGTTTTATGGATAAGATCCTTAAAATTTATCCTTAATTTTCAAGGGTAATAGTTATAGTTCTGTACAAAGTCAGTGCAAGCTTGAATCCTTTCTTGAATTGTTCCAAATAAACTAGCACATAGTCTTGGAGATTAGAAATAATACTTATTTACTGGGTTCCAATTCCAGGGACCCCGAGGAGAGAAGGGAGATACAGGTTTGTTTGCCTTGATTTCACACGTCATTGATCCTATGAGCGCAAAATTAGATGGCCTCCCAAGGATGACGCGACTGATCACATAGTTATTTCATATAGGTCCGCGTGGAGCTGAAGGACCGCAGGTATGAAACTGATTGAACGTTTGTGAACATATTTGAAGTTTGGTTATGTAGTTATATCTGCTTTGTCTCTTGGTCCATTACAGGGGGCCAATGGCAAAGCTGGCGTCCCTGGATTCGTCGGTAAACAGGGTCAGAAAGGTGTGTAACAACTGGTGGATGATTAAATACTATGTTATCATAACATAAAGTTAACAATCCAAATTTCTGATTGCTCGAAATTTACAATTGTCTCTGTGATGGTCTATTCAAGCAATAAAAATCTTACACTAGGTGATAGAGGCGACACTGGATTTCCTGGAGCCGTTGGACCTCCTGGTCACCAGGGAATGATGGTAACAGTTTTTTTTAGTTCACCCAGGCATGCATTCAGGACAAGAACTTGAGGGGAAGGGGAATTGGTTTGGAGATTATTTTGTATCTCGTGTGCAAAAACCATGTTTTTAGACACCTTACTGATCTGATAGAAATCTGATTTTCAGTTTTATATCGTTGAAGTTTTGATATTTTGTATTGAGAAAATTTGCTTCAATAGTAATTTTAAAAAGCCAAAATGGTAACTTATAGGAATTTATGCAATTTGTACATACATTGACCCAGTTTAAACCATGTTTTTCGCACTTTCAAATTTAACTTAACGAGGAATGAAATTAGCTACTGTATGATTAGGGATTACTAATCCTAAGTAGTTAACAGATTAACTATAAACATGAAGTATTTATCGTTGTCTACAGCTTCAATCGTTAATCCAGGATTAACAAGTCTCTGTATATTCTAAATTATCAGTATTGAATCGTGGTAAAATCGTAACAGTATGCTAATAATGATACTAGGGCGCACAAGGACCAAGTGGCATGATGGGACCCCCTGGTAAGAGTATTTTCTGAATATTAAACTACATATATTTGTGTAAATTGTATGGACATCAGGTTTGCATATTTTATAAATCAAGTCCTAAGAAGTCATCTCTTTCTGGGTACAAGTACATAGCTCTAAGAATTGCCTATCTGCCTTTTTTATTTGAACTTATGCACATTAGATTTATAGAGGAATCTACAAATGCTTAATTCACTTTTTGACAAGGTAGTTTTTTTTGTGAATGTCAATTCGGCTCACAAACAAAGCAGGAATTATTGTATTATGATCCCGACCTTTAGCTGGTGTCCAAATGATTTTATTATATGGTATAGAATAGAGGTTTAGCATATGCAAAAGTATATAAATTAAGCACTTTATCGTAGGAATCCCTGGTTTGGATGGTAAGAATGGCCTCCCTGGAGTTCAAGGACCGGTAAGTTTAACTACTTAATTGTAAAAAGCCCAAATTAATTCCAACTATAAAACAAGGTTGGACCTCCCGGCGACCCCGCGCCTGCGTCAGGCGGTAATGGTGGTGGGATGCCAGGAGAAAGGCAAGCTTGTTTCCATCCTGCTTAAATGAAATGTTAATGTGTTTTAAATGTTACGTTAATGTTTAATAATATTTAACGTTTTTCATGCTGAATTAGGGGACCTGCCGGACCTGCTGGTGCTCCGGGCATGGTATATATTCTATTAGTATTAATGATACGAAGAATTAAAGATTAATTTAACTGATTTATACAGCCGGGTGAAAGAGGAGCACATGGTGAAAGAGGTCCAATGGGATCTACGGTATGATATTCATGCTGAATTGTACTAAAATACTTTGATCGGATATTTCAATTGCAGGACACATTTATGTTCATCTTAAGTGGTTTTCCTCACAAAGACCAGACACCAGACCTCTTAATCTCTGGTCCATTTCTATAGTATGCAATAGTTAATTCTGGGCAGTTACTTATTTAATCAACATTTCTGAGTCAGAAATTCTGACTTTCAAAACTTTCTAAAGACTTTCTGAAGATTTTCAAAACATTAACATTTACATTTTTCTCTTTAGTCCATGAATCTGCAAACTACTTAAATCTAAAATCTACTTAAATGTTTTACATCAATAAAGGTGCATCCTTTGTACATATCTAGATCCAAAACATGTCTATTCAGAAAATTGCATATATATTTGGAGTAAACTAATCTAGTCTAATTTGGAAGGGTCAACCTGGATTAAATGGAGTACCCGGCTCAGTTGGCCCAACAGGAAGCCCAGGACAGAGAGGACCAAGGTTTAATAAAATTAACACGTTTTAAATAAACATAAACAATTATTCCGACAAGGCTTATTTACCTCAAAATTTAGCGGACAACCGGGATTACAAGGCGCTCCAGTAATAATTTATCACATGCATATATGTATATCAAGCCAAGTACACAGGATCATTGTGCATTTAAATGAACTGTAACCGTGCATATTGCCATGAAAATCTCACATTTACTATCGCTTCTATTACATATTATATGTATGAATAGTCTTCATTAAACTATAATGTCCCCTTGTACTGCTCAAAATCAAGGATTTTTGTCTACAATGTTTAGATGGAGTGAATTTTTAAGATAAATGGCAAGCATTTGTCGATTTTCACTCAAACGTTCCCTCGAAACATTGTTTCTTAAAGGTTTTGACCTCTTTAAAATCCAGGTTGAAAATCAATGGACGGAATTTCATTGTCCGTTTGAATGCATGGTGATTCTGGGTAGCGTTATCGGTAGTAGGGTGCCAATATTTGACTTTTTAACATTTGATTTTTAGGGAAGAAGTTTCTCTGAAGCTGAATTAAGGGATATTTGTGCATCAGTTTTGAGAGGTAGGTCCTGCGGTAATCGTTTGATGTATGCTCGCGTATGTTATAATTTAGTGCACAAAACTATGTACACCTGTCTGACACTGATTTCAACAATCAAAAACAAGATGTTTGCCAATTGTATGAGAAATTATTCTAGATCAACTAGCAGAACTTACTGCTAAATTGGTTGGACCCCCTGGTTTGCCTGGGAGAGGTAATATTTCATACTTATAAACATGTGTATAATGCCAACCAAACAATGTTTTTGCGTTTTCAAACCTAAAGATTTCAACATTGTTTTTGTTATCAGGGAAACCAGGTAGAAACGGTCCCGTAGGAGCCCAAGGACAGCAAGGTCAAGCCAATAAATTAGCCCATATAATGAGCTACCGCCTGAATGTGCTTTAGCAAAAAAGTCATTGTCTGTATATTGTACTAGTGTATAAAATATGTACAGCGTATAAATGTAGATAAAAATAATATGTTGGTATTTGTACCGTAAATGCATCATTCATTTGGTAAATGTACTTGTGGTTTATGTTATATTGTAATGCACTGTCTACATTTATGTATAATATTATTGCTTCTGTTATTGCATGTGTCTGTCTTGTCTGTTGTTGAGTAGATCGCATGGAAGAACTAGTCGGTGGGTTAAGAGGTCCTCCTGGCGTCCCGGGAATTGGCAAGCAGGGTATTTTATTATGCTTTACCTAATTTATCCGTTGCCTCCCAAATTCATGACATTGGCTCGGTAGCTGCAAACATATACTTGTGTAATTAATTGTGACGCACTACGCCCATAGTGAAAGGTTGCATAAAATGCTTGCCAAATTACGCATGCATGAACCTGCACAAACTACAAATATTGTTGTGAATTATGTAGAAAAAAATATAATTAAAAACTGTAATTATGTATCAAATTATGCCTATACATAGATAATAATGTACAAACGCAACGCATACAAAACTTTCCGTTATCGTGTTACAATTTCAATTGTTATTTCCAAGTGTGCGGGAGGTTTGGCTGTCGTTTGCATGGTACTGAGGAATATAAAAATTACCAATGTTTTGGGAGGCAAAGGGTTCACCAGCGGAAATATTTTGATTCTTTAAATTATATTGCATTTGCGGTTATAATAGGAAGAATAGGCCGTCCGGGAAAACAAGGAATTCAAGGTAGAAAAATTTGACACCGAAAGTCTACAAGAGTGACCTGTATAACTCATATAACAATAGCATTAATAAGTATATATGTATGTGTACTGCATATATGTGTGCAAAATGCTTTGCTTTCACAATGCAATTAATCTCAACTTTTGCAAGCTCTATTTCACAGAAATGAAATAATTTATGTGACCAAATTATATGTATGTGTAGGTGATCCTGGACGCCAAGGATTACAAGGAGAACGCGGATTCATGGGACTTCCTGGGGGTATGTATTCATCAAGAGAAAAGTTGCATTATCGTGGCTAAATTCTAGTTTTTATTTAGTTCCTGGAGGTAAAATTCACCCCTTTAATAAGAAAATAAGCTCAAATTTAAGCCGTTAACTTAAAATTAGTTCGGGGACCTGAGGGACAAAAGGGAGAAAGAGGAGATCAAGGTATAATAATATTATGCACTGAGGGTGGATGTCACTATTTGTAGCATAAAATTGTCTCAAAATTGCCATTCGTGTTGATGGGTTCGACATCTCATAGCCTGAGTGATTTGTAATCAATGTTTTACATACATGCACAGGCTCCATACTGACTAGGCAGCTTCGCAGGATGTACATATGCAAAATTGACGGCTTACGGTCAAATCATGTCGCTTTTGCATATGTGAATTTCCATAAAAGAAGTTTCGAACTTTGTCAATCTAATAATCTGACGTGAATTATTTCGAATGAGATTTAAAGGCACATTTTTTACCCTCAATTGACATGCAATAATTTGCTTGATCAATTCTATCCCATAAACGAATATCATGAGCTCAGCTAGGGAAAATCCCTATCCCTAGAAACTGAGCGCAATTTTGTGTAAAATATAAATATCTCAATTTTTGCCACAGGTCAAATAGAAAATTCCACACTCAGTCAGTAAAATACTCTGTCGTTAATATAAAATTTGTATTAATTTTATTCTAATTAATTTATAAGGAGAGCGAGGCCCAGAAGGTGTCGGAATTGAAGGTCCACCCGGTGTTGGTCTTCCTGGTAAATTAAACTATTATCATTATTGTTCAAAATTTGGTACAACTATTTATGTGCATGCAAGCTTATAATAGAAGTTAAAAATAAAGTATCAAAGGAAATTTGGACCAAATTTCATTTGATGCTTTATTCCACACCAAATTATTGGTGTGATACATTCTGGGAATAACTTATTAAAAAATCCCATTAATAAATCTTTGTATTTACTGCAATAGTCTGTATTATATTATAACCCCTCGTAGAACAGATTAGTTAGAACCATGGTTCATGAAACCGTTATGTCCGTCTGTCTGGTGACACGCCAGTTCACAAACCACTCAGAATTTTGACTAACTACATAAATTTAATGAAAATCTATTATAATCTTTCCGAATTTTTGCCAGGCCCACGAGGTGAACCAGGAGCTCACGGAGCGCAAGGTAATATTAATTTTATTTCTATGAATGCCCTAATATTATAAACAAACCCCCAATAAATTTCTCAAGGTCGTACTGGAGAAAGGGGTGACCAAGGCATGAGAGGAATCCCCGGCAGCAGAGGTATGTGAGGAGAGTTATTTTCATGATAAACGCTTTTTTAAACTAAACAATTTATTATAATAATTAATTAAAATTAAAGGGAGTCCCGGGCCAAATGGTCCTCCTGGCTTTTGCGAATTTTGCAATTTCCAACCTTCTGGTCATTTGGGAGGAGGGACTAAAAAAGGTCCATCACGCTGAACACGATTAACAATAGGTTACGTAATTGTTTATATATTTATAAGAAACAGATCCTTTTTTCAATTATCTACGTCACTGTGCGAAGCTTTATCATTAATTTATTCCTCTTATCTAACAACAATCACTGCCTTAGAAAAAATGTAACATTTCACTGCCTTTTAATTTAAAAATTATGACTAAATATGTTTATATTACGCCATATTTTTTATATGCCACTTATGAATCATTACGTTGAATTATGTTCATAATTTATTTCATACGCTGTATACAATTTTATTACTTGACTTAACCTAAAGTATAAATGGTTGTTGACTTTTATAATTTATAGTTGCAGAGAAAATAATTATTGCGAGTCAAATTTTGTATGAAATAAAAATATATATTTATTGTTGAGTTAAAAACTGTATTGGGTTTGTATTATAGCCTTCGAACACTTCACTATGCGAATAATCTGGAAATCATACATGTAGCTTCCCTGTGGATGTGCGTTATACCCAATTCGAATATATATGTATGTATTTATTGTTCAGTAATAAATTCTGCTTACATTCAGGTTGAAATAAAAGATCAATTGGAATTTTGAATCATCCAAATTTGTATAATTATTACAAGGAAATATTGTTTGATTTACTTTATTTTATATCTTTTGCTATGTATTGATTTTCATATTTGATACATACATACATATGTATGTACAAATATGAGACTACTATGCAGGCGCATCTAATATTTATGTCTACGTCCTAAGTGCATGACTGAAACTGGAAATTGACCAATAATCCTATAACAATTGGTGCTATGTACATAGTAACTGGGGCATAATAATTACGATCAATTTTACGACAGGTTGATGCATATATTTCTGAAAATGATTCAGTTTAACATACAGATGAGAGCTAAAAATGTCATTTCAAATTACATATACAGCGATTAAACTATTTATTCGTACGTTTAACATTAGGAAATTGAGATAAGTTAGTTATTGATTGATTTATGATTTATTGATATTGATAATATACATGGATGGATTAATTTATTATTCATTGAGATATCTTGATTAAATTTTTATGGACGGAGCGTGGGGACAAGGAGATGTTGTCTTGTCTCCCCAGGTTTGTAATGTCTTCCTAATCTATCAATGTTATGAACCCATCCCCTCTCCTATCTCACAATGCTTAGGTCCCCCCAGCTTCCGCCGCTAAGGGCACAACATGCTCTCAAAGTTTAGATAACAAAAAGAAAATTTATTTTGATTACCGTTCCATTTCCCCAGAGCCAAGTTTCATCTTTGAAACTGCTGCAGGCTCCACTGCTCATGGGATCGGTGGCTAGGGATGGTTTCCAAATTTCAAATTTATCTTGCCGATTCTTGATTAAATTAATATTTGTGACGAGATTTTCTTGTACTGAGAGAAAAATATAAGGGAAATTAAAGTTTTGGGAAATATTTAAAAGAGATTTTAACAATTTTCGAAATACAATAGAAGGAATAGAAGGTCTTTTAAATATATATTTCCAGAAAATACACGTATTTTCTAAAATTTCTAAAAGAGTTTCTAAAATCATTGCATGAAATGATTTTAGAAACTGTGCTAAAATTTCACTAAAAAATTATAGGGCAAAAAATTGTTACTAAGCGGTGACTATTGAGGTTTGTGCTATCTCTTTTACATTGTATTAAATTTGATACCAGCTTGTACGAGCTGTGTACAGCCGAGAAGCAACAAATACATATATGTAAATGCAGTGGTATCAAATTTACTGCCAGAGATTACAAATTTATCACCAAGTCACCACACGCAATGTGCTGTATTCTCATATTGTGTAATTACACATATGTATGTAACGAAACGAAAAATATAATAATTATGGATATAAATTTAATTCATTGCTTAATTAGTTAAAACAAATTATTCAATGAAATTGAAAATTTAAGGAAAACCTACCTTTCTTCTCACTGTTGATGATCAATCTTTCATCCGTCCATTCCTGCACGAGGAGTAAATTGAGGTGAAGTTCGTCACCCATCGTTAAAATCGGAGTTAGCCGGGACAACGAAATTTTGACAGAGGTCGAATCATTATTTTTCCTCCGTGGTGGCAAATTGGCCTCATATCGCGACCAATTTGTCGTCTCGAAGGTACCGGAGTCGACGTCAAATGTAATTTCTGGCAATGCCTGGATTCTTTTATTTAGGGCGGAATGAGCCATCGCCAAAGCAATAATTGCAAGTATCCAGCACAATGTTACAACACCTAGGAAGACCCGTTGTTTTGTCCAGAACGTGTTATTAGTTGGGGTGGAATATGTCGACATTTTTGGAAATAGAGCGGATTTATTTTATTTTGTGGGGAGACTAACTGATTGAACTTGATTGGACAGTGATGTGAAGAATGGAAATTGTTTTGAATTTACGATGAATATATGTCGGCCTTAGGCAAACTTTTATTTTTGGTAGAACCAATTTGTGAATGTGGGATATGTGTAAGGTTCAACACATTTATTTATTTATGTAGAAGGTAGCCGATGAAAAGGTTAAGGTTTTATTCTAAGTATTTAGAAACAATGGGGGAAAAATATATGGACGAAAGGATTCTCAAAAATGGACCGTTGGTTTTTATGTATACCTTCTTACAGGCTTGAATGGTGTGTTTGGCTTTCAGAATTTTCACTAGGAAGAGAAAACTAGTGGTATATGTAAATAATTTTAACATATTTATATATGTATATGTTGTCAGTGATGGTATCTGAGCGACTACGTATGAAGGCGAGTATGTAATAAGTGAAACAGTGAGACAATGACTTATTTGGGAAGGAAGGATAGGACTTTTATTTAGATGTTAAGAAAGACTGGTAAGAAGGTTACATGACTAAACTGGTGGACTGGTTCAACTAAAGATCAGCAGACTGAACCACGAGAACTAACTCGGGGAAAGTTGTACTTTCTCCGATTCTCAGAATACATGCGTCTCTGCAAACGCAAATTTTGTTTCAATGGGTAATAATAACCTGGGTATGGTTTTGCTAAATTGGTTTGTAATGCGACGGTCTAGAAACGCGTGAGATTTCTAAAACTTTCTACTAACCAACCAGTCTTCGTTTATTTCTGACAAAATATTGGGGTTTTTCAAAAATTTTCGGTATCGTAGGATTGTGTAGCCGCTAAGGGGCATGGCCATTCTTAATCTTATGTGAAATATAAAAAAGACAAAATTTTGCCATAAATACTTAAATCAGGGTTGCAGAAATCTCATCTCACCTCCACAAATCTCATCTCACTGAGAAATAGTGAGAAATAGTGAGACATGAGAAATATGAGATATAGTGAGATTTGTGAGCCATGCACTAGCGCCACCTAGCGGACGCGGTCATGGACTACAAGTTTAGCTCATTATTTCTCATATTTCTCACTCAGCCCCAACTGAGATGATTGATATAAATCATTAAATCTCACTAAATCTCACCAGGTGATATATACCACTTGCAACCCTGACTTAAATGCATCTAAGACCGGTTTTGAAATAACGTGGTGGACGAAATCGTGCTTAGTATACTTATATGGGGGTTTACTTCGTACATATTTCTTAAGAAATCTATGTATGTATAAATAATGTATAAATAATCACGTCAGAAATAAATGAAAGTCCAAGAAGGCCTTACGTTGCCGGGTTCTTGAGTTAATTATCTAATGTACCAAAGAATTTCCTGGAAGACGGATTATCTGTTTGGCAGCATAGTTAAAAAAATGAAGACTTAGAAATATTTATTCTTACATACTTGGTGAAAATAACACTTGATATTTAGAAAAATTGAGTTGTATTAGTTTTAAAGTTGGTCTTAATTTCATCAACTGGGTATGGGGACGTTCATAAACTTCATAACGCAAATTTTGGAATTTTTTAACCCCCACCCTCCCCCTTGTCACGCTTGTGTAACAAGAATGCCTTAGCCCACCCCCCCCCATGTCACGTAACGCAAATTTCTATTCGTCCAGTATTTATAACGTACAAAATATTCAGATGCCACCGATGAAATAGATATGTATATGTGAACTATTTTTTCTAATCAAGTCACAGTTCTTCCATGTCACCAGTTTATTAAACTTTAATCCGAACGGAAACTACATAAAATAAAAGCTATTATTTAAGAACTATTAAAGCGTTATATTGTATAATGCTCAAGCGTATTATTCACTAATACTAGTCACTTTCAAAAATCAGTTGTCATCCTCGGTCCATGGGTTTGACATAAGTGTATTTATGTCAATAATTGGAATTGAATCCTGGGTTTCGTTTTCAATTGTATCACAGGGAGGACCGGGAATTTCTTCAGTGGAGATATCTTCGTCATCAAACCAATCAACGTGCTCATCGTTTAATCGCGATTTCCAAATAATCATTTTCTCTTTCTGGCGTCGAGCGGCCACCCGAACTGGGCGAATATTAGTCGGCTTACATGCTGCAGAAAGTCCAATTTTAACTAATGCTGGTTGATCCATTTTGCATTCCTTTTCATGCAGCTTCAGACTCTTGATCGAACCATGATAAATTCCACATTTCGCGCAGGTGCGCTGAGATATGATGTCCCTGACGGATGGGCAGCAATAATCAAAGGGAACTTCTTGGTTTGAACCTAGTTTTAACCCATTGTCGTTAATAGCTAGGCGAAAGAACAAGGATGGGAAGCTTTCTTTGTCATCTGGGATGATGTCCAGTCCCTTCTTTTGAGAAATGGAGAGCGGCGCAGGGACAAACTGTTTCATTATTTTGAAGTAATTGCTTCGTGGTGATGAACAACAGTCAGCGTTTGAACATTTCACTATCTGTAACGAATAAACATTCAATAAAACCATTCGTACCGGATATTTTGGTACATTTCTCTAACCTGAACCATGTAATGGCTTTCTCTCACATGCCGAATTCTCCAACCCGGACTACCTTTCAACAGCATACCCTCTTCAACTTCACTATCCGCAGGATCCACATACTTTGCAAGCGTTGGATAGCCATCAATGATCTTGTCGGACCAAATCTCAGCTAACACCTGACCTGCATGTGCAAAATTTTCTTTCTCCAACTCAGGGTCCACGGTTTTGCCATGATCATCAAGGTGACTTCCGAAATGGTCATGCGGGAGTACTAAGCCTGCAAGATCCCTACTAAGCGGTGCCATCCGTCGTTCGACTCTATTAAACGCACTGCGCCCTGGAGCGTTTGTGGCAATGAAGATTGCATCAAGCTTATACTCGATAAAATTTGAGATTGCCGTATTAATCACCTTTTCGTACCTGGGATAACCAATAAAAATCATAAACGACGTCGAATGATGTAATAAAGTATTAATAAAAATTGCTGGCATCTTGCCTTGGATTTTCATCTGGTCCACCATCGACAACAATCATAACTATAGGTTTGCAGTAGCCCGCATCGTCCCTACAGTATTCCGCTAGATCGTCACATTTAATAATCTCTTGGAAATCTTTGGCGTGAGAATAGGCCGTGCTGCCACTGTGTTTTCCGCTTCTAATCCTAATGAAAGTTGGCCCGCTGTAGGTTACTGCTTTTGGGTCGCCAATTCTATTCTCCGTTATATTAATTACTGCATAGACAGATGGAATTAATTTATGTTTGTCTGCTACGACCCAATCATGATCTGGTAGTCGTATTCGGTAGTCCAAATGCATTAAAAGCGGCGTTTGTTTGTTAGCGGCGGTCTTCCCTATAGGAACTCTAGCCTGAGAATTCCAAATATTTAAATATTAAATATTTTCTATATACATTTTTATTATCAAAGGACAAATATCGTATTTACTACTCACTTTATCATCCTGGCTGAGAAATAATACTTGCTTAGGACCAAGAGCAGCTGCTAATTCTTCAAGATACATTATGGAAGCTTTGCAAAATTTCGTGTCGTTATGTTGTTTGTGAATATCATTTGTGGCTCGGACGAGACGGACTGGAACCGTTGATACGTGTCTTCCCCCTTGATGGGACCTTGAGTGGAAGCAGCCGTAAATATACGCCGCTCCGCTTTAGCTATTATGAGAGTTTACATTAAATATGTTAATCGGCTGTATAATTAAACAATTAAACAAATTTATGCTACCTCAAATCCCTGCTTATTTAATTCTGTGGTCAGGTCATCCAAAGTTTTCACTGTTCGGATGCAATCCGAGCGACGTCGCTCCTCGGCGCCACTTCCAAATGTTGCAATATCCACGATCGCCTTAAGTAAGCCGGGCTGGTCGTCCTCCAATCTTGGCCTGCCTTCTTTTTCGCGTCGTTTCAATTTTGATTTGGCTTCCGAATTATTCTCTAGTAGTTCGTCAATAATTTTCTTATCGTTTTCCCGTTTCCTTTGCTGACGCTGGCGTCCTTGAATTAAAACACCTAAATCGTTTTCAAAAGTTTTCACGTTAGCTTTCGCCGTTTTCAACTCCTTCAGCTCTTCGTCGGATGCTGTTCCATTATCTTTCTTGAGGATTAGAAAGGTGAGCTTGGCCTTATTTTCGTCAATTTTCTTTTGTAATTCATCCTGAGCAGGGGTCCGTGGAGGTTTCCTCGAATTTGTAGGTGCTCCGGCGTCGGTGGTGATAATTTCCTGCATTTGTTTATTTGATTACTTAAATTAATTCAACATAGGATATTCGTTAATAGTTGAACGTATTACCGGAGTTTTATCGGTAGAATTTTCCGTCGCAGCAGCCGTTTCAGGTAATGTAGGGACACTGTTCTGATTTGGATTAAACAAAATAAATAAATATTTATTTTTTGGCCTTGAGTAAGAAGATTTATTTTTTTATTACAAAAAATGACAGCAGCTTGGATTTTCTTGTTACTTCTATTTCTCTGAGTTTTTGAAACTCTGCCTCAATCTTGTCTGTGTCACTATTAATAATCTTCCAGATTGGCTTGATTTCGTATTCACATGTTTTATACGATTTGCTGGGGTATTGCACTTTGGTAAAGTTTTAAAAAGTCCATATACGTTTTATACTTGGAGTCCATTTTTATATATATTTTTTAATTATTGGTGAAAATATTTACTTTTTCATCAATCACACGCATGGAATGATTTCTCGCACTTTTTATTTAAATTCGCGGTCCCTACATATACAAAAATTTGTTTAAGCTGGCAAGTTTGTGATAAATTTTGTAACAGTATTACCAGCGCACACTTTTTTTGCTCACATTGTACAAATATTAAGGTAAATTAATCTAAATAGAACAAGACATACCTTGCCATCTTTCCAAATCCACGTTTCATCCTTCTTACCGCTATGGACCTTCGCTCCCATAGGATCCGTTGCGAGGTTTGGTCTCCAAATGGTCATCTCTCGATTTTGATCAGTTCTTTTGATCAAATTAAAATTCATGACGGGACTTTCTGGTTCTAGGAGATATTAAGAATTTATGAAAAATCTTTCAAATTTTTTTGTCCTAAAAATTTTAAAAATGTTTAAACATAATAGGTTTCAGGAAGGGCAAAGTTTGTTAAAATTTAAAGATACCCAATTATGAACTCTCTCGAGTTCTTGAAGATATTAAGATATGAAAAAGCTAATCCTCAGCCTAGCAAAAGCTTTGGTAACTTAAAACTTTAATATAAACCTGCTATACAGAGGATTTCAGGAAAAAGTTGTAAGTCGAGAAGATATGAATATAAAAAAATTCAACAATATGTCAATTTAAGTAGAAATAAATATAAAAGTTATGAAATTTCCTTACAAAGAATTTATCAGCAACTTTGGAAACATTTACAAGGAAAAAAACACTGTACCTTTACTTCCATCCTTGACGGTCAATCTTTCATCTGTCCATTCCTGCACGAGGAGAAAGTTGAGGTTCGTCACACCTCCCGAAAATCAGAGTTACACGGGACAACGAAATTTCGATGTGGGTCGTGTCCTTATTTTTTCTACCTGGTGGTAAACTGGCGTCATAATTGTACCAATACTTTGTTTCCCACGTATCTGAATCCTCGCCCAACTTTATTTCTGGCACTAATGTGGACGCAGATTTGAACATGTTATTGAACATCATTGCAACGGAAATGAGGAGGATCAGTGACACGATCATGGATACAATTAATGCGATTCGTAACGTTTTTGTTAATGGTTTGGGTTCTTGTTCCGTGTTGTTGGACATGACTGCTGCTAGGAAAATGGCTTCCATCGGATTGGCTTTTTAGTTCTTTAATTATAGATAGTTAATTATAATTGTGAAGATTGAATAAAAACTCAAATGAGAGGAAGATTTGTACTTTTGCAGCAGATAAATTTAAAAGGATGTTAATGATACACAATTGTAATATTATTGTAAAATGAGGTTTTACAAATATCAACTGCGATGGTGTTTATAAATGTGGATATTTCTGGGGTTGATGGTGCTGTGTGCGAGTTGTTTGTGTACAAGATGACTTGTTGAAGAAAGTTTCCCTACATGTGTTTAGCAGAATGGATGGTGTTTCGAATTTAGAGAGAGAAGAAACGAACCAACCCGACTCCTCACTTTCTCCACTGCTTTCTCGGGTGTTACTTTATACTGTCGTATGCAAGTTATCCAATGCAAAGGTACATGGGGAAAACTACCACACATGTAAACACTTGATATTTGCGTTATGATCCTGATTTTCGTGTTGCATGTACTGGTACGTGCAATTTTTGAATTATGGGAAATTTGGTGTCAAATCAAGGTTTGAGGGTTCTGAGATTTATTGGGTATCTAATTCTTAGAATGTTTAATACTTGAATTATACAAAAACTAGTGAATAAGCCCGTCTCCCGCGGTCCTCTATATATATGTTACGAAATAATATATTCCGTCTAGTTTAATGGATGTCTCGCACGCTTCCTCCATCACGTGCGTCTTGTCACATTACTAAACAGTAAACACATAGGTATGCCTCCGGTCAACGTGGTCTTTATTACACTCTCCCGTCCCGTCCTCGTGATAGGCGCACGATCCCCTTCGAGACCGTAATCAGTCTGTCAACGAAAGGAACGGCAGCCTTTCCTTTTGCCTTTCCTTCCCAACTGAGTATTTGCATGGGCCACTTGACTCTTTAAAGGCTATTATCTTATTTACACGATTTTCCTATGCTTATATATAAATTAAAAACCATCTTTTGATTTGAAAGTTGAAGTCACGCATGAAAATTCTCAAGGGTTTTCTAGAAAACACCGGGGTTTTCCGAACCCTCATAACTTATACTTACTCAGAATGTATCTAAATATATACAAATACAAATACTTATGTTGCTATCCTATCCGTATTCATTTTTCGGTTTAAATTCTATGCACCTGAAAGTGTCAACTACATCAACAATCCGTAAAATTTATCCGGTCATACTAACGCGCAATTTGTATGGAAAGATATGAACGCTAAATTATATGTATGACGAATTACCAGATAAAATTCCAATTTCATATCTCGTAATTTTTTGACTGATATATTATATTTATATATTTTTACCACAATTGTAATTAATTTACTTTTTTAATCCGTCTTAATAAAGGCCCAATGTTGCCCCACGTTACCGCAGTCGAGCCAAAACAACGTGCCGACCTCTGACCCGTATGATGTCAAACATTTATTTGTTCTTGGATGGTTGATTATGTAATACCCGCTATCTGGAAGGACGGAGAGTTCTCTCTCCATCAAGAAACAAAAGGGAGGATAGTCATCATACGTGATTTTGTTGACGAGATGTCCCTCTTCGGGAACGATGGAGTGGAGGGTCATTAATTCTTGACCGGCTGGAAAAAAAGGAAAACATGTATGATTGTGGGACAATTACATATTACATAGTTGTTATCAATGATATTAAAATTCCACATTGATAACTACTTCTGCCACTGGGAGTAAGAATAAGGGAAGAATGGGAACCTATACATACTTATTTGTTTTATGGAGCCTGGTGGTAATTTAAGACAAAAAACCGTAAATATAGAGGCTAATTTTTTTAAAGAAATTAAAAAAAAAGTACTGCGGAAATATGTATTTATGATTGACTTTTAAATCATGCATTGGATGTATATGTTTTCCTGCTCTTACTAAAATTGTTAATTGTAGCTATCCACTTGTACCGATCGGCATATGGGGGTGTCAGTCTCCAAATTGAGTCAATATCTGCGAGACGTTCGCACACCTTGCCGTAACCGTTGGGTCGAACAATCTTTGCACATAATATGGCAAACAAATAATTATAAGTACCCAAGTCTTTAAATCGGATGTAAGTAAGTAAAAATTCTTACGCCACCACCATCTCCAATATTTTGCATGACAAAGACATCTCCTTCTACGGGGAGGTAGGTGGATGTGGAGAATATTATTACTTGCAGCGTCACAAGGAATATGACGATTTTTCCCATGATTCCTAACACTTGGAGAATATGTAAATCATTGATAGAATGAGTTACAAAATTGGATTGGAAACCTTCGTGTCAAGAATGGTATTTTATCAGGCGTGATAGTCAAGCGGAAGAAGAGTTGATAAGGTTATCGAGAACTCTCAATACCTACGTAATACTTGCTTCAATTGGTTTCGCTGGAATATCTATACGTATACAATCAAAAACTATGATTATCATCAGCCATGATATTTATACTCTACTGCCATGGTGATGTAAATACTTCATCAGGATCTGCTATAAATTTATCATCGTTTGAAGACCTAATCAGATTTGAAGACTTATGAAGCTATTGATAATTTTTGGAAACTGGTTTTAAGCAGCCTGCTTACGACCAGGTCACGATCTTGCGTAACGAATCCCCATAACATTTGTAGGTTCTGGGAATTTCTCAAATATGCGTATGGATTTTGATTCACTAATAGTAAGAAATTGTACTGCTACATAGAATATTTAAAATATTATAAAACATACATACCTACATCAACCTAATTTTTTATGATGGCGTATATAAACGAATGCTTAAATTGCATTGCGGTGATAGCAAATTTTAGTTAATGCATGTGTATTTGTAGATAGCATGATATGACGTATTATGTACATGCATTTGTAGTGAGAAAGACGAAGTGGGTTGGTTAGTTCTCCTCTAGAATTTTCATTAGTCTTCCATACATGGATTTTCATAAACGAAGCATATCTGTACATATGCAAAGAGTAACTAATTTTGTTAAATAGTTTTTGGATAAGCATGTAGGTTTATTCTAATACGAGAGCATTTTTTTGGAAATAAATAAGACATGGCCACTAAATTATGAGAATGGCGGAAAAAAATGGTCATAACTTCACTACTAATTTATATATTTCCAAAAAAATTACATATGTTTACTGTCAAAGTGTACTGTCTTCAAAATAATTAAATTTTTAGACATTCAATACCGCCTTCAGCGACAACCTCTATTTTCTTCTTGAGATTCTGCATCAATTTTTTACCCGAGACTTTCCCCACTGCCAGGCTAATTTTCTTCCACCGATTTTGAAATTTCCTGGGAGTATCCGGCTTTTCAGAAAGCTTGGAATACTTGGACTTGGAAAATGCCCAGAATTTTTCAATTGGCCGCAGTTAAGGTACATTTGGAGGGTATTCCCATTTTGAGACAAAATCAATATTTTTGAGACGAAGGTACTCGGTGACCTTTTTGGTGTAGTGTAATGTTGGGAGGTCAGGTCGAAACAAAATTTTATTGTTTTTGTGAAACTTATATATTAAGCCTTCCAATCCACGTTGAATGCATTTCTTCAGATAAACTTCCTGGTTTCCAGTGCCTTCCAAAATGATGGGGTTTGAAATATGGCCGGCGCTAGAGATGCATTACCAAATGTAATATTTTTTTGGGAGTTTCTCTTTTTTCCGGATTTTGTCTTCGTATTTCACTTCATCAGAGTTGGAGCAATGATAGAAGTGCCTTTCCAGAAGATTCGAAGGGTCAACGGCGACGTAGGTCTCGTCGCCCAAAAGAACGACTTTTCCTCAGATTTTCTTTAGCAATTTCTTGCAACATTCCTGAACCCGTTCCTTTTGTGTTGATTTGTAATTTGGGGCTGACCTTTTTGTACTCGCCTTGATGCCTAGTTCATGGACTTTGATTTTGGTCAGGTTGCTTTTGGAAATCTTGACCTTCTTTGCCGCCATGACCGTGGATGTCGATAGCTGATTTTTGAAAATTTTTTTGATCCTATTTTTCACTCTTGGCGTCGCTAGCTTCATTGGTTGACCACTAGGTGCTTTAAATTTGACTTCATTGGATTCCCCGTACTTTTTTATATAAGAGTAAATATTCGAATGAGGAATACCTTCTTGGTTGAAAAATTTCCAATTAATTTTAGAATCATAGTTGGCATGATTTTTGTGAAACTAAATCACTCTTTTTGCCAACTGTTCCCCTTCAATCCTAGTTCTTCTAGACTTAACCATAATTGAAAAATTGGTGAGATATATCAAATTAAAGCTTACAATGTGGTCCACTGAAAAACAATTTTGTGCGCCCATAAAAATTTGCAGTTACCACGTAGCGCAGCTTGGAAGTGACATTCTCATAATTTAGTGGCCATGTCTTAATAATTTTGGAGGGTTTTCTTACCACTTGTTTAACTTTCGAGCAGTGTTCACGAGACCTGTTTGGTATTACATATACTTAAATTAGAAACAACATGAGATATGTAAAAGAGTCGTATACATACATAAATGTTTCACTTTGTCTGAAATATGGGAACAGGAGATACCAATAAATAAGTATGTATATGTATTGTCTTAATATGCCTAAATATTGAGTTAATCAAAGGTGTTGCAGCTTTCATACATAAATAAATATGTAGATGATTAGAAGTGAATATTTTAATAAATAAATTACGTTCAGATTAATATTTAAAAAAAATGAATCCGTCAACTTCGTAAATTCAGGTACATATTGTTCATATGTACGACATTAGATCTAACTTTGTGCATGAGTAAATAATAAATATGCATCAAATATTTGACAATAGTTTTACGAAGTATATAATAAATATTTTTTTAAATTTAAATTTTTTAAACACGTACATATGCGAGTCCTGTGCGTAGGTGCAAACTCTTACCAATTTCATGTATGTATCTGCTTGTACAATACATAATTTAATAAATATGTAATTCTTAAAAGGCGACTATGTATTTTCAATTCGCTTTATCAAATTCTTGGGAAAACTGTTTACGAATTGAGATTTACGCATGAATCAGGCTTAATTCATACATGTCTTCATTAAATGTAGCTTTAGGCGGCTGGAAAAACTGCAAATATCAAATTTTCGTAACCCTCTTTCTGAGTGTTTCGTGATTTTGGCAAAAGATTCCAGACCAGATGATGACTTATTTCTGGATGATCTGCCCATTTTGTCATACCTCACATAACTTTGAGCTGAATCAACAAATTTATAGACTTGTAGAAATTTGAGATAGTTTTTAATCTTACAAATTGTTGCATACATATATCAATGTAGATAATACATACATATGTATATACATTAGATTATTAAGCAACCAATCGTAAGTGGCGTTTATTTCTGACAAATTATGGGGGCTTTCAAAAATTTTCCGTATGGTAGAATTAGTGAGGCCGGTAAGGGGCCTAACCATTTATAATATTATGTGAAATACAAAAAAAACACGTTTAATTTGTCAGAATTCTGCGCCACCTTAGACTATTAGACCAAGGTGTGTATTCTACATGAATTTAAGCTACATTTGATTAAATCAAGGTTAGGGGTTTATCGGTATATGTTTGACTCCTGTGTATTCAGTTTTTACCGATTAGTAATTGTACATTATTTGAACTCTGCGAGTACATACATATACTCGCGGAAGTGCACTTCTACACTGTAATAAATAAAAAGACTAACTCCTAACTATGCACTGCAAAAACTTTGGTGTAAATTGCAACACCAACGGTGTAAATACATAACTACGTGGCTACACCGGCATGGTGTAGATGTTTGCTTCTGCTAAGACCAATTGTCACCAACTTGTTATATTAACTATACCCTGGTGTGTAAATTTAACTCCACGTGGTGTCAATACATCACCACCCATTGACAAATTTATACCCGGGTTTTGTTAATATGTTTTAGAGCATAGATATGTGTGTACACTGATGGCTAATTACATACCGTCCAAGAAAGTGACACATTTGACGATCAGGTATAGAAATTCTGCACATTGTCTCCTTCCCGTCTGTTTTTACCTGCCAGACTCCATTCCAGGTTAGTCTACGTGGCTAAAATGAACAATGCATTTGTAAAGGGTTCGCCAAAATATCTAAGGCGAGTTGTTTTTTTTGTTCCAGTTTTGTTGCTTGAATTTCTAACTGCACATGAAAAGCATACAGTCGTATGTGTATGCAAGTTCGTAATAGTGTTGGGTAAACAAAAAAAAACGGATAAAATATGGGCATTCCATGCATCCCGAACCCTGCACGATAAAAGTGCATGTGACGCTTTTCTCCAGGCGACCATCTTAATCATAGAAACAGGCTTGTCCTTCCAGTTTACTTTCACCCATAGGTTTTCTTAATATTTCTGTCCGGCTTAATTTTTATAATTTTTTTGATTCAATATGTAATTAATATTAAAGTTCACATTGAAATTATTTTGGGATGTTTTTTTTTTCTAAATAATTATCGTAGTGTGTCAAAAAAAATATTACTAAAGTATTTGGAAAAAGAAATTCATCTATATTCGTCACACAACAACATTGTAGTGTGAGGATTTTATAATTTTGAAATATTTATTCATTTCAGTTTAATTTTGGTTTAATTAAAAGAATATATTTATCTTAAGCTTAGCGAAATCAACTGTTAATCATACTCGATCAACTTTTTATCATATTTAAATCCCAGTAAGCTTTATTTAAGATGCAGACTTAGTTTTGTAAAGGATATATTAAATCAAAATGTCTACGGCCCCCGCCCCCCAGAAACCAACTGTACCACCTGAGGCCCCAATATCAGGTAGATATCCCATGTTGGCAGCACTGGTTAGAAAATGTTTGGGAAAGGGAAGTCCGCCAAGATGCAGTGGATGTGGATGTGATCCTGATGGTTTTCTGGAAAGTCCTGTGTCTCATTTTAAATTTTAAAAGTAAATAATTATTTATGCAAAATTATATCATACATAGATAAATATTAATTCAAAATACAACTATTCCATTGTACTTAGCATAATTATGAATTCTAAGAAATTCTAAAGAAATTAATAACTAATTAAAATATTGTGGGTGTGGCAGAGAGTGTGGGAAATTTTACATTCAATTTATTCTCATCTATATATCAGATATTTCAGAATTTTAAAGATGTACTGCTTATTATCAACAAATTATGCGGTAAAATCCGCGGAAAATAATCTATTTTTTCATTGCTAATTTCAAGAAGTGATACGTAAAGTAACACTCGGATTTCTAAAATCATGCCATCGCCTTAATGTCGCTATAACTTTTCTGGAAGTCAAGATTAGACAAAGTTGTTTTTTGAGGGCCCTCCACAAGACATTAGCGAACAATTATCCATTGAAATAGAGTCCAAAAAGTGCTTCCGCTATGCTGCACGGGTCGTACCTTCATTCAATTTATCAAGGGCAACATTGAGAGCAGCATCCGCAGTCAGTAAAGTTGCATCGCGCCTACATATTGCTTCGAGGATGACTTTTAATGATTCAAGTGCAGAAATTAACTCAAAAATCCCCACTAACTCCCTCTCCTTTAGCGTGATGTTCTCTTTCAAATCTAACAATATCTCCAAAATGCATGTTCTCAGTACATAAAATCGGTCCAGCATATCCAGCAGAGAGTTTCATCTTGTTTTCGTATACAAAATCAGTTTGATTTCCTTCCCAAAATCGGCAGCAACTTATTTTTGTAGTATTTCATTCTTTAATGGTGATCGTTTGAATAAATTCACTAGTTTCCGGACTTTTGTTACCAGCGGTTTTACCGATTCATTTGTAATTTCGATTTCTTCAGATTCTTCAATTTGAAACCCAATATCAAGCACTTCCTCGTCATCATCTAACTCAGAGACGCACTCTGGACCATCTTGCTCAGTTGTTGGTAAAGTTTTGTTCTGGGCAAGCGAGTAAAGAACGTCCATCATTGCCAACTGAACGCCACGAGCAAATATAATTGATTGTGGCCTGGATATATTCGGCCTATCTTCACCATCACGGCCGCCCCATCAAAAATGATGCTAACAACGTCATCTCCCAGCGATCAATTAAATTCGGCCAATGAATTTGCTAGCAATTCGAGACATCTTTCCGCCGACAGTGATCCATTTATTCGTTTAAGACCGAAATTCCAAAATGTTGAACGCAGTCCATGAATGATAATATTCAAAAATCGCCTATTCCTTCCAGAAGTCCATTCATCAAACGATGCACAGAATGTTTGACCATTTTCCTTCAGAGATGTAATTTGCAAACATTGACCTTCTCGAATATTTTTCGCATAATCCATAACAATTTGTTAAATTGTAGTAGAAGACTGTGGTAGGTTTTCTAAACTTAGTGCTTTAATGGCAGTCTTAAGGTCTGTTGAAGTACAAAATGTCGAAAATGGTATTCCATCCAGCGAAGTCATTCGTGAAATTCTCATGACAAGCAAGATGACTTCCTTCGAAAAATAATTATCAATACGTTTTGATTTTTTTGCATGGAACTGGAACATTGTCTGAAATAATCAATACAAAATGTTTGCTTTAAATGCTTCAATAACAAAAATAAATTAGATTTCACGAATTCGTAAAATACGTGAAATAACAAATTTTATAGGAAATTTCGTTTACCCAAAGATTTCTCTTCCTTGAGAATTATCTTGTGTGCACTGCTAAGGTGTCGAATAAGACCAGAAGTTGACCCTCCACCAATTTTCAGTTCCTTTGAACCACAGTCCGTACTTTTGCATTTGGCAAGCTGTCCAATCACTTCTCTTAAAAAGTAGTACCAAACCGACTTTCTATCGTTCTTCTTCTCGTTCACTTCAACGTTAAATTAAAAGTTGCCACTTTTAATTGATCCATTTAAAAAAAAGTCTAAACTAAATAATTTAAGTAGAGGAGAGTAGTTGAGGAGAGTAAATATTTACCGACAACTGAATTCACTTTATTATTATAATTTTTAAATTACGCGGTACAAACGGGGCAATCCCGAATTCCCGGGATTTCGGGTTTTCCAATCCCAGGAATTTTTCCCGGTCAATCCCGGGATTGGAAGCCCCATTTGTGTCGGATGATGTAGTGTGTTTAATATTCCTACTCTCTGCCACATCTATTCCATTTGTCTAATTTACTTACCTACCATGCAATAGAACTCATAGTTATGATAAGTACGCTGAAATTGTGGTATTTTGAATTACTATTTTATCTTATATATGATTTTGTATAAGTAATTAATTAGGTATTTAATTTTGAAATGAAACAGTACTTTTTAGCCCGACCAAGGGCTTATGTACCCGTTATGTCCGTCCGT
Source organism: Folsomia candida (assembly GCF_002217175.1). Classification (NCBI taxonomy): domain Eukaryota; kingdom Metazoa; phylum Arthropoda; class Collembola; order Entomobryomorpha; family Isotomidae; genus Folsomia; species Folsomia candida. The sequence continues at coordinate 8,555,624 of NW_019091193.1, read as the reverse complement.
CTGTCCGGAAGCACGATAACTCTCTTTAAACTTATCCGATCGACTTGAAGTCTTTGCCATATGCATATTGGGCAAAGTTAGGAATCAAGTTCAAAGATGAGCATGATCGGTCCAGTGGTTGACCGGTGGGGGTGATTTTAGTGGTGTGGGTCCATGGTGCAGAAAATACAAAATAGTCGTAGAAGGCTGAAATTTGGCATGAAGGTAGTTAATGACTTCAAATGAAAGAACATGAAGTGAAATTGGAAAAATTTTCATCTGCAGGCACCCTAAGGGGTGACCCATACCGATTTCATAAAATCGTCCAATTGAGCTGAAATTCGGCATGACGGTTTCAATGAAGTTGTAAACTAGCAATACGATGTCAAACTACTGAATTTTTCAGTCGTTGCATAAAAATCCCTTGGTCGGGCTCCGCAAAGCTGTACTGATAGGTTTTAGAATATTTTTTTGGAACTTATGACTTTCTAAAATTAACCATCGATGTAACTTAGGACTATTTGAAATTAAAACGACGATATTCATTAAAAAAAGATTTAAAAACAATTTTCGCCAGGCTTTATTTACATTTTATCTCTTATTTACCATGAAGAAATTCACAGTTTTCCAATGCATACATGTGTACATAGGGATTTAAGATTACATAATATGTACATTCATTTTTTGCATGATTTCAAAATAAACTTTCCGCACTTAGGACAGCTTTGAAGTTTTTTGCATACTTTCGTAGTTTTCATTTGTGTGCAATTATGCTCAAGCGAAGCTTCTGGCAAACCATTGATACATTTGTATATGCCCTCGGGTTCGCAAAAACTTTTGTGACCGTCATTTGGTTTCAGCTCGTGCCCACAGTACTCACGAAGGGTCCCAGTTGTATTAACGTCTTTAGGGCACATACATCCAGTAAACTTTTCATTATCGCGGGCATTCAGTTCGTTTACTACATCCTGGTCAAGCGATGCCATCGTGCACAAAAAAATGCTGCACGCCATGACAATCAGGATTATTTTTCTTGGTACGCTCACCAACTCCATCGATCTGTTTTCTGTGAACAATCTCCACAAGTATTACTAATATTGAATCGTTAATAGAGACGTTTCTAACTACCAATGGTGCGTGGTTTGATGTGATATATTTTTGTTCCGAGTTTCTGCCTGTTTATTGTATAGATTATTCTGGTGTAAAAATTACAAAATTGATTACTTATGTACTTATATAACGCTTGCTTAAAATATAATTTTCCTTACTTAAAAATCTTTGCATGTGGAATAGTCGTGAGAGATCACAAAATTGGAGAAAAATTGTCTTTTACAACCTTCAAGTCAAACTGGGAATGATTCTCTTTCATTTAAGGGTTTTCTGGGGCAGCGTCACAGCAGCATGCGTTGCGATTGTGTATAAATTGGTGGCATTGGGCTTCGAGCGTACAATGGGGCATCCGCTCATTGTTACCCTCGAGACAAAGGAAACTGACGTTGCAGACTTGGAATTTCCAGGCTTTTCTGTTGCTCCGTACGGTGGCATGAAATCCAATTTGATTGCGTAAGAATAAGTTGGAGCCTGAATTTGCTGAAAATATATTTTGCAGTTGTGAAATCTAAATCGTTGTCTCACAGGAACATTTTCCACTACAACTTTATGGGATATATCATTGACAATGAAGAATTCATTGACTACGACGACATTGACCATGTTGCACTAAATGGATCTGCGCTTATCGCTGATCAAATATGCTCATTTAAAACGACATTTGCTGGGCAACATGAAGTTCTAAATTTTAATAACGCACACACTTTCGTCAACATCGACGGTACCTTGATTGACAACGTGAATAATAGCGACATGAGTTCTCGTATCCTGCCGTTTGTAAAGAAAGTGAGTATGCAGAAGGTAACACAGGGTGTTGAGTTTTATGTAAATTTACGTCGTTGCACATGACTAGGGCGTAGTAGGGTGCTCAGAAATATTAGAGGCATGCTCCAGTGGTGGAAAGAACTCTACGTGTAAAGGTATGTTAAAATCCTACGTCTCTGAGGTGGGGTCTACTTGCGTCTTTAACACGATTCCAACTCAATCGACTAGAAGGTAAGTCTGAAATTAACCACAATCGTTTCCCTACATAAGACGCACTTTCTAAATATTATTCGTACAGAAATGACACAATTCAATCTGCTCTTGGTGACGAATACACTCGAAAAGAAATCGAAAGATGGGAAGGTATGAGCTTGGATCGTGAGAAGCCAGGCATGGATGCAAAAAATGCTTCACCTGTTTGGAGGCAGAAGGTTCCTGGAAAAACTTCTGGTGTGGCGTTCATCATGAAACAAAACGAAGACTATGCTTGTCCGCACACAGAGGGAACTGGATTCACGGTAGAGGAAATTTTATAACAATTAAACTAAAAATATTGATTTTGTCTACTTTATATTTTGTATGCTTTGCAGTTAGGTATCCCCACGGATGAACCCGATATCCAACGGTTTGGCTACACCTTGGAATATGGACGCGAAATTTCTGTCGCAATCTTTCCTGACGTTCTCAATGCAGATGAAGATGTTCGAGACATTGCACCAGTAACAAGTTTGATCTATGCACAAAAATATATGACTTACATTTAAAAAAATCTGTATCTATAAAAGGAACGCCGTGACTGTTACTTCAGCGACGACCAAGGCAAAGCGAAGTTGGACTACTATAAAAAGTATTCTAAGCAAAATTGTCTTCGTGAATGTGTAGCCAAAGAAGTAGCCCGTATCTGCAATTGTAGCGCCTTCTACCATCCTGGTTAAATGTTTTACTTTGCATATTTTATTTCTAAATTTAAATATGTGAATAATATCAACTACCGCCACAATTATAGGCAACCCAGGCAGATCACTGTGCAACACCACTGGAATGGAATGCGTCCGAGATAAAGAAAGTGAGGAAATTTCAACCGTTGAAACCTTATTTAAATTTCTGTTTCTTAAAGAATTTTTAATCGATCGCAGAGGTTTTGTATGACGAAGGATTAAAACAGACTTGTCCAGATTGCTGGCCAAACTGTCGCGAAATTAAGTACACGGTAGTAATTTCGTCCATTCCCCTTGCTCCACATCATGTAGAGAAGTATAAGAGTACATCAGGATTAAACTTTAAGTATGAATTGATTAATTAGTGATTTTTAAAAATTATATATATGTACTTGCTCACTTAACTATCTTTTTGATGCAGCGATACCGGCAATTTCTCTATTGTCTACGTTTACTGTGGAGTCGATTCTGTCCGGGCATCACGGAATAGCTTGAGATACGGATGGTTCGAAAAAATTGGTAGGAACTACTTTCATAATACACAAATATTATTACTACTTAATTTTGCTATCCAATTAATTATGGTCACCTTTCACAGGCTTAATTGGTGGAATCGTCTCCATGATAACCGGCTTGAACTTACTGGACCTAATCGAGCTTATCATAGTAATTGTAGCTCTGATCCTTGAGCTAAAACGCAAGATTGACTGTAATTCCTTCCTGTGTCAAAATTCTGGAGGTAAATATTGTAGTTTAGATAAAATCATTAGAATATCGCATCAGTTGATTAAAATAATCAGAAATTATCAACAAATATTATACATCTTCCTTGAAATGAAAAGAAAATGATTTTTGGATTTGTATATTTTTCCGTCCTGATGACGATCACAATCGAGATCGAAAGCTAGACACAATTTAGAAAACAATAAAGTTTTCATACTGTTACATCCATAATGTCCGTCATTAACACTTCTCCTAATCTTACTTGCCATCCACCACCTACCCTTTCTCCGGGAAAGTGAGCAGAACCGTATATTTACCTATCAGCTCTCCCGGGGGTGAGGTGGATGAGGATGAATTGTCACTCACATGGAATGGTTCCCGACTGTTTATCGACTCCAGCGTTCTCACCATGTACATTCAATGCATAATCTAATTCTAGTGACCCAATCTAATAAAATTTCCGTGTAAAAATCATTTTTGGCCGAAATATGACGACTTTTCTGACGCATAAAATCACACTTTTCCCATGCAACTCGTCATCAGCCCCGGTCTCCCCGGGCGAGCTGTTGCGGTTCCATCTCTGACCTGACTCGTGCTTACATTTCATTAATGTGCATTGTAAATAATTATTATATTATTAATTTTGGATTATATTTTAAAAATTAAATTCAGGGTGTCAATATTTTAAAATAATGGCAAAAATAATTAGCCTATGTGAAGCAGCCCTTGGTTTAGCAAAAGTGCGATATGAAAAAAGTGGTGGAAATTCATTAGACTTCCCGAATAAAATGGAGTTGGCTGAAAAAGTTATTCAAATAATTACTCGCATGATTAGTGATCAAAGTTCCGATATTGAAACAATAATATCTTTAGAATACGATTGTGATGGTGATATTGACATTTATCCTGACACATATAATAATAGTTCCGAAAATGCAATTGTTTGTGATAATAGTGATGAAGATGACAGTGAAGATGAAGAAAATAGTGAAGAACTTTCTCAGCAAGTTTCACAAGATTGGGAAGAAACTCGTATAGATGAGGTGAACTTTAGTTATCAGGAAATGGTGAATATTTTATCATTTTACGACAAGGCAAAGAAGAATAAATTTGCACAGACGAAACGTCGATATAACAAAGTAAAATACCCCGTGACAATTATTAGAATTCGCGACTATGTAAATAAAAAGAACACAGTTGCAAATAAGTTTAAAGAACTAGAACATTTTGTAATTCATAGATTTAATAGTGCTAGACTCTCAATGTTTCACGTGAGTGAGTTGGACTTGATAAGGTGGGGTGCGATAAAGGCTAGAGAGCTTGACCTTAAATTTAAGGCCAGTCGAAAGTGGCTACATTCGTTCAAAGTTCGAAACAGAATAGTTGCCAGGAAAATTACCAAGTATGTCACTGCGAGAGAAATCGAGAATCAAGATAACGTTGAGGATGAGGCTTGTTGTTTCGTAAACGAAGTGAATATGCATCGTGTTGGACTCTCTCCAGAATTTATTTTTAATTTCGATCAGTCTGGCTTCACGTATGAATTTTCACCGAAACGGACACTTTCACATAAAGGAGAAAAAGATACGCACGGACTGGTCAAGTCTCAAAATGCAAAAAGTCATTCATATACGATAATGCCACTTATTTCTATGGCTGGACGCCTCACTGGCAAACTATTAATTTGCCTACAAGAGCCAAAAGGAGTTCTAGGACCTCGAATTTCAGAGTCATTGGTTGTTCCGGATAACATTTATGTTACAACTTCAAAATCAGGGAAATTGGACAAGCGTATAATGACAAATTGGATAAATGACTGTGTCAAGCCTTTAACAAATGACAATGATATTATGCTCATCTATGATTCATGGGAAGGACAAGTTGACGACGAAATATATGCCGAGCTTGGTGAAAAATGTAAGCGTGAACAAATTCCAGCAGGAGCCACGTCTCTAGTTCAACCGTTGGACGTTTGCATTTTTCGACAATACAAAAGATTCAGAAGAAAAATTTTCGAGAGAGTGATTCTTGACGAGATCAACTTGGACATGCATAAAAGAGAAAACGTTTTGAGGATGCACTCTCTAATTTTTGATCAATTGAGCTCGGAAGCGTTTGTTCCAATGTTCCAATATGCTTGGTTTGCTTGTACTTACACAGAGGACAGAATTACCTTTAATAATGTAAATCAACTGCTATTTACCATGAACTGCGATAAATGTGAAAGTGATATGTGCCAAGGTGAAAACTTTATACGATGCTCTCACTGTAATTTGCATCTTTGTTTGACCATTTCTTCATTGAGAATCACAACCACATCAATCGTCACGATTAGCAACTTCTTACAACTAAATTATAAAGGTAAGTCAGAAGTAATTTTGCTCTAAAATACACATATCCCTATTTTGAGAGGGGGAGGATTAGTGACCTCGTGAAGTTGAGAAGGGAGCTCGAGCGGTCACTGGTGAGCGGCGTGCGGGTGACGAGTTACATGGGAAAAGTGTGATTTTATGCGTCAGAAAAGCCGTCATATTTCGGCCAAAAATGATTTTTACACGGAAATTTTATTAGACTGGGTCACTAGAATTAGATTATGCATTGAATGTATATGGTGAGAACGCTGGAGTCGATAAACAGTCGGGAACCATTCCATGTCAGTTTTGCGTATAGTTATGTACCATGCATACGTACTATATAATACTGTCGTATGATATGATTGATTAATGCGATCACACCAGTTGCATGAATCATATTTAACAAACGTGTCTTTTGGTATGTAAAACTACACGATCCCCTTACCATCAAACTTTTCTCCACCACCACCACTTTCTCCGGGAAATATAAAACGGTGAGCCAACACTCCAGCTTTATTTATGCGTAATTTCTCGAGCAAATGCGTCAGCAATTTTTTTCTACCTAAAATTCTGTGGTTTTATTTCTTAGGTCAGGTTTCATATGTGTACACGAATAAAATTGCTTAGAATTCAAATATCTTCGTTATATTTTAAATGCCTGAAAATTCTAAATTGTGAAATGTTATTCTAAAAAAATTTATACGAAAATTTTGAAATTCATGGGAATGCTATATTTTCATAAAGGTCCCTAAACTTCGCATGAAAATTCACAATACCGGAGAAAGTTGCCCGCAAGTAAAACTCACTAAATGGTGGGGGTCGACTTGCTTCCTTTCCCAGAGAAAGTGGTGGTGGATTGGGTGGAATAAAGTAATCCATCTGTGGATCAATTTTGATTATTTCGCAGTCCTGCGCTTTTTACATATCTGGTAAAATTTGCTCATAATATTTAATTTGCATACTGCAGGGAGCGTGAGTGTATGGCCAGCAAGAAATATACCAGCGGTTGAGAACCCTGCCAGTAATGACATCGAATTGATCCCTGTGCGCCCAAGACGTGACTCAATTCCCCCACAAGAATTACCGGAAGTGTGTTAGTTCTTATGAAAATCGAAAAGCCGAAGCATACAGAATTAGACTGCAAATGATTCATGAAAATACTGATTGCAAATCAATGTTGATAATTTACTGCTGAAAAGCTGAGTAGTTGCGTTTACATACATATGTAAACTAAAATAATAGATATGTATGTACATGTGTACAAAGTAGTCGATTCTAGTCAAAGTAGTAAAGTTTATTAGATTACTCAGATTCAAGCGAATGTTGAAATACCTGCCTGCATAATCTAGTCCATTACTATTTATATAAACTTTTGTTGCTTCGAATATTGATAAGTTAACAAATCCCAGTCTATTTAGTAGACCTAGACAAATAATCCCTAATTTAGTAATAGTGAAAGCACAAATATTACAAATTGCGGTGTTAAATAGGTGTCTTATATTTAAATTTTAAATATCTAAGTTAGTGCCTTCATCAATTAAGCAATTTAGTGCCTCATACGCCGTAAATGCCTTATTCAATTACATACGAAGTAAATCGAATACAACTTTATATTTTGTCTGCTATCTGTGAAACCTATCGCTGGCTGACCCAAGAGAACAATTACGGAAATTTTTTATGTACATTTTTTTTGCTTTTTTCAAATATTGGTAAATATTAACATTGACAAAACATGCAGATGCATTAATTTTCATTGTCAATCGATCTATATATTAAAATTTCTGGTTTTTTTCTCGAAATTGGAACAAAAATAAAATAGGAAATAAAACTTAAAAGTTCACTTCAGCAATTGTTTTGTTTTATTTTACTTATTTACATAAGTATATAAATATAATTACAATTTATATAAGTAAATATATGAATATTTTCATAATATTAAAATATATTGTATTTTTATGTTATTTATTATATGGCATTATTTTACTTATTTTCTGTTTTTATCCTGATTTTATCCGACAGAGTTAATCTATTTGTACATATATGCATAATTGTTATCCAACTTATGTACATATTTGTAAGCAAAAAATAATCCTAAATTTGTTACGAAATACTACTAAATAATCTCTAGTTGTCATGCTGGTACATATGTATGTGTATGCATGCGACCGGTGCGGCAGCGACCACCAGAGGAAGGCCCCGCAGACCCACAGTCGGACGAATTGCAACAACAATTACTTGTGACACCAACGAGCCCTACTCAAGTGAAATAGTGCCCTCACCCGTCCCCGATAATATACACTTGGGCATATCGTCTCTCTCCGTACCATCACAGCGGCGACGAACCTCTGTATCCCCTACGTCGCCCAACATTACAAAAAAGGACACAATAGCTTCGGCCCGTCGCTGGATTCAAGAATCCCTACTCCCTCATCCTAATGCAAGATTAAAGAAGGCGGACGTTTTTTCCCGTTATGCGTTGTTCGTGAATCAGTCAGGCGAGGGTGGAGTCGCTGATACCACCCTTGGAAAATATATAAAAGAATTGCGCCCCGACATTATCAGTCGTCGAGCCACCGGAGCAGACGCGCACACGTTCTTTGAGGGGTTACGGGGAGTCTGGGAAGATTCACCGCCGTCGGGGGAAATACAGCCGCAAGACTGGGGGAAAATACTTTCCAAGCTGAAAGCCACCACACCTACGTTACGTAGAGTGCCGAAAGGGGCGAGAAGGGAAGTTGCCCTAGCCCTTACAAAGGTATTGGAAGACGTGACCACCAACAGAACGGAAGAATCATGGGGTAGGCTATTTCTGTTCCCTTATGTGTGTCTCCCAGTCCCTCAGAAGACTGACAAAGTCAAGAATTTGACCACCTGGGTCAAGTCACAGGTTGCCCGATGGGTGGCAGACCAGACCGCACCACCACCTCGACATCTTCGGCCCCCCGCTAAGCTCCCCCGAGGAAAAGAAGACATTGCAAGGAAAGTCGAGGTGAAGCTGGCGGATGGTGACGTGAGAGGCGCCATCCGTCTTGCATGTTCAGACGACAGCATCGCCCCAAAAACACAAGAAACTCTCGACGCCTTGACCGCTAAACACCCACCACATCCTGAACCTACCAACTACCCGCAAACCCCGGAAACCCCACCGGTACTATCAGCGGTGGAACCAGAAGAGATTGCATTCTCCATTTCAAATTTCCCGCCAGGGTCAGCGGGAGGCCTTGATTCTCTCCGCCCGCAAATCCTGAAAGATCTCATCACAACTGAACAGGGGGAAGAGGGAAGGAAACTCATTAAGGCTATTCTTAATTTTACAAATGTTGTTCTCAGCGGGGGGGTACCGGACTCTTTTTGTCCGATTTTCTACGGCGCCTCTCTCACCGCTCTTGTGAAGAAAACTGGCGGGATTCGGCCAGTGGCGGTGGGAAATGTGTGGCGAAGACTGGTCGCAAAAATAGCATTGGCCAGGATGTCACCGACCCTGGTTAAATACCTCGCACCACATCAGTTGGGAGTGGGGGTTAAGGGGGGTGCAGAAGCTGCTGCGCACGCGGCCCGTATTTATTGGGGATACGCCCACACCGCACCCAAGGCGTTTCTCAAGGTGGATTTCTCAAACGCGTTCAACGAGATCCGGCGAGATACTATCCTAAACATTATTTGTGAAAGGTTCCCGTCAATGTTTAGTTTTTTGTCGCAGGCCTACTCCTCTCCCTCTCAGCTATTTTATTGGGACACGCCTATCTCGTCCCGCCGAGGGTGTCAACAGGGCGACCCAGTCGGCCCCGCCCTCTTCGCACTTGTTGTCCAACCGATCATCCTTGCAGTCGAGACGGAGCTTAATTTATGGTACTTGGATGATGCCACCCTAGCCGACACACCGGAGAAAGTGCTCATCGCATTGGACACCATTATCCGCATGGGAGCGGATGTTGGCCTTCACCTCAACACCGCCAAGTGTGAAGTGGGTGTGCTGGGAGCGGACGACCACACCCGCCTTCAAATCTTAGAGAATTTCCGCCAGGCGGCACCAGGAATTCAAGAGATCTCCCCCCAATCTGCTGTTCTCTTGGGTGCCCCCCTTAGCGACGAGGCCATCGAGGCGGTGGTGGGGGCAAAGACCGACCAATTGGCCACACTAGGCACACGACTCCTCGAACTCTCCTCTCATTCTGCTTTCTTCCTTCTCCGGGCTTCCATCTCGACTCCTCGTCTCATTTATTTTCTCCGATGCGCCCCCACATGGAGAAGATTTGACGCCCTCACCCTTTACGATGCCAGACTCAAAGAGTCAATGGAGGGCATCCTCAACTGTTCCCTTTCCCCCCAATCTTGGATCCAATCCTCTCTCCCCGTCGCCGAAGGTGGTCTGGGGGTCAGGCACGCTGTAGATGTGGCGATTCCGTGTTTTCTCGCGTCCGCCTACAGCGCCCTGCCCCTTGTTGAGTCACTTTTACCACTGTACCTACATGGCACTGACACCGCCATCCAAGAAGGTGAACAGAGACTGAATCCATTGGAACCAGTAGAACTCCCCCCACTAGAAGTACGAGGCGTGCAAGCGACGTGGGAGAAACCGCAACAAGAGGCGGTCATAACACACCTCAACAACTGGGCACCCACGCCAGAAGACAAGGCTCACTATCTTGCCATGAGACAACCAAATGCGGGGGCGTGGCTCAACGCTGTTCCATCCCCACAACTTGGGACACTTCTCCCCAACGAGACATTCCGTGTCGCCTGTGCTCTTCGGTTGGGATGTGATGTGTGCCAACCCCATAAATGCCCATGTGGGGCACAAGTCTCGCCAAAAGGCTACCACGGCCTAAGTTGCAGGAGCAGTGCTGGTCGTCACTCTCGTCATGCCGCAGCCAATGACGTAATCCTGAGAGCGATCCGGTCAGCGGGAGCCCCCTCTATCAAAGAGCCAGAAGGATGTTCCCGGCCGGACGGAAAACGACCTGACGGACTGACACTTGTCCCATAGGCTAGAGGAAAGCCCCTAGTGTGGGACTTCACATGCTCCGACACCTTCGCACCGTCCTACATCCCACAAACCTGTGTTTTCCCTGGTGCGGCATCAGCACGAGCGGAGGACAGAAAACACAAACACTACCAATTCCTTCAGGACCGGTTCCTCTTTGTCCCCGTAGCCATTGAATCGACGGGAGTATGGGGCAAAGAGGGCCTGTCCCTTATCAGAGAAATAGGGTCGAGGATCACCGCCCTTACGGAGGAGAAGAGGGCGACATCATTCCTCATTCAAAGGATGAGTATCGCCGTGCAAAGAGGAAACGTCACGGCGATTTTAGGCACTCTACCAGGAGGCAAAACTCTCGACGAGATTTACTTCTTTTAGATTTTTCATGAATTTTAGGTTAGGTTTTACTAAATTAAGGTTAGGGATTTATATGTTAGACTCCTGCGTAGTCAGCTTTTACCAATTATTGATTGTCATATATATTGAGCTCTGCGAATACAATTCTATACTACAATGAATAAAAATACATACACCTTTGCATGAGAAAGGTGCAAGAGATATTATGTACCAACGAAATACTAACTTTTTTTAATATACCCTCCACGACATATTTATTAATGTAGAACTTGCTTCAAGTAAAAGAATATGTACTACTGTATAGCTAAAACTTAATTATTATTTTCATGTTTTTACTGCAAATATTGATGAGTGCACAAATCCTAGTTATGCATAAGAAATTAATCTTTACCACATTAATATTTCTCTCTCTAGTTTTTTTGCACCCGATAGAGTAGTACATACATATTAATGTAACCTTTAGATAAATATTCTCTAGTTTAGAGCTGCACATACATACCTTGTCAAAGTGGCTTGTTACGGCTGTTAGAATTTAGATATGTATTCACAAATTAATTGTCTTATAAAATATTTATATACCCCATATCAATCCATCACAATTCACAATTTTGTGAATATCTTCGAAATGCATAAAAATGTCTGTTTACAAAACATGCATTTTATCAATATGTTAAGCAATGCAAATTTCTGCTAATTTTTCCAAGCTCCATTTACAGTCTTATTTTTATACATTTGTGCTATATTGACTTTATCCGACACAGTTGAGTCGTTCTATTACAAATTTATTACTTTAGAATTTGTTTTAAAAAGCTTATTTTGTACACATGCACGTGTACTTTTATATAATCAAAATGTAATGTTCTTGTTACAGAATGAGAATGAGAAATGTGGAAAAGTTATCGGTATTAAGTGTCAAGGTAAAATTATAAATTTAAGGCGAACCTTGAAAACTCGAATCCTTGAAAAGTGTCGTATATTGTAAGCGAATATTTTAATTGATAATTAGCATACCACACTTTGTACATATGTGTGAAATCTAGGTAGTAACGGATATATTTAAATGGATCATAAGTAGAATAAGTATTAAGTCCTTTACGAGAGGGCCGTGTATTAAGTCCTTTACGAGAGGGCCGTGTATTAAGTCCTTTACGAGAGGGCCGTGTATTAAGTCCTTTACGAGAGGGTCGTGTGTTAAGGCCTTTTGCATTTAGTACTTACCTAATTGTATTTTTCTTATGATCTTAATGGATGAATATTTCCAAATTTGTATTTAAATTGTTCACTTAGGGTTTAGTTAGTAGTTTCAATTTAAATTGGACATGACGTATGAAGGATAGCTGCGTAATTGATTGATAAGGTTATGTAAAAATAGTAAGTAAGATATAGCATAGTGTCTCAAGTAGCCCCGAGAGTTTGAACTTGGCTGTAGGTAGCGAGGAGGAGGGCTTAAGAGGGAAAACGTTTTGAGAAGAAAGAAAGAGAGTGCGTGCTGGCAGAGAAAAGAGGCAGTGCGTGGTAAGAAGTTGAGTTCTCAAGACGTGTGTAAAGTTGCGCTCCAGCCAAGCAAAAGTAATTGTTAGTACACGTAGACTTTAAGTGATTATAGTAATAATTAGTGATCCAAATCATTGTTGTAACTGTAGTAAATAGTGAGTTTGAATAAAAACCAGTGATTTAGTTAAAGTGCACTGATCCTGGGACCTTTGTTGACCTTATTTCTACAGGAGTTGCAACGTGAGAGAAAGGACATGTTACATCATCATCAAGTAAGTCATCGGTCAAGTCGTGTTAGTTTGCCGTGAATTGGTGTTTCGATTCGAGTCATAGTTGGAAGAGAACCGGCACCACAGGCACCACTTGCACCACCACCACACGGACCTGGTGCACCACACAGCACCACCACCACTTGCACCACACGTGGAACCAATTAACCACCAACCAGTCAAAATCAAGGAAACCCTTACGAAGCGGAAGTCACGTGGGATTTACGACCCCACACAAAGATAAGTGAGCTTCAGTGAGCCGCTCCGTAACAGTTCTCATTAATTAAAAATGTTCTCTTAAAGGTATGGAACACGCTGTTTAAATTTGGTTACACCAATTAATTAATTAAATATTTGAGGGATAAGTTTAATGCGATTTTATTAATTTACAACAACAAACGTAATTTATTAATTAATCTATAATAAATTTTGGTAACCTATCCCCAACCACTTTGAGAGCATATGTATTTAAAATAAAATAAAAATATGAATAACCAAATTTAGGCAAAGTAAGGAATAATCCGCTCTAGTTTCTGCTTTGTTAAGTTGAATTGTTATAATAAATATGCAACGAAATCTGTGATGAGAGCAAGATTTATAATTCTATTGCAATTTCCTCCATACGTAAAGCATTAAAATATGTTAATTAATTACTTCAACGACCACACTGACCATGAAAAAAGATCATAAAATAGAACTCCCTAATTGCTATAAAATTATTCCAACTTTTTGCACATTTCTCAAACATGAGTCTACTTCTCGTCTTCATTTTTGCTATCTTGGGCGCCGTTTTGTCGGACACTGTAAATAATTTTGCAGTCATATGTACATACGTTACGAATTTTGGTAAAGAATTTCATACAAATTGGTAAATTTTTCCTACAAAGTGGTAAAAATTATTACAGACATGGTAGTAGTTTATTACCAAATCTTCGCCAAATGTAGTGCGCGTTATTACCGTCTTTGTAGAGACTCTACGAATTCGGTAATAGTGACTACCAAATTATTTACAGTGGAGAAATGCTCCCCTTCAACCAATCTGGACGTGAGATCGCTTTCCAGCTCATCGTTCTGGGAATGATCTGAGGGTACGGATAAAATGGTAGAACTTATGGATACAACTTACCCCCCATATGTGAAGAAGGTCCAGAAAACTTTTATAATGCTTTATCATCCTCGCTTATCATACAAGTTTTTAAGAGAAAAATATAAAAAAATTAGCTCCGTCAATAATGCGTATTTTGTAGTAGGGTTAGAATATTTCCTTCCATTTTTTATTGTATTCAATACATAAGTATTTTATGAGCACGGTTACCAGAATTGCCATTAACTTTCTTAGGGGAATGAACGAGAATATTTAGAAAGGATATTTTATATAAATTTGATAACTGTAGGTTTTTTGCAAGTATTACCATAATTTGTTTTTATAAAATAAATTTTTAGGAACTTTTTATTGTTCTAAATATGAAAAATTAAGTACAAATTCAGAGATATAAGCTTAAGGAAATGTAGTTAACGGACGCATGAGAGTAGTACTGTGACAGTACCGACAGTATCGATAATATACCCGGAGAACATATTTAATTGTATTACATTCAAAAACAAATCTGCGCATGAATGATTATGATTACGAAACAAATTTCTTTGCATTTAATATTTATATAATGAAAATTCGGACGAATGTTTGCCCATGAATAATATTGGCGTCAGTTTATGAAGTAAATAAAAATTTAGATCTTCTCCAAATTCAAGCGGAATCTTAAACAACTCCTTGTTCTAACAAACTCCCCGCTTCGATCGCCCAAACTATCTTGCATGTCACAGTGCCCCGTAATATAGCAGAGCCGATACGAGTTATCTGTACCGTGGATAATAAATCCTTCCGGGGATGGCCGGGTTGTGTTCAAAGTTTCTGTGCTTTCCGAGCTGTTGTCTTCGTCCATCTTGAAAATGATGGGGGTCTGACTGTCCGATGTTGCTGTCCACTTGAGTGAGACGTCATTTTCGAAAAAATCTTTGACGTAAATATCGAAAGAATATGTTTTGTCTAAAGTGTTTCTGTCTCTTCTATGGATCTCTTGTAGAGAAAGATTAATTTGCTGGGTTCTGTACACCTATACAAAAATGTATTTAGGCTGCCAAGTTTGTGATAAATTTTATTCCATTTTGTAAGAAATTCATTACTAGTGCACACTTTTTTTTGTTTACATTGTACAAATATGTATTAGGGTAAATTAATGTAAATGTAACTCTAAATACCTTGCCATCTTTCCAAATCCACGTTTCATCCTTCTTACCGCTATGGACCTTCGCCCCCATAGGATCCGTTGCCAGGTTTGGTCTCCAAATGGTCATCTCTCGATTTTGATCAGTTCTTTTGATCAAATTAAAATTCATGACGGGACTTCCTGGTTCTAGGAGATATTAAAAATTTATGAAAAGTCTTTCTGAATTTTTTGTCTTAATAATTTTTAAAACGTTTAAACATACAGCGTGGTCCATTAATTCGATCACCTCCTAGATTTTACGTTTTTGGGGCGGTTATTTTTAAATAACTTTGGAGTGTGACGGATAATGAATCCAATTTTTTTCCCATGATGAGTCCAAATAGTAAGCTATCAAAAATCGAAATCCGAATTAAAATCCAAACATTTTTGGCTGAACGGCAAGGGGTCATAGGGAATCCACAATAACTTGGAGTTCACCGAAATACCGTGTGGATATGGAAAAACTGAAATTTTTTTGTGGACAAACCGATTTCTACTCGACCAACATAGCTCTCCCCTACAATAAAAATATGATCAAGACCCGATTATACCTAAAAACGGACAGTTTTGTGAGAAAGTGTGTCAAGACCTAAAACTTAGCCTTCCGGTTTATTAGGAAAACCAACACAATTAGCCGATCAACAGTCAGCTAACATCTTAAATTGACAGGATGTGGTAGTATATCTTTCAAGAGATATAAAAAACCGCTACTGAGGCAAAAATATTTCAGATCGACTAATAATCAAGACATTTGTGGATCAAAATGGGTATTTGTCAGGTGGGAAACGAGGTGCCAAAAAGTGGTCAAATATTCTGTATACTGACGGGTTGAGGATGCAAATTTACCCTAAACAAGGTCCTCAGAAGCATCCAGAAGAAAAAAGGGCATTCCATAAACGTTAACACCTAAAAACTGATTGAAGATCATGGTTGCAGGTAACTTCTGTTCACGCGGAGTTACCGAATTACATATTGTCCCTGGTGGCGCTAGTTTCACTGGACAGTATTATCGTAATGAAAGCTTTCTTATTTATTTGGATACACTAGATTATAGAAAGTCATTCCCAAGCAAGAAAAAAATTACATTTATGCAACATAGTGCTCCAGCTCACATAGCAAAGGCGACAATGCGCTTTTGGAGGAGCGAGAAACAACCACTTGGGGAAACGGGGTGTGACCCGGAAACAATCCAAATTTGAAACCACTGGAGAACTTGTGACCTATACTGAAAAGTTCAATATATGAGAACCCAAAACTAACCAGCAGACAGGTGATATTCAAAAGGGTTCAAAAAATGTGGAAATCTCCACCCGTTTCACTTTTGGAAAATCTGGCTCGGAGTTTCAAAAAACGAATCGGGGACATGATGAGTGTCAATGGAGGACACACCAGATACTAGGTAACAAGTAAATGATGGGAAAACATTATCTAGAAAGATTGTTCCAAAAAATCCGACGCTGAAACATTTGATACTAGGGAGGTGATCGAATTAACGGACCACGCTGTAATAGTTTTCAGGAAAGGTCAAGTTCGTTAAAATTTAAAGATACCCAATTATGAACTCTCTCGTGTTGAAGGTATTAAGATATCGAAAAGCTAATCCTCAGCCTAGCAGAAGCTTTGGTAACTTAAAAATTTAATGTAAACCTGCTAAACAGAGGATTCCAGAAAAAAGTTGTAAGTGGAGAAGATATGAATATAAAAAATTCAACAAAAATTGTTAATTTAAGTAGAAATAAATAGAAAAGTTATTAAATTTCCTTGCAAAGAACTTATGTATAAGGAACTTAGGAAACATTTACAAGTAAAAAAAAACACTATACCTTTACTTTCATCCTTGACTGTCAATCTTTCATCTGTCCATTCCTGAACGAGAAGAAAGTTGAGGTGAAGTTCGTCACACCTCCCGAAAATCAGAGTTACACGGGACAACGAAATTTCGATGTGGGTCGTCTCCTTATTTTTCCTACCTGGTGGTGAACTGGCGTCATAATTGTACCAATACTTTGTTTCCCACGTATCTGACTCCTCGCCCAATTTTATTTCTGGCACTAATGTGGACGCAGATTTGACCATTTCATTGAACATCATCCCAAGGGTAAGGAGGAGGATCAGTGATACGATCATAAATAAAATTAATGTGAGTCGTATCATTCTTGTTAATGGTTTGGGTTCTTGTTCCGTGTTGTTGGACATGGCAGCTGCTAGGAAAATGGCTTCCATCGGCTTAGCTTTTTAGTTCTTTAAGTGTAGGCAGTTAATTATAATTTGTGAAAATTTTAATAATAACTCATATATGAAAGGAGGATTTGTATTTTTGTCGCAGATAAATTTAAAAGGATGTTAATAATACACAATTACACATATACACAATTTGCAATATTATTGAAAAATGATGTTTTACAAATATCAACTGCGATGATGTTTATAAATGTGGATATTTGTGGGGTTGATGGTGCTCTGTATGCGAGTTGTTTGTGTAAAAGATGACTTGTTGAAGAAAGTTCCTCTACACATGTTTAGCAGAATGGATTGTGTTTCGAATTTAGAGAGAGAAGAAACGAACCAACCCGACTCCTCACTTTCTCCACTGCTTTCTCGGGTGTTATTTTATACTTTCGTATGCAAGTTATCCATTGCAAAGATACATGGGGAAAACTATTACACATGTAAACACTTGATATTTGGGTTATGATCCTGATTTTCGTGTTGCATGTACTGGCACGTGCAATTGTTGAAGTATGGGAAATTAGGTGTCAAATCAAAGTATAGGTTTTTCCTTGGGTTTTATAAGATTTTAGATTACTATTAATTAGATTTTCGAATTCAGCATAAAATTCTGAGTATTTATATGTGCCACTTGACTCTTGAAGGGCTATTATCATATTTAGCCGATTTTCCTATGCATATATATAAACAAGGTCCCAAAAAAGGGATATCTTGGTGAGTGAGGATAGGCACAATTAAATACATTTTTACTGTAGAAGGTTTGCATCACCGGTCGAGTTATACGATACCCTGCTTGAGACATGGTAACGAGCGTAACAAAACAGTCATTTTTAAAATTGACATTATACCTATCGTCGATTTCACTCCGATCTTCAAAATTCTTGAAACATTAGATGCACAACTACTTTGTGCATCATAAAATCAGCGCTCGTGTCAATACATGTAGTCGACCGGAAGTAGGTCAAAATTCAATTTGAAAGTTTAGGATCGATTTTAAACATGCTATATGTAAAGTTTTCATACGTTTGAAAAAAAAGGACAGCAGCAAATGGAATTATCTGCACGATTGCTCTCTTGTAAAATTTTGATAAGTGTAGTCGTTTAGGCTGTAGAGCGCGGTCAATTTCTGGAGGGGGTGTCTGTTTACAGACTGGGCTTCGCCGTAACCATGAGTCATACTTTTTGCCACATTCATGCTTACTTTTCGCTCATAAGAAAAAAACATTCTTTTGACTTGAAAGTTGAAGTCATACATGAAAATGCTGAAGGGTTGGGTTTTCTAGAAAACATCGGGGTTTTCCGAACCCTGGTACGTGGTCGGAAAGTATCTGAACTGAATATGTACAAATACAGATACTTATGTTGCTATCCTATCCATATTTATGTTTCGGTTCAAATTCTATACACCTGAAATTATCAACTACATACATCAACAATCCGTAAAATTTATCCGGTCATACTAATGCACAATTTGTATGGAAAAATATGCATGCTAAATTATATGTATGTTGAATTACCAGATAAAATTTCAATTTAATATCTCGTACTTTTTTGACTGATACATATATTATATTTATTTTTACCACAATTGTATTACTTTTTTAATCCGTCTTAATGAAGGCCCAATGTTGTCCCACGTTACCGCAGTCGAGCCAAAACAACGTGCCGACCTCTGACCCGTATGATGTCAAACATTTATTTGTCCTTGGGTGGTTGATTATGTAATACCCACTATCTGGAAGGATGGAGAGTTCTCTCTCCATCAAGAAACAGAAGGGAGGATAGTCATCGTACGTGATTTTGTTAACGAGATGTCCCTCTTCGGGAACGATGGAGTGGAGAGTCATTAATTCTTGGCCGGCTGGAAATGAAGAAAAATATGCATGATTGTGGGTCAATTACATGTTGTAATCAATAATATTAAAATTCCACACATTGCTAACTACATATTTCTGCCACTGGGAGTAAGAATGAGGGAAGAATGGGAACCTATACATATTTGTTTTAAGAAGCCTGGTGGTAATTTAGGTTAAAAAAACCGAAATATAGAGGTTTATTTTTTTTTACTTCTTTTTAAGAAATTAAAAAACAGTACTGCCGAAATATTTATGAGTGACTTTTAATTAATGAATTTGACGTACTTATGTGTTCCTGCTCTTACTAAAATTGTTAATTGTAGCTGTCCACTTGTACCGATCGGCATATGGGGGTGTCAGTCTCCAAATTGAGTCAATATCTGCGAGACGTTCGCACACCTTGCCGTAACCGTTGGGTCGAACAATCTTTGCACATAATATGGCAAATAAATAAATATAAATACTCAAGCCTTTCAATTATGTGTAACTATTCGGATTAAAAATTCTTACGCCACCACCATCTCCAATATTTTGCATGACAAAGACATCCCCTTCTACGGGGAGGTAGGCGGATGCGGAGAATATTATTAGTTGTAGGTTGAC
Source organism: Folsomia candida (assembly GCF_002217175.1). NCBI lineage: Eukaryota > Metazoa > Arthropoda > Collembola > Entomobryomorpha > Isotomidae > Folsomia > Folsomia candida. The sequence continues at coordinate 8,535,699 of NW_019091193.1, read as the reverse complement.
GAGGAATATGACGATTTTTTCCATGTTTTCTAACACTTGGAGAATATGTAATTCGTTGATGGGATGAGTTACAAAATTGGACTGAAAACCTTAGTGTGAAGAATGGTATTTTATCAGGCGTGATAATCAAGTGGTAAAAGAGTTGATAAGGTTATCGAGAACTCTCAATGTCTACGTAATACTTCAATTGTTTTTCACTGGAATATATACAATCACAAAAACTGGGTGATGATTACCATTAGCCACGATATTTAAACTCGATCTTGCGTAACACATCCCCATAAGATTTATAGGCTCTTGTCTAACTGGGAATTTCCCAAATATGTATATGGATTATGGTCTACTAATAGTGAGCAATTAGGGATTTTGTCCAGGAATGGTACTGCCACATATGTACAGTATATCTCATAGTAAGTACTTGTAGATTAATTAAAATATTGTGAATTCTACATCTAGGTATATTTCACGATGGCGAAAAAAGACGTAGAAAGCATAATATGACGTATTACATGCTCTTGTTGTCAGAAAGAGAGAGGAAATTGGTTGGTGAGTTCTCGTCTAGAATTTTCACTAGTCTTCCATACCTGGATTTTGCATACACGAATGCAAAGAGTTACTAATTTTGTTAAATAGTTTTTGGATAAGCATGTATTTAGGTTTTTCTTCTAATACGAGAGCATTTTTTTTGAAATAACTAATAATTTTGGAGAGTTTTCTTACAACTTGTTTAACTTTCGTAACGCGAGCAGGTGTTGCATGCGAGAACCGTCTGGTATTATATAAATTCGGGACATGAAATATATATATGAGTTGTATACATACATGTCTCATCTTATCTCCAGTATGAGAACAAGAGATACCAATATACACGTGTGTGAATTGTCTCAATGTGCCTAAATATTGAGTTAATCAAAGGTGTTGCAGCCTTCATAAATAAATATGTACAAAATGATGATTAGAAGTGAATATTTTAATAAATAAATTACATTCAGATTATTATTTAAAAAATGAATCCCCCAACCACGTACATTCAGATACATATTTTATTTATTGTTCATATGTACCACATTAACTCTCTTTGTCATGAGTACATGTACATATGTAAATATGTATCAAATATTTGAAAATAGTTTTAAGAAGTATCCAGTAAATACTTTTTGAAAGTTTAAAATTTTTAAACACGTGTGTGAGTCCTGCGCGTAGGTGCAAACTCTTAGCAATTTTATGTATCAATTTGTACAATAATTTAATAAATATGTAATTCTTAAAAGGCGACTACACTAATATTTTTTAGAACGCGTGTGTGTACAATGATGGCTAATTACATACCGTCCAAGAAAGTGACACATTTGACGATCAGGTATAGAAATTCTGCACATTGTCTCCTTCCCGTCTGTTTTTACCTGCCAGACTCCATTCCAGGTTAGTCTACGTGGCTAAAATGAACAATGCATTTGTAAAGGGTTCGCCAAAATATGTAAGGCGAGTTGGTTTTTTTGTTCCCGTTTTGTTGCTTGAATTTCTAACTGCACATGAAAAGGAAACAGTCGTAAGTAAGTGTATGCAAGTTCGTAATAGTTTTGGGTAAACAAAAAAACTGAAAAAATATGGGCATTCCATGCATCCCGAACCCTGCACGATAAAAGTGCATGTGACGCTTTTCTCCAGGCGACCATCTTAATCATAAAACCAGGCTTGTCCTTCCAGTTTACTTTCACCCATAGGTTTTCTTAATATTTCTGTCCGGTTTAGTTTTTATAATTTTTTTGATTCAAGATGTAATTATTATTAAAGTTCATCTTGAAATTATTTTGGGATGTGTTTTTTTCTAATTAAGTATCGTAGTGTTAAAAAAAATTATTATTAAAGTATTTGGAAAAAGAAATTCGTCTATATTCGTCACACTACCATATTGTAGTGTGAGGTTTTTATAATTTTAAAATCTTTATTCATTTCAGTTTAATTTTGGTTTAATTAAAAGAATATATTTATCTTAAGCTTAGCGAAATCAACTGTTAATCATACTCGATCAACTTTTTATCATATTTAAATCCCAGCCAGCTTTATTTAAGATGCAGACTTAGTTTTATAAAAGATATATTAAATCAAAATGTCTACGGCCCCCGCCCCCCAGAAACCAACTGTACCACCTGAGGCCCCAATATCCGGCAGATATCCTATGTTGGCAGCATTGGTGAGAAAATTTTTGGGGACGGGAGGTCCGCCAAGATGCAGTGGGTGTGGATGTGATCCGGATGGGAATCCGGTTCCGGAATCTTGGTGGGTCCGGATCTTCTCCACGCTGCCTGGATTTAGACAAAGTGTTCGCCCAGGTTTGAGCTCCTTGATGAGGTAATATCAAAATTGTTTTTTTCTATGGCACGCGTCCCCTTAAAATAAGCTAGATCAGTATAAATGATCAGAAAATTTGACATTATTTGCTTTGAGGTGAATATCCAATAAATGGTTGCTAGGTTACCATGGTGGTCTGCACTAATTAATAAGCATATTTTTTCTGTTCTTATTTCTTGTGTCTAATTTTTTTAAAGTCATCCATTTGTTTTTTATGTTATTGAAAAAAGGAATTCATCAAGTTATAAATGGGGAATAATAATTTGCAATACATATTTTATTTATTTTGCCACAGGCAACTTTAAATTATGCTTAAATAATTTTATGCCGAGACTTATCGCAAGGAAAATACAATATATATATACTCATCCGGAGAGATTAAAGTTGCTTGGGAGATTGCTTGTTGGGTGGTGGTGACAATTATTTTTTCGTGCAAAATTTTAGAAATATCAAGCACGAATTTTGGGATTTTCATCAAAAACGGCATTTGTTTGAAATCAAATTCACGAAATTGCATTGACAAATTTTAAATACTTCAAAAGCCTTTACTTTAACAATTTTTATTGACAAATTTATTGAATTTTATGCAAATTGGAAGAATTTTAATGCACGGTCTATGAGTACATATAACGAAAACTATTTGAATCTACAGGACCCGATCTGTTAGTTATTAGCTATTAGTTAGCTAGCACAATTCAATACTTTTAACACGAAAATACTATTTTTTAATCAGTTCAGTGGAAAAGGATATACACAGTATACCCTTATACATACACAGTCATAGTATACACAGTCAGGGTATACACAGTATTGCATGATAAAAAAATATCGTATACATTATGTCATCAATCAGAAATTTCTAATATCACATTGCTTCACAAAAGATGCATCGCAGAAAAAAACTCTCAACACAATGGTGTAAAAAAATGTCCATAAACTAGCTTGACTAGCAAAATGAGTTTACACATTGACCACCCCCTTCAGTTCCTTCCCTGGGGTGAGTGTTCCTAGATAAAATGCCGGCGACGTTCCCGAGTTAAACGGATACGCTGAATGAGGAAGGTCTTGGCCACAACCTTCACTGCGGAGATCAATCCTCGATGAGGTGAGGATCTTCCTGCACCCACACTCTTGTGATTTCCATTGCGACGTGGATTAAGAGGAAGCAGTCACGGAGATATTTCTTCTACTCTCCATCGGGTTTCTACGCGGCTGCTCCCAGTCGTTTAGTTGTTGAAGCGTCGCTCCCTTCGCAGCATAATCTCGAGTAGGCCTTTGGTTTGGAGACCTTGATTAGATCCTCCTCGCCCTTTGCCCAAGGTTGAGGAACAAAAGATCCTTGAGAATTTGCTACGCCGCGATTCCCGATGGAAGTAGTTAGGGGAAACCGTATGGTTCAGTATTTGGACATGACGCCCCGCGTGACAAGGCGAATGACCCCCTATGCATTTCATAACTTGGCCTTCACTTTCTAATCCAATTGTTGTTGTTGTCGTTCTACCGAGATTTGTGGGGATGGTACTGTTGGCGGAGAGGTGGGCGGGGAAACACTCTTTGGCTTGATTACCAATGCTTGAGTCACTGATGGGGATTAGTCCCACCTCCGAGCAGGACGCAGTGTACAGGTTTATTATATGTGACTTGCGGATCGTAGTGGCGGGGTAGAGCTCATAATATTTTTGGGGCACAAAATTCGGCACTTTCGTGCACAATTTTAGTATGTATTTTCCACAAACCTTAACTAGCCCTAAAATATTTAATATATTTACATTTTTTATTTGGCGGTACATGTGTACACATAGTGGAGTCTCTTCCAGCTGGCAAAACTCTCGACAAGATTTACCACTTGTAGATTTTCCTTGAGTTTTAAGTTAGGTTTTCTAAGTTAAGGTGTGGAGTGAACATTTCTTATTTATTTACGTATGAAAAACGTTTTGTATGATCGTCCATGAACATTCTAAAACTTCAGAAAAAAATGATTTAGTTCTATTCACATTCTGTAATTTATTTCTATCCGTCCTACGAAGAAAATCTAAACCTTTGTAAGGAAATTCTGAAATTGCGCACAAAAAAGTGTTAAATTTTGTATGGTATGCAAATAATATGCTCGTAAACGAAAATTATTTTAATATTTTCCATGAAAAATCATGAAGTTTGAATAAAACTTTTAAGTCTCGCGTGAAAATTCCGCAAAAGTTATGGGTGAAACTTATTAAACTAGGCGTCAAAATTCTCAAATCTTTCAAAAAAATTATTATACTTAACTGACATGACCACTGCAAGCCATCCAGCGAAAATTTTGCATGAATTATGATGTCAAAATTTATTTGGCACCAACCACGCATGAAAATATTCTCCGAGATTAAAAATATGATGGTGAGTAAACCGTCAGAATATGCTTGACCGATCGCCATATTACGATTTGAACAAATTCATACAAACATTTATTAGGGTAAAATTCATAAAATAAAAAAATTATAGTAATGAGTAATATCTCATTTGACAATAAATGAGAACTTTAAAGTGTGTATCAGACGCTACATAGAAAAAATATAACGTTCTGGACGAGATTTTCTTAGTTTAAGTTTTATGTCCTATTCTCCGTAAATTTCGAAAAAACTACATACCTAACAATTTGTCACCATTTGTACGTGTTGGTTGACAAATGATATTTTTTTTATAAATTTTTGACACAACCAATAAAAAAATATGTACAGAATATGTATATACGGTGTATGTACATACGAAAATATTACTGATTGTAATTTTGTTTCATATTTTTCAGACATGTAACAAATACACGATTGATGAATGATGGGGAGCAAATGTTGAAGGGAATTTTTTTGTAATTGGACGGAAATAAACTTTTCTGGATTAATTTTATTCGAAAATACATCTGTGGTTTACACCTGAATAAATAAAATAAGCTGTGAAAACTTATTACAATTTTTTTGTGAGTATATATAATAACATGTATGTACGGTTAGTCTTGCATGCTTTCATATTTACAAGAAATGAGACAAAACAATCTAAATAGGTACATGGATTAATAATTTTCATATTTTTGCTCACCACAATAATTTTAAGTAAGTAGGTGGGATATTTATTTATTTGTAGATCTATTAAGAACTAAAGATATGTAAGGATGCCGAGGCATAAGAAATCATTTTAAAGATAAATATGTACACTACACTCTGAATAATTTTTGAGAAGAAGGATTATCTCCTCTGGAGGTACATACTGTGAATGTGTACCGTGTTAGTAACAATTTATCAATGGAAACTGTCTCCAGTCTGTGATATTTTTACTCCCAGAGCGTTGATATTATGGTACCGCTGGGTGATAAAATATCATGGAAGGAATTTGTCATTTCCCGTTGATAAATTGTAGGGTTGCCGGTGAGATGAGACGAGACAGTAGGAAAATGAAATGTCATGTGAGACCGCCAAAATGAGATGAGATGAGACGAGACGAACTAAGCAGCAATTATCTCATCTCGTCTCATCTCATTACAGGATAATGAGATGAGAGACAACTTTGACTATCTCATTTAAGTTTCATCCCATCTCACCAAGTAGTGAGATGAGACGAGAGGAGGTCCGGGGAGAGGTGATCTTTCTAAAAAAAAATTATTTTCCATGCATATATTTATCATTACCAAATCATGAGACATTATTTATAGTTCTGAAGGAATAAAATTGACCAATTTCATCTTCCCCTTGAATTTTTGTGACGCACTAACAATTACGTAAGGCTGGTAGGGACACCAGGTATTGTTCTTCAAACTTGAAACACTTCTCATGGAAATATTTGTGGGTACTTGTTTAATTCTGTAACAATGCTCATTAACCTAAAAAAATTGATTGTTTTAAATATTTGCAATAAATGCAAATTTGTATAATAGTGATTTTTAAAAAATTCAATGATCGGTACGACATTCTCGTTGAAAGTCGTGAAGGTTGCGTTCCTCATTTAGGAGACAAACATAAAGCATGTGACAAAATCTATGGGTTTTATGGCTAAGTTTAAATTGATTTAATTTGATGACACCCTTACTTGTAGGTGTGAGAGACAAGCAATTGTAGAATTTAAACAAATTTGTAAGAAAATAATTGCACGATTGGAATTCCCACGTCACATAAGGCCTTGGCACCTACCTGTGCATTGTTTCGAAAAGCTTTAAAATGTTTGGGGGCAGAGAAATTGTTCTCATTGTATCCTCAGTTGTCAACCTTGATCAATAATTTTGTATCGACTTACCCCCCAATAAAATCCCTTGTAAACAATCATGTCTACCCACATGGTCATACTCCCCCTCGTTATTTTGGGCATGACAGTGGCCTCGTCAATGGCCGGCCTATCGGCGCAGGCTTACTTTGATCGGTATCATAAGGAGATTTTTGAAGGGGCGAAATGTAACGCGGGGTGGATCGAGTTGTCGCAAAGGGTGCAAGATGCGGCACATCGTTGTGCTAAGAAGGAAGTGATGGGTAGCTACCTGGTGAGTTTAAATTTGGCGCATTTTTCATACCAGGCAAAAATGTGGGATTAGCTGAAAAAACTAGTTTTTCACTGATACCTACTGGTAGTAAGGTTTGAATTTTCTCAATTCAAACTTAGCACCGAAAGAAATCTCACTTTACACAGGATTTCCAATCTTAACTAATTTTTCTCACTTTACCCCAGTGTTTCTTGACCTGTGTGTCCCGCGAGTACGAGTACATCACGCCGGGAACCACGCACGATTTGGACATGGGAATGGCCGACCTCGTAGCGATGGAGTCCTTCAACACGTCAACCCGAACAGGTCGCGATTCTTACTTCAAAGTCTCGCTGAAACGATACCACTGCGCCGAAGAGTTTGTCGTCGGAGAGGGAAAGAAGGTCGTCTTGGCGATGAAATACGATGTCGCGGAGGATTGTGAGACAGCCAGAGCATTCTTCACGTGCACATGGCCGACTCTGGTAAAAAAAATTAAATTTTTGAATGTGATGGATGAACTTTTTGAGGGAACGATTTTTAACGAAACGATTTTTTGACAAGTCCCATTTCTCACACTGGTTTAATAAACAGTATCGGAAGGTTTGCTATCAAATTGTGGTATACAAGCAATTATACAGTTTTTTATACATACGCTCTAGACCCGATTAATTAGTAACGTGTTTTGCTAATGGTAATGTTTTATTGTTGTGCTAATTTTTTTTATTTCTTACAGACTTGTGACAAATACAATATCAAGGAAGAAACTACAGAATAATGGACCACGAGATTTTCGACGGTTTGATGGGTAGAGGTTTAAAACATGTACGGGATAAATATATTAATGTAAACCTAAATATCCGAGTTTTAAATAAATGTTTGGTTTGGTGGTCAAGATATGTTGGTGTGTGTTTTTTTAAATTAATAAATTAATTATCATGTGAACAATGCAGTCAATATTATGTAAAAAAAACAACCGTTACGTTAAAGAAGTTTCAACTTGGCTTTTGCATATGTCGTCGTCCTCATTCTAAAATGTCTTATGTTACATCGTTGGTTAATTTCAAAAAGTTCTATGTTTAAGTTCAAAAATAAATAAATATTTATTTTTGGGTAAATAATTAAATATTTAATTATTTACCCAAAATTGTTCCTTGTTAGTATGTAACAAATTGTTGTCAGATAACATTTCGAGTGTCTACGAGCTCCCTTACATATGTATGCATGCATAATAATAACCATAAAATAATCCAGGTATATAGAGATAATTTTAATTGGAAATTTAATAATGAATAATTTCAATGGGTAAAATGACATGAAAATTAATATAATTGTTGCAATTAGTAATTAATTTCATTAAAAAAATGAAAGCTGAGAAATTACTTATGTAAATTTAATTTACTAAATTATGAAGGATTCTCACACCCAGATTTAGTGAGTAGGGTCAAAATCTGAATATCTCCAGTTTGAATGTAGGATCTGTACTTGTAGGTAATTTCCAATTCCGCCCGGCCCGGATAAAAGGCGCCGGCCTAGGTGAAACAAGTCAAAATTCATAAAATAATTCATAAAAAAATACAAATAAAATAATACAAGTAAAAAATTTGTAAATCAATTTGCATAAATTACGTATATAATTAACCTTGATTAATTACAGATTCTTAATTTTAATGGGAAAATTATGTAAATATATTCATTAATTTACATGCATACCTCAATATTCGCCTCACCATACCAATCATCCGGATTTTTGAAGGATGTCCGCCCAATCAAGATGGGATTCCCGTTAGCGTCGATTCCTCCAATTAAGGGATAATTGGACAGTTTGTTTGCGTCTTGTAGTTTGTAGTTCATCCACTCTAGATTGTTTGGGGATGAGACCAAAACCTAGATAGGTAAATTTTTCAAATTGAGAAATTTCAAAATTTGTTTTGGCATATGAATTTATTTAGGTAGCTAATTATTTAAGGGGTAGGACTGGATTTTATAAACTCAGTACTATTCGAAGTTTGGCGTCGGGGTAAAATGAGATAAAATTCAAAATGGTCTTAAATATTTCGTACCAAAATCAGATTATGGTTAGTTTATTTAATTAGAAAACTTTAATTAATATTGAAATTATTTAGGTCGCTGAGTTGTAAAAATTTAAAGGGGAAACTGTAATAAAAAACTGTACAATATTCGTCAATTTAAGATTTACCTCATAGTTGAACAAGCTCATTTCCCAAGGTCCGTAACCCACATAGGCGGCCAAATGTCCGGTGACGACCTTACCAGGGATTAGGGATGTGTTGAAGACTGCCCTCGCGACGTAAACCTTCTTCTCGTTATCTTGTCCCTTGTTCTCAATTCCAGAGATGAGCGCCCCAACTGGAATCTCCCCGTAGGATGCGGGAACCCATATGGGGCAAATCTCGGATTCCTTAAGGTCCTGGAGATTCTTTGCTTTCAATTTGTCACGAATATTTAAAGCAGTTTGATATTGATCGGCTATTCTTTTTGATTCGGTTTTTAGACGCTGGATGACATCTGAATGGTGAAAAACAACAGAAAATTTACATGGGTAGTAAATATTTTAGAGAAGGGTGTATCTAATTTGTTGGTAAATATTGTTGAGCTAAATAAGCGGTAAATATGTATGTATCCACCACTTGGTAAAAAGCTGGGATTAATTAGTGCAAATTAGTTGAAGTTATGAACATTTTATTTTTCCCATTACGATAAATCTAAAAAAACTCTCAGGCAAGAATCGGACCTGGGAAATTTGATTTTAATATCATACTTATGTATAAAGGAGGCTTGATGTGTATGTATGTGTGTACCAGACATTTTGACTCCCGCAACCTCATTTCTATGAGGTTGCGGGTACATTATCCACCACTGGATTTTTCTTGGTGAGCGAAAAGTAAACATGAGTGTGACAAAAAGTATGACTCATGGTTACGGCGAAGCCAAGATATGAGAACAGACACCCCCTCCAGAAATTGACCGCGCTCTACAGCCTAAACGACTACACTTATCAAAATTTTACAAGACAGCAATCGTGCAGACAATTCCATTATCTGCGGCCCTTTTAATTCAAACGTATCAAAACTTTACATATAGCAGGTTTAAAATCGATCCTAAACTTTCAAATTGACTTTTGACCCACTTCCGGTCGACTACATGTATTAGCACGAGCTGATTTTATGATGCACAAAATAGTTGTGCATTCAATGTTTAAAGAATTTTGAAGTCGGAGTTAAATTGACGACATAACATCAATTTAAAAAATGACTGTTTTGTTACGCTCGTTACAAAGCGGAGCTTTCGTCCTCTATCGATTTTCTTTGTCATTTATCAACCTGTGTGCTGTATAACACGACCGGTGATGCAAACCTTCTACAGTCAAAATGTATTTACATAAGTGTGCCTATGCTCACTCACCAAGATATCCCTTTTTGGGAGCTTGTTTCCTCCGTGAGGACAAATGAGATGGTACGAAATCTCAACGTCGTTTACAGTTATAATAGTTCATCTAACAAAACGGCAGCATTTTTTGTGTGGCATCCTTATGGCGCGCATGCTGCCGTTTTAATAGATGAACCACAGTTCATTTGCGCTCACCTCCTTTAAAGTCGCCACGTAAATTGTGTCCTGAGAATACCCCCTTAGAGTGTCAACGCGACCTGTGACCTATATAGGCACGCCCCCTTAAATTATACACATAACGTATATATGACCTGGGGTCACCCCCTTAAATTTGCCACGTGATAAATATGTCACCTGAGCACACCCCCTTGGAAACCCCATGGGATTTATGACCTGGATAACCTTCCTAAATTAGTGGCGTGACATCACAGAAGAGTGAACTGGCGAACCAATCCAGCGGCGGTAGAGCATTTGAGTCTACATAATTCCCAACATGATGACGCTGCCGTCCTTTAGTTTACCCAATAACGAAAAGATTTTGCGGATGCTGTATACATACTTTAATTGCCAAAACGTTCCCTTCCCAAGGAGAGTTACCCCTCATCCAGCTAACGCCTCTGCTTTATGTATCAGCTAAAATGCTGACCGGATTATATTTTAGTCAGCATTAGCTGGCTTAAATTCCTAGCATACATATAAAGGAAAATAATACACATTACATTTTATATACATATTTAGTGTCCAAATTCTTCAGAATTTATAAATATCTGTTAGCCAACTATGCTAATATGTATGTACTCAAAAACATGCACATGTTATGCATGCTCCCGTTCTCCAAGAACCAACTAAAAATTCTGCTTTTTACTACTTTTGCAGTTTTGATTGCATTGTATTTAAAATTATTACGTCTCCCTTAGTTCAAGTTTAGAAAAAACGGCAAAAAAGCGTTGAAAAATCATCTAGCATAAAAGCAAACTGCAGTGCTTTTTTGCTTGGGAATACATACACTACATATAATAAATTAACTCTTACTGTCAACAATTTCCAATGAGGCGATATACGTTTCCGACACGTTTATCGTACTCTTCTCTTCTATCTTTGCGGGAAGCCCGTTGTATTTCCCCAAAGTCTTAGAATCTTCTTGAATCTCAGATTCTACAATTTCCGGTATAATTGGTGTTGTTGGTAGGGGTTGAGGTAAATCTGATGGACTGTAAATCCACGTCACCAAGTTTGACGTGGTAGGCGTAGTTTTAGCAGATTCAAATAATTCGCTTAAAAACTCCTCGCCTGATTCTAACATTGACATCAGAGGGTTGTGAACGTTGTGATTTTCAACTGAGAGAAAATTTTTTAAAAATATCATTTAAAAAAGTTTAACATTAATTTTTTAGAACCTTTTGGATGAAAATTTTTTGACTTTTGTTTTTTGATTTTTTTTTCAAAATTTAAATTAAATTAGTTTTACATACCTCGATAGTGCTCTTGTGGCATTGAATATACAGTCGATGCGATAAGCATGACTGATAAGGCGAAAGGTTTCCACATTTTATTTTCTCTTTACTTTTTTTAAATATGGAACGAGGAACGAGAGGCTCTGCAAGTTTGGTAACTTCCTTGGCAAAGTGATAAGAACGAGTGTCACCTTTTTTTGTAGAAAGAGGTAAATTTTACGATAAATTTACGTATTTTTAGGGTTTCATTGTTTGTAACACCTGCGCACCCTAAGTTGAGGTGGGGAGGTGAAAAATATAAGGAAAGATGATCAGCTTTTATTTTACGTGTACCTAGAATTTGGTTTGGAAAGTCAACTGTAAATTTACTTAAGGTAGATATTCCTTCCAATATATTTATCTATGTATTTAATTATTTTAACCCCTTTCATTGGAATGTGTTTGTCAAAGCTGGACTTCTTTTGTTGAAAATGTATATATGTCTAAATACATACGAAGGAAAACGTTTATATAGACCTACCATAACTTAGAGACATTTTTGGGTTTGGAAAATTTTTATGGCATTAAGTCTCATGGCATGGTACCTGCTGTTTATAGTTAATTCAGGAGTTCCAAGTAGTACGGTGTTAAGTTGCCTTGTACAGGATTAAAAATACAAAGTGGCAGCGCGAAGCATGGGGACATTGTCCCCATAGTTTTTAGATGTCCATATATGTTATGTGAACCCCACGCTATCCTACATATTTCGCAATGTTAAACTCCCCAATTGTCACAGCTTCCGTCGCCATTGAAAATATTTACATGTGCACCTGTGGGCTTAACCTTTGGTTTAAGTATATATTTTTATGCTTTCTGGATAAGTAGGAAAGGGACAAAGTGGAAAAATATATAAATGTGTTCTATAAAGAAAATTCCGATATATGTAGGAAGGTTCTTCGTTACTGTTTTTTTGTATCTTTAGGGTTATCCTGAAAACCATAAATTTGACAAACTATGAAAACGTGGTTGCAAAATAGTTGAAAATACGAAACTTAAAAGAAAACTATTTTTGCCCTTGTCTACGAGATGCCTCGTCATTAAATTAATTCGCCATTTCAAAATAACGGAGATGAGTTAGAAGTTTGTATCGTACATATGTTAGACATATTTCCGTGACCTATTCATGGCCAAACGTTTATCTCAAAATCGAACATATAAATACTAAAAAATTACATTTCCAAACTTAATTTTTTTTACCATGAAACAACTTTCCATTTAAACGACGTGGTTACATAATTTTGAGAAATGCGTAGTTGGTAAAACAATGACTTTTAATAAAATTGTGTACTTTAAATTTTAAATAGGCAATTAAACCGATTAAAGAACTCTTTCTGTCATTTTAACTTCTGAACTTGGCAGTAAGAAATACATTTATGGGCAAGTTACTTAATTTATGTGGACAATGCGTAATGAATGTGATCAATTTTTTTAAGCATAAGTTAACGTTCGTATTGCCTGTTAAATAGGCACATTGCGACTTTGCGTTTACGGTGAAAAATTAGACCGTAAACGTTAAATTTGAACTCCCGCCAACTTTCGGCGGCGCCGAAATTAGTCTACGTTTACGATCTCACTACGGGCCGTTAAATTAAACGTTAAATTGGGTGATTTAACGGAATTATAGCGGGCCGTATCTTCTCACCAACTGGTAGACAAATATTTTCTTTTAGCAATTAAAATTCGTAAAATTCAGCGAAAATAATTATTCCACATTGCACAAGAGATGGAAAACGTCAGCAAAAAGGTAAAGACAATTTTTTGAGTTAGATTTATACAACTGCTATTTATACATAAGAATTACTTATCCACTTCCGTGAGTCCACCCTAATAAATAATCTTTACTAATTCACAAACATTTAACAAGTACGCTTTTTGTTACTTTAAGAATTGGTATGCCTGTTGCCTGTTTTAGTTACATTAATTTAACTAATTATTTTTTACAGAGATTTTCATTCAAGTCTAATGCAAAATATGACATCGCACTGCTTACAGAAGTTGAAGCAATCAACCCCTTTGCATTTAATGTGCAAAAAGTGCCCTGCGAAGAAGTCGCTGATAACCTGGTGAAATCTGATTTAAAGATGGCAGTGAATGAAAGGAGTTGCCGAGAGAGAACAAATCTTCTACTAAGGGATTTCAAGAAAGATGAAGCCATAAGTGCTCGAAGGTAAGGTGTTTGTTTTAAATTATGAAAGTAGATCTGTCTCAGTCAGACCAACTAATGCATATGTATTATTTTCTTTTTCAGTAGTGGAATTTCGGAAGATGACCTGGATGAGCTGAGGCGCCTGTTGACCAGTGTTCTTAAATTAAGCGAGATACCCCCAGCAGTCAAGGTTCAGAGATTGTATTCCAAAACTAATAGCGGAAACGGAAAGAGAAGCAGCTGTGATGGAAATTGATCTGGATGAATCTAGTAATGACTACCATCCTGAGGAGAAAGAAGAGGAGAAAACTGAGAAGAAAGAAGAGGAGAAAACTGAGAAAAAAGAAGGCTCGGTGGGATCTGTGAAGGATAAGATAGTCTCCCCTGTGCAGACGAAGCGATCGCGAAAGGGGGATATCGTGAGTTATCTCGAAAAGAAAAATAAGGTAGAGCTATTGATCATTCTACTGTATTTCCTGTCATACTCGTGAAACGTGTGTTTAATTATTCATATGCATAAATAGATGGAACTGGATCTCAAAACGGAAGAAGTTAGTGTTCGAAAATACGAGGCGGAAACAAGGAGAATGGAAATGGAAATCATGAAGCAACAAAATGAGCGAGATTATCAATTAAAGCTTCAAGAATTGGAATTAAGGAAGAAAATTGAAGGTGCTCAGGCTGAAGAGAAACTTGCTATGACCAAAGCTATGTTGGAATTACTGCAAAGGAAGTGAATTTGTGTTCAAACGATTTATTAGATATGATACAAAGAATACATATGAATCAATTTTATTAATTAATTAACTACTCAATTAACTAGTTAATTTTAAAATAATGCTTATGTATTAAAACTTCCTAATGGAACAATTGCGTAGAAAACTTAATTAATTATCCCACTTGCAAATTACACATTTAAATAATTTTCTAGAGTAGGTGCATCAACGGCAAAGTAACTCGATGTTTGACTTCCGTATAAACATGTGTGGCAGTTTGTAAATATTGTACCAACGGCGTAATAGTCAGATACAGGATGGAGCATCAGTTTTAAATTTTTCTTGTAATCCAGAAATGCGAAGATTGAAATAACTTTAGCAAATCCCCACTCCACACATTGTCGCACTTGGCTCATCCTTTTGTTGCATACTTTTTCTTAGGTCCATGTTATGACCTTTGAATGGCACTATCAAGTGACGCTGCAAGGGATAAGCTGGGTCACCGTAAAGATAGAGAGGTTGACGGACAGGAGTGTAGAATGTGGCTTCCAATTGAGCTATAATCCCACTTTGTTGCAATAAATAAGAATCGTGTCTTCGACCATCCACTGGGCCGGACATCGAAACAATTATGCCATCGGGTAGCATTATAGACTGGAATTTAATGGCGTGCTGGCGCTTGTGCCCATTGTAGAACTAGAATACATATGAATAATTACCTTCCATTTATTTTCCTAATTTCAAAATAATAATTTATTAATAAAGTTCTGTGCTCACGTCCCGCTGATTCACACCAGGTCTGCACAAGGGTCGTACAGTCCCATCGATAAATCCGAAACAATAACGATAAGGCGCCCCTTTAGCATGAACGGCAGATGCAAATTCGGCTGCTTTCTCGGGCGTCAAATACGGATGCAGTACAAGCAGCTTTGTCCTGTATTTCTCGACGATAATGCGGACAAGTTGATTGAAGATTCGAGATAACTCACATCTGGTCCTTGGAAAAAGCGCCATGAGATCTACATATCTGAGGTTGTAACAAGAAATGTATAAGAATTAGTTCGGGTGCAATATTAATTCATATGTATAAATTAAGTCTGTCTATACTTTAAGATAGTTGTAATTGTGCGGACCTGTTTGGGTAAGCCAATCTCCGTAAAGTAATACATAAGGATTCCAAGGCGCCCACTTTTACTCCATGTCGACACGTAATTGCTGGTGGTAATTTCAAAGCGTTTTTTAGTTTAAGAATATCAGACTTGTAAAATCGAAAGTGCAGATAACAGAATTCGTCGACGAGCGCCTTCAGTTCAAAGGACCGTATCCTTGGATAGGCGAAAGTGTTTCCGAAAGAATCATAAGCACATCCACCATGTCCGACTCAGGGATCAGCAAAAAATGGTCCGACAATTCTTTTGAAAGTGACATTTCCTTTATATTATCTGCAGAAACAACAGATTTAAATGATTTAGATGATCATATATTTATTTTTTAATGGTTGTAATGAATTCTTCAATAAATCAATAAAAAGGAACAATTAGTATTTTTAAAATGTGGATAGAAATTAATTCTTATGTATAATTTCTACACAATAAAATAAATAATTAAAATTGAGGAATGAGTTTGTACCTGTTGCTTTGCTTGCACCTTTTCACTCGGATGGAAATTGATTTTTAACAATTTGGAATTTAATTAATGGTCAATTTATTAGTATTTCATAATTAGTTAATATTATTATTGATAATTTATCACATTTAATGAAACTCAATGTATTTGTAAACAAAACCAAAATTGAATTTCGAGCCAACGGAAAGTTGCCCGTTAAGTCGCAACTCAATTTTATCCCAGCCCGTAAACGCTAACGTAAACGGTAAAAATAACGGTTCCGTTAGCGTTTACGGCCGCCACCGCATGGTCGCAATGTGCCTAATAATAAGTGGCCGGAGGACGTGCCCACTTGATTTACATTGGGAGCGGGTAAAATTCAATTTGAACTTCCGGCCACTTATAACAAGCAATATCATTGACTAAGGGAGCCCAAATAAATATTTTGTCAAAGAAATTGATAACATTATTCCTGCACGGTCTCGCATTACGTATGTACGTGCATAATACTTTTAAAAAACTTTGTTAAAAAGCAAAATTGTGCAATCGGAATGCCCACGTCATTCAGGGTCAAACCTTGGTGAAAACTTAAATCCAATTGTTCTTTAATGCCTTTAAAAGGATTTGACCTACCAATATTGACTTCACTCTTGTCCCAACTCTTGTGCCTAATTTTAACCACCGCCTTTTCAACTTACCCCATTATTTCGTTGCCCCATAATCAATTCACCCCTTAAAAATAATGGCGATCTCTTTCTACCCCCTTACCCTCGTCATGTTGACGATAATGGTGGCATCGCCAATGGCTGCTGGCTTAACGGCACATGACTTCTATACCCGCTATTCCAAGGAAATTATCGAAGGGCCGAAATGCAACGAAGGGTTCGTAGCTTTGTCAAAGCGGGTCCAAGATGCGGCGGCGCGGTGTTCAAAAAAGGACAAGATTGCCAGCTATATGGTAAGAATTCAAATTTCCCACTGGTAAAAAAAAATAACTAAGAGAAATCTCACTTTCCCCCCTAGTGTTTCCTGACCTGCGTGTCCCGCGAGTACGAGTACATTACGCCAGGATCTGAATCTGACCTGGATATGGGAATGGCTGACCTCGTGGCGCAAGAATCCTTCAACATGACTTATCGAAAAGGTCGCGATTCGTATTTCAAAGTCGCGCTGAAACGGTACAGCTGCGCGGAAGAGTTTGTCGTCGGAGAGGGAAAGAAAGTAAAATTGGCGATGAAGTATGATGTCGCGGGGGATTGTGAGACAGCCAGAGCATTCTTTGCGTGCACTTGGCCAGTTCTGGTAAATTTGAAGGATATTTAGAAATTTGTATAAATCGAATAATTGGGATTTTGAAATTTTGGGTTGAAATGTCACAGGGGAACAATTCTGATAAGAATATTTTAGTTACTTATCGCCCCATATTCTCTATTAGCCCCGAATTATTATTAATCGTTAAGATTTAATTTGTTTAACCTAATTTTTTACAGACTTGTGACAAATTTAATGTCAATGAAGCAGCGTAACTGGGCACAACATAATATCGACGACATATGATATGTGTAACATGTAAAGGAACACCGGAAAAATGAATGAAACATGTTGATGGTTACTTTTGAATAAAAAAATACTTTCACAATAAATAATTAAGGAGTCTCAAAAATATATGGATTAGAATAGATATGTAATACATATATACTATGTATCGTCGGACTAATTCTGAAAGGGCCTATCTACTTTCGAGACTGGATATTTTTAACACGGACAAGATGCATCATTTCCGTGTTAAAGATTTCCACTGTCCCGTAAGTAGATAGGCCCTTTCAGATTTAGGTAGTATGAAACATCTACATGCCAATATTGTGCAAGTCATGATCATTTATTTCCCAACTTGTTAAATTAGAAACTATAATCCATCCAAAAAACAGGATGCATATTGCATACTGATAAGTCAAATTTTAAAAAAATCTAAAACCACTACAAAGAAATATGCAAAATTTACTGCATCCGGGTAAAATGTATTTATCCATAAAATAAAGTAGATAATCCTTGGAAATCTTTAGGTATATGTAAAATTAATGCGAAACATTTCCACTAAACATACTCATAGGATGCCACACAAAAATGCTGAGGTTTTATTAGATAAACTATAGGTAAATTTAATTAAACGTGGCCACATACTGACAAACTGCAATAATAGCTAATTAAATATACAAAAAAAAATATTTTTATTGGTCACTTAAGAACAATTTTGTGTAGAAAAATTACGGTTACCTGTAGCAAATTTAGAAATTTGTACAACGTAATCTCCCCGACTGTCCTCCATTCATATAAAATCTGTACCCTAGTCATCAGTAGTATCGAACATAAAAATTGTGAAATAGGCGTTTCGATTATATTCTAAGCAGTACTGCCCAAATTGAGTATTTACCTAAAATTTTATTCATTTATATTTTACATAATCTCCAGTCAACACAAAATAGTGTGAAAAACGAGTCGGAAATTTTCCAATGGTAGCTTGATGGCCTTTCGATGTAGGTCGAGGACAAGTTAAAACGTTTGGATGAATCGTTTCAGGATCAAAACACAGCGCATAATTTGGCACATGAGCATATCACCGGGGAAATTGAGGCGTGGTCTTCAACCTTCATGCCGGCATTCTTTAAACCAACTGCGCAATCTGTGATGGCCCGAGGAGATGATTTAGACATGACTGAGACCAGTCCGATTTATCTCTTAGTTCTAGATAAGTGGTTAAAATTGGTGAAAAATGTGACCAAGTTGGAATCAAAATTTGTAAAAACGAGTGAAAAATTGGAATCGATGGAAGATACGAATTTATCAAGAGCAGAATTGCGGGATTGAGGAATGTGAGATTAATTTTGGGAAATTTAAATTTTTAGTTTCAAAATTTTAATTTAATTTTAATTAAATTTTAAAATTTTAAAAATCAAGCATAACTAAATTAGTATATTCCATGTAATAAAACAGTAACCTGCGCGCCGTAAGCGTAGCATACAAAATTGTCTACGGTTTTAATAGATTGACCATAGTGCGCAATTTTATCTATTTTTAGCCCGGCTCAAGGCTTACGTAACTGTCGTGTCTGTCTGCACGATTGGGCCAAAACGGCTGAACCGATTGACTTGAAATTTTCACCATATGCATATTGGACAAAGTTAGGAATCGATTTCGAAGATGAGCAAAATCGGTCTACTGGTTGGCCGGTTGGGGCCATGTGGGTGGTCGGGGTCTTATGCACTGAAATTTCAAAATAGTCGTAGAAACCTGAAATTTGGTACATGGTGACGAATGGCTTCTAATGAAAGAATATGAACTAAAATTTCGACAATTTATATTTGGAGAGACCCTATTGGGTGACCCATACCGATTTTTAAAAATTGTCCAATTAAGCTGAAATTGGGTACATAGGTGATTAATGGCCACTAACGACAGATTATGAATTAAAATTTCATAATTTTTCAACAAGAGACTATAATGGGTGACCCACACCGATTTTCAGAAATTGTCCTACAGAGCTGAAATTTTGTATGTAGGTCACTAATCGCGTGTAATAATGGACTATGAGGTTGAATTGGGAAAATGGTCAACCAGACGCAAGACCCAATGGGGTGACCCACACTGATTGTCAAAAGTTATCATATTTATTTGAAATGTGATATGGTCGGTAGAAATGATATCTACATAGCAAATATGAAGCTTGAATACGTAAATGTCTCCATGGAACGACCCAACTATACAATCCCCTCGGGTTGTTGATGACCTCAAAAAATATCATACGCCTGAGTCGGGCTAAATCAAAACTGCACAATGAAGTTTTTAAATATGAGTTTTTGAAAATCCTGCATATGTTCAAGATCGTATTGGTTTAGAATTTCTTCCCCAAGCTTTAAATTTTTGTTGCTTAGTAACCTGAGATTTTTATTAAAATTCAAATTCCTAAGCTATGCCGCTAAAGTCATAATTATTAGAAAATTGAAACAATTGAAACAACCTAAACTTATCTGGTATATAATTGATATTACCAGGCGATGACTATAATAACTTTACCGAGGTGGTAACAAATTGTGGCTGTCTATTACCAATGGCAATAAACGGCCACCGGGGAGTAACAAATATTACTAGTGTGGTAACAAATTTACCACCACGATAAAGTCCTGTACATTGTCACCGCCGGAAATAAAGTACTACTACTTCTGTTGGAACGTAATCAAGCAGTAACAATTTTTCTATAACCCAGAAATTCCTCATGACAAAAAATCGTTTCTTCCGCAATCTTCCTAGCCTCATCTGGATTTCGCTTAACCCAACTTTCAACAATTGCACTCATCTGCTCAATCAATTTGGAGACTTCAGGGTCCATTTTCTCAAAATCCATTTCAGCCATCGCACCAGGAGCACAGTTTGAAGTTAAAGCCATGAAATAGCCATACACTGACTTTCTTCCGTAATCATGAAGCAATTCCTACATGTACAAAGACATTTTTAAGTTTGTACAAAAGAAGATGTTTGTAAATTGTATAGGTTGTTTAAATACTTCAAAGCTGAAGGGCGCTTCCTCTCCCAAACTGGTCACCACTTGACAAAATTTGTCATAATAGATTTTCATCAATGTATTAAAATGTTCTCGCCGAACCCCAGGTTTCACACTTGTAAAGAGAAAGTACGACAAGTCCACACTTGGAGTCGCGATTCGAGCCACCTGTGCCAACTCAGTCACTCAATCAATCAATAATTACCAATCGTCTTGAATCAATCACTCATCAACCCCATCATTACCCATAAGCAAACTTGATCTAGTGTAAAACCATAACCACGCTCACCTGTAAATCAATCAACATAACGTCATCTAATGCTCCGCTTTCTGTACATTTATGGAACATCATGTTATTATTCCAAGCATCTCCATGATTAAGAACGAGCAGTTTGTCCCCTGTATCGTACTCCAAGGTATCCATAACTTGGCGGAATGCTTTACCCACATAAGATTTGAAATATTCTAAAGCCGCATCTCTACCCGGCATGTCATTGTTCTATATATAAAAAAAGACCTATCAGTACAGCTTTACGGAGCCCGACCCAGGGATTTTTATACAATGACATAAAAATTTCAGTAGTTTGGCATCGTATTACTAGTTTGCAGTTTAATTGAAATCATTATACCGAATTTCAGCTCAATTGAACGGTTTTATGAAATCGGCATTGGTAACCACTTAGAGACCCTCAAAGTGAAAATTTGTTTAATTTAAAGGTTTATTCTCCTATCAATCGTCACTCGCGACCTCCATGCAAAATTTCAGCTCGAATGAAAGGTTTTCAGAAATCGGTATGGGTCACCCACTATATGGTCCTTCCAGATAAAAATTTTCCAATTTCATTTCGTACTCTTTCACTACAAGCCATAAACTACCTTAATGCCAAATTTCAGCCTTCTACGACTATTTTGTATTTTCTGCACCATGGACCCACACCACTAAAATCACCCCCACCGGTCAACCACTGTACCGATCATACTCATCTTCGAAATTGACTCCTAACTTTGCCTAATATGCATATGGTGAAAATTTCAAGTCGATCAGATAAGTTTAAAAAGAGTTATCGCAGGACGGACGGGCAGACAGACGGACATCACGGGTACATAAGCCCTGGGTCGGGCTAAAGATGCATATTCATAATTTCGGATATGTGTACATTTCCCATTCCATATTATCCCACCTGTAAAATCTTGATTATTGTCCTCAACGAGTTGTCATACATGGGCGACATCATGTTCTCAAAACTTTCTCCTTCAAATGCTTCAATCACGACTTTAGCATATTTTTCCTTAAACTTGTCCACCCCATTGTTCTTCAACATGATGGAGGACACGGCATGAAGACGAGCCAATTTTTCTAGCACCATCCTGCAACAATAGAAGACAATTAATGTTACAATTAAGCAAAAAATACAAAATCGAACAATTTACATATACCCACTGACTTTGCCTGATTGAAATCTTGACAATCTTCCTTTTTAAGCATGACATATCCGGAACTCATTAAGTTATCCAGCACAATTATCTCATCCGTACCATACCACAATTTAGGAAAAATTTGGATAGCTTTCGGCGATCTTTTGGCAAAATTTAAGTGTTAAAGAGTCTTCTTTACTCCACAGCTCTCTAAATTCTGAAAAATTGTGCTTCACTTACCCAACTTTCTCCTCGCACAAGTGCTCCGCATCCTTCACAAATAGGTTAAAGAAGGACTGCTCTTTGGAGAACAGATTCATTTCCTTCACTAAATCTGCATAGCCTGGATTCGTGGTAAAGGTTTTAACAAAGAGATTGATTTCCTTTCCAGACTCAAATTTTATATCCACCGTGACACAGGAACTTGCTGTGTGCTCTCCAGCCAGGTTTGGTTCCACAATGGTGACACTACCAACGGGACCATTGTGACCATCGTCGCCCACAATTTTGATGTACTTTTCCTGTTCCTCTGTAAATGTTGCCATACTAATAGGAAGCTATGGTATCTGAATTATCAGTAGTTTCAAATGTGGTAATTGGTTTGGGAACAAGGAGAATGGTATCTTCTGTTTTTTGCACAGCATGTATTTGCTCGTCAGGGTAACAGCAGAACATGACTGGTTTCCATAAATTGGGGTTAGGATCAAGTTGCTAGCTGGCTATGTTTGATTATTAATAGGATATACATACATTCCACATTGCATTGCATATACATACATTGTAGTATTTTTCAGGGTCAGCCATATCGATCTCTTCTTCTACTCCAGTTTTTTGTGAGTTTCTCTCTCTCTCTCCCTCGCTCTCCTCTCTTTGCAAAGCAGGACAGAGTATGAATATTACAAACTTGTTTGCTTCACTTGCTCTACTATACATGAAATAATAAAGTTGGCAATCAAGGACACAGAAATGAAAGAGAGTCAGGCCCGTTGACTTCAGTTTCATTTATAGATATATACATATCCAAGCAATTTATTGAACTACTCTTCCGTGATGTATGTATGTATTACATCTACACATTCACTCCAGTTGAGAACCAAGCTGTCACAATTTTTCTCACATCTAGTCGAGGTCTTGCATGCAATATCACACTATGGACCAGGATTTCTAATGTATGGCCAAAAAAATTTAATTGAATTTTAATAAATGAAGGTTGATCATTTAAAGCCAAATGACGTTTACAAATAAAAAAATACACTTCATTGATATCTTTGGTTTTAAAATTAACTAATGCGTAAAATATATCCGGATCGGCTTAAAAAATTCAGATCTTAATTGTTTAGAAAATTGGCTAAGGACCAGTAGGGAGTCTTCATTGGAGTTGCAAGGAAGTTTTTTACGTTTTCTACTTTAAAAAATTTGATGGACGCAGCAGCAATGTTCACCACACCCATATCACTTAAACGGCACCAATTGTGGCTTATTTGGGGACCAGCAGTATTGAAAGATGTGAAGTACCTATCATGTTAATGTATTACAAAATGGTTGACCCCCTTTTCCTCCGAAATGATTTTACCATTTTTCTTGAAGGTAATGCAGGGATCACAAGTTGGTAATATAGATCACAATGAAATTTACAAACTTCGAATTTCCAATTTTAAAATATTGCCTTAATGGCCACCTTTAGAATCATCTAGCCCACTGTGCACAATTATGAGTAAGCATATATGTAGATATAAAATTGACTGGAGCCATAATATCAAACACAACAAAACAACTAGTCGAAGCAGCCGCAGAAATCTTTGTTTTCTATAGCTAGCAGAGCTGGGAGATTAATAGATTTCAGGATTAAGGATTAAGATTAAGGATTAATTTCCAAAATTTATGGATTAAGGATTGATGATTAAGGATTAATTAATCCGGGGTTATGATTAATCTTGGATTAATTAATTTTCTTCGCTTCGTGGGATTAAGGATTAATTAATCTGATTAATTGTAAGGATTAAGGATTAATTTTTTGAAAAAGACTAATTTAAGATAAGCTATAATTTGTGGTGCTCCACTAGATATACATACATACTGAGTACAATTACAAATAATTGACTAATAATGAATAAAAATAGATATTAAAATATCTATTTTTATAACGAAATTTTATAACGTTATAGTACTGCAGCGTGTATTCACTAGCCCCCAAATCAAATTATTCCATCAGCTATCTGTATGAAAGACACAAAACATAACATTATTGAAAATTTTACTTCATTGTCCTTCGTAAGACGAAGTAGAGGCGTTCTCGTTAAATATCAGCGTCTAGGACAATTTAAAAAAATTAGTCTCCATAGTCCATACATATGTCTGTATACCATATCATGTTCAACTCCTGCGTAGTCAGCTTTTATCAATTAATTGTCATATATATCTGCGAATACAACTATGTGAATTCAATTCTGTACTACCATATCATGTCCAGATTTTAAAAATTTGTTGCAGAGCATGGTAGTTTATTGGAAACCTAATAGAGCACCCACTAATCTAGTAAAACCAGAATTTTTCTCATATTCGAACTACATTACGTACTTTGCCTAGTTAAAATTTAAACTGATTCTATCATTTTGATTAAATTGTGTTCAAGAAGAACGTGAGAGTTACGAACCCAAAACTCAGGCTAAAAAGCTACAACTCTTGAAGGCAGTTAAAATTTATGGATTCTAATAAAGAGCAGGAAAATTTGGAAAAAATGTAACAAATTGTGTTTGAAATTAATCCAATTATTAATCCTTAATCTTATTTAAGTTGGATTAACCATTTGTTGGGATTAATGGATTAAGGATTAAGTCTGCCAATTTTGGGATTAAGGATTAAATTGGCAAAATTTGGGATTAAGGATTTTGGATTATTAATCCTTAATCGGATTAATAATCCATTAATCCTTAATCAGATTAATCCCAGCTCTGATAGCTAGTAAATAAGTTACCCCATTATTGCACGCGGATTTTGCGATGTTTGATGGCTTTATGATAACAGAGCGTATTGTGTGTGCTATGTATTTAGATGTTTTTGGGTAAAAAAAATTTGTTGCTACACAATGGATAAATTGCCGGGTTGGTCTGTTGCGAAATAATAGCATTAACACTGTTGAGGGTAATTTAATAATATAGCATAAGACGTATTTATATTGTGCTATGAAGGTAGGTAGGTCTGTTATAATTAATACAAAAGTGGGCGAGATAAAACCCATCCATCTTAGCTGGAAATAAATTGCAGGCATTGTAGTAAATCGTTTACTACATAGAGTTGAAAATGAGGTAAGATGACAATTAAATTTAAGACTAAACGTGTATGCAATATATATAACATGTGCACATGAAGTTTTGTACATGAATAGGTGAAATCCTTGAACATAATTTCTCAGAAAACAAGGCTAAAAATTAAAGTATAGTTGGATACCCTGTAATTTATATAGAAATTTCTTTATGAGGTGTAATTATCCCTCAAATGTATCCTGGAGACATCCATGCACAAAATGTGTTTATCAAGGAAAGCGTTGAGAATTAAATCTCTGATTTTTAAATGCGTAAATTTTAAATGCGGTTGAAGAGGAGACGTGAGTCATTTCTGCATGTATAAATAGAATTGTACAATGACAGTAGTATCTCACGTGTCTCCGAACCGCGTTCACATTTAAAATCCAAGATTTCACCCTTCACGCTTTCCTTAAAAACCATCTATATTGTGTGCGAGGATTACGCGAGGTTAAAGTTGTCGGAAACCATAAGTTAGCGAATTCTTGTGTTTGCCACCCCCCAGTGATAACATTTTTTTAAACAACTGAATACTAATGTGTGCATCACTTTATTAACATTTTCTGATTTTAACAACACAATTAAAAACTAGACTGTTGCACTAGATATTTAGAATATCAATTTATTCATTTGCCTCTATTTAAATTTGATCCATGAATTATATTCATTCATCACTGTAACACTGTCTAAACAGCACAAAGTGAAGTGAAGACACGAGAAAAATTCCAAATCTTTGGTAATATAGTTGTGAACGCAAACAAATTTTGTAATTATTGATTATGAAATGAAGCTCATTTTTCTGTAAAGCTAGAGAGAATGAAATCGAATCCAGTATGCAAAGCTTGTTGAACTAAAATTATAAGGGCCAAGAAAATGAATTATCTCATGACTCATTGTTTCGGTTTGAACTCAAATCCCAACGCTTGCACCAAGAAACTATAGATATCTGCAAATTCCGAGACCTAAATACAACAAATCATTTTAAGTCCACTGGAACACAAAGGAGAACTAAATTACTTACCAAAACCCTTGTTGGTTTACCGTAACTATGGCCGACTCCTGGTGTCACATTAAGAAGAATAGGGTTTGTCTGCAGCAAGCAAAACATATTATGATTTATTTACTACGGTTATTAATATCATTGCTCAGTAAAATGGACTTTTACCCTAAGACTAAAAAAACCTATCTTATATGTATATTTCCAAAAAAATACATATGTTTATTGTCAAAGTGCACTGTCTTGAAAATAACTAAATTTTTAGCCATTCAATACCGCCTTCTGCGACACACTTTATTTTCTTCGTGAGATTCTACATTAACTTTTTTTCCGAGACTTTTCCCACTGCCAGGCTAATTTCCTTCCAATGATTTTGAAATTTCCTGCGAGTATACGAGTGCCTAGAATTTTTCAATTGGCCGCAGTTGAGGTACATTTGGAGGGTATTCCCCTTTTGGGACAAATTCAATATTTTTGAGACGAAGGTACTCGGTGAACTTTTTGGCGTAGTGTGAGGTTGGGAGGTCAGGCCAAAACAAAATTTTATCGTTTTTGTGAAGCATATCTAGGAAGCCTTCCAATCCACGTTGAATCCATTTCTTCAGATAAACTTCCTGGTGTACAATGCCTTCCAAAATGACGGGGTCTGAAATATGGTCTGCGCTAGAGATGCATTGCCAAATGCATTATTTTTTTGCTAACTTCTGTTTTTTTCCGGATTTTGTCTTCGTATTTCGCTTCGTCGGGGTTGGAGCAATGGTAGAAGTGCCTTCCCGGAAGATTCGA
Source organism: Folsomia candida (assembly GCF_002217175.1). NCBI lineage: Eukaryota > Metazoa > Arthropoda > Collembola > Entomobryomorpha > Isotomidae > Folsomia > Folsomia candida. Next base: position 8,508,440 of record NW_019091193.1, on the reverse strand, counting down.
AGGGTCAACGGTGACGTATTTAGGTCTCGTGGTCCATAATAACGACTTTTTCTCGGATTTTCTTTACCAATTATGAGAATTTCTTGCAACATTCCTGAACCTGTGCCTTTTTTGTTGATTTATACTTTGGGGCTGAACTTTTTGTCCTTACCTTGATGTTCATGAACTTTGATTTTAGTCAGGCAGCTTTTGGAAATCTTGACCTTCTTTACCACCATGACCGTGGATGTCGATGGCTGAATTTTGAAATTTTTTTTGATACTATTTTTCACTCTCTTGGCGTCGCTAGCTTCGCAGGTCGACCTCTGGGTGCATTAAATTTGACTTCATTGGATTCCCCACACTTATTTATATAAGAGTAAACATTCGAGTGAGGAATACCTTCTTGCTTGAAAAATTTCCAACCAATTTTTCAATCATAGTTGGCTTGATTTTTGTGAAACTAAATCACTCTTTTTGCCAACTGTTCCCCTTCAATCGTAGTTCTTCTAGACTTAACCATAATTGAAAAATTGGTAAGATATATCAAATTAAAGCTTATAATGTGGTCTACTGAAAAACAATTTTGTGCGCACATAAAAATTTGCAGTTACCCCGTAGCGCGGCTTGGAAGGGGCATTCTCATAATTTGGTGTCCATGTCTTATCTTTGGTCACTAACAAGTAACAATTCTCAAAATCTGATAAAAATTAGATTTCTAGTGAAGGTTTGAATGCAACAGTTTTTGGTAATTCGCCCTTTGTGGGAGTGTGGTAGGCGTAAATGGGGTACGAAGTAATAAAATTGTTTATAGATTCTGATAAAGTCATGGGAATTGTATCATTTCCCATTAAGTATTTCACTATAGAGGCATCAGTATCTGTCGCTGAGAGGATAACAACCTGTCTCCTATTTGTTGCATTACTATCTATATTATAACAAGTTACACTCTTAGCAATTAGCATGATTTCAAAACTATTTCCTGAGACAATGAAACATATTAACGGTAAGAAATTACAAATCTGTAGTAAGTAGATTCATAGTGTGGTCGTCAGTGTTTTTTAAATTTAGATAAGCCAGTTTCGATAAGTACCAATTTTGTTTAACCAATGTCTTGTCTTTTTTCTCCAAATAAAAAAACTCTAAAAACTATATATAAGTTGTCAATATCTCGAGATAGTAATCCTAAAAAAATTCTAATGACTTGCTCTACAATCGTAATTTTGATTTGGAACACATTCTCAGAGCCGAGACATAATTAAGAATGTGATGATTTTCATAGATTTTTAGTTCCCATAAGTGATGAGTTAACTTTGTCAGGCTTAACAAGACATGCACCAAATTTTAGCTCAATACAACAATTTTTAAAAATTGGTATGGGATACCCCATACGATATGTTAAGAAAGTCCCTCCCTTTGAAATCATGACAATTTTGACGAGCTCATAAAACTGTGCAGATTGAAATATTTAAATATTTTAAATTTTTTCCATATACCCCAATATGTCGTATGTCTGGCATCAGTTTTCATCATTTTTTCCACTCTCGTTTTAAAACTTTTTGCGAGTTTTTGTAAAAGCTCAACCGGAAGTGAATTCCAATTTTCTTCGAAACGGGCCTGTAATTCATGTACTGTTGTTGGATAAGGTTCCTGGTAAGCCGAATCTTTTGGTCCGGACCATAAGTGTTCGATCGGGTTCAAATCCGGAGAGTTTTCAGACCACACCCCCCTGCCCTACACGATTCCAACTCTCCTATCCCACAGCTTCATTGTCGACTTTGCCGCGTGTGCTGGAGCTTCATCTTATTGAGAATCTTTGTTCCTTCTACTTGAAACGATACTTATATCCATGGCCTCGAAATATGTGGGGAGAATTTTTGGTTGATAATTGGCTGCGTTAACTTTTTGACTCGTTGAAACAAAATGTAGTTTTCAATTGCCACTAACAAAAAAAACACAAGCGACCATGTTTTAGCTGTCGTGTTTCGGTCTTACAATTGGTGGTACATCCTTTCTTTCTTCCGTCCTGTATCTCAAATTTTGTGGGTTACATTGTCCGCGTAATTCGATATGGCTATCATCAGTGAATACTTGGCTATCTCCCGAGTACTCCAGGGGTTAAAAACCCTCTTTTTTCGACTACTTCTGCAAATTTTAACCGGTTTACAAATTTTTATTGGCTTAAAAGTGTTTTTAGCTGACTTCTCTATGCCTTCTGACCAAAACTTTTTGTTTTTAGATCTGTCGGATCAGTGGATACAGAGATGTTTAGTCTTCCGTTTCTATCGTCAACTGCATTTTCGGATTTGTGAGGTTTTCTGGTGAAAATAACAAATTTCCGATACATTTTTGACATAATTTGGTTTTTTGATGTAGAAGAGAGTGCAGTCGTACGTCAGGACCGTTCCTTGTCCGTAAAATAATTTTTATCTCTACGTGACCTCACTGTGTTGAGGGACACTTTTAAATTTTCACATATGTCTTTGTCACTATATGCTGCAACATGTACTATTTACATTCGAATTCTTTTCTGTACAAGAGATGCCCTAGATGTTGGGGTCATAACGCCGAAAAAAAATTTTGAAAAAACGAGCAGATGTAAAAGTTACCGACAAAAATACAGCCAAAAATGACGCGTGTGGGTAGGGGGGAGGGACTTTCTTAACATAGTATAATATCATTCCAGAATTTTCAGGTAAAACTTTTCACCTCACAATCTGTCGCTGGAAGTCATTAGCAACTTTCATTTCACATTTTAGCTCAATAGGGTGATTTAAAAAATCAGCTTGGGTGACCCCATAATGTCCCATCAATTGAAAATTTTTACATTTTTACTTCATAATCCTTCATTAGAGGCCCATGTCAATCTCTTTCCCAAATTCTAGCTCTATTGGACTTTTAAAATTTTAAAAATTGGTATAGGTCATCCTATAGGGTCTCTCAAGATTATAATTTACAATTTACACTTAAGATTCTTCTATTAGGGTCCATTAGCTACCCCAATGCAAAATTTAAGCCTTCTGTGACCATTTTGAATATTCTGACCCTTGACCAATATAGACCAAGACGACCCCCAGTGGTCCACAACTTGACTGATTTGACTAGTTTTCGAGCTTGACTCATAATGTGAAATGTTTTAAGTGTATACCAAATTTCCAGTCGATCGAATAAGTTTGAAGAGAGTTATTGCAAGACAGACGGATGGTAGGACATGTAGACAACCCGGAGACATAATAACTGGGTCGGGCTAAAAAATAAACATGAAACACGGGAAAGCCGGTACTTAAAACTCTAAAATAGGTAACTCCACACCCAACATGACTATAGCTATTGGTAGTGTGTAAAGCAAGTATAAACTATCCTAAAGCATGTAGAGTTCGATTTTCTTCATTTTGCCGACGAACAACATCCCATACCCCTAAACTATCTTTACATTGCCCAAATGATAAGCAAAAACACGGAATTTGGCTATTGTCCGAACAAAATTGTCCCAATTTTTGACGAGTGCACGAATGATACGGCTTGCCTTGCCAACGCGTCCAGAAATAAATCGAACCTCAGCTGCGCAATGTTTTAAATATTGCCATCACCTTCTCATACTTAAATCTTACTTGTCTTGTATGGTTTCCGATCTTGAATTGCATCTCAGCCGCATGTTTGCACGAATGGGCGGGGACAACTGTGTCATCATTCCCACCTAAAAAATTCAATATTGTTATATTCCCACCTCCGTTCTCTATATATTTGTATTTATGTTACTTTACCAGTCATAAGAAAAACTGCTGGATACTGGGTATTTTCATCTTCAGGCATCTTTATATTGTGAAGTGGAGAGAGACGGAATAGATTATTAAAATTATCTATATTCCCGTCATCCGAGCATCCAAATTCTGTCGAAGCTGTTGCCCTATGGAGAGGATAAAAGGACAATTAGTTTTTAAACAAATATACAAGGGTAAAAATGAAGCATACCCCATCGTGCCCAACTTGTGGTATCGGAGCATATCCAATGGACTAATAACATAAGATTTAAAAAACTGCACAACTATTTTTTTCTTAACTAATTTGTTCACACTTACCCACATCCTGCAATTGCGGCCCCAAACAAGTCTGGTCGTTGGTTAATACACGCTCCTGGAATTAGGCGAAAATGCGATAGTACAGGAATTAAAGGAATCGTCTCTCTTTAACCCACTCACCCACTAGAAAACCTCCATTGGAATCGCCATTAATTACCAGCTTTGACGGGACCGTATATTTCTTCTCGATCAAGTATTCCGCTGCACATTGGAAATCATTAAATGAATTTTGCTTATTTAAAAGGCATCCTCCCCGGTGCCAAGCTTCACCATATTCCCTGCAAAAAATTAAATAATTATCAACCCGTAAACAATTGTAAAAATTGGCGATCTGTTCTAACCCGCCCCCTCGAATATTTGGAATAGCATACACTCCATCAAAACTAGACACAAATACAACCCTTTCCGCACTGAACCACGGTAACATGCTAACATTAAGTCCTCCATACCCGTACAGGTAAGTTGGAGAGTTAATATTATGCGCATAGTCCTAGAAATGTCAAATTTATGTGAATTGGATTGTAAATGCCTCCTCCCATCATACCTTTTTGTGCATGATAAACATTGGAACTTTGGTCCCGTCTTTACTAAAGTAAAAAACTTGATTGACAACAAGGTTTGACTCTTTTACACCAGCAGCAACAACTTCTTGGTGTACACTTAGTTTTGGATCAGCCGTGGTTAAATCTACATGATACACTTTTCCCGGAATAAGAAATGATTCCAACTTAAAGAAGAATTCGTCTTGGCTACGCTTCCCACTAAATGTCCAAATGGATCCAATTTCTATGTCATTATCAAAGCTCCTCAAAACCGTGTTCCCATCCTGCATATTTCTTAGTTCCAATTTGCTTCTGCAATCTTCTAAATAGCCTAAAACTACTTTGTCCCTATAAAATTTGATAAATTTCAAAATTCAATTTTATTGTATTAATTAACTAGAAGCATATGTTTCGTTTACTTCATAATGGCGAAAGCAAACTGAAGGACTCGATGAGATTCCTCACGAACGAGAACCTGTAACAGTTTGTTTGGTAAAATTTGCTTTGTTACAGTTATTATTATTTTCTTAGAACCATCCAAGATGACTCGTCCACATTTGTAACGTCAATCCCTACTATGCGATAGTTGGGAGCTGCCTTGTTCGTTCTCAAGTAGATTAGTGGTCCATCATTAGCCACATACTAAAGTTGTTTACACTTTAACAAAAAGTGACACAATGATTAAATGATAAAAAGTCTTACATGGTACTCTGCCTCGAACTTTGTTATGACTGGGACCAAATTAAGCTTATCTTTTCCCGAAAATGATCCATCGCTGAGGTCACCATAATAAAACATTGTGTCACCCTGCGCTCCTAAAATTCCTATGGATGGAAATACCAACAGGTACTTTCCATCTCCTGTCACATTAATTCCTCCCCTATAAAATAAAACAATATATTGTTATTCCTTTTTTATTATTTACGATAAGTAATTTAATAATTCATTATTATTAGTCTAACAAGATCCAATCTGGGTTATCTGGAAAATCAGCAACTATCACGTCTTCGTGCTGAGGCGATCCTACGCGATGATAATAAATCCTGTGCAATCCTTTATCCCCATCTGCTCCGTTGTAGTCTGGATATCGCTAAATTAATTAAAATAGTATGCATTACTAGCCTCCAAGCCTTCTGAAGGACAGGCTTGTCTCATCAGGATAAGTTAAAAGATCGTTATCATGATGGTACTATAAGCTTTGACTCGGGCTAAGAAAGTCTTAAAATCTGATTTTTTGTCGTTCCTCTGAACATTTTTAACGTTAAGGAATATTTTTACCTCTAATTAGGAAGCATACCTACTATTTGATTAACTAATTCGTGATGTACATAAACAGCCAATCAGAATGCTGGAATGTCCCGGAAAATTTCACGGGAAGGGCTTTTCGAATTATAAAAGAGATATTTTTCTTTATATATTTTGTAATCATCTCACTGCATAAAAGAATCCAAGGCTGTCCAACGTCCACTGGAACCGAGTGAACTTTATTTGTTCCAAAACTTCTTCAAAGTCTACACCAGTATCCACATTTTTAACGTGAACTTTTAACCAGTCACTCCCACCATAACTGAGTCCATACGCAACAAGACACCCATCCGGAGAAAAGCTGCTGGTATACACACCGACCAATCCATCTTGATATGTCGCGTTCGGGTCCAAGAATACGCGTGGTTCCGAACTTAATGAATCTTGGACATACCACACGCTGCAATTAAATCCAAACCAACACATAAATAATTAAAGTTACAGGAAATAAATACTACACTCAAAATAATTCGGTAATAGATGAAGTCACCGGCCTCGTAATAGGCAAACTTATTACCACATGGTAACAAAAAAATTACCGAGTGGTAAAAAAATGTCATTACGTGTGATCTTTTTGTTACCACTCGTTAATGTTTTTGTTATTGTCTTGTAATAAATTTTCTACTACCATACCGGCAGGGTTGCAGTGGTCAAAACCACTTTTAGCCGGACAGTGGTCAAAAGCGGTCAAAAGACACTTTTTGTCGTCCACCAAAATTGGTGGCCAGTGGTTAAAAGTGGTCAAAACTAATTTTAGGGCTATTTGAAACAACTTCTTTAAAAGTTATTATATTGAAAATCTAACTTCATATTCGTGTCCTCCATTAAATTCTGAGAAAATAAGTGGGTAATACGGTTAAATTGGGATAATATTTAAAATTCCCATGTATTCTTATGGAAAATTTGTAAATTCGACAAAAACTTTCTAAAAATGATCATGTTACATGTCAAAATGTTCAGAACTTTGTGGAGATCGCGAATATGAAGTTAGATTTCAAAAATATTGATTTTTTAAAAAGTTAGCTTTCCCCATAACTAAATACGCAGGCGGCCATTTTTGACCACCAAAGTGGTTAAAACCACTTTTGACCGCTTATGTCCACTGGCCCGGTCAAAAGTGTTTTTGACGGACAAAATGCAACCCTGCATACCGGTGACTATATATCACTTCAACTATTACCGGATTATTTTCTGTGTCAATTATTCACACTTCTCCTTCTTACTCTTGATCTTGAGTTCCGGTATTTTTAAAGAAGAAATACCGATCGCCATGCTTCTCTGGGGTAGTAATTCTCGCATAGTCAAACGCTATGGTTAATGCTTTTTCAATTTCGGAACGGATTTGCGTTTCAACATAATTTCGTGTAAGTTGGTTTTGCGCTTCCACGAATTTCTTTACCTCGTCGGATTCTGAATTTTCCATCCAACGATATGGATCTGGAACGTGGACGTTTCCATAGTAACAATCAATCATAGATTCGTCTCTTCTGACTTGAGGGTACTCCATTTTCCAGCGACTGGAAAAAAATAATTATACCAGGCCTTTCAGCAATAGTTTTACGATTGTCAGTTTATCACAAACTTAGCCGATTTACACAGTCGGTTTTAATGTAATTTAATATAATTTCAATGTGATTTGGTGCGGTGTCCAACTCAAGTTCACTCCAAGAATAAATTCATATATGAATTTATTCGTTGCATAATATAAATATTATGCAACGCTAGAATAATCAATATCCATTAATTCTCAAGGGAAATATGTATTCTCACTCTGAATTGGATACTGGAGTTTGCATATTATTTATATATTCTTGATTCATGGATTGGATAATAATTTTAGAGTGTAGCGACTGGACTGGATAGTAACAACATTGCTCTATACAATTATTAATCCGACATGCAAATTGCTCATTATTACCCTACTCTAGTGAACCAAGAGTATTCTCTGTGTTCACTTCTACGGCAAAAAAATGTCCTTGAAAAAAGACCACAAGACCACTGGCACAAAACAAGATCGAGTTAGATTGTTAAAACCAGTATGAAAGTTGTATTTATAAAATATGTATGTATATGTAATACAGATACCATGCAGTAAGCGTCAGCTTAAGATTAATACATATCTAGTTTAATAATGCAACTTACCCACTACAAATAAACTGATGAAAACAAGAATTATATTTTAGGAATTGCGAAAATTATATTCTCAAATGTTCCACATATTGTTATGATACAGAAAGAAACACTGTTGGAGAAATCAGGACACAGATTTGAGAAACTGAAACAGGTGATTTTTCTACCCAAATTGTGCACAGTTAATTTCTGTCTCCACTCTGTGTGCTCTGTATAGTACAAAGCAGGACAGAGTATGAATGTAGCAAACTTTTTTTATTAACTTGGTTTCGTAGTGGTGAAATAGTAAAGTTCGCAATCAAGACAGTACGTATGTAAATAAAATGAAGTAGAGCTGGTCCAGTTTTGTATGTACGTAAACCATTCTAGTTACATAAATGTATATATATATATATAGATAGATAGATATTTATTGCGTATTCGGCCTTCGGCCCTTGCATATAATAATTTACAATAAATGGTCATAGAAAAAATATTTAGTTAAATTACGTTGTATGAAATGGATGGTTGATATTATTAAGTACACAGATCGACTAGTTTGAAAACAGCGCACCAAAAAAGAAAAATATTATTGTATAATAATTGTGAAGGTTGGGAGGTCATCAGGGTGTAGTATTGGTGTTGTATGTCTACTCCAGGATTTGTTATTGGGGAGAGTAATGGCGTAATCCAGGTATTTCTTTCGGCGTTAAGGGGTCGACATTGGAAGAGATAGTGGATATATATATATATATATATGTAACCTCATTCATATATGAATGAGGTTAATAAATTTCATAAAAATAATTAACTTTCTACAATTGTTTTGAAATATGCATCCTGATTTTATTCAGAAGTCTTCCTCAAAATGGGCAAAATTCTGGTCGCGGATGTAACTTATTTTCTGAGAAATGGCATATTTTATTGCGTAATTCAGTTCAAATCGTAACCTTCTAAAGTTTTAAGCTTTGATTGGCGTTCAATTTAAATAACTTTGTGAAATGTATCTCTGCGCACTTAAAATAAAATCAATAAATCACGGAATTGATAGGTGACTCTACCGTGTTGGATCAATAGCAACAAATATAATTCCAGTTAGTATTGGAATTATTACGCATGCAGAACATCATTACATACATTTGCGTAATACATATGTAATTAATCCCTCAACTATACATACAATGAGCGATTGGCATTGTGTAGATTTTATGATATTGAGAGGCAAATTTTTATCGATTTTTTTTTTACAAAAAGACGGCATTTTCATGGAAAAATTGCATGGGATGAACAAAGAAATTCAGCCGGGAGGTTCACCACCACCACAAATCGTCACCTTCAAATTTAAAGGATTTTTGAGAAATATATATTTTGCCGTACTACAGGTTATGTAATTTAAGGTAAGGTTTGTTAATTTAATTAAATGTGTGAATGTACTTAATAAATTGCAACTTTTATTTAACTCCCTGAGCAGTCTACGTACATATGTAGTGTAGTAACCTGTCCTTTTGTCGTCATTCGGATCTGGTGAGATTTAATTTACGATTTAAGTAATAATTTAACTTTAAGTAAAGTTAGATAATTAACTAGCTCATGATAATGAATTCATCTTCCTGGGTGACGGACGGTCCCCCCATAAAAGGCGTGCTTCTCGACATTTCTGGCGTTCTGAGGGACGGAAGTGAAGCCATTGCTGGATCGGTGGATGCATTTGACAGGTTTTCTATTTTGATTAAATAAACTGCTAAATTAATTAATTCTACAATAATTACCTTGTTGATGAAGTATTTAGCTTATTTTCTTTTGTTTAAATAGACTGATCCAATCCGGTTTGGAAGTTCGTCTCGTCACGAACGAGTCGCAGGTCACGAGACAGAGTTTAGACAAATTGACCCGTCTGGGTTTTCAGGGGGTCGAATATGACAAAATATTCGCCCCAGCGCCCCTTCTCGCGGAGCAGTTGGTGCGACAAAGACACCACCCGGTGCTACTCGTACATCCGAAAGTAATGAAGGAATAGATAAGCCAGGAATTATTTTTTTTTGCAAATTTTACAAATTCGCGAAAAGCAAGCAGATTCGATATTTTTTGCATATAATGAAAGTAAAAATGATCTCGCTGGAAGATATTTTTAGACTGATGGTGATTTTTATTAAACAACTTGGTTTTAAGGTTTTGACAGTACATAGGAGACATTCATACATATGTAATAATATGTGGTCAGAAGTGACCATACAAACTACGCAGAGTTATGCTCAAACGAAGTGTCCCTTCTAATGAGGCATAAAAACAAAAGGACCCTTTTAATCCCTTGTCCTGGGAAAAAGGTTGGAAAATGCTCAGCCCTCATAAAAGTCGACAAACTTAAAAATTGATAAATATGGAAAACTTTGTTAACATGCATATTTTAACATCCTCCCTCAATTTTTAAAGTTCAATATCGGCAGTTTCCACTGGATTTGCCCTAACCGAAATTACATTTGGCCGGCTTTTCAGAAAAAGGAAAACACAAAGAGTGGCTTGAGCAACTATTATTAGTATGCAAAGGGTTAAGATCCATTCCATTGTTGACCAGGCTGGTTCATTGCTTGTGTGGTAGTGGATTGACCCATATGATATTGTCCATGGTGTAGTTTGATTTGTACAAAATCCCATGGTTCAGCAAGGTTCTTGTCATAACAGTGGTCTATGTCAAAGTGATTGGAGTTCTTTGTTTTCGCTGTTGGCGTGCATCCTCGAGTGGGCGAAACAATTAGGTCGGGGGTTGTAGGCTCCTTAACATTGATGGAGTATACGCAGTCATCTTTCGTAGAAAGGATGGCATTATGGGGTCCCTTGTGCTTTAGAACGCAGGTTTCATTCTTCCTTTCAACTTTGAGATCGAAGGAGTCTGCCTCGATGAGTTGCAAATCTTTGTTAATTTCAGTTGCTGTGAAGTCCACATACAGCTTGGTTCTGTCATCTGATATTTCGCACTTTTGAGATTGTGCGAAGCTGACTGGGCAAGCATCACCACAGGGTAACGTGAAATTAAAGAAATCCATTAGTGGTGCGTAAACTTTTCCTCGCCGCCACTGTCTTGTTGCTTCTCTAATTATTTCTCTACCTATCATGAGGCGACTGGTAAGGTAGGCAATTGCGAAATTGGTGTCAATGGATTTTCCCTTGAGTTCGTCGTGATCAAGCTGATGTAGCTGAAGCTGTTCTAGTGTAGCATTAAGCTAACCTTAAGCTTCTCAATCTCTCTTTCCGATATTTCCACGCGACGTTCCAATTCATCCAGCATCTCTCTTTGTTCCGCTACTGTTCCTTGCAAAGCAGAGATTCTTCCAGTTTGAACAAACGAATTGATTGCTCCACCAACTGATAAGCCGGCTACAAGGACAGTCACACCAATTATTACTCCAACTGCAAGTAATGGGAGGACTCTCTTCACTCTTCGTCCAATCTCTCTGGTATGTCGCGAATTAATATGATCGGAGAATTTTCTTTTAGGGCACATTTTTTCTAGCTCATCCAGGAACATTTCGTCGTATATTTTGTTACATTTCGCGGTTGCATAGGCACTTAAATCCTTATGGAGTAGATCCTGTGTTAAAATTTCGCACGGGTTCATGAATTTGACGAGCAAGTGGACTTGGTTATATCCCGTTGTAACTGGGATTGGACTCTTTTTCCATAGTAAAGGGATCGCATTCTGATGTGTCACCCCACAAGCTTGCGTAATAAACATAAGAAGGATGGTGAGAAGGCTCATCAGTGAGAAGTTGGCTTGGAGGGGACCTCTCTTTACTTTAGTTGGGTTGTCCTTGCTCTCCTTTGTCTCATTTCTTTCCATACTGAGATCGTGTCTCATCTTGAAATGCTGGGTCTTCAGTAGTGGCTTAGTTAATCCATCTGCAATTTGTTCACTGGTATGTACATATTCACTTGCCAACTGTCCTGTACTAACTAGCTCTCTTGTGTAGTGGTACCGGACATCGATGTGCTTGGATCTTGAGTGCATCTCTGGATTTTTGACCAATTTTATTGCACTCTGGTTGTCAACATGAATTATTGTTGGGGACTCTTGTGGGAATCCTAATTCTTCTAGAAATCGTCGTAACCAAACGGCTTCACGCGCTCCAGAAGCGAGAGAAATATATTCACTTTCCATTGATGACATTGAGACAATGGGTTGCTTTTGGCTTGACCATGAAATAACGCTGTCATTTAGCATGAAGACAAAACCTGTTGTAGATTTTCTATCCATCTTGTCGGAAGCATAATCTGCATCTGTATATCCCCTGAGAATCATATCCTCACACGGTTTGTATTTGATTCCGAGTTCCTCGGTGCCTTTTAAATAGCGGAGGACTTGCTTTGCAGCTTTCCAGTGAGTTTCGTCGTATGCGTGCATAAACTGAGACAGGCGGGACACTGCATATGAGATGTCAGGGCGTGTGCACTTGGCTAGGTAAATTAATGATCCAACGAGCTGTCGATACGGAAGGGTCTCGTTTATTGTTGCGGCTGGGACGAGTTCTCCTGCATGAGGTTGCATCGGCACATTCGTCGGGTTGCACTCCAGCATATTGTACTTTTCAAGCAGGTTACGGATGTAAAAAGGTTGTGACAAAAGTAAACCATCATTTCCATCTCTGATTATTTGCATCCCAACATAGGCTGTGGGTCAACTTGATCAGGCTGTGGGTCCTCGGGATCGTATTTCTCCTCGTCCGTCCATTCTGCATCATCTTGTGCATCATCTTGTGCATCATCTTTTGCATTATCTTTTTCAGATTTGGATTCATCAGGTTCATCTCTTTCTTCTTCGCCATGTATCATTACTGTCGGTTCAAAAGCTTCTTCGTGGAAAGATACATTTCTTGCCTCAACCACTTGTCCGGACTCAGGGTCGTAAAGACGATATTTCTTGCTCTCTGATGCGTACCCACACAGGATAAGTCGCTCTCCCTTTGCTCCCCAGACCGTCCTTTTCTGGGCTGGTATATGTGCAAATGCTACGCTACCAAAGACTCTCAAATGACGGAGTGAAGGTTTCTTGCCAAATATTGCTTCAAATGCGGTTATATTTGGACTTTGCTTGTCCAGTATTCGGTTGTGGACGTAGACGGTGGTGGCAACGGCTTCAGCCCATAAAGATTCGGGTAATTTAGCTGCCAGCAGAATAGTTCGAGCACAGTCTTTTAAAGTTCTTATTTCACGTTCGGACCTCCCATTCATTTCTGGATTGTAGCTGACGGTTGTTTCATGAATTATTCCCCGGTCTCTGAAGTAAGATGCCAAAGTAGAATTACAGAATTCTCCACCATTGTCTGAACGGCATATCTTGACCTTTCTTCCTGTTTGATTTTCCATAAATTCAATGTAGCATTTGATACGATCCTTGGCTTCGTCTTTGCTCTTGAGAAAATATAGTGCGGAAGCCAGTAGCATCGTCTTTCAAGAGTAAGAAATATTGAGCTCCTCCCAGGGATGCAACAGGCATTTTTCCGGCTAAGTCCATATGGACCATTTCTCCTGGTTTTATCGTTGCATTTCTTGTTGCGGCTGGAAATGGCTTTCGAGATTGCTTCCCAATCTCACAGTCTTCACACATAATTTTATGTGACACGGCCTCCAGGTCAATTCCACGAACTGCGTCTTTCTTGATGGAGTCCACCACATAGTTCATATTAATGTGTGTCAAGCGTTGATGCCATAGTTTAGCATTAGTCACGGGATGCATGTATGCAGCAATAATTTGTGAAGTGGGACGAAACTTCATGACATACATATCATTCTTGAACTCGGCAATTGGCCCCTTAAACCGTCCATCCTGATAAAATGTTGCTCCATTCTTGTCACGGACGATGGAGTACCCTTTCTTAGCCATTGATCCCTCAGAAAAAAGGTTGACAGCCCCTTGTATGTACAACACGTTATCTATGGTACATTCCTCCCATATGCCGTTGATGTAAGCGTCAAGTGTCACTGTCCCTTTTCCTAGTGCTTGTGTAGCCCTTTTGTCCGTTAGGAAGACTGACTTGGGAGTGTCAAACTCTTCATATCTTGTAAACCATGCCTTATCTCCACAGACATGCTGGTTAGCTCCAGAATCGCTTAGCCACACTTGTTCAGTCACGGGTGCTTGCATGGGGGTTTGTATTGCATTTAGCATGAACGCTTTCCCAGGGCTTCTATTGGCTTGTGCGGGATTATCTGAAGGTTTATTGCTCTGATTTTGTGGATTACTCCTGCATTCCCTTTTCCAGTGGCCCTTTTTCCCACACCCATGGCAGGTTGTTGCCTTTTTCAACTCTTCAATGCTCTGTTTCTTCTTGCCTTTCTTCTGGTCATGGGTCAAGAATGCCTTTGCTGCATCTTGATTGGTTGCTGCTGGTTTGGATTCCTTCCTCTCCAACTCCTCCTTCTTCAGACGGGCAAGTAGCATTATCATGCTCTGGTCCTTATCCGGAACGCTGTCCCATGCCTTTTTGAAGGCATTATACTCCTCGTCGGGGAGACTTGAGACAATCTTTGTGACAATGGATGCTTCAGGCATGACGACTCCCATTTCATTTAGTCTTCTGCCCAGCTCTGCCACCTCTGCAAATGCTTCAATCAATGACTGACTCTTGCCAATTTTGTAATTGAAGAATCTAGCCATGGTATGTTGCTTGTTAAGCGAGCTTGAATCTGAATTGATGCTTTTCAGCATGCAATAAATTTTATTTTATACACCTTGTTAAATAGAAAATAAATCCGCCATCCGGGTCATACTTCAGCGTGATCAAATCTGTCATGAGTCTAGGTTGAGTTTTGTCGATGAGGTTGTCTATGGTGTATGTAAGTTCATAAGAAACGAGTAAATATAAATTTGGAAAAATATAATTGCTGATAGAATTTTGTCTCACAAATATACAAATTTGGTTTCCAGATTGATTTGAGATACTCTGGATTATTAATTGTAATTAAATTCTTGGCTTTTTCTCCATGTTTTCCATCCTTAATAAATTGTATGACTTCTTCTTCAGTCATATTTCTTCGATGGGCCAAAATCTTCCAGTCCGTCCAACCCAGAGTGATTTCCATGTCTAGCGTTATTTCCTACATAAATACGTAATACCCATTTCGCAGTCAATATTACTAACAATACGATGACGCCAGCGGTCTCGCTCCGATTTTGACGAAACGACGATAATTATGTAGCCTTAGATAAATAATTAGACACGTGCTTCAGGATTTTTCATAATGCTCAGTTTAAACAAAATTATGACGAAATCCGTGAGCGAGAATTTCCATTATCACGGTGACATTTTTCTCGCAAGGGAGAAAAATACAGATTCTCCATTACGAATTCCATTGATCATAATTTCGTTTAAGCTGAAAATTTGTGGGCACGAAGTTGTTTTCTACGATTTTCGTTTGTTGCCTTTTTCAACAATTTCAACAATTTTCAAAATTTTCAAACATTTTCAAAATTTTCAGAAATTTTCAAAAATTATCAAAATTTCAAAATTTGTGCAAACAATATAAAATCGGAAAAATCACTGCCCACGCATTTTAAGCTTAAACGAAATTATGATGGAATTCGTGTAATGGAGAATCTATATTTTTCTCCCTTGCGAGAAAAATGTCACCGTTGACCGTGAAAATGGGAATTCTCGCTCACGGATTTCGTCATAATTTTGTTTAAACTGAGCATTATGAAAAATCCTGAAACACGTGTCTAATTATTTATCTAAGGCTACATAATTATCGTCGTTTCGTCAAAATCGGGGCGAGACCGCTGGCGTCATTGCATTGTAAATGCTATGAATGGCACAGCATAAGAATAATACAGTGGCATCAAGATAACCTTACCCCGCCGAATCTCAAGGCCATGCGCGCACAACGACAGGCTCGATCCCGCACAAATCGCCTAAAAAATAGAGTCTCGTTTTTACACTCTAGTGACCTTAATAGTTGACCTTTTGAGGTCAAACTTGGCACACACATTGCCAATCATATTCCCCAGGGTGGTTCTCAAGGATTTTGACCTAGGTCCCTTGAGTGACCTTCCAGAAAATACCAAACTTTTTACATAATATTTGGTTTTTACACTCTGGTGACCGTAATACTTGACCTTTTGAGGTCAAACTTGGCACACACATTGCCAATCATATTCTCCAGGGTGGTTTTCAAGGATTTTGACCTAGGTCCCTTGAGTGACCTTCCAGAAAATACCAAACTTTTTACATAATATTTGGTTTTTACACTCTGGTGACCGTAATACGTGACCTTTTGAGGTCTTATTTGGCACAACCACTCAAAACCATATTCCCCAGGGTGGTTCTCAAGGATTTTGACCTAGGTGACCAGCGTGACCTACCAGAAATCACCAAACGTTTTGCATAATATTTGGTTTCTACACTCTAATAACCGTACTTTTTGACCTCTTGAGGTCTTATTTGGCACACGGACTCGCAACCATATTCCATAGGGCGGTCTTCAAGGAGTTTGAGCTAGGTGACTTCAGTGACCCCACAGAGGTCATTCACGTTTTACGACATCTGCGGGGTCACTGAA
This sequence comes from Folsomia candida, assembly GCF_002217175.1. Lineage (NCBI taxonomy): Eukaryota > Metazoa > Arthropoda > Collembola > Entomobryomorpha > Isotomidae > Folsomia > Folsomia candida. The sequence continues at coordinate 8,491,876 of NW_019091193.1, read as the reverse complement.
GTGACCTAGGTCAAAGTTCTTGTAATCTACCCTGGGGAATATGATAAGTAGTGCAGAGTTTGAATTCAAAAGGTCGTAAAGTAAGGTGACTATAGTGCAAAAACGATCCAACGTCATAAAACTTGAATGACCTCTGTGGGGTCACTGTTGTCACCTAGGTCAAAATCCTTGAAAACCACCCTGGGGAATATGGCTGTGAGTGTGTGTGCCAAGTTTGACCTCAATAAGTCAAATATTAAGGTCACTAGAGTGTAAAAACCAAATATTATGCAACAAGTTTGGTAATTTCTGGAAGGTCACTTAGGTGACCTAGGTCAAAATCCTTGAGAACCACCCTGGGGAATATGGTTGTGAGTGTGTGTGCCAAGTTTGACCTCAAGAGGTCAAGTATTACGGTCACTAGAGTGAAAACGAGACCCTGTTTTTTAGGCGATTTGGGCGGGATCGAGCCTGTCGTTGTGCGCGCATGACCTTGAGATTCGGCGGGGTAAGGTTATCTTGATGCCACTGTAATGCAGCCATGTCACCTCTTTCACTTCATCAATCTCACGAATCGACTCCACCCTAGCTTTCATGGTAACGTTTATACCCACGGAGCGTTCCTTTTCTCCAATTACTGCAACCAACCAATCACACTCGTGCGTCAATATTCTCAAGTGTTGAAGAATGCTTGAAAGGTGTCCTTACATGGTGGAAATGGGATATCAAAAAAATTGTGTCCTGGAGGAAGGCGAAGAACTTCCTTTTTGCATCCATCCGCAGCCGAGCAAACTTTAACATCTCGTTTTGATCTCGAGGAGTGTTCAGTTTCGTCTGGGTAATTTTTTCCCACTCCGAACACCCCATCCGACCCTGGAGGGTAATATTCAGAGGTTTCTTCCAGTTTCAGTTCATATTCAGCCCGTCTTCTTTTCGACTCACAAACACTGAGTTTAAAATACATACATAAATCTTAAATATCGTGAAAAATATGTTTTCAAGTTGTAATCAATCCTGAAATGAATTTGATCTCACCCTGTAAATGTCAGTATGACAACAATTAACACAAATACTTTCATTATTATTTATTACATTTGTATCACAATCTGTTTACTAGAAAGTCTACACGTTCTCTCTGTCTACTAATCTCTGAACTCTCCTCTAACCAAGTTGGAATATCTCTACCTGAAAAATTCAAAGTTTGACTCAGAATTGTGGCATATAATCAAGTTTTGCAACTCTGTGGATCAATTTTTATTTTATGTCTATAATTTCAAGCAAAATGAAGGTCATGAATAAAAAGAAATGACGAGAAGGGGATGCTATATGCATACATTCGCCATGCAATCAAGAACACAAATTAGACAAACTTTGGCATTTGGTTACGATGAATATTGCCTTCCAGACATCAACGCAGTTCCAACTTGTAAAGAAATGAATGATTTACAACAGTTCCAATTTATGACCACAAGAGGAATTAACACACACATGCATGAGCACACATAATATCCCTAAGTTTTCAAAGTTGGAAAAACTCGTTTTCATGTAGTCAGGTAGACACGAGTTTTGTGCCTAAATATGTAGTTAACAAAGGTTCATCCATCAGGGAGTCGGCATCCATTCTTGCATATTCTAAATATTCCTTATTGAGATAAATTATCATAAATAGCACATTAACTGTTAAACACACACGACAAACATGATAACATTTAGTTTTTGCAAGTATTTATCTATGACGAAAACCTGATCGAAACAAATCTTATACTTTGGGCAAATTCATTCTTAAGAAATATAATTCAATGCAGGTAATTACGAGTCCAGCATGCTTAGGGAAAAGGAAAATATATCCAACTTCAACGTTAAAAATACGTACCTACGGCAAAATACTATAGTTTGGCTAATTGCTAAAAGAACATGTATTTATCTCTTGATCAATTTTATACTGGAATTAGTGTTTAAGAAATCTAAATATGTACATACATAAACTATCCCAATTTTTTAATGAGCTCCAAGGTGGTTAATTTCGAACTCCATAAAATCGATGATTTCTATGAAATAAACTTTGCTTCACAAAAAATGAATATAATTAGTTGTGTTGTTTTGAGCAGGACAAACCTTGCAAATACTTGTTATCTACTCTAATGAAGTTGAGCTTTGAGCTAGATATGCTTAGACATTTATTCTGTGTATAGACATTTACAAAGACACATCGCCAAAGAATTTCCCAATAAAATGACCAGCAAAAACTTGACTAGATCCTCTGCAAAATAAGAACTGAACAACATTCAGGTCATATTCGTCACTTATTATTGTTATTGTTAGTATGAGTATTGTTGTATGAAATATTCGTGATAAAGCCAAAATTTCATTCGATTAGTTAAAAAATACCACTTATGCCTCCACCCTGTCGGCCTTCTCCGAAAAAGAGGGCTGAACAGTCATTATGGACCTAACCATTAGTCGATCCTAAGATCAATTTGAGCCCGTCGCATGCTCAGAAGAGCTTCGTCTCAAGTTTAAAAGAAAAAGCTTCCTCGTGGTTTGTTCCTTCGCCTTTGTTGGGTAGGGTTTGAGCAATCAGACTAAAGAAATGATGCTTGGAAGTATGATCTCAAATTGTCCATTCAGACTTGAACCTGGCCCACTCCATGACCCACGAAATACATATTAATTATTATGCACATCTGATAAACTCTCGCAGAGAGAGATTTCAAACAGCGTTGTGACAAGTTTTATGCTAAGCATTGATTATGCAGAAAAATGTTACAAATTTTGAAATGTTTACAGATTTCTGGAATTGGGGACCGTTCATAAACTACGTAACGCCAAATTCGGAATTTCTGTACTCACTCTCGCAATTATATACGAGTAACGGAATATGTTGCGTGTAATATAATATCACTATCGTTTATCTTACATCATTAGAGCTTTACCCCTTTTGGTTTAATTTATAAACGGCCTTTAAAATGAGCTGTTGTAGCAGCTCCAATGGACATAATTTAATTCATGCTCTCTTTTTGCTTCAATAATATTAATACAGTGCAAGCTACTGAGTTAATTTTTATCAATTTGTCCAATACCATTTTGCTAATAACTGTATGCACATAAACTATTTGTCAACATGCATATTCAATTATCGTTTAGATTCAGAGTAATCTGTAGTTGTGCCATGCAAATTTATTCAAACTCAATTTGTTTGTCTAGGGTCTTATCAAAAATTGTTTTTATTTGCATGCAAAAATATTTATGTAAACTGTCCTGGAACGGTTTATGTATCCTCATTTTTGCTTTATCCAGTGTGGGTGTCATATCCAGATCCTGAAATTAATAGTTTTAGGAAATATCAATCGATTCATTACAAAATTTTCGGAAGATACATACATAATTATATGCAAATTATAATTATTTATATGCATACAAATTGCATATCAGTGCAAATAAACAATTTCGTACCATACTGCCCGTAGCCATTGTGCCCTCGGTATCCCTCCCTAAATCCATACCCATACGATCTACCTCCCGGGTACCGTCCACCTTGCGCAATAAGTGGCACACCCTCCACCACCCCCAGAATCACTGCAAGCAACCCCACCATGATGACACATCCTAAGTAGTAGTGACTTGTTATCATTCTTGTGTTTTTTCTTTGTGAACTGCTAAAACTTATTGCGACAAGATTTGAACCACAACTAAGCTCTGATAGTGTCTGCTCTTGAGTTAAATAATAAAAGTGTGGCTTGGGTAAGAAATTAGAATCCTTGTGCAAAACGACTGATGGCATGATGACTCGAGGGATTTTTATTATTTAACAAATCCCAGATTGTGACATGGCAGTAGCACGGATGAACGAAAATGCTTTATTGTAAGTACATAAGGTGAGTGAATTGAAGCTCTCGTATTTATTACCATAAACATCATCAGCATCATGAGTGGGTGCAACCATTAGTGCGAGTAATCGACTTGCATTTAATACCGATAAACCAAATTCTTCAAATTGGTTTTGGTTTGCGAAACTGATTGCTGTTGAATGGCATGGCATAACCTCAGCAGCCAGATCTTTTCTTTTACAACCTCGCTGAAGTTGGAGATTGTCACTTTATTTCCTATAACATTTATTGGGGATTTTATGCTATAACGCTAACCACTAGCATTAAACTCGAGTATAGTCAGTCATGAAGATTTGATGAGATTTAGCAAAGGATTTGGTCCAAGTGTAACCGCAAAATGGGCACGATTACCATTATCTTCTGATAGTCTTCGTGTTTTAATTGCTAAAAGATGTTAGATAAAAGCTACTGTGCAACGTGTGGCATTTCTCAATTCAAGTCACAGTTGCATAGGTACACAGGTAAACATAAATTAAATATTATACGCTGCCTACATACATAGATACGTATATTGTGTCGTTAAACATGAAACATGTTTCATACTATGCATTGCAGTCTTGGTTTTGGTTTCCATGTTTTAATTTGCAGGACGTAATTGAATCTGAAACAATGCGTTTTTCACGTTGCATATTATGAATAATTATGCATTCACTGCAATGTAATATTTCACCCATTGTCATTTTCTCATTGACAAATTCTTAAAACTGCACATGCCACACTGCACTATCGAGTATGTAGTTTTACACTACTGGACGCCGTCATTTCCTATACATACTAATAACAATGGTAATAAATATCCACATGCATACACATATTTATTAATGCTAATTTCATTAACGCAAGTTTCTATAACCGTAATAGGACAATTAGCTAAATTCTACAAAGATTTCTTCAAATTCAAGCTATGAAATGTCTAGGTTATCAAAACGGTTATTTCATACGGCAAGGCCTTTAGGTGCAATCTTTAATCCTTTAAATTCTAGTCACTAAATAAGTACATGTAAACATTCTGCCTTTCTATTTTTCCCTTGAGCGATGAATATTTTGTTTGTTATTGATTGTTGAAAAAATACCTAGAGGTATACCTACCTAGGTATACCTAACTATGTATACCTACCTAGGTATACATAGAGTTTGAAACTTCTACAAGGATACTTTTAATAATTTAAATGCATACATATAATGAAATCATTTAACTCTATTAGGATTTTTTATTTGCCCGAGGTATTTTGTTATCATTTTTTGAAAAACCACTTTGAATATTTTTTTTATTAAAAACATTAAATTAATTCGATAAGACTTACGAATGAATGACACTTATTCTTCACTGACAATGCACATGTCAGACATGTTTCGCACGGATCTTGTTGAAACCAGCGCTAAAATATCAATGAACTAAACACAAACAATAGTTAGTATGACATTTGAGCACTTCTGCAGAATTCGTGAAATGGCGAAGGTTTTAAGTTGGAGAACACGCGTATTTTCACCATGCGAAACTATACGGCCGCTTTCCGATTTTCCCCTGCGCTTCTCTTCGCCAGGTCATCCGTTTTCACTCAAAATTGAATTAATTAATTTCCTAACCAAGTTCTCATCCGATTTTTTATATTTGGATTTGACACAATTTTTGAACCTTTTTAATATTTAACATAAAAATTAAGTTGCTATCATTGGAATTTTTTAAGAATTTGTTGAGATTTCAGAATAGTGGATTCGATTTTCCTTTTTTCACATTGCATATTTATATTTGTAAACTTATTTATATATTAGACCATAAAAAACCAAATATACCTAGTTCCCTATGTGTGATAAGGGCTAACATTACACAAAGTCATAAGATTTTTGTCATCAAAATCTTTAAAGCACGCCAAGGGAATAAATAGAAACATCGAATGTATTATTCTGAAACAATTTTGAAAAATAATATCCACTTATAAGTTAGTTGAATCCATTTTAAATATTAAAAAGTGCTCAAAAATTATGTAAAGTCCAAATATAAAAAATCGGATGAGAACTTGGTTAGGAAATTAATTAATTCAATTTTGAGCGAAAACGGATGACCTCGCGAAGAGAAGCGCAGGAGAAAAGCGGAGAGGTGAACTCCATATAGTTTCGCATGGTGAAAATACGCATTTTCGCCAACTTAAAACGTTCGCCATTTCGCGAATTCTGCAGAAGTGCTCAAATTTCATACTAACTATTGTTTGTGTTTAGTTCCTTGAGATTTTAGTGCTAGTTTCAACAAGATCCGTGCGAAACATGTCTGACATGTGCATTGTGAGTGGCACCTGTCTGCTGTATACAATTAACCAATCAATTACGACCACTTGACAAAATTACTCCTTGCACTTCAGTAATGCTTATTCTTAAACTTGAACCTTGCATGTTCTAGCACTATTTTTTTTCTATATATTGACCGTAATCATGAATATGCCATCATTACATCGCATTTTTAGAGCGAAAATTATATTATTGTAAAATTTATAATCCACAACTCATAGCCATTGTAAAGTTGTAATGACTCAACTTGGACCTAGTCAAGTAGGCCTAGTTTGGGATGTAGGTCCCAGTTATCAGTTGGGCGTTAATAATATGGAGGTTTCCAATTTTGACAAAAACATACAGTCGATAAATCGAGGATTTTCCAACTTTTTCAAAACATTTGCAAAAATATCCTTCCATTATGGCTTCCTCCCGTGGAAAATCGAAGAATCTAGAAATTCCAAAAATAGTAGTGTGAAAGAATACGCAGCAAATGGTTCCAAATTCCGAAATGTATAGAAATCTAATCTACTTATATATTTACTAAATAATATCGAAAATTTAAATCATCAAACTACCTAAATTTAGGGATTATCCGGCATCATTTGGTCCCTTACAATATTAAAATTCGGAGGGGCTCTTCTTCTTGATGCGTCCCAAAAATTCGGAGCAAATCCCGTAAACTATTTGTACCTCTTGAGAAGTTTTGGAGCTTGTTGGAACTATGTAACTCTCTACTATTTCATGTTTTTCAAATTTCCTATCGCGCTACCTCAAATAGTTCAACATTGCTACACCATGGAAAACAAGATCCAGTGGAAATTGCATGGAAAACTCAAAATGGTAACAATATATTTATGTACGCTCTTTTTGAATACGTAGTCTAATGTCAAAAGTGTCAAAAAAGTTGTTAACTAAACCGCAGTTTTGCTCGCCACGAGTCATTACTTTCTTGCTACTAACATACATGGCTGGATTCTGCATCGACTTTTTGTTTGTCAGTTTTCCAGAGACAAGAGTGCAATTTTTTTATACCCAATTTTATCAAAATGTGAGGCTATACTTGACGTATGAAGGGATAACGCCTTCAAGCTCAGAAATTCTCCAAAATCCAAATAGAATAACATTATTATGGAACAGTAAAGTCGTAGACATTTCACTTGGATTAGTCGACATCTTCAGCACGTATTGTCACATTTTGGTGGCGTATTGTGGGGATATGCTCATCCTTATGGCTGCCGTAACACTGTGGGTCCCATGTCGCCACTTTAATAGAGTCATTCAACAAGACATGGTATGCAAATATGGCTGAATTTTTTTACTTCAATTATTTTACCCCTTTTGAACTGCATTTTCATAATTAATTGCAGGATTCTGCGTCAAATTCGTTAAAAACTCTAGACATTTTGGAAATGCACGAAGATCTTAAAATCCTGTCACAGCATTTGAACTCTGCATTCTCTGCAGTGTTACTTTCGTTTTTAGCAGATTGTTTATTTTACTATTCGACTCACCTCATGGACATTTTGTTAGATCAGCCCGTCCTCTCAAAAGCATTTCTTGTTGTTTCAGTCGCTATTATAGGATTGTGCATGCTCTTAGCAGCAGATGGATTTGAAAATGTCAACGTGATGAGCAGGTGACAATGACAAAATTTCTTTGAGCAAAAGTTTTATGAGTTTGATCACTGCTTTTGAAATTTCTTTCAAAAGATGGCTGGCGAAACCAAGAGTTCAAAAAGAATTGGAATCTGAACCACTTCGCTTCACAAGTTTGACACAGGAACTTGCGTCGTCTCATCTGGTAGGGTTGAGAGGGGGGAACATGTTTACGATTAATTTCAGCTTCATTTTTTCGGTATGTTCGACGTTCTGTTGAATAGTATGGTCATGGAATAAAGGGTTCTATTTACATACATATGTACATGAATCACATTAAATTTTGCAGATGCTGAACACAATTCTTACCATCTTTGTTTTATGTGTACAATTTCAGTTCACGGAAAATAAACTTAATTGTGTTTAAAAACGAAGTCGAGAATATAAGTTTGACATATCTGTAAATACAAAAATTACTATTATAAATGCACAAGGTGCTTATCCAGTTGAAATAAAAGCACGTGCGAGATTCCATGAACACTGTAGATCAAATAACTCCATATTATGTATTAGCTCGAGTCGTGTTTAAAATCCTAAGCTAAGTAAATATGTGCACAGTTGACCTTATCTTGCAAACCGAAATTTAAGGTGCATAGCAACTGTTAAACAAATATTTAAAGGAGTTTTGTCGGAATACTTGGGTGTGTCGTTTGATAAAGCAATTTATTCGAGCTTCCGATGCTAAACTTGCATCATCATCAGGATTTTTAACTGCATTTTAAACAAATATTTTATTTATTTCTTGGCACCTTACAACACATGCAAATAAAATCGATAAGTTGTTATTCTGAATTGTTTATGTATGCAAATCAGCCTGAGTATCTATTAAAATAGGGAAAACATGAAAAACATGATTTGTTCAAAGTGCATAATGCATATGTGATATGTACATATCCTAGAAAAAAATTCGAAAATTCTTGGAATGTATGTTTCTGTTAATCGAAAAAGTATGTACCTTGCATTTACCCTGTAAAAAATGCTTATGTAAACATTATGCATGCATTAGCGTTGACAAGTTTAAATTATATAATTGAAATTTGGTACAACGAACGACAACTCACGTCCCTGGACTTTCCGCTCATTTACTTATTTGAAATTATTTGTTACAACTAAACTACATACATAAGCTACTTATGATTCGTTGACCTTAAAGCTCCAGCCAGAGCGGTATAAATTTGCTCATTTTCTGCGTTCTTCATAGTTTAATTATTTACGACGGTCCATTGTTCACTTATTCATACATATGTACATATATTCAGCAACAGGATGCTTAGCATACATATATTTTATTTCATCCGGTCTTATTGTTCTTTAGGAAGAATATTTTCTCATAATTACATAATAGTCTACGCACGTATTTTTTCTTTATATTTGGCAAAAATTGAGGTTGTTCGCCCACTGTCTCCTCAGTCTTGAAGTCACACAAACACAAGAAAAGGGACCCTGTAAAAGGTTGAATCTATTCGACATAAGAATGGAACGTGCTACCGCTTCTTTCGCCCTGGTTCTGGTCTTAACCACCTTGTTGCCATGTTTCGTGAATTCCGCACCGGTAATTAAGCGATTACTCTTTTCTCAATTTATTGCATATTGACTAGCGTGGTCTTTTCTGCGATCAGCAAATTCCACCACTTCCTGTTCCTGGAGCCCCAGCAATTCCCGCCACCCCTGCACTTCAGGTTCCAGGGGCCCCAGCACTTCCTGCCGCTCCTGCACTTCCGATTCCAGGGGCGCCCGCTCTTCCAAACCCCATGGATCCAAGTGGAGCTGTTAAACAAGGGACAACTCTGGCAAATAACGGGAAGGCCGTTGTCCCTGTTGCTGGATCGGCAATTCCAAGCGTCCCAGCTGCACCACTTCCAATTCCAGGTCGCTAATAAACGAGAGATGTAATCAATATTTGAATGAGCAAATAATATCGGTAACAACCAGATGAAAATAAAGACGTAGGTATTTCATGCACGAGGTTACATTGTGTGGGTCCCAAATGTAGAGAATTCATTTCACAATCAAGTTTACTATATATGCATATTCTCCACAGTTACATATGTATAAACTTTGTAATATTGAATTAGTGCAATTACATAATTGCATGCACAAAATCATATTCATCGAAGGAGACTAATCTAACGGCATTAAACGTGTTCAATTAAGCAGAGAAATAGCCAGTAATTCACACTTAATCATATAAATATATACATAACTCGAACAAATTGGGAATTGAGACTATGATTCTGAAGTTCTTCATCTATTCTATCTTAATCAACCGATATGAGTTTACGGAAGGTAATTATGTATATATCTATACCTAAGTTAAATACTCAATTATATATGATTTGTAGAATATTTTCCATGACGTTTTGGAACGCTGTCCACGCTGTCAAAATGAGCAGGAAATTGTCATGGCTTTGACATTTTGTACATACATATTTATATAATATTCGTGTCGTGATGGGAAATAACGGTTCTGGATATTGCTCAAAATAGCATTAATTCTGAAGGGATAAATTTATTATGTATGATTTGTGGACCATTAAATAAATAATTAGATTCTTGTACTGACGTTAATATTAAATACTTATGTAGGTACACGAATTCAGAAGCTTCAAGGCAAGGCAATTTCACCGATTATGGGGATAATTAATTAGATTTATACTTTCTCGGAATTGCGCAAATCATGAAATTGATTTTGATTCCGACCAGCACTTAAACACAAACTGGCACCCAACGTCGAAGTAACAGAAAGGCTGATAATTATACCAAAGCTACATATTTATGCATATATATTTCTTACGATTGCCACTCAATTTTTACTTGTAATTCTGTAGGTAATGTATTCTACTCAATTTTTAACATTTCTGAGACATCATTTCCGAATTTGCAAATGGTTGCGATGTACTCCATTCACCTACAATTCGCAAACTGGAAAGCTTGTTCAAGTAAAAAATTTCAGCCACCTCAAGCAATTTAAATTGCAATGCGTATTATCAATTTGTTACTGCCTCGCAATGATTTCGAATCTTTGCTTTGGAACGCTAACAATTGCCGATAAATTTCAAGGACTAGTGTTTTTCCTGATGTATCTCACCGTGGCCGTGATGCGATGGAATTTTAACTTGGACATTTCAGGGATGCAGATTGTAAATTCATTCATAGATTTTGAATCTCATATTTTACAAGGTAACTAATTCAATCATTTAGCCTGGCATGACAGGAAATTTTTATTCCACATAGTAGATAATTTATAATTCTTAATTAATGAACTATTATAAAAGGGAACATCGTCAAGGACATTTACGCCCCCTCTCTTGAAGCCAAAGCAATGATAGCATTTCTCTACGTGGGCGAAATATCACTTGCAGTAATCCCAATATTTCAACTTATGCTGACCATGTTTCGCCCGTGCACCCTGCCATTCATCATGTCAATGTTTCCGGATTGTCGGGTGTTAATGCGACAGGGGAAATGGTTAGCTAGTTTCTATTTCCGAGCACTTGTTTCCATTTTTGAAGCTTGGATGAGCTGGCACATGTTGTACTCTGGAGCGGCTTGGATGTTCTTTGGCCTTTTCACGGGTGTCATCTGTATGCTGAACTACTTGCAAATCGTAACTAGGTAAAGGACATTAATTACCTTCAGCTTGTTCAATTCTGATAAATTCCTTCTTTCTGGTTCAGAAAAATCAACAAAATCGCCACGATTCCAGACAAGGACACATGTTTCCACCTGTTTCGTGGGGTTTGCGTTCTCGAAAAATCCCTAAATGCCTTCCTCATGAATAGCATCGTCCCAATTATAATGATATGCATGCCAGCCGTTGAGGTTGTCGCTCAATTTGTATGCATTCAATTGCATGACAAAATACCCATGCCTGGATTTCTAGTGTTCCCAATGATGGGAGTTGATGCTCTCATTGTAAATGTGCTTGTGTTTACGCTAGCTTCGTGGATCAACACGAGGTCTGAGGATATCCTAATTCAGTTTGGTAAAAGATTAAACACTATGAAGTTGTCGTCCATGGAGCAAAAGATTGTCAAAAAGGCAATTAAAAGTTGTCTGACGATGAGTATAAAATTCGGTTCGAACTTTATTGATAGAGCAACTCCCCTCGTTATTCAACATTTCTGCATAAATCAAGCTGTGTCATTAATTCTAATCAAATCACGATATGATATTTAAAATCTTGGAATATTTCAAAATTTCATCTCGATAACCTAAACAATTTATAAAATTATAAAATACTGTAGATATTGATGCCTACGGTATGTCGTATGTATGTGTAATAAATGCTTGTGTATGTATGTAGTATACATATACCAATGTATTTATATTTGTGCATATAATGTCGATGTAAGTACTTTGTATGGTTCAACATGTATACTTAATTTTATGAGAAATACTTATTAGTAATAAGCATTTCTAATAAAATTTAAATATGAGTAATAAGTTATTACTCATATTTAAATTCACAGGCTTTTGTCATGATACAATGGCGCACTTCATTTTCTAATCCTAAGTAAAATCCCAATATTGAAAACTCCACCCAACACATACAACGTAAGCCACAAAAGAGCTTGCAAACTTCCATGAGTTTTAACGTGAGACTCGTGTCGTCACTACCGACGTCATAACAATGACGTCATAACCCTACATTTTCAATTATTTCTCAGCTACCAGAAGGAATTTTGGAATTCTTTCTACGGCTATTTTAGATAATTCCGTTGTGGTCATACTCGACGAAGAAGTTCAATATTTCGGTCGTTTTTGAAAGCTGAGGTACAAAAAGTATGTAAAAAGCATAAGACCAAACGTTATATTAAATTTGTACCTCAGCAAAATTGGCCCATCGAAATTGCAAATTTTCAAAAGAATCTTATTAATCAGCTAATTATCTACAATAGCGGTAGAAAGAATTTCAAAATTCAATTTCAAAGTCTCAGAAAATAGTTTTAAAAATTGAAAAAATTGAAATAACTGGTGTAACCCAGACTTGTTGTGCATGGTGAAAAGATTTCGCGCCATATTTTTCCTGTGAGATTTTTTTGAGACAACTACGTCATCGAAAGGGAGCTTAAGCGGATTGGTAATTTTCCCCTTTCCAACAATTTAGTTTTAGTCAACTGTCTTCTCATTATTTAATTTGGACTTTGAAAAGCTACACCCAACGTGCTATATGGAACGAGAACTTGAAATAAGTACTTTCCACTTTTACATATTCAATATCAATATACAGAATTGCATGCTGTCAAAAACCTAAATGCGTTTTAAATTAAAAAAATAAAGCTTGATCTTTACAATTATGATGCCATCATTGCCGTATTTTGTTAAACATTTATTTTGGAATTCCAATGGGGTGAATAAATGCATATAATAATGGAACAGGCTATGGTATTTTGACATCTATGCATGTAATCTTGAATTCATACACATCGTTTTTGACTGATGTACATTCGAATGTTTCTTATCTGGGTCAATAAACAGACATTTGAGATTTTACTTAAAGATGATGGATATTATTGTCTGAAACCTAATTTATTTTAATATCAACCAGTTTGTGACATGATTGAGGAAAATAACAGCCTGCCATTTTTTAGATACAGTTCCTGCAGTGCTTTGAATTAATTTACAAATTCTGAGGGCATAATCTTAAAGACAATAAGATGAAAACTTTGCAAAAACTCTTCCTAACTTGTTTATTAACTATGACCGCATTGATTTGTATAAATATAAATTCAATAATTAGTGACAACTTAGCAGGTGACGATTTTGGTGACGATAGTTCCGCCTCACTTTTTCGGGTTAGAGAATCCAATCCTAACTTAACCACAAACATTATCACCGTTGGTACTCCAATCATTCCATCTAAGGATCCTGTGGGTAGAAAGAAAGCGGAAACCATTGAGAGGGTCAAGGCATTTATCATGTCAGAATTACCAGGTATTTGTTTACTTACAAAAATCATACATTTGTCACAATTTCATTAAATCCACTGTTCAAATTCCCAGATGTACATATAAAATATTTCATAATTCCAGACTATATTCCAAGACATGCAAAACCGAAGCGTAATTTTATTATCTCGACTTGGAGATCTGGATCTAGTTTTCTTGGAGAAATGATTGCAACGCATCCAGGGACAATTTTCTTTTACGAACCTTTCATGTTCATGAAGAGTCAGAGGGTATAGCAAACAGTTTCTATTTAACTAATGCATTGATAAAAATATGTAAGTCAGTTCCTTATGAGATTTTAGATACGTTCAAATGAGAATGTTACAAGAGTTATGGAAATGATTAATGCCATGTCCGAATGTAATTTTCATTACGCAGGTGAAGAAATAAATATAGAAAGCATGCGTTTACATAACGTTTGATCAATTATAAAAGACAAGTATTTCTAAAAGTGCATTTATATAGGAAAACGAAAAGTCTCAACCTTAAGGGTAGCATGACATGGGTCTGTGGCCGATTAAGTGAACATTCGAAACCCAAAAGCCCATACTTCAAACGATTCAAAACATAACCTCTGACTAAATTTGACATAAATCATACCATACCCTAGTGAGACTTTTCGTTTTTATATATAAATTTACCTTTGGAACTGATGCATTTTATAACTGGGCAAATCTTATATGGGCTAACACCTAACTCTATGTATCCTAATATTTAGCAACTTATTCCCAATTTTCCAGATTGGCTAAAGAGCAATGGCAACTTTATAAATACCATGATAAGTTGGACACCAGGTTTGAAAACCATTTGTCCAGATATTCCTGGCTCATGCAGTGATCCTGAATTTATCCACAACTTGTGTGAGCTGTTCCCGATTAAATTCATGAAGTTTGTTCGGCTACAACTTAGAAATATTGAGCCTTTATTGCGAGATGATAGGTATACCTTCATTATTACCTACAAAAATGATTGATGACATTGTCCTAAACATGTTACACATATTTTTATGCTTTTAAACAGATATGACACAAAAGTAATTTATCTTGTTCGTGACCCCAGAGGTACGTATCATTAATAGGATAAAGGCACATATATGTACACATATATTTAAACCGATGGTTTGTACAGGTACCATGAAGTCCAGAAACACGTCCGTAACTAGTCGATGGTGTTACGAACATCCAGATTGTGCAAACGTTCGATCATTGTGCACGGATTTAAAGGATGATTTCAATTGTGGCAACACTCTTCTCCTGAAAGTCAGAGCGCATTTAGTATTCATTATATATTACACACGCATCTTTTAGATTTCACTGCTCACTAAAATGTCTGACGTTGAGGAACAAGAAGATGAAATTCAATCAAATGAAGAAGAAGTCTCAGATGTGCTATTTGAACAAGATGCACTCATCATCCAAGATGATATTGACATAATTTCCGGCGGTGACGACGATGCAAATGATAACCTAGTTTTGGCTGAGGCTGATTTTGTGAGCACCATGCATTTCAATGAATAATTAATAACATACTATAATAAGAGTCATCAGTAACAGCTTACAAATCTTGGTTAAGGACGGAAAATCAGGGTTACGTGGTTTTGGGTACAACCTTTCAGCAAATGAAGATGGGTCGCTCAAATATCCTGAAGTGCATTTGGACAAGGAAATGATTAGAACTGGGTTGTCGCATATTGCTCGTACGCTGGACACCTTCGAGTTTGCTTATAGTCGATATGATGGTCGAAATAGGTGAGATACAACTCGAGTACCAACATTCTACGCGAATAATAACTTGACATGCAATCTGTCTAGGGCTCTTACAGAAATTGATATTCTGGGACAATATGTTCACCTAAGAGCTGTTGACTTGAGTGGAAGTTGTATGAAGTTCTGTCCTAAGTCTTTTCGTCCTAATATTTGAAAATGAGTTTTTTATCAATTTCCCCATTTCCGCATCGTTAAAGGGTTTGAAAATGTCTACGGAGTCCTGCCTGTATTTATCATGCAATACTGTTTTCTGAATTATACCCCCTGGTACTATATTGTTATTTAGCCACTCTAACGTAAGAGATGTACATGTTGCCTTACTAGATATAAAATTTGAAAGTGGTGTACTTAATGTAGAAATTGGTTTTGGTGATTGTGGATTTGTACAGGGGCTTGACTGTGTAATTTGACTATGTGTGCCTAAAGAAGACTGACTTGTTGGCGATGGTATGTATGATTTTAATTGGGGATCTAATTGGAGGTCTGTTTGGGGGCAGTTTGTGCAGAACCAGTCATCATCAGGAATGGTCTGCAAAAAAAGACAAGAGGTGTGATACCACAAAAGACATGAAGAACATTCTATCCACTCATCTGTTCCAGTAGATGATGGTCCTGGGCAGCCCGAAACCGGGCAGAAAAGGTCATCGAAAACGGGATTCAAACCCTCGGTGGTATGGGGGAGTGGTTGGGAGGATGTGGGAGGAGGAAGTTTTCGAGGGTCCGTCCTCTTCTTCTGCTTCTTCTTCTTTCCTGGTCCGGGATGCAGTGGTTGGGTGGGCGATGGTGGTGGTGGGGCTGGCAGAGGCGATGATGATGGTCGTGGGGCTGGCAGAGGCGATGATGATGGTCGTGGGGCTGGCAGAGGCGATGGTGAGGGTCGTGGGGCTGGCAGAGGCGATGATGTTGGTGGTGGGGCTGGCAGAGGCGATGATGTTGGTGGTGGGGCTGGCAGAGGCGATGATGTTGGTGGTGGGGCTGGCAGAGGCGATGATGATGGTCGTGGTGGAGGGGATGACGATGATGGAGCTGAGGTAGATGTTAGCGGTGGGGGAGGCCTTACATATTTCCATATCTGCAGAGTGCTGAAGAGTGGCATCGTGGTCGAAATCCGCGTCGGTTTCGTTCGGCTGGGGGTACTTTGCACAGCGAGTGGAGATCAGCAGTCCACTGACCATAGAAAAGTGGTTCGTCACTCTCTATATCCAACATTGCAAATAACGCCCCACTAATGCCACATTCCACAAATGGACATTCTGGAATATACAAGATGTCGTGAATTTAAAGTCCGGCACATTTTAAACAAACAAACCTGGCAACATATCTAGAAACAATGTCTGCCTCCCTTTGACAAAACTGCCTCATGCAGTCAATAGCTGATCTACGAAGTAATAAATTACTGCTCCGTATCGACCTCTAAAAGCGGAACAAAAAATAAAGAATTGCATATATTTGTCTTTCCTCGATAGTAATTGTTCTGTTTCGTTACTTACATATAACACAGGAATTACAACATCATATTCAAACAAGCTCAAAATCTCAAGGGGATGTATCCTGATAGACTTTTGTAAGTGGATAGCCAGGACCGAGTCACAAACTCGACGGTGTATTTATAAGTACATATACATATTTATGTACTTAAGATCTGTTTGATATTCAAAACGCACATGTGGATTAATTAAATTTCAGGATACTGAGATATGAGGAGTTGGCCACAAATGTATCCGGTGCTACAGAAAATATCATGTCGTTTCTAAATCTGAGAGTTCATCCTATTATGAAAACGTTCATCGAAAGTCACACATCTGAAGACAGAGGAGAGGAACTCGGAACTTATCGAATATCACATCAAACAGCATTTCAATGGATGGATTATTACAAAGGGGCAAGAAGATCCAGTATGTTGACCCATATTCAAAATGTTTGTAATGATGCTCTGACTATGTGGGGATACAAATTGATAAATGAAGGCATTATGGGAAACGAAAATGGTGCAAATAATAGATATGACATGATCATAAGTAAACCTCTCTTGGAATAAATTGCATAATCTTCCAAAATGAAATAGTATTATTTATTTCCTATTGTGCTTAACAGATCTTTCTTCATATAACAATCTAACCCCCCAAAAATAAACATTTTTTGTCAATTATATATCTTAAAATACAATTATATTAATTTATTTTCTATCTTGAGTCTTTGTATTTGTGAAATATTAATATTGGGTCTATTACATTTAACTATTACGTATGTCACGTCTTTTTACAGGAGGAAACATTTGTAAGTTTTCTTTCTTGGATCGTCTTCTGGCAGTAGTTGAATGAATTTACGAAATCCGAAGATAAGCGATGCCAAAATTACAATGGCGGCTCCAATCAAACTAGAAAAATTACAAAACAAATAGCACATTAGAAACATCAACCTAGTAAGTAAGTTAGTTAGTTAACCTAATTAAATATTAAACGACATAAACTTACCTCCACACATCAGGGGCCTGGTTATTGATAAAGTACTGGAGCACAAAGTTGAAAATGATGTCGCAAGTTCGGAGCTAAAAAAAATTAAAATTAAAGATTAACCACTTCAACCCTAGGAGACGAGTTTTTTCATACCTTTCACCCCTAGTAACCGCGAATTTTTACCTCCCTTGACCCCGAAATTTTTATCTACTGCATGACGTTAATTCCTGGGCCATGAATTAAAAAATGGTGTTCCCACCGGAATTATTCTGGACACTTTTTTATGAAAATTGATGTGAATAACCTTTCAAGAAGGTATTTTGAGTTGTAATTTGCATTTTTGAGTTGTGGCGAACCACCAATGTTTATAGCCGAAAATAGCCAACACGCCGAATTTTAAAAATGATTGTAATTGCATGAAAAGTTAGACAAGCATGGAGTAATACTTGCATAATAGTACGTAAACTCGCAAATATTGATTATAGCGCATAAAGTGCCTTAGGAGCCGATTTTGGGCGGGAAAACCAAAAATCCTTACAATGACTTTAAATAGACAGCAATGACAATGAATAATTATCCCGTGAGAGGAAATTGCTCGAACATAGACTATGGCGCATCTGGTGAATAGAAATCAATTTTAAGCGGGAAAATTAAATTCTACTAATTCCTGGCAATCTCTCAATTTTTAATTTTCCCGCCCAAAAGATATTTCAGCGGCACCCGATACGTAATGATTAATTTTGACGTAGTTTACCCTACCGGCAAGATTATTTGTGGTATATAATTAAATCCATGCAATGATGCAATTCATCAAACTTTTAGTTTTCTCGCCCAAAACGCCCGTTTGTGCTACATGCGAGCAAAACAATTTCTCTAATCTTATCGTAAACCGTTGTTGAAATAAATCGGTGTCGAAATTTCCTTGCAAAAAACAGTTTTCACAACTCGGCGTGTTGGCTAGATATAGCCACTTGGCTATAAATTTATTTTGCATCCATTTCTAATATTATTTCCTAAGAGACAATTTATCTTCCCACCTAAAGGGCGGGTTGTTGACTCATAACTCTTGCTTTACTTTGCTTGGAGAGGCAATGACCTAATTTTTTCCGGATACGACACATAGTCGTAGGCCGGTGTGAACGGAAAATACGCCACATAGTCGTATCCGTTGTCAAGGGTCAATACGACACATCGTCGTATTCCGGTGCCAAGGGAACTTACGCCACATGGTCGTACTCGGCGTAAAGGTCAAATACGCCACATAGTCGTTATAGGGGTGAAGTGGTTAAAGTCATTAAAGTCATAAAAAAATTAAACAAAAATTACCAGCGACACGGGACCGGCATTTTCATATTGAAGCGCAAGAACCAATAACGTTTGACCAATCATTGAGAAAACAGCAACGAATGACATCACCAGCAAGTGAGACCAGGCTCCGGGCAGGACAAAGATATCAAAAAAGTTCTTGTCCTTCATTACGCCGTACACAATGGCGACAATGATGCACTCAAGTGATCCAATATACCTGCAACAATTCCTGGTTAGTATTTCATTAAACAAGAAGTTCGGCTAGGTTACATACCCGTATCCGACCATCACCAAGCCGTAGTGAACTTTTCGAAGGTAGCGTACTGTCACAAATACACAACTCATTCCAATCATGGCGAAGAATGCAAAGGTTACTCCAATCTATGATTAAGACAAAAATTAGGTATTGCTTGTAGGGCCATTAACATACATAAATATTGAGACTATTAATTGGTTCTCACCAGAATGGTCTCGCTAAATTCACCCTGTGTGAGAAACGGTGGACGTGTAATGAACACTACACCAAACACTGCAAGAAACGCCACACCCACGCTGATAAGCCCGATTGGTTCCTTCAAGAAGATCCTCGCCAGGAAAATTGTCGCGATCGGAGTGCAGTAACAGATTGTCACCGCATCAGCTAATAATATTAATAATCCGCATGTCAAACGTATACATAATGGTAAAACTAATATTAAACATATATATTAATAAATAAATCTGTAAATTTTAAAATAAACGTCCCACCCTACCTGCGGTTAAGTATGTGAAAGCAGTAAATAGCAAGCAAGTCGCTATCGTTCCGAAAGTTGCTCGTACCTACATGAAAAAGTTGTATTTTTGCAAACGAAAGTAAGTAAGATGTTATTTTTTGTAATATTTAAAAAGATTATTTACAAAGAGGAAGAGGACATTGCTCATATTTTCTCCCGTCGGTGGCCAAATAGTATTAAAAATTGTCTGCTTTTTATAACAAACGAGGAAAAAGACGTGAAGTAGGGAAATGGTTGTCATTCCCTGGTATTTGATGAAGGTGATAAAGAACGGTTCATAACCACGATCCTTTAACCATTTACTGCAAACATTAGCAGTTGACATGAGGAATCCTAAGTAAATGGAGTAAAATGTCAATTCATGATGCATCAATTAGAATTATGTCATATAAGGTTTCATTATGCTTTTTAACTTACCAGCCAGCAGAGTTAAGCCAATTCCAAGAAAACGATACCATCCTGTCCCTTAAATATGAAAGATACAAGTGAAATAAGTATACAATTTTAGGACATGTCTCTTTTGCATGTTGTACATATGCATGAACGCAAAAACCGTGTACTTCCATAGGACACGAGTTTATGGAATCAGGGAAATGCATGTCTTTTCAGATCCGCCAATGGTTACGAACATACATATAAACAAGCCAGAAGATCTCTTCAAAAATGTGTATGTACCTTTCGTATTCACAGAAACAATGCTTTTGCTTCTTGGACGAAAGTTGTCATCAACCTGCTTCATTTCACTGGCTGGGATATTGATTTCCGTGTCACCGGCCGTCGCGATAAGCGGATTTCGAGTTTCCTGATCCCTGCACGAAAATCATTATCATTACGTATTAACGATTAAATCCAAATCCCTTGTTGTGGCTCAATTAATAATTAACTACAAACATCGACCCTTCTATATTCTATACCATACATCTATTTATATCACTTTCCCATAATTATTACTATTTATTGTGTGTATTGCTCGTTCGCATATAGGAACATTACGGGCAGACGGACTCCTCTCCGATCGGGGAATGTGATACATCAAAATGTCGGGTTTTTCATGCTGATCAAGAATATATAAATTTTTTGACCGGCAAACGTATATTAAGGTCACAAAAAAAGGTCAAAGGTCAAAATTTTTTATTGCATTTTTGGACGTTTCGGAGAATTCTAAGACTTTGTCTCACTTTCCCCCATGGCGGGAAATTTTTTGGGGTGACATGAGATTTCTAGTGTCTAGGTAGGACTGCTAGCTAGGATTGCTAGCTAGGACTGCTAGCTAGGATTGCTAGCTACGATTGCTAGCTAGGATTGCTAGCTAGGACTACTAGCTAGGACTGCTAGCTAGGACTACTAGCTAGGACTACTAGCTAGGACTGCTAGCTAGGACTGCTAGCTAGGACTGCTAGCTAGGACTGCTAGCTAGGACTTCTAGCTAGGACTGCTAGCTAGGATTTCTTGCTAGAATAGCAACGCTTTCCGCGTACCTAGTAAATCTAACCTAACCTGCTCGCTTCGCTCGCTTAAAAACGAACAATACCCCAATATTCGGCACAATTACGATATTTGATGACACACTTTACCCCACAATCTAATAGTGCCCCAAAAATTTTACATTTTGCAGAAAAATGATCGACATTCGATATTCTACAAGAGAAACTAGTAATCTCATGTCACCCCAAAAAATTTCCCGCCATGGGGGAAAGTGAGACAAAGTCTTAGAATTCTCCGAAACGTCCAAAAATGCAATAAAAAATTTTGACCTTTGACCTTTTTTTGTGACCTTAATATACGTTTGCCGGTCAAAAAATTTATATATTCTTGATCAGCATGAAAAACCCGACATTTTGATGTATCACATTCCCCGATCGGAGAGGAGTCCGTCTGCCCGTAATATACCCGCATATAAAATCAATAAATGGATTTTTACCACTCGTGCTTCTCCCCCTACCAAGTTTATCATTGAAATTGATTCATGTCTAAAAACTACACAAAAAGTCCCTTTAATATGTACCACTCACCTTTCCTCCAGGGATAATTGTCTCCTGAGCCTGCTCTCGTCCGCCATTTTTATCAACCCTTAAATGCTTTATAGATATTCAAAGAAACAAATAAATACTGCGTGGTCTCTTCTTCCCTCCTCCTAACTAATCCTGTCACAACTCACTGGATGGATCTCCGGTCTATTTACTATTTGTAAATAAATAAACTGCCACCAAATTCAGCCAATATAGATCTCGAGTTGAATGTTTCTTGGTATTATCCGTTTCCTGTGCTGCTTCGCTGCTACTTTTGCATCCTGCACTTTGGCATTTGCTGAATATTGAGTCTGCAATGATGATGAGAGTGACTGACTCAAGAAAAGAAAATCACATGCTCTTTCCGTTCCGGGGCTCACATCGTCTCGTGCAGATTGAGCTCCTCTCGTCTCCTACCTACGCACTTTGCAAAAACACGGGACTATTCCTTCGTCAAAAGTCACTACGCCACGACCACGACGGCACTATTACAAATATCACGTCCAGAATATGTTCCGAATGGAAGTCGATGTTGCAATAATCTGCCCGAGTTCCGCATTCCCTCTGCTGCTGCCCGACTACCCGACTCTTCTTCTCCCGTCGTAATGCTCCACGTCCATTGCATCAGTGGCGTGGTGGGGTATCAGCAGCAATATCGGGCCAGGCAGTCAGTCGTGGCATCATATCATATCATGCACTCGAACCGGCTTTGTCATGCAAATCTCATAAATATATACAAAATGCTCATTTCGTGTCTATGTTTAAATCGTGGTTTATACATACTTTTGTATGAGAATTGTTCACTCCCCATCTCTCATGATGATGAACGTATAATTGTGCTAAATAACTGAAGAAGGGAAAGAATACATAGCATCGTGCGCGGCCTTCATGGTCGGCTTTGTTTGCCAACAATTTATCCAGTATAGCTTCACTCTCTCTCATACCAAACTATTCGACACAATTTCTATAATTAGTTCTGCCACAGAAATTTGGTGTGCAGAAAGAAAGATAGTTTGTGGTTTGGTAAGCTCGCTGGACAGATTATGGAATTTTTTTTATTGCGAGACGAGATAATGTCATGCGATGATTAGGGGATTTTTGGATCAAGTGCAATATTTTTTATTATCATACAAGATTGCATAATGAAGAGCAGGATCACGATATGTATAGGCAACGGAACGGACTAATGCAATGTTGCTCAAATATCTGCATTCGTGAGGAATGGGGTCGCATTTATGTTTTGACTTGTTTCCAGCAGTGTAAGAGGCGTCATGTTACCAATAACCCATTCCTACTTGGCAGTTGGCATTTTTACATCTAATTTCATCTTAGATATGCAGTTCTTATCCTTAGTTTAAGGCAAACTTGGCATCTTAATGATTTTCCTTCTCATCGTCTCAAGATGACAATATGATGAGTGTACATTCATGATGGATGAATAAACCAGAGGACAAAGATCGTTAAAAAATATCACGGCGTTGCTTTGTCACATATGAACCGATATTTGTGTAGTATTGATGTTTCTGTCAGAGAGTTCCACACACAGGAGATTCAATATTTATGAGCACTAATTTCACAACTTTTCCTGAAATGGGTTTCCCGTCCTTGAACTATTCCATTCCGAAATACGACGATAAGAACTATTTCTCACCAAATGTATGATTAGTGAAGCAAAAAGTTATCATAATGCAGATAAATTATATATTGTGGCTTCATCCAGATTTAACTTAATTGGTTAGGGCATGCAAAGGCTTTTCATGTTGTAGTATTTCAACGGTAATTTGAGACTCGTGTAACTCTTAAGAGCATATTTAATTTTGCTGATATTTTACATTTTTATTAAGAGAATTGTAATATCTCAAATTCGTATCCTCCGTCTTATCTAGTAAAATAAGCAAAACATAGCGCAATGTTTATAGATGATGACTAAAGTGATAAGTATGTATGAATTACAAATGCAATAAAATTAATATTATGTAGTATGAATCTCACAAAATATCATTTCATTTGTCAGCGTGGCAATTAACTGGGCTTTCGTTACTGTACACAATATTTTCCAGTTATGAAATTTATCCTGCATGCGATTAAGACGTGAGAGCGTAATGTCAAAAAAACATTCAAAACAGAACCATAACTGGATGATTCATAACAATTCTTGTTCTTCCGTCGTATGTACTGAACTGGGATAAATTTTCCAGAGCTTATACAGTATGAATACATGTGTATGCAAGTATTGTGAAAATATTTCTAATACTTTTAATATACGAAAGTATGTAGCAGAAATAAGTTGCCCATCAATAATCCATAGTTGACAGTTATCATACATAAGTTCGATTATTGTGTATTGCCTCTCATTCTGAAGTTAGACAAGTATCCGTTTAACAGTAACGATCCGAAACAATTCCCTCAATGCAATAGCAGTCACTTTATCATGCACTACTTCATTGTGCATTTTAATTTAGTGAAAAAAATTCACCGAAAAATCAATATGTCTGAAAGCTAATGCGTAATGGGGCCCATTTCAACATTAATTGGTTCTGCATATTCAGCTCATACCAAGACTAATGGAATAAATAACCTATGACAAAAATTTTAGTCCAATTCTTTTACTTATGCAAAAGAATGGGCTAACCCATATGTAAAGCGATCTGCAGTTTTTTAGCTATACATATATTTCTATTAAACCTGAGACACAGAGTTTCTAGTCTCTTAAAACATCTTCTAATTTGTTCGACAAATCTGCAAATAAGGGTAACATGACATGATCAAACCCAATGATAAGCCAAATACAGACCCCGAAAGGAAGGTGAGAGGGAGTGATACATTCCCAGTCATTTTAATCACTAGGTACTAGGTACCTTCCCTACTGCGATAAAACACATGTAGACACATGTATGTACAATAAAGGTGACGTGCATTTTGAAACGAATGCAATTCTATAACCATTTTGTATGTATTTGTATCAAGTTGCTTTAAATGAATGTGATCAACCTTGTTATTATTTATGGTGCAATTGCATAAGGGCGACCTATTAGCAAGAAGACTGTTGAAGTAATTATGTCAGTGTCCTCGTACTTGACCAACAAATACTATCCAATAAAATATGTCCAACTTGTTTACAAACAATCATTACATGCATGTATGCACTAACAAATATCTAAATAAGTGCACCAACAGGTCAGAACCCTTCACTTTTACTACAAAATGCACACAGTGTGTTCTCAGCTTACGATCTGCGTACAGGTCTAAAACATAATGGCATCGAAAAAATATTCCCAAGAAGAAAAGGAAAAACTTTTAAAATTCCGGGAAAACTTGGCCGATCTTGACTTATTGCCATACCAATTGAAGGACGAGTTTCTCATAAAATGGTTGCGAGCTCGGAGTCTGGATCTCGTTTTGGCAGAGAAAATGCTGAGAGATTCGATCAAGTGGAGAAAAGAGTTTAAAGCTGATACAATTTTGGAGGAACAACTCCCCCACGAGTTGACCATTTCGGAACCCTTGGCCTACTGTGGGATTTCCAAAGACGGGTTTATAGTCAATATTCACCCCTTTGGACGATACAATTCGAGATGTGTAATTGAAAAATACGGCCCAGATATGATGGAACGCTTCCATGTTCAGAAAGGTTTGCTGTTATAACAAGTTGTAATGCAATTTTTACACAAAATTAAAACCAACAAATTTAAAATTTAGTCGAGATAGTTGCCAAGATTATGCAAAAAGTGAGTGAAAATACGCAAGTTCCAGTGACGCAAACTTTGGAGCTGTTTGATATGGAAGGGTATTTTTCATATTCATATAAACATACATTTTAAAAAGGATTTTTTCACAACATAATTTATGCACAAATTTTTTAGTTATTCATTCTGGCAATTCTGCTCGAAAGCGTGTATTCAATATTATGTACGACTAGCACCCAAAATGGAATCAAACTATCCAGAAATGATGCATTATGTCATGATCATCAATGCGCCAAGATTCTTCAACGTCATGTTCAGTGTCGTTAAGCCGTTCATGAGTAAAGCAACTCTGGATAAGATACAAGTTTTTGGATGTGACAAGGAGAAATGGAAGAAAGCGTTGCGAGAGAGGTTTCCGGTAGAAAACATCCCACCCTACTGGGGCGGCACCTTGGAGGGAGTAGATGCCTACTGCTCGGATAGCGACATTTGGATAAGGTCGCCCAAACCAAAAGAGTTGAAACAGATGATGGAGGGGACTTATAAAGTAGTTCAGTGATATGTATCTAATGTAAATACATGAAGATATATCTAGCTGTATGCATATATATTGTATGTATATGTCATATGTATGTATACATGTATTTCTTGACGGGAATATCTTTGGAGCTGTTGAATAATATTTATTCATGTCACAATAATAATGCCAATATTGGCAATTGTAATCAGTTTCTGGTAATTTATACTCAAAATGGTATTTAAATAAAGAAATTCAAGTCCGGCTTAATTTTATAACTTGACCACCATCATTTGACTTCTATAACGAAAAAATCATGCCACAAAAATAACGTGCATCTTGCAGAATTTTCATAACAGTAAGTTTTCTCATTGATGGATCTGATGTTATGCGGAATAGCTTGTTGATTTTTTCACTAGCTAAGGATGAAGATATTTAACTTGGTTGCACTGCACTCAACGAGATGTATAGTACATAATATAACCTTTATTAATGACTACATATTAACATATTAATTAATTATAATGATAATAAAAATATTCTTATTTTATAGATACTAGAAAATTAATAGGTATATGGCATATGATATACCATCAATAAGTGGTTGCCTGAGAATTATTACTGTAATTAAATTTATCTATAGTTTATGCAATTTATTAATTGTCGTATATTTATGTACAACAGGTAGCAATATTTAAAAACCTTTACACTGCGAGTCACAGTCTGTGACTATGAATGAGATTTCAAAATTCACATGATCAATACTGGGTAGTGGGCACATAGAATAAGCCTAGGACGTTATCTCCCACGTTAAGTCCAACATATTGCATATTTGCTTATTCCGTTATACGGAAATCACTAATGTAACCGTGTGATATAACACAACCGAAAGAAATATAACTCTCGAACCTTTTTTGATTCGAAAAAATGGTCCGACAGAAATTCTAAGCAGTTTGCAACTTTTCAATTGCCTTTTCCTATACCCAGAAAAGCTTTGTAATTTCCAAAATCTAACGAAAAATTCAGACTTGATGAAGACCTCCGCTGCTAAAGGAATTAGTGCATGAGCCGCAGCTATGATAAGAACCAGAACAAAAGAGCAAAGTATTGAGAGAGGAATTGGTACTGCACCAGTCAGCTTAATAACCAAATAGCCAACTACGACACAACCTGCAACAGCTACCACTAACGAAATTGGTAAGAGATAAATTAACACTTGATTCTGCACGGCAGCCACAATTTGCAATTGGCGATATTTAATCAAGCATTGTGAAAACCTGGCCGAATTTCCAAACTTTGTAGCAGCTTTGAAAATCCGAGACTGAGTTGCAATATCTAAGCTATGTGTATCATTCTCAGTTTGCAAATAATTCCTAAAATAATTTGTACTTGTCATGGATCTTAAGCAACAGTGGAATGATAGCGCAACATTTGCAAGGTTTACAAGAAAAGTGAAAATCGCCATGGCACCGTGGAAGACAACAATTGACATTATAGAAATTCTCAGGAGCATCTTCACTGGCGATGAAATCAGAATAAAATCCCGAAACCAAAAGTATGTTGGATCAACATTCTCCAACAGGATGGTTGCGGCAGCGACAGTAAGTGGCGTTGATACTGGAGCAGGAATCATGAAATGGAGAAGCAGTCCAACAAAATCGGATTGGTCAATACCTTCATACATACATAAATAAAGGTTATAAATTAATTCCCTGCAGTAAAATGACAAAAAACTTGCCACCATCATCCACAACTTCTTTAATTGTCTGCAGATTTCCCATGACGAAGCATATTTCATCCACTTTAGAAACAAAGGAACCGATGACAACCGTTGCTAGTACATTTGCACAAATATAAAACACCAACATTAGAATTCCTACAAAATTAAGATCAGGATCTTTCTGGTGTGAAACAATTTCCCAGGTCGCAAAGGAGAGAAAGTTGATTGTCACCGATACAACCAGAGCTGACATGAGGTACCATGGTACCAGTTTTCTCTTTGGAGTTGGCGTTGGTCTCCATGTCACCTTATTCCACGTGATATATTGAGGGTAACAACTTTCACTAAAAATAGCAGATCGTTGCAAGGCAACAAATGCCCCATAATTAGGAATACGAGCTATGAGTTTTTGAAATTTCATGATCTGCGGATACCAGTATCGGTTGGTAAGTAAACTTTACCAAAGATAAGACTGGATGACTAGATAAGTATCAATCGAGACGATCTAAACCTGACGCAAGTTAAGCCACATTGACAAATATATTATTTATGTATTCTATTATCTATTTATTATGGATGTATTCATAACCAGTCATGTGTATACATACTAACTTGAAAAACAAAAGCACTCATGTATACTTATGTACGTATGTATGTACATACGTTGTTTTGAGAAAGCGATCTTTCACAATAGTGGAAAATATATTTCTAAGCTTTCTTTCCATGGTTAGTTTTATTATTTGCCTTAAAAAATATCGATTAAATTAAGCAAGCTCAAGCAACCTCTTACTTAATTGTTGATTAAGTAACATGGAACACGTGTAATTGCTTGACCTTCAATCCAAATAAAGCCATTCTAAAATTACTCTTATTGCTGAAAAATAATTTGTACATGTTGGATTTGTCTTTAAGTACGTACAATTCTCAACATTTAGGCTGCTGGGAGCTGATGGAATATTTTCATTTTTCATTCTTATAAGAAGGGTATGGCAGCAAATCCAAAATTTTGGATTTTATTTTTGTACTGAACTTTGGATTTTACATAAATGACAGATCAAATATGAATATGAATCGCCCATTTGAAATAAAATATATATTTATAAGGAATATTGATAGGTACATATGTAAGAATATGTAAATTTTTGAAGCTTTGTCGACTGCGTAAACTAATCCTAAAAGAAAGCATGTGCATAATACGCATATTCTGTACGTATGTACATAACGTTGTGTTTATTTTCGTGAAATAAGTATGTTGGCTCGTCTTCAGTCAGCATGCACTTCTGAATTCATTGAAAATATGTAAATCGACGTATTTTAAAAATATAATCGTTCACTGAGAACGAGCTTTATTATCTTTCAATTATAATTTCCATACGTTCCAGCAAGTGGGCCAGCAATGAAATAATTCAGCTGTGAACCCCCATTAACCATTAATTTCCTAGGTGGTCTCCATTTGACTTCGTTCATGAAACTAGCCTCCATGCAATTTACACTCCAAAAATCGGCCAGCTTTTCATAATATTCTCCAAATATCCTACCGAAAACAGGATTGTCTCTAGCACTCGTCCATTCACGGACCAATACGGAAAGAAAGTCTTGGGAGAAATGCGCATAAAATTTCGATGTGATCAGTGGAATCTTGGTCTCATAATGAGGCATGCATATTCCCAGAACAGTGGCAAATATCCGCCACAATGAATCAATCGCATAATTGAAGGAAAATTCTTGGTCTGCTTGTTCAACATTATAAACCAGTTCCACTTCAGAAGTACCATTTACGTGATCTTGCTTTAGAAACACAAAATAGTTCGAATGATCGGCCATTATTCGCTTAAACTTGAGTTGAAAATGTTTTGGATCTCGTCTTTTGCACTCCTCCAAAACTTGGATAATTTCGTCCCAAAAAGGACGCTTTTCTGGCAACGGCGTTACTGTACAGGTGACCACGGGAGGTCCATCTTGTGGAACACATTCGGCCAATCGTTGAGGGCAAGCTGCTCCGGGTGTGGTGCAGTTTCCAGGCAAGAGGACTTTATCATATGGAAGAGTGTCTGGAACATTTGGTGTGTGTTATTATTTAAATAATCAACAGTTATGTATGTACATACACATAGAATCAGGTATCAAGTTATATCACAACCTTTCACAAAATCGATGAGATATCCCTTAATAACTCGATTTATGTTTAACGCAAAATGTGCCTTGATCATTGGACTGCAGGCCATGGAAAATATGTCCGCCAGCAACTGGAGAACAATTCCCCTCCACGAGTCGACAGGTTTCCAATCTTGTATAGAACAATTTGGCGTTGTAGCGTTGTCGCACACGTTCCAATTAGCCATCCGTGCTTTGAGGAGTTGACATGCTCGCTTGGTTTCAGGTTTCGAGTTAATACAGGCCTCTGGACAAGACTTATTAATGACGGATAATTACTAGCAGAGTGAAATTTTGAGCTAGTGCCACCTTTTCGTTTTGGAAACATGCCACAAGTTTTATCCATAGCTGCAGGAACATCAGACGGATAAAGAGTGAGGTCAGTATCTTTACTAGACTGTTTCGGTGGGAGGTGTATGTAATCTTCCTTCTTGTCCCGCTTTATAACAAGATAGTCGGATTTTAAGGGGGTAGACATATCTGCACATTTTGGGTCTCCGCCAGATGCAGCTATCTACATATTTATACATCCAAGAAGTTATTAATTACATCAAAATCTTTTAAATCCAATAATTCTTTGGAGATTGATTATTAAGTAAAATTCGCACTTCACCTTTACGGCAGCTATAAGATCGCGATATGTCTGATTTGTGTGCCAAATCTCGTTTTCTAGTTTATTTCGAAGTGTTTCTGCCTTGGCGACGCCGGCAGCTACTTTCTGCCACTCTTGATAATAATCTCCCGTAGAGTTTGCGCCCCTCTTGCTCAGCAACTAAATACATATACACATGCACACACTCTACGAGTAGATAAGATACCTGATTACATACATGTTATGTAATACTGAAATGTACAAATTATTACTAATCCTAAGTTGAACCTCAATAAAAGTGCAATTTAAGAACTTGAAATTATGGCTATATGTACATCTTCCATGTTTTTCTCCAATTCTTCCCAAGCCGTTTTTGCCAAGTTGTAGACTTCAGTAAGATTCGACTTTCGCGTCCAACCGTTTCGGCGACAAAGTAAAAGTTTTGCTAGTAATACTTTCTCCCTCTCTTTTTGTGCTTTCTGAAAGATTGGTTTCAACAAGCTTATTAACTTACTATATTATTCAAAGGTATAATAATTAAAGCACTCGCATCGTCTTTATCCTTCTGTGGTATGGCTGGGTCTGGATTTGTCCTCTCTGCCTCCACATTGAGTTTATGAATTTTTACGACTCTCTCAATTTGTTCTGCGTCACATGCAGAACAATTGTTCAATTTTTCACACTTTTCCTCTACCGGTGGCTGTGGACATTTTGGGGGTGGCCCAGGAGGGGATGGGAGGTCGTAGCAGATCAATGTTACAGTCCAATCCACGCATGGGTCTGTGGTTGGTGGGTAGACATCCTTGTTCACCGTTGTGTACCCACGGCCCACCTTTATTAATTGAAATTTACTATGAAATTAGAATTTTTCATTTAATATGCTTATGACAACTTTTTATCAAGGTAAACTGACTGGATCTGCTTCAGGAAGTCGTCCAGATTTATTAAAATAGAGCAGCAGATCCGGATCAAGTAATTCTTTCTCATCACCCTTTGTTGTAAAATTTACTATTTGTTCTTTACGCTCCGTAACGAGCTTTTTAGTATCTACAAAAAATGTACTCTAAAAATTTAGCCATATGTATGATTTGAATTTCTCACAATTTGTGTAATTATCAGGGTTTTCACATCTTGAAACAACAGCGTCTTCTCCATTTCTTACGGCGAGGGCTTCAAGTGCATATGAGACTCGAGCTTGTTGGTCTTCAACTTTTGGTGGCGTCGAGGCTCCCTCAACCAGGTCGAGATTAGTGTTGATGTGGGGATACGATAATTTACAGAACGTACCCTCGTACCCTAAATAGCCCGGGTCATTCTTTTCTACTTCATCCGGTATATGGTCTTTGACATTCAGGGCGCCTTAGAAAAGGGAAAAAGTAATTATTCCAAAAACAATAAAGTCTGCCGTAAATCCTGATTTCATACCAGTTCTGATCCGTATTTGAGTTTTTTTCTTCCCTTTCACAAGGATGCATTCAGTATCATCTCCAAAAATAAACATTGACGTGGCATTAATTTTATTCTCTGTCTCCTTTAAATCTATTACTGGAGTAGACGAGTCATCCTGAACGATTAACTCCAACGATGGGGCATGCATAAGAGTCATATGCGGTTTTCGGTAATCGTTTGGATCCCCCATCAGCAAAATTGCCATGAGCTAGAAATACGCCACAACAAAATATTTATGTATTTACAGATATCTTGGTGGACATAGCTGTAATAACAAATAGACAGTAATGATTCTCACGGTTTTCTGTGATGATGTTGTACTTGTATCTGGGCCATTTGCATAATTGGTTAGGAAACAATTATGTATAAACATGTGTAGCTCGGGTTGATGGTACACAATGTGCCCGATATCCGTTGTATTAGCATAGTACATCCATGTCCTTATAAAAGAAAGACTATAAAACAATTTTTATGGCCACGTACATGTACATGTGTAAATATATATACTTCTGTATTGCATTTCCAATTTACTAAATAAAAACTGACTCACAGTCCGTTTACACAGACATAAGTGTTTTCCATGTCCGGCAGGTTAAAATCGGTGAGAAGGACGTTGGGTGGGTGGACACGGACAGGCTGTCCATTTTTTGCAAAATTTTGGCGTCCTTTGTAGTAATGAACGTATGGTTTATACAGTTGCTCCGCTTCACAGAAATGATCGAAAACTGTGGCGTG
The DNA here is from genome assembly GCF_002217175.1 of Folsomia candida. NCBI lineage: Eukaryota > Metazoa > Arthropoda > Collembola > Entomobryomorpha > Isotomidae > Folsomia > Folsomia candida. The sequence goes on along the minus strand of NW_019091193.1, from coordinate 8,458,971 downwards.
TTCCAACACAGTTTTCTTTCCAGTTAATCCTGTTTGTGATTCACAAACGGAAATGTTTATTAATGACGTCATTATTAAAATGACAATGACTGTGGGGGACATTTTCGTATGTAAATCATTAAAATTTGTAAATCTGATTATTTCCCTTGGTATAGAAATTTGTTAAACGAAAATAATTGTGCATGATACTTGCAGTTTGCTGTAGATAATACTTCCTTGTTTTGTTTAGGTTTGTTTGTAAATAAAAGTATATTTATTACCTTATTAAATTATATTTCATATGTACCTATCATGCTATGGCATCGAGTTTCAACTGGTACAGATGCATAATTCATGCAGCATCGTTGATTTATGGTCCGTTTCTCGCTTTGGAAGGTACTTATCCTTTATAAGGATGATTCTGGTGTTGCTCTTTTGTTAGGTATAAAGTTACATAAAAACAGTACACACAGTATATGCATTTTTATTTTATAGCATCAGAATTTACATACATATGTATGCACATATGTACAATATCTCTGTAGCAGTAACCTACATAAGTATGTCATACCCATTAGAATTTGTTCAGATCCGATTATATCGATTCAAAAATACCCGATTCAATTAATTTGTGTCAGCAATTTATTGTCAGTATATGTATTATGCCCCCAACAGTTTAACTCTTAACTCTTTCTTCTCACTTAAATGATTTTGTGACAAGCTGTTCAATGCGTACCTAAATACATATTTAGAGCTCATTATGAATACAAAATCAGCGATTAATGAATTTTGTATTATTGCCAATTCAATTATCTCTGTGGTACATTAACTTGCTAAAAATATCATAAATTGTGTTTTCTTTCCTATTTACCCACGTCGCGTGTCTGTTTGGTGGTCCCATTCATCGCATGCCTTGTCATTTCCTAATTTCAATCTCTCCATAATGAGACCTCATTAAGATTCATTGTTTTTTTTTGTGGTGGCCAACTTGATTTAAACGGGCGATTGACCAGCCGGGTTTGTATAAAAGTTGGGGTCGGTGGACATGGCAGGGTTGTTCTGTTTTATCCCTCATATTGCATGTCCGTCGTTGTCTTTGTGTGCCTTCAAATTCGTCATGAATCTAGACCAGATATTTGACGTGTCCATGGTCCGGCGACGCAGGTTGCAGGACATGGCAAAAATAAAAGTCGAATGTCTTGAGGACTACCTAAAGTACATGGATCGGATGCCGGAAATAAAAATGGTCCCTGAAAAGGTTACCATCATTAACTTGTTCGATCAATTTATTTTTTAAAATTAACTGTCCTCACAAAGTTGTGTTTACTTAAATAAACAGATTGATTTAGAAGAGTTAACCAGATCATCGAACGATTTCTCGTTCACTCCATCGAAAAAAGAACGCTTGGAACTAGACGCTAGTCGATTACCTCTTGTTCTCGGTAATCCAGTTCCTGTGAGCATGCAAGAAGTTCGGATGGACGACCTCGCTGCTGTGGACATTCACTGGAAAATGCTTACAGATCTTCGTCCCTTAAACCGCATAGAGGAGGATATATTTAACAGACTACTTGATATGGGTACATATATTTGTCATTATTTTAAATCAATTTTGGCAATATGTACATAAATTGCTGGTTTTCCGTTATTGTAAAACAGCCAAGTATCGAAGGAATACCAAAGCGTCAGAGGCCAAAGCTTTGGCACATGTAATCAGGTTCGTTCAACTTTTTCGTACATATCCCATTTCCGAAATTATAGAAATATGCACACATTTCAGCCAAATGCCAGGATCCTCTGGTCAGGCTAAAGCAATCGCTCTCGGTTTCATCACCTCGAAATCTAAACGAGGCACAATGGAGACCAAGATAAAAACGTGTCGTGAATGTGGTCTTGAGTTGTGCACGGGTGCCTGGTGTCGGTTGGGTCACTACGATTATTACATTCGAGAAATTCTGGATAAGGATGAGCTGGAAGCGGAAGAGAAGGGATTCAGCCTCAAAGGGGTCATAGCTCAAGCCAACTCAAAACCAGATGCGGCCGCTGCGGAAGAGAAAGTCAGAGCGAGAAGAAGAGCGAAAAAGGGGCCATCACTGAAAGCAATGATATCTGCTGTCAAACCAAAGAAAAAGAGGAAAAAGAAAGGAGAACAGTAGCAGTTTATGCATTTGTTCTGTGTGCGTGACAAGATCCAATCTCATGTCATCCTCACGTCGGTGACTAATCTAAATAGGAATTATCATGACAATATTTGTAAACTCCAGCAACAGATATAGCAACCTCGGGGAAACGGAGTGCATTAGATGCGTACTTGAGGTGCATCATTTGCTAGGAATATTTGACATTTTTTGACGTTTCCACATATTATGACCTGTGACCTCGTTTACTCACTCACGATCTTCTGGTACCTAGAAATGATGGCTATTTCTTAAATCCCCGCCCCAAACGACGTCTTAAACGTTCATAACTAAAAATTCAATCTTTTGGACCTTCGACATTGTATTCAAGGATTCGTCATTCGTGGTGAAATTTCCTTTAAAATAACACCCCGAAAATTAAGGTTAAATTTAATTGTGAACCACACTCCCTGGCGCTGAGGGGGTAGTCCGTGTGGCCCCATTATCGAATGGGCGGAGAACTAAAAACTACAAACATAATGGCGGAAACGGAGTTTGATTATATTAAGGCGTTCAGATCTGATTATACGGGAGGACAAGACAGACGGACGGACAAAACGATAACAATAACTCCGCGTCACGCTCGTTAATAATAACATAGGTATCAATTACTTTCTCCTCCAGAATTACTTTGATGAATACACACAAGATGTATTAACACAATTTGACATTCACCATTTACAGTGCACACAAATTAATATATTAGTGCTTTCAAAAGAGATACCTATCTACAATTTATTACGTAAACAGAAAATCAGGTAACAATATATTCATGACGCACACAATATAGGTAGTTTTCACATCAAAATTAAATTGATAGTCGATATTACTATTTCAGAGTAGCAAAACTCTTTCTGCACACACGCTCATTCACTGCATAAATATTGCAAACACCGTTTCACTCTATATTTTATTACTTCCCATCTCCGATCTTTCCTCCTCCTGCAAATGTATCTGGAGCAGAATTGATTAAACAATCCATCCACGAACAGACACCTGTGCGTGTCTGATTTGGATTCGAATATTCAACTTTACTCCTTTCCTGACCCAGTCTTGAAACCTGAGCCACTGCTCCACAATCACAGATCCATGCATTCATCTCTATATCTTCATCATGGCGTTAAAATTGGACGAACTTATCAACAAGAAGAAGGAACCAAACCAAATTTTAGACCTTTCCAAAGTAAAAATTAGATCACGCGAAGAATTAGATAAATATTTAGATAAAGTTCCAGAGTTTAAAATAAGGCCAGAGAAAGTTCGCCCAGAAGATGTTCGCGTCCGGGACTGCGAGTCCTCATTCAAACGAGGACGACGCGAAGGACGGAAACAATTTGAATATGGTGACCCATGTCCCGCTTCCATGCGATCTGTTCGTCTCGAAGGTTGAGTGTTTAATAAATGAAATTACTGACATTTTATGCAAATGATTTGCTATTTAAATAGATTTGGCCGCGGTTGACATTTCTTGGCGGATGCTGACCATGCTGCGCCCCAATAACCGATTGGAGGAGGATATCTTTGGTCGCCTAGTGGAACTGGGAAAACTTCGTCTCGGAACAAGAAACTGGGAAGCGAAGCAGTTGGCCCAAGCAGCCAGTGGGGCGCCGGGGTCACAATCCGCAGCTCTGGCCGCTTCTATTGGGATACTCGTGTTTAAAACTAAGCGTGGCAGCACCGAGACTCGGATCAAAATTTGTCCCCTTTGTGGTCTCGAGTTGTGCACGGGAGTATATTGCAAGGGTAAATCTTAAACGTCATATATGCATAAACACTTTAATAAATAGTTTATTAGTTATGTAATAATGTGCTTAATTTTTACAGAATTTCCGTACGACTCTTACACCCGTATGATGGTGGACAAGGACGAAGTTGAGGAGGGTAAGGCCCCAGATAGGCGGCGGTCACAGTCCAAAGGTCATAATTCGAATAAACCACTTACCGGTAAAGGTAGTGGTAAAAAACGAGTAAAAAAGAAACGCAAAAGGAAAAAGTAGGTAATGTAAATTTTACGGAATGTGCTTCTATTGTGATTTAACAAAATGCTAAAAATTCGAGTAATAAAAAAAGCTGGCAATCTATTTAGTTTAACGTATTTTTCACTATAAATTCACACAATGTACAAAATGGATTTATTTTATTGAGGGTATTCATTGCGACTTCGCATGTTCGCATCGCAACATAACTTTTTCGAAATTGCGAATTTTGCGAAGCAACAAAGTGAACACACTTCGCGAATGACAAAATTCCGAAAATTTGGTATACAAATGTCTCAAATTTTGCAATGGGAAAAATGTTAATTTCCATGAGTTACCGAAGTTTTGCGTCTGAAATTTACCAAATAAGAAATTTTAACAATTCAAAGCCCCAAACTTTCGTAACCAATAGAGATTTATGGAGTTTTCCTATTGCAAGATTTGTGAACTAAATACTAGCTTTGGAGATGCGCCGGAAATCAATTTTCAAGCCAATAATTTTTGCGAACTTTATTGTTTTGCGAACGTTGCTAACGATGCGAACTCGAAATGAATACCCTACTTGTCATGACCGCAAGATGATTACTTCGAAGGATACATTTTCATATGTATTAGCAGAAGAGAAACTTTAAAGCTTCACTGGAAACCAGTCTATTTTTTGACATATCGTCAATTGAAAGAAGATATCTCATCAAAGAAAAAGGTACAGATAAGTAAATGCTAATTTAGAGTAAAAAATCGTCGTGACTTGACAACATGCCTGAGTTGCCATTTATGTATGTACTTATTTTCTATTCCATGGATTGTCAATTATTTACTAATTTACAAATTAGTTGACTCCACCCATCTTATATAAACTTTACTAATTTGCTAATTATAATTCGCCAAATTACCTAAAAACAAAAATACAATTTCTACATACTCGACCAGAAACAATCAATGACGAAAGTAGCTCCTTCCAAAGTCTTGAGAAGCGTTGCACCCTTTTTAACCTACCAATTTGCAACGTTTCTGAAATTCCTCCAATATTTTGGCAGATTTCCGCTAACATTTAACACCGTTTCCGATCGACGTCAACAAATACAGGGTGGTTAAAATGTCACGCAACAATGGAAAATTTTTCGATGGGAAAAATTTGTAAATTTCCATTAGTTACCGAAATTTTGTCTCTAAAATGCAACATTTTAAGAATTTTGTCATCAGTTTTGATAATAATTTTTAAAAATCTCAATCCGAAATCTTGTAACTAATGGAGATTTAGGGACTTTTCCCATTGAAAAATTTTCCATTGTGGCGTGACATTTTAACCACCCTGTACACTTTTCTTTTCAATGCAACAGTCCACAGTTTTTCATCTCGGTGACATCCACGCTGATAATTTGTGTAACTTGCATAATTTCTATTGTACGCAATGAATCTCTACAAATCCAAGTACTTCTTATGGAAGGAATGTACGTTCTTGATGTTTTACCCATTTGCATACTTAAATGTATAATAAAACAAATTCTATCTCAGTTTTCCACCTTTGCTGGCGAACCAGCAACGGAAAAACCATTCCATTGGTCAGCTAGCAGCCAACATCGTCATGTCTTTCGAAATAATTTCAACGCTTCATGTCCTGATTGACTTCTTAATTTCTTGGTGGAAGGCTCCCGACTTGGCAAAATGGTTGAATCATTGGAACATAATTGAGACAGAAATTAAAGAATGGATTGGATTTGACATCGCTAACATATTACCAGCTCGACACACGACCTACAAATTTCAATGTTATTTAGCCATATTTTACGTTATCATGCCAGCCTTAATTTTTGGTACACTGCTCGTTTCATGGGAGTTTAACATAAGTTATCCAATTTATTGTGTCATGCTAATCGTGCATGCTTATGCATCGATGGTGTGCTATTGTGCTGAGGATGCAAAGGCAATCATTATGTTCAAATGCTTGGTGGAGGGGTTTGGAAAGGTATGTTATTTATTTCTACATTATCGTAAGTGAACCTCTGACTACTTGACTCGGTGGGACTCAATGTACATTACGTACATTATGAAAATATTAATTAACTATATTTCAGATCTATGCTCACCTTGAAACCAATCCGCAAGCACTTGATGCACGAAAACTAGAGCACATTTTAACCAAAATTAGGTCACAAGCATATTACTGCGGGACGCACATGGCGTTTCAGCAATTGTTGCTCATTTTAGCAACGATATATTTTGCTGCAGGGTCATTATTTGCTACCGTCACTATTTTAAGTGGTCCAGTTGGAGATACGAAGGATGAGCTGACCATGATCGCCGTGGTCAGCATTAGCGCGATACAAACAATGGCGAGACTGTATTTTAAAATTCGAGTCGCTGTGGGGATTACAAGGGAGGTACATATATTTTGTTTCCAGTTGTCCAGTTGCATGACAAATTATGTGGAAAAATTATTCTCATTGTTACATGTTCAGGAGAGCCGAGTATCAGATATGATTAAAAAAAGAGAACTTGGAGATCAGAGGGTTGCGGTTGATGTGAGTACTTCACAGTCAACAGTGATATTTATAAGCATAATTCTGTATGTTCTGACGTTGGTTTCGACATTTATTACCAATTAAACATATTTTTACTCAGCTTAGAAATGTTCACGACATGCTGACCAATAACCCCACAGAAATTTCCTTGAGTGATTTTGTCAAATTGAACAATGATTTGATTTTGGGGGTAAGAAGCTCTTAATAGATTGACAAAATTTATAATTTCTCTTACTATTGTTAGTTATCTGTATAAATAGGTGTTTCAACAAATCTTCACACAGTTCATCGTTTTAATGCAGTTTCACAAAATAAAGGAAGGGTAAATGTTGTAAATTTTATAATTTCAACCATCTCACCTTTTTCGTGTTAACGTATTACCTTAATTTATTTGTTTATCTTAATGGCAACAAATAAAAAAATGTAGTTAAAAAAACTAAATCTCCATGGATTGAATTGAAAATTGAAGATGTAATGAAAATGGAAGCCAATTGAAACTTTAACGGTGAGACTAATTTTCTAATTATAAGGACATTTGGCGAGAGAAGGGCAAAGTCAACAAATTCCCTGTTTTTATTAGAAATATCATTTCCAAAAAGTTAAGACGGTTACGAGATTTTGTAAGCGTCGTAAGATTTTGTCATCGAAAAAAATCACGATCTTTACGAAGTCTGGCCCTTGTTTTTTTCTTCATAATCTATTTTACGTTGCTAAGGATACGAAGAAATAATGAATCCTATTTTTCATCCTCAAGTGAATGTGGAGGGCGCGTATGCAAATTTTTTGAATCATGTTAATGTTTTGTTGTGTAACTATTAAATTTTAAATCATTTTTTCAGCTTTCTATGATCATAATACTACACCTAAAAATTTCACATTTTCTGAGCAACCTTAACTGGAAGTATGGCGTCAACGCTACTAATTTTCACGTGGATTCTTTTAAATCTTTTAACCTCAGGTATATTAACTTTTATTTGCCAATTTTTATACTATTATCTGGTGTCAAATATATCTCAATGAATTTCTGTGTTTTAGATGCAAGATTCTGCTACAAGTGTTTGTCACTGGATTGTCCTGGAGATGATAACGTTCTTTGTGAAGATGTTCGAGCCTTTGTCATGGCTCAACTTCGAGCATATTATAATTTTGAATACCTACCACCTTGCCCAGACGACGATAGTGGCAGCGAGTGGTTGGAAACATGGCTGTACAGCACCCCATGTAAACGTACTCGTATGCCATACGAAGTTTGTACAGCTGGAAAAATTCGAGTCAGGTCATCCATTGGGAACTATACGATTACATCGCATGCTTCCGTTCTTGGCTGTGCAAATGAAAAGTTGGTGACCTCAATCAAGACGACGATTATGGAGAATAAATCTCATTGCGACGTTAGTCCTAACCTGCAGGGGAGCAAATCGGATGCTGGGATATCTCGTACCATGGTTTTGAAACACTGTAATGAGCCCGGGGCCATTTGCCATGACGCGGATTTTTGCGTCGACGTGAAACATGGCGCTATCAACATTTGGAGCGAGGAAAATGACCTCATCGTGCCTGCTAGGGACTACGGAATGATGATTGGAATTATCTCAGGCGTTTCTATCCTTTTGATTGTTCTGCTTGGAATCAGCTTGTATGCACTTGCACATTTCAAGAAGAAACGGTCGAAATTCGTGATGATTTATAACGATTGTTCTGGTCCCATAGGATATCAGTGGTAAAAATATATATACATAGGTCACATGGGGACGCTAGATAAGTTTGATGAAAGAGCAACTTTAGAATATTTTCTGTATTTGGTAATTTGAAGTACATCAACTTATTGTTCGAATATTATATAACTATTAAATTGTTCTTAATTGTTATTCATACTTGATTAATTAGGGTACGTCGGTACAAATTTATGTAAAACTTATACACTTACATAAATAAGCATTATTATACAATTTATGTATGTTTTCTCTTCGTGTAATCAGTCAAAGTTGTCAGATTATTGTAATAAAATCCAATTCATTATGCATCCATTTTGTATATTTACATATATGTATCTGATGTAGTGTGATGATATAGCACAATACTGAATTACAATACTGTGGTAGCACAATACTGAATTATTCTGAGGGATTATAATAACCAAATATGGAGATTATATATTTAATAGCCTCAATCCAAACAAATTATATACATGAAAGTCAACAAAATTAATTCAAAATTTGGACAATTTTTTTATGAAGTGATAAATTAATTGTGCTTTATTAATAATCCCTTCATAAGTCACCAGTTTTTTAAGCCTGAGGTAAAATAGCATAATCAGCTATGAGACACAAGTTATTGGCATTTCTAGCCATTTTTATGTATCCTTTGTCACCCCAGTTAGTATCCCAGCTAAAAAATAGTCCATTTCATTAAAAAATTCAATTTGAATGACATTTGACAGGATGTCGAAAAGTTTCTTTATTTATACCTGTTTTTGACAATCCAATAATCCTGGTTATTCTCTGAGCCATACCCAACTACAAGAACAGAGTGGTCGTATCTGAATCAAGTAATTCAATCAATGATTACATTTTTTGGCTCAGAGAATACTTGATTCGTAACCAAATTCAATGTTTCTGATTCAAACCTCGTATTACTGCATGGAGAGTTCATGACGCCACTTCGATACCCTTGGAATGCGCTGTTCACCTCGATCACGACGGAGTGGACACCGTACGTGGAGACCCACTCCTTGAGCATATTTTCGTCGCCCTTGGTGGTCTTGTAGTAGTTGCTAACTTTCGCAGCCTTCGTCTTCCCTGAGGCGCGGCATGATCCTTCTTTTGCTTCGTATCGATATTGGGCTTCCGTGGTTTGGCCTTGACTTTTCATGTAGTCGTAAATTGGTTCTGGCCAATTTCCTGAACAACGACCTACTCCACTTCCGGTGGGGCAATCCACTAATTCTTGTTCGGACAAATCCAAATCACGGACGCCTTTGTAAAGAGCCATTGCAGACTCGAGACCCCCTGTTTTTTCACAAGAAATTAACATATTTATTATCTGATGTATGTACATATGTGTAAATATGTATGTATTTGGATACCTGTTACGGCAAAATCTGTACACGAACCACAGCTTCCCTGCATCTTTGGTGGGGTGACAATTCCATATTGCCGCCAATCTTTGGAAGCAGCCGCAGCACGGACAGTCCTCCTTCCGAATGGCGTTCTTAATGGCGTCATAAGTTCAAACACATCACGACGAGTAATATTTGGGATTAAAGCACCAGTATATTTGGCTCGAACTTCGTCCAAAGTCAAATCCGAAAAAGGGTTAACTCCCATCGTAAAGGTCTCCAGCCCCTGTTTCGCATTCAGGTTGTGCTCAAAAACTGACAAAACGTTACTCTTGAAAGTACTTTTGCTTCCTTTGTTTGCAGGATTTTTCTTGAATTTGGCCTAATAAAAAATGTACATATAGTTTTACATACCTAATTTCATAGAACATGTTGTCTTTATTTTGAACTTACGGCAAAGTTAGAGTAGGCTGCGTCTAAAGCTCCTGCTTGTAGAGCAGTGTCAAACTTGGAAACAGCTTGACCAACGGCATTGACGCCGATATTAGGGACTGCCACTTTCAAGCCGTTAAATACCCCTTTAGCTCCTCCACCCATGATATCCTCCACATCAAAGACCTCAATTCCTATAACAAATATAAGCAAAATTTAAATTAAGTCGAGTAAGCACAAATTTTCAAAGTTAAGGTTTCGTTAAAGGACCTAAGACGTATCCTGTAAGCCCTAAAAGGGCTATAAAGATTGACAAATTGTTCATCTCGATTTTGCTGTTTTGAGTTCTTACAAACGACTATAATTTTAGGCATCAATGGACAGAGTTTTATATGGCAGACCTTGAACACGTCATGTTTCGAACCACCCAACGTAGATAATATTAATTGAACCCTACGTTAACCATTATTATGCATACTTTAACCAATTATTTCCTAGAATTACAAACTTTATGTTTTAGCATCTGTCTGTTCAGATTTGCGTCATCAAATTTCTTTGAAATTACGTTCACGTGTCCATATTTTTAACGTAATGGTCATTGCGGTTACCCAAAAATGTGTACGAACGAAAATAAATTAAGTATTACAAGCACTTCCGATGCCCAACAATGAAATTATTAAATTCTAGGTGAAATGTATAGGTGGCATCTGGCTGTTTTGTGGTCTATTTCTATGTAGCGAATTGAAACCTGTCCTTCGACAAGAATCTTATCAGATTATCTTAATTAGTGCACATCAGGTCGTAATGCTATTCTATTTCATCTAGATTATAAATAGATAGAGGTACGTTAAAACGCATAATCAAGGGAAAAAAGTATGCGACGATATTTAATAAAATAATATGCGTACTATTTGAGACTCATCACAGGAACTTGATTATTTACGTATACGCTATTTTATTTTTGTAATAGATATTATAGCACTGCAAATTTACATACGTTAAAATACTACATTGATTTACTGTAGAATAAAACAAGAATGAATATGTACATAACGTAACAGATTTATACACAGATCCCATCACGTAAAATAATTATTTCAGATTAATGACTATGAAAATTATACCGTCAGGCCTGCCAGTCCCTGATAAATGAAATATGCTAAAATTAATCGATCAAATTATTTTTATTGTAAATTGCAGCAATAAATTTTGTTGTACAGATGGAACAATAAAGTTATCTGTTTTCTCCCAAAATCCGGCTCATCATACGACCAACAGCGGATACTTGTTTTCCACGTTTAGTTGCTGCGTTAACGTAGTAAATAAATTGCATATGTTTAAAATTAAGACCGATCTGTTTTATAATTCAAAGTAATTAATTTCCTTCTTTTTTCATACCATAATCAGGAACACCGCTGAGTCCGGCAAAATCCCAACAGCCTGCTGTATTGATCACTGTAATGGCAGATTGTGGGAACAAAATAATAATGTCGTTAAGTTCAGCCACTTCAGCATAGTGGGTTTTATAAGCGGCCGCGTATCCTCCGAGGAACTCGTTAGAATTACACCCATGAAATGCAATATGAAATCTGCACATTTTTGTTGTTCCATTCTGGCAATTTTTTGGAACATAAAGATATCCTTTCGGCGACATGGAGATTACGATTGGGTCGTACACAGAGAATTCGAGTTGATTAAAATCAACAATTAGTCCATCTGGTTGATACCCTTTCTCTGGTCGGGTTAGATTTTCGCCGTAGAAAAAGTTGAGCATTTCATACGCTGCGTTATAACCACATTCATTAATGTAAAAGTAGTCAGCATTGTGTTCCCCACACGGTCCTCCGAATCCATTACCGTCAACTGGCTAAAGATAGATAAAGAATAAAATTAATCATATTATGCAAATCAACCATGTTAAATAGTTGAACAGTGTGTGAAGTTATTTAGTGAATAGGATCCTCATACTTGGCCGTGACCAGCATTAATGGAAAGTTGTGCATGCACTTCTGCCCCCAATCTCTTGTACATGTCGACAACATTTCCACTTGACAGGAACGGGACGACCGAGTCATTCATGCCATGGTACACATAAACTTTTGAGTCGTTCATGTTGGTCAAGGGGTCGATCAACCCTTGGTCAGCCAGGCTAGCGGCTGCTCGAATCAGGTTCGAGATATTTGTCTTGTACGGAGTTCCGAGGCAGTTTAAGAACTCTTCTTCAACTAGAGCACACGGATATGCGGCTAAAATTTTGAAAAGGGACATTGAAAAGAGAACTTGCTAATGCCCTGGTAATTTGTATTATTAACTATATGAAAAATATACCAGCTTCAAAAATCCCAGCACCAATGATTTGAGATGAGTAAGAAAAATGAACCTGTGTCGCGAAGGCCCCACCCGATGATATTCCAGATATTGTTATTGACGTTGGGTCCACATTGTAAGATTCTATAATTAGTTTTGCAATAGAAAATAGTACCTGAAATTTGAGTTGCCAATAAACTTACGTAAAGGAGGAAATTGCTGCCCTTGTACATGTGCAAATATAAATAGCAAAGGTGCAATTTTAGGGTACCACATTTTGATTTGATTCGTATTGCTTGGATGAAACTGTGTCTTTTAATTAACACAAATTCAAGTTTAAATATCTGAATCTCATTACATGTCAATCATTCATTAATTATATTATTATACGTAGCTGACGATCATAATTTGTGATTGTCATATGATCTGTCAATTATGGCAATTACTTAAAAAAAGATGGCATTGTGTTAAATAATCAGCAATAACGAGTACCATTTATTAATTCGTTGCATGGTGTAATACTGTGTGACGTACATATCTAAGTGCTATGTTTTTGCTTCACACAATTTGTCCACTAATCAGAATATGATAAGATCCATTTGTTAGAGTGTGATTTTGAGGGTGAGGCATGGGTGTCTTTGACAAGATAAATATTTAGATAATCTAATCTATCCAGGCAGATAAATCCAGCAATCAAAGAGACCAAGATAGATGAACATAAATATTGCCCTGACTGATCCTGAGTATGGACTTTACTCCCCTTTGAGCTGCTAAGAAGAAAGAGTTGGATTTGAGCGACTAAATATGTGTCTATAATTTTATTATCTTGAAAATTGATTTCCACTTCACATCATCTGACTTCACTCTCAAGTTTCGAATCATGTACATTCTTAATTCCCTTTATAACCATAACCAGCAGATAATCCCTTAACGCCAAGGTTTGTGACGGCGTACAATTCACCAGCACCTGGCTCTGGTTCGACGGTGCCATCCTTCCTGAATTTGCTAGCCGTTGTAATGTACAGTGTGTCCAATTGAGGATCACCGAATGCGACTGAGGTCACTTTCCCAGTGGGAACTTTCACTTCTCCAATCTTCTTTCCACTGATGGGGTCAACATGAATCACCTGTTTACAACATATGTACACATGAACGTTGCATCGTGATGCATCATAATTATGTTTGCAAACTTTTCATAGCCTTTCACCTTCCCACCGTCGAAAAGTGCAATCCACAAATTTCCATCGGCATCAATGGTCATTCCGTCAGGGACGCCAACTACACCCTCGGCCTTCAGATCAAAGACTGGTCGAGGATTGCCTATGTGTGAATACAACATTTTTCCTTACTGATAGAAGAGTCTTATAAGTAACTCCCCTCATTTTTACTTGATTATCAATTCACATACACACATCTAGTGTATGAACTACTTACTTAATATTCCAGTTTTTCCATCATAGTCATGAGCATCCACCCTGTACGTGAATGAATCAATGTAGTACATCACTTTATCGTCCGGCGACCACGCGAGTCCATTCGAAATGTCGATCCCCCCAAAATGTCGATTCACTTTGTTTCCCTGGATTGAGTACAAGGTCCCCTTTTTATCGTCAAGTTTTAACGTTGATTGTTCCAAATATCCCATCGTTCCTAAATAATTATTCAAGTCACCACTCAATACAAGAGTAAATTAGACATATGTAAATGCATAGCATCAGTTTATTTACCAGCATAAAGTCTGCCTTGCGAATCGCACTTGCCATCATTAAACCTATTTTTAATTCGATCATCTTCGTTATCCACAGTGTGCAAAATTTTAAGACTGGTCGGCTTTGGTGATTTGCCATCCCATTCCATCAACTGTATCGTCCTCCCAATCCCGAGTAGGTACTGATTGGCATTGTTTTCCACGGGAACCACAAGGGACACGGTGCCACATTCTTTATATGCAGAAATAAATCATAATTATTTACCTTAAATTGTAGTGAAAATACAATTAAAATTGCATACCGATCGATACCCGGTAGCACTCTTGCGTTGCGGGGACATAGCGCAGGACACCTTGACCAAGAATATCAACGTAGAGCAACTCCTTCTTCGCAGCGTCCCAGTGCGGACCTTCGCCCAAGGCACAGGCTAAAGAACCCTTCGCAATTTCTATTTTATACGACATTATTTTACCGTGAACAAAATTGACACAATTTTTCAATCTACTGCACTTATTTACTGCATGCAACTATCGGCTGAACAACACCGGCTGAGGTTTAAGCACTATTTGTCGTCATTACAAGTAACTGATAGTTTCATTAGTTTCATGACTTCATCAGCTGCCCTCTGCATGATTTACAATTATAGTAGTGACATAGTCGTACGTAATGTAGCCCATATATTTGACAAGGTTAGTGTGTGGTATAGAATTTTGTCACCAATCAATTTACAATACACATTATTATCTGTACACAGAGCCTGTTATTGTAGTTTAGGTATGATATGATTGTATGAAACCACAGCTACAACTCAACTTGATCATATCACATTTGCATATCGTACTTACATATGACATATGCATACACATACACGTACGAAAAATCGTTATGAAATTATGTTCTTGTAATTGTGATTTCTTTAAATTCTTTGTTTTAAATTGAAATAAGCAAAGTTTCTTAAAAATGATGCTAATATAAATTTGAATGAAATTGTGTAACAATTAGTGTTATAGAATTTGTATCTCGAAACCATCATACGTACTTTATTTGAAGCCTACTATAATTTTAATAGTTACTTTATTAATTACAGTTCATCCTGCATCCATGTGAGTATGTATTACTTAAACGTATCGAGACAAATATTTTTATATTCCTCAACAATTTATAATCCATATACTTTTGAGGTCGGAATATTTCTGAAATGCTGCTTTACCGATCTTTGGCACCTCTGGCACGGAAATACAGCCCGTTTGAGTGTACAAACCTGCTTAGTCTGGGGAGATTTTACCGAAATGAAATAGAATATATCATCATAGATTGTTTAATCTGTTTCATGAATTTTCCTTACTTCGAAAATAGATAGGGTTGATAAGCAGCCAAGTAGGTGAAAAGAACGATGGGAGAAAGTGCCACCCATGTTTCCTCCAATCTATTCCCAATGGCGATCAAACTTAGGTAAGCACACCGGTCTGCCGTCATTCGTCTATCACCACTAGTATACTCTTGGTCTACAACCTATAATTTCCAGAAATATAAGTCATCCTTTAACAATGCTTTCTTAGGAAAATAGTTTGTCCGACATTAATTTTTAATATGTATCTACATACCTGACCCAGTTTGGATGTGAATGCATTTCGTAAAATTGGTGAAAAAACAGGACCTGGACAAATTAAGGTAACATCAATGTTGTCCGTATACGTTTCATTTCGTAGACTATTGAAGTAGCCGTGGAGTGCAAACTTTGACCCTGAATAAGATCCCGAATGATACACCCCCATTTTTGCGGCAATGCTCGACATGATAGCCAGTTGTCCCCCACGACCTACTTCAAGAAAATGCCGAACTACAATTCTATTCAAATTGAGGAGCGAAAACACATTCAGCTCAAACAAATCCTTATCCACTGCCAATTCCGTCTGAGGCCAGGCTGCCCGTTGAGAACGGCCCGCATTGGAAATTAGAACATCAAGCTGAAATTTGACAAGTTTATCATTTTCATTAACCACTATATGCTACACATATTTTTTATTAACCTTCCCAAATTCTGCTAAAACTTTGTTAAGTGCACCCTCATGTTCAGAATAGTCAGTGATGTCCAAAGCTAGCACTAAAATTGAGCTTTGATCTCTAACCGGATTAAGTTCTAAAAATTAACAGTTACATAAGTTCATAATAATTAAATAGTGACGGGATTTCTTCATTTTGCATGAGCTTATTAAACATTATTCTTGCCTAGACACTCGCTCTTGACTCGTAAAAGTTCTTCCTTTCTCCTAGCGGACAAAACAATTTTTGCAGAGTTGCATTTCGCCAATTCTTTAGCAATTGCTAGAAACAAGTTTATTCTTTAATATTTGATTGCTCTAATATTAGGATTAGTTTCACTGGGATTATGTAAAATAACCTTCTCCAATTCCAGAAGATCCTCCTGTGATCCAGATTACTTTGTCTCTAAATGCATGAACTGTAGAAGGAGATAGCAAAATGAGCGCTTATTTATTGAAATATGTAAGTAATAAATGTAATTCACAATTTTTGCCATACCAGGTTGTATCCCGATGTAGCAATACAATGCAGTAAGTACATCCGAATCACCGATACACATAACAATGAAAACGCTTATACAAAGAATGCACAAAATCGTGCCAAAAAGACTAACCCAATCCATTAGAAAATGCACGTGCCACGTATGCAAACTGAACAGAATTATAAAATAGTGTGTAGTTAAACCAGATTATTAAATAGCTCTATGTTTAAACCGCATTATTGTATTGTTACAAGAAAAATGACATTGACAAAATTTAATCTCAAGCATCATTGCATGTTATCACATTTATCACCTTCACCTACAAATTAATTGTATATGTACTTATTTGCTTGTGAAGAAGTGGACAAATCGTAAAAATTAGTCATGTACGTGCATATTTTGCGTTGAATACTATAGTGCAGTGCGTGTAGTCAATATATGAATATGTAGATCTATAATATATAAGTAAATAGATTCTACAGAGTTGAAAGTTTAGGAGTTTCAGACTAAAGTTTCAACCCTATGCATGACATGCCGATTGTATTGCAATATTAGTACGTTGTTTGCATATTCATTTAACTTAGGAAGTTGGTAAAGAGCGTACAATTTGCATTTTGATTAAAGTGTGATGCATTTTCTGATTATAATTTAAACTAAATTATGGGTGCAAGAAGAAATGCAGACCATTGACCATTTTGATGATATTTTGTCCTTCTAATTGTGATAAAATCATAAAATCCATCAAGTTAAGAATACTATCTTTAATATTTGAAACAAACATCAATACATATTGACTGCATTTTAGAACGGAAATATTAAATGTTCAATTATATTAACATACATACGATACATACGTTTAAACTCTATACTATGTCTATAATTAATATATTTAAATTAATATATTATAATTAATATATTTAAATGGCATTATTAATAATAGCACATTATTACGTGCTACTTAATAGCAAATTCTCGGCACCAAGGAAATTACATAAATCCAAGGAATTCAACAAAATTTAATATGGATAAGGAACAGGAATAATAATTGAGATCAGCTTAGAATATAAACCAAGTTCGATTAACCTAACCCTTATTGAACGGGACGAGTTGGTTCAGTTTCGAACTCTTTTTTATGGCCGCCTTGTTTTTTCCTGGAAGCAAACAAATGAACATCTTCAACTTAATTTGTTTTGTCACGACATTATGTAAAGTGAAACTTTCATTCAGTTTTACCTGGAATAGCTTTTGAATCACGACTAGTGATTTCCGCAAATGCTTCCCCGTTATCATTTGTGTCGAGTACAAGGTGCGTATTGGAATGGATTGGGATTCTAAAAATCGTTCCCCCAGAGTTAATCAAGATTGTGTTGACCTCTAGGGTAGGGACAACAGTAACTTCAGATAAACCAGATGAAAGTGACATGGCTTCACTACTAGACTGCTGGACAATTGCTTGCTGATTTGCTTGCTGCTTGGGCGATGGGCTACGACGAGCCTCCTAGAAAATTGAATTAAATTGATACTTAATTTCTATCATACTTAATTGCTATAATAAATATTTATAACAATGTCTCTTGTGCCTGTAACAATTCTACTCCATGTTGGTTCCACCAATGTTCCACATCAGAATGCTGAATCCAGTGATCGGATTTTTGAATATGATCCGATAGCGCAGTTACAAGATCCTGGTCATTCATATTGTCCAACATCTCTTGATTTGCTTGAAGAAATTGAATAACCTTCCTCCGCCGAGTTGGAGTTAACGGTCGACGAGTATTTTTCCTAAAAATTAAACATGATAAGTGTAGGGAACCAGTTTTATTAGTTTAGATAGGATTGTTAGTACTACTATTAAAAACTAAAATAATACCCGCTGGACATGACGATAACTGTTGAAGTAACACGAACAACTATAATCTGTAATACACACAACAACAAATTAAAATTATTTATTGTTAGTAAGGATATCACGAGATAGCGATATTTTCAAGCAAAAACAATGATTTCAGGTTTTAGATTGAAAAACAAATTCCCACTCTAGAACAATAAAACATTTTTTGTTCATGAAACAAATTATGAAACATTTTACCAAAAATTGTCAACAAGCCAGGTTTACTTCAAGTTTTTTTAGCTTGTACTGCCAGCTGGAAAGTGAAAACGAATCAAGGAAATCCAGCGACTTTTCAGGAAAAATAATTAGACGACTAAATGACGACTAATGGACACACAGGACACCATGACAACAGGAGATGAAAACTGACAGACAAGACGGAATGCTGGATAAACCTGGCTTTGTTCCTGTTTGTTTGATGAGACTTTTCGATCGTCTCACGTCACCCCAAATATGCAATAAGTGAAAATGAGACTTATGCAAAATGATACTTATCGAAATTCTTTGTCACATGCTATACTATAATTTGACCAAGTATTATATGCATCTTTTCTTATCTTTTTGCGAATTTTTTAGTCATCTGGTACCTAAAAAAATACAAAGGAGAAGAAATCGCCCTCCATGTGCTGCTCTAAACCGGATCTAAAATTAAAATTATAACTGAAATGAAGACATAAAATACCCATCTTCCTTATCCGATTCTTCAATCTCTTGATCCGTATCATCCTCCGTACTGGAGTCATTCAACATTTTCTACGATATCCGTCTTGACGACGGGGTCCAAAAAATAAAATTATCACAGAGGTGATGAAAATGTATTCTAAATGCGAAAAGGTGTGGGGAAATCGAAATGATTATGGAAATCGCATTTTAACACTAAATAACGCTATTTTTTATGTTCGTTTGACACGGTTTATTAAATATGTAATATCTTGCACAATTTTATCCTCTATCTACAACTCACTTTCTTGATCCTCTCCGCTTTACACACGATTACTGTAAATTACCGGTAATTACAGTCTGTAATGCTTCTTGGATATTTCACAAAATGTAATATCGAGATTTTGATGATGATCTACATACATATATTGATACTGTTTTTCAATTAAATACATGGAATGTTCTTGAGCGCACCTATATAAAAAGATTCTTCAAAAGGTACACTATGGGGATCTATTCGTGGTGGTGCTCATCAAGGCTTCCGTAGGTCTGAAATTCATGTTGAGTCATTAATTGGCAGAACAGAGAGACATGAATTGATTATTATTTACATACCCCGTAGTAAAACCCCCCTTTTTTCTCAAATTTGTGATTCTTGATAGGGGACGTCTCGCTTTTCTTCAGGCGGACCTTCATTGCCAAATACTTTACTTTCTGGGAAGAAGCAGTAGAAATAATGAAAATGGATGCTGGAAAGTACAGAAAAATCTGTTTAAAATAATTTAATCTGTTTGTCTCACAATTGAAGTATTCAAATGTATTAAAATTCAGGCACCCAGATAATGTACACAAGTACTTGATTCGTGTAACATCCTTTTATGTCGGTTTCCTCGTCGTTTTCATAGGTCTTTGTGCAGGTGATGACATGATGATTTTTTTGCATACTTATCTAAAATGTGTACGTATTTTTTTGCCATTACAGGTCGCGTAGCTCCAGTGGCTACAGGTACTAGTGATGCTCTGACGAATGACAATGTATGCATTAATTATTTTGAATGAAAAAACGAAAATGCTGACTTAGGTGCACCAACTCAACTGGTGATCCTATGGTCAAGATTATTCTTTCCTTCAATCCATGCGTGGAAGTATTTGCACATTCTCCGATGGTTTGGAATCGTAGTCTACGTTTACCTTCTCATGTGTTCAAAAGTCTACATTCTGCTTTTGCTCTATATTTGCAAAATTTTGAAAAATGCTTATGCAACATGGAACGAACGTCTTGTCACTGTGATTCATAAAGGGAAAAAGGAAGAGAAAAAGTCAAGAAAGGAACCTTGTGCTGCACGAACCGGATTTGATCATCTACATACGTCGGATATGAATGAAAAATGACTTTTTCCATTTATTGACCTACAGTCGCCAAACTTTCTGAGAATGTTTATGGTCAGTAGTAGGTCACGTAGGTCAAAGCATATTTTCTCATATTGGTCATATTTTCGGGTTTTGGAACATATTCATATTCCCGATCATATTTCGGGGTTTTTTCGTTCATTTTATCATTTTTGGCCAAATTCTAAGATTTGGCAACCAAATCGACTGAAAATGACTAAAAATTCAGTTTTCTCACAATGATTCATTGTGAGAAACTTTCAGAAATTTACGTTCATTTTCGCCTCAAGTGATTTAATTCATTGGGAATGCATTAAATCACCCCAGAACTTGTTTATTTGATAAAAAATGAGCATTACAAGAAAATATATCAAAAAATTAAACCAAACATTTAAAAAATAAAGTCATTTTTATGGTCATATTTTGGGGATTTTTACGGTCATTTTTCATTCATATTTTGAGGTTTTATCGATCATTCATATCCGACGTCTGATCATCTATTTCGAGATTATGTCGTATTATTGGATTTGTTACGAGGTACACATGGTTAAATCCCACAAATTGGTCTCCTCCTTCAAAACTTGTCAAAATCTAGAGTGTATATTTTTAATAAATTGGTACTGACCTGGTCTACAAATGGATCTGATAGAATTTAAAAATAAATTCCCAGAACGGAGAAATGCGTAAAAATGTTCAAATTTTTAGACCTATGACGTCACAGGCGATGAGTCACCTAATCCTACGTTAACAATTCTACTAATAATGTCATGATACGTGTTACAAAAATAGGTGCAGATACAATGTTTGCAAATGTAATTGAGTCCTATTTCGGGACTCAAGTATTCAGCCTCTGCTTTGAAGTGTACTATCTACTGCGAACATTCAGTGCCCATGACGAGTTTGCCTTTGGTGATACAAAATACTTACGAAATGAATTTGAATACCGAGTCTCAAATGTCGTCTCGGTTAATTGTCCGTAATGCTGAATTGACCAGTTTTCTAATTTGTCAGCGAGGAAATTGGATGGAATCTTGATCACGATTTACCTGTTTCATTCCGTGATAATGCTTCTGCTAGCAACGAACGCTTCCGCACAAGTTGGAGTGGCAATGGAAGGGTTGGAAATTATCAGGCGCAACGGGTGCATCGGGCACAAATCCATCAAGGAAATGTATTTCACCCTCAGTTTATGGCATGTAATTAAATGCCGCCATAAAAATATGGATTTTGCCCGATAAAATATGGAGTTTTGCCCTAAATGATATTTGCCCGAATATATTACTTTTTTTGCCCCCTAATAATCTTTGGAATTAATAAAATGACTGGCCACATAATTAAAAGCAAGTATAAATACACATATCTAACAGTAATTAGAGTTCGCTGATCAAAAAATTATATTTCCACTCAAGTCAAAAAATCATATAACATTGTCAGTTCGTTAAAACATTATTTAACCGCACAGGAAGCTGAAGAAGTTATTGAAAATGAGAATCAATTGGTATATAAAGAAAGTAACAAGCATTAGATTATTAAGTTTTAAATAAGGTAATCCGCAGCATTTGGTCATTGAGCTCAAAACTCAAAATTCAGCATTGCTCTATACGGTTCTTATAGCCTAAGACTTGAAAGATTTTTGGTTACTAAATAGAGTAGTGGGGGTATTAAATATTTGCTAAAATTTCAAAATAGTTGTAGAGAGCTGAAATTTAGCATGAAGGACGGATTACCTTATTTAAAACTTAATAATCTAATGCTTGTTACTTTCTTTATATACCAATTGATTCTCACTTTCAATAACTTCTTCAGCTTCCTGTGCGGTTAAATAATGTTTTAACGAACTGACAATGTTATATGATTTTTTGACTTGAGTGGAAATATAATTTTTTGATCAGCGAACTCTAATTACTGTTAGATATGTGTATTTATACTTGCTTTTAATTATGTGGCCAGTCATTTTATTAATTCCAAAGATTATTAGGGGGCAAAAAAAGCAATATATTCGGGCAAATATCATTTAGGGCAAAATCCATATTTTTATGAGGGTCGAAAATTATATCCCTCAGTTTATACATGAGCTACACAGGTCACTTTGAGACCGCCTTGACTGCAGGAAAATTCGTTACTTTCGACCGATCTTTCATGGTCTCTCTCGTGGGAACAATATTTTCATACTTTATCATTCTCACTCAGTTTACACCTCCCCTCTCGATGTTAGACCCGAATAAGTTAGAATTGATTAATACCAAGCATCTTATCATCAATGTGGAAAGTACATATCAAATCAATGCGGATATGAAAGTCGGGTACTAAGCAACATTACCACATAAATAACTAAATATGTATCAGTCGAATGACAAAATATAAAGTTTTATAAAAATGACCAATACAATATTCAATTAATTGATTAACCATATACGAAATCATGAAGCACAGATATTTCCCAGTATTTCTATTTATGCCTTTATTTTTGTAGATTTTAGTTTTACAAGGTACGATTAATAATGATACTGATAATTTTCTTGATATATGTACACGTAATCTATAAGAATTGAAGGAGGTACATTAATTTGATATGCTTCGACAAGGCTTTCATCTCCCTGAACCTTAGAGAGGTGTAGACAATGTTTGACCACAATACTTTGCACTATAAAGCCATTTAACCTATACACTGCTACGTTGAAAAAATAAAATGTCACACACTATGCCAGTCTAGAATATCCCATCAACTTGAGAACTGAAATTGTTATTAGTTTGCTTTTAATGAAAAGTCAAACTTTTAAAAATAATGGTAAGGAATAAAAGCAATCATTAATAACAGAAAGTTTTTCTGGACAATCTAATAATTTATACATTCATTGGAGAAGGTTAGTTAGTTGGCGGGGCTGGTACTGCAGGCATGATGAACCCTGGTTTCCATCCCGCAAATGCGGGAAGAGCGTACGTAGCAGACTCAGCAGTAGCAGAAAAAGTAGCTGCTGCAGCGGTAGCGGCAGCGCGTTTGGAATCTGCCTCATCTTTTGGATATGGACAATTCCTGAAATTTGAATAGGAATTAATGAATAAAATGTTACAAAAAACATAAACACTATTTTTATACTTACACTGCAATGTGTCCTCTCTCTCGACACAAGATACACTTACGTTTTTCTAAAAATAAGTAATTTAAAAAATAAATGGGTTCATTCACATAACATTACTTGAAGAATAACTTACCGGGTTTATTAACTCGACCACCACGACCTCCACTAAATCCACCTCGACCACCGGCTGGTGCTGCTCCTCCTCCTCCACCACGACCTCCACTAAATCCACCTCGACTACCGGCTGGTGCCGTTCTTCCGCTCCACCCCACCGTGTCCACCTTCAGGGTATATCCCTGACCGGGAAGCAAACCGGTTGGGAGTTGGAAGTAGCTATTCTGTTGGTTTTTCATCTAGAAATAAAACAAGTTATTACTTTGCTAACATAGCTTTTATTTACTAATTACCTATGTTTTGAAAAACTTACCTTCACGAAGACAGCAAACCAAAAGACGAAGAAAAACGCGAACACAAGAAACAAGAATTCGGATCTGTTGGAGAAAATTTGTTGATAATTATAATTTAAATAAAAAGAACATTAATTAATAATCAATAATTAATTGATTATATCTTACCAATTATTAATTCAGTTGCAAATAGAGAGGGAGAAAAAGCAGAACGTTCCGCAGTCGGCGGGTTGATATTTGGGTATGAGACAAAAAAATTGAACCACTTGTAGCTCAAATTGCCCGCGTGCTTCAATTTTTTTGTCTCATACCCAAATATCAATCCGCCGACTACGGAACGTTCTGCTTTTTCTCTCTCTTTAATTGCAACTGAATTAATAATTGGTAAGATATAATCAATTAATTATTGATTATTAATTAATGTTCTTTTTATTTAAATTATAATTGTCAACAAATTTTCTCCAACAGATCCGAATTCTTGTTTCTTGTGTTTGCGTCTTCCTCTCTTTGGTTTGCTGTGTCTTCGTGAAGGTAAGTTTTTCAAAACATAGGTAATTATAAGACCTGGGCCCAATTTTTCATGGTACTTTTCACTTCGCACTTTTCAACTTTTCACAAATTTTGCAGAGCAGAGGGTTTATCAGCGATCGTGATTTGTAAAGCGAAAAGTCGACACCGCAGAGGTTTCGAAAAGTGCAGAGAAGGGACCCGTTTTTCAAGGTGTCGCTCTGCAAAATACTCTTTACACTTTGCACAAAAAAGTGCAAAAGGTCAAGAGGCACTTCACCCCTCACTTTTCAAAACTTTTACTGCGGCTCAGACAATTTTGCTCCCTTTCGGGAACCAAGTTATCAATAAATGGCCAATTTTGTCTAATTTATATTTTTCATTTGTGCTAAACGTAAGAACTACATATACAATTTAATTCCTAAACAAATATTTTAACAGCTTTATTTAGAATATTGTAATAGATTAGGAGCAATATATAAAAATAATATCACAACTGGGAATTTTTCAGAATGCGTATGTTTTCGCCCGTAGTGGAATTAAAAAAAATCGGCCACAATCAGAATTTGTCAACACGCTGTCACTTTTCGAATTTTAACCCGATTTCCAACCTTAAACACAGTTTGTGCACCGAATTACTCTGAAATTATTTTTTTAAACATTAAAAAACTTGCAATTTTCAAAAAATAACGTTTTTGGTAGTTTAAAAACTTAGAAATAGCATTAAAATATTGAATTTGTAAAATTTTATAAAATTTTAATGAGTTTTTGGAATAATGAAATCCATGGAATTTTGTTTTTGCAAATTTACCCAGCATTTGAGGATATTCTTATGTATTTCGCAAAGTCATCCTCGCTATATCAGCAAAAGAGGAATTACAGAAGTCCAAAGAAACAATATTAAAATAGGTGTTTTAGTAGATTTGCGAATCCTCTAACGACAGAAGTATTTTGATCTTCGAAAGTTGTTTAAATGAGTTGCGATGCGAAATAAGAGGATGTCGTGGACGCCTAAATTTTCAGCCAAATTAAGGAAATTTAAAAATGCTGTAAACCTTTCAAATTTAAACGCTTTTTCAAAAACGAAAGAACATGTTTTATGGAAAGTAGTTTGCTTTTTTTGTCACTATAATTTATTTCGAGTCGCTGTCTTCGTTCTTCTTCGATTTTAAAATTTTTCTTTTACAACTTTGGTTTTTTCTTAGGTGGGGCTATGGTTACTGAAAAATTACCTAAGTAAGCACTTATGTTTCATACATATAATTAAAGTTAGGTTACCCAAGGTAGTAATATTTTTGTTTTTAGGGATTGCAAGATTAGAGTGTTTGGCGTCTAACCAAAATCATCTTAGTTTCTACGATTTGTTTCGATCAGGGGACAACGCCGCCGCCACCGATAAATCTGATTTCCCATCCCATCAACATTGTGTCGTCATGCCGCCGGGCCGACGCCGCCGAA
Source organism: Folsomia candida (assembly GCF_002217175.1). Taxonomy (NCBI): domain Eukaryota; kingdom Metazoa; phylum Arthropoda; class Collembola; order Entomobryomorpha; family Isotomidae; genus Folsomia; species Folsomia candida. The sequence goes on along the minus strand of NW_019091193.1, from coordinate 8,432,895 downwards.
TAAATCACCAAAATTGGCGCCGCCGCAAAATTGATCGGCATTGACCTTTGCTTCAGGTAGGATCAAATCAAAGTATGTTGGATTTTTGTTGAATAAAGCTAGGTTAGCAAAGTAAGACTGATTTTAGGAAGATGGACTAGAGACTTCCTATTATTGTTTAATCCCTTTAGGGTTGAGATGGTAAAAGAAATTTGTTTTCATTTTTGGAGGTCGTGTATGAGATAAAGTTTCGCGTTTCATACAAGAGCTGGAAAAATGAGACCAAATTGCTTTTACCATCTCAACCCTAAAGCGATCCAACAATATTAGTGACACTAAATTTAATAAAAATCTAATGTAGTATAAAATAGATTTTTTTTCTGATCAAAAATGGCTGCGTAATCATTGAAAAACTGATATTTTACTCTTTACATTAACAATAATTATTCAAAAATAATTATTTAGCAAAATATAATTCATTTGAATTAACATTAAGAAGTTAGTGAGGGTATTCAGTATTTGTTCGTGTCGTAAAATAACTTGCTACAGTTACGATATTTCGTAAGCGTCGTAAGATTTTGTCATTGAACATCACTTTACTACGCTTACGATTTTTACGAACCTTCACCCCTTGGGTTTTCGTAAAATATTTTACGATACTAACTATACGAAAAAATAATGAATACCCTCAGTTTAATGGTGTCCAGCAACATTGCTGGAATGCTCTATAGTTCTTTGACATTCATGCTTATGGGATTTAATAAATTCAAAAACATGGCTGGAATGGGATCGTGCAGGTAATTAAATTATAATTTCTTTGATTTGCAGGGAAGATTACCAGATTTTCGTCCGTCATCGTTGGCTACGTTTTAGATTTATTTAGCTTTTTAATACTTGTACATTCTAGTTAATAATTGTTTGTTAAAAAAAGTTTACGGTTTGAATAAAGAACTGCTTTGTGCGGTTACAAAAAGTAACTGCTTTGTGCGGTTACAAAAAGTAACTGCTTTGTGCGGTTACAAAAAGTAACTGCTTTGTGCGGTTACAAAAAGTAACTGCTTTGTGCGGTTACAAAAAGCAACTGCTTTGTGCGGTTACAAAAAGTAACTGCTTTGTGCGGTTACAAAAAGTAACTGCTTTGTGCGGTGCAAAATAAAGCTCAAAATCAATTTTGTGATTTTGTAAAATTTAAAAATGGATCAAATTCTTAAATATCATTCATGGAATGCAAACGGAATAGTGGGGCTGATTGACCCGCATATGGTAAAGATGAATAAAATGTTTACAAATGTTTGGAAAGATGCCGATTTGGTTTTCATACAGGAAACCAAGTTGCATCCTTCTAAAGTAGATAATGTTAAAGCACTTGCCGGAAAATTTGGGTATGAATTCATGTTTAATGATTCGGAATTTGGAGTAACCCCAAATTGGATGAATTATGGAGTTGGCCTGTTTTTTAAGAAGGGCCTGAGTGTAACAAAAATAGAAAAGTTACCTTCAGAATGTCCTGTAAAAAATCCTGCCAGGATTATGGCAATCAAAGTTGACACGCCTCTCTTTGCGAAAGGAATATATTTTGTTAACTTGTATCTTCCAGTTAATCATCAACCTGATCCCAGTGGAACCAGAACTCTAGAAAGAGAAAACTGGGTTAGAACACTTGATGTGTTATCAGATAAATTGAGAGATAAAGGTGCAATATATGTTGGTGACTTTAATGCGATGCAACGCAACAATACTCTGGTTCCTTGAATGAACAGCAATGATCCAAGATGCGTCTTTTATGAAAAGTTGAAAGGAATCTTTGATAAATATAAATTTCTCAATGTGTCCGAAAAATTGTGGAAGAAGGACATTTACACTAGGTATATGTTTCAAAATAATGCATATCGAAAATCTCGTATTGACCATGTCGTAGCCTCTGTAAAGATATGTGAGTTAAACCATACTATTAAACCTACATATAATACATCGATAATGATGTTAAGTGACCACTTGAACATCGAATGTTCCATTCGTTTTGCTACAGATGCATTGCCAAACGTAATGAACTCCGACAAAATTGAATGTGATCCTATTGAATATGAAGGATCACAAGGGCTGGTTTGTCCCTTTTGTGACTATAAACCAGAATATCCATCACACTTAGTTCTTCACATTCGCATGCATACGGGAGAAAAACCGTATGTTTGTTCCAAACTTTGTGGTTTCCGAACTGCTTACCCCAACAGTTACGCCGGGCACCTGAAAATTTGCAACGGCCCATTCATTGTTATGCATTGCCCTAATGAACAATGTAGTGCGTCAACTCCTTTCCAAACACAGTGTGGAATGCAACAAGCGTCGCCAAAAAATGAATGCACAGTACAAATGTTGGAAATGTTCCGTTTCTTGCGATAATCTTGGTGCCTGGCAAAGACACTTGGATACTGAAAGACACAATAACGATAATTATTTATCATGGTTCAGTTGTGTCCCATGCAATAAGGCGTTTACTGAGCCGTATAAATACAACCGCCATTTGGAAACCTCTACCTGCCTTGCCTCTACATCTCCATCAGGTTAATAGAGAGACGAAACCTTTATCGAGACATATCAAATTAATATCCTCCTTTTATTCTCATATCCTTTGTAATTGTTCAATGGTTTTGAAGACATTTAATAAATTCAGATTATATGCACTCAGAACAAAATCGTCAAAAAATCGCTACCAGGCGGTGTCTATATATGACCTCACCGGTATGGTAAGAATTTGCTACAGGATATTTGTCAATTTCTTCACCGTGTCGTTGCAGTTTTTATCCGCATTTGCTATATCAACACTACCGGAAAGTAGCAAACTTCTACTGATCTGGAAGCATTATCGTTACCATATTATATGAAATTGTAACAAATTGGTAAGAACCAGGGTAGCAAATTTTAGAAACAAATAATATATTTTATTATAGAACACTTTAATATATTTTCATTGTTCCATACATACATATTTGATATAATTATACAAAAAATAGTTTATAATACCAAAAAACGAGCTATATTAATATTTAAATATGATGCCTTACAGATACAAATATTCCATCGGAATTACAATTGTGCATCAATTCCATGCGTTCATGGATTTCTAATTTCGTTACATCACATAACTCATACCATCGTGTTTCAATTTTCCTCTATAACTAAAATAATGTCTATCAAAATATTGTACTTCTAATTTATTAAGCAGCAAATAGCATGTTTTTTCATCTGTAATTAGAAATTCAACGATAACTCCAAATTTTGGAAACACAGGGTCGTGACCAAAACATACAATATAATTGTGTTTGTAATTGTAATTATTGAACCAAATTTGATTTGTCGTGCAAATTTCTGTTTCTTCATCACATTTTTCAAAACCATTAACTTTTCTCAAGAGTTCAATTGCATCAAATGGGTTGGAAAATTGGCATAGTTTAATACTCAAAATATTCTCAACTTTTAATTCGTTTAATACAATATTTTTTGACATAACTGCAGCATATTGCTGATGGCGAATGGAAAGTGTGTAAGAAATATTCCTAAAATTTTTTGTGTGATTCGCCAATTGCACAAAATAATTGTGCTTCCCTTCAAACCTCATTGTCCAAAGGGAAATCAAAGGACCAGTCTGTCTAATAACATAAGAGTAGTGACACATAAAATGGTGCTTTGGAATCAACCGATTTTCAGGAAATAATTCTTTAAATTTTGAATGATGTGTAATAATAAGAGAATCTAATTTAAAAAGAATTGCTTCAGAAAAGTTTCTACAAAATACAATGTTTAAAATTTCTAATAACAAGAGAATTAATTCCCAAAATTTCTTGGCATCACTTGTTACAATTAAGTCGCCAATTATGATTGGAAGATGCCTTATGAGGCACCAAGCTTGTGCAGCTTTTTGGCCAATTCTGTTGCTATTATTGTCTAGTCTAAGAGGCCGATTCTTCGAATCTAAGTAACTATAATCGTATGAAATAATTCTTTGGTTAATTTTTCTAAATCTAAACATTTTAAAAATATAAGTTTTTGAACTACGAGTTTTATTTCGTATGGAACCACCTTCAAGCAAATCATGCATTATATCCAATGATGGCGAATCTAAAAAATTAAAAAACTTTAAATAATTTAAGGCGCATGGTCTCTGAACGCCAAAACTTTTGCCTTGAAGGTGCTCGGCATAATTTACCTTGTTTCTTAATACCATATAGCAATGCTTATATGTAATTTGGGCTTCATCCTTACTTGTGCAGCATAATCTACAATAGTAATTAGAATTGAACGACTCATGGAACCCATAAATTGCATTTCCTCCCAAATTATCGAAAACAACAGTGGAAATAGGTCCAAACAATCTATTTGCACCATTTATTTCGATTCCTTGGCTTTCAAGAAGTTTCAAATCAGGAATGATTAAATTTAAAATAGAATTTATCCCATATTTTTGGGCATCTTCAGAATAGAATAAAGCAAGTAAGTGAATCTGACTGAGCTGGAAATTAATAAAGTCGGGCAGATTACGAAGTACAAAATAAATTGCCCCTATTTTATGTATTGCTCGCTTCGATCCAAGAGGATTAACAGTCTCGAACATAAAATAATTGCAGTTGAATAGAATTGGGGAATTTGGAAAACAGCTCGTTTGTTAAATAAGATTTGGAATTTTGAAAACATGAATAACTTCTTCAATCATTGTTTATAGAATAAAAATATTTTGAAAACTCAGGAATTGACACAATTTTTTCCAAAGTTTTCAACAAAGGGACGTACATAAAGGTGTCTTCAGCTATTACTTGCAGTCGTTTTGTATTGTGACTTCTAAGCTCAACTCTATTTCCTAAAGTCAACTCTTTCGGCATAACAAAATGATCATTTTCTTTAAAAAGCTTTTGCCTTTGATAAACTGATTTGACCTTATCAAATGCTTGAAGTAAGCTAAATATTTGTATTTGAAATGACTCGAAATTATTTGATGGAATTGCACTGTCGCCAATTTTAAGAATCAAATTAAAAATATCATTCATTGAATATTTCAACTCTTTCACTATAAAATCTACTGTGGAGTTGCTGACACCAGTTGCAAGTAAAGTGAAACAAAAATTGGTTAATGATACTGTCATCACCTTAATTCCTAAATCTTGTCAACGTACAAATACAAAAAGGGAAATTCGTTTAGTTAATTTAAAAAAAATAGAAATTATTGAGAATAACGATCATAGCTTAAATCATCGGAGAGTTGATGCTATCGTTAGCTTCATAAGTAAGCTCCGTTTGTATTTCTCCAATGAGAGTGACCACGCTTTGACTGTTACTACTTTGTGTGAGACAGACACAACATGGTGAGAATGTAACACAATAGTTTTGTGAAAAATCGTTACGAGGGCCGGTAATGAATCGAAATGTTACAATACGGGGTCGATTTGCTACAGAATTTTATTAAACTTCTCATAGTTTATTTACAAACATACTTATTTTTACGGTAGCAACCAAAGATGAAAATTGTGTCAATGTTGGTGACAATTTTAACACAATTTCAGTAAGAACAGCCTTTACTATAGGTTGGTAGCAATTAAATTCAGGCTTTTGCTACCAACTTGCTTAGAGTGTGGTAGTACGGCTGACATTTATATTTTGCACAGTAATACCCAGGTTTACAGTTTTTACCGAGACAGCATTCAGGGTTTTTTACTTTCTTGCAGTCCTTTCTGGCCTAAGTTTTACCAAAATTATTAGGATATATTAGGTAAGGGGAACTTATTACATGTTCTTGTGTTGTAAGAATTTATGTTTTTCCCATACTTTATGGTCCCACTTCGGAGGCTCGTACTTATCCTCGTGTTCATCCTCGTCATCCTCGTCGTCATCGCAATATACAACTTTTGAAATCAAAATTATGAAAAGTGCAGTCGTAGATAAAGAACACAGCAAATTAAATTTGATCATGTTCACGACGACACCGACAGAGCTTATGCTGACTCTTTGCTACTTCTTGCAGACTGTGCGCAGAAGAATATTTCCATTCATGTAGGAAATTTTGATGCTTATCTCGCCAGTTTTAATAGAAATAGTGATGCAGGATAATTAATATTCTGCAAATTATCATAATCATGATGAAGGTATGAAAATTGTTGTGTCGTTCCTAGTTATTGTAATATCAATTGTCACTTGTACACACTTATGCGGGATATACATGTATGTATATAAATAAATATTTGCTGGGTATTACGGTGCTTGGGGTTAACAAACTAATTGTCAGTGTTATTAGAAAGGATTCATGGGGTGTCCAGCTTGTAAAAGAAAAAGAATGACATTCACAATTGTGAATGTTATTCCAGATGCATACTGCATACATTGGTCATATATTAATGAGTTATTATTGATGTAGAAATTGACCTAAATGAAATTAGTGGTAGCTGGATTATATGCTCCTATGCAAGTAATGAGAAGTTAGAACTATTCACTATATTTCTGGGCGTTGGATATAGAATTTAACAAATCTTTATTTGTAATATTTATTCTGCTTTTTGATAATATTAATTTTGCATATATATTATATTTAGGCGCAAATCAAAAAAGTCGTAGCGTGGTCAGAAGAGTGGATTTCTTCATAATATTGAGAAATAATTATGTTAAATTTGTAAATCTAATACGAAAGCTCATATGAATATTTTTCTGTGAACTGAACTAAATTAAGGCAACTTGGCAGTCGACATAAATACCAGAGGCTTATTTTTGTCGCGGACGGAATCCGTAATATTTCAATTAGTTGGTAGTCTTATATTATTGTGACGAATTTGGCTGAATAATCAACTTTTTCTTCAGTCTTTTCACTTCCGTCCCGTGTGGTAATCTTTCTTCGTGCACCTGAACTTGTTGAAAGTGACCAGTACGATCCTGATGATGATGATTGTTATGAACCTTAACGTGACGGCCTTGTCCATGACGACTTTCACGGTCTCTTATTGTTTCTCTTTCTCCATTTCCTCTATCTCGGTAGCCTTCAAATGGAGCATGATGATTATATCGAGATGAGGATGAATGGGGTTGATTTGAACGTTGAGGGTAGTGGGGATGACTACTTGTCCCACCATAACCATATTCAAATGGATGATTAGTGGTTGGTGGGTGTGGTCGTCTAGATGATGATGACGGCGCAAGATGAAATGGAACAGCATTTTCCGCTTCTGCATTTCGGCGCTGGTTAATATTTCTTCTTGTAAAGTGGTGTTGTTGTATTGAACTGTGGTGTTGGTGGTGACTGGGTCGTGCTTCTAATTGTTTGTTCAACTCTCCAAAATCAATGCCCAACATTCTTACTACGTGTTTCACATCAAAATCTATATGGAGTAGAATATTTAATATTGTGTATTAAACAATAACACTTATATACTTATTTAGGCAGAATATTTACCAGCGCCATCAATAAGGTATCCGTGACGCACGAGCAATTCTGTTAGAGCGTGCTGAAAATCTATCAATTTTCGTTTTGCTTTTGATAATTCTTGAGTCATCCAAATCACTTCGCCACCAGCACTTGCAACCCCCGCTCCAGAAGTTTTGGCACATTCGCGTAAAAGCCGTTTAATCCCCTAAAGAAAAAAAAACAAACAAAATATCATGATAGTAATCATCAAATCAAAACATGCATATAAAACACCCTCCAAAATATGTAAATACTAACGTTTTCATGTTCCTCATCTTTTTCTTTTAAGGTTTTCCTATTGATGCTGATAGTTCTTCGCATCTGCTTACTTTCACGCTAAGAGAAGAAAAAAACAAATACAGTGTCATGTCATTTATAATTTATAATTAACCCACAAAATTATATTTTTTTTATCTCTCACCTCCAACTTGTCGACATTTCTCTCTAATTCCTTTGCGCTAGACCGGAGCTCTACAACTTTAACAAATACCTTGCAGAATAACCGTTGTAAATCAAATACGGAAAGACTAGCTAGCCTTGTTACAAGTTCAGCTCTCTCCTGTAAATGATTCGAATAAATAAAATACATGAATGAAAATCAATATGGACAATAATAATTAAACTTTATATTGCTATATAAATATAACCTGTCCAGGAGCTAGCTCATCCAAAAGGACCGAAGATTGTCCACCACAAATGATTTCATTCTTGAATTCAATTGCTAAATCAATCGCTTCAATTGCTTCTTCCAATTCAAATAATTGTTTTTCCTCCTCTTCCCATCGCACTCTATATCCGCTTGTTTCATTTGCCTAAACATTAAACGCAAATATAATTAGTAGCAATAAGAAAAATGGCAGTATAATCTGCCCCAATAACACTGAACCATCCAATTCCGTGAAAAAATGTTACAATCTAATTGTCAGTCGACGTTGTGTAGAATGCGCAAGTGAGAGTTTTACCTTTTTAGCAGCTTTCAATCTCTTAATCATTCTTTTCCTCTCCAAGTTAAGTGGTTCTCGAGCATCTCTCAGCTTTGCCACTTCACTCCGTGCACATTCCGGATCCTCACGAAATGAAGACAATAACAGTCCAGAAACGGAAGTGTCGTCAGTCTGAGTTTCGACACACTTGATGCCGTTAATCTCACAGTTAATTCTGGATGATGATCGTAAAGGAGCAATATTACTGCTATGATAACTAGGCACTATTGGTTCTTCTTCTGTTTGAATTCCGACATTGACAGATTTCCTTCCTCGCAACACCCCACGGTCGAAGAATCTTTCCGCATCGTCAACTTTCGAGTCTAGTTTTTGCCTAAATTTAAGAAGTGCATCGTCAAAAATCGGCTCAGACTCAGAACATTCGTCTTCGTCTAGAAAGTCGAGATCTTCTTCAGATTCGGATGCTGAGCTGTTTTCTTTGTCTCCTTCGTTGCTGAAATCGTCGTCGTCGTCGTCAAATTCCTCGCCACCAGACACCGAACCTGGTGAAGATGATATAAATTCTTCCGGGTCAAAGTCGCTGTTGACATGATTTTGAAGGTTAAAGTTGTCCTGATTTTGGTACGATTTCTCATTGTCAAGAATCTAATATATATTTATATTTTTTATAGTACACATTTAAAATTTATGAACGTACAATTCGTACAAATTTGTTTACCATTTCTTTTGAATTTAATGATCGACCTGTTTCCTTCTCTCCTCCAACCACATCGTCGGTCGTGCCAGTCATCAAGGGGATATTGTTCGGTGACTCCATGTCCCACCCAGCATTAAGTGACTCTAAAACTACAAATTACAACAATTATGTTCTACTAAAGTAAATTACACTAACAAAACTGAAACAGTTGCACATACTAAAAAATAGCATGTGTGCATGCAGTAAACACAGTAAATATTAGAAAGGTGGAAATGACGTCTGTGAAGCTGTACCTGGGTTTGAGTGCACTGCTGCCGCCCACCGTCCAGCTTCCTACCGCCAACCGCCGCCTCTCTTCCTACCGCCAACCGCCGCCTCCCTTCCTACCGCCTACCCGCAGATGCCACTTCCAAAAAACCTTGTACATCGACTTCTCTAACCCTTCGCCGTACCATAATAACCCAAAATGTTAATTTTACTCTAAAATACTCAAGAAATCCCGAAAACTAACTAACAAACTAACAAAATAATCCGCATAGATTCCTACAGCGGGATTTCAATCCACCGCCTCCATGCTTGTATATATTACTGACCGCACCCCCGGTCATCATTTAATGCGGACCCGCACCCGCCAGATCCCTCTGGTCAAAATTACCAAACCGGTAAAAGTCATGACTTGGACTTTTTGCTAATTTTGACTTTGTCGCCGTTTCCTACAGCGGGATTTCAAACTACCGCCTCCATGCTTGCATATGTTATTGACCGCATCCCTGGTCATCATTTAATGCGGACCCGCACCCGCCAGATCCCTCTGGTCAAAATATCCAAGCCGGTAAAAGTCATAACTTGGAGTTTTTGCTAATTTTGGGTTTGTCGCCGTTTCCTACAGCGGGATTTCAGACTACCGCCTCCATGCTTGCATGTATTACCGACCACACCCCTGGTCATCTTTTGGTATGGTCCCGCACCCTCCAGATGCATCGGATCCATATAAATAAACTCAGAGTTACTTTTGCCTTCTTCCTTGGTTTTACTTTGATTCTCAATAATGAACATGTAGTATAGATTCGTATAACTTAAATTTATAAGCTTATCAAGTTAGTCAAATGGCGAGATGTTGGAAAGCTCTTTTCTTGCTTGGTGAAGTGGTGTTTTCAAGACATCAGAGTAAATTAGCTCCAGTGTTTCGGGAAGCAGAACGGTTGTTACTTGTAAAATGTCCTGAAATAAGAATATATAGTAAGAATGCATAATACATAATTTCTTTAAATGTAAATTGTGAAATAATCATTGTCAAGATACTTCAAATCCTAGAGCAGAGATGTTTTTAAGCTTTTGGATATCGGAGGAAACTGTGGAACATATCTTAGAGCAAGATTTTGTGGTAAATGGATATGATACCACCATTTGCTGCAAATTTCCAGAAAAGTTTGGCTTTCGTTCCACCCACATCTGCGTAAATAATGTATTAGAATATTACTATATCAGGTTCTAGTTAAATAGCTGGGAAAATTTAGCGACCTTTTGTCGAGCACATTTGTAGCCGCCGACAAAGTCATCCCGATTGGCCAAGTAAAGTTCCATTATGTCTTCTTTAATGTTGGAGTAAGCCATCATGAGTGAATCCTCAGTAAGATTCTCAACGATTCTGTACAATAATTACAATTAAATTCATCGTCCATATTATTATGTATTTGCAAGTTACTTATATCGCTGATATTGTTTCTCCTGGGTGACAAATTCTTCACCCAAAACTTGCTTCCGCAGCGATTGCTTGGCTAAGAATATAAGAGATTTTTATTGTTATAACTGTTATAAGAAATTTGGTAATAAATGTTTGCAAAAATTCAGTTAGGCCAATCAGACCAGAATTCCCTTGCTGATCCGTCAGAATGTCCGAGACTATTTTCCTGAACTTTGACTCCAGGTTAGCTGTGGTAGTCTCCTCTTCTTCCGCGGATGTTTTATTACGCCTTTGCCTATTTTTCCCGAATTTGTATAGGAATAAATTAGTATTTAGACTAGAATAAAACATCTTTCAGTCGGGCATTTTTGTAGAATACGCTATCAAACGGTTATTAAAGTTCGTTTAAATATTAAATACTACATTACCGAGTCTCCAAACATCCATCCATAGTTCGTGCTACATTATTTTGATTGTTCAGAGTAAGAACTTGTTGAAGGGGTTGAGAAGACCTGTCTCTCCCAATCTTTTGAACCCTTGCATTCTCTCTTGCCTTCTCCTCGTCAAGCTTGGTAAGCTCAGTCCTATTATGTAAATATCTATTTTTTCGTTCGCCTTTTTTTCTTTTGCTCCATGTCTCCTTGCATTCTTGAACTTCTTCTTGAATTAGTCCTTTGGAATATCTCCACGTTCGATTTCGTCGTCATTTTGCAGCGTTTTTGTAACTAGCTTAGCTTCTTTGCTTGCTGGTTTCTTTGGTAGATTGTCGAATACAAATTTTTTGTTTTTACCATTTGTAATTTCAAAGCGATGCTGAACAAAGTCGGCGACATTTTCCGGTTCCACGATAAGATTTTGCTTTAATAGCCGAAACTCTGATTCACATGATCCATTCGTTGCCCGGACAAAGTTGGCGTTCTTGGTTTGCTGCACAACTCCACGTGCGAAAATTCCAACGTATGGGGCGTATGTGTTTTCAAACACGTTCAGCACAGCAGGATTGTAAAATGGGTTCAACTCTGCATCCTAATTCACGTGTTTTTCTTCAATTCTTCTTATTTTCTGAAAAGTGTGGTAGAATGGCGACTTCTCACGTAATAACCTACTTGCGTTTACTTCTTCCTCGTCTGGTCCTGCATAGTCATCCACTATAACGTCCCCATCCACCCATTCTTCAAGAGAAATTGACTTGATTCGCGCGAGATTGTGTTGGACATCTTCGGGAGACATCTTCTCCTTCCCAAATAGGGTACATATATCCTTCATGGCGATTTCCACGTCGTTTAGCGTTGACGCCTCTTGTAATTTGGCTAACCCTCGCACGCTCGCGTCCACGATCTCATTTCGAAATTTATGTCCAACGGTTTTCTTGCGAACATTGTCAAGAAATGACTTTGTCAAATGAGATGCACACAATTGTATGCACGCCGTATCTCCAGCAAACGTGTCCTCGTTTTTAAGGACGGCGTAACTTTTCTTCAAATATTCTTCTAGTTTCATTGTGTTATATCCCTCAGACACAGCATGAAGCATGGCGAAATTAAAGTCGGTACATATTACATCAGGGGCACTCTTCGTCTTATATAGGCGTAATTTTTTCACACCTCGCTTGATGCTAGTAAGAGGACCCGCAATATCATTGGATTGACCTCGCATTAAAACACTGTCAGCCACAATGAAGCTTCCCTGCTTCGTTTGCGCCACAATAGTGTACAATAACAATGAGTTCCTTTTGTTCCTGTGAGTTTTTTCAGCAGGATCATTGCTAGGATATAGGGCATCTCGAGGGGCTTTAAAATACCTCCTGTCGCATCAATTCCCACAATAACATATTCTCGTGAAATTGTGTCCGTAAATAATTTTATTGATTGCTGGTCAAAAAGATCCAGCCTAAAAAGTTTTGCATCCAAGTTAAAATCTTGGATGTAACCACAAATTGTGGCGTTGGCGTTGTGGCTTGTCTGGTAGTGATTTTTCAACAACCTCAAGTCGTCGAATATATTAGAAGCCAGTCTGACTTTTCCTTTGGACTCTGATTTCACAGTTCGTAGAGCGTCTGCACTGGGAGGAACGCTTTTATGTAAAAGCTCGAGCCCTTTCACATGGCTCAAGTCTGTGAGAAATATCTTTGCTGCCGATGTAGTTGATAATTGGTTTGATAGTTTTTCTCGTTCGATCCCCGTGATTGGCCTTGACGTCCTTTTTCCTTGGACGAGGGTGAAAACTCCGAAAGATTCCAAGGTAGTTTCCAAGGCCTCTCCCTGGATTGGTTTGCATGGGAAAGTTACTTGAAGTTTGATTCCACATGAGCAGTATCCTTCCTGTCGAGCGAATGGCTGATCTTTTTTCCTTTCCGAATAATAATAGGGCTCCCGCCTATTCTTAAAACGGCAAAGGATGCCAGCTTCCCGAAGTTTCTGCGAAATAACGTCCCCACGAATCTTGTTTTCTACAAATTTTGAGGTTTTGTAGTCAAAAAATTTGGAAACTTCGTTTGGGGAAAATATAACTGTCATTTTTTTAGGCGGAATATAATTCAGTTCTTCCTGAGAAATGCCAAGGACAGTACAAACTGTGTCCACATCGAGTTGTACATCAGCTAAAGGTGCGTGAACTCGTACGGTTTCATTTTCGTCGGCTGACCATGTCTGGTGATCGAACTGGTATGAGGTTTCTTGTGCGTCTTCCGCGTTATTTTGCATATCCGCCTCGGAACCTCCATTTGCATCATTCTCAGGTCCGTCGTGTTTTTCGGTATATGTGTCATCATCAAACTTCTGTACGTCGTCGTTGCCGTCATTTTGATCTCCGTTTTCAGAATCCAGGTCGTCGTTCCCATCTTTTTCAATACTGTCATTTTTATCAGTTTCTGCTGCATCCCGACATTCCAGACAATACCACTCATTGGACTCTTTGTAGTCGCAATGATTTTTTCCGACTCCGTCCTTTTGGTAATGATACCACTTACCACATCCATCACATTCTACCGCTGGCAAGTGGTCGTCCCCACGAACTCCGCAGTTGCACCAGCTTTCTTTTACGCTTCTTGTCTTTCGTGGCACGTAGTATTCTGCTGTTGGATAGCGCTTCGAAGGCTTTGGGCTTCTTCTGGTTAATCTCCTTGCCGTGCCATGTTCTGGATGAAAGGGTCTATGAATCACGGGGCTCTTATTTAATACTAAACGGGCGTGCTCTGCTTGGACGTCCTGGAGACCCTCAGCTTGTGCGCCAAAGCTTTCTTCAGGTAGGTCTTTGTGGGCGTGTTCTGTTTGAACAGGTTCGGTTTGGGTTACGAGGATTTGCTCATCTTGGGCGACGCCGACATGCTCCAGTAGCGCGGTTGTGATAAGTTGTACTAGATCAACTTGTATGTTCTCTGTGTGAGCGTGGGGGGCGTCATCAGCTTGGCGTTGCTCAATTCCAAGTTCGCTAACGAGGTCGGCTTGGTTTACGAAGATTTGTCCATCGTGAGCGATGGGTTCGTCTTCAAGAACGACGACGTGGACAAATTCTACTTGGTCAGCTTGTGTGTCCTCGGTTTGGGCGTGGGGGACGTCTTCAGCTTGTGGCTCCTCAGTTTGGGCGTGGGGAGCGTTTTCAGCTTGTGTGTCCTGGGTTTGGGCGCGAGGGACGTCTTCAGCTTGTGCCTCCTCAGTTTGGGCGTGGGGGACGTCTTCAGCTTGTGTGTCCTCAGTATGGGCGTGGGGGTCATAGGTGGTTGCATATAATGGGACATGCTCGGACACAATTTCTTGTGCCGCTCGACGTCTTTTCGGAGGGTTCGTCTCTTCACGAAACTCTGCCATTTTGAGGAAAAATCCTCGACAGAGTTCGTGTGGCACCCTTTCTTCTCGCAGAAACGCCGTCCAAAACTCTTTTTCGCAGAAGGATACCGTATTATTATGAGCTTTGTTCATGTCTGCTTTGGAAAATTTCATCTTGGACGACTTGTAGGAAACGGCAACAAAGTCGAAACTAGCAAAAAGTCCAAGTCATGACTTTTACCGGTTTGGTAATTTTGACCAGAGGGATCTGGCGGGTGCGGGTCCTTAGTAAATGATGACCGGGGGTGCGGTCAATAACATATGTGAGCATGGAGGCGGTAGTTTGAAATCCCGCTGTAGGAAACGGCGACAAAGTCAAAATTAGCAAAAAGTCCAAGTCATGACTTTTACCGGTTTGGTAATTTTGACCAGAGGGATTTGGCGGGTGCGGGTCCGCAGTAAATGATGACCGGGGGTGCGGTCGATAACATATGTGAGCATGGAGGCGGTAGTTTGAAATCCCGCTGTAGGAAACTGCGACAAACCCAAAATTAGCAAAAACTCCAAGTAATGACTTTTACCGGCTTGGTAATTTTGACCAGAGGGATCTGGCGGGTGCGGGTCCGCATTAAATGATGACCGGGGGTGCGGTCGATAACATATGCAAGCATGGAGGCGGTAGTTTGGAATTCCGCTGTAGGAAACGGAGACAAAGTCGAAACTAGCAAAAAGTCCAAGTTATGACTTTTACCGGCTTGGTAATTTTGACCAGTACTATCTGGCGGGTGCGGGTCCGCATTAAGTGATGACCGGGGGTGTGGTCGGTAATATATGTGAGCATGGAGGCGGTAGTTTGAAATCCCGCTCTAGGAACCTATGCGGACTATTTTATTAGTTTGTTAGTTAGTTTTCTGGATTTCTTGAGTATTTTAGAGTAAAATTAACAATTTGGGGTATTATAGTACGGCGAAGGGTTAGAGAAATCGATGTACAAGGTTTTTTGGAAGTGGCATCTGCGGGTAGGAAGAGAGGCGGCGGTTGGCGGTAGGAAGTCGGACGGTGGGCGGCAGCAGTGCACTCAAACCCAGGTACAGCTTCACAGACGTGTGGAAATGCAAAATTCCGCTCACAGAAGAATGAGACTCGCCACTCTCAATGGGAACCAAACCATTGGCATGCACTGCACAATAAGGTCTCATTTCGAAAATTCTACAAACGCACAAGTTTGAGAATTATGAAAAGTGCAAAAATATGGGACTGCTTATTTTTTGTTTCGAAAATATAAAATTTTCCCCACCAAAGGGGTTATACGCATGGAAGACTTTGATTGCCATAAAACAGGTCTTCGCGTTGAACTAGGGAGGGAAATATACATAAGTCGCTAAATTTGGTGTTCTAGGTGTATGCCATGTTATTCATAATATTACTAATTATTAAAGATGTACATATTAATCAATATTTATTAAATTGCGCTTACATATAAAAACAAGATACGATAATATTTGTAATAATTAAATCTTATTGAGCCTTTTGTGACACTTTTAAATATTATTAACAGATTGTATAGACTTTATCTCATTCGGTTATACATAATCATTATGCACAGATACGTTTATTATGCACACGCATAAATTTCAGCATATGCAGAGGCAGCATTATTCCCCATTTTTGCGGTGTAATGGCAATTCATTCTTGGACGCTTATTAGACTTTGTTTTACTGCCACTACAGGTCGGAGTTTCATCCTGCAAACTGTACATTGCGTGACTTTCCACAGGTACAATTTCGTCCTCCGAAGCTATCCTCAAGTCCAACTCGTTGATGTACATTTGTACAACGCAAATCGCGATGACTCGAATTACCATAATAATTCCGGTAATAATGTGCAAAAATAATTGTCCGGAAAAGAAATTGAATCCTGATAGCATTGTAAATATTATATTAATGTTTCGCCAGTAGCATGCATTCTCTTTAGCATAATCTGCCTCAGTTTCCTATAAAGGAAGACATGTTGAATTTTAAACACTAGGAAAAATGTTGCAAAGGTTGCTATTAACTGGTTACCTACCACAGGCGTAGATTTTATTAGTTTATTCGCTGCAGCAAATTCCAGAAAGCTGACGAGTAACGCCGTCGCGAGAACAAACCATGTTACACAAACTACAAAAGGAAATGCATGTCTTAAATGTGTAAGTACTTGCATAAAATATGCCAATTATTGATATTTCTGTACCTACCTACAATCCAGACATATAGCGAAACTGAATAAAAATCTTCCTTTTCAATAAGTCCATCTTTCTTCTGAATTGTATCACTGTTTCCTCTCATGCCAATGTTAAACTCGAAGAGCGCAAAACTTGGCACTCCCCTGATCCCCAAATACTTTTCCCCTGGTCGATGAATCCCTAACGCCAATATGCACGACGCACTTATGGCCCCAACAATTCGTAAAACTATGAAACAGATTGTCATCACCGTCAAAATCTGGAATGCCAAAAGTTTAAAGATTTATTTAAAAGACCAAGCTATTAAGAATACATCGCGAATAATTAACATTATTTTATGTATGTATACCCGGTCGACTTCGCCAATAAATCTTGCTTTCCATCTGTACTTTAAGGGCTCCATGCTCTTTGTTCATTATTTATATAAAAAACTATGTAGTAGTATTCCTGCAAAATATGGTTGCGGACATTCTCCAAATGTGATGGAGGAAAGAACAGATGAACAAGAAAGGGTGAAACACGAGAGCAGAGAAAGCAGAGAAAGCAGAGAAAGAAAGCTGATGGTTTCATGTACTTGGATGAAATGGTCCTTATACATGCATACGCTCTGGTTCATCTCAGAGCGGATCGATAAATATATAGGTGATGAGATGAGCAACTTTCTCCCTTGGGTAAAAGTAGTGACAACAGTCTAATTTTATCCGTTGACATTTCCTCGGTAAATCCCATGAGCATAAACATTGTACTATATGCTTATTACTTCCATGATCATTGGTCGTTCAAATTTTGGTTGAAATCGATTGGTTTCCCATACAATTAGCAAAATTTCTTGTAGAAACGTGGATAAATAACAATGATGATCAATGACCCCCTTGCTATAATATCACATATTACATAATGTGTAAGCTTCTCTGAATTTTATATATCTATGTATATACATATGTTTGTATGCATACCTAAGTATATAAGTATGAGGCAAGCCAATGACTTTACATTATTTGCATACGTAAATACGTATGGTATGCATAGGTATGTAAATTAAGTAACTCGCTAGTTGTATCACTACAATTTCTCCAGTTCAAAACTCCCAAAAATTTAAACACTGAAATGGAGAAATTCAGTCGTGCGGTAATTGCTATTCAGAAATCGTTGACGTAGTCAAAATACATAATAAGCACCTTGTGTGCTATGCATGTACAGCGAGATTAATACAGTGATTTGAATAACTTCTTGGAATTAGGTACACATGCTTCATGCGAAGAAGATTAAGTTGTACAAAAAAATTGCTGACGCAAATCACTACTGGACAATGAGGTGGATACAATACAACAGAATCATTGAAATTAAACACCCACCTACTGCGACAAATCTACTTTCATCCAATTTCAACTGGAAGCGGACATCCGAAGCAATGGAAAATATTTCAGTGCATTTCATCATCGTTACATAAAAAGAAGAAAAAGTAAGAACATTACGAAATGCAAGGGGTATTCCCAAATCATATTTTCAGTCCAGTTGAAGGACACGATTTTTCTCCCGTCAAAAAATAACCAACAAAATGAACTAAAATCACAGCCACAAAAATAAGTACATAACCAACTAAGCAATTGTCCAGAGTGTAGCAGGTGCGAATTTGTTTTAAACGTTTCTGCGGAAATATAACACCAAATAGTGGGAGCGGACTTGGTACAACTATGTACGTGCATACTTGTAAAAAGTGTGCAAAATTTGTTCAATTAACACCTACGCAAACGTTGAGTAAATAAATCATTAATTTTGTTTTCGGAATGTTGAGTTCCACCATGCTGAGCTGATGATGCAAATTGTTCTTGGAATATTTCTCGAGACAATGGAATTCTTGTCCAGAAGATTTTTTTGCACAAGATTTGCAACAATTCCAGCAGTTAATCACAGTCCCTGGCTATGTACATGCATGTGTTCAGGTATGTATGTATGTATAAGCCATGCATCCATCACCCACGTCTGTTACGTTTGTTACTTGTTAAGCGTTTGTTCAAAACGCTTTGTCACCAATTTTTTATACGTAGCAGACTCTAATCTAATAACATATGCATTTCGCATTTGTACCCGTGAAACTGTTTCGTCGTTCATGGAACCGTATATAAAAGGAGACGATTCTGAGAGGTTCGAATATTCAGTCATTTCTGGTCATCTCAACCTCACTGAACAGTAACTGCAAAATCATCATTGTCAAAATGAACAAAGTAATTCTCGCCGTATTCTTGGTCCTGTGCGTTGTTGCACTTTCCGTCTCACTCCCAGTTGAAGAGCAACAGCAGGCAGCTATTCCTCTGGTACCTCATGAGGCTGGGGATGAGACTGATGGGGGCGAAATCAGAGAAAAGCGACAATTTTTCGGTAAGCATAAACTATTTCTGTGAAACCTCGTGTATTCATGTTTATTGTTTTTAATTTAATTTAATTTTTAAAATTTATAGGAGGATATGGCCGTACGTTGAAAACTGACCGATTTACTTGAATTGTTATTATGAAATTTTTCCACTAACTAAAATAAAATTACAGGACGAGGCTTTGGGAGACGCGGCTTTGGGGGCTACGGAAGAGGCTACCGTAAGAATTTTAAACCATGCATGAGACTAAATAAAGTCTTTTCAACAATGTTTCTGATCTTTTAATGTTTTATTTTTAATGTTTAGGTGGATATGGTGAGAATTTTAAACCATACATGAGATTTAATAAAGTCTTTTCAACAATTTTTCTGACGTGTTAATGTTTTATTTTTAATGTTTAGGTGGATATGGTGAGAACTCTAAACATGCCATGAACCCGTGAATGAGTTTCAAAATTTTTCGACAGTATTTATGAGGTAGTAATTTATATTTTTTATATTTTTAGGTGGATATGGATTCTATGGATAAGCCTAAACTTGATGGAAAAATCAACCAAGCCATTTTTTCTACACGTTGCTAAACCAAAATGGCAATCTGGCACTTAATAATTTGTGATACTACTCAACCATCTTAACCATATTCGTTTTCATATTTGAACAAAATTATTGTATGAAATAAATTATTGTTCTTTTTGAAAATTTGTTGCACGTGTTTGGATTTTTGCATCATGACATGTTCCGTACCTGTGCGCGAATGAATGCATTGTTCTTTTTTCCAGTTTTATCCATCAGTCGAGCAGATGAGACTAAGAACATAATTAAATGACGTACTTTTTTTATTATTTAAGTTTAAAAATGGTCTATGCCTACATTGAGAGCTCTCAAGTCAATTGATTTATTTATACTGATAAACTCTTCAATTTTCTATGCATCTCACGTTTCTCTTCTTTTCATGTATGATATGATTACATATGATATCATAATTTCTAGAGATGAGCAGTACTGCATAACCTTGTGGCAAAAATTAGTTAACAATCTGGATATGTGCATACACATGCATACTACATATATATTGTGCGTAGATAGTTCTGAATAAAATAAAATAAATTACACATGACAAAAGCAAACACATTAAAATGCATGGAAGAACCTAGTTAAGATTGTATTTATTTATGACACAAATATGTGAGAATCGATTTAACATTCGATGCTAATGAAGCAATTTCAATTGTATTAGATATACCTAAAACTTTGGATTCATTTCCATACGAAATTTGCAGATGCGTGATTCTGTGATTCATAATGCGGACAATTTGTATGTGTGTTTGTATAGGTATCATATATGCACTGACTTGAAATCTAATGCATATTCGCACTTGCCCTAAAGAAATGATGGTTGAAAATTTCCAAAGCGTAATATTCGTAATATTCATTAAATTGACAAATTACCGAAGTAAGCTGAAATTACTGCACTATTTTCCTTATTTTTGGTTATTTCCCATTTCTTAAAATTAGAATCACACCTTCCCAAATTATTGTCACATTAAGTCTCCGTTATATCTAATGGAGAGAAACGGTTTAATGCCTAATCTTCTAATATGCATGTATGTACATAAGTGCCGAGCAGTGCATTTCGCCTATTTCACACAGCATGAAAACTGATAACCACATAGACAAATATCTAAGTAAACTATAATGTTTCGAGGCGAAATTGCATATTGCATAAATCCTTTACTCACTTTATCAAAACCGGAAATCATATTTATTTACCAGGTATGTAACAGTAAATATGTAAATACACGATTACAAGTAAATGGTTGGACACCCTCCTGAGCGAAAAGTGTCAAAATGACCATGACCATGCATCACAAAATTACCACCAAATTGCTATGTAGCTACATATGTGATTCTACAATTTAACCCCGAGTACAAAAATGAGTAAGTCATGAGTTGATAAAAACATTTTAGACAAGTTGCGTGAAAATGCATCAAGAGATAAATGTGGATTGTCACTTTGTCATCTTTACCCAAACACAAATTTACTCATACACTCGAAGACGAACCAGTGTGAGATCATCAAGTTTACACCTAAACCGTCTTTTTGGTTCGATTTGATGAGAATTGTGTTAACTGTGTATCCCATCAACTCATAATGCATTTTTCGTTTTTTTTCATCGCGTTATTCCCCAATGTGGATTTTTCTGTTATAAAAAGCAATTTTTGTCTTTCTTCCCTTCTAAATGGGAAGAAAAGGAAGTTCATGAATACAGATCATCGCTTAATAACGTCGTTTTAACTTCCGAGAAGATATAAAATAAGGGTTTGATGCAATTTGTGGTCAGTTCAAGTAACATTTTTGAACAAGTCTGATCTCTGTTTATATACTGTCCAACCAATAATTCGAAGTTGTGTTTCTCAAAATCTCACTCAATCATCTAACTATTGAATAAAATTATGAATAAATTTCTACCTTTGAAACCTTTTTGGAAAACGTAAAAGTTTCAAATTTCATCTAGTGTGCAAATTGATTAGTTGCCCTAATCATGAAACACTTGACGGCCATCGTAGCTGTCCTTATTGCTGTGACAGCATTTTTTCCAGACGTGATAGGGGAGGAAGACAAAAATGACGTTGAGTCCAGTAGTCTGCATGCAAATTTGACTTTGTCCCCAGTCGACGCTGCAGAAGTCACTGTGATACCCAGCTCAAGAAAGGGAAGGGGCGGCATCCTATCTGGTGGAAAGAGCATCGTAGTTATTCCTGCAGGAGGTGGGGGTGGTGAAGGGGTAAGTTGTTTAGGATTTGAGCTGATATGACCTGACACGATGCTGACTTTTGCAAATTTTCAATTGTGGGCACATTCCTTCAGAAAACATTGCTGCCCAAAATTTATCTGACTGCTGGAGTAGCCACGGCTGGAAAATTTAAGGGAGGGGAGTCCTCAGGCGGTGGAGGGAGTGGTCATGGAGGAGGCGGTGGTGGTGGGCACGGAGGAAGTGGTGGTGGGAGTGGTCATGGAGGCGGAGGAGGCAGTGGTGGATGGGGATCAGGATCAGGCGGATCAGGATTGGGCGGATGGATGGGAAATCTAGGTGGGGGCAGTCTTGGTGGCGGCGGTCTTGCAGGCTGGGGAATGGGACTTGGTGGGGGTTGGGGGCTGGGTGCAAGTGGAGCAGGACTCGGTGGACTTGGGTGGGGAATGGGGGGTGGTTTGGGAGGTGGTGCAATGGGACTTGGCTGGGGATTAGGTGGACTCGGTGGAATGGGAGCTGGTTGGGGACTAGGAAGTGGGGCAGGCCTTATGGGATGGGCAATGGGAGGAGGAATTGGCGGCGGTGGGTGGGGTTTAGGTGGAGGAGGAGGAATGGGTGGTGGCTGGGGAGGGTCTCGTGGCTTTGGAGGTGGGTGGGGGGGCGGAGGTAAGTCCAAGACAAATCTGAAACTTCGTAAGCAATTCACTTTTATTGATTTTCTTAACTAATTGTGGTTTATATATTTAGGAGGTGGTGGGGGCGGTTGGGGAAGTGGACCAGGCTGGGGTGGTGGTGGTGGTGGAGGAGGAGGAGGCAAGTTATACATTGTTGACGCTGTCTTGGACTATGCACTAATTATTTAGTAATTAATAGGTGGAGGCGATGGTTGGGGTGCAGGCTATTCAGAAGGAAAGAAAGCTGCCAAAGCCAAAGCAAAGGTTTATAATTTTTCTAATATTATACTTTAAGAAGCGACAAAAATTCCTGTGTGAAAATTATTCGTAGGCGAAGAAAAAGAGGGAGAAGGCCAAACAGAAAGCTGAGAAGAAGGGTGGAGGCAGTAGTGGAGGGGGAGGAGGAGGTTGGGGCGGCGGCGGCGGCGGTAAGTTGAATAATATTTATCGTTAATTTGTACATACATACGTGACGAATTTAGGTACACCTCCTTCAGTGAATTGCATTATGTAATGTCATTCCATATGCATTTGAGCAAATTTGTTAATTATTTAACTTAATTTAAAATTTATTTAATTTATTAAATTAAGATATTGGCAATATATATTGCTATCGTTTTAATTATGTGCACAGGTGGAGGTGGTGGTTGGGGACCTGGAGGAGGGTGGGGCCCACAGGGTGGTGGGGGTGGTGGTGGTTAGTCGAATAAGTATTTGAATGATGTTCTTAAATAAGTATTATTTACCTAACGAATCACTTGAATTTGTACACAGGATGGGGAGGTGGACCGTACAGTGGAGGTGGGGGTGGTTGGGGAAATGGCGGTGGAGTTGGTGGGGGTGGCTGGGGAAATAGTGGGGGTGGTGGTGGTGGTGGAGTCGGTGGCTGGAGCGGGCCTGGAATTGGGAGCATAGGCAGTTCCGGTTATGGTGGGGGGAAGCTTGGGGGCGGTGGAAGCGGAATCGGCGGAGGTGGCTGGTCTGCAGGAGGAGGAGGGGGGAATGGTGGGGGATTTGGCTGGAGTGGGGTCGGTGGGGCCGGTGGAGGGAAATTAGGCGGTGGCGGCATCGGGGGAGGAGGATGGCGCAAAAATGATCTCGGGGATGGCCTAGAAAGTGAAGAACATGAAGAATAGTCATGTTAATATTTATTTTATTTTTCATGGTTCCTAATTTTAAATAGGTAGTCACTAACATTTGTCATACTCATGTACATACATGTAATATGCGTTGGGTTTATAATTATTAAAAAATTACACAAAATTTGTTACCTTTCGATAATTGCTTGGTTTTTCTGAGGTGAGGAAAGTAACCAAGGGCCACCCTCACGACAGAAAAGCGCATGGTTACGGCGAAGCCAAGGTATGCTTTCAAGACAGGGTCCTAAAACTTCTGTCAACGCTACAGCTCGAACGGTTATATTTATTGAAAAATTGTTGAAACAAAAAAATCAGACAATTACAAAATCTAGTGTCTTTTCATCTTTCTCTTTACAAAAGTCTAATATTACAAGAATTTTAGGACCTTGGAAACTTTAAAATGAACCCCAAATTCAATTTTGCCATGCAATGATCATGCCAGTAGCTGATTTTAGCGTGCGGGCATTGATTGCGCATCATTTAAGATACGTTCGAGAAAAATCGGTTGAAAAATGAGAAAGTTTTGGTGGTGGTATCTGCAGCCACTTACGCTGCTTAAAAGACTTTTTATAACTGCACCTAGCTGGTTGCTATTGGTACCCAATAAAAAAATTCCCACGCAAAAACCAGAAAATAAAACTACATTTAAAAAACAGCATTCTTCGGTGAGGGTGCGACTAAAAACTTTAAAACAAGAGTATTGAGCAAATTTTAAAATTTAATATTACCAACTTTTGCCTCACCGTGGGCCCAAATTGATTTTGCATTTAAGTAAATGCTCACGGTAAGGCAAAAGTTGGTAATATTAAATTTTAAAATTTGCTCAATACTCTTGTTTTAAAGTTTTTAGTCGCACCCTCACCGAAGAATGCTGTTTTTTAAATGTAGTTTTTTAGCATATGCATATAACCAAATTTAACATTTGAATTAGGTGTTACCACCAGGTACAGATATATATTTGCAAAGCAATACACTTCTTGTAATTTGAAATTATAATAGTTGCGTCCAATGGAAGCATACATATCTACATGCATGAATGCAGTTTCCTCGAATGATGTACCTACGTATTACCAATTAAGCACTGTACGATAGAAAGAAAACATTTGTTTATAATAATTCAATTCCTGGAACATCTCGTAAAGTGCAATCTGACCTCATTGTGTAAGTTGGAATCTTTAAAGTCAGACAAATACATACGCGCAGCTCTGTTTTTATAAAACCACATACGCATAAGTTTTACTCATTTCAAATGTCTTTCATATTCAAAATTTTTACTTTATGTTCCTTGAACTATGCAAAATATGTCACAACTTCACCACACCACGTAGTATCAAATACTGAATTGAATTACGCAAGTAGTCCAGTTGACTTTAAAAATCTCATTATATTAGAATCGCAGATTGTGCATCATTTTTTGAATACGATATGGAAAAAATGTGACACAGCATCAAACTGTTCTGTACCGGATCATGTCCTTTTGCACAGGTAGCACAATATTTAAGAGTGTTAAATATATGTAGAAAAATACCTACCTTATTACTCTTGTCTTGAATAAAAATTATGTGTAGATACATGGATGACTTTGAAGCGACTATTTTAAAAGATGTCAAAATGGACCTCGACCTGTTTCACCTACTCATTAATCGGTCTCTTATTGACCTAAATGGCTTGGGATTTGATGCAGCGAAACACCCATTAAAAGTATACAAAACGATACAACGCATGATCAACATTCTCCCCCCATTAATTAACTCAACTGGTAAAAACAACCACACATCTAACAAAATTTTAATTTGCAAGATTTACATGCAATAATATATATTTTAGAGTACACTAATGACATGCAGGAAATTAAAAAAATTGTAAGGGTTCAAAAAAGACTCCCCAAAGATTCTGATCTGGAAACCTCAGCTTGTGTGTGTTACGACTCAATCAAATATTTCAGCTGCCATTTTCAGATGTACGTGATCCAGAGTAACATTTTTTCGATACTTTTTAACAAAAAAAAACTAACTGATTGTCATTTAGATGTTTTAGTTTCTTAAAGGAAAACTTGGGAATATGGAAACAAATTGCGTCTTGTCTCCTCAAGATCTTGTAAAATTGGGAAACGTTGCCTTTTCTGACGAGTCATATGCGCAAGCCGTCGATGCGTTTGTGGCAGCAAAATCGAATATGAGGAACGGAAGCTTATTAGAACGAGCAATCAAATATGTGAGCCTTAATTATTACTATTTTATAGTGCTCGAAAAACTAGAGATAAATACTCAATTAACTATTCAAGTTATTTTTTTCTTTCAGCACGACATAAAACTTGACAAAATTAAAAGCTTAATTTCATACAATGATATTCATGTCGATTCCGGTTTGTTACTATTTGACGCCTTCCTTCACAACATGACTCACCCCAATTTTATAAACAGGATCCCTTTAAAGTTAGAAACCATGTTCCCTGACCCACCTGCTGATACAGACGTTTGTGGTGGCATAAAATATGAAGCCATACAAAATGGTTACATATTCGAAAAGTTATGCAGAGGAGAAGACGTGAAAACTCGGAAAGACAAGATGCACTTGAAATGTTATTATTCTTCAAAATCCCACCCTGAATTTATTCTTAAACCGCTCAAGATTGAAGTTCACAATAAAAATCCACTGTTAATCCAATACCACAACATTTTAAGTGAGCAGGATATGCAGCAGTATCGAGATCAAGTGAATAAAGACATGAAAATAAGTAAAACGACGCCATCAATTCGGTCGCAGGAGAATAAGAAGACGCCTCGAATAAGTCGACAGAGAACGTCGTCTGGTGGGTGGATTCAGGACTCCTCTTCAAAAACTTTTCCAACATTTAACAAACTACTCCACAAAATTGGACGCATTTTACAAGTTGATATTTCTAAAGAAACGGGGTCGGAAATGATGCAGATTGCTGCTTATAGCCCTGGTGCCCATTATGCACCTCACACCGATGCGATATTTGAGTATAAGGTGACAAACAGTACAATTTAGTGATAATATTTAATTACAATTTGTAAATAATCGTAGGCTGAAGAAAGGCTGGAACCTTTTGACCTTTTGAGTGGAGATCGCATCATGACGTTTATGATTTATGTATGTATTTAAAATTTTAAATGTATTTAAATATGCTCAAAGCTTTAAAAATGGCATAATTCTGTGCAATTGTATTTTTAACAAATTTGATAACAAAGCTCTCTGACGTGGAAGAAGGAGGAACAGCGTTTCCAATTCTCAAAACATTAGTTCATCCCTCAAAGGGTTCCGCCTTGATGTGGTACAATGTCCAACCGGATGTTGAAACCATTGACCGTAGAACACTTCATGGAGGGTGTAGCGTTTTGTATGGAGTTAAATGGAGTATGTATTTACATACAAACACACATAGTTTCAGAGACCTGTATACTATAAACATATCAATTTTAAACTGAATATTGTGCAGTTGCAAACAAGTGGATTCGGAGCAAGGACCAATTTCAGACGCTAAAATGCCCAGCTTCAAAACAATTCATGGAATCTTGGCCATTGGAAATGCATATTGATATGGAATAACAAATGAATGGATGTTAATTAGTATAATTTGCTCCACATGTGTTTGATTATAATAAGTAAAGTACAAGTGTCATTGTCTTTGCATAATATTTACAGCGTTTGTATTGTAAACATATAAAATACACACGACACACATAATACATATGTATTCATTGTTTTTAATTGGATATTACATTCAGTAGTTGACTAAAGCTGAAATATTAATTTCTGGTACCCAATTCCCAGCATATAATGTCAAATAAGTTGACATGGGCCATAATAACAACAAGTATTGCACTCCTCATTCCATGTTGCCCTGTGTTGGTGCAAACAACAGTGAAACACTTGACCGAGTTTGACGAATTTTGCGATGCAGAGGTCTTATACAAGCCGTACATCCGATATTACTACGGCCCCGATGGCGTCGAAGGGGACGGAAGACATGGAGCACTGGTCACCGGAAGACCCAATAAAACCATGGGGCCTGGACTGTACTCGGATTTTCTGGAGCATAAAAACACATATGTCTGCATCAACGGACCGTACATACATATTTACGATTAGATATATATGTATTTAAATTATAAAATATTGATGGGAAATTTTAAAATATAGATGGGAAATTAATTAAATTTTGCAGTGCATGGATGTACTACGCCCTCATCCCAAGCTCTGGGATCCCTGTGTATCAAAAGCCAGAACTGCACATGTATAAGCATAATTGCCTGCTTACAAATTTTGTAGATGGACCCGGACCAACAGCACTTTCTCCGACGATCGATGAAATCATGGTGAGCAAGAGTGCATATTTAGCCCGATTTAATAAGAGTTAATAAGTGTAATTATAAGTATGTAGCTGTACGCAATCCTTTTAATGGGAGACCTCGACGACTACAGGCGCCCATTCCTTCAAATGTTTCCTGCCCCAGCGTTGGAACTGGTTTGGGATAACGCGACAACTAAGCTTGTACCTTCTGGAAATTATGTGAATGCGACGTCCCTCTTAATGATTGGAGACGACACGGAATGCATCCTTCTCAAGGGGAGGAAAAAAACTCCATTTCGCATCAGATCAGGTAATAACTAGTAATGAGTAACAATAGTATCAGGTAAGTACTTAAACAATAACGCAGCTCATATCATGGATGAGAAATAAGTTCCATCACCAAACAATTTCATAATGATCGTCTCAATTTTATAGGTATTCTAAAAGTCAAGGACCATCACTTCGATCCTACAATTCCCACAACGGCCACCCCGGACGAATTGGACTACAATGGAACGTTTTGCAAATTCTCTTACCCCTCTTTAGCCGAACCTACTGCTGCACCATCCAGTAATAATTTACAAGTCGACACTGGTACTGAACAGGAACAGCTTGAGTATGCTGCTCAAGCTTTAAAAGACAGTGGAGATATTGTGAAGCAGGGATGTTACGTCCCTGATAACTACAACAACCGTAAAATAATTACGTAAATTTCAAGTGTCATTCATAACTACTTATTATTGTAAAAATATATTTGTCATTATTTTCAGAAACTCTCAAACTTGTCACGGACCGGTTTCAAGATATAAAAAATATCTCCAGCAATAAAACGGACCCCAACAACGTCTTTCAGTCCCCTACAGAATATCTGGAAGGTGCCCACGGTTGGAATGCTACTGCACTAGCGGCCAAACTGAATAATGACACAGCCTTGACATACGCGGACCTAGTCGCCGGTCTAGACCCATCAAAGCCTGACCCATGTGACGCAGCCCAGCCGGCGGTGGAGAAACTCTGCAAGAATCCCAGCCCGGACAACACGACTAGTCCAACAACTTGCAATCCTCCGGTGATAGTGGAAGGGTGTGACCCTGCCAACACGACGCACAAGTGCAACCCTTGTGACGCAGCAAACGCCACGATTGTTCGAGAATTTATCAAAATCAATATGGAAAATATTTTGTATGAAAAATCTCTACCGACGCTCACTCCTGCAGTAAGTTTATGACAATGTACATATGTATAACCAACTCGTAAGATATACAAGCATTAATTCAGATCTTAACAGAATATTGAAGCTTTAAACAAGGCCATAATGGAAGCTCGAATGAAAATATGTTTGCACAATTTGCGCACCTTGGTAAAAGAATTAGGAGTTGAAGCTGGTCCCGGAGTATACAAAAACACGCTTGAAGCGTGGGATCCAGCCCAGAAAATGAAAGCCTTGGAAGAAGTGAAAATAAATATTTCTATTAATTGAGTCAAATAAATTGTGTGATTGTAACGTTGTCAACAATTTATAAAATTGCAGTATGTAACTGAGGCCGGAAAAACGCCACCAAGTGAGCTTATCTTATTTGAGAAGAAACAGGAAGCTGCTGTTGCTGTGTCTAAAGCTGAAACACTGAGAAGCTACATGGAGGTTTTAAGTAGTCTAACTAAACGAGGATATGATGAATTTGTAGCAAAAGTGAAGGTCCTCAAGGTGGGCAATGACCCGAATTGTGGTAAAGTTGTACCACTCTCATTCAAATCCAATGTGATCACCATAAAAAGAGATGCAAAGTCGGATGAGTACCTCAAACTCGTCAAATTATTGAACAAAGATCCAACCATGTATCCATCGGACACTAGCAAAACTTGTGCGGAACTACCAAAGCCAAAAGGTCGGCCAACATAAACCATATTTAACTACGCTAAATTGGACGTTCATACATTAATTATACTCTGTGGCATAAATATTTAATGAAATGTAGGGAGTTGTCGTTCCTCTAAACCTGAAGCAGTTCGTGCGTGCCAGCTTCTCCGAGCGAGAATGAATAGTTTCAAAGATGACACTGGAACTCGACAAGATTGGAAACCGGAAGATGCCTGGCGATCGGAGGTAAGTAATTAATGAATTATTTATTTATTACTTCTTACTAATTATTAATTATTAATTACTTGTTTATTTGAGGCAATGGACTTGGTTGGGTCCATATTTTCCCAAGCATGTCGCCCAATGATCAAGCCGAATTTTGCTACTAATATAAATCTTATTATGAAGGGATACCTGACCAACTATGTAAACAGTGAGTATGCATAATTGCATGCAATTAAGTACGAGTAATTTGAAGCCCATTTCATGATTATGTGTATATCTGGTTAAGACACCCTTCCAAACACCATGGTCACCTATGAGTCCAAGTTGCCAGCGGGGTGTTCGCCGTCATCAACTTCACCATCAAACGGGACAGCCCCAACCACACCTTGTAAAACAGTGACAGAGGAATGCGACGAAGGAAACCCTAACCAAGCTGCGGCGAACGGGACGCACACCTGTACATTGGCCCCACTGCCCAGCCGAAGACCATTTTGGGACATTCTCATCCATGCCCTCAAGGATTGCTACAAACATGAAAGACAACTCCACTTTAAGCGAAATTACACAGTAAGAAGTTAAATATAGTGTACACAGATAGATCTACTGCAGTCTTACAAATTAATATGTTTTAAAATTTAAATTAAGTTTGACCTAAGTAAAAATTCCTTTGGATTTTATTCGTAGGAAGATGGATCTCGAGAGTTTTACATGTTCCTTTACCCACTCAGCAATCCGCCTTATACGCCCGTGCTCGTCGAGTACAACATTGAGCAAGCAGATGCAGAATATTCCTTTAATTATGCCATCGACTCTTTTTGGCGAATATTTGCCACCGTAATGGGAATGTGTTTTCCCACTTGGAACAGTATGAAGCCCACATTACGTCAAAATTTTACGCGTACTTTACTGAGGATTTCTTCTACCCATTGGGCAAAGAGTGGAGACAGAACAGGGACAATCCGGTATTTCGCCGTATTTTGGGAGAATTTTATATGAAAAGGACTGATTACTGGGTTCCTCATTGTATGGAATCAGCATTTATTCGAACGGGAACTCTGGTAAATTTTTCCATTACTTAAATGTACATTAACTAGTGCCGATAAGTATGTATAATCTGAATGCGTATATGTACAGGACTGGAGACCACCTAGGAAGCTGCTTGTCAACGGGATGACAGAAATGAACTTTTTTATTAAGGGACCCATTGCTCGATCTGGAAATGGGAAATATAGCATGTATTTTTGATTATACATATAAAGTATTTCAATAATTGTATGCAACATTTGAACAGGATAAATTAAATGGCAAATAAATTAATTCTCCAAAGTTTAATCAGGTTTTATTTTACAAAAGTATATAAATATTTAGAGAATAATTTGAATATTAAATATATAAACATCTTCATGTAAGTGATATCAAAAAGTAAAAATTTGCATTGACAAAACGATCACTCTTGATTGTCTCTCTCAATATAAAACTCGTATATGTAAACTGTGAAGTTTAAATTGTCATGAAGGAACTAATAAATAAATATAAAAAATAACAACAGCAGTCTAAATAAAATGAACTTTTTGTTTGGAATATGTATGTATGTATATGAGAACAATTCTTAAGCTTGTTGGACTTCGGGTGCGGAGGCAGGACTTGTATCGGTGTCTCGATTCTACAAAATGTGAAAAATACATATATAATTAGAAAGTGTTAATGTCTGAATAAGCAGTTACCATTATGTATTTATATCTCTTTACCTCTTTCAACTTTGTGACTAATGTATCCAACACATCAGGCCAGTTCTTGACCACTCTCTTATCCAGGTGAGACAAGGCCGCACATATATCTGCCGTTTGAAAGAGAGACTCCAAACTTGGATTCTGTATATTAAATAAAATGATAACAGCCACATTAATTAATTTTCACCTTAAAAAATGTTTTCTTTCGCCTTACCTGTTTAATAACTTCGGTATTTTTTCCAAAGTGGTCAATCGCCCGAAATAGAAATCTTAATGCTTCGTCAGGATCCACGCCACCAACGTCTTGCGACTCTAATGTTTCAGCCGAGCCAGATTCCGGACTTGGGTCATTATTGACCTGCTTCACTTCCTCCCTTTTAATCTTTAGCGTGGTTCCCAGAGTCCAAGTTTCGTTGCCAACTTCCAACTTAAACTCATCTTTGTACTGGGGCTGGGCTGTGAAAATTCAAGCCATTCAAAAAAATAAAATATTAAATATTTCATACGACATATTTATTGCATAACGTTTGTTATTATGTATGACTCATTATGAAAAATGTAACGTTTCCAACTTTGCCTACTTACATATTACTACATGCTAAATACCTACGTATGAGTCACTGCTAAATAAACGTAAATTGAATGCCCACTCACCTTGTTTCCATTTGGCGAAGACGAAATTAAGCGCGAATGCGATAAGCATCGCTCCACTAATGGAGACACCAAAACGTAGCAGGAATCCAGAGATCTTGGCGTGATGATCGCAAATTGTCGAAACTAGGAAGCCTTTCCACCAGGAAAGTGCCTCCACGCCCACCAAAGTGGGGTCACCATCTGCATCAACTCCTAAGAATGGTTTACATATCGGATCGTTTACGAGGGGCTGGTACGACAGCGTTATAAAGGAACCGAACAAAAATCCGGCCAAATGACGGAAAATGGGGGCCAAGTTGAAATTGTTCCCACCGCCTTTGCCACCCTCATCAGTCTTGATACAGCTCTGATTCTCTTCAGCGTCCCCCTTAACCTCATCCTCTGGGATGGGTCGCTTTTGTCGCAATTGTTGCCGTCGAGGGGTACTTTTTGATTTGGACATTTTTTATTTAAATAACCAGTCTTTGCTGAGGAACTTTGGGTACTAAATAAATAGTATTAAGTTGTGTGGGGCCAGTAGTATGTGTGGACTATTTTTAAGTTTTCTTTATACAAATTTTAGCTCGTTGCGTGAAATGAATAAAGTTGTCACGCTTAACGAAAATAAAGAATAAGAGCAAGGAACGAATGCGACTTTAAATATCAGGATTGTCCGACTAAACTTTGACGTTATGTGTGAACAAGTGAACAAACTGAACTGGAATTATATAGGCAAATACGGAAGAGAGGACGAGAAGATGAAACAAGTGGCTATACTCATGCATGCTTCTTCTTCGACTGCTTTTTATAATTTTACAATACATTACAACATAGCCATTCATATTCGTGCACCTCTTTCGTGTAAGGATGATAATACGACACCAAGTAGAAGAAAGAATAAGAAGGGACGACGACTGTGATATACACATAACATGAGTAAGCAAGTTTTGGCCAGGAGGGTATTGCGTTGAAACGTAGCGTTAAGACGGCAGAAGAAGACGATGACTACTTGTTGAAAGAAGAAAGGAATTCGAGGATGATACACGAGTTGTATATGCACCTGACCCAAGAAAAGAGTTAAGAACTTTAGCTATATCACAGCTTCAACTTTTTGGTCGGTCGGGTCGTCTTCTTCTTCTCAGAAGGGAAGGAACGGAGATTGGAGAAGTCTGGCTCTTCTTACGGTTTCATGTATTTTAAATAGAACCGGATCACTCACATTCACTCGCAACAGTGGTTAAACAGGAACAGGAACAAAGATTGCAAAGGAATGAAATCAACGATGATTATGCAACAGGTTCACGAACTAGCATGAATTGTTTTAAACAATTTGTTTAGAAACTTGAATTTACGTAGCTTGAATAGTCATTTCTGTGACAACTGACAAATTTGATAGAAAGCTGAGTTTGTATGTTTGCTAATGTACATAAATGGTTGACACATTTTTAGTTTGTACTTCACGGGTTATCACCTGAATTATCTGTACATTGCATGCAAATATATTGTATAGTAAAACAAACAAAACATTCGCATCTTTACATGCATATCTAAATAAGTCAAATAGTATTAATGTCGACAGGTTATTTCAATATTTGCTAAACTTTTAAAGATTCAATTCCAATTCAAGTCATGAGACAAAAAATCATGTTACAGAAATATTAGTTATGTCAAACTTATTTACGGAAGACATTGCACATGTCAAAAACTGAAGAAAGAGCCGTCATGCATCCTTCTTCTTTAGTGGTTATAGCATCCGATGATTGGTGAATAGAACGCTCCTGTCCGCAAACCAGACTGCAGTAAAAATCGCCAGTATCAATGTGCTGAAACCCCAAAAAGCGGCCACATGCACATTTGATAGATTTATACGATTTAAAGATTGTAAGAACCTGTTGGGTCACAAAAACAAAGAAAATTAGCAGATTTTAATGCAAATTCAATTTAATTTAAAATTATTTTGTCCATACACGTTTCCGAACGGTGGAGGAATTGTCCACATCCACATCCTGTTTATCTTCTTTTGCTTGCATCTTCTTTAAGTAGACGTCCACTTGATCCACTTGATAAGTCCACTTGATAACAGAACACGTCAAAAAAGCAATGGGTGAGTACTGCAAAGTCAAACTTAAAACATGAGTAAATACTGCACTTCTTTATAAATTGAAGTTATCAAGTTCATGACAAATGAGATCAAAGGTAGTTCAAATCGCAAAATACTTTTCACCTACCTCTTAAATTCCTACGATAAAATTTCTATTGAGGAAGTCGTTAGGTTAGACTACTGCCTGATTTTTTTAAATATGTGCTGCTCTTGAATATTTTGAAAACTTTGTTGCTATGTGGGAGCATTAAAAATACACGTACATTATTAGCAACCAAATTTTTGAAATTTCCAAAAACAGTGCATATTTAAAAAGACAGTGGTGAAGTCGTTTGGAGGTCTACTCTGCAATGCTATTCTCAAATAGTCCAAAACGGCCTAATTATAATAGGACTAAACCACCAAAATACCAAGTTTGCTAATTCACAAGACCGACGTGAGTTAATTGAAAATCTTTCAAATTCGAAATAAAAGAAAATTAGTGAAAAGGCAAAAGGTGCATCAGCCAACAAAAGCCAACAAAAGCTAATAAACAAATCGTCTCGCTTGATGACGGCTCGAAGTCAGAGAGAAATGCAGAACATGCAAATATGTAGAATGGGGAAAATGAGACAAAGTAGGAGTAATGTTGTTTAGTTAAAATCAGTTGTAATTACTAATTGTTCTCAAACTTATTTCATATTTTCTAAGATGAGGTAAAATACATTACATCTTATCGTTTGTTACTTACTGTTCCCCTTGAGAATCTGGCACCCCTCCACACAGACCAAGGGTTGCATGTGCGACAAAAATGTTTTAAATGAAAAAGCTAATTACGCGGTGCGTAATTAACCTCAGGTATTTTATTTTCCAACGTATTACCTAGTCTTAAATATAATTTAATTTGACATTAATTAAATAAGCTAAATAGCTTCAAGGTTATTTCTATTCTTCAGGAATAACGAGTTACTGGCCGAGCAGTAGGTCATCCATATACAGATATTTTCGTTGATCAAATAATTTATTTAAGCACTTATAATTAGAGCTTTGCATAATATGCATACGTATTATTTCAGGATTCCTTAGTCAATACAATATCGAGTTCCACAATTTTATTGTCATTCGTTATTTAATGACAGTGTTTATTGCATAGTATAGTAGTTGGTAAATTATATAATAGTTCGCCCTACAAGTGCATATGTGGTTTGCCTGCATGTATGTATACATATTTGGTTTATAAAATTCAGTCGACTCGACAGCAATATTCAGTTGTTATTACAAAAAGCTATTTTATTACTGTTATGACATCAGATATCATACAACAAGGCAGCTGTATGACGACAATCAATATAATACAAATCTATTAAATATGGATGTAAATAGGAACAATTGATGAACCATTTGTTAGTATATCTTGGTATAAATGTCTCTTATGCTAAAATGCAGGATAAAATATACGAAAAAACAATTAAGTTATGAACATTGGTATTATAGTCAACAATTAGACAAGGTTTAACTAGACATAGTAAACAAAAATATAATATAATTTGTCATGAACAAGAGCAAGGTGGTCATCACGTTTGATGTGTTGATGATTAACCTCGATAAATGATGGAACGAAGAAATTAAGGGCCCGGGGGAAGATTTACTTGATTTTATGTTAGCAACAATAATTGCCAGGGCCCCAAGATTATTATCGCTCTGTTAGGTTACGACCACAATTAATTGACACCGTTTCTATGGGACACTCACGTTCAAAAGCTTTGGTTTTGTCACTGCTTTTGAAAAAGTTTCCCTCAAGTCCCTCAAGTTTTTGAAAAAAGTTGTTTCTTTTGTTCCATGGATACTCAAAATGCAATTCCTGCCATTAATTTGGCAATTCTAAGCCAATTTGTCCTCACTTTACGACCAAATATCTCCACTGCACAAGAGGGCAGATCGTCAAAAAAAACTCAAGTAAAATCTAAAGATATGATTAACGCATTAAACATAATTTAAAAAATCTGCCCTCTTGTGCATTGCTGAATTTTATCGTCAAAGTTGACGTGATTTCTAAGCAACTTCCCCCAGGCCCTTAATTCGTCTTCGTTAAGAGTATCATTCGTCCATCATTGGGAGCCAAAATGCCTGTAAAGGTGAGAGGTATATAAATTAGTTATTCATGGTTATACATAGTTGTGCAAGTATTATTATGTATAATTATTCCTAAAATGAAACTGAGTACTCACCATGCTTGTGCATGCTGATACCATCATCATAGATTTAGGACTGAACTGGACACACTGAATTGGACTTGTGTGATGATCTCCTTTAAGCTCACATACCTACGGAAAGATGGATGAGACATGAACTTAAACAACCAATTATTTATTTTACTATTTGTTGTAACTGATTGTGTCATTCACCTTTTGTCCACTGTCTGCATTCCATATATGAATAAACCCATCCGTACTTCCAGAAAATATGAATTGTGAATCGGGAGAGAAAGATGCCTCGAGGTGGAGATTCTTATTGTTTGTAAAACCATCAAAAGTTTGTAGCAATGTGCCACTAAATGCATCAACAAGTCTGATTGTGGACCCAAAACTTGTAATCAATATTGTCCTCCCATCCGGCGAGAATTTGACTGAGGACCATTCACTATCTTTTTCACAGGGTAATTTAAAGCTGGAAAATGGAGCCTGCGGTTTGAAAATTTACCAATAATTTAACCAACGTCAATAAGAGATCAATTTGATTTTCATTAATAAATCTCATTGTTGCAACTCACCTTATCAAATGATCGTAAATCATACAACTTGACACACTCATTGTTAATTCCTGCCGCAAAAATCAGTCCATCCGGGTCAAAAACGGTCACTGGTTTACCCTGGAGTTGAATAAAGCCTTGGCAATTGGGCGACCGTAGGTCCCAAAGTCGGATTGTTTTATCCTGTGAGGCCGAAAGGACGGTATCATCCGTAGGCGACATGGAGAGGGACGTCACTTTTTTCGTGTGACCAGGAAAATAGCGAAGATATTTATTATCATGGAGAGACAAGTAACGAATCGTGTCGTCAATCTTGGTAGATGAGTGGACCGCAGTGTTCTTTGTGTGTGTGAAACGAATCAAATCCACACCGTATTTCTTTGAGTTCAGCGACCGCCTTATTCTGTGTATTAGATACAAAACAATTCAGTTTAAAAGTATTGAGTTTAAAATTTTTATTTAAAAACATTGCACTCACGTTCCCTTTTCACTGTCATAAATAACAATTTGGTCGTCCTCTGCAGAACTGATGAGCAAATCTCCACTGGGAGAGAAACACAGGGAATTGATTCGGTCTGTATTTTCGCGAAAGAATTTTGCAATGTGAAATTTGCGAAGGGCTGTTTCTCCCAATTTCATCCCCCTCTCCTCAATTTGCTCGTCCAGGGCTTTCGGTTCTCCGTTCATGGCAAAAACACTGACGACGGACAAAGATAACAATGGTCTTGCTTTAAACTTACATCTCCTCCTTGTCCTCCTCCCAAAAATGGTGTATATCTAGCTTCAGTTGTGCCTGCTGTAAATCCAAATTTATATTATATAACTCTATGTGTAAATCTAACTGTAAATCAAATGTTTCTGAATCTAAAAAATAATGGCAGTATTAATGGTCAAAAGTCAAAATAATCATGATCTTCCAATTCAAAATAAAAAATATAAATCAGCCGAAAAGGTTTGATGTATTTATTTATCTCACTTGCCACACTGTGGTTGAGATTGGACTGGGGAAGAAGAGAAAGAACGAGCTGAAATTAACGAACGACAAAAAATCGATTGAATGATATTAAAATTTCATGAATTTAAGTGGTTCATGCATGACGAATGACGGTGATACTGATGTTTGGAGAATTTTGAAACCTACGCATTATAGGCAGAATTAAACAAGCCTTTTAATTTTAATTTTATTTCCCCAATGCAATCATTATATATAAATACGTATTCGAGAATTTACCGTTTCTATTTCCATGAAATGTAGGTTCCCGTAATGTAAGCTATGTATTCATGAAATTAAAACAGGACAAGACCCCTTGATTATTACATGTTATGGGGTTCGTATGCATATATGCAAAAATTCGTAGGAATTAATGGAGGAATTTTCTGACGTGAATTCGACCCAAATTCCATTAACTTATAGGAATATTTATTATGTATGTCATTTTAATTAACACCAATTATTAAAAATTTGATATTGTCAGTATAATCTATGCTAAAACTTCACAATATGATTTGGAAACAAATAAATTGGTTGGGATAGTGTCTAAACAAACCCAAGAAGCCTTATTTTCTTAAAAATCAATGAATAATTAATAAATTGTACAATAAGATGTGTATATGTACACATGTACATATAATATACCTACGTACATATTTATACATGTCACGCATACATTACTTAAATACAATTGACTTACAAATTTCACGCATTCACTGTGGCGTTATTAATAACGTCAACTATGAAATACCACTATTAAACTCAGCTTTAATATTATCGAAGACATGCGATGGAATTGAAATAAACAAATTAATCGTATGTGCAATAATTGTAGCGAAAAATGCAATTTCCGTTGACCTGAGTAGCTGAAAAAGTCTCACATTGCCAACCCCAGCATATATTTTGATTGGCCAGGTTGCCCTCACCTTTTTTCTATAGTACATTCTCCAAACTTTCACCTCATACTGCACCGCTGTCAACGTGAGTGTTTTCACCAGAGCTACCGAAGCATCACTAATTTTGTACGGGTAAAACATTAGGACATGAATCACAGTCAGGATTATTATCCCACCCGAAAGAATGTACCAGTAAAAATAAAAGGGCATTAAGCTGAAACCTTTAGTCATTGCTAAATTGAAAAGTATGCTTAAGATCAGCCCAATCCCCATTAAACCTGAGGTCACAAATTCCTGAAATTTTGAGGTCCATTTAAAAATCGTGACATACGAGTTGTACACCATGAGTAAAGATTGTAAATTTTTTGCATGATTGCTTAATTGTAATAAAATATTCAATATTCTATAACACAATCTTAATGCACACAAAAATATTGTAATTATAAATGGAAAGATTTTACTTGTTTCTGTACAAAAAACTGTGGCACATAATACTCGCAATGTGAAGATAATGATGGACTGAGCACTTAATGGTCTCGAGAATGACACACTGGTTGCATAATAGTCCTTGAGTAGGAAGTGGAGGGGATCCAACTCGTAGAAGATGGCCCCAACGGGCAGAGCGATGGGGTAGGTGGCAAAAATCCGGGTCACCGTAGTTGCCCCAAATTCAAAAGAAATTCGAAATCTACTTCCTTTTCCAATTTGATTTTTTTTCTTCACACTTTTCTCGAGGTAATCTGCC
This sequence comes from Folsomia candida, assembly GCF_002217175.1. Classification (NCBI taxonomy): domain Eukaryota; kingdom Metazoa; phylum Arthropoda; class Collembola; order Entomobryomorpha; family Isotomidae; genus Folsomia; species Folsomia candida. Next base: position 8,393,003 of record NW_019091193.1, on the reverse strand, counting down.
ATACGCATCAACTCGTTCAAAGCTAGGGTAAAGTCCTTTCTGTACAAAATCTGTGCAGTACAGAAACCTCCATCGAGGAATAATCCGACAAATACAAGGGAATTTTTGAGAGGTATGGATATTGACGAAGACGTTATGTTGCGTAAAAGTATCCAAACTGATCCCAACACATTGATCAGAAACACGATGATAAAAGAATTGACATGCCAGATCAATAAATTGTCTCTTTTGTACTGGAATAGCTGCAACTTTTGGTTCCAAGAAATTGGACTAGATTCCAAGTATCCAAATATTAAAGAATTCGCGTTAAGGGCGTTTCGCAAGAGGGGACGCTCAGGATGGGAAATTTGGTCTGTGATGAGAGAGTCTTGGCGATTCTTATCCATTTCTTTATAACTGATTTGCTGCTAGGGTGGACTATGAAATGACAATCTAAAATGAGGACATAGAATAAAGTCTACCAGCCTGGCAAACTAACCAGGGCTAAATTGGTAAAATTAATCTTAAATTACAGTCAAGCTATGTATGTATACAAGCTCCAATTTTTTAAGCCCTTTATTACTTATTAATATTTTCGTATGTATGTATATATGCCTCATCTACTTCTTAACTCGTAAAGTAAATACAAATTGAGTGCTTCATGTTTTTGTCTTAAAATATTTCCGTTGGGTATCCTACTTAACTTACTGCATGTGTTTTGATTACTTATTTAATGCAATAAATAAAACCTCCACAGTGGAGCCTTTAAGTATTTAGCCCGAGTCAGGGCTAATTGTTATCATCGCTCTTTTTTGCGACACGTGAGATTTTAGCATACCAAATGTATCTTATAGCTTATACGTATTCATAAATAATTAAATTTAGTCATATGTTCACTGTAATCTATAAAGCACAGCAATTCATTACTTCGGTACAAAATTTTAGCTTAATTTAATGATTTTTAAACATCGGCATGAGCCACCCCATGGAATCTTCAATTTTATGTAATTCTTCATATTCTTACATTAGTAACCATTTGTAACATTTGTGCCCAATTTCAGCTTTCTACAACAATTTTTAAATTTTGCTCAAAAACACTCATAATACCACACCCACCGGTCAACCACTTGATCGATTTCGTCCATCTTAAAACTCGTTTCCTAACTTTGTCCAATATGCATATGACAAAATTTCATGTTAATCGCTTCGGGTCTTTCTTGTTTACGGACAGATAAACGGACGGACATATAACGGTTTCATAAGCCCGGACTCGGGCTGAAAAACCTACTGATGACTGATCGATCGACGAGTAATGTAGAATGTAAAAATACATGGATAATACAAATAGACTTATGTAAAAGTGGGTAATAAAATATTATCGTTGGGAATTTTCAGCATCAGTACATACTTAATGGATTGTTAAGAATGGTTAATATGTGTTAATGACTTCAGCAATACAGTTTATCTCCAATGTACTTACTATCCACACGATAAAGGAATATATGGACCTTGTATACAAGTAAGGGTAAAAGTACCTTCTTAGTACTTTTTTATCCATGTTTTGTCCAATATTTTCCTGTTCCTTACCTTAGTAATTTAAGGTCATAATATTAAACTTGTTAGAAATAAAACCGGTAGTGTATGTTCTTACTTATTTACGAAATGCAAGGGGAAAATAACTGAATGACTTGTCTCAGGACTTGTCCCCAGTTTTCCCATTAATTATACAATGCATGCCATATATATATGTAGGTATGTATTACCTGCGACTACCGATTGGTACACGTGAAATGACTGAATATTAAATCCCGTCAATATTTATAGCAGAAATTATTTCGCCGTTTAAATAACACGGAAACAATTTTTCTTTTTTCCTGAATGAAATGCTAGAAAGTGTACAGAAAATTGTACCTGTAAAAATGAAATAGGAGCTACCCCAAGTAACCTCAATGCGAATTTACTGCGAATCCCAATGCAAGTTTATGCAATTTTTGTGCATAAAAAGTTGTAATCATTAATTTGTACAAGATTCGTGCAAAATTTGTATCAATTTTTGTGCTGCTAATAAATTAGCACAAGAAATCCACGAAACTATCACAAATTAATTAGTAGCAAATTATTACAAAGAAACAAGTGAATATTTAGTGCGTATTTGTTAGCACTAAATTTTCATGAGATTTTTTGCACCAAATTCATGCATAATTCGTACCTGGGAAATTGTACAAACTCAAAATGCAGTAAACAGGTGCCAGCATATTCACACAAAATTTGTACCGATTATTCTGCAATAATTTACTACTAAATTAGTATCATTTTTCTATTCGCGATTAAATAAACAAACCTCAAGTGAGTTATTCTTTTTGACATCAACTCCATCATCTCTTCTCCATTTTTAATTTCCAACCAAAAAATTTGTTTCGACAGTTATGGTCGAAAATCAAAATCCTATTTCGGATAAAAGTTCGTATTCTTCGAGCTTGAAGGTGACAAATGAGTGGAGATTGTGCCGTCTACGTGGATTTCAAAAGATTGGACGACTAATGGCGTGTTATATGCCGGAAAATACGGTAATTACATATATACATATTGTTGTTAGCTAATTTTGCATTAATATATATTCGGGTTATTTATGTAAATATACGTTTTGCATAATTTATAGATTATTCATACGTTGAGAACACATATAAGGAATAAATCTATCGACTCATGTGATAACGACAAACGGCGTCGCCCTAAATTATCAGCAGAAGAGCCTGAGGTGAATAATGAGACATTGGTCAGGAATTCATTTTAACTTAATCTTTCTCTATACTCCGTAAGTACGAATTCTGCAGATTAATTACGATAAATATTTGTGTATCCCAATTTGCAATTATCTATTAATTAGTTAAGTTTTTGGAGATACCTAACATTATTGTAGAAATATGTACAACAGATGAATGTGTAATAAATAAATAATAATTGAAATGTGAGTAATACGTGTAAATGAATTTGTATTAATTTCATGCGTACCATTAGCACACAATTAGCAATAGATTCGCACTAAATTCGCACTAGATTCGCACCAAATTCTCACTTCATGAATGCATATTAATCATCACCAAATTTACACAAAATTCGCACATATTTGTTTGTGTTAATTTTGTGCATATTTTGTACAAGTAAACTTGTAGTGACAAATTATTGGTATGAATTTTGTACATGCGACTTGTACAAAATAAGCACAAGTCGGCTTCACATTTTCACGGAAAATATGCATTAATCCAGTTGTACAAATTTAGTACAATAGTTGCAGATTTTGGTTGCTTGGGACATGTAAATAGCTATGTAACATATATACATAGTTATTCATAGAGATGTATGTTATTTTTTCATATGGCCTATCTTCGTTGTTTTGATTTCAGCTCTGGAAATGTTTTGACTCATTGCATGTAAGGATTCAAAATCCCTAATCCCAAAATTCTGGGAATTTGGGGAAAGATATTTTAATGACTTGTGTCCATGCAAATACATATATTCGTTGTCTCCTACATAGTTATTTTTACAGAAGGATTGGGGTGTGTGGTGACTAATACTGACTACTGGTCAGTAGTTATTAAAAATCAAAGGTCGTATAGATATGGATCTTATTGTAAATAGACATTTATCATATGTACATACATATAGGTATGTACGTACTTACGTACAATGTCAAACGGTACAAACAGAACACTTGATTTTTATCCATCAATCTCTTACTTGATTTCGTCAATGTTCACATAATTGAATTCCTTTCTACTCTAGCTACTCCTCATCTCTTCAGACTGTCAACTACGGCTGTCAAGAGCTTTTGTGAAATTTAAACACCTTTTCTGAAATATGGGATTTTTACGAATTTTTGCCTTCTGTGGATTTGTTTTGTTTGCTTCTCAAAACCTGAAAGCAAGCTCCATTCCTCTTGAAATCAAGGAAATCAGTGAGTGAACCTAACCAAATCGTAACCACAATTTATGTACATAATTGACTAATTTTAAGTACAATTTATTTTTTATGTTAAAGATTCCTGTTCTGAATCAAATGGGGATCTCTGGTACAGTTTTAGTGACGGTTGCAATCAGGCCTCCTGCCCCTGTGGAGCCGAGACGACGAATTTATGCTACATTACGGAAATGTATTGTCCCGGCCACTGTCCTGGAGCGCTGTGGATTATTGAACAACAAAAAGCCGCTGAACGCTTATGCTGTACTTAAAAATTAAATTGATTTACAAACCTGCATCACAACCGATAAGAAAATAATAGTTTCAATAACACTTGTTATCGACAATTCAAATAAACCATGTGTATTATATAAATTACAATTTCGAATTACTAATTATTAATTAATTTATATCCATGGCAAGCAATTTTGAAATACATACATACATATATACTGGAAAATGCATATAAGATAATTTCATTCTCCATTAAATCTCGTAATAGTAATTTAATCTCGTAAATCTCGTATATATACACATATATGCATAATTCCGCATACACATAGTGTACAAATTTATTCGCAGCATTATACATCACGATAAATAATATATCACATATGCGTTTAATTGTGTACATTTCATACATGCATGTACCCAGGTACATCACATATGCAATTTTAACAGATATATTTCAGTGGAAACAAATTACACGGATATGTATTTAAATGTCCGGGTTAACTTATTTATTAAACATTTTCAGTGTACAAAACTACTTGACAATTGCAAACATACATACGTATATTTCATTGGTCCTTCGTTTCCGTTTGAAGTAACAACTAAACGCAATGTACATAATGCAATATCTACATAAATATGGAAAGTTATTATACGTATAATTAAAATTTGATCATTTTTAAAAGCGAATTTTTTCTGAAGCCAGAAGGAGTTGATGGGGCTGCTGGTGAAGTTTGAGTTGGAAGACTTATCGCACCGGTAGTTTTGCTTCTTGTTTCCACCAACATTTTGACAAAACCTTCTGACCTTGGTTCGTTTCCACTTTCAATCGGACCGTGGTTGAAATCTAACAAAACAAGTAGAATTTATCTTTATTTTGTCTTTGCACTTGCACTGATGTATGAGTACAGATACTGGTGACAATTATGTAATCGTACCACTTTTGCACCTAAACACATTTCTACTTGAGGCGTTTCCCATTTTAATATCTTTCCGCAATATTCACGTTTCTATAAACAATAAGAGCAACAATCCTAAGAACTCGTGAACCAGTCTGTTAAAATGTGGTATGATAATTTGATACGTGCTTACTACTACTAAGTTACTAATGATAAGTCTAGGTAGAGAATGATAAAAAACGTGTATGTACATATATCAATAAATATGTACTGAAACCCTGTCTTAATGTCAAAAGTCAAGAGTGTGTGAACCATTGAACTGAGATTATCAGTCCATTACCTGGGATTATGTATGCTAGTACGTTATACATATCTATTGCAATTCTTGCAATTTCATCTCCAAGGCGTAAACCTTTCCTTTCTAATTAATCTTTGACCAATTGCTTACATACATCAGATATGTACAGACTACATTTTTGATATCATATTTGTAAAGTTTATTCGTTTGAGTATAGAACCGTATTCGCTTACACATACATAAATATGTATTTAAGTATATCATGCATATGCGCGCATAGCTCGATGGTAAAATTACAATATCGTAAAATTGTAACAGTTCCATTTACTAAAATATGTGTAGCTGTAAATATCTACATATATATGGTAATAAGTATGATAAGTAAGTGTGGAAATGGGATAAATCAAATAACCAGTACTATCTATGTAGCAAATTTTCCTCGCATAATGCATATATTTATGTATGGTACACGTCTATCTAATAGTATCATTTCTATCCAACGAAGGACATGTATGTAGCACAAAAGTTCTTCCCGATGTAAATATTTGAAAGTCTGTAACTCAAAACTCGGTGATACCTGTAAGCCAATTTTTTCATCGGGCATACATACTTTAGTAATTGGTCTTTCAACTATTTAGATACATACTTTAATCATTATCTCAACTCTTTTCTTAAGTCATTGTGCTAATTTTTCTAAATTTGGATTTTTATTGGACCACACCCTCTTACTCCACAATGCTGGAACTGGTGTTTCTATTACTATTTATTGTATGGGATTAATTGATGTGAGATGTGGCTACAGCTAAACTAATTTCGAGTTCAAGCGAAAAATCAATCAGGAGTATGTATGTATTATGTAGTATCCATCATTTGCAATTAATATGATCCAGATTCGTTTCGCATAAGTAATCTTTGCACTACTTTGCAGCAGTATATGCAAATTCTACACATATTCTACGTTTGCATTTCATTATAATTACCACCACCAGTATTCAGAATCCATCAAGTGAGTGTACAAATTTTGGAATTTACAAAGTTTATAACAGTGCTTCATCGTACTTATTTACCATTGAAAATTTTTAAACAATGCATTTGAACTTAAGGCAAATATTACTTACTCAGAATTAAGAACGTGATCAATTAATTCTCATAGCTTTAGTGTTTAATATTTATTCTCATTTCGGGAACCAATTGGTTACAAATTATCTAAATACATCTATGTAATATATCCTCCATAATTTTTACTAGTTTAATAACACTTGCTATCTTATGTCAAACTACTGTGTTGGCTTTGTTACCACGCTACTATTGTCCACCTTTTTGATCGCATGAACCTTTTCATTCCCAGTGGTAACGGACAACTTTTTTGGCACAGATATTCTCAAAACGCCATCCAATCCTATTTCGCACTCCACTTGGACATCGTCCTTATCAACTTCTGGTGGGAGGACATAGCGCCGTTTAAACGATCGTGTTATGTAACCATGCTCATCCGCCTTTTCCTCATGCTTCCCTTCCACCAAAAGATGCTCGTCCACCGTCTTCACCACGAGTTCGTCAGGGGAATAGTCTTGCACATCCAGTTTGATCTGAAATACGTAAAACAATGTAGCTTTTTACGTTTGAGTTTAACTTGTTAAACTTTTTAGGAAATGTCAGAAGTATTTTCGTTAGGATTATGAACTTAAGATAATCGTACCGTAATCTTTTCTCTTGTGTGAAAAACTTCCGAGAGTCCACTCTGAATTGAGTAGGACGGTCGAAGAGACCCCTCCACGGGATACTTGTAAATCCAGGGGTGATGCGATTGGAGATGATAAGGGAGGTGGGGAGGTGGGTGTGGGTAGTAACAATGTGGGGTTGTCAGCTCGTGATGAGAGTACGAAGGGCTGCGCACTGGGGAATACATGTTTGTAACAACAACTATTTATTTTTCCTCTTGATGAATTGCAAGATTTTAGTGAAATACTTGTTTTAAAAATCTACAAAAATTTATGCAATTCCTTGGAACAGAGCTAAAGAAAGATTAGTTCAGATTTCATTCAGATACCAACTTTTATTCATCTGAGAAAGTGAATGAGAAACAGATTTATTATAATCTTTGGCAGAATACGTGATGTTGAACACGATACCAAACCGTTAAGCCAAGTTCAATAACAAGATTGTTGATAAAATCCTGACAGTTGGAATCAACAAGGAGCAGAAATAAATGTGGAACAAGGCACATTAGATATGCAAACCATACGGCGACGACGACGCTTCTTTACGGAAGATTAGTTATAAGTAGCCATTCATTTAATGCGGGACATGTGTAAATAAATCCAATTTTAGTTTGGCACAAAATGATCTAGAGAAAGATAGTATTTATGTAAGTAGGTACGTATATGTCGAATTGCGGAATTTCGGTTGGTTCTAAAAGTGATAAAACTGCAGAGCCTGATGTTAAATCTTCTCTTTGTACGCATGGTTTCATTTCATCGCCGTATAAAACTAGGTACAAACATTATTTATTAACCTGACGATTGAGACGGACAGAAATAAAATTAAAGTTTTGGAGTTACGAATAAAGAATTTGAGTAAAGCTTTAGGGATTTATAGAAGTTGACCTTGGTAACTTTTAATCCTAACGCGCGTATGTATATTTTGGGCTTGATTTGATCGAAATTACTTTTTTTTCATTTAATTGTGAAAACTATTAGCAAAATTGAAAAATAACTTCAGATCATGCGTTCGCCATAAATTGCTTTTGGTGATGCACTTTTGCAATTGTGTAGTACAGCACTGAAAATACGAAAATCAGTTGTAGTCATGGCGCTGTGGGTTCTTTTGAAAAGTTTTTTGATGGAAATAATCGTACCAAGATAGTCGTTAGACGATCATTTTTTTACCCGATTATATAACCCGCATAATAGACACCCTTGACTACAACTATTGCCAAATATTACAATCTCGCTTACTCTGTGAGAAACATGGTATTTGTTATATTACCATCAAATTCTCTTTTTATACTGCAATACAGCATTATGACGAGTTATCAATTTAACTATCTGTCCAAACCGATCATCCACTTGTACGATAACAGCTAACGGTTTTGCTTATCCTCACATGCTGAGCACTCCCTATTATGAATGAGCTCTTACACGTGATAGTAAAGACCCATTGATAATTTATTACTAACAATCCAATTATAACAGTCTAATTATATCCATTTAATGAAGATAACTAGAAATGGTTTTAAAACCGAGTATCTTTTCCCTGGTTCTACAAATGAAAGAAGGTTTCACAGTAAAATACACATAACTAACATCTACTTTCTTTTTTTATGTAATTGAAAACAATTAATTACACTAACGCATAAACATGACCCCCAGGCCCCCAGTCCATTTTGAAGCATTTCATATCGTCCATACAATTATTATGGATTCAAGCAACAATGAACACAGAAAAATATGAAATGCAAGCAAACCCTGGCTTTTAAATTTTATTTTTTAAACAAATTATTTAATGAGCAATTGCAATATTTCTGTCATGAAATTTATCCATGAATTATGAAACGCATTCATTTTTACTGACGAAATTTTAAAACTGGATCAATTGAATAAAACACTAAATATTTAAGGAATTATATAAAATGCTGTCTAAGTAGTTTCGGTCATTTTTAACTCCGACCTCAAATACACAAATCAAATATATTAATAGAGTCGGATAAATGATGTAAACAAAATTATAATTTATGACAAGCTAGTGGACAAGTCGGACTTTGGTTGCATCGCAAATATATTTATGCAATAACTCTTCAGCGATAAATTTCCTGTCAAATGTTGTTTGTCATTTCAAAGCAAAGCATGGGATCTCCATGGAAACCCATAACGTATCGTTTGTTTATGATTTTATATGACTCACTAGAATAACATTACAATATTCACTATCCACTTCAATTTTTTGTATTAGCATTTACCTATTATTTAGCATTATATTCATTACAATCCCCGTCGTTAACGCGCAGTTTCATATTGCAATACAAGCGCAAACGTCTCTTTTCGCCATTCCTGCGACATTGTTTTTAGATTCTCATTTCTCATCCTAACTCTTTCACTAATATCAAATTGTTGTCAGTTAACTGACAATCAAGAAGTGAAATTAACTAAATTTTCAATTTGACAAAATTTGTTGGAATGTTCTACGGTTCTTCAAAAATTCAGAATTTCACTGTTACCACAATTCATTTTATTTTTAAGTTCAACATGTTTCAGTTGGCTATTTTTAGGGGAATTTGAAGTACGTATTCATAATTTTGACGAATAAATTGTGAAAATCTATATCAGATACAACTACGAAAATGAAGTTTCCCATGAAATTTATCAGCAATAAATCCGCCCCTTTGAATCAACCAGTTTTGGTAAAGGTGAGTAAATGCATATGTACCTACATATATATCGAAATTTCATTTAAGGTTCTGCAAAACGCATGCATTTGCACTAAATAAATTCATATTTGTAGAAGCTTGTAAAAGAACTAGAACATCTGCACTGGACTGGAAAGGATGCCCGGATTATTTCCTTGGAACATTGTGCTCTTCTGATCTGCATTTGGTCAGAAATCCAGCTCTCGATTTCCAATAATGTTGAAAACGCACGAGAATTCATTCGTCGAGGAGGTTTACAGTGGGTCTATTGGTACGTAGTAGAGAAAGGCCTTGCTGCAAAGTCGGCTGAATTGAATTGTACCTTCAAAGGTAAGAAACAAGTAAGAATTACTGAGTAAGAATTACTGAGTATTATCAAATTATTTAATTCTCTCTGAAAAGAAATCATGATCGGTCTTGCAATCGCCATGACGGATGAGGGAAAGCCATTATTCAAGAACAAGTATTATGGTTGCCGAAAAATCATTGAGGAACGACTCTTCATGGAGACTGTCATCTAATGAAATTGACTACTTCATAAATTTAGTTGCTTGGAGATATGAAAAATTATTCAAAAAACGATACGCCATGATTAGTGAACTTCCAAATTTAAACAAACTTATCAGTTACTGTTAGTTAATCTGTCCTAGATTTTTTAAAAATCAATAGGTGTTAATTATTGCTGATGTATATTACTACATACATACAATTACTACTTTTTGGGAAAATCGGCAGAAATAAAGTTGTTTTTTGCTTCTTATTTACTTATCCCACTATTCTAATTATGAATGCATTAGGCAACCTCATATACTGAGGGCCCTGGTCCTGACAGTCTAAGGGTGAAAAGATAATTGAATACTTAGAGAATTTAGTATCAAATAATGGGAAATATTCATCCAACTGCAAAATATTTAAATTATATATTTAATGGTATATAACAGGATAATTATGATATAGACCCTGCAAACTGACAAATATGGTTGAGTAATAAATCCTGGTTGGGGCTATGCAACGCTGAGCTAATTTCTTGTAATAATAAATATTTATGGATCAAACGCTCTAAAGGGATCTTCTTGTAAATCTGTGAGCACAATCTCAAAAGTCAGGGTGGAATCTAAAAAATAGTAAATTATTTTTCAGAAAAAGTTTTTAAAAAGTACTGATTCTTAATTTTATTTCGACTCATACATATACAATTTTGCTTACTTGGTGGGATTTGGCCATATTGGGTGGATCCATACGCAAGATTTGGGGGTATGACGAGGTAACGTTTTTCCCCTTTGCACATCTTCATTGTTCCAATTTCACATCCCTTGATAACGTCCCCTTGTCCCATTATATATGTCATAGCCTCTTTACGATCATATCTGCAATTTAACGTCCCGAAATCATTTATATTGTACCTCATCTACCAAACGGTAGAGGTAACTAGATAGATGTATATTTACGAGAAAATAACTTACGTAGAGTCAAACTTTTTTCCATCCGGAAATTTTCCAATGTAATCCGTAGTGAGCATATCCTTCATCTGTGAGCGATAAGTACAGTTTGAGGGTTCGTACAATACTTCGATCTCGACCCCTTGATCGACCCATTTGCGACCAGCCTCGACCACAAAGACACCATAAAACCCCACCACGACCAAAAACAGGAGCCTCATCTTGGACAAAATATGCATGTTATAAAAACTATACATATATGTCAACTAAACTATCTACATAAATGCCAAACAGGGCAATAATCATAATGTTTTATAAGCTTATTGTTTTCTCAATTCATGTAGTCACGTTACGACATTTCCATGTACCTATGTACCTAAATACATAAGCATGATGGTCAACGGAAATGAAGTAACAATGGGTTTATTGACTCATAGAGTTATACATACAGATATGTACATATGTATGTGTGGATATGGATAAAAGTGAATATGTTATGCAATATATGTAGTACATACATATATATATTCAACTCCTTATGTCCAATGTATGTCTCTGTCTACAAAGACTTCAAGATTTCAAAATGTAACCGAATCAGGCTAGTCGGGGCGTCGGATGCATGAATTATAAAACTGATATTGCGTATTTAGTATATGCCTGATTGGCTTTGAAATACAAATTTGTTATATACATAATTATGTATGCACTCGTATATGCTACAAGATACGTTACATTTGCGGCTCCCAATAAAATATATCAGACGATATGTATACGTATCTATATATCGTGTCGTGAATTACTTACATTACATATGCCCACAAAATATTATGCTCAAGCTTACATTTTAATGTACAGTAAATAAATATTTCACTTTAATAATCTTGACACTAAAATTATAACAATTACACAATCTTAAATATTTCTTGTACTATAACACACTACATAATTAGTTATTTTTCTAAATTTATCACATTGCGCAAAAAACAGTATATACGGAATTTCATGTAAAATTTTACATAATATGCATACATATGTGTGTATGCCCTGCATGGGGTTCCAGTTCAAAAACTATGCTTCAATTCTAAATTCCTCCTCCATCATCCGCTTCAAATCTTTTGGTTTGGGTGACCTTATCCAAATGTCGCTGTCCGAGCAGTAGGCATCCACTCCCTCCAAGGTGCCGCCCCAGTAGGGTGGCATATTTTCTACCGGAAATCTCTCTCGTACAACTTTCTTCCACTTCTCTTTGTCACATCCAAAAACTTGCATCTTATCCAGAGTGGCCTTACTCATGAACGGCTTAACAATACTGAACATGACGTTGAAAAATCTGGGGGCATTTATCACCATGACGTAGTGCATCATTTCTGGATAGTTTGATTCCATTTTGGGACACACTCTCATGAAATATTCGATTGCAGCTTTAGAACAGAACTGTCGAAACGAATACCTGCAAATACGATCAATCTCTAAAAAACTATATCATTATACCAAAAAAATATGTGATAAATATCGAACCCTTCCATATCAAAGATTTCGATAGTTTGGGTCACAGGAACTTGAATCTTCTCGCTCACGTTGCGCATAATCCTTATAACGCTCTCGCCTTTCTGAACATGGAAGCGTTCCAGCATATCTGGACCATACTTCTCAACCACACCTTTCGAGTCGTATCTTCCAAACGGGTGAATATTAGCAGCAAAACCGTCCTTGGAAACACCACAGAATGCCATCGGCTCAGCCGTGGCTAATTCATAAGGAAATTCTTCCTCCAAAATTGTATCTGCTTTAAACTCTTTTCTCCACTTGATCGAATCTCTCAGCATTTTCTCTGCCAAGACGAGGTCCAGACTCCGAGCTCGCAACCATTTTATGAGAAACTCGTCTTCCAGTTGATGCGGTGTCAGGTCAAGATCGGACAAATTTAAACGAAATTGTATCAATTTTTCTTGTTCTTCTTGGGTATATTTAGGAGCTGCCATTTTAAATGATGCAGCAAGCAGGATGCGAATGTTGAGGTGACACTGGCAACAAGTATAATAATAAAAGTGAACGGATGTACATAATATCTTATCCTTCGTCATTATTGCGAGTATGCAAGTGGTCGTCCTTTCGCCTCACTATAACCAATGTGTATCGAGGAGGTCATGCGTCATATGAATCCATGTGTGTATGTGAGTCCTGAGTTGCATTGCATTATTTGTGGTCAAGTGTGAGGCTTCAATTAGACTCCAATTGATTCCATTCCATATCTTTGCGTATTGTGATTTTCATAAAAGTTCGCAGGACTCAAGGTGTACCGCAACTGCTACACGATGAGGATGATTGATTGATCGTCCAACAGGAAGTGTAATAAGTAGAATCAATGGGATATTCTTTCGCATAATCTCGTTGTACATATATGCGTGTGTATATCAATTTACTTATGTATGCCAATTCCAGCAATCCAATCTGTATTGAGCGAATTATGTATATTGTGCTTAGCTCATTTTATTCGTCCTTGTTTGCATAATTGAGGAAAAGGTCAGGTATATGTATTTTTGGTTTCTGGAACATGCACTTTTATGGAGAAGACTATACGAATAGAATATTGGTAAAAAAATACGGAAGCTTAGGCAAATATCTGTAGTGCCGTATTTTAAATAAGTATTGGACTCATTATCAATTAATCTCCATTAATTAAGCATTGATGTCTTTGACCTTTTAAGAATGACTAATTTTACGGATATCCAGTACTGCTCAAAGATTTGTTTTAAATGAATTTATACTTATCATGTAAAGCTGTAAAATACCGGGGATACAAATTAACACGAACCATGTAATGTACGTACTACACCCCTTGCAATGCATTACATAAATAAGCATGCATGTATGCGTAATTGTTCTAATACATTAAACTAATTCTCACTAGTCATTCAGTAATGCATAGTAATTATGTCGCAATTACACTCTTCTGCAGAAAATGAAGCATTTAATTAACAGCCTATTGACGAATTATACTGGATAAAGGTGACCGAAATTAAAAAAATAAATTATGCTACTTTCTTTGCTAATATCATCTATTTTTGTAAATTGCAAATTTGTACCGACGCACATTTCAGTGAAAGAAATATTTACAGCATGCATACATTTCTTGTACTGACCTGAAATCCGAAAGTCTTCTGAAAATCCAAAGCAATGATTTTTTAGTGTCTTTGGCCATTAAGATTAAGTCTCATGATAGTAACTACTTACTTTTGCTCAGGATTTGTGTTCATGACATAAGTCGTTAAATATATCGAATTCTTTAAAACTATTCTTCTGAGATGGTAGCTGAGACCAATTTGATATGCATACACATTCATAAGTACAAGGTACATAACAAAGCTTCGAGTATTGGTTTGGAAAATAATCCCAGTTATCCGATGTCCCATATTGGAATTAAATCATGTCTGAAATAAAGCATCAAAAATGCAAGTGCGAACAAATATTTATAGGTTTAGAAAGTGATTCTTAAATACTTATGACTGACTGACTGTCTTGACACAGTACTTTATTTTTGTTATTCAATTCATAATGTTTCGTTTGAAATTTTTATCATGATGTGGTATGATTCATACAATGCAACGGTCTAAAATCTACATGAAACATGATATTTGCCCATACATATATGTATAAGAAAATATATTGGTCTTGTTTGGCATAGAAAATACAGATATTCTCTGATCTCAAATGAAGGGATGAAGTCATAAAGTTAATGTGCATGGAGACAGATATGAAAGACTTAAGGGCTCAAATTTTACCAAGTTAGCCAATCACTTCCAGATATTCCAGATTAGATCTTCATACATAAGTAAGTCAGATTTTGAGCATGTATGTACATACATATGCATATATTAAATCCAGAAATTCCGTCTTTCTTTCACATTGCAGCCGAACAACGCCCGATTTATTCAAGACAATCAGTGATTGTTTCTTCAGAGGTCTGCATCCGCACAAATACGTGTAAATATTTATTAGGTCACACTTGATACACAACAAACAAACAGTTTTAATACTTTTAAACGTACCACACGTAAAGTTTCTGTTTGAATATTTAATTAATTGATACATTAGAATGGCATCTTCACGGATAGAACTCAATCCGTTTCTTATTGAGCCGGTAAGTACATAATAAAATTCTGGCATCGTTAAACACTTTTATACGGGAATTAATGGCTGTCGTAATATTTTACTTACAATCTTAGGACTAATTTTATAATCATAAACTCATGATTATTAACAGATCGTGGAAAAAATTCTTTCATTTCTCCCAACTCCAGACCTTGGACCAACTCGCCTGGTTTGTAAATTATGGAACGAAGTTGGCGATATTATTGAGCGAAACCGAAAACCTGTAACCATATCAAGTTTTAAGGAGGCTCAAGTAATTTATTTCATGATAACAAAAATCTATCCAAAATGGGGCATCTGCTCATTAACGTTCTCAACCTTCGCCATGGATTTTGGGGTGGTTAAAAAAATCTTGATCCACCTGAAAAACACTCTGACCACCCTCCGACTCCAATCTGGCTTTATTGAAGAGGAAAATTATCACGACTTCATGCGAATTGTGGGCGGAAATCTTCGCGTTTTGGAGTTGGGTGTAATGCATGACGAGTATTATTGTCATTTTCCATTTTTCCCTGTACAGAAAGATAACCAAAACTCACCAACCGAGTGGTACGTCTTTCCCAAACTTCGAAGTCTGGAATATATCGGATATCTCAGAAACCAATTCGGCTCCGGATCCGGGGGTGGTTCCACATTTCTGAGCGACGTCGTAAAATCTTGCCCACACCTTGTCCGACTCACGATAAATGGAATGTTGGAAGAAAATCCGACCAAGTTTGATGGTTTGGGAGGACTGTCCAAACTCAAATATTTACATTTGAACATGATGCCGATGGATAGCCCCAAGGGAAGAAAAGGTTCTGCATATTTTCAAAACCACGTATTCCTTTCATAATCCAATTATTCGAAGGAACAATAGACAATAATTAATTTTTTTTACAGATGTCGGTTTTACTAATAATAGGATTCATTGCCTCAAAAAACTGAATCTTGCCCTGCAGGATTTTCGAGTAACTAACGTCCACACTAATCTTGATCCGACCCTATTTAGAGACTTCTTGGAGTCACAAGGGGAAACTTTAGAGTGTGTTTTTCTCAATCAAAACTCGGTAATATAAATATTGAATTAAACAAAGCTTATGACTGACAAGAGTTAATATTGTATTGTTTGTATTTAATTATTTAGTATTTATGCATACAAAAATTTGCGCTTTTAACATTTTATTTTTTGAAGATTCGTGCCACAGGTCAACCGGCATCAGGGAGTCAATATTGCAACGCTTCCATGCCTACGCCATTTCCACTTTCACTCCCGAAACTCACTCGTCTTGAAGTATTCAAACCTTTTGTTCGGAATTTACAGCATGTTTTTAACTCGGCTCCAAACTTGTACTCCATTTTGCTACAATTTGATCCCGATGTGGAGTGGAAATCTATTCTTCCAAGAGGACCGATATCCATCCCAAGAACTTTGAATACCTTAACATTTGCATTCGTGGATGCTTTATCTTTTCAGAAAATGTCAACTTGTTCCACCCATCTCGTTCGTCTTTGTCTCCAAAATTGTGGAGATTCTCATCTCCCAGTGATCTTTGACAAGTTTCCGAATATAAAAGAACTCACTTTGATGGAGGGACACGAGAAGATGACAGACGCTCTGCTAACTGGACTTGATCCTGAAGTACTGGAAAAGTTTCGAGATGCGCTTGGAAAACTTGGCGAGCAAAAGTTTTCATTCAGCAAACAGTTGGCTGAAAAAATTGAAAAATGTAAAATCCACCCGGGTCTTGGCAGTTTGAAAAGTAAAGATACAAAATAATTTGTAAAAAGTATTTGTATAATGTCCATACATTTTAACTGATCTTGCGAAATAATAGAAATGAGACATCTTATTCTGGACTTTACGTCCCCCAAGGAATTTATTATACTGTGGGGATTCTGGAATTTGGAAACGATGCACACCGTTAACATTAATGGGGACAATATAAGCCAGGTGCTGTTTACAATGGTTAAAGATGCCGATTTTAAATAACTAATATGCAGATTAATAATTTTTCGAGATTTTGCAGAATTCTGAACGGTATATCAAATTCATGAACGCTGGTGGAAGATATGCCAACATTCAGATGCATCAAAGTACTGGAACCTTTATTCGTGATGACTCGGTAATTATTTCTGGGTCACCGGCACGTTTCTTTCAAAAATGGGGACCATCTCTGACCTCCCAAGAAGAGTGGAAATATGACGACGACGACGCATCAGATAATGCATCTCTGATTTCAATGTGCTTTGAAAAGTAGGTAGTAGAATCATCCTACTAGGATATTAAGTTGAGAAAATATACCTAAACTCATTGTTGATTTAGTGTACATAAATAAATTTCATAACTTTGTCAAGGATTTAAAAATGAAAATACATACAATGTAAAAAAAATGTCGATTTCTAAAACATAACAGTTTCTCGCCACAATGTGTCATTAAGAGTAGTACGGTGTTATTGGTCATGTGGGTGTATACATAATATAGCTACCTAAACGTTACAATGCTCCCGTCACAGAATTTTTTAGAAGAATGATTACAAAAAAACGGGATGGTCAACAAAGTGTATGCAGCCGAGTGTGAACTGAATATAAACACTCGCATTACAATAATGTATAGATAATAGGAGCCCCGTTATGTTTTGTGGTGTTGGATATCCACTGGACATGCATGCATATATTTGTACAGCTAATTGCTTGGTCATCATTTCATTTAAATAAAAAAATCGTTTGATTGTAAGAACCAATCTCGTTATAAATTTCATCCCTGGAAAGAACAAGTTCAATAATGATTCTTGCAATTGAAATGTCGCAGTTTGATGTCATCATGATCAAGGGAATTGATAACTACTCACCGACGGGTAAACCCACAAATGCACGCATCTTATTCCTGAACAATTTGCACTGTTCAAAGTACAGCATCATTCATTGAACGTGTATTTATAAAGAGTAAAAAGCCTGCCAACTGCCAGGCACTCTAAAATTGGTTACACATGCACGTAAAATACACGGCATAATAAATACAACAAGTGTTTCATGTTGTGAGCCCAGTGTGAAATTGTCTTTTTGACGAGGTAGATGTGCAGAAGGGACCGTGTGTAATATTTTAAAACACCGTGTTTCTATTACCGGAATTTTAATAGTTCGTTAAAAATGGGACACGACTGGCATCCTTCTATACTCAGGGTAAGTTTCTTTGTTTCTACTAATTATACATATTTTTATAGAAATTTTGAAATATGCAGTGGAACAAACTTTGGGACTATAGATGCTCTTGTATGAGACATGAGACATAGATGCATACAACAAATTTAGTAGTTGGCGAAAAAATGTTTCTCAAAATTATCTATAAAATTTGCATAAACATAAAATATTAATTCCAAGCATGCATGCATTTAAAATACAACTGTTTTTCTGCAAAACTTTATTCACGTTCCATGAAAAAAGTGCATGTCCTTCTTATGATGAATACATCATCATGTACATTCTGTCCACTCATGTCTGTTGGTTTGTTTGGGTTTTCACACAAATCACAGTTTCCATTGTTTATTGATCTAATCAAACTATTACCATTAATTGACATCATTGATTTATTTGGATATGTATTCCAATTACGATTACAAATTATCAATGTCAGCTTACGTGTCCATCTGCATGTGCATATTACTCTTAAGTTATAAATATAGTCTGTATGCACAGAACTGCACAGAATAATTGACAAAACTAGGTCACTCATTAAAATAAAATTAGCGTGACACAAAAATCATCTTTAAATTGGTATTGTGCCTGGTATATCAAAGGCTTGGGTATTCATTTCAATTTAAAATGGTTCAATGGCAATGGGCAATCATCAAATTCAGGAAATTAAATAAGCTCATACATTTCCACGTAATCCATCCTAACCACACACCACAGAAACTACTCTTTGGTCTTATTAATACTGGTATATTCCAGTTAAGGCATCCATGTAAGCACACATACGTAATATCTCAATTCATAATCCACTGACTGAACGAAACATCCCATTCAGACGCAACAAATAATAAGTATAATCTCACCCACTTATTAAACTTTAGCTAACCATATATAGCTGAGATTATTCCACTTGTATAAACAACTACTGTTACATATTATATTTGCATACATGCACATATGCATTGCAGTTAGAAGGAGAAGTTGTTTGGGATAATTGCATGACTTATTCAGTATACTGGTAGTATATTTATGGCTACAGAGTAAAATTATTTCCGCAAAAATTATGAACTTAAATCGGGTAAGAATTTCCATGCAAGACTTACTTTCACCTCGTACATACGTATTGTGCATGGACCCTTTCTTATACATCCATGGACATAAGACTCGAATCCCCGGTGTGTCAAACTTTCTCCATTCTCGCCCACACACATTTCATTTCCTACTCAAATCTAGTCCACCAACACTAAAACCCAGCAGCTGTCCTAATACTTGGGACTTTAACTAATAAATGTAAAACTTGCATAAGTTCACGTCCTCCTTAAAAATGGGCTCTCCAAATATTTCCTCTGCTGACACTAACTCAAACAATTCTTCACCCCCACAGACGAACCGCCTCGTCCCACCCACCGCCGCCACGAACGTGCTGGAACAGAAACATCACGTCTCCAGGGATGGGAGAGGACAGATTTTAGGAAATTTAAGAGGATTTCGTGGATGCACGGTTTGGTTTACGGGTATGTAAATTAATTATGACAACCACTTATGCACATAAACCCCCAGTGTGTGTAGTGTCAATCACAATTATGTAAATTTGACAAATTTCAAGGTTTCTCTGGTGCTGGGAAGACGTCCATCTCTTTCGAACTAGAAGCTTTCCTGGTGGCGAATGGAATTCCAACCTACGCCCTTGACGGGGACAATGTGAGGACGGGATTAAATAAAAATCTAGGATTTTCTAAGGAGGATCGTGAAGAGAATATTCGAAGAGTGGCAGAGGTGGCGAAACTCTTTGCAGACAGTGGGGTTGTAGCATTGTGCTCATTTGTAAGCCCGTTTGAAAAGGTAATTAATTATGTTCTATAGATTCTATAGTATGGTTACTGATATTAAATAAGGCCGTGTAATTTAATTGATCTATATTTCACCACCATATAAATAACAGGACAGAGAGCTCGCCAAAGAAATTCACAAGGCAAGTGGCCTCCCCTTTTATGAAGTCTTCATCGACACTCCCCTCGCCGTTTGTGAGCAGAGGGATGTCAAAGGACTCTACAAAAAAGCGAGGGAGGGTAAAATTAAGGGTTTCACTGGTATCGACCAGCCCTACGAACCCCCACCACATCCAGATCTAAGAATCGAAACGGTTGGCAATAGTGTCAAGGATAACGTGCTAGAGGTCGTCAAATTACTGATTGAAAAGGTGAGCATAATTGAATTGTTCTGATTTAATAGTAATGTGTAAAAAATAGATATGTATTGTAAAAACACACTCACCTATTTTTCCCACATTGCAGGATATTCTCCCACCATTCCTTCAATTTACAGAGACCGTGTCTGAGTTGTTTACAACTAAATCTAAACCCGAAGTCTCCCAAATCATCAAAACTACACCAAAATTGGATATAACGGAGCTGGATCTCCAATGGGTTCAAATACTCTCAGAAGGCTGGGCCTGTCCCTTGAAAGGATTCATGAACGAAGACCAGTTCCTCCAAACAATCCACTTTAACTCTTTTGTGAAGGATGAAGTGGCCACAATGCCAGTAGCAATTGTCTTACCAGTGGAGACAGAGGATAAGATTAGGTTGGAGGGTGTGACTGAGGTGTGTTTGGCGTATAAAGGACATGTGGTTGGAGTATTAAAGGGCATTGAGTTTTATCCGCATCGAAAAGAGGAACGTGTGGCGAGACAATTTGGGACAACATCGCCAAAGCACCCTCATATTAAGGTAGACAATAACTAATAGCTGTACCATTAAATTAAATAGTGATAAATAATATGCCTGGTTATATTTATATGTGTGACTTCTTTTCAGATGATTCTCTCCAGCGGCGACTGGTTAATGGGTGGTGAGCTGGAAGTTTTTGAGCGCATCAAGTGGAACGATGGGCTAGATAAATATCGCTTAACTCCAAATGAGATTAGAAAACGAGCAAAGGAGATGGTAAATGATAAAATGTTTGGTTATACGTCGAACATATGAAATTCTAAATATTTTATAGCATTAATTTAATCCCTTAGGAGGCGGATGCATTGTTTGCATTTCAGTTGAGGAACCCAATACACAATGGCCATGCATTATTGATGCAGGTGAGCAACTCATTGAAGAAGTCTGGTGATAATTCTATGTATGTAATTATGTGTAATTCAGTATATATGTACTAATTGTATTTTTATCTCAGGACACACAACGGAAACTCGAGTCAAGCTATGGGTACAAGAAGCCAGTCTTGCTCCTCCACCCACTTGGTGGCTGGACGAAGGACGACGATGTTCCTCTCCCTGAGAGGATACAACAGCACTTGGCAGTTCTTGAGGAGGGTGTTTTAGACCCTGAGAGAACAATTTTAGCCATTTTTCCGTCTCCAATGCTTTACGCTGGACCAACGGAGGTTCAGTGGCATGCAAGGTAATGTTTATTTAAAAATATTTAATATAGTTATTTCAGTTATCTCATCGTCAGTATTATTTGGAAAATAAAACTCAATCAGAGCTCGTCTCAATGCTGGTGCAAATTTCTACATTGTTGGGAGGGACCCTGCTGGGATGCCCCATCCAGAAAATCCATCCATCGACCTATTCGATCCAACACACGGTGCTCGGGTGCTAAAAATGGCTCCAGGGTTGGCTGGGCTTGAAATCATTCCGTTTCGGGTGGCGGCATACGACACGAGGGGAAAGTGCATGGCGTTTTTTGAACCAGGAAGGAAGGATGATTTTATTTTTATTTCGGGAACTAAAATGAGGGGTAAATAAGCAAAAATGCATAAACTAATTATATTTACATCAATAAAACTTATCAACCTGATTTTCTCCACATACTCAGGGCTCGCAAAGTCTGGGCAAAATCCTCCTGATGGGTTCATGTCTCCTAAAGCTTGGAATGTATTGGCAGAATATTACAAAAATTTGAAGGGGTGATATTTTTTAAATGGTTGCTAAGAAGAATGAAAGCTTTAATCCAATTTTTACTATTTTGTTGACAATTTTAATAAATGACGAAATGGATTCCTTAATACATTTTACTCTCTCCTCCGCAGCACCATTGGCACATCAAACAAAACATTCAAATATGAATTTGCAACGAGATACACGCTTCTCGAAAATATTTCGACTTTTGAAGCCATAAATTTAACAAAATTAGCCTGTATTTCTGACAATGTATCAATTTCTAAGGATTCATCGCCATACATTGATTGCTGTTCGGTCCCATTAGTATATCTATACATGTAACAAGAAGGTGATTCGTGGGTTGAGTAGACCTTGTGAAACTTCCCACTCTTCACAGGATGTTCTTCACCGCTAACAGACAGCGACGAATTGATCCCATTTTCTTCGAAAACTATTCCACCAGTGATTAGCGTTATGGTTACATTTACCAACTCCTCTGGAAGAAAATTCTCAAGAAACAGGCCAGGATAATCTGCCACGAATATCACATCACTGGTGGCATTAATATCGAAGAACGTAGAAAAATAATCTCTGTAGTGTGAGTATTGCGTGAGAAGTGGGAGGATAAAGCTAACCGGGGTGAAAGGGGACCAATGTACTTTGAGAAGATTGACCTGCAATTTGAAATAGTTGCATAATTAATTAATTAGTTGATAGATGCATATAGCAATTGTAAGTATACCCTCGGATCATATATCCTCTGCTGAAAGCGACCATTAAGAGATTTCCAAATGTCAAAGTAAACTCCTATGGAGCTGATATTGTATCGCTCAAGGTTCCGTGCAATACACTGGGCGTGTTGAAGCGCCATATCGGCATGACTACTCCATCGGTCGTTGGCCACCCAGACCTATTTATCAATAATGAAATAAATTTCAGAAAAAAAATCAAATTAGACTGCATTAGTTACATCTGGATCCAGAAATTTCTCCTGTCCAGTGATCTCATCCTTGACAATAATTTTCTGGTGCAGCGTTTCCCATGAGTTGACCATCATATCCCAGGAGTAGCCGTACAGGCCTGGGGTCCAATTATTAAAACCCTTTTGAAAAATAAATATTAAACAATATTTTAATATTGTTTCCTGTCCAGAATTTTACTTAGGATTATTCAAGGTCCTGAATTTCACTTACAATGGAACCTTTTTTCAAGCTACACCGGGATCGACTAGCGAGTTATATCAAAAAATCAAGCCAAAAATTAGGTCAATTTTTGAGAAAATTTTCCCTTGCGTTTTTCTCCACGGGGCGAAAACCAAGGCGCTCGTGTGAACTTTGACCTCCAATATTTTTCTTCAAAGGGGCCATTCAACGGAAAGAGAAGTGTCACGTGACTCCTAATTTTTGGCTTGATTTTTTGACATAACTCGCTAGTCGATCCCGGTGTGGCTTGAAAAAAGGTTCCATTGTTAGTTACGTGTGTATATAAGGTTAACTCACTTGATGGTAAATTTTGTGACCGGGAGCATGGGACGAGTTTGGGATTATTTTGGGGAAAAAATTCGTTGTTACGTGAAGTTAAGGCCATTTTAATGTAAATTTATAAAATAATGATGAAGATCAAGGCCGGTGGTGGATAAAATTAACGATCTTGGAGCAAATTTGATGTCATTTTTAGCAAAATGGGGAGAAACTGTGCAATTTCGAATTGTCCAAACAGAAAAGGAAAGCCCTCTCACAAAGTTCACTCGTTTCCAAATGCAAAACATGCACTTCTTCGGAGTATTTAGATTTCTCAAGCTATTGGGACGACGTCATCACTTAAACTTGACAACTTTGGCGTTTGCAGCCGTCATTTCTCCTCAAATAATTATGTAGCAGGTCATGCCACCACAACCAAAAGTAAAGGTGGCGAAGACGATGTTCAATGGCGATGAAGAGTTCGAGATTCCTCCCGATCCAGCCGAAGCTGATTTGGAACTGATTAATTCTATCCTAAATTCATATGAACAAGTTTAATCGTTATGATATTTATGTTTGTCATTTGTTAATTATGATGTACGGTGTAATTGTTATGCATCTGTATAAAGTCGTGTTGTCAAAATTTTGACCACCACCGGCCTTGATCTTCATCATTATTTTATAAATTTACATTAAAATGGCCTTAACTTCACGTAACAACGAATTTTTTCCCCAAAATAATCCCAAGCTCTCGGTCACAAAATTTACCATCAAGTGAGTTAACCTTATATACACACGTAACTAACAATGCAAGTCTTTTACGTGTACAACTCAGATCTGGTCGGGACCAATTTTATTTTGTTCAGCACACAAAATAAGCATACCCGTATTTTTTCATTTTTCATAATGCGCTAATTTGAGCGCGAGGCGCGAATTTTAAAACATTTTTCAGCCAAAATCTCGGTTTTTAAAAATTCTGTAAATTTTCGAATTTTAGCGCGAATCCAAAAATTCGAGAACATGTCTCTTCAGAATGACTAACCTGACTTATGAAAAATCCAATTGTCTCGAAATTTGATTTTCAAAATTTTTTGCCAGTTTTTGAAATTCATTAAAATTATAAACTTATTCAAAATTTTAATTTTTCAAAAAATAATGCATCTGGATTTTTCATAAGTCAAGTAAATCATTCTGAAGGGACATGTTTTCGAATTTTTGGATTCGCGCTAAATTTCGAAAATTTACAGAAATTTTAAAAACCGAGGTTTTGGCTGAAAAATGTTTTAAAATTCGCGCCTCGCGCTCAAATTAGCGCATTATGAAAAAAGAAAAAATTCGGGTATGCTTATTTTTTGTGCTGAACAAAATAAAATTGGTCCGGACCAGATCTGAGTTGTACACGTAAAAGACTTGCATTGTAAGTAAAATTCAGGACCTTGGGATTATTGAATTGATGCAGATTTTACGGATTATAATTTGTATGCAAGCATACCTTGGTGATGGAATGCGAGAATGGGAGAAATATTTGCACTCCAACGTAAATAAAAATTAAAAAGCGTGTTGATTTTTTCATAACATTATTTTTTGGTGTGGATGAAATTGGCTTAAGGGTTTCACTCCGACCGCTGCGGAACCAGGAACATGGCCATTCATCCGCATTTCTGAAGAGAATTAAGGAAGCCAGACAGATGTACGGGAACATTCCTGTATTCGAGGGACAATCATTCCAATGGTGTAACAGTATAATTATAAATTTATGCATATCACCAATGTCAAAAATCGCTGCATTCATCCCATGAAATAAGATAGAAATCAAAATTCCAAGTTTTCTGGTCCGTTGAAAATTAAGAAGAAATCCGACCCCCAAATCGTAGCATAAACCACCCATGTGGATAAAGTAGAATTCAATGTGCTGTTGGTCTAGGAATGGTCTGCGTAAAATACAACCATTTCATTTATTTATCTGATTAAATATGTATATGCATATAACAGTACATGCATACATGCATGCATATCTTAGGGTAAACTTCATGTCAAAACTCACTTTAAACCTCCAAAAACCCAATGTTTTCCTAAATTCCTATGCATTAAAACAATTCAATGATCAGTATTGCGTTCGCTTTCACGACTTAAATACTACAAAATAATTCCTACTTATTAAGCATACCTCATAGACCATCCGGAAACCCAATCCGAATCTAATTTCTTAATCCCTGCAAAGCTAAGTAGATAACACACAGTTAAGCTTCGTCCATGCTTCGTGTCATTATCAAGTCCTGCTCTGAATCCAATTTTTTAATTGGTCGAAGCATTTAATTATCGTAGTGATAATTTCGCTATGCCAATCAAAAAATATGATTTGGAGGACATGATAATGTCATGAAGTGACAAAGGAATACATGCAACAGGAAGCGTCAGATATTGTTTATATTGATAATAAATAATATGTTTACTGTACAAGTAGAGGATGAAGATCTGAAATTTTATGATTGCATAGTTCCATCTGGGCACAGTTTGCGGGGGGTACTTGTTTATTAAGCTGTCGAGGGACCTGTATGTACATGCATAAATACAAATATGCTGGTACATAAATACATACAGATATCAGCTCGTCTGTAAATTGACTTACAATCTTTCCCCAGCCCCTCCCACTTTGAGTAGGATTGCAAATAGCATAAAGAGATACGAGTGATTATTCCAGCGAGATTTATCCAAAATGAAAAAATAGACATAGGGGATGAGGTACAAAATACAGGATTGTTTGAATCTGTAGCCAAGACAAATTCCAAGAGCTCCTAAATTTTAAATTTTAAATTTTTTTTAGATTCGACATTTTTATAACTTATCTATTTGTGTCCTACCAATCCACATGGCCGAGTAGAGTAGACAAGCAAATGCGACGGGGACCGGTTTCACCCATGGAAACAGTGGAAAGAAACAGTAATTTTGATCCCCGAACCGAATATCAGCATCTTCTAGGCCGCGTTCAAGGGGGATGTCCAGCATCATGAGAAGACCTTGAATATGATTAATGCATACATACTTATCACCAAGTTGTTAGCACTTGAATGAGGTTTAATTTACCGAAAGCTATGCGAAACAAAGCTAACGCGGTCGGATCACAAGGGTCCATGAGGGAGTATGCGTTTAAGAGAGCTAATTTTTGTTTTACGAAATTTTTAAATTTCACAATTAATACTGCAACACGTGACATTGTAACGCTGAGAGTGATAAATTGACACAAAGAAATGGTGTGGTGAAATAGCAGTCCAGATGGATGGAGATTCGAGTTGGGAATGCGATCTCTGGAAACTTTGGATGTTCTCGTTGTCGGAAGAGAATTGAAAAGTATTGATTTTTACGGGAGAGAAAGTTGCGTTTAAAGAGCGAAGGCATGATAAGATTAGAAGAAAGCTGAGCTGTTGGTACAAATAATGTTGTTTTCTCTTTGGTTATAAGCGTCCTTTTGGGAATCGTAGAAAAACAATTTGTTTTATGTTGTATATATGCTACTTTATTTGGCGATAAATTGGCGCTCATAGTATATGTACATTTATATGTATGTGCATGTAGCGAATGACAAATTTTATTAGTCGTCTACCAAAATACATAGCAATATCTGCATTTCTGTTTTTGTAACAATAATGAAATACATTTAGAGAATTTTATAACCACAACTAAAATTATTAATTGTCACTCAATTGAATACAAAGACTTTCAAGTAAAGGTTGACCCCCTTAACTTTCTCGGGGTCTGGAAATATCAGTTCGCCACTCTCCGACCACCGTACAGTTTCATAGCTGAGTGAACCCAATTCTTCAAATCCTAATGATTTTGTCCCAGCCACCGTCCACGGACTCGAAAGGAACACCTTGGCCACTTTAAACCCTTCAGCTCTTAGAAAGTCCAACGATCTTCGATAAAGTTCCTTGCTCGCCCCTTGGTTCCGATATTTGGGGGTGGTAGAGACGAGAAAAAATTCAGCATACTCGTCAATGCCGTATCGTTCGTATATTTTCCCGATTTTATTCAGCTTGTCAAATATTTCAAACACGGCAAACATTGACTTTGACTGAATGTCGAGAGACTCAAATTGGTCAACCCCTTTCCTCATGCGGTGAGTTAATCGAACACAGGCAAGCTAGACAATTTAATATACAAATCAATGCAATAATTCAGCTAGTACACATTTGCATGGATGGTGAATACACTTGAAATAAATTTATAAGCAGTACTTCTCCAGTTTCTTTATCTTCCATGTAGAATCCTAATCCATCCTGAATGCTTATTTTGGCGACATCCAGAAATTCTCGAACAGATTGATCCGTCAAGCCCAAATTTGAACATGTTATTTCTCCAGGAATAAAATACAATTCAATATTTTCCAACACTTTTGGAATATCCTTGTCTGTTATGCGTTTCACTCTAAAATTCTTAAAATCGCCCTCGATCAGGGCGTAACTTTCCTCAGAGGGCATTTTTCGCAGGGAACCCATATTTGTCCAGTATACGTATGTTTGTAGACTATACGACACACTAAACTTGTTTCTCTTCTAATTTTTAGCAAAGTGACTTCGTGACTGTGCCACTAGTGCAATGTATACATGCATTTTAAAGCAGTTTTCCTCTTGACCATACTACTGCAAAAAGACTGACATTATATACATGTGTATGTACATATTCTCAGTCAGCAAATGTATGAGACAGCATGGATAAAAAGTCCAATCTCAAGGTCGGCCAATTCTAGCTTTACAAAATTTAATCATTGGATAATCTACTTCACTTCGTTAATGCACTTGCCTGCATTGAGATTTTTACACAATTGAATATATATATGTACATTTGTATGTACATTGTATGTACGTACATGTACATTGTATGTACGTTGATTGACGTAGTGGAATAATACTGAAACAGGGATATTATCCATAGATATGCTTATAAAGATGTCAAACTTACCTGTCGTAAACACAGCCAGTGATATGATTTACATAAATTAGCAGTAAATAAGTTTTTCAAACATTAGCCCAAAATTTAATTTGTACAATGTTTTAATCGATACTCTTCTATGACATCAACTAATCCTACAATTAAATACTTAAGAATAGTATCCTAGCATATCAAGTTGATATTGTCAACTAATAGTACATATTTATAAGCGTCAATAACTTGAGGTAAAATTTTGCATAATTAGTAATAAGTACGTATGTATAATTAATATGTACATATGTGTATAAGCAATATGATATGCTGTATCATTTGCTCATTTGTTCACTCATAGGAATCATTAATTGGACTGAATTACTCTTCATCTTGAGCCGAGCCTTTTGCCTCTTTAAAGCTCTTTGTTGTCTTTTATGTTCTTCGTAAAATTTTGTAAAATTATTCACCACAGTCGGAATTGGTAGAGCAATAGCAACCACGCCACATATCCCAGTCAAACTTGCAATTACTTTTCCAAGAATGCTTACCGGTGAAATGTCACCGTACCCAATCGTCGTCATGGTTATCAATGCCCAGTAGAACGACTGGGGTATTGATTCAAAACCTTCTGGATTTACACCGTTTTCTGCAAAATATGCCAAAGTGGAAAATATGATGACGCCCATGCTAAGGAACAGAAGCAGAACCCCCAAATATTGGTAACTGTGCCTCAACGTATAGCCCAGACATTGCAACCCTGTCGAATGTCGGACCAATTTAAAAATCCTCATGATTCTAATCGCCCTTAGCATTTGCAACCATTGTCCACTCATACCATTTTGGACAAGAATAAGCGAAACATAAAATGGAACAATGGCCAACAAATCGATACCATTTAACCAACTGCGGAAAAACGCAGGTTTGCTGGGAGCTGCAAACATCTTTAACAAATATTCAATCGTAAACCAAATGACACAACCAAGTTCTAAAATGTAAAAGATTGGATTGTCAATTTGCTCAAAGTCATCCAAATCTGTGGTGGCGTAACTACTTTGTAAAAGCTCCTCACAAAGAGTTACATTTTCGTGTTTACAGCGATATTCATGAAGATCTCCAATAGTAGACAAACACAGAGTCATGATGGACAGGACAATCATGGTGATGGAAAACGTTCCAACAGCCTGTTATAAAAATGTGTATATTAATTTTAATTCGTACTTAGGAGGAGAGCAATTAACCATAAATGCGCTATTGTCGCTGGTCTAGCTGTCCCTATTAATCATTAATAATATTCTTACCTTTTGTGGAATAGTTTTCGACTTTTCAAACAAATCCCACACCCAGGAGCGATGCCATGCAGTTGCCCCATGTCCAAAATCGTCTTCCTTAATCGAGAAGTACGCCTTATCTTTCTTCATCTGATCTTGTATGTGTTCCACCTTTTGCGTATACTTCACACCGCAACACGAGTCTAGATGGACATCATCAATCCCCCAATATTGCAATTCTTCGGCAAAATCCATAGCACAAAAGTCATCGGGCAAGTGAATCTTGTTTTTACGATACAGGTTCAGAATCAGAGAAAAAGATTGCGAAGATCGGTCCCAATAATATTCATTCTTTTCGCGACAGTAATCATCACAAAGGTCCAGAATATTGGATTGGTCGATCCGTGCTTTCAGTTGTCCAAGCCGAGTGTTCTTATGACGATTCAAATTGGTCCAAAGCATTTCATGACGTTCTCCGCCCACATTTAGAATTACTCTTTTGCTCTGGCTATTTTGAGTAGGCGCAGCAGTTTCGTTAAGTGCAGCGGATTTCTTTGTTAACGTGGGCATTTCCAAGTACTGGTCCAGATTTTGGTTATTGTCATTTACTCGTGATGATAAAGCCGTCGAAACGTCTATGTCTTCCTCCTATTTATTAGTAAAATTTCAGAATACGTGCTACAATTACGCTTTAAGCAATGTTTAGACAAGTAAAAAAATAACAAATAACCTTCTCGTCCATACAACTTTTTGGTAGCATTCGATAACGTAAAGTTTAAATGAATATAGAAATTCAAAACTTAATTTACGGAATAGTAAGATATCTTTCTTTATATTCAAATTACTCAAGCAGAATAAGAATTTATAAAATTATTGCTTATGTAGAGCATTCCAGATCAACCAAGTACTTGAAACTGAACCCAATTGTCAACAGTGCATTTAAATGATGATGTAATGTGATTGTTGGATCCCGTGAGTACAATAAATATTGATAAAATATTTTCTCAAGCGATTAATTGACTGATGTCGTTTTTTTGTATTTACACGAATTTCATTCATACACATACAAAAGGCGTTAGGACATGGTTTTGACGAATTCGCGGGTGAATATCTCTGGCGGGGAGTTGAATTTTGAACTGATTTTTGGTCAGTTGTAAGATAATACTCTCAAAAAGATATATTTAAAATTTTAGGCCGATAGCTTTATAAATGCCCCCTCCAGTGCCCCCAGAGTTGGAAGGAGCCAAAAAAACACTTTCCAAACTGAATTACTCATATTTCATGATAACCTAAGAGGTCAGAGGTGAATGATTGTTAATATTACAACCCTAGATAATCATTGCATGTAATAATAAAAGAATCTACATGAATTACATAATGTTGGGCCTCCATCGTCGCTGATACTTTTTCATGAAAATTGATAAATTGGACCGTGCACAGGAAAATTGACCTGCTGACCTTGAACGCGGACCCACTCGGTCAAATGAAGATTGAGGGCAAAGCTCTAAGTGTCCCAAATAATATTAAATTAAACTGAAGATTTTGTGTAAACAGTTTTGGAGAACGACCCTAGCTAATCAGCTGTCGCGGAATCCTAAAAAACTCGTGAACTTATTTGGAAAATTAATGGTCAAATTTTTTAGAAAATAAATTTTACTAATCTTTTTGTGTCCCCTACTGCAGAACTATTTTATCTACAAGGTACAAGTGACAAAATAATAAAATTATTGCGTTTTGGGTAGTTAAATTATTTCTGAAGTTCGACATCGAAAACGACGGGAACTTTTCCAAAAATTTTATAAGGTCTGATGAAAACTCAGTCCGTGGGGTATAACCACTTATCAAAATTTTGTCAAAAGTACTTCAAGTGCAATATACTATATGTACCTTGGATAAAAGCCACGTTAGGGATTTTTAGCATCAAAGTCGTAAAATGTGGAAGAGTTGCGTTAAAGAGCGCATTCCATTAAGACAAGTATGAAATTAGACTGCAAAACGGACTTAAAAGATACGCATAAGGCAAACGTGGTTTTATATAGTGAAAAGCATGCTAAGTCCCTTAAAAATAGTCGCAAAGACGATTTTTGCATCAGGACCTAAGAAAAAAATATTTAGTTCAACGCCATTTTATAAGAACACTGGTTTGGAAAACTAAAATAGGACACCTCTCCAAATTTGACCTTGCCTCATTTCGCAGAGTACACAAAATCGGAAGCCAGATATGCTTACCTATAGTTTGAGACATGGGCTTTCACATAAAACAAGTTAGAAATCTCTACGACTAAAAACCATCCCGCAATTAAAGTATGAATTCGTCAAAACCATGTCCTAACGCCTTTTGTATATAGTAGTTGTCCAGTGATTGATAATGGCACAGGTTTTACCGACATTATGCATTAGTATTTGTTGGCAGAATTTGTTTTACGTTTCACCATTGAACAAATTTTAATGTTAATTACATATTAAAAGATAATATTCGACTTATCGTATATCATACAAGTTTTTTATTTATAAAAGATTGCGGAACAAGTAAATACATGTTTAATGCAGATACTGTAGATTAGAATACATAACTCTGGTGATTCCCAACCAACTTGTGAACTTTAGTCATGTAAATATGTACCTACATAACGTAAACAAAACACCTATCTAATTTGCAGTAGCGGCATCAGAGGTAAAGCTTCAATTTTATGAAACTCTTTCATTAGACAAGGTTAAGGCCATAAGGCCAACCATGAAATGTATGTATGTAATACAAAAATAACGTGTCGTACGTATGTGCATGCATATGGTAAATATGATATTTCAATTCGATGAATGAGATGAATGAGATGAAGTTGAAAATGATTAATAATAATTAATTAACATATGAATAAAGTACTTAAACCTATTTCCCTTCTGCATGAACACAACGGTTCTCGTGTATGTTTGACATTGTGAACGATTACGTTAATATTAATCACAATAAGATGCGTTTCTCTGTACGTTCGATTATTTAAATTTCAAAGTTCTCTGTAATTTTCCGGATCATTTGGTTATCATCATTTAACTTTATTCGTTCATGAAATTGCACACGAGGAAAGTCGACAAGTGATCAGATAAAAAAAGATTAGTTGTGGTACATAACAATCGCAATCATGGTCATTATTGTCCAAATCTGAATACCAGAGTACATCATAGTTGCCGTGTTTTGTGTTGTTGTAGAAACACAAGTTCCTACCCCTGGTGTTTGTCCACTAACTTGGACGCATTCGGAATCCTGAATACACTCAATGCGTTTGTGTCCAGCTGCCACGGGGGATTCATTCGTTCCGATGCAGGGAGCACCAATTGTTGCTACACAGTTGTCAACGTCCCAAACGAGTTTGTAATCTGGTGAGGTATTTCGTCGTGAAGTTGCACAGGTGCAAAGCCCATCCGTGCACACGAGACTTCGAGAAGAGTCGCAGAACGCGTCTTTGGTGCAGGAAGTTCCATTGAGGGAGACCTTCGGCACATTTATGCATGAACCCACGCCAAGAGGCATGTCTGGAAGTTGAATGCATGTCAAGGGATCCACACAATGGATAGCTTTCATTCCCGTGGGGACAGGGGACTGTCTCGTACCAACGCAGGCAGATTCTTTTTGTCCCACGCACTCTCCTCTGCCGGAATCCCACTCCAAATTGTAGGATACTTGGCTCGTAAGTGGCCCTTGGGCACACCGACAAAGGGCATTTTCACAAACTAGTCCGACAGATAAATCGCAAAATGCTGTCGGAGTACATGGTTCATTGAAAGAAACTGCACTAGTCCGATGGAAAAGGGCGAATAAAGCGATTGCAAAAAGTTGGAATGTAAGTTTCGACAACATGGTGGCATGCCGCGTTGAATTTGATTGATACCTGTGTCGAGAAAAATAGTTATGCAAAATCATATTCCAGATGTGAATTCAATCACTTGAGTTATTAAAATTAAGATGCTCTAATATAAGCATTAGTACTATCCTCGCACTCAGCCCTTGCACCTCATTTGCATATTTTAACGCATTCGCGAGAGCCATAGAGTTTATTCAACATGGAAAGCTCGTATCGCCGAAAATGGGCTATTGAGATTTATGCAAATGAGGTGCAAAGCCTAAGTACGGGGATAGTAAGTAATTGAAGGGTTAAAGCATAATACATTTATTTTTAAAAATTTGTTGAATTGTAGTTCATTAGTCCATGAGGGACTTATTTACTCACCTTTCTTCAAATTCGGATACACCTATTTTCTGCCACAGAAATTTTTTTGTCACACTCTATGAAAAATTCGTTTTGGAGGACAAAACTATGCAATGACTGACCTTTTCTACCTATCAACGACAATAAGCAGACGACCAAACCTTATCCAGTCACCAGTGCATCCCATATAATAACTTGCAC
The DNA here is from genome assembly GCF_002217175.1 of Folsomia candida. Lineage (NCBI taxonomy): Eukaryota > Metazoa > Arthropoda > Collembola > Entomobryomorpha > Isotomidae > Folsomia > Folsomia candida. Next base: position 8,358,525 of record NW_019091193.1, on the reverse strand, counting down.
ACATATCACATACGTAGTTTGGAGGGATCAGGAACATTCCTGCTATAAATGATAACAGATGATTAATTGGGGACCATTTCGCTGTTTTCAATGAATAAGTACGAGCATGTGAATGATTAACTTCAGCACAAAGAAAATTTACTTATATCTTGTTAATCCATCTTTCATGTTGATTAGGTAAAAATGATTGATAAGTTCAGTCCAGGAATACTAATAGTGATCAATTTATTTTTCCATGTAGTCAATACATAGATATTTATTCATCACTGTAAAACATAATTTTCCTGCAATAATTGTAGCCGATGATAAAATGGCTTTTCCAGGAAAAGATGCAGATTACAAATTATCACCTTAATCCTAAAATCATAGGTAACTACTTCAAATTAATGATAGATGGGACGCTCATTTCATTGACCAGAAATATGTATGCATGACTAATACATATATATTTATATATGGATTTAGGATGATAACCAACATCATTAGGAATGTTTACAATATTGGGCGGCCAACTTTTTAATTTAACCTTCTCTAAGATTGAACTTTATGCGTAGTTTATCTTGCTACAGTAAGGAAGATCTACTTTTTTATTTACAGACCTCAGGATTCATGTAAGGACCAAATCTTTTTATTATCATTTGGATATACATAACCTTATCACACTAAATATTAGTATCAAATTCTAACTAAATGCTTGAAGCTACTCCAATTTTTTAGGTATAATGTAATAATTTATCCACCCTATATAGAATCTGCTCTGTATTTGAGCATCTCTGTACATTTCACCTTATCAGTTTATTATCAAAGGAAACTCCACCTGAAATAAATCAATTGAAATTCATCAGCCAAGACACATAGCACAACTACTCAGGAGTCAATATCGTTTGACTTTTTCCAGCGTTGGAGGTACTTCTACAAGCGTCACACGACATCTAAACACATTCACAAAACAATATAACAATTCAAGGAACACATACAATCATAAGAAAGGTGACACCTCTTGGTCTTTATGGGGTGACGAGTCCTTCCTCATTCCGACGTAATGCTCGTACAAGTGTTTCTCCGGATATGAAATGTTCTTGATACGAATGGGCGACCCATCCTTCACCTTTGCTTGCAGAAATATCAAGGTTGTCAGCACATATGGAACCGTCAGGTATGGCAGGTTCAACTTTTAATATGAAAAATTGATCCATGTAATAGAAAACCAAGAAATTTGAAATTTTTTTCAGACAATTACTTGCTTGAATCCAAGTTGAAAAGCTTTCTGTACCAAAGCTGCCGTGACAACGTTAGCACCAGCAACTATGAAGCTACGTATACTTGGCAGAAAAAATATACTGCTAATTGCAACACTTGCAAGGAAACCATTGTATCCCCAAAGACCATTGTACACATCATCGAAATCTTCATTCGCCAGCAATATGCCTGATTCATGAAGAATATAAAATTTAAAGCTGAATTTATTAAAAGCGTAAGTTAATGATTACCACAAGTCGAACCAAGCCCAGCTCCAATAATACCAGTAACTAAATGTATTGGTGAATAGATAAAGATTCCCAACATTATTATGACACTCGCCCACAAGTCATTAAGTCCATGAACTTGTCCTACAGATAGAACTACACCGATGGCAAACTATTCAAAAAATAATTTTATAATTGATAATTATTTTATTTATAAGTATGCCATTTTAAAATCTACAAATATTTAGCTTTATATTTTTACTAGCGTATAAGCCCGTCTCCCGCCGGGCGAGTGAAAATTATCAGCTGGAAATATCTGTCGGTAACGGAAGTGAGAGAAAATTATCTGCAACGCAAGGGAGAGTAAAGAAAGTCAAGTTTCGAATGTCGCGAAAAGTAAAAACAAATTAAATTTAAAAAATTCAATGTCTGATGGTAGTTATGTTGGGATGGTCGTAAAATGGTGGTTATTTTGGGTGGTTATCTTGACTATTTCGCTGCGATGTGGGAGGTTAATGTAGACTCACTGAGTACAATAGCACGTCGAAGTAAAATAAATAATATTCTGACTGTCTAGTGCCTTCGTCAGAATATTTCCCTGTTTTTCTTTATTCACGGTGTTTGTTAAATTAAATTAGAGGTACAATTGTATTAAGTAAAACCCCAAACCTCCGTCTTCAAACTATGAACCACGATGCGGTGTCGTACTCAATTAATGTAACGGGACCTTACTCCCACTTTATCCAGTCGAGTGACATTTCGGTGTGCTCGCGACTCACTCCCACTCCACTCCTACTCCAATCCGCAGCGGAGTGACCACTTACTCCTAGTGTATAAGTCCGTTTCCTGTACGGGGGTAGTTTCTGTGATTTTCAATATAACTGTAAGGAGTGATTGGGCTAGGGCTGGGCTGGGCTGGGCTTGGGCACAGTACTACTCGCTATTTCACTCTTAGGAGTGATTGGGCTTGGGCTGGGCTTGGGCACAGTACTACTCCGTACTCGCTACTTCACTCTAAGGAGTGATTGGGCTAGGGCTGGGCTTGGGCACAGTACTACTCGCTGCCCACTTATCTTACCTAAATAACCACCACCCCTCAGATAACCACCATCCCTCAGATAACTACCACCCCAAGATAACCACCACCCCAAGATAACCACCACCCCAAGATAACCACCACCCCAAGATAACCACCACCCCCATATAACCACCACACCCAGATAACCACCACCCCCAGATAACCACCACCCCCAGATAACCACCACACCCAGATAACCACCACCCCAAGATAACCACCACCCCAAGATAACCACCATATAACCACCACCCCCATAAGCCCTTACAAAGAGTAGCACACCTTCTGGTATTTAATTTTATTACTTTCACTTCCGTTGCCAACAAACATTTCCAGCTTATAATATAAGATTTTACTCTTACCTTGGGGAAGGCAAAAATGTGTTTAGCAGAATTTTGATGCGAAAATAATGCAGTTGCACTACTGTTACTAGTTGGAATAGGATACGTTTCTTGAGTTTTGGTCGAAATATCTTGTACTGTTGCTCCATGTTCCTGTTCAGAAGCGTTACTTGACATTAAGCAGACAAACATGAGGAGTTGGATTGCGTTGAACGTGAGCGTCAAAGGGGGCAATACATTTTTCTGTGATGATGAGAACAAATTGTCGATACACGAGTTGATGATGACGCTATAAACGAAGGATTAGTGTAATTTTCAGGCGTAAATGAATACTATTATTTCATGTAAATTTATATTACCTTAAACTAGCCCCAAATATAATGAACATCCATACATAGAGCGTTACTGGCTTGGAATATAGAAGTGGAAGTAACGACGTTGTGATAATTCCGACCAGAGCTCCGTTATATGTTGTTAAACCGGAAGTAATGAGTGGCTTTTGGATACCAAATGCCTACAGAGCATACATATTTTTTACTGAAAAAATCTATTTTTTATTCCTATATATAAATAGTTCAGCGTAGTTTTTGAAGCAATTATAAAATATGCTTAATTTAAAGTAAATCGTTCCTCTGACCATTGCTGTTAAAACTGACACACTTGCTCCCACAAGTCCTCCGACACCAACCGTTGGGCTAGCTGCAAACAGCGCGAGGAGTACCAACGTTCCAGTGATTGGGTTATTCGCGAACGCGATCTGAAAATATGATGCACGTCCTTGCTTAATAATCCTTAATAAATTTTATATTAATCGAATTATAGGATAATGTATGTACTCAATATATTTAGTAAGTACCACTAATTATAATTAGGTACTAATTATTACTTTAGTACCTGCGAAAGTCCTCGTGCGAAACAATTATAAAAATTGAGAAGGTTCCAACAGCATCCTTTCTTTTTCTTCAGACACTCATCCACTGCTGGACAGTCACCAAGTATTTGTATCCATTTGCTATCCTATGTATTTAATATAGTAAATTTCACATGGTTTCCTACATGAAATTATAATTCGGTATTAGATTCAATTCAACTCACAAATGCTCTGCATGCCATGCATTTAAAAGATTTTGTTTCTTTTTCCATTTTATAACATTACAATTTTGACCACTTTACAATTATGAGTGAACTACTATTTCTTCTTCGATTCTAAAATGTGCCCCTTAATGTATGAGAAGCCATGCTGTTGTAGCATTATGTAATCAACTGTAATTTTGAAATTGGACTGGCACAACAAATTCTAGACGGCCGATTTATATTACAAATTACATTGTTACTTCAGTACAACAAAACATAATAGCAAAATAGCATTCGTTCCAATAGTCGTTGCATATAAAATCACACAAAAGAAGTCTGAATATATATAAGCATATGAAATGATTAAAAACGCTTCTTTCTGTCGATAAGAACATGCGACAAGATTGGTTGACATCTATTTTTCCAATCCAAACATCATAGGCGTGTAATTTGTAATCTGCATATCAATTCTCTATTGAGTGTGAAAAACGCAATGCATATATTATTATTGCATTGGCCATTCGCTAGACTATAACCACCACAATTTTTTCATTGTGCGTCCCTCATTCACTGACCAACCGTTCCTACGTGAATAAGCCTCCTAATTTATGTGTGGCCACTTTTTGCATGTTGTTATTGTCATTATTACAACTGTTTTTATATCATGAAATTAGAAAGTGTTTTTTACACTGCATAAAAAACAGAAGGATTTTGCCTCAGTGGAAAAGTACTCCATGTTTTTCACGTTGCTGACGTCGCTAATTATAATCTTACCAACGCGTCATCTTGGACACTCTTGTATGTACAAATACATATGTAGCTGGCCAAGACCTGTGTTATTTTGATCACTATCAACTATTCTTTTGTTCGATTACCGGCTATACACAATTGTCAGCTTCATTAATAGCATTTACATTTTTGACAACATTTCCATGAGAATACAGGCACAATAATATGTTGTTATGTAGTTTAGTTTTATCAAGATGGTTGAGGAAGGTCGGCTCTCAGCTAGATAAGATTGTGGCTAAAAGATTACCAGAGGTGGGCAAAATCCTGTGGGATCTGAGATCTTGGGAATTAACATATCCTGATCTCTTACATAGTTCCTATTCCGGATCTTGGATCTTAATTTTATGTCCGATGAAAAGATCTTCGTCATAGATTTTGATCTACATATGTGGAGACATTCTTTAGACAACTCCTGCAAGTGAGTTCAAGACCAAAAATCCTTTTATGGGAAATACTCATAAAATCATATATAAAACCTCACATTGTTATTAGTTATTATACTAGAAAATTTAGCTATACAAATGCATCTATGTAATTAGTTGATTTTAATTATTAATCTATTAATATAATGTTCATTGGTTAGTATGTAATCATTCTGCTCATTTTAGAAATATTTTGCAAAACATTTTTTAGTTTCCATTTTGATTATTGATCCTAAAAATAATTATCTAAATTCTTAAATTTGATCATTTTGTGGGTTTGAGGAATCCACTCGTGAGAAGGATTAAAATTCTTGATTTTAAAAGGATTGTGCATCTTTATCTTGAGCAGAAATTTCGTGGATCTTGCCCATCCCTGAAGATTGCTGCAAAACACGATGATGTAGACTGCAATTTGCAAATTGGTATATGTACATACTAGCGAATAAGCCCGTCTCCCGCCGGGCGAGAGCATCTATACTATTATTGGAAATGTCTGTTGGCAAGGCAGTGAAAGTAAATGTTACGCGACGGAAGCTTAAGTGGTTTCCATTTAATTTAACTTCGCTTTAAGGTACGGTGGCCAAGATAACCAATATAACTATTATTAGCTAAACACTCAGGATAACCATCTCTAAAGAACCATCGTCAGACAACCATCCCCAGAGAACCACTATCAGACAACCAACTGCAGATGAGTTGTGTCACGTCTCAATGGTACCACTTTGCTGTGAGCTCAGCACACTCGTCCCATTCTCGACCTGACGCAACTCGTGGACCCTGTGCTGTGCGCACAGCACAGCCCAGCACACTCGTCCCAGTCTCGACTTGACACAACTCGTCGATCTGTTTGCACAGCACAGCACGGAGTCGATTCTGTCTCTGCGATCTAAAATAATCAAAGAGAAGGTCTGTCTGTCATTCATATCAGTATATATCAATTCGAACCAAATAGACCTCACCCAAGGTAGTTTTGAGTGGTAGTTATCTTGAGGGGTAATTTAGGTGTGGTTATCAAGGGTGGTTGTCAGGAGGTGGTTATCTGGGGGGGGGTTATCAGCGGGTGGTTATCTTGGGGGGTTGTCAGGAGGTTGTGTGCTTGTCAAACTGTGGGGGTGGGTATCTGGGGCTGCTTGTCATAAAGTGGCAGTGGTTATCTGGGGGTGGTTGTCAAACGGTGGGAGTGGTTATCTGGGGATGGTTGTCAGGAGGTGGCCATCTGGGGGTATTTATTTTTAAATTAACAATTTAATTTGAATTGTCGCGCCATTTGAAACTTAACTTTCTCCACTTTCACTTCCGTCACGGAAAATTACTTTCACTTCCGTTGCAGAAAGACATTTCCAGCTTATAATATAGATGCCACACCATGAGAAGACATCATGCATGGAATGCAACAACAATATTATTTATTTATTTATTTTCTATTTTTCCAATTAATTCCCAAATTGCCCACATTGGAAGTACATCTAATTCCGTATTGACTTCTTTATGTATGTCTATTTGCACAATGAAGCGTGGTTATATTACACATTGAAAATATTCTGCATGCAGTAATTTATTTTAATGTGGTAGTCTATCCTTACTTCGTCATTGTCACAATTTAATATGCATGTTTTGGGTTGATACATATGTATTTTCATAATAATTTGAGGCAATCCTCAGTAAAGTCCGTTTTCAAACGGTGATAGACAATCTTTTGTCTAGGTATACACAGTTCTATACAATGGCATGAAATGAGCAACAGATAGAATTCTCCAGTTTGCATGAAGTTTCCAGTTTCATCTATATACATATGTACATATGTATGACTAATATAGAAACCGGCTGGAAACTACACCCGGGGAGTGATTTCTACCCTGTGTTTATGCAATACTAAATTTGGCGTCGATAATAATTGTCATAATTCTCAGTCGTCACTAAATCTTAAATAACGTGCCAAAGTAAGTAAAAATTACAGTTTACATTAGAAATGTAAGTTACAGAACGTTGAAGTTGTTTATGTATAATCAAATTTATTCATTACGTAATGTGTTGCAGATTTTGTGTTCGAGTTAATCATGGAAAATGTTAACGAAAACAAATTGGACAATTCAGAGAAAAGCCAAGCCACCATGATACCACTTTCACCTTTAGAATCTGAATCCTGGATTGGTGCGACCAACGCTAGTGGCTCTGATGGTCCGAAAAGTAGTAATAGTAATAATGCAATTGCAAAGCTGGATCGTCATTGCGCATTTTGTTTAATTCTCATTCCTGCCAAACACGTAAAATGTTGCTCACAATGTCATCGGAGAGCTTATTGCAGTCGTCGATGTCAATCAAAGGATTGGGCACCCTTAAAGGGCCAAGATAGCGGAAAACGTATGCACTAAAAATATTTCAGTACCAATACATATGCATGTATATACATATAGATAATTGGACTATTTTATTGCATGCAGTGGGTCAAGGGCACAAAGACTGGTGTGGTATCCCTTATGGAGAGGAAGATTTGGACTGGACGATTGCCGAGATAGATGGAAAAGGGCAAGGGATCGTAAGCGAGACGTTTTATTCCAGAGAATAGCAGAATTCTTGTGGATGGCCTTGGGTTTGGAAAAAGTGAACTTCTCACCAAAGATAACTTCTACCTAACCAAATCATTGAACGGTCATCGTAGCATATTAGTCAATCATGCCTGTGATGGAAATGCGTCGCGATGGGCAGATTCAGATTACATGGTATCAAAGATATTTGACTCTAAGCACAATAAAATAAATATGTATCACATATGTATTATGAGTACATGACATTATCATTAATGTTGTGTAGACGATGATACTTTATTCGAAACGTGACATCCTACCCCACCAAGAAATATCTGTCAATTACATCGTCTACAATGAAACAGATTCAACCACACTAAACCCCTTCAAAGCTGGAAAGTTTATTACATCCTTCGCCGATTGTCGACAGACTCTGGAGTCGAGGTGGAACATAATTTGTATTCTTCATCCTGCAGGAATTTGTGCTGTACGAGCTGAAAAATACATGAGCGATCCTTCAATTTGTGATAAGTACTTAATTTTGGAGAAAACATCGATTTTTGTTAATGAACATTCCATATAAATATAGTTAGTTGATACATACATCATTAACAAAATAATTCATAATTAATATACAGTAATTTACATGTTTGTGTTGAGCATTACAAAATAAAATTTCACACATCGCTCAGATTTGATTTAATGGATTCAAGCCTTTACTCAAGGGTTAATAGAAATCAGTTTACCATAAACAAACTGGTGAATCATGGACATTCAGCACACATACATGCATATGTGTATGTAAGTAATACCCGTGTTTTGTTCAGCGTAATTTTTGCACATTTCTTCCATTTTCCCTACATACACATATGTGTATGTAGCAATAATTACTGAATTTAATAAAATTGTTTTAAAATAAAGTCCGCCTTTCTGTATGGTATTTACATTTTATATTCAGGCTTGCATGCGTTCAGACTATCTACATAGTTGTGTTTGATTTGCTTATCATGCTTATATTCATAAACCAATCATATTGCCTTTTCAATTGTTGTGATGAAATTTTATTTTATTCAAACAAAAATTTTCAATGTCCTCCTTCTGGGAACCTTTATGTCACGTTTAATGTTTAACAATTTGAAATATTAAACACTAATTAATTGATAGAAAGATTCAGTAAAAAAATAAAACATTCAATAAAACTTCATTTTACATGCAAACTAAACAATGCTTTAGCAATATATTTAGCAAGGCTAAACCCTGTCCTATTCTCTGTTGAGTGAATCTCAACTTGCGGTGAGCGCTATTCTCGAGACAGAGGAAGTCAGGCCAACCACCAGCCAACAGAAAATTGGGCCAGTCGACTACTGGACACAGAACTATTCGCATCGTAGCAATTAAACTGCTGGAAAATAATTCCACAAGCACGAGCCATACTAAAACAACCAATTGCTAAAGGGGTGACCCTGCTAATTGATGTGCGGTGACAGGACTGGGACTGAATAATATATAGGTAAGTGAAAATATTGAAGATAATTGCCGGGTGCCGGGTCTATTTTCTTCTCTGTCACAAATATGTAATAAATTAGCTTCAACCTTCATCTTTCCTCCTCTCCACCTCCCATAGTTATTCATGATGGCAACACCTACGGCAGCCCCTCTGCCACACCCTTTTCCTCTCGAGGAGATCCTTACGCCATCAGAAGTAGCCTCCCTCTCACCCGACATTCAGGGCAAACTCAACCAGTCAATTCACGAGCTGCAAGACTCGCTCCACAATGTACGAACTCAATTTCAGGCCGAAAAGGTAGTTTATGGTGAGTATATTTTTATCATTTTTGACATCACTTTCCATGATTTGTACTGGTTAACCTTAAACCCACTTGAATCCCATCCACAGTTCAGCATACTTATGACCTTGATACTCGTCTTTCCACTGCCACTGCTTCCCTTTCCTCTGCCCAATCCGCCCTGGCATCGTCAACATCCGCGACTCAGAGTCTGCAAGGAAAGCATGACTCGCTCTCCCAACTTGTGTCCAAACTTCAAAGCGACAACTCAACTTTATCTCACAATTTGCAAAACACGGAGGCAAAGTTATCCACGCTTCAAGAGTCAAATGATGAATTGCTCAAATTGTTGGAAAAGAGGAATGTCGAAATTGGGCGGTTGTCTGATGATGTAGGAAAACTCGTTGGGCAGTTGGAATCTGCGAGTGTTGCTAAAATTGAGGCGATGCAAAAGGTTGATGAGTTAGTGAGCAAGGAGATTGAGGTCAAATACAGGTAAGGAACACAAGTATAATTTAATAAATAATGCATATAGCGACAATGGCAATGAAGTAACTAATTAAATTCATACGATTTAGGGAGAAACACCTCCTCGCTTCTCAGTCTTACCAAACAGACCAACTCAAAGTTTTGAATGAAGAATTAGAACGTAAATCAATGGAATTGCTAAATATGCAGCGAGATTCATCGGTGAAATACATCCACCTTCAGACTGACCTCTCCGAGAAGATCGAAAATCTTAAAATTTCAGAAATGAAACTGGCAGATTTAAAGGAACTGTATGACAAGTCAGAGAAACAAGTGGAAAATCTAATGGAGAAATTGAGGGGAGAAGGTGATTTGAGAGGGAAGGTGGAAGAAAATTACAGACTGGAGGTTGGAAGCTTAAAAAAGGTGGTTGACTTGTATAAAGGTAGGTTTCATATTTGTTTATTTTCATTGTAATCTTGAAAATTATATATATTATTCGTTGAACCTTGAAGTAAATTTAATCATTTATTACTTATATAATTATATTTGCAGAATCGACGGAAGATTCATCCAAGAAACTCGAAGAACTTGAAGACGCCGTTCAAAATCTCCAGGACCTATTGAAAGAATCCACAGAAAAGTATGGTCAGTTGGAGACTAGATTCGCCGACTCTTCTCGTCAGTTCCAAGAAGAGATTTCCAAAAGGGATGAAGTTATTGGAAAACTGAAACAGGAGTTGAAGACGGCAAATGAAGTTTTAGAGTCGATTCAAAAACATGGCATGACAGATGAGATGATTCATAGTTTGGTGAGTAGTTTGGTTGTTACAAGTTCTATAATTATAGATACAACGGTAGATAATGTTATGAAATATAATTTTATTGGTTAATGTTGAATTATTTGTACAGTCCCCCGCTGCTGCCGCTGCAAGCCAAATGCTGAAAGAATCAAAATCGATAACTGAAATATTTTCTAAATATCAAGAAGTCCAGGTGGAGCTGGGCAGAGTGAAGGGTGACAATCTCAAGTTGAATGGATACATTAGGGAGATCTTAGAGGTATGTAGAAAGTAATTGTTCGTTGTAAATATTATTCATAATAATAATAATGAACATTTGGTCACTATGATTTAGCGTGTAGCAAGGTGTTGTATTTTATAACAATTTTTGTCTATATTCATCTTCAGGATATTGAAACTCGAGCCCCGACCCTCCAAAAGCAAAAGGAAGAATATGAAAGAGCCGTTCAAACCGTTGAAATACTCTCCAGCCAAATGGACGTTACTATGGGGGAGAACTCAAAGTATAAAACGGAAATTGTGCAGCTGAAGAAGAACTTAGGCATGGCTGAGAGAGAAAATTCCAGGTTGAAAGGTCAGATTGAAGACACAGGGAGACAATTGCGATGTATGTTAGGAGAACAAGAACGGGAACAACTACCAGACGGAAATCGGCAACTTGATGGAGGACAGGTAACTAGCTAACTAAATGAATAAAAGTGATATAAATATCATCATAGAATAAAGTCACATCTATGATTTAAGCACTTCCAACGAAAGTTTTTTATGCACTTGAAGGTAATAACCAACACGCTTACCACCTTCCGCAACATTACCGAACTTCAATCCCAAAACCTTCGCCTGCTCACCGTTGTTCGCGAACTTTCTGAGGCTCGTGAAAATAGCGAAAAAGCATTTGAGCAGAATTCTCTGTCGGAGATTAAATCCTCATTTACTACCGCACAAGATGAACTGGCCGAGTTAAAGCAAATCCGACTTCGTCAGGATGAAAAGATAAAAGAAATTCAACAACAGCGAGACACGCTCAATAATCTTCTCAAGCAGCGCGATTTAAACAATGATCATAGTTCTGATTTAACATTGGAGAAGTTAAAACAGACTGAAAAAGACTTGCAGGCTACGAAAGAAACGTTTGAAACGTACAAGGTTGAGAAACGAGAAAATGAAAGGATTTTGAGCGAGTCTAGTGAAAAACTAAGGGAAGAAGTGCTCCGTGTCAGGAGTGAAAATGGTCGATTGGCCGGGCAAGTCGAATACAACAATGAAAGGACAAAGATTTATAACAAGAATTTGGATGGGTATAAAAAGGAGATTGCAGTATTAGAAGAACGGTGCAGAGGATTGCAGGGAATTGTTGGAAAGCACGAGGCAGAGATTGGAGTATTGAAGGTATATTAATTTTTTAAGAAAATGTGTTATTTTTTTATCTCTGGCAGTGCATTGGTTAATTCACTTATAAATTATAATTTATAGTCAAGCCTCGCCACCACCCATACATCCCTTTCTCGGGCTGAAGTCTCCATTTCGACCCTTACCAACGAACGAAATCTCTTGCGAGAAGCTAAAAATCGACTGCAATTGGAAAAAGATATGCTCCAAAGGCACGAGAAGATGACCACCCTCCTCCAAACGAACCTTGAGGAGATCAAAAACAATTTAGAAATGTCCAACTCTAGCTTAAGAATCAAATTGGAGAACGAAGTAGAGTCTTTGAAAAACGAAAACCAAATCCTCAAGAGGAGAATCGAATCTGAAACTGAGAGAAGCCGCGATTTCCTAAAGAACGTGGAAGTTAAATTGGAACAGGCGAAAGAAAAGATCAAGTTGGAAGAGGACAAGTGTACAAGCTTTGCAGAAGAAAATGCAGACTTCAAAAGTAAAATTGATATTTTGAACAAAGAAATCACCGTCCTGAAAACGACACTTGAAAATCAAAATCAGTCGTCTGAAGAGCCTGTGGTACAAATTATGGATAACTCCAAAATGGAGATGATTACATTGAAGTCTGAGCTAGAATCTTTAAGAAATCAGTTTGAGCTCCAAAAATCCAACACGGAAGAGTATAAAAACTTGTCAAATGTGTTAGAATCTCAGCTGGCCTTGGCTACTGAGACCAACACCACCATCAATTCAGAATTTGATTCCAAGCTAAGTGAAAAAGACGGAAGGATTTCTACTCTTCAACTCGAACTTGAAAACCTGACTAAGCAATTTAATAACCACAAGTCTGAAGCAGTTGCACAAATCCACAGCATCAGTGCCAAATCCAACGAAGTAGAAATTGCGCTGCAAAAAACTATCGCTGATTATGAGAATGCAAGATCAAATTTACTCAAACTTGAGCAAGAACTGGAACATGTAAAAGTCGACCTTGACAAGGAAACGAAGATCAAGGAAGAGTTGAGGGAGCAGTTGGACAGGGAAGTGGTCCTCAGAGGGGAAGAGACTCTAGAACTTGGTAAATTAAAAACCCTGCAATCCGAGCTAAGATGTGAGATTGACAAACAAACTAAACTCGCCGAGAAATCAGAGGAGACATTGTCTTTTAAGATTGAAGAATTCAAATCAAAGGAATCCGACTATCAGAAAGAACTTAAGGACCTTGCTACCCAAGTCAAGGAGTATTCTGATGCATGCGAAAGACTAGAAGGACAATTGACATCAGTCTTGACCACCAAAACGGCTGAACAGGTGGATTTCACCACTGGCGATAAATCTAGTGAGCAGTGGCTCCAACTTATCCGGTTCTTACGCCGAGAGAAAGAAATTGCAGTATCTAAAATGGAATCAGCTTTGGCTCAGAGTGAACGCCTTGAGAGTCAATTTGCAGCATTGAAGGAACAATATGAAGAAGTTAAGCTTGAACTGGGACGAGTAAGTGGGGGAGAAGGAACCGTCGGACTATTGACGAGTGTGAAACAAGCCGAATTACTAAGAAAAGTGGAAACACTGAGTGCCTTGAGCGATTCTAACCGGTGAGTTCTAAATTATTCGATTTAGTGTTTGTTTAGTACAAATTATAAGTATGTTGTAGTTGTATGCTTTACTTATGAACATCACTAACTATTCTGCATTTTGTTTTATAGATTGCTTCGTGAAGAAAATATCAGCCTTGCTGCAACTAACAATACCTTGTCCACACAACTCTCCACTCTAACGACCACCGAAATTGCTCCCCTTCGCCTCCAATTGACTCAACTGACTCAGGAAAATGACCAGCTCACTCTCCAAAATCAATCGCTATCTTCATCCGTTGCTCGCTGGCAGAAACGAGCAAATGAATTGATTGAAAAGACCAACAAAGTCAATCCAGAGGAAATGAAACGGTTGCAAGCGGAAAATGAAGCATTCACTAAAAAGTCGGTTGATTTGGAGAGCGAGTTAAAACGTGTTGAAGGGGAACTTTCCAAGTTGGAGAGACAAGTCAAACAGGGTCAGGGGAACGTCGCAGGATTGAGGGGAGAGTTGAGAGGAGTGAAAGAGGAGAAGGACAGGCTGGACGGAGAGTTAAAGGGAGTTAGTGAAGCAAAAGGGAATTTACAAGCGGAACTTGAGCGTGTTGGCGGTGAGTTGCAAGGACTTAAGGAGGAAAAAGTAAGGTTGGAGCAGGAAGGTGAAAAGATGAAGGGAGATCTACAGAGGTTGGAGGTCAGTCTCGAAGATCATAAGAATACTGTGAAGCAGGTAATTATTTAGCTCATCATTTTTTTTATATACATTACTTAATTTGTGCTGTTATGTAGTTTTAATTTATTCATTAATTTACTGTTTAGGTGAAAAATATTGCTCGCAAGTATAAGAAACAGTACGAGGACCTCCTCCAAGCCAACCCCACAGAAATAAATGAACTCAAAGAAAATCTTGAGCGAATTTCAATGGAAAGGACCCAAATGGAGGAATCGCATGCGAAAATAGTCAACGACTTGAAGAACGAGTTGGAATCGCTCAAGTCAGAGATGGAGGACAAACTCAAAGAACTGAGAGAGATTGGAGAAGAACGGGGAAGGATGACTGGTGTGTTATAAAATTAAACAGTTATTCAGAACTATGAATATATTGATCAACAGTTTTACCTTTCAAAATTTACCCCTTACCATTTATTTATGTTTACAGACCTCCTTACTACAACCCAGTCTAACCTCTCCGCTACATCAACGCATCTCACGACAACCCAGTCAGAAAACGCCAATCTTAAGTCGGAACTGGACATGCTGCGCCAACGTCTTGCGCTTTTGGAGAAATTACAACAACAGAAAAGTCAGCCCCTTTCAGAATCAGAAGAGCAGCAGCCAAAATGTCCAACTGGATCCGTCCAAGTCGTTAGACCGATGACTATGAAAGAACAAAAATTGATTGTCGTACGACCACAAGAGAATGTCGTTGCGCCGATGGTACAACAACCAGCTCCACAGCAGTTGATGCTAGTGAGAAGTGTTCAAGACTCGCAGGCGTTGGTGAGCAGTAGTGGGAGTGAGTTTTATGGACAACAGCCAGTTCAAAGGGTCGTAAGCATTCAACCGACCAGGGTGCATGAGCAAGGAGGAGGAGTAGGAGGAGATCCTGACGTGGTAGTTAGCGGAGCAGTTGGAAATGTTGCTGGGGAAGTCAGCAGTAGCTTAGCAGGAGGGAGCTCTTCCGGAGGGTCAGGAGGTGGTGAAGCGAGCTCGAGTACCGGAAATAAGCGAGGAAGAGAATGTGATGAGGTTGTCAGTGGTGTGATGAAGAGGGGCAAATTTCAACAGGGCAGTGAGGTTGGGGAGGAGGAAGACGAAGAAGAGGAGGAGGATGAAGAAGAAGAGGAAGCAGAGAGGGAAGACGAAGAAGAAGACAGTCGGGAAAGGGTATAGTATTTTAATACAATATATATACTTTTAATACATTTATTTTTATTACTCAATCTAAAAATCTAAAAGTTGCATTAATCTCATTTAAATTAAAGGAAGCTGAAAGTGCTGCTGTTCTTCCAATCG
This sequence comes from Folsomia candida, assembly GCF_002217175.1. Classification (NCBI taxonomy): domain Eukaryota; kingdom Metazoa; phylum Arthropoda; class Collembola; order Entomobryomorpha; family Isotomidae; genus Folsomia; species Folsomia candida. Next base: position 8,342,805 of record NW_019091193.1, on the reverse strand, counting down.
TGCCAATCCACCCTTCATCCTCACCCACTCAACCTGAACAAAATGTCCCCGCGGATGTGCATGAACAGAGTGAAGAAGAAGTAGAAGAATCAGGGCAGGGCCCGGAAGATCTCATGGAAGAGGACGAAGACGAGGAGGAGGATGAGGAAGAGGAGGAGGAAGAAGAGGTGCATCACGAACAGCATCCGACTAGTTCCAGTGGGGTAAGTTTAGAATTCTGATAGTGTTCAATTAGTTTAATGTTCTTTATAGAAACCCTGATATGGTTTCACGTCCATTAATGTATGGCAATACAATACAAGTTTCATATTTATGTCGTTCTAGCTCCAAGCTCCACACCACCATTCGCATCACTCTCATTCCGACACTTCTATTGTCCCTTCGACGCCAACACTCTTTCGTCCACATTCATCTCGGAATGAGGGATTTTCTGAACTAACCACAACGACTAGATTCACCTTCAACGAGAGAGATGATGATGGATATTCTGGAGGTATGAGTGGAGGACGAAGTGTACCAAGTACACCTGCAGAAGTACAGGAAGAAGAGGAGGTAATTGTGTTGGATGACGATGACGAGGAGGAGGACGAAGAAGAAGAAGAAGATGGAGAGGAGGAGGAAGAGGGACAGAACGATGGCGACGAGCATGATGAACACGATGACCATCGAGATGATGATGACGACGATGGAGATGGTTGGTTAAACTTTAGTCTCGATAAAATTCATCCATTCTAAGTTATTGATAAATTCTAATTTTATTTTTATTTCTATTTTCTGATTTTGTAGTTCTTGTCCCCACTGCGACTACTACGGTGACTCCTGGTTCCGTTACACTTGCTGCACAACAAACTGCACCACCAAGCACGTCGTCCGGCTCTTCGCAGTCGACATCGGAAGTTCCTTCATCTTCCACGACTACCTCTACTAACAAAACCCGACCAACTCCCATCATCTGGGATCAACCGACGTCTTCATCTCAGCCAAATCTCCGTCCTTCTACTGTTGGACCAAGGCTGAGCTCTGGTGGACCAAGACCCAGGGGAAGTTTCAGCTACAGGAATCCGGTTAGCTCGACATTTAGAGGTGCTAGAGCGGGGATTGGAGGACAGGTGGGTCAACTGGCAATGCGAGGCAATGCAAGGATGCGTGGAGGAATGCAGAGTGCTCGGAGGTCCAGGCCACCAATGGGGGGAGGGGCAGGTGGAGGCATTTAAGACACATTTGTTTACATACTTTAATAATTTTTATGATTGAAATATCCATTGTTACATGCACAACTTTATTTGCATTGCAAGACTGAGAATAATGAGAATAAATTTAAATGTATCTGATAAGTATATTTTGTTCGATAGTTGAAATAACGTATTTACAAATCAAAAACTCAAAAGGAACATATCATTCTCAAGTTGATTTGATTTTTTAAAAAAACTATTTACTTATAATATGCTGGAATAACACTTTCTTTGCTCATTCATTATGTTGAATGTATTATGTGCATTATAATTTAAATGTGGGAGTAACTTAACTCCACTTAGCAAATTTAATTCACAGCAAAAAAATGTCTAATATTTGCACAAGTAAATTATAGGCTGGTGAAAACTTTTCGATCGTATTCATTCACAGCGACATTCAATAGGCGGATTATACGTACAAGTTGAGTTGAGTTTACTTTGATATGCATATGTAAGTAAAATATAGTAGTACATACTCTGTGAATATAGTTCAATCAACCAATTTATTAAATGACTATGGCCTTTGGCCCTCATCATGTATAAGATACAATTTATACTCCAATGAAGGTAAATACATCCATAGGTATTAGGTACATAAATAAATATAAAGTTATAGGGACTGGGTCATGGGATCTATACACATTTTTAATGCCAGGATACGAGTGAGAACAAAATGATTCTGGATATTGATCGACTGAATAATACGTATATTTTAATTGCGATAATACCTTAATTATGGGTATGTATTGTGATATTTCCATAACGCCAATTTAATTTATTGGAGCTCTTAGTAATATAAAGATCTATGCCTTCAGACCGCTTCTAATTTCCTTACCTTCATGAAGTTAATTAACTGTATTTTCTATTTGGTACTCATGAACCTTAGTGATTGTAACTTTACCACACCAGGTAGACATCAGACATATGTACATATACATACCTAAACTATAGCAACGAAATAAACCACTCCGTTGATGATTCTTGATTACAAGAAGTTAATAATAATACAGGTTAAAAGTGATCAAACGGCGTTTATGGAACAAAATTCGAGACATGCATTTAAAACGTGATAATGATTGTCAATAATATGTGTTAATTTGACGTTATGCTATGAAAATTGACCTTCACTGCCACATGAAATTTGTGAAATGCGAGGAACAAGTTATGCGCTATTGTACATAAATACGACACGAGTCGCTGGTCACGGCGTCACTTTCACCTCTTGGCATCATGGGAGTTCAATTCCTCTCTCAGAGGACGACCTCCGCCGTCTTCTCGTTCATCTCAATGATGTGCTCCTTAAAACTCATCCCCTTTCACTGGGACCGTGAGAAGAAGGAATTACAAAAAGCTCTTGACCCAAGACAACGCCGTGATTTCGCCATTCATAGGAAAATTATGCTAAGCATGACCCTTTTCTCTATCCTGCGCTACATACAAACTGCTAATCGTGGGCCGTTTCCTTTACTGCTCCGAATTCTGAATATCGTCTGGATCGTGGGATACTTGCTAACCTCCATCTGCCTACATCAACTGGATCGGAAGGAAGCGGAAATAATGCAACTGAGCAACATTTTGATTCGATACCTTAAAACTGGTCAAGCTGATGATCACGATGGTCAAAAAGTAAATCACCGAGACAATAACAACAAGGATCAAAAGAGCACTAGTAGTAGCAGTAAGAATGTTTTGGATAACAACATATCCGCCATAATATTTCTTGGATTTTTTCAAATGTTTTTAAATCCCGTCCTACACCTCTCCCTACTGGATGCAAGCCCTTGTTCCCCAAACTTCCTTGGTTCTGTTTTCTTCTCATGTAAAGGGTTTCACCGTGGGGATATTCACCTCCTAAAAAAACTACCCTTCATCATATTCGAGTACTACATAGTAATGGTATTCATCTACACATGGTTCTTCAATTGGCTCATCGTATTTCTGGGAATGAGCTGGCTGTTGATGAAGCTACAAGGAACAAGGTTAATAAATCCAATATTTGTTGCATAATATACTTATATTCACCTATGCCTACGAATAACTTGAAATTATGTTACCACAGCAAACTGCTCGAGCGTCGAGTTATGCCCCCGTTTAGAAAATACCGAAGCTTTGAAGTTGTGTGCCAGTGATGGGATTTTTGCCCCTCGTCCTCATTTTTGAGTGAGGGGGAGGAGTAAAGAGGGGGAGTAGCTAGTGTTTTTGCTCCAAAATGAGGGGAGAGGAGGGGAGGACTAAAAATTTGAGGAATTAGTGAGGAGAGGGGAGGACGAGGATTAAAAATTTGAGGAGTTAGTGAGGGGAGGGGAGGAGGAGGACTAAAAATTTGAGGAATTAGTGAGGAGAGGGGAGGACGAGGAGTAGAAATTTGAGGAGTCGATGAGGGGATAAGAGGACGAGGAGTAATTTACTCCTCGTCCTCTTTACTCCTCTTCGAGTAAAAGGAGGGAGTAAGACACAGATAGATATATACTACTGTCCGCTCTGTGACTGTCCGTCTATCTGTCTGCCTTTATCCACGATAACTTTAGAACGGATTCAAATTTCGCTATGCGGTTTTCGCGACGTGTTTCTAATTTTGAAGTACGGATGAGTTCGAAGGTGTGCGTCGTAGGTCATAAAGTCACGGCGCTACGGTGATGACATAAACGGTCTAAGATGTCGAATTTTTTATTTTGACCGTTTTAGACTTATTTTTAGACGGGGATTTCAAAAATCGCCATCATTTCGACGTGCGACGATACCATGACCGTGTAGATGTCGCCAAAGTCGAAAATTGTTGAATTTTTCGTCTCGACCGTTTTAGACGTAGATTTGAGCGGGGATTTCAAAAATCAACGGTTTTGTCATCTCACGACCCTGTGAGGAGTAGAAATTTGAGGAACTGGTAAAGGGAGGGGAGGGTGAGGACTAAAAATTTGAGGAGTTAGTGAGGGGAGGAGAGGAGGAGGACTACAAATTTGAGGAGTTAATGAGGGGAGGAGAGGAGGAGGACTAAAAATTTGAGGAATGGCTGAGGGGAGGGGAGGATGAGGACTTAAAATTTGAGGAATGGGTGAGGGGAGGGGAGGATGAGGACTTAAAATTTGAGGAATTGGTGAGGGGAGGGGAGGGTGAGGACTTAAAATTTGAGGAATTGGTGAGGGGAGGGGAGGGTGAGGAGCTGATCAAAAGTCCCAACTCTGTTGTGTGCAATCTGATGAACGAATCCATGATGATGTACCTCTCAACGTTCCCAATCCTTCTTTTCATGGTGGTGTCCATCCTGGCGTTTGGGGCTCTTCGAGAATGGCGTCACAATCCGGGGGCACTGGTCATGTTCCCCGTCTGCTCAATCCGCTGCTTGTTCGAGGCTGAGTGACCCCATTGGCAATTGCGGCCAAAATCAACATAATGACCAGTCTCGTCCAAACTGGATGGAGACGGCTTATGGGAACGAAAAAGGGTAAAATGCAAAGGAAAATTGGTGCATATCAGAAATCCCTTAACGGAGTACGGTGTACGGCTGGGTCAATGTACACTTTTGAGAATAGTATTGTTCTCTGTTGTCTGAATAACTGCGTCCTGCTGACGCTTAATATGTTCCTCACCTTTAAATAGGAATGCATTTAATTGGAATTTACAACAGAGAAACGAATATCATGACATACATTAATCCGAAAAAAAGTAAATGTGTTTATTCTAAAAATGGCACGTAAATATGGTTTTCGTAATAAAAAATGCGAATAAAATTAATTTTCATGCATACAATGGCAATTGATCGCTCTTTGTTGCGTCGCGGCTTGTGGTTCATCTGATCAGCACGAGGGGCTTGCCAGGCAACTTGCCACCAAATGCGACTCATTCACCATCCAACCCACCAACATAACTCTCCATTTCACAAGAAAGGAAACGGCCAGCTCATTTTTCCTCACGATCTTTTTCCTCATCAAAAGTCGACAAGGGCAGCAGGATAAATTCGTGGTAAAGGGCAACAAAGGCACAAAATTGACTTGTTAAGGTAAACATTGCATGAACTGATAATTTAATGCAATTAACCAAGATTCATAAATAACTATTAGATTGAATATAAATTTATGATTATGGCGGATTTACTTAGTTTTAATTTGTAATTTAAAATTTTAAAGATTTGAAATCTTAAGTTAACGTACGTCATAAGTTGACATATTTATTTATTTGTGATTTAGCGACGTTATTTTAAGAAGGGAAACGTAAATATAAACAAGCATTATTGTAATTTCTTTCATAATCCTAACTTGCTGTAATAAATAAAGTAATGAAGATTGATTGCGATTAGGTGACCTCCAAGGACGTGCCGTAAACAGTCAATGATGGAAATGTCCGAACAAGATGAACAACTCCACGTTGAATCGCACGAGTCGTCCACCCAAATGATAACGGTGACCCTCACGCCACATGGAGAGTTCAACTTGGAGCAGCAAGAGCAACCGGAACCTATGCCCTACTCGTCTGCACATCAGCCAGGTCCAAATCAACAGGTAACTGTCACCTAACATTAATTTATTTCGAATATAATTGCGTCATATATTTAATAACTTTAATTTTGCAGTATATTATTCCTGATGAGTCCATGCGAACAGATCCTGTCCTACCTCAAATTCCATTCTCTTTTCCAGGGCAAACTTTCGGTCAGTAGCAGTATCATGTGTTCGAGAGTTCACATTGTATCCATTTTTGTCACTATGTTCTTTAATGTAGCTGAATGTAATGGAATAATTATTTTGGAATAATTTGTAGACACCAAGTGTCAAAAGCTAATTCTGAATGTGTGGGATTTTTTTAAACGGTAAGTCGCCCTAAAGAGATCTTGGATCCACTTTTGCGTAACATTCTAATTTTCCTAGCCACTAGTAAAGCTGTCATGCCGACACTAATAAAAAGCTTATTTATATTTTCCATTAGCGTAAAGAAAAATCCGGACATAATGGAAGAGATACGGACACCACAGGAACGAGCCGCGGCAGCTCTCCATATTTCGGCCGCTACAATAGGCAAGATTGGGAAAAACTTTAAGAAAACTGGAAAACTAGAGACACCCGGTGAGTCTTAATTATATAAGATTATTACAACAAGACCTTTTATACGTGGTATATTTTATAAATTTAGTCATATTCATTCATATGAATTGGAGCTTCGTAGATCTTACCAGTCAGTATCCTACAAAAGTGAACTGTAACATAACTTGACCCACCCCTTCCATAATCTCGCATCATGTTATGCTTGTGTGACATTTAGTTAGACGCCACCATCAGAGTCGTCTTAACTTTTATTTCTTTGGCAGAAACATGCAAGACATTGTGCACTATTTTAGTAGCATTTTTTCATTGGCTCGGATAAATATTAAATATAGTTATTTTTGGATATACCTAATCATTTTCATTTACACAGGAGCACAGAGGAAAAGGCAACGACCTGTTGTAGATTCCATCTCTTCAGAAGACGAAGAAGTTATTCGAGAAATTATTATGGAAATGAGGAATCAAAAGTGAGTGGTATTCGATTTTACATATTTTATTATATTATATATACAAAGTTGCTAAATAAAGATCTGTATAAATATCTTTAGAATTACTCCTACACTCCCATCCGTTTTGGCTGAGGCTAGACAACGACTTAATTTCAATGGAGGGGGTAAGATAACTCGAGAGAGATAATTAAGTATTTGTTAAGGTTTTAAATAATATGAATAATTAATAATTATGTAGCCACCAGTTTTCGAAGAATTTTGGCCAGAATGGGGTTTAAAAACCTGTCGCAGAAAGGAAATCCAGTCAAAAGCAGTCCCTCCATGAGCGGAAACGAAACGCTCAGCACAAACACAATGTCGTTCTCTACCATGAAAGTTATAAAGAAAGAACCAGTGGAAAATTCGCCTACGAATCTTATTTCTATCGACCAAGGTACGTACATGCACGAGAGCTACATCACGATTGATATATAAGGTTTTAGAAGTCAACATCAAGAAATGTAAAATAATCCTATCAGCTACCATATTGTTTTGCTTCTCTCATTTTAGGCCAAAATTCAAACACAAATACACTAAGCAGGCTACAAACTGGAAACATTATCCAAATCCCGACTGGACAAATATTGGCCCAAACCGAAGGTGGTGGCACGACACTTATCAATGGTGGGCAAGGGTTACAACCAGGGCACACAATTTATATCCAAGGTGCCGATAATACCATTCGTCCAGTTCAGTTAATCTTTACTCCTGCAAATCTCACTTAGAATTTGTTTTACTTTACTGTAAATCGTATGCGCAGTGTAAGTATTAAGCTAACATTTATATAGTTATATTATTGATTAACATTTTTGCAGTGTTATATTTTCATGAGTGTATTTTTGTACGTACATATATTTGTAAATATGTCCAGTAGTAACTCTGTTAAAATTATTTTAAAAAACTTTATTGTGTTTTACTATTACGTGCTTTTATCATTTATAAGTTGATATTAATTAAACATGAAGTTAATTGTCGTAAAAATCATAGATTTGCGTAACAGGTATCTGCCTATTTATTTACTTAAGAGGAAATGCATATACAAATCACAAATATAAATATCTGTTCCCCTCAAAACTTTAAAAATGTTTTCATTGTAATAAATTATTCACACCAGCTAGTGCATATGATTCACAATCAATTGTCAGTTAATCACACAACATTTAGACATCAAGTGTATAATAGATACAATTGAATTAATTGTCAAAATTTAGAAAATCCAATTATTTTCTTGTGTTTCGGCTTGCATGCTTCGTTTACTCTCATTTCCCCATAGACTTGATATAATTTTAGCATTTTTACAAACTCAAAATAAAATTCTATGAAATCAACTGCCGGGTTTGTTTCTTTTTATTGTTAATTGTTTGTGTAATAAATTTTTTAGCAGTTTTAGTAATTAATAGTTTTCTGATAAAAATTGACTATAAATCGTATACTTTTAGATTTTAGAAATCAACTGTTTCGAGAAATGCTCGTTTTATTTTGTTGGAGGAATAGTATTTTTATTTAATTAATATTAAAATTAAAATTTTTAAAACCCGTATTAAAATGCAAAGTAGTACGTTGCACGTTGAAAGACTTGCCTTGACGCCTTGACAACTAAACTAAAGTCCAACAAGAGCAACGGCCTGAAAGGTAAAAGGAGAGAATGGCGACGACGACGAGAAGGGCAAAGGCGATGTCCACGGATGGGAGAAGGCAAGTGGGCCCTCAGCATGTTCAAACTGACACACAATTATTCCCCAAACTCGACCTATTTCCTTCGACGGAGAGATTGTACAAAGGTTTCCTCATCCATTAATATAACTACTTAATTATTTCTTCAGGGCAAGCAGAAGGTTTGAAAACACATATTAATAATATTCTAAATTACAGATGTTCGTAGTTCTTGGTTGACTTCCCCGAGGAATCACATGGCTCATCCGTCCGACGAGGAAAAATGTCGCTACTTTATGTGGGTCAGTGAACGTACTCGTGAGGGGAGATCAATTTCAACACGATCACTTCCTTCTGGACGTCATCTGTCCTTCTCAGAGTTTGACAAATTTGAATTAGCTACGCGTTTAAACCTAACCATAGAAGGGAAGCGAATACAAATCCCTAAACGTACGCGACCTACTGCACGACGGCTAAAAAAACATTATGTGTTCCCTGCCAAATTCCAACTACCCATTGGCCCCGCTGCTACTACTTCATCGACACGATCAATAAGTGTACCGCTAGAGACAAATAAGGAAGACAAGGGTGCTACTGATCAACCGAATAATACAAGCCCATCCTGTCAACTTACAACAACCGTTGGATGGTCAGACGCTCAAAGAGACATGGCTTCTCGAAGTTGTCTCGGCATTGCGAAGCCTGTGATGAATCACCTTGCTTCCAACCCCCATGTGGAGGTGATGGGGGTGAGAAGAATTCAACCGTGGCCATTGAATGCTTTTATTTACAAACGTTTTCCCATTTTTGAAGGTAATAAGATAAGATGTGTGTATAGACACGTGTATATGCGAGTTATCAAGTAATTAAGCAATTAGTTCAAAATTAGTTTAGTAAAATTCAGAAAAACGATTTTATCATATTATGAAAATGAAATTAATAATTATGTGGCGAGCTAAAAATCTATTCAACTTAACATTTCATTTTTTATACTGTAGATGACAAATTGGCTGAATTGGTAAGTTTCTTTGTTCTGTTTCAGGATACTCTTGTTTTTTCGGCTATAAAACCCTCGACGTCATCTCTCATTACTAATAGCATTGCAATGGTGACGTCGAGGGGTTTATAGCCGAAAAAAGAGGAGTATGTTTTCTATTTTATTTTCTTTGTTCAGTACGCAGCTCGTCGTTGCGAGATGAGAAAATTTTATTCGACTACTCTACGTGGAAAGGGAAAGTTTCCTCTGTCACTGTTGGAGGTACATTTGTTTCTTATATGATGTCCATGATAGATCCTAATTATTTATGTCTACTTATTTCACCCTCTTCTAGCCAGGGGTTTATGTCGTATACCAGAACAGTCAAGTTTGTCTGAGCGACGATAAGGACCATATGTACGAAAGAGCTAAGGTTCTCACTATCATTACAGCAAAAGAACATCCAGTTACCCCAGAAACCTGTTTCGTACGTCTTTACCTGCTGGATCAGGGTACCGTAATTTTAGCGAGGCCATACCAGCTATATTTTCTATTCGAAGAGTTTAATTATCCTCCCAGGGTATGCCATTTATTACAAAAAGAAATCTGGAATAACTATTATTCATTCATTATTTCATTTTATGTATGATGCAGGCCCTCTATTTTACTCTACTCGGAATTCATAACAGTTTCTACATGTTCAATGCACAGTTTGAGGGCCTACTTTCCCCGTATTCTGCGATCTGGTCAGGCCCTCTTATCGTTCACAACCTACCAGAAAATTTAGGATGCATCATATTCTCTCCGCTGATCACCATACAGGACTTTCGGTTTGGAATCGCAGAATACATTTTACGGCGTCTTGCTGTAGAGCTCTATTTCCACCAGGAGAAGAATGATCTTTTAATGGGAGAAATTGTCTATAACGAAAAGAATTGCGACTTGTGGTTTCAAATAAAATCACCCTTTTCCTCCCATCGAAAACAGATTCACGAAGTTACGAGAGATTTTTGGAAACAAGAAAGTGCGGAGCCATACTTGGAGAAAGGGACCATCGTCATGGCTCCCCATGAAGAAGTTCTGTATCGGGCCAGGGTGGAAAGAATAGTGCCAGAGACTCAAGAGGTGAATCTTCTACATACATACACACGCACATTATTTATGTATGAAGTAGAAAAAGATAAATTATTTATTACTGCTGTATTTTCACAAAATTAGGTTCATGTTTTTTTCTTGGACTATGGGAATAAAGCTATCGTTCCAATCCAGAATGTGAGCTTGGCTAGAAATTTTCACCCTGTGTATGAATTTCTGCCCCAAACGGTAGTCCTCATTAATACTACTACTAAATCAATCACTCATGGATGAGGTGAAATTGTTGCTAATTATAAAACAAATCATTTTCAGGTGTTACCAATTAAATTAGCCAACTTACCTCCCGAGATCGAATCTACTGAGGTTATGGGAGTCCTTTTCAAGTTTATTAGAGGATTAAAACACCATTATGCGAAGGTAAACTAGTCAAATGTTGAGAGATTTTTAGGATGTTATAATGGCCTGGGTTTTGTTTTAGATAGTAGACAAAGATGCAAACGGTGCCCTCACTGTGCAGATCGTAAAACCGCAGCATAGAAAGACATGTCATCGTAATTTGTTTGACCTTTCTTTGCCTCATTTTGCTCTGGATTGGACAGATACTGATAGTTTAGCTACGGGAAAAGCTGTCAAGGCAGGCTCACTACGTGACTGTTCTGAAGAACTTGATCACATTCCACACCCTTTCTCCTACTTTACAAGGTTTGACTGTATGGAACCCTACCTTAGCCCCCCCGGTATGCAAATTCGCATGATGCAACCACTCTTTCTTCGTCCACAAAATATGACCTGGTTTTATATTACAAATTTCGACAGTTCTAAGGAAATTGTCATGGTACGCATATCATTTACTATTAATACGTAATTTATTGACAAAAATATTAACATTTTTTTATGTAAAAAAAACTTTTGTCCAATTATCTAAAGATCAAGACTTACTTATTTTATTGAAATTAAATGATATTTTTATTGACAGGCACGCCCAGCTGCTCTTCATCCCGAATTAATGAGACTGGAACATAATCTTGATTTATGCTACTACAAAATCCTGGACGCGATGTCAGATTTTAATGTCGAAAAAATTTGGGAACCTGGACTAAATTGCAGCGTAAAATCAAAAACTCTCAAAAAAGTTGTACGTGCTCAAGTTATCGGCACTGACGGGGAAGAAAAGCTAAATGTGGTCCTTGTGGACTACGGAATCCGAGAGTCATGCTACATGATCAGTCTTGCGTTCTTGACATGGGAACAGGGTCAACTTCCTGCTTGTGGATTCGAAGGGACATTGAAAATAAGTAATGTGTTTCATATACATAATATTTTTATATTAATTCTAGTATCTGATATTAGACACATTCATTACCTCAACATTGATATTTGTGCATTCATATGAAATTCAAATTAAATAATCCTACTTCCAGATTCTAGGACTGATATGGCCTTCCTGAAGGAAATTGAAATGCACGAAAACTTTCTCAAGAAGAATGTGCTTGTAAGAGGAAAAGTAAACCAAGTCGTCATAGGAGAAAATTTACCAATTTGTAATATTGAAGTTCAAGAGTTTACTTACACGTCCCCAGAGATGTGTACCCGAGACTTCTTAAATAATCTTGAAGGTCACTATAGTCATACACAATACTCGTCTGGAATCTCTTTTAGTTGACATCTTTAAAAGTTAATTAAGTACTTCCGAAAATTGTTAAAATTTTAATTTGGTAAATCTATGTACGTTTGAGTATTTGTTGACGTATTTTTACCTTCAATTACACTTGGTATGTTGAGATACATATGAATTCATGTCAATTGTAGTTTACTTTGTAATTAGACTAACATTCCGTGTGATAAATATTACGTCTTGAGGTATGGAAAGAAAAAAATATAATATGAATCTTACACCGCTATGTTTCTTTTCGTCACAAGCGATTCATTTATTGATTACATATTCGACTAGGAAAAACACCAAATACATATGTATGTACATCACCACACTCGATTTGTACTAATCGAGTCTAGTAATCTGTCATTATACTCACAAACTTTATGCTACATCATGTAGCCTACATGTGGATACTTAAATATATTTATGATCGACATACAACATGTATTTAAGTATACTGTATAGGTATTTACATATGCATACATATATTTTATACCTAAATTAAGAAATTGTCCTCCTAATTTCCCACAACATTACGCCAAAACCAACCACCAGCCCTATAAATAGAGCGAAAAACGCTCCTTGCAATTTTTTAATAGAAAATTTCACAAATTTCTTCTCTCCGCCTGCTGCACTACCAGGGCCCCCAGCATCTTCCAAATCTGTCATGGGAGGTGGTTCTTTCCCCTCGCTCTTCAATCTCTCCACCCACGTGTCCCTCCTCTTTTTAATCATGGCGTGATACATCCTCAACCATTTTTGCTGCAAATCTTGAGACACAGCCTGTCCAATAACTTTGTTCATTTCCAACTCGAGTGGAGAGTCTTTCTGAGTTGTGAGACAAATTGCCACCGTAAAGACTGATGAAGATTTCGACTCCGTTAAAAACTGATTCACCGCTCTGCTGAAATTCCTCGCAATCACGAAGTCCAACAGGGTCGTGTAGGTGATACATGCATATCTTCGTGACATGATGGGTATCATGCATTTCGCCGTATCTGTATGAATATCCATCCCTTTGTAAAGCTTTTTTCCAACCGGGTCCGTAGACGATTTGAGATATTGCACGGTCACTTCTCCCAAAAAGTCGAGACCCCATTTATACTCAGAAGTCACCAACTCATCAAAGTTTTTTGGTTGAAAATCCAAGGGTGGAAAGGCTAGGACGGAATAGAGTTTCGAATTATACGCTGTTGACATTGTTATGGTACAAAAAAGCCATAGCCCAAGAAATAATCGAAGCGAACGAATGCTGGGATTGGGCGCTTGTTCTTCAAAAAATGCAGCAAAAAGATATTCCAGAATCCTCTCGTTCTCCCAAAGTTTAATTTTGCTTCTCTCTCGGCGTGGCAACAAGTCAATGACATACGTTCTGTAAAATTCTTGAATTCCATAAATTGCAACGACTGATACACCAAGTGCGCATCCCATTGCAAGCCAGACACTGCTTTGCAATGGAGTTGATAATAATTCCCACGTAAAGATTTGGTAATGCTTTCCTGTGACCATGACCAATGACTGATATTCGCCTGCTGTAGTGAATGCAACGCTTTTAAATCGATTAAGATTGATGCCAACGATAACACCGATTTGTGATCTTTCCTCATAAATATCGCCAGTTACCCCGTTCCATGTTCCGTTTATTATCACCCCGGTCCCACCACCCCCACTTGAGGTCATGTACACGCCAGAGTAGTTAAATTTGTGAGAAATGTGGAAAAGGTAGCTTCCAAATACCGATGGCACTTCTGGAATCCAAGTCCCATCTTTTCTTTGAATCAGATTCAGTCTCACTTTGGTATTGTTGTTACACGAGATTTTTACCATTTTGTGATGAAAATTTGGGGTTTCATTAGGATTCCTAAAGAGAGGGGGCAAGTTTTCCATTGTCAATATGGAGCTTGATTTATTTATTTTACGAAATTCTGGAGAAGGGGTGTAATCTTCGTGACAGAAGTAGCACAGTTTTACTAGTTGAAACATTGCGGGGGTGGAAAAATTATTGTTTTTAGGAAATGACAAGATTGCTGCATTTCTGAGCTGATTGAGGTAAAAATTCTGATGTAAATTTCCGGTTACTGCGTTTATATCCAAGATGAATATATGATAGTCGTTTCCTTTATCGAAAAATCTTTCTTGTTTGAATCCGATAAATTTTTCCAAGACATCTGAGCTTCTTAGACACTCCAGCTCAAAGATGTTTAATGTTTTCTCAACATTTCCATGTTTAGGAATTGGTCGAAATGTGGATTCCATTTTTGCAGTTTGCTTAACAACTTTCGAAATGTTTGTTTTCTCAATATTGATAATTGTTGCAACCATAAGAATGCCGTGCTGAGCAACGTCTATTTGAAGTCCAGTAGGGATGGGCATGTTCAAAATGGAAACAATTCGTTCCCATCCCATAGTTTGAGCAAATTGTAAGGAAGAACGGCACGGATTAAAAGTGTACCGCATTTCTAAAATAGGAAAAGCATAACCAAGTGGAAACAATAAGAAAACGACACATAAAAAGTGTTGGAATTTTGTGAGAGAGTAATAAGAGTTGTGGAAATCTTGTGTTTGAATCCCCATTGTACCGTATTTCTCTAAGGAATAAAATTTCTTAGTGGTCTGCAAGTTGTGGAAAAAAATATGTGCTTAATACGCCACGCGTCCTATTATGCATACATATTTAATTGACCGTGATCGACTAATGCTCATTTCATTCAGAAATTGTCATGAGCTCCACTACTACTAAAACTGCATAAATGCAGTTTCAGTACTGGAGATTATGTATATATAGCAATTACCCAAATTACGGAAAACTCCTTCCTTCTGTCAACAAAATATGCAGCGTACGTCAAAGGAATCATCATTAAGGGCCTAGATAAAGTTGCGTTTTCATCGTGGGTGTAACTATAAACGAAGCTATTACAGAAGAAGGACCGTCAGTATCATCAATAGGACATTAATTCCGTAATGTTCTACATACGTAAAACCATGACTATGCCGAGTAGTAGGCAAACTATTTATTTAATCCAACAATTTTTTTAATCTGAGCAATCATGCAGCTGACGCCAGCCATATTATATTATTCTGTAATGCGTACTTAATTACAATTCCAGCTTACCTGAAATTGCAGCTTATATAAGTATATTTGACCGGTTACTAACAAAACCAATTATGTAAAGTTACATAATGAAATAAATATAACATCAGCTTAATTTCAGCCAATTCATCGCACTTTTTCGGAAATTCAATTCAATTTTATAAAGTCAAAAATTATATAATGAAAGCAATTGATACAGCTAAAGTTATCTTAAACATGCAGGAAGAGGTTAATGATATCTTTGCTGATGATGATGGTGATGATGACGCACGCATGTCACCTCACAAATCATAAATCTTCTCAACAAATCTTTTAGTGTATGTTGTATGTAGCCCTGAAAACTAACGACAGTACGCTAATGTGCCACATATTGCACAATCCAACACCACAAATCCAAAATTTGTTTAAAGAAATTGCCGATTTATCGGTGCAAATTTGTAATGTCAAGAGTCATTGACGTAAATTATACATACATACTTTGTAAGAATGTCTCAATGGAAGTAAAGTAGTACATACATAGGTCTAGTCAATTAGTGCATGGCTTTACTAATTGTCGTCATTCAGGGGGTATAAATACTTACTGCAGATCGTGAAAAAATCATTCAGACATAAACCTGATATCAAAATCTTCTCTAAAAATTTGAGAAATTTCAAAGAATATTTAAAAAATCAAACCTCAGCCCTTACATATTTACATATCAACATAGATATTTTCTTGTTTTCAAAGATTTAAAAACTAAAAACTTTAATCAAAATGGTTCACATGAACGTTGCTTCCCGTTGCATTTCTCGTCACCAAGCCGCTGTCTTTAGGGGAATGGCAGTCCTTCCGATGGTCATCCTTATGGCCTTCGTCCTGATCGCAGTCATTGCTATATCGTCTCCCGTCTCTGCTGAAAGCATGCCAGTGTCCCAAACGGTAAGGCATTTAACTAAAATAATAATAAACCGTCGCAAACGCGCATACGGAAGTAGCTTCAGACTACTTCACTCCAAGCACTCCCACGACATCGCGGGAACACTTGATTTTACTGTATTTCATCTATACATTCAATTTTTTCAAAAATCTCATTTTGCCCCGACCACACCCCCTAGTGATAAGGGGGTGTGGCACAACTCGGGAGCACTTTATTCTACTGTATTTCATCTATGCATTCAATTTTTTCAAAAATCTCATTTTGCCCCGACCACACCCCCTGGCGCCCGGGGGGTGTGGCACAACGGGGGAACTCAAAATTTCACTCCATTTCATCCATAGATTCAATTGCACTAAAAATCTCATTTTGCCCCGACCACACCCCCTGGCGACCGTGGGTGTGGTCCGGTTGCACCCAAAAGTTGATAGGATCCTCCCCCTGGGGTATTATGTATGATGGCGAAAACCGATTTCGATTATCTTTATCCGTTCTCCCGTTATCCTGCTGACAGACAGACGGACAGACAGACAGACAGACAGACAGACAGACAAAGTCTTCACATAAAGTAGCTGAAGCTACTTAATAAAATTAACGAGTACCATGATAGATTCTTAGTTATTGCGGTGCATCGAAGTCAACCGGATGGATTTGATTTGAATTTCAGCCCGCCTCCAATGTTAATCAAATGGGCACGTGATTTTGGCGCGTAGAAATTCTGTCCGGTTGACTTCGATCCACCGCAATATTTCAACATAACTATTTTGTAAAAAAATGACATCAAATTAAATATTTTTTAACTTAACAGAACTATTTTGAAGCTTTGGGACCTATCTCCGATGTTACAAATGATTTTCGAGGCTTGGAATACTGATTCGATTACAATGGATTTTGCCAACCACCTGGATCTGCAAACGTTCGCTACTGACATTGTTCCATTCCATGACAGGATTTGACTATATGTACGATATTATGTAACCTAAATAGTCTAAGAAAAATGTATCTAGTCATTGATATATTTAAATGTATGAACTCGAGTGTTCTAGTCCTTCCCAACATTCCAAATGTTCTTAATTATTTTGTGGAAATAAATACTTGTGTATGCGTAATCCAGTGTATTTTTCAATACCAATTAGTATATCGATTTATTCTGAAAAAAATCTAATCTTGCTCGGTATAAACGTGCATGTGACATATTTTATAATTACATAGCCATAACTCAATAGCTTCCTATTTTTTTATTTTTTTGCAAAATTGGCATGTGAAAAACAATGATTTTCATAACAATACTCTTGGCAACATACTGTTCCACCCAACTTTTTCTTGCGTGGACGCGTAACGTGGTCTTTGTTTTTGATCAATTTGATCGGTGTTTTAATCAAAATGCTGGCTGTCTCCTTTAGCATGTTCTTATTCGTTCTTACTGGTTCCGTTTTGCCAGTTGTCGTTGAACTTAATTCGTTTGTACTTATCTGTCTTGCTTTTAAATTCAATGCAGATTGAGGACTTTCACTGTGAAACCATAAAATTGGATCCATCCAATTGTGACAAGTATGAAGTATTGGAGCCAATTTTATTTTGAGCTAAAGCCCCAAATTCACACAAATTCATTTGATGAGTTTCAGGTATTACCATAAACATTTAAATAACTTCTACAATATTAGTTATTTGTACCTTTGATAGAACTGCTAATAAACTTTTCCCATAAATTGATGCTGTAAGAGCAAACTCGCTCTTAAAACGTTGATCTTGATCTTGGTTACCAAAACTAGAGAAAAAAAATGTAATTACTAAAAGCAACCATTTTAGAAATAGATTCATTTTCTGTGTTATTAGCAAATTTAGAAAAAATCGGAACATATGAAACCTTAAACACTCGGAATGACGTTCAGTTTCCACCGGAAACTTTCCGGTGTACAAACTGGAGAATACTATATTTAGACTCATTTGTTTTTTGCTCATTTCCAGATTATGCGTGTTGAATGGAATTACGCGTAGGTACATGAATGTGAACGCATCACTTTTTTAAAATCCGGCTTTCAATGTGTTACCCAAATCTGTCTTGATATTCTTCATATTTGTCTGAAAGAAACAAAAGCTTGGTAAAACACTAATAAAACACTAATAAAACACTAATAAGATTTTGGCATTCTACCCATAAATAAGTATGTATGTAGACTGCTTTAGGGTAGCATAGACATTGAAGATTGTAATCTTCGACTATAATTATCTAATCCAATTTTTGTTTAACTCTGCCAGTAGAAATTCTATTCAGAGAGAGAATATGCATG
Source organism: Folsomia candida (assembly GCF_002217175.1). NCBI lineage: Eukaryota > Metazoa > Arthropoda > Collembola > Entomobryomorpha > Isotomidae > Folsomia > Folsomia candida. The sequence goes on along the minus strand of NW_019091193.1, from coordinate 8,324,372 downwards.
TACATATATGTACAAATGCATGTATTACTGCTCTTGATATTTATGTAGATGATAGAGATGGGATGCGACCCCTGGATCTGCATAGGGCCCATCCATATATTACGTCATCAAGAATTCTCGATTTTAGCACCCATCCACCCAACGTATGCATTAAAGGAAATTTAACATGGGACAGATAGGAAGACCTAACCCACCCACCCACTAAAATGATGACGTAATATATGGACGTTCCCATAGCAGTCCAGCCTCAGTAAAAAATACTGCAAAAAATGCATGCTCTTTCAACTTTTTCCACTGATGCATACAAATATCTGTATACAGAAAAGTTATTTGTAACATAGGGTAAATGCACACGTTGGGATTTGACAGGATCTAAAAGTTCTCTTCTAAACGGATTCCCTTTGCAATACCAAAATATATGTCCATGAATAAACGCGTTCTCAAAGTGCACAAAAAACTGGTTTTATATAATTTCATGCATTGCTAACCCAAAATAATTTCCATGCTCAGGATAAACAATAATATTATGTGACCAGCCATGTTATGCACTGCTGTTGCTATATTAAGCATGTTTTCTGTTCTGGATTAAACGAAACTTTATTAGCAAATAACATTTATATTTGTCTAAGTTGGTTACATAATGTACATATAGCACTAATCCCTTGTACAGTACTAATGCTACTGCTACAATTAAGTTTTACTGACTTGACATCAACTCTGAAGGTTATTAATCAAATCATAGTTTGTTGATCGGAATAGCGAATTTTTAAATAATTTATCTGAGATTTCTTACACTGAAAAACAAGTTCTGCACATATTTCGTTATAATTAACCGTATTGTTGATGTCTGCAAACTTAACATGGAAAATACGAGCCCGACAAACGAAACACTTCCAGTTTTTAAGGAATTAACTCTTGACTCGATTTCGAAATCGGGAGACGAAGAGCGGAATTTTGCGCACTTGAACAAGAAAGCAAACGCCCGTTTGGAAAATGGGAGCAGCTTGCCTCCCTCTTGGATGCAACATTTCAAACCGGAAAATATGGCTTGTAAACCATTGGAAGAAATTGATCCTTCGTACAAAAATGAGGTATGTATATACTTAGCAGCAATTTTAAATTGAACATCTCAGGATCAATGATGTAACTTTCATGTGCAGACATTTATCGTGATTGGGAAAGGAGGCACGATAAATCGGATGTCCATGAATAACTCTCTCTTCCTCCTGCATCCCTTGAACCCCTTGAGAAAAACAGCCATCTTCCTGACCACGCATTACATATTTTCAGCCTTCATCGTTGCTATTGTTCTGCTTAATGTTTATCATTTGGTAACGAGAACTTGGCAATGGTTCGAGTAAGTCGATTAAGAAACATCATGTTCGTAGTTACATGAAAAAATTCAGTATTTTGACATAAATAATTCATTAATTTAATTTTTTTTCCTATAGCTACTTATGCATATCTATTTACTTTGTGGAGTTTAGTCTCAAAGTTTTAAGTCGAGGACTTTGTCATGGAAAATTTACATGCCTGCGAAATCCTTGGAATTGGCTGGATATCTTGGCGATAACGACGTCGTAATTAAAACTAACTTTAATCAGAATTTCGTACTTTTAATATTTTTTTAAAAGTCAATGTCTACATATGATACTCTTTACTCCATGTACATACAGGCTCGTTGGCTATGTTGTAGGGATGGGTATAAAAGCTATTCTCATCCTTCAGTGGTTCAGACTTCTTAAAATTGTTCCTTTGATTAAAGGTAAAAGTTTGGTACTAAATAAAACTAATAATATTTATGTCGATGAATGTCCAAGTTATTTTGAAAATTTTTTACAGTCATGCGTGAAGCATTTTCAATAACATTGGCGTCTCTTGGTCGACTATTCTCTGCAATTTTGTTGGGCTTAATGACAATAAGTTATTTTGCCTCGTTTGGCTTAAACCTGTACATGGGATCCTTGACTCAAAGGTGTATCAAAAATATGGAACTACCAATAACTGACGACAAAGAGTGGGTGCAGCATCATTCAAATTTCAGCAACTGGATTCCCGATATTTTATGTGGAAATGCAACTTCTTCAGGGTATTTAAGAATATCTTCGACTTAAAATGTTGCCATGTGAAACTCAAGATTTGTAATTTATAGATTGTGTCCTAACTCGTCGATATGCTTACAAGGGTTTGGAGCCAATCCTGATTATAATTTTACAAATTTCGATACATTCATTTCCTCCTTCTTACAAGTGTGGAGAATTATTTCGCAGGATTATTTGGAAGTTTTAATAGCACAGGTGAGCATTTTGATTCAGTTTGTAAACCTGAGACAATGCTTTATACGCATTCATTAATAATCTTATTTCAGATTTTTGCAACGTCAGGATGGCACGTCGTCACCGTTGCATTTTTCTTAGTTATATATTTCTTTGGAACATTTCTCATTGGATCATTTGCTCATGGTTTGATGGGTCAATATCTTCAATCCACCTACAATCATGGAACTGGAGGCTTCTGTCGATATGAAAATAGTACTGTCAAAAGCGACCCTGTTAACACAGGGCCGGTTGTAGAACCAACTGCGGACGTTACGATGGGAAGTGGTGCTCCAACTTGGAAAGATACCATCGCAAAGATTTCAAATTCTTTCGGATTCGAAGTGTTTATAACTTTCGTGATTCTATTTGATGTGTTTTGCTACTTTGCGAACATGTCGCAATACGAAGTTGAAGCGCCTGTGTTTACGCACAACAATTCTCTGGTACCCAGTGTATTTCATTATATGTATTTATAGATTTGCATACACAACTTTAGAGTGAGTAGTGCTGGAAAATAAGGTCTATAATTGTTATTACAGATCGTGTTTTTTATCTACTTGGTCGAATTTGTCTTGAAACTGATCGGCTCCGGGGCACAGATTTATTTTAAAAACTATTGGAACATCTTTGATTTTGTCATCTTGGTTCTCACAGCATTAGGAGAATTTAGCAAAAGAGTGCACCAGTTGACAACGTTTGGATTTCTGATATCTTGCGTAATTTACAAACAGTTAAAATTTTCAGAATTACTCTTTTCCATTAAAAAATATATTTATTTAATAACTATCTAAATCATTGTTCAGATTCGGATATTCAAAATAATACCTCGTTGGTCAGGTCTGCAAAACTTAATCAAATTTACGGCCCAAACTCTGAAACAATTTTGCGGATTTTTTGGAGTATCGTTCACTTTCTGGGTCCTGCTAGCACTCATTGGAATGGAATCATTTGGTGATGCTTACAAAGAAAACCGTATGCAATTTCATGAAGAATTTGTGCAAAATTATCCAGCTATGACTTTACCTACATCCGCCATGTATGCTTCATTTCAGAACACTTATTCCCACACGGGGCACTTCCACGCTTCCACTTTATCTCGTTCACGCATTCCTTCCTCCAAGTATTTCGATCTTGGTCTAAGGAAACCATAGAATTGTTATGGGATTGCATGCTCGTGTCGGGTACAGTTGGTTGTCCAATATATTTTGCAACTGTACAACTCCTCGGATTCCTTTTCATAATGACGATCGTCATTAGTGTCGTTCTGCTGACTGTAAAAACTTTGGAGAATAGGAAGCCAAACATGGACGGTACCCCATCAAATAGTACATCTACCTTTACAAAACTTGGCGAATTGGTACTTTTAAAACCAATGGAAGTGATCAACGCAAAGTTTGCTCCGAAAAAAAGGTCAGAAGAGGTCAAAGTTCTCCAGAGGAAAGATAGTGAGGAGACGTCCCCCAGCGAGGATCGTGATGATATTGAAGGCAAAATTAGAACTGGTTCTACTTCACAGGGCGGAGGTGGAGATTATCTGATAAAAATTAGAAATTGTGTCAACAGCAGACCCGTCCTCATATTCTCTGTCCTACTCATTACATTTTCTTCACTTTTATTGGCATGTTTTTTTTAAATATTTGTTAAACATTATTAATTATGACATTTTTATTAACTTCAAATTGGCTGAAACATCCCCAGACTTATGAAGGACCAGTCCAATCTGCGCAAGTTGATACTGCCAGTTTTTCTACAACCTTAATTTTCTACACGGACATTATATTCGTAATAGTTTTCTCGTGCTTGCTTATTTATAACGCGTTTGACCAAGGAGTTTACTTTTGTCTAACCTCGGTGGCTTGGAATTTAGAACTGTGGATTATTTTGGTAAGAACAATTAATACAGATGACAGATACGTAATTAAGGTAAACCTATCAAATTTTGATGTACAAATTCCTGCAGGAAATTATTTTACATTTATCTTTTGGTCCATGCCGTGTAATGGCATTCTGGTGTTCAACTCTTATCTTAATTCGCTGCCTGCGTCCAGTAATGCTTGTCTTAAGAATTAAAAGATTGGAGGTATTAAATCAAAATATTTAAATATATATTTATTTAAATGCCATATTAATTTTATACAAAAATTACGCAGGTTGTCCTGCTCACCTTGCGGAATCAACTTCAAACCACGTTCACTTATATTTTAAGTTGTATCTATATTTGGTTCTTTTTTGCCATCATCATGAACCAATTGTATCGCTATGGCTTTTCATGGGTACACAACATCTAAACACTTATTTTTGAAACCTAGAAAAATATTTTAATACTACACTATTTCTACATGCAGTGTGTCAGTCCGGATTCTGATGATTTTGAGTTATCTGAGAAGCTCAAATATAACACGGATAAGATGACTTGTATGATACACAACTATACATGGGAGACTACGACACACCATTTTGACAATGGATTCGAAGGTTTAGTCGCAACATTTCTTCTACCAACGAGAAACGGATGGATTTCAATTCTCCACAATGCATTTGATGCAAAAACGACAGGATATGTGCGTATGGAGGAACTAATTTGCAAATAGCTGGTGAAGTTACCATTAAAAATTTGCCATTCTTAGGGTGACGTTCCCATGGAAAAGGAAAACAATTTAGAGAGATCAGTTCCAGTATTCGTCGCCTTTTACATCTTTGGAATTGTAATTCCAATAAGCATTGTCATCGGCGTTGTGACTTTTACTCTTCGAAAATCTAAGGTGGTTAAAGTTACATTTGTTGCTAATGTTCCAATGCAAACTAAACTACATCTTTACATGTCTCACTACAGGAGTCTTTTTTCACCATTGAAACCTATAAAAGATATTTCGAACTTAATAAACAGTCTGCATTGGAAGAGCCGACACCGGTCATTCCCAGACCTGAATCAGCCTTCAGAGGAAAAGTGTACGATCTCGTCACATCCAAAGCATTTGACATCATTGTCATGGTCATCTTAATCCTGACTTTTATCATATTATCCACTGAAAGTTATAGAGCATCGGATTTGGAGGTGATTAATAATTGAAGATCTTGTCATAATTACATAAATATTTATAAACGCTAAATATTTGCAAAACAGGTGCAAGTTTTATATCAATTACTGCTCGTTGTCCTGATCCTACTCTTTATTGAACTGGTGTTAAAGCTGATTGGTCTTGGGAAACATTTTTTTGCATGCGGATGGACCCGACTGGATTTGTTCATCTTCGTTTTGATGGTGCTATGTAAGAACGATCAAATTCGTTCAAATTACCAGATATAACTTATTTAAGCATTATATGTGACTTATTTCTGTATGCTTTTTCTAGCAATGATGTTTTCCGACTTGGTTCACAAGTATATAGTCCATCCAGTAATTCTCTTATTCATACGAATCATCCGAATTATTCGTTTCCCGATATTTTCTTCGCGACTTCCAGACATAGAAACATTCTTCAAATCATTCTCCCTTGTAAAACCTGTTTTGACAAATATTCTCGTGTTTCAAATTATTCTAATGTATTGCTACTCGATTTATGGAAAATACGTCTTTGGACATGTGGCACAACAACAATCTGAGCCCACAGAAGCACATTTTGGAACACTTTCATCCTCGTTCCTTGCTCTATTTTTTATTTCAGCATTTCAAGGCATTGATGGCATTCTTGTGTCGTTATCAAAGGAATATGATTGCGAAATTGGTCCTGAATCAGAAAATCCTTGCGGCGATAAAGTACACGCAGCATTTTTTGTTTTTTCATATTTATTTTTTAGCATTATTATTTCGATCAACTTTTACCTGATTTTTATCCTGGAACTTGTTTCTCAAATTAATTTAAAGAATGGTGATACTTCTGGAGACCAATTCGGCGATATTGAGCTTAAAACAGTGGATGCAGATGAAGAAAGTGAGGCAAAAGAAATTGCATAATGTGATTGAACTGTGTTCGTTGTTTCAAACGTTTAAAGCATAACTATATTTACAACATAATATTTATTTAGGGCAAATATTTTTGACACTTGGAATTTAGATTATTATAATACTATTTACTCTATTTTAGATATGAGTATTATTGGTGGATCTTCCAGGAATACACTAATTAAGCGTGAATTGCAAGATATACATATACATATTTCATAAATATTATCCTTGTAAATCTTGGCCAACTAAACATTAAATGATAAATGAAAACTTAAAATTACGTAGTGCCTCATTTTACTGGCTGATTGATGTATTTATTTATTAGTTCATTATGTCTGGTTATGATACAAGAAATGTACAATTTATTGATTTGAATATGTACAAGTGATGTTACAAGTGGTTGATGAAGGACTATTGGCTAGCGTTGATCAATAGTTGGAGTGATTTTAGGGCGTTGATCCTCCCTTCGCCGTGGTGATAGTTGGGAAACTGGTTGTCTGGAATACCACTACATGTTTTCTCCTGATCAACGAGGTCTTGGTCGACTCCTCTTCGCATGAAGCTAGTCACATTTGCATAAGAAAGATTTATGTCATAGGTCAGAAGGAGAGAGATGAGACCGCTGACATGTGGGCACGCCATACTCGTTCCGGAAAGAGCTCGATAAGCATCATCGGCTGTGTTGTAGGCGGAAAGGACGTTGGATCCAGGCGCAGAGACGTCAGGCTTCATTCGGCCATCGGTTGTTGGGCCGACCGAGGAGAATGAGGACAATTCGTCGGAAACTGTGGTGGATGCTACACCAATCACGTCTCTGTCTCCGGGCGAGTTGGCCGTGTTGCAGGACGGTCCCGAATTTCCGATGGAGAACAATGGAATGATTTTCGCTGTGTGGAAAGCAGCAATTGCACCATCAAACCTACATAATTGAAAAATTTAAAATAATAATAAAACCTGGGCATTAGTTAATTGCACGAGAGACTCACCAAGTAGCACCGCGACCACCTCCCCAACTATTTGAAACAAGATTGGGAGCTTTTGTGCAGTCAGGGGCACTGCCATCAGGTCGAGTTGGGCAGGCGATAAATTGAGCACATGCCAAAAGGGCGTTCTGGGCACAAGATGAACTCGCACATCCGCGACACGAGGTCCATTTTGCATCCGGAAAGACACCGACACCCAGTTTCCCAGCGATAGTTGCAGTGGTGTGAGTTCCATGACCGTTGATGTCCATGGGCAAAGAGTTGGCATCGTAGGGGTCAAACCACCCGTAGTCTCCAGCCCAGTTGTCTCTCAAGGCTTCGTGGGTGTGGCGAGCTCCGGTGTCGATGGTGGACACGACTACTTGAGATCCCTTAATCGACAAACTTCCAAGGAGTTCACGAGCTTCTGGTGCTTGGATTTTCCGAACTCCCCATTCATGCTCTGGAATTGGTTTTCCTCTTAGAATAGGTCCCTCAACGATCGTGTCTAGTTCAATGATTTCCTCCAACTCCAAACTATTGACTTCTGTGAAGGAGGCGAGGATCATGATGAGATCCATGGTAGCACCCTTGACATATACCTGATTGGTGATCCACAAGGATTTAAATTCGAATCGTCCCTGGAGATAGGACCTCACATTGGTTTGGACTCGAGTTGCAAGACCTATGAGGCCCGAGTGCATGGCGTTAAGAATTTCATCTCGAGATGCATATCGGGATTCTTGAACGGATTGCAAAATTCCTTCCATCCCCTCGTGGAATGTAACGAAAATGTCGGCTGTTTCGGCTTGCTTTGCCAGGCGGAGTAGTCGGTAGTCAATTTTGGAGGAGTCAGGTCGTCCTAGGGCAAAGGCGACGAGAGTCAGAACCAATATCAGCTTCATGTTGAGAGTATTGCAGCTTTAAGCGTTATCAAGTATGTATTGTGAAATTCCCTCTGAGGAGTTACGCATATGCTTTAACTGTTGTTCCTTTTCTACAGGTGACTTGCAAGTCAATGATGTTCTTATTCGAAACTGGGGAGACTTTTTATACTCAAATTGTCCAGTCTGTTGTTGTCGTTATGCAAATAATCAATCAATGTGGCGAATATCAGTGTATGATTACCAGTGTGAGTGTCCAGAAGACATTGGCATTGGGTTATTTTTCGCCAAGTTTGGCTTCATGTTTCAAAGTTGTGCATATATGAACTTCATAGGAGACAACGATACATGTACCGATGTACAAAAGCTTTGTCAATGACCTAAAAACAACTGATTGTGAATTATGCACGACACCCTTCAGCGTCAAACTTGCTACCGTATGCAAATATTATCGCATTACTTTTGACTATCTACGCAATCAAGAGCAAGTTCCTGTGGAAACTGTGGAAAGATAAATATTTATCTCTCATCTTGATAAATATCAATAAACACATAAATTCATATTTGGTCTCAATTCAGTGCTATGTAAAAATATAAACAAACAATTCACTGAAAATGCATGCATGCATACATATATTTATTTGAACTCTATTGAACTGTAAGTTTTATACAACGCAAATAAAAGTGAACGCAAAAGGTGCATTGTTGAAAATATGTAATTATGTATGTATGGCTGAAATGCTGAAATGGGGGGGGGGTTTCTAAACTGTTTTTCAGATTATGCGCTGTTATGCTTGGTAAACAAAATTGTTCGTAAATTAATTTACCAACAATTTTGTGATATATACATAGTAACATTGTACTATGTAAAAAACTTTTTCTTTAATATTTGTATATAATTTGCTAACTACAAATTTTCACGTCTTCATTTGATGTGCATACCTCTTATACTAATCTGAATCGAGTTTGTTTATTGGGATTACTTCACATACATATGCAGTATTCACTCCACTAGTGTAGAAGCCCGTCGATAAGCCCGTGACCCCAACATTAGTGAAGTTAGCCTCTCCTGTTCTCTCTGCAGAGTGGAGAGAGAAAAGGAGAGGCTAACTTCTCAACTAAGCCACCGACCCAGCCAGCCAGCAGCGATACACTCGCCTGCTTTATATAGTTTAGAAGATGATTTCCATGGTCACCAACTGAGAAATATCAAGTTTTATCAAATTATTATGTAAACCAACTTTTTAGCCCGAGTCAGGGCTTATGGAACCGTCATGTCCGTCCGGCACGATAGAGCCAAAACGGCTGAACCGATTGACTTAAATTTTTACCACATGAATATTGGACAAAGTTAGGAAACGAGTTCGAAGATGGGTGAAATCGGTCAAGTGGTTGACCGATAGGGGTCGTCGGAGTGGGTGGGGTATTATGCACCAAAATTTCAAAGTTGTCGAACAGAGCTGAAATTTGGTGCAGAGGTTGCTAATGGTTCCTAATAGATAAAAATGACTTCAAGTTGGAAAAAGTTTCAATGTGAGGGACCGTATGGGGTGGCCCATACTGATTTTTCAAAATCTAGACATGACATCCCGCTCGATTCCAAGGAACCTTTGTAGGATTATGTAGTACTCGAGGGGGTAAATCAGACAGCACCAAGTTCACTTCCCCATGCGTCCCACTTAGGGTAGGGGGTGTGGTCGAAAAAGCCCCAAAACGCCTGTTTTACAACCTTCAAATGCATGAACCGCCCGAACTATGCGAGCAATATTCAGCGGTCAGTCTCAACTTACCCCCAGGGAGGGGGGGTGGTTCGCCCCCCTGGAGGTGTGACCTCACAAAAAAAATTAGGCGCATTCCCTGAGTCACTCTGGTCAAGAATATATTTCTATATATGATAGGCTTTGCTCCTTACAAATTATGAACAAAAAAATAACCATTTTGGAGTCTGTGTGACCTTCGGAATGTTAAATCCTGCCGCAGTCTTGTAATGTCTGGCAATGAGTCGGACAAAGTCGTTGGCCTTAGCCAGCGGCGTAGCCAGGATTGGGCTTTGGACATAAGGACATAACACGTCCAGAGCTTGATTGAAATCAATGTCCAAATCTTCTGCAGGTACATGACCTGTAATACAGTAAAAATTAGTTGCCTGTAGTTAATTTCTTAGCCGTTTGGACAACAGACCTTTATGAACTCTCTCGCTACGAGGATTGAAGTCTTCAGGAAATGTAATCACACCTCCATCTTGTTGCTGTCTCAATGCGTCGCGGAATTTACGTGACACTCCGATAAGCACAATTTTGTGAACAGACAACTTCTCATCGGCTACAATGACCGTGGTGTCGACATTCTGTCGGGATTCGTACTGCTCGAAGAGCATATCGCAGAGATTGAATCGGCCCTTCTTCCTTTCCTTGGTGGCGATGATGATGATGTCATTGCAGGAGCTGAAACTTGTAGAAATTTAAAATATTGATTCCATAGTTTATATTATTAAACAAAATTAAATAAAGCCATTAAATTAATTAATAATTACAAATTGTAATTTACAATAGCTCATTACCTTAACTTGATAGTTAAATTGTAATTGTATTAAACTCAATTTATGAAATAATTTTGGTCGAGTCAACTGGACTAAGTTTGAAGTTAATTCATACAGATATCAAAATATATTTTTTTAATTTAATGTCAATTAGTCGCAATAATTTAACTTGAAATTTAATCGAGTATCAAGTGTGAACTGGTAGTTGACGGGTTCAACTGTTATCACCTGCTGGTGGGAACCTCTCCACGAGAGTGAGAGAGAGATGGAACACTTCATCTAGTGAACTGGCGAAGCAAGTGTGGTGGCCACGAGCCGGTCGTTTTAGTCAAACCCTCGCGGGAAATTCAATCCTCGTCATTCAGTAGAATGTGCTCTCGACAAAAATTAAAATAGTTAAATTATTCTGTGTGCATTTATTTTTGAATTTGAAACGAAAGCGAGAACATTTATCTTATCTCAACTTGAAGGTAAGTTACTTGACCAGAATATATTTCTTATTACGATTTGTCTGCCACTGTTTTTTGAAAAACTATACAATTTTTTAATGACATTTTCAGGCAGGAAATTTGTGGAACTTTTCTTATTCAACTCTCGCAATGGAATTCCAACCGGAAGTAAACAATGTGGAACATATGGCACTAAATAATCCGATCGTAAGCCAAATAATTTTAGATGCAATTAAGAATTGATGTATTTTAATAAACAAGGTCCCAAAAAAGGGGAAATCTTAGTGAGACACGCGTGCAATAACAAGGAATAAATAAAACTTCCGGTGTCACATTTGCATCACCTCTCCCGGAACAATTTATTGCATGAACATTAAGTTTGGCATGAACGGAATTGCAGCACAACGCCAATAAATTTATTGCAAAATGTGTAAATTTTGGGGTTATTTGACCTAATGAGCTAATACATACAATTACGACCTTACTGACCGAACTCAACAATTACTTCCGAAAGAAATCACAAACTTCTATAACAAATTCGACAGAAAGATTTTCTATCATCTTCACATTTTGAATAAAACTTGGCCTTCCTCCTCCGTTCCTTCCTCTTTGCCACCTTTGTTCCGGTTTCTTCCATCTGCTTACCGCATGCACATAACCTCTGCTCTATGTTTGATGGATCTAAATTATGTGCAGATTTTTCGTGAACATGGAACTGAACAGTTTCTACATTGATTGGTTCAGTTAACAGATTTTCTTCATTTCTGGCATTAATTTTTTTAACTTGACGCAGCTCAGTATTTTTCAATCTCGCTCGTTGCTCCCAAACTTTTGCCATCCGTTCCTGTCTTGATAACTGTAAATTCACTTTCTTCTTTTGAGCGTATTCATTCTTGGCATCATTTGCAAAATATTTTCTGCTGACTTTTTCTGCAAGAATTCTGTGGAAAAGTTTTGTCTGCCTAGCGTCGGTAATTTTTCTAAGTTCCTCCTTCTCGGCTCGTAATCGGGCGATTTCTTCCTCCGCGTCCTTCAACTGATTAAAATATAACATTACTTTTTCCATGCAATGCATCTTATATATTTATTTCTTATTTACCTTCTTGCAAACGTCTAAGAAAGCTGCTTGTTCAACTGAACTTTCCAAAACCCAAAGTTTTGACCGCAATGTTCCATTCTCGACCTCGAGAATGCGTGCACGCTTGTTCGCCTCATAAAGCTTTCGAATAAGCCCAACTTGTTCTTTGACTAGTTCCTCCTCCTCGTCATAGCAAACTGTAGAGGCTTGAGATTGGCTCGACATGGTGCTTCTTTCGCAAATCTCGCTGAGTTTTTAAAATTTCGGGTGTTGCCCGAAGTTTGTTGTTTGTTTGTAAGTTTTGTTGTTTACCAAAATTTGTCAATTGTAACCATAGAATTTCATCAATTGGCATGCATATTCCGAAAGATTTATTAGAGCTGGGATGCAATTCCGTTCCTTCCAAACTTAATGCTCATGCAATCAATTGTTCCGGGAGAGGTGATGCAAATGTGACACTAGAAGTTTTATTTATTCCTTGTTATTGCACGCGTGTCTCACTAAGATTTCCCCTTTTTTGGGACCTTGTTTATTTAATACTTTTAATCGAGTGACTTTTAATACATCATGACATTCTCAAAACACGTTACATATAAAACTGTTTCTGTCTTGTCAAGATCATAAATTATGTAAAAAAAATGATATAAACTTATATACATACACATCCGCAGATCCATTTTTTACAAATCAAACATACCGGGTATTCACACACCCAGTTTAACAAATCGTGAATTTCATTCTCGTCAACTTGAATCTTCATTAATCGGAGTCGATATAGTTCTCTGAGTGCGTCTTCGTCACATGGGGCGGCATTTTTCTTGAGCGTCAAAATATTTGTCTCATTCACGCCGATTATGCGCAATCCACTAGAAGACTTGAGTCGGCTCAAGGCAACATACCCCTTCGCTTTAGCAAACTGGCGTTTCGATAAATCAATACTGGCGAAGTGAAGGGTTAATCCCTGTGTTTTATGAAAAACTAGCGCCCAGCACAATATCACAGCGAAGGCCCTCCTCTTAATTAACGTCTGCCTTTTTCCTGGATAGCAAGATTTTAATTTTTTAGTAAAGTACCTTGCACTTATATATGCCTTGAACATTTGTTTTATAACCATACCAGGGAATTCAAAAGTCGAACATTCTACCGGTACATATCCATTAATGTCCTTCTTACGTCCTCCCATCCCCCCATCAAATCGAACAATCAGAAATTGCGGTAGATCTCCAGGCTGAAGAGGTTCATCTCTAAGAGCAGTCCACTTGATACCGACCACTGTTCCAACACTCCCATTAACTAGTCCTGCAATCCACAATATGCTTAATTTTTTTTACAAGGAAACTTTATAGAAAATTTACCATCAGATAGACTCCAATTACGGCGAAGCATAATTCGACTCCCAACACCAATCTCAATAGTGGTTGGAATCCCAGCAGTGAGTCTTTCTTCCTTGGGAATCAAATTTTCAGGGCACGGCTCATCGTAATGAACTCCTGCGGCATATGTATCTTTTGCCCTCATTATGTAGGTTTTCTTATTGACTTTTGATAATTGGTCTTTCAATTTCTCTGTCTGCTTCTCGTTAAATTTGTTGACATCCGTGTTTGTAGGAAAAAGTGCCAAGGCATCCGAGAACTTTGCAAACAACTCATAATCTTCCAAGTCAAAAATTCGGGCTTGAAGAAGGCCTAAATCCTCCTGAGTGCACTGTCCAAACCTCAGTCGCTCTAAGAGTTGTAAGTACCGCGTGTCTCCAGTTTGCCGGTGGTTGGTGAAAAGTTCGTAGAAACTAAACAACTTCCAAAGATTCACTTCATGGAGGTAGGTGCTTGGCGGCTTAAATATCCAAGAAGCATTAATGGGTCGAAATTGCATAAGATCTCCCAATACTAAAATATTCAATCCTCCAAAGGGCTCATCATTGTTGGTTATTTCACAAAGACGCAAATGAATCACCCTTAGGCTTTGATACGATACCATTGACACCTCATCTATGATTATCCATTTCAACTGCCTCAAATTAACCCGTAACTCTTCAACTTGCTTGCTTTTTAATGGGACGTATGCTGGAATGAATCCCCTCTGTACTGGAAGTTTGAAGGTTCTATGGATAGTGGTTGCATTAATATTTAACGCGCTCATTCCAGTAGGCGCTGCTTTTAGTAGGTTGTGACCGTTAAGGCAATAGGAAGAAATTAATGACGCAAGAGTGTCTATCAAATAGCTTTTGCCTGTTCCTCCAGATCCAGAGATAGCAGCAATCATTTTGCCAAGGTCGGCTCCATCCAAGTAGCTTTTAACTTTCAAAAACACTTCTTTCTGCTCTTCTGACAGCGTATGGAATCGTTCTTGCAAATTTCCTACATCATTTATCGGCTGAAATATTTCATTCTCTGGACCATTGTTATCCTCATCTTCAAACTCGTAAGGAACGTAATTTTCTCCATCAATTAGCGGTGTCATTGGCTCTTCAAAATTTTGTATTCTAATCAGAGCTCTGTCAATCTCTTGTGCAAGGGTTGGGCGAAGGAAATCAGCATGAGTAGAATTCCTAAATTCACCTGATCTTTCTTTAAATGCATCAATTATTGTTTGAAAGCCACTCGTGATAGCATTTTCGTCAATAAATGGATAGTACAGGAGCATCATGCAGTAATAGTAATCTTCTGATTGACTAAGGGCATCAAAGTTAGGATACTTTACAATAGCTGGCCTTTTTCTGATCTTCATGACTGTTGCATTATTTAAACGAATAGTGTGTCCTTCAAATTCTTCTTCTTCCTCCTCATTTCCTTCTTGTAAATCTGCTTCAGTTTCGTCTCTCTTAGCTGCAATGTATTTGGCTGCGAACTCCAGCAAGCAAATATCGGCCAAATTCGTTGGACGGAGGCAATATTTGTCAATAATACTTAGCCCTATTTTCACATTCGCATTTCCTATTGATTCTTTCTGAATTAAATGTAATCTTTTGTTAGGCAAGTATGCAGGGATAAAGACAAATCCTCTTGAACTGTGACGCAGCTTAAGATGACATAACCGGTACGCCGCTTCGGGTGCACTAACTTGTCTTTTGTTCATTATCTTCATCGCAATACTAGTTGCCATCTGATAATATGAGGCCTTCGAGTTCGATTGGAGCTGTTGCATAATTATCTGAATTTCGTCTTGGATGTCTGTGGGCTCGGCCTTGCTGATGTATTTGGCAATATAAAATGCTATAGCATTTGCGTCCGTGACGAGCTGTATATCCATATTGCACTTCAAAATTTTCAAAAGGATAGGGTGGTAATTGTTGATGTAAGTTTCATTTTCATTCCGCTTCAGAATACAAAACCGGCCCTTGTTACGGTTAATGTCATCTTCCTCAAGTATGACGGTTTCCTTTGACACCTTTCTAGGAAAGTCGAATCTGCAATACTGCGTACGTGGGAAGCAAGTCTTGGTATGACGGTGTTGCTGATACTTCAATACTAACGACTTTAATTGTTCGTCATCCTCAGGAATGGAGCAGGACATGTTTGACTCAATAAGTCTTTTGCCCTCAGTAGAGTGATAATCGCGTGGGGCGTCTTTGAGCCAGAGCAGCATATGTATATGAGCAGATCCTCGATTTTGAAATTCAATCCGATAACTGTGATCGTCAACTTCGTGCCCAAAAATCTCTTTCCCACATTTTCGTAAAAGTGTCATCAAATTGTTGATTCGATGACTGAAATGCCGAGCAGACTGAACTGGATGCCGATTAAGCAGATCTGATTTCTTTTCATAACTAAGCGTGTTAACAATTTTCTCCAACTCCGCATAATTACGAGATTCTAAATTCTGCCGAATTTGTGTGATTAAATCGGCGTTACAATTTCCTCGCATGGCATCAGCAAGTAGAAGCCCGCAAATAGAGTCAGTGGAATTTAGATCATCCGATGATACAGTTAAAAATATGTTGGGAATGCCTCGCTGAGCAATCATTGCGATGAGGTCTCCTTTGTAAGATTTCCAGTACGATGCACCTCCACGTATAGCAGACATGTACAGGTGAACGTTTGTCAATCCAGGGTATTCATCATAATTTTGTACGCCATTACTACTGGTTCGCATTTGCCCGCATACTGCAATCTTTTGTTTCACTTTGTGCTCTTCCATTCTATTGAGGGCGTAAAAGAGATAACTATTATCCCAAAATCGTGTGTCATTGGACATAACTCGGGCTTGGAAATAGTCGAGTGGTGTGATTTGGACAGGTCTAACAGAAGAAACGCCTCCGCGCCCAAAGGGAAAGAGGTTGACAAACTTAATTCTTCTAGAAACGCTTCATGATTAGGGTATAGGGGGCGACCTTTCTCCTTTTCGATAAGAAGTGATGGTGTATTTTGTGCCTTGGAGGAAGTAACAATTTCTCCAATATCAGGAACACTGAAGTCAACATTATGCAGCAATGAATCCACCATAACGTTTTCCCCAAATGCTTGAGCTTCGTGCAGTAAATCTCTGAATCGGTCACCAGTGTCTTGAGACGTGGCAGGTGCAGGATTTGAATGTCTTGAATTATGACTGGTGGAGACAACAGCTTCTTCTTCTTCTCTTCGATACTCTGTTACTGTAATTACTGGAGTGATATTGAATAGATAATTAGCAGTGTTCTGACTTTTTGGATCATGTTTGGGCTCCAGATTTCTATGCACAAGTTTGGAAATTTCAGCTGCTGCAAATGATATTTCGAATTCGATAATGCATGCTAAGCCATTGACAGCAACCCGTCCATGCGGTCCCCTTGAATGACTGTCGAACAGATAAACATTTCCTACGTACTTCAGGATAGCCATTGAATACGATCCAACAGTAAGTATTGCAGTGGTGTATTCAGATTCTATGAAGTTTCTCAATGCTGCATCAAGGCGGAGAACTTGCGAACTCAATTGTCTAGCCAGACGATTGAGTTGTCCATTGACACTTCTTGCATCCGATTCATCAATAGCAACTGCCACAGTCAATGCTCCAAATATGTTATCAATTTGTCCCTGGGCTTCAAAAGCTGTAAGGAATTCTCCGCGAGTGGCTTTTTCTTGGTATAACTTGTCGCCACGAAGGAGAATATCATCTAGGGTATCTGTGGTCCAAGTCGATGGATTTTGAATGCAAGAGTAGGCCAAGCTCGTGATGGACATTGCAGTGCATTGCTTCCCTCGGCCAGCTTCATTAAATCTACCATGTGATGCTTGGTTGCAAGACGCTCGGAGAATTCGCCTGTTTTGTCCTAAATTCGAGTACGTAAGCATAGTAACTGGTATATTCTTGTTTGGCACCATTGCTTGAGTAACTGAAGCTTCGATTATTACTGGCTGAATTGCACTCTCATCCCTCTCACATATGGCAACATTTCTATACAGCCAATTGTTTTGTTTCAACCATTGCAGGGCTTTCAAAACGGCAGATGGGCGAACTCTGAAGTCATGCTGATTTTGAATTCCTTCAATTTTTTCATGGACGACCACAAACTCTGAACTGGAATTGGGTAGAGGAAGTTCTTGGCATATTTCTTTCAAGGAGTTTGGAAAATGAATGGCTGAACCCTTTATTGCTTGCTGTCCTCGTCCTTTGCTGAGATAAAATATCTTCATAAATGGCCGGACTTGAGAAATGAGTTGAAATTCAGGAGGCGATAGGCACTTAATCACTTCTGGTATTGTTTCCTGTTTCATTCCATTGAAGAAGGCTTGAGGTGGGATATTTTTCTTCTTTGCTGCTCGATGGCATCTTTGGCATAAATGAAGATGTATAGGAATACAATCAAAGTGTTCGTGCAAAAAGTTTAATCCAGCAGTTGAGAGAGCTTTCAATGTATACTGCATGCGATGGCACAGGTCACAAACTTTCTCTGGATATTGATGAACTGCTGTATGGAATTCTATTGTACAAAATTGCAGCATTGATGAGGAAGGGATATCTTCGATGTCAAGGTGGGGTCGTTTACGTGGAGGGCGTCTTGTAATGGGCTCGTTTCGTCTTCCCTTTCTTTCATTCCCAGTCGTCCCCACAAAATTAGAAAAATGTTTACTCCACCTGGACAGGCTGAAGCGAACTACATCGATGTTAGGAAGGTTTAATCTCAAAGCCACGTCCCCATATAGTGAGGTTCCATGTTTAGCATGTACGTTGTGGTTATCAGACAAGCTAAATGATGTCAGGATTTCTTGATGTGTTTTTCTTTGAAGAAATTCCTGTAGAAGTTTCACAATAACCAAATCTTTAGAATAATACTTGTTTTGTTTTTATATTAAATTTTTGTACCAGATATGACGTCTTCACAAATTCACGTAGATATTCTCGGTTTGCTCGAGTGTTTTGCAATCCGAGTTTTGTTACAATATTTCCGTAGAAAGAATTAGGATCCGGTACTACATAATTAGTTGGCTTTTGTTTTAATTCATCCTCAAGTACTGAAATGATCTCCGAGTCTCGCAGTCCAATGAATGGTGTCAACGGTGACAAACACGTGGACTCGGTACAGTTAACTTCCTATTTCGAAAATGAGATCAGTTTTAATTTCATCACTTGAATTTTGTTTGTATATTTTTCTTTACTTACTTCGATACAAAATGATATGACTTCTTTCAAGAATTTTCGTGCGTGGAATGTATTTTCTTCTCTTAATTTGATTAGAGCCATTCCATACACCGATTTTGCTTCGCAATAATTTTCACCTCGCAGATCACCTCCAACGGCATTGCAGAGTATGTGATACGGAATGTTGAACGCCATTTCTTATGCTGGTATATGTATATGAATTGCAATCGTCAGCATGCGACGGTAAAAGTTGGGCGGTTGCATAGGTATAGACTGGCGGGTGGAGCTGTTTTTTTAATTAAAGAGTGGCGGGTAGTGCTTGTTGCACAAGTAAAGAGTGGCGGGTAGTGGTTGTTGCACAAGTAAAGAGTGGCGGGTAGTGCTTGTTGCACAAATAAAGAATGGCGGGTAGTGCGGGTCGCCTAAGTAAAGAGTGGCGGGTAATGCTGGTTGCACAAATCAAGAGTGTCGGGTAGTGCTTGTTGCACAAGTAAAGAGTGGCGGGTAGTGCTTGTTGCACAAATAAAGAATGGCGGGTAGTGCGGGTCGCCTAAGTAAAGAGTAGCGGGTAATGCTGGTTGCACAAATCAAGAGTGTCGGGTAGTGCTTGTTGCACAAGTAAAGAGTGGCGGGTAGTGCTTGTTGCACAAATAAAGAATGGTGGGTAGTGCGGGTCGCCTAAGTAAAGAGTGGTGGAGTGGTGGGAGTAAAAGTTGCAAAAGTAACGAAAAACGGGCGGGGCGGTAGCATAAGCAAACAGTAAGTCTTTGATTTGCTACTGTTTCTTATAATGATGTCATTCAAATTACGATTTGGTTGCAACCAGTGGCAGCGGAAGTGTGGGGACGGAGGCTAGTCACTCATTTTGTCATCTTATCTAGCTCTACTCATTTTTATCTCCTTCTTCTCTCCACGAGTGGCCGTGGAAGGGTGTGGACAGAGGGACCTTCCCTCGGTTGTTCGATGTCCCCGTCATCTGCCGCCACAACTTCCGTGGCCACTGCTTGCAACTGCCTTTTGTCGTTTGCTCCACCGCGCCAAGGACTAACGGACCAAAGCCCAGAAAGGCCGAAACCTGACGGACTATGGCCCAGAAAACCCAAGGTGAGGTGGAGGAAATAGTCGCATGCTGACGACGGGCTAAACTTCGTAAATCCAAAATCCCAGGTGTAAAGGAGTAAGACAATGACCATGTAACGCAGTTTAGCAATACTGTTGCATTTACAATTTGAATGGTTATTTTGTGGGAGTGTTTTCTAATTCTTGTGTTGTTAGTCTTGCGTCGTTGTCAATGACGATTTCTTCAATATCTTACTTTTAATTTCTGAACTTCAAATTGGAATAACTAAGCCAATTCTTAGCGGATTTTGATATATTTATACTTAAAATTTTCGGGATAAACTGCTCTACAATTCGTGGGTATCAAACTGTTAATAAAGTTTGCCAGTAATTAGCAATAATTACAAATGTGTTTTTAAGGCCACATTTTTGCCCATAACTCCGGTCAAAATCACAGAATCGCTTAGTCGGATCAGGTCCCTTTCTAGATTATGTAACAATGGC